>NC_091790.1:63750000-65000000 GCF_041296235.1 Equus asinus | reverse complement strand
AGGTTGTGGAGAAAGAGGAACCCTCATACACTGTTGGTGGGAATGCAAACTGGTACAGCCACTATGGAAAACAGTATGGAGATTTCTCAAAAAGTTAAAAATAGAAATACCCTATGACCCAGCCATCCCATTACTGGGTATCTATCCTAAGAACCTGATATCAGATATCTCAAGAGTCCGTTGCACCCCTATGTTCATCGCAGCATTATTTACAATAGCCAAGACGTGGAACCAGCCTACATGCCCAGAAACTGATGATTGGATAAAGAAGATGTGGTATATATACACAATGGAATACTACTCAGCCATAAAAAAAGACGACATTGGCCCCTTCACAACAATGTGGATGGACCTCGAGAGCATTATGTTAAGCGAAATAAGTCAGTCAGAGAAAGACGAACTCTATATGACTCCACTCATAGGTGGAAATTAGTATATTGAGAACGAGATCTGATCGGTGGTTACCAGGGAAAAGGGGGGGTGGGGGGAGGGCACGGAGGGGGAAGTGGTGTTCCCACAACATGACTAACAAAAATGTACAACTGAAATTTCACAAGCTTGTAATCCATCATAACATTAATAAACAAAAAAAAAAAAAAAAAAGAAGCTTTGGGGCCCATCTGCCCCTATGGAAAGAACGCAGCACTTTCTGCCTTGCAGCTCTAGGGCAATGTAGCACACCCAGAGCAGAAGTTCTACTTCAGCCAGATCAGGCCCGCAAAGAAACTGCGTTTCACAGGCCTTTGTAAGAGATGTTCCCGGTAGGCTGTTAGAGCACTGTGCAGAGCGAGTTGTTTCTCAGCTTCCAAAAGAGTTGGAAGCAAGATGCTTTGGGGCTCACTGCCCCTTTGAAAAGAAGGCAGCAGTTTGTGCCTTGCAGCTCTAGGGCAATGTAGCACACGCAGAGCAGAAGTTGTACTTCAGCCAGATCAGGCCTGCAAAGAAACTGCGTTTCACAGGCCTTTGTAAGAGATGTTCCCCATAGGCTGTTAGAGCACTGTGCAGAGCGAGTTCTTTCTTAGCTTCCCAAAGACCTGGAAGGAAGATGCTTTGGGGGCCATCTGCCGTTAAGGAAAGAAGGCAGCACTTTGTGCCTTGCAGCTCTAGGGCAATGTAGCACACCCAGAGCAGTTGTTCTACTTCTGCCAGGTCAGGCCTGCAAAGAAACTTCGTTTCACAGGCCTTTGTAAGAGATGTTCCCGGTAGGCTGTTAGAGCACTGTGCAGAGCGAGTTGTTTCTTAACTTCCCAAACAGCCGGAAGCAAGATGCTTTGGGGGCCATCTGCCCTTAAGTAAAGAAGGCAGCACTTTGTGCCTTGCAGCTCTAGGGCAATGTAGCACACCCAGAGCAGAAGTTCTACTTCAGCCAGATCAGGCCTGCAAAGAAACTGCGTTTCACAGGCCTTTGTAAGAGATGTTCCCGGTAGGCTGTTAGAGCACTGTGCAGAGCGAGTTGTTTCTCAGCTTCCAAAAGAGTTGGAAGCAAGATGCTTTGGGGCTCATCTGCCCGTTTGAGATGAAGGCAGCACTTTGTGCCTTGCAGCTCTAGGGCAATGTAGTACACCCAAAGCAGAAGTTCTACTTCAGCCACATCAGACCTGCAAAGAAACTGCGTTTCACAGGCCTTTGTAAGAGATGTTCCGTGTAGGCTGTTAGAGAACTGTGCAGAGCGAGTTGTTTCTTAGCTTCCCAAGGAGCTGGAAGCAAGATACTTTAGCGACCATCTGCCCTTAAGGAAAGAAGGCAGCACTTTGTGCCTTGCAGCTCTAGGTAAATGTCGCACACCCAGAGCAGAAGTTCTACTTCAGCCAGATCAGGCCCGCAAAGAAACTGCATTTCACTGGGCTTTGTAAGAGATGTTCCCGGTAGGCTGTTAGAGCACTGTGCAGAGCGAGTTCTTTCATAGCTTACCAAAGAGCTGGAAGCAAGATGCTTTGGGGGCCATCTTCCCTTAAGGAAAGAAGGCAGCACTTTGTGCCTTGCAGCTCTAGTGCAATGTAGCACACCCAGAGCAAATATTCTACTTCTGCCACGTCAGCCCTGCAAAGAAACTGCGTTTCACAGGCCTTTGTAAGAGATGTTCCCGGTAGGCTGATAGAGCACTGTGCAGAGCGAGTTGTTTCTTAGCTTCCCACAGAGCTGGAAGCAAGATGCTTTGGGGCCCTTCTCACCCTTTGGAAAGAAGGCAGCACTTTGTGCCTTGCAGCTCTAGGGCAATGTAGCACACCCAAAGCAGAAGGTCTACTTCAGCCAGATCAGACCTGCAAAGAAACTGCGTTTCACAGGCCTTTGTAAGAGATGTTCCCTGTAGGCTGTTAGAGCACTGTGCAGAGCGAGTTGTTTCTTAGCTTCCCAAGGAGCTGGAAGCAAGATGCTTTAGGGGCCATCTGCCCTTAAGGAAAGAAGGCAGCACTTTGTGCCTTGCAGCTCTAGGTCAATGTAGCACACCCAGAGAAGTTGTTCTACTTCTGCCAGGTCAGGCCTGCAAATAAACTTCGTTTCACAGGCCTTTGTAAGAGATGTTCCCGGTAGGCTGTTAGAGCACTGTGCAGAGCGACTTGTTTCTTAGCTTCCCAAAGAGCTGGAAGCAAGATGCTTTGGGGCCCTCTCAGCCTTTGGAAAGAAGGCAGCACTTTGTGCCTTGCAGCTCTAGGGCAATGTAGCACACCCAGAGCCGAAGTTCTACTTCAGCTAGATCAGACCTGCATAGAAACTTCGTTTCACAGGCCTTTGTAAGAGATGTTCCCGGTAGGCTGTAAGAGCACTGTGCAGAGCGACTAGTTTCTTAGCTTCCCAGAGAACTGGAAGCAAGATGCTTTGGGGCCCATCTGCCCCTATGGAAAGAACGCAGCACTTTGTGCCTTGCAGCTCTAGGGCAATGCAGCACACCCCGAGCAGAAGTTCTACTTCAGCCAGATCAGGCTTGCAATGAAACTGCGTTTCACAGGCCTTTGTAAGAGCTGTTCCCGGTAGGCTGTTAGAGCACTGTGCAGAGCGAGTTGTTTCTTAGCTTCCCAGAGAGCTGGAAGCAAGATGCTTTGGGGCCCGTTAATTTTATACCTTGCTACTTTGCTGTAGTTGTTGATTATTTCTAATAGTTTTTCTGTGGATTCTTTGGGGTTTTCTATGTATAAGATCATGTCGTCTGCAAACAACGCGAGTTTTACTTCTTCGTTACCTATTTGGATTCCTTTTATTTTTTTTTCCTGCCGAATTGCTCTGGCCAGCACCTCCAGTACTATGTTGAATAGGAGTGGTGAAAGTGGGCACCCTTGTCTTGTTCCTGTCCTCAGAGGGATGGCTTTCAGCTTTTGTCCATTGAGTATGATGTTGGCTGTGGGTCTATCATATATGGCCTTTATTATGTTGAGGTACTTTCCTTCTATACCCATTTTACTGAGGGTTTTTATCATAAATGGGTGTTGGATCTTGTCGAATGCTTTCTCTGCGTCTATTGAGATGATCATGTGGTTTTTGTT
This sequence comes from Equus asinus, assembly GCF_041296235.1. NCBI lineage: Eukaryota > Metazoa > Chordata > Mammalia > Perissodactyla > Equidae > Equus > Equus asinus. The sequence continues at coordinate 64,996,521 of NC_091790.1, read as the reverse complement.
TTTCATTTTGTTGATGTAGTGTATCACGTTGATTGACTTGCGGGTGTTGAACCATCCCTGTGTCCCTGGTATAAATCCCACTTGATCATGGTGTATAATCTTTTTGATGTATTGCTGTAATCGGTTTGCCAAAATTTTGTTGAGGATTTTTGCATCTATGTTCATCAGTGATATCGGCCTGTAGTTCTCCTTCTTTGTGTTGTCCTTGTCAGGTTTGGGGATCAGAGTGATGTTGGCTTCATAGAATGTGTTAGGGAGTTCTCCATCTTTCTCAATTTTCTGGAACAGTTTGAGGAGAATAGGTACAAAGAACTCACACTGCTTAACAACAAAAAAACAAACAACCCGATCAAAAAATGGGCAGAGGACATGAACAGACATTTCTCCAAAGAAGATATGAATATGGCCAATAGACACATGAAAAGATGTTCATCATCGCTAATCATCAGGGAAATGCAAATCAAAACTACACTAAGATATCACCTTACCCCCGGTAGATTGGCAAAAACGTCCAAAACCAAGAACGACGAATGTTGGAGAGGTTGTGGAGAAAGAGGAACCCTCATACACTGTTGGTGGGAATGCAAACTGGTACAGCCACTATGGAAAACAGTATGGAGATTTCTCAAAAAGTTAAAAATAGAAATACCCTATGACCCAGCCATCCCATTACTGGGTATCTATCCTAAGAACCTGATATCAGATATCTCAAGAGTCCGTTGCACCCCTATGTTCATCGCAGCATTATTTACAATAGCCAAGACGTGGAACCAGCCTACATGCCCAGAAACTGATGATTGGATAAAGAAGATGTGGTATATATACACAATGGAATACTACTCAGCCATAAAAAAAGACGACATTGGCCCCTTCACAACAATGTGGATGGACCTCGAGAGCATTATGTTAAGCGAAATAAGTCAGTCAGAGAAAGACGAACTCTATATGACTCCACTCATAGGTGGAAATTAGTATATTGAGAACGAGATCTGATCGGTGGTTACCAGGGAAAAGGGGGGGTGGGGGGAGGGCACGGAGGGGGAAGTGGTGTTCCCACAACATGACTAACAAAAATGTACAACTGAAATTTCACAAGCTTGTAATCCATCATAACATTAATAAACAAAAAAAAAAAAAAAAAAGAAGCTTTGGGGCCCATCTGCCCCTATGGAAAGAACGCAGCACTTTCTGCCTTGCAGCTCTAGGGCAATGTAGCACACCCAGAGCAGAAGTTCTACTTCAGCCAGATCAGGCCCGCAAAGAAACTGCGTTTCACAGGCCTTTGTAAGAGATGTTCCCGGTAGGCTGTTAGAGCACTGTGCAGAGCGAGTTGTTTCTCAGCTTCCAAAAGAGTTGGAAGCAAGATGCTTTGGGGCTCACTGCCCCTTTGAAAAGAAGGCAGCAGTTTGTGCCTTGCAGCTCTAGGGCAATGTAGCACACGCAGAGCAGAAGTTGTACTTCAGCCAGATCAGGCCTGCAAAGAAACTGCGTTTCACAGGCCTTTGTAAGAGATGTTCCCCATAGGCTGTTAGAGCACTGTGCAGAGCGAGTTCTTTCTTAGCTTCCCAAAGACCTGGAAGGAAGATGCTTTGGGGGCCATCTGCCGTTAAGGAAAGAAGGCAGCACTTTGTGCCTTGCAGCTCTAGGGCAATGTAGCACACCCAGAGCAGTTGTTCTACTTCTGCCAGGTCAGGCCTGCAAAGAAACTTCGTTTCACAGGCCTTTGTAAGAGATGTTCCCGGTAGGCTGTTAGAGCACTGTGCAGAGCGAGTTGTTTCTTAACTTCCCAAACAGCCGGAAGCAAGATGCTTTGGGGGCCATCTGCCCTTAAGTAAAGAAGGCAGCACTTTGTGCCTTGCAGCTCTAGGGCAATGTAGCACACCCAGAGCAGAAGTTCTACTTCAGCCAGATCAGGCCTGCAAAGAAACTGCGTTTCACAGGCCTTTGTAAGAGATGTTCCCGGTAGGCTGTTAGAGCACTGTGCAGAGCGAGTTGTTTCTCAGCTTCCAAAAGAGTTGGAAGCAAGATGCTTTGGGGCTCATCTGCCCGTTTGAGATGAAGGCAGCACTTTGTGCCTTGCAGCTCTAGGGCAATGTAGTACACCCAAAGCAGAAGTTCTACTTCAGCCACATCAGACCTGCAAAGAAACTGCGTTTCACAGGCCTTTGTAAGAGATGTTCCCTGTAGGCTGTTAGAGAACTGTGCAGAGCGAGTTGTTTCTTAGCTTCCCAAGGAGCTGGAAGCAAGATACTTTAGCGACCATCTGCCCTTAAGGAAAGAAGGCAGCACTTTGTGCCTTGCAGCTCTAGGTAAATGTCGCACACCCAGAGCAGAAGTTCTACTTCAGCCAGATCAGGCCCGCAAAGAACCTGCATTTGACTGGGCTTTGTAAGAGATGTTCCCGGTAGGCTGTTAGAGCACTGTGCAGAGCGAGTTCTTTCATAGCTTACCAAAGAGCTGGAAGCAAGATGCTTTGGGGGCCATCTTCCCTTAAGGAAAGAAGGCAGCACTTTGTGCCTTGCAGCTCTAGTGCAATTTAGCACACCCAGAGCAAATATTCTACTTCTGCCACGTCAGCCCTGCAAAGAAACTGCGTTTCACAGGCCTTTGTAAGAGATGTTCCCGGTAGGCTGATAGAGCACTGTGCAGAGCGAGTTGTTTCTTAGCTTCCCACAGAGCTGGAAGCAAGATGCTTTGGGGCCCTTCTCACCCTTTGGAAAGAAGGCAGCACTTTGTGCCTTGCAGCTCTAGGGCAATGTAGCACACCCAAAGCAGAAGGTCTACTTCAGCCAGATCAGACCTGCAAAGAAACTGCGTTTCACAGGCCTTTGTAAGAGATGTTCCCTGTAGGCTGTTAGAGCACTGTGCAGAGCGAGTTGTTTCTTAGCTTCCCAAGGAGCTGGAAGCAAGATGCTTTAGGGGCCATCTGCCCTTAAGGAAAGAAGGCAGCACTTTGTGCCTTGCAGCTCTAGGTCAATGTAGCACACCCAGAGAAGTTGTTCTACTTCTGCCAGGTCAGGCCTGCAAATAAACTTCGTTTCACAGGCCTTTGTAAGAGATGTTCCCGGTAGGCTGTTAGAGCACTGTGCAGAGCGACTTGTTTCTTAGCTTCCCAAAGAGCTGGAAGCAAGATGCTTTGGGGCCCTCTCAGCCTTTGGAAAGAAGGCAGCACTTTGTGCCTTGCAGCTCTAGGGCAATGTAGCACACCCAGAGCCGAAGTTCTACTTCAGCTAGATCAGACCTGCATAGAAACTTCGTTTCACAGGCCTTTGTAAGAGATGTTCCCGGTAGGCTGTAAGAGCACTGTGCAGAGCGACTAGTTTCTTAGCTTCCCAGAGAACTGGAAGCAAGATGCTTTGGGGCCCATCTGCCCCTATGGAAAGAACGCAGCACTTTGTGCCTTGCAGCTCTAGGGCAATGCAGCACACCCCGAGCAGAAGTTCTACTTCAGCCAGATCAGGCTTGCAATGAAACTGCGTTTCACAGGCCTTTGTAAGAGCTGTTCCCGGTAGGCTGTTAGAGCACTGTGCAGAGCGAGTTGTTTCTTAGCTTCCCAGAGAGCTGGAAGCAAGATGCTTTGGGGCCCGTTAATTTTATACCCTGCTACTTTGCTGTAGTTGTTGATTATTTCTAATAGTTTTTCTGTGGATTCTTTGGGGTTTTCTATGTATAAGATCATGTCGTCTGCAAACAACGCGAGTTTTACTTCTTCGTTACCTATTTGGATTCCTTTTATTTTTTTTTCCTGCCGAATTGCTCTGGCCAGCACCTCCAGTACTATGTTGAATAGGAGTGGTGAAAGTGGGCACCCTTGTCTTGTTCCTGTCCTCAGAGGGATGGCTTTCAGCTTTTGTCCATTGAGTATGATGTTGGCTGTGGGTCTATCATATATGGCCTTTATTATGTTGAGGTACTTTCCTTCTATACCCATTTTACTGAGGGTTTTTATCATAAATGGGTGTTGGATCTTGTCGAATGCTTTCTCTGCGTCTATTGAGATGATCATGTGGTTTTTGTTTTTCATTTTGTTGATGTAGTGTATCACGTTGATTGACTTGCGGGTGTTGAACCATCCCTGTGTCCCTGGTATAAATCCCACTTGATCATGGTGTATAATCTTTTTGATGTATTGCTGTAATCGGTTTGCCAAAATTTTGTTGAGGATTTTTGCATCTATGTTCATCAGTGATATCGGCCTGTAGTTCTCCTTCTTTGTGTTGTCCTTGTCAGGTTTGGGGATCAGAGTGATGTTGGCTTCATAGAATGTGTTAGGGAGTTCTCCATCTTTCTCAATTTTCTGGAACAGTTTGAGGAGAATAGGTACAAAGAACTCACACTGCTTAACAACAAAAAAACAAACAACCCGATCAAAAAATGGGCAGAGGACATGAACAGTCATTTCTCCAAAGAAGATATGAATATGGCCAATAGACACATGAAAAGATGTTCATCATCGCTAATCATCAGGGAAATGCAAATCAAAACTACACTAAGATATCACCTTACCCCCGGTAGATTGGCAAAAACGTCCAAAACCAAGAACGACGAATGTTGGAGAGGTTGTGGAGAAAGAGGAACCCTCATACACTGTTGGTGGGAATGCAAACTGGTACAGCCACTATGGAAAACAGTATGGAGATTTCTCAAAAAGTTAAAAATAGAAATACCCTATGACCCAGCCATCCCATTACTGGGTATCTATCCTAAGAACCTGATATCAGATATCTCAAGAGTCCGTTGCACCCCTATGTTCATCGCAGCATTATTTACAATAGCCAAGACGTGGAACCAGCCTACATGCCCAGAAACTGATGATTGGATAAAGAAGATGTGGTATATATACACAATGGAATACTACTCAGCCATAAAAAAAGACGACATTGGCCCCTTCACAACAATGTGGATGGACCTCGAGGGCATTATGTTAAGCGAAATAAGTCAGTCAGAGAAAGACGAACTCTATATGACTCCACTCATAGGTGGAAATTAGTATATTGAGAAGGAGATCTGATCGGTGGTTACCAGGGAAAAGGGGGGGTGGGGGGAGGGCACGGAGGGGGAAGTGGTGTTCCCACAACATGACTAACAAAAATGTACAACTGAAATTTCACAAGCTTGTAATCCATCATAACATTAATAAAAAAAAAAAAAAAAAAAAAAGAAGCTTTGGGGCCCATCTGCCCCTATGGAAAGAACGCAGCACTTTGTGCCTTGCAGCTCTAGGGCAATGTAGCACACCCAGAGCAGAAGTTCTACTTCAGCCAGATCAGGCCCGCAAAGAAACTGCGTTTCACTGGCCTTTGTAAGAGATGTTCCCGGTAGGCTGTAAGAGCACTGTGCAGAGCGACTTGTTTCTCAGCTTCCCAAAGAGCTGGAAGCAAGATGCTTTGGGCCCCTCTCACCCTTTGGAAAGAAGGCAGCACTTTGTGCCTTGCAGCTCTAGGGCAATGTAGCACACCCAGAGCCGAAGTTCTACTTCAGCTAGATCAGACCTTCAAATAAACTTCGTTTCACAGGCCTTTGTAAGAGATGTTCCCTGTAGGCTGTAAGAGCACTGTGCAGAGCGACTAGTTTCTTAGCTTCCCAGAGAGCTGAAAGCAAGATGCTTTGGGGCCCATCTGCCCCTATGGAAAGAACGCAGCACTTTGTGCCTTGCAGCTCTAGGGCAATGCAGCACACCCCGAGCAGAAGTTCTACTTCAGCCAGATCAGGCCTGCAAAGAAACTGCGTTTCACAGGCCTTTGTAAGGGATGTTCCCGGTAGGCTGTTAGAGGACTGTGCAGAGCGAGTTGTTTCTTAGTTTCCCAAACAGCCGGAAGCAAGATGCTTTGGGGCCCTTCTCACCCTTTGGAAAGAAGGCAGCACTTTGTGCCTTGCAGCTCTAGTGCAATGTAGCACACCCAGAGCAGAAGTTGTACTTCAGCCAGATCAGGCCTGCAAAGAAACTGCGTTTCACAGGCCTTTGTAAGAGATGTTCCCGGTAGGCTGTAAGAGCACTGTGCAGAGCGACTAGTTTCTTAGCTTCCCAGAGAGCTGGAAGCAAGATGATTTGGGGCCATTCTCACCCTTTGGAAAGAAGGCAGCACTTTGTGCCTTGCAGCTCTAGGGCAATGTAGCACACCCAAAGCAGAAGTTCTACTTCAGCCAGATCAGACCTGCAAAGAAACTGCGTTTCACAGGCCTTTGTAAGAGATGTTCCCTGTAGGCTGTTAGAGAACTGTGCAGAGCGATTTGTTTCTTAGCTTCCCAAGGAGCTGGAAGCAAGATGCTTTAGGGGCCATCTGCCCTTAAGGAAAGAAGGCAGCACTTTGTGCCTTGCATCTCTAGGGCAATGTAGCACACCCAGAGCAGTTGTTCTACTTCTGCCAGGTCAGGCCTGCAAAGAAACTTCGTTTCACAGGCCTTTGTAAGAGAGTTCCCGGTAGGCTGTTAGAGCACTGTGCAGAGCGACTTGTTTCTTAGCTTCCCAAAGAGCTGGAAGCAAGATGCTTTGGGGCCCTTCTCACCCTTTGGAAAGAAGGCAGCACTTTGTGCCTTGCAGCTCTAGGGCAATGTAGCACACCCAGAGCCGAAGTTCTACTTCAGCCAGATCAGGCCCTCAAAGAAACTGCGTTTCACAGGCCTTTGTAAGAGATGTTCCCTGTAGGGTGTAAGAGCACTGTGCAGAGCGACTAGTTTCTTAGCTTCCCAGAGAGCTGAAAGCAAGATGCTTTGGGGCCCATCTGCCCCTATGGAAAGAACGCAGCACTTTGTGCCTTGCAGCTCTAGGGCAATGCAGCACACCCCGAGCAGAAGTTCTACTTCAGCCAGATCAGGCCTGCAAAGAAACTGCGTTTCACAGGCCTTTGTAAGAGCTGTTCCCGGTAGGCTGTTAGAGCACTGTGCAGAGCCAGTTGTTTCTTAGCTTCCCAGAGAGCTGGAAGCAAGATGCTTTGGGGCCCGTTAATTTTATACCCTGCTACTTTGCTGTAGTTGTTGATTATTTCTAATAGTTTTTCTGTGGATTCTTTGGGGTTTTCTATGTATAAGGTCATGTCGTCTGCAAACAACGCGAGTTTTACTTCTTCGTTACCTATTTGGATTCCTTTTACTTTTTTTTCCTGCCGAATTGCTCTGGCCAGCACTTCCAGTACTATGTTGAATAGGAGTGGTGAAAGTGGGCACCCTTGTCTTGTTCCTGTTTTCAGAGGGATGGCTTTCAGCTTTTGTCCATTGAGTATGATGTTGGCTGTGGGTCTATCATATATGGCCTTTATTATGTTGAGGTACTTTCCTTCTATACCCATTTTACTGAGGGTTTTTATCATAAATGTGTGTTGGATGTTGTCGAATGCTTTCTCTGTGTCTATTCAGATGATCATGTGGTTTTTGTATTTCATTTTGTTGATGTAGTGTATCACGTTGATTGACTTGCGGGTGTTGAACCATCCCTGTGTCCCTGGTATAAATCCCACTTGATCATGGTGTATAATCTTTTTGATGTATTGCTGTAATCGGTTTGCCAAAATTTTGTTGAGGATTTTTGCATCTATGTTCATCAGTGATATCGGCCTGTAGTTCTCCTTCTTTGTGTTGTCCTTGTCAGGTTTGGGGATCAGAGTGATGTTGGCTTCATAGAATGTGTTAGGGAGTTCTCCATTTTCTCAATTTTCTGGAACTGTTTGAGGAGAATAGGTACAAAGAACTCACACTGCTTAACAACAAAAAAACAAACAACCCGATCAAAAAATGGGCAGAGGACATGAACAGACATTTCTCAAAGGAAGATATGTATATAGCCAATAGACACATGAAAAGATGTTCATCATCGCTAATCATCAGGGAAATGCAAATCAAAACTACACTAAGATATCACCTTACCCCCGTTAGATTGGCAAAAACATCCAAAACCAAGAACGACAAATGTTGGAGAGGTTGTGGAGAAAGAGGAACCCTCATACACTGTTGGTGGGAATGCAAACTGGTACAGCCACTATGGAAAACAGTATGGAGATTTCTCAAAAAGTTAAAAATAGAAATACCCTATGACCCAGCCATCCCATTACTGGGTATCTATCCTAAGAACCTGATATCAGATATCTCAAGAGTCCGTTGCACCCCTATGTTCATCGCAGCATCATTTACAATAGCCAAGACGTGGAACCAGCCTACATGCCCAGAAACTGATGATTGGATAAAGAAGATGTGGTATATATACACAATGGACTACTACTCAGCCATAAAAAAAGACGACATTGGCCCCTTCACAACAATGTGGATGGACCTCGAGGGCATTATGTTAAGCGAAATAAGTCAGTCAGAGAAAGACGAACTCTATATGACTCCACTCATAGGTGGAAATTCGTATATTGAGAAGGAGATCTGAGCGGTGGTTACCAGGGAAAAGGGGGGGTGGGGGGAGGGCACGGAGGGGGAAGTGGTGTTCCCACAACATGACTAACAAAAATGTACAACTGAAATTTCACAAGCTTGTAATCCATCATAACATTAATAAACAAAAAAAAAAAAAAAAAGAAGCTTTGGGGACCATCTGCCCCTATGGAAAGAACGCAGCACTTTCTGCCTTGCAGCTCTAGGGCAATGTAGCACACCCAGAGCAGAAGTTCTACTTCAGCTAGATCAGGCCCGCAAAGAAACTGCGTTTCACAGGCCTTTGTAAGAGATGTTCCCGGTAGGCTGTCAGAGCACTGTGCAGAGCGAGTTGTTTCTTAGCTTCCCAAACAGCCGGAAGCAAGATGCTTTGGGGCCCTTCTCACCCTTTGGAAAGAAGTCAGCACTTTGTGCCTTGCAGCTCTAGGGCAATGTAGCACACCCAGAGCCGAAGTTCTACTTCAGCCAGATCAGGCCTGCAAAGAAACTGCGTTTCACAGGCCTTTGTAAGAGATGTTCCCGGTAGGCTGTTAGAGCACTGTGCAGAGCGAGTTGTTTCCTAGCTTCCCAAAGAGCTGGAAGCAAGATGCTTTGGGGCCCTTCTCACCCTTTGGAAAGAAGGCAGCACTTTGTGCCTTTCAGCTCTAGGGCAATGTAGCACAGCCAAAGCAGAAGTTCTACTTCAGCCAGATCAGACCTGCAAAGAAACTGCGTTTCACAGGCCTTTGTAAGAGATGTTCCCTGTAGGCTGTTAGAGAACTGTGCAGAGCGAGTTGTTTCTTAGCTTCCAAGGAGCTGGAAGCAAGATGCTTTAGGGGCCATCTGCCCTTAAGGAAAGAAGGCAGCACTTTGTGCCTTGCATCTCTAGGGCAATGTAGCACACCCAGAGCAGTTGTTCTACTTCTGCCAGGTCAGGCCTGCAAAGAAACTTCGTTTCACAGGCCTTTGTAAGAGATGTTCCCTGTAGGCTGTTAGAGAACTGTGCAGAGCGAGTTGTTTCTTCGCTTCCCAAGGAGCTGGAAGCAAGATGCTTTTGGGGCCATCTGCCCTTAAGGAAAGAAGGCAGCACTTTGTGCCTTGCATCTCTAGGGCAATGTAGCACACCCAGAGCAGTTGTTCTACTTCTGCCAGGTCAGGCCTGCAAAGAAACTTCGTTTCACAGGCCTTTGTAAGAGATGTTCCCGGTAGGCTGTTAGAGCACTGTGCAGAGCGACTTGTTTCTTAGCTTCCCAAAGAGCTGGAAGCAAGATGCTTTGGGGCCCTTCTCACCCTTTGGAAAGAAGGCAGCACTTTGTGCCTTGCAGCTCTAGGGCAATGTAGCACACCCAGAGCCGAAGTTCTACTTCAGCTAGATCAGAGCTGCAAAGAAACTTCGTTTCACAGGCCTTTGTAAGAGATGTTCCCTGTAGGGTGTAAGAGCACTGTGAAGAGCGACTAGTTTCTTAGCTTCCCAGAGAGCTGAAAGTAAGATGCTTTGGGGCCCATCTGCCCCTATGGAAAGAACGCAGCACTTTGTGCCTTGCAGCTCTAGGGCAATGCAGCACACCCCTAGCAGAAGTTCTACTTCAGCCAGATCAGGCCTGCAAAGAAACTGCGTTTCACAGGCCTTTGTAAGAGCTGTTCCCGGTAGGCTGTTAGAGCACTGTGCAGAGCCAGTTGTTTCTTAGCTTCCCAGAGAGCTGGAAGCAAGATGCTTTGGGGCCCGTTAATTTTATACCCTGCTACTTTGCTGTAGTTGTTGATTATTTCTAATATTTTTTCTGTGGATTCTTTGGGGTTTTCTATGTATAAGGTCATGTCGTCTGCAAACAACGCGAGTTTTACTTCTTCGTTACCTATTTGGATTCCTTTTATTTTTTTTTCCTGCCGAATTGCTCTGGCCAGCACCTCCAGTACTATGTTGAATTGGAGTGGTGAAAGTGGGCACCCCTGTCTTGTTCCTGTCCTCAGAGGGATGGCTTTCAGCTTTTGTCCATTGAGTATGATGTTGGCTGTGGGTCTATCATATATGGCCTTTATTATGTTGAGGTACTTTCCTTCTATACCCATTTTACTGAGGGTTTTTATCATAAATGTGTGTTGGATGTTGTCGAATGCTTTCTCTGCGTCTATTAAGATGATCATGTGGTTTTTGTTTTTCATTTTGTTGATGTAGTGTATCACGTTGATTGACTTGCGGGTGTTGAACCATCCCTGTCTCCCTGGTATAAATCCCACTTGATCATGGTGTATAATCTTTTTGATGTATTGCTGTAATCGGTTTGCCAAAATTTTGTTGAGGATTTTTGCATCTATGTTCATCAGTGATATCGGCCTGTAGTTCTCCTTCTTTGTGTTGTCCTTGTCAGGTTGGGGGATCAGAGTGATGTTGGCTTCATAGAATGTGTTAGGGAGTTCTCCATCTTTCTCAATTTTCTGGAACAGTTTGAGGAGCATAGGTACAAAGAACTCACACTGCTTAACAACAAAAAAACAAACAACCCGATCAAAAAATGGGCAGAGGACATGAACAGACATTTCTCAAAGGAAGATATGTATATGGCCAATAGACACATGAAAAGATGTTCATCATCGCTAATCATCAGGGAAATGCAAATCAAAACTACACTAAGATATCACCTTACCCCCGTTAGATTGGCAAAAACATCCAAAACCAAGAACGACAAATGTTGGAGAGGTTGTGGAGAAAGAGGAACCCTCATACACTGTTGGTGGGAATGCAAACTGGTACAGCCACTATGGAAAACAGTATGGAGATTTCTCAAAAAGTTAAAAATAGAAATACCCTATGACCCAGCCATCCCATTACTGGGTATCTATCCTAAGAACCTGATATCAGATATCTCAAGAGTCCGTTGCACCCCTATGTTCATCGCAGCATCATTTACAATAGCCAAGACGTGGAACCAGCCTACATGCCCAGAAACTGATGATTGGATAAAGAAGATGTGGTATATATACACAATGGACTACTACTCAGCCATAAAAAAAGACGACATTGGCCCCTTCACAACAATGTGGATGGACCTCGAGGGCATTATGTTAAGCGAAATAAGTCAGTCAGAGAAAGACGAACTCTATATGACTCCACTCATAGGTGGAAATTCGTATATTGAGAAGGAGATCTGAGCGGTGGTTACCAGGGAAAAGGGGGGGTGGGGGGAGGGCACGGAGGGGGAAGTGGTGTTCCCACAACATGACTAACAAAAATGTACAACTGAAATTTCACAAGCTTGTAATCCATCATAACATTAATAAACAAAAAAAAAAAAAAAAAGAAGCTTTGGGGACCATCTGCCCCTATGGAAAGAACGCAGCACTTTCTGCCTTGCAGCTCTAGGGCAATGTAGCACACCCAGAGCAGAAGTTCTACTTCAGCTAGATCAGGCCCGCAAAGAAACTGCGTTTCACAGGCCTTTGTAAGAGATGTTCCCGGTAGGCTGTCAGAGCACTGTGCAGAGCGAGTTGTTTCTTAGCTTCCCAAACAGCCGGAAGCAAGATGCTTTGGGGCCCTTCTCACCCTTTGGAAAGAAGTCAGCACTTTGTGCCTTGCAGCTCTAGGGCAATGTAGCACACCCAGAGCCGAAGTTCTACTTCAGCCAGATCAGGCCTGCAAAGAAACTGCGTTTCACAGGCCTTTGTAAGAGATGTTCCCGGTAGGCTGTTAGAGCACTGTGCAGAGCGAGTTGTTTCCTAGCTTCCCAAAGAGCTGGAAGCAAGATGCTTTGGGGCCCTTCTCACCCTTTGGAAAGAAGGCAGCACTTTGTGCCTTTCAGCTCTAGGGCAATGTAGCACAGCCAAAGCAGAAGTTCTACTTCAGCCAGATCAGACCTGCAAAGAAACTGCGTTTCACAGGCCTTTGTAAGAGATGTTCCCTGTAGGCTGTTAGAGAACTGTGCAGAGCGAGTTGTTTCTTAGCTTCCAAGGAGCTGGAAGCAAGATGCTTTAGGGGCCATCTGCCCTTAAGGAAAGAAGGCAGCACTTTGTGCCTTGCATCTCTAGGGCAATGTAGCACACCCAGAGCAGTTGTTCTACTTCTGCCAGGTCAGGCCTGCAAATAAACTTCGTTTCACAGGCCTTTGTAAGAGATGTTCCCTGTAGGCTGTTAGAGAACTGTGCAGAGCGAGTTGTTTCTTCGCTTCCCAAGGAGCTGGAAGCAAGATGCTTTTGGGGCCATCTGCCCTTAAGGAAAGAAGGCAGCACTTTGTGCCTTGCATCTCTAGGGCAATGTAGCACACCCAGAGCAGTTGTTCTACTTCTGCCAGGTCAGGCCTGCAAAGAAACTTCGTTTCACAGGCCTTTGTAAGAGATGTTCCCGGTAGGCTGTTAGAGCACTGTGCAGAGCGACTTGTTTCTTAGCTTCCCAAAGAGCTGGAAGCAAGATGCTTTGGGGCCCTTCTCACCCTTTGGAAAGAAGGCAGCACTTTGTGCCTTGCAGCTCTAGGGCAATGTAGCACACCCAGAGCCGAAGTTCTACTTCAGCTAGATCAGAGCTGCAAAGAAACTTCGTTTCACAGGCCTTTGTAAGAGATGTTCCCTGTAGGGTGTAAGAGCACTGTGAAGAGCGACTAGTTTCTTAGCTTCCCAGAGAGCTGAAAGTAAGATGCTTTGGGGCCCATCTGCCCCTATGGAAAGAACGCAGCACTTTGTGCCTTGCAGCTCTAGGGCAATGCAGCACACCCCTAGCAGAAGTTCTACTTCAGCCAGATCAGGCCTGCAAAGAAACTGCGTTTCACAGGCCTTTGTAAGAGCTGTTCCCGGTAGGCTGTTAGAGCACTGTGCAGAGCCAGTTGTTTCTTAGCTTCCCAGAGAGCTGGAAGCAAGATGCTTTGGGGCCCGTTAATTTTATACCCTGCTACTTTGCTGTAGTTGTTGATTATTTCTAATATTTTTTCTGTGGATTCTTTGGGGTTTTCTATGTATAAGGTCATGTCGTCTGCAAACAACGCGAGTTTTACTTCTTCGTTACCTATTTGGATTCCTTCTATTTTTTTTTCCTGCCGAATTGCTCTGGCCAGCACCTCCAGTACTATGTTGAATTGGAGTGGTGAAAGTGGGCACCCTTGTCTTGTTCCTGTCCTCAGAGGGATGGCTTTCAGCTTTTGTCCATTGAGTATGATGTTGGCTGTGGGTCTATCATATATGGCCTTTATTATGTTGAGGTACTTTCCTTCTATACCCATTTTACTGAGGGTTTTTATCATAAATGTGTGTTGGATGTTGTCGAATGCTTTCTCTGCGTCTATTAAGATGATCATGTGGTTTTTGTTTTTCATTTTGTTGATGTAGTGTATCACGTTGATTGACTTGCGGGTGTTGAACCATCCCTGTGTCCCTGGTATAAATCCCACTTGATCATGGTGTATAATCTTTTTGATGTATTGCTGTAATCGGTTTGCCAAAATTTTGTTGAGGATTTTTGCATCTATGTTCATCAGTGATATCGGCCTGTAGTTCTCCTTCTTTGTGTTGTCCTTGTCAGGTTGGGGGATCAGAGTGATGTTGGCTTCATAGAATGTGTTAGGGAGTTCTCCATCTTTCTCAATTTTCTGGAACAGTTTGAGGAGCATAGGTACAAAGAACTCACACTGCTTAACAACAAAAAAACAAACAACCCGATCAAAAAATGGGCAGAGGACATGAACAGACATTTCTCAAAAGAAGATATGAATATGGCCAATAGACACATGAAAAGATGTTCATCATCGCTAATCATCAGGGAAATGCAAATCAAAACTACACTAAGATATCACCTTACCCCCGTTAGATTGGCAAAAACATCCAAAACCAAGAACGACAAATGTTGGAGAGGTTGTGGAGAAAGAGGAACCCTCATACACTGTTGGTGGGAATGCAAACTGGTACAGCCACTATGGAAAACAGTATGGAGATTTCTCAAAAAGTTAAAAATAGAAATACCCTATGACCCAGCCATCCCATTACTGGGTATCTATCCTAAGAACCTGATATCAGATATCTCAAGAGTCCGTTGCACCCCTATGTTCATCGCAGCATCATTTACAATAGCCAAGACGTGGAACCAGCCTACATGCCCAGAAACTGATGATTGGATAAAGAAGATGTGGTATATATACACAATGGACTACTACTCAGCCATAAAAAAAGACGACATTGGCCCCTTCACAACAATGTGGATGGACCTCGAGGGCATTATGTTAAGCGAAATAAGTCAGTCAGAGAAAGACGAACTCTATATGACTCCACTCATAGGTGGAAATTCGTATATTGAGAAGGAGATCTGAGCGGTGGTTACCAGGGAAAAGGGGGGGTGGGGGGAGGGCACGGAGGGGGAAGTGGTGTTCCCACAACATGACTAACAAAAATGTACAACTGAAATTTCACAAGCTTGTAATCCATCATAACATTAATAAACAAAAAAAAAAAAAAAAGAAGCTTTGGGGACCATCTGCCCCTATGGAAAGAACGCAGCACTTTGTGCCTTGCAGCTCTAGGGCAATGTAGCACACCCAGAGCAGAAGTTCTACTTCAGCTAGATCAGGCCCGCAAAGAAACTGCATTTCACAGGCCTTTGTAAGAGATGTTCCCGGTAGGCTGTCAGAGCACTGTGCAGAGCGAGTTGTTTCTTAGCTTCCCAAACAGCCGGAAGCAAGATGCTTTGGGGCCCTTCTCACCCTTTGGAAAGAAGTCAGCACTTTGTGCCTTGCAGCTCTAGGGCAATGTAGCACACCCAGAGCCGAAGTTCTACTTCAGCCAGATCAGGCCTGCAAAGAAACTGCGTTTCACAGGCCTTTGTAAGAGATGTTCCCGGTAGGCTGTTAGAGCACTGTGCAGAGCGAGTTGTTTCCTAGCTTCCCAAAGAGCTGGAAGCAAGATGCTTTGGGGCCCTTCTCACCCTTTGGAAAGAAGGCAGCACTTTGTGCCTTGCAGCTCTAGGGCAATGTAGCACAGCCAAAGCAGAAGTTCTACTTCAGCCAGATCAGACCTGCAAAGAAACTGCGTTTCACAGGCCTTTGTAAGAGATGTTCCCTGTAGGCTGTTAGAGAACTGTGCAGAGCGAGTTGTTTCTTAGCTTCCCAAGGAGCTGGAAGCAAGATGCTTTAGGGGCCATCTGCCCTTAAGGAAAGAAGGCAGCACTTTGTGCCTTGCAGCTGTAGGGCAATGTAGCACACCCAGAGCCGAAGTTCTACTTCAGCTAGATCAGACCTGCAAAGAAACTGCGTTTCACAGGCCTTTGTAAGAGATGTTCCCTGTAGGCTGTAAGAGCACTGTGCAGAGCGACTAGTTTCTTAGCTTCCCAGAGAGCTGAAAGCAAGATGCTTTGGGGCCCATCTGCCCCTATGGAAAGAACGCAGCACTTTGTGCCTTGCAGCTCTAGGGCAATGCAGCACACCCCGAGCAGAAGTTCTACTTCAGCCAGATCAGGCCTGCAAAGAAACTGCGTTTCACAGGCCTTTGTAAGAGCTGTTCCCGGTAGGCTGTTAGAGCACTGTGCAGAGCCAGTTGTTTCTTAGCTTCCCAGAGAGCTGTAAGCAAGATGCTTTGGGGCCCGTTAATTTTATACCCTGCTACTTTGCTGTAGTTGTTGATTATTTCTAATAGTTTTTCTGTGGATTCTTTGGGGTTTTCTATGTATAAGGTCATGTCGTCTGCAAACAACGCGAGTTTTACTTCTTCGTTACCTATTTGGATTCCTTTTATTTTTTTATCCTGCCGAATTGCTCTGGCCAGCACCTCCAGTACTATGTTGAATAGGAGTGGTGAAAGTGGGCACCCTTGTCTTGTTCCTGTCCTCAGAGGGATGGCTTTCAGCTTTTGTCCATTGAGTATGATGTTGGCTGTGGGTCTATCATATATGGCCTTTATTATGTTGAGGTACTTTCCTTCTATACCCATTTTACTGAGGGTTTTTATCATAAATGTGTGTTGGATGTTGTCGAATGCTTTCTCTGTGTCTTTTCAGATGATCATGTGGTTTTTGTTTTTCATTTTGTTGATGTAGTGTATCACGTTGATTGACTTGCGGGTGTTGAACCATCCCTGTGTCCCTGGTATAAATCCCACTTGATCATGGTGTATAATCTTTTTGATGTATTGCTGTAATCGGTTTGCCAAAATTTTGTTGAGGATTTTTGCATCTATGTTCATCAGTGATATCGGCCTGTAGTTCTCCTTCTTTGTGTTGTCCTTGTCAGGTTTGGGGATCAGAGTGATGTTGGCTTCATAGAATGTGTTAGGGAGTTCTCCATTTTCTCAATTTTCTGGAACTGTTTGAGGAGAATAGGTACAAAGAACTCACACTGCTTAACAACAAAAAAAGAAACAACCCGATCAAAAAATGGGCAGAGGACATGAACAGACATTTCTCCAAAGAAGATATGAATATGGCCAATAGACACATGAAAAGATGTTCATCATCGCTAATCATCAGGGAAATGCAAATCAAAACTACACTAAGATATCACCTTACCCCCGTTAGATTGGCAAAAACATCCAAAACCAAGAACGACAAATGTTGGAGAGGTTGTGGAGAAAGAGGAACCCTCATACACTGTTGGTGGGAATGCAAACTGGTACAGCCACTATGGAAAACAGTATGGAGATTTCTCAAAAAGTTAAAAATAGAAATACCCTATGACCCAGCCATCCGATTACTGGGTATCTATCCTAAGAACCTGATATCAGATATCTCAAGAGTCCGTTGCACCCCTATGTTCATCGCAGCATCATTTACAATAGCCAAGACGTGGAACCAGCCTACATGCCCAGAAACTGATGATTGGATAAAGAAGATGTGGTATATATACACAATGGACTACTACTCAGCCATAAAAAAAGACGACATTGGCCCCTTCACAACAATGTGGATGGACCTCGAGGGCATTATGTTAAGCGAAATAAGTCAGTCAGAGAAAGACGAACTCTATATGACTCCACTCATAGGTGGAAATTCGTATATTGAGAAGGAGATCTGAGCGGTGGTTACCAGGGAAAAGGGGGGGTGGGGGGAGGGCACGGAGGGGGAAGTGGTGTTCCCACAACATGACTAACAAAAATGTACAACTGAAATTTCACAAGCTTGTAATCCATCATAACATTAATAAACAAAAAAAAAAAAAAAGAAGCTTTGGGGCCCATCTGCCCACATGGAAAGAACGCAGCACTTTCTGCCTTGCAGCTCTAGGGCAATGTAGCACATCCAGAGCAGAAGTTCTACTTCAGCCAGATCAGGCCCGCAAAGAAACTGCGTTTCACAGGCCTTTGTAAGAGATGTTCCCGGTAGGTTGTTAGAGCACTGTGCAGAGCGAGTTGTTTCTTAGCTTCCCAAACAGCCGGAAGCAAGATGCTTTGGGGCCCTTCTCACCCTTTGGAAAGAAGGCAGCACTTTGTGCCTTGCAGCTCTAGGGCAATGTAGCACACGCAGAGCAGAAGTTGTACTTCAGCCAGATCAGGCCTGCAAAGAAACTGCGTTTCACAGGCCTTTGTAAGAGATGTTCCCGGTAGGCTGTTAGAGCACTGTGCAGAGCGAGTTGTTTCCTAGCTTCCCAAAGAGTTGGAAGCAAGATGCTTTGGGGCCCTTCTCACCCTTTGGAAAGAAGGCAGCACTTTGTGCCTTGCAGCTCTAGGGCAATGTAGCACACCCAAAGCAGAAGTTCTACTTCAGCCAGATCAGACCTGCAAAGAAACTGCGTTTCACAGGCTTTTGTAAGAGATGTTCCCTTTAGGCTGTTAGAGAACTGTGCAGAGCGACTAGATTCTTAGCTTCCCAGAGAGCAGAAAGCAAGCTGCTTTGGGGCCCATCTGCCCCTATGGAAAGAACGCAGCACTTTGTGCCTTGCAGTCTAGGGCAATGTAGCACACCCAGAGCAGAAGTTCTACTTCAGCCAGATCAGGCCCGCAAAGAAACTGCGTTTCACAGGCCTTGGTAAGAGATGTTCCCGGTAGGCTGTTAGAGCACTGTGCAGAGCGAGTTGTTTCTCAGCTTCCAAATAGTTGGAAGCAAGATGCTTTGGGGATCATCTGCCCCTTTGAGATGAAGGCAGCACTTTGTGCCTTGCAGCTCTAGGGCAATGTAGCACACCCAGAGCAGAAGTTCTACTTCAGCCAGATCAGGCCCGCAAAGAAACTGCGTTTCACAGGCCTTGGTAAGAGATGTTCCCGGTAGGCTGTTAGAGCACTGTGCAGAGCGAGTTGTTTCTCAGCTTCCAAATAGTTGAAAGCAAGATGCTTTGGGGATCATCTGCCCCTTTGAGATGAAGGCAGCACTTTGTGCCTTGCAGCTCTAGGGCAATGTAGCACAACCAGAGCAGAAGTTCTACTTCAGCCAGATCAGGCCCGCAAATAAACTGCGTTTCACAGGCCTTTGTAAGAGATGTTCCCGGTAGGCTGTTAGAGCACTGTGCAGAGCGAGTTCTTTCTTAGCTTCCCAAAGACCTGGAAGCAAGATGCTTTGGGGGCCATCTGCCGTAAAGTAAAGAAGGCAGCACTTTGTGCCTTTCAGCTCTAGGGCAATGCAGCACACCCCGAGCAGAAGTTCTACTTCAGCCAGATCAGGCCTGCAAAGAAACTGCGTTTCACAGGCCTTTGTAAGAGATGTTCCCGGTAGGCTGTTAGAGCACTGTGCAGAGCGAGTTGTTTCTTAGCTTCCCAGAGAGCTGGAAGCAAGATGCTTTGGGGCCCGTTAATTGTATCCCCTGCTACTTTGCTGTAGTTGTTGATTATTTCTAATAGTTTTTCTGTGGATTCTTTGGGGTTTTCTATGTATAAGATCATGTCGTCTGCAAACAACGCGAGTTTTACTTCTTCGTTACCTATTTGGATTCCTTTTATTTTTTTTTCCTGCCGAATTGCTCTGGCCAGCACCTCCAGTACTATGTTGAATAGGAGTGGTGAAAGTGGGCACCCTTGTCTTGTTCCTGTCCTCAGAGGGATGGCTTTCAGCTTTTGTCCATTGAGTATGCTGTTGGCTGTGGGTCTATCATATATGGCCTTTATTATGTTGAGGTACTTTCCTTCTATACCCATTTTACTGAGGGTTTTTATCATAAATGGGTGTTGGATCTTGTCGAATGCTTTCTCTGCGTCTATTGAGATGATCATGTGGTTTTTGTTTTTCATTTTGTTGATGTAGTGTATCACGTTGATTGACTTGCGGGTGTTGAACCATCCCTGTGTCCCTGGTATAAATCCCACTTGATCATGGTGTATAATCTTTTTGATGTATTGCTGTAATCGGTTTGCCAAAATTTTGTTGAGGATTTTTGCATCTATGTTCATCAGTGATATCGGCCTGTAGTTCTCCTTCTTTGTGTTGTCCTTGTCAGGTTGGGGGATCAGAGTGATGTTGGCTTCATAGAATGTGTTAGGGAGTTCTCCATCTTTCTCAATTTTCTGGAACAGTTTGAGGAGAATAGGTACAAAGAACTCACACTGCTTAACAACAAAAAAACAAACAACCCGATCAAAAAATGGGCAGAGGACATGAACAGACATTTCTCCAAAGAAGATATGAACATGGCCAATAGACACATGAAAAGATGTTCATCATCGCTAATCATCAGGGAAATGCAAATCAAAACTACACTAAGATATCACCTTACCCCCGTTAGATTGGCAAAAACATCCAAAACCAAGAAAGACGAATGTTGGAGAGGTTGTGGAGAAAGAGGAACCCTCATACACTGTTGGTGGGAATGCAAACTGGTACAGCCACTATGGAAAACAGTATGGAGATTTCTCAAAAAGTTAAAAATAGAAATACCCTATGACCCAGCCATCCCATTACTGGGTATCTATCCTAAGAACCTGATATCAGATATCTCAAGAGTCCGTTGCACCCCTATGTTCATCGCAGCATCATTTACAATAGCCAAGACGTGGAACCAGCCTACATGCCCAGAAACTGATGATTGGATAAAGAAGATGTGGTATATATACACAATGGAATACTACTCAGCCATAAAAAAAGACGACATTGGCCCCTTCACAACAGTGTGGATGGACCTCGAGGGCATTATGTTAAGCGAAATAAGTCAGTCAGAGAAAGACAGACTCTATATGACTCCACTCATAGGTGGAAATTAGTATATTGAGACGGAGATCTGATCGGTGGTTACCAGGGAAAAGGGGGGGTGGGGGGAGGGCACGGAGGGGGAAGTGGTGTTCCCAAAACATGACTAACAAAAATGTACAACTGAAATTTCACAAGCTTGTAATCCATCATAACATTAATAAACAAACAAACAAAAAAAAGCTGCTTTGGGGCCCATCTGCCCCTATGGAAAGAACGCAGCACTTTGTGCCTTGCAGCTCTAGGGCAATGTAGCACACCCAGAGCAGAAGTTCTACTTCAGCCAGATCAGGCCCGCAAAGAAACTGCGTTTCACAGGCCTTTGTAAGAGATGTTCCCGGTAGGCTGTTAGAGCACTGTGCAGAGCGAGTTGTTTCTTAGCTTCCCAACGAGCTGGAAGCAAGATGCTTTAGGGGCCATCTGCCCTTAAGGAAAGAAGGCAGCACTTTGTGCCTTGCAGCTCTAGGGCAATGTAGCACAACCAGAGCAGAAGTTCTACTTCAGCAAGATCAGGCCTGCAAAGAAACTGCGTTTCACAGGCCTTTGTAAGAGATGTTCCCGGTAGGCTGTTAGAGCACTGTGCAGAGCGAGTTGTTTCCTAGCTTCCCAAAGAGTTGGAAGCAAGATGCTTTGGGGCCCTCTCACCCTTTGGAAAGAAGGCAGCACTTTGTGCCTTGCAGCTCTAGCGCAATGTAGCACACCCAGAGCCGAAGTTCTACTTCAGCTAGATCAGACCTGCAAAGAAACTTCGTTTCACAGGCCTTTGTAAGAGATGTTCCCGGTAGGCTGTAAGAGCACTGTGCAGAGCGACTGGTTTTTTAGCTTCCCAGAGAGCTGGAAGCAAGATGCTTTGGTGCCCATCTGCCCCTATGGAAAGAACGCAGCACTTTGTGCCTTGCAGCTCTAGGGCAATGCAGCACACCCCGAGCAGAAGTTCTACTTCAGCCAGATCAGGCCTGCAAAGAAACTGCGTTTCACAGGCCTTTGTAAGAGATGTTCCCAGTAGGCTGTTAGAGCACTGTGCAGAGCGAGTTGTTTCTTAGCTTCCCAGAGAGCTGGAAGCAAGATGCTTTGGGGCCCGTTAATTTTATACCCTGCTACTTTGCTGTAGTTGTTGATTATTTCTAATAGTTTTTCTGTGGATTCTTTGGGGTTTTTTATGTATAAGATCATGTCGTCTGCAAACAACGCGAGTTTTACTTCTTCGTTACCTATTTGGATTCCTTTTATTTTTTTTTCCTGTCGAATTGCTCTGGCCAGCACCTCCAGTACTATGTTGAATAGGAGTGGTGAAAGTGGGCACCCTTGTCTTGTTCCTGTCCTCAGAGGGAAGGCTTTCAGCTTTTGCCCATTGAGCATGATTTTGGCTGTGGGTCTATCATATATGGCCTTTATTATGTTGAGGTACTTTCCTTCTATACCCATTTTACTGAGGGTTTTTATCATAAATGGGTGTTGGATCTTGTCAAATGCTTTCTCTGCGTCTATTGAGATGATCATGTGGTTTTTGTTTTTCATTTTGTTGATGTAGTGTATCACGTTGATTGACTTGCGGGTGTTGAACCATCCCTGTGTCCCTGGTATAAATCCCACTTGATCATGGTGTATAATCTTTTTGATGTATTGCTGTAATCGGTTTGCCAAAATTTTGTTGAGGATTTTTGCATCTATGTTCATCAGTGATATCGGCCTGTAGTTCTCCTTCTTTGTGTTGTCCTTGTCAGGTTGTGGGATCAGAGTGATGTTGGCTTCATAGAATGTGATAGGGAGTTCTCCATCTTTCTCAATTTTCTGGAACAGTTTGAGGAGAATAGGTACAAAGAACTCACACTGCTTAACACCAAAAAGCAAACAACCCGATCAAAAAATGGGCAGAGGACATGAACAGACATTTCTCCAAAGAAGATATGAATATGGCCAATAGACACATGAAAAGATGTTCATCATCGCTAATCATCAGGGAAATGCAAATCAAAACTACACTAAGATATCACCTTACCCCCGTTTGATTGGCAAAAACATCCAAAACCAATAAAGACGAATGTTGGAGAGGTTGTGGAGAAAGTGGAACCCTCATACACTGTTGGTGGGAATGCAAACTGGTACAGCCACTATGGAAAACAGTATGGAGATTTCTCAAAAAGTTAAAAATAGAAATACCCTATGACCCAGCCATCCCATTACTGGGTATCTATCCTAAGAACCTGATATCAGATATCTCAAGAGTCCGTTGCACCCCTATGTTCATCGCAGAGTTATTTACAATAGCCAAGACGTGGAACCAGCCTACATGCCCAGAAACTGATGATTGGATAAAGAAGATGTGGTATATATACACAATGGAATACTACTCAGCCATAAAAAAAGACGACATTGGCCCCTTCACAACAATGTGGATGGACCTCGAGGGCATTATGTTAAGCGAAATAAGTCAGTCAGAGAAAGACGAACTCTATATGACTCCACTCATAGGTGGAAATTAGTATATTGAGAAGGAGATCTGATCGGTGGTTACCAGGGAAAAGGGGGGGTGGGGGGAGGGCACGGAGTGGGAAGTGGTGTTCCCACAACATGACTAACCAAAATGTACAACTGAAATTTCACAAGCTTGTAATCCATCATAACATTAATAAACCAAAAAAAAAAAAGATGCTTTGGGGCCCATCTGCCCCTATGGAAAGAACGCAGCACTTTGTGCCTTGCAGCTCTAGGGCAATGCAGCACACCCCGAGCAGAAGTTCTACTTCAGCCAGATCAGGACTGCAAAGAAACTGCGTTTCACAGGCCTTTGTAAGAGATGTTCCCGGTAGGCTGTTAGAGCACTGTGCAGAGCGAGTTGTTTCTCAGCTTCCAAAAGAGTTGGAAGCAAGATGCTTTGGGGCTCATCTGCCCCTTTGAGATGAAGGCAGCACTTTGTGCCTTGCAGCTCTAGGGCAATGTAGCACACCCAGAGCAGAAGTTCTACTTCAGCCAGATCAGGCCTGCAAAGAAACTGCGTTTCACAGGCCTTTGTAAGAGATGTTCCCGGTAGGCTGTTAGAGCACTGTGCAGAGCAAGTTGTTTCCTAGCTTCCCAAAGAGCTGGAAGCAAGATGCTTTGGGGCCCTCTCACCCTCTGGAAAGAAGGCAGCACTTTGTGCCTTGCAGCTCTAGGGCAATGTAGCACACCCCGAGCAGAAGTTCTACTTCAGCCAGATCTGGCATGCAAAGAAACTGCGTTTCACAGGCCTTTGTAAGAGATGTTCCCTGTAGGCTGTTAGAGAACTGTGCAGAGCGAGTTGTTTCTTAGCTTCCCAAGGAGCTGGAAGCAAGATGCTTTAGGGACCATCTGCCCTTAATGAAAGAAGGCAGCACTTTGTGCCTTGCAGCTGTAGGGCAATGTAGCACACCCAGAGAAGTTGTTCTACTTCTGCCAGGTCAGGCCTGCAAAGAAACTTCGTTTCACAGGCCTTTGTAAGAGATGTTCCCGGTAGGCTGTTAGAGCACTGTGCAGAGCGACTTGTTTCTTAGCTTCCCAAAGAGCTGAAAGCAAGATGCTTTCGGGCCCTCTCACCCTTTCGAAAGAAGGCAGCACTTTGTGCCTTGCAGCTCTAGGGCAATGTAGCACACCCAGAGCCGAAGTTCTACTTCAGCTAGATCAGACCAGCATAGACACTGCTTTTCACAGGCCTTTGTAAGAGATGTTCCCGGTAGGCTGTTAGAGCACTGTGCAGAGCGAGTTGTTTCTTAGCTTCCCAGAGAGCTGGAAGCAAGATGCTTTGGGGCCCGTTAATTGTATCCCCTGCTACTTTGCTGTAGTTGTTGATTATTTCTAATAGTTTTTCTGTGGATTCTTTGGGGTTTTCTATGTATAAGATCATGTCGTCTGCAAACAACGCGAGTTTTACTTCTTCGTTACCTATTTGGATTCCTTTTATTTTTTTTTTTTGCCGAATTGCTCTGGCCAGCACCTCCAGTACTATGTTGAATAGGAGTGGTGAAAGTGGGCACCCTTGTCTTGTTCCTGTCCTCAGAGGGATGGCTTTCAGCTTTTGTCCATTGAGTATGATGTTGGCTGTGGGTCTATCATATATGGCCTTTATTATGTTGAGGTACTTTCCTTCTATACCCATTTTACTGAGGGTTTTTATCATAAATGGGTGTTGGATCTTGTCGAATGCTTTCTCTGCGTCTATTGAGATGATC
The DNA here is from genome assembly GCF_041296235.1 of Equus asinus. Lineage (NCBI taxonomy): Eukaryota > Metazoa > Chordata > Mammalia > Perissodactyla > Equidae > Equus > Equus asinus. The sequence continues at coordinate 64,971,918 of NC_091790.1, read as the reverse complement.
ATGTGGTTTTTGTTTTTCATTTTGTTGATGTAGTGTATCACGTTGATTGACTTGCGGGTGTTGAACCATCCCTGTGTCCCTGGTATAAATCCCACTTGATCATGGTGTATAATCTTTTTGATGTATTGCTGTAATCGGTTTGCCAAAATTTTGTTGAGGATTTTTGCATCTATGTTCATCAGTGATATCGGCCTGTAGTTCTCCTTCTTTGTGTTGTCCTTGTCAGGTTGGGGGATCAGAGTGATGTTGGCTTCATAGAATGTGATAGGGAGTTCTCCATCTTTCTCAATTTTCTGGAACAATTTGAGGAGAATAGGTACAAAGAACTCACACTGCTTAACAACAAAAAAACAAACAACCCGATCAAAAAATGGGCAGAGGACATGAACAGACATTTCTCAAAAGAAGATATGAATATGGCCATTAGACACATGAAAAGATGTTCATCATCGCTAATCATCAGGGAAATGCAAATCAAAACTACACTAAGATATCACCTTACCCCCGTTTGATTGGCAAAAACATCCAAAACCAAGAAAGACGAATGTTGGAGAGGTTGTGGAGAAAGTGGAACCCTCATACACTGTTGGTGGGAATGCAAACTGGTACAGCCACTATGGAAAACAGTATGGAGATTTCTCAAAAAGTTAAAAATAGAAATACCCTATGACCCAGCCATCCCATTACTGGGTATCTATCCTAAGAAACTGATATCAGATATCTCAAGAGTCCGTTGCACCCCTATGTTCATTGCAGAGTTATTTACAATAGCCAAGACGTGGAACCAGCCTACATGCCCAGAAACTGATGATTGGATAAAGAAGATGTGGTATATATACACAATGGAATACTACTCAGCCATAAAAAAAGACGACATTGGCCCCTTCAGAACAATGTGGATGGACCTCGAGGGCATTATGTTAAGCGAAATAAGTCAGTCAGAGAAAGACGAACTCTATATGACTCCACTCATAGGTGGAATTTAGTATATTGAGAAGGAGATCTGATCGGTGGTTACCAGGGAAAAGGGGGGGTGGGGGGAGGGCACGGAGTGGGAAGTGGTGTTCCCACAACATGACTAACAAAAATGTACAACTGAAATTTCACGAGCTTGTAATCCATCATAACATTAATAAACCAAAAAAAAAAAAGATGCTTTGGGGCCCATCTGCCCCTATGTAAAGAACGCAGCACTTTGTGCCTTGCAGCTCTAGGGCAATGCAGCACACCCCGAGCAGAAGTTCTACTTCAGCCAGATCAGGCCTGCAAAGAAACTGCGTTTCACAGGCCTTTGTAAGAGATGTTCCCTGTAGGCTGTTAGAGCACTGTGCAGAGCAAGTTGTTTCCTAGCTTCCCAAAGAGCTGGAAGCAAGATGCTTTGGGGCCCTCTCACCCTCTGGAAAGAAGGCAGCACTTTGTGCCTTGCAGCTCTAGGGCAATGTAGCACACCCAAAGCAGAAGTTCTACTTCAGCCCCATCAGACCTGCAAAGAAACTGCGTTTCACAGGCCTTTGTAAGAGATGTTCCCTGTAGGCTGTTAGAGAACTGTGCAGAGCGAGTTGTTTCTTAGCTTCCCAAGGAGCTGGAAGCAAGATGCTTTAGGGACCATCTGCCCTTAAGGAAAGAAGGCAGCACTTTGTGCCTTGCAGCTGTAGGGCAATGTAGCACACCCAGAGAAGTTGTTCTACTTCTGCCAGGTCAGGCCTGCAAAGAAACTTCGTTTCACAGGCCTTTGTAAGAGATGTTCCCAGTAGGCTGTTAGAGCACTGTGCAGAGCGACTTGTTTCTTAGCTTCCCAAAGAGCTGAAAGCAAGATGCTTTGGGGCCCTCTCACCCTTTGGAAAGAAGGCAGCACTTTGTGCCTTGCAGCTCTAGGGCAATGTAGCACACCCAGAGCCGAAGTTCTACTTCAGCTAGATCAGACCTGCAAAGACACTGCGTTTCACAGGCCTTTGTAAGAGATGTTCCCGGTAGGCTGTTAGAGCACTGTGCAGAGCGAGTTGTTTCTTAGCTTCCCAGAGAGCTGGAAGCAAGATGCTTTGGGGCCCGTTAATTGTATCCCCTGCTACTTTGCTGTAGTTGTTGATTATTTCTAATAGTTTTTCTGTGGATTCTTTGGGGTTTTCTATGTATAAGATCATGTCGTCTGCAAACAACGCGAGTTTTACTTCTTCGTTACCTATTTGGATTCCTTTTATTTTTTTTTCCTGCCGAATTGCTCTGGCCAGCACCTCCAGTACTATGTTGAATAGGAGTGGTGAAAGTGGGCACCCTTGTCTTGTTCCTGTCCTCAGAGGGATGGCTTTCAGCTTTTGTCCATTGAGTATGATGTTGGCTGTGGGTCTATCATATATGGCCTTTATTATGTTGAGGTACTTTCCTTCTATACCCATTTTACTGAGGGTTGTTATCATAAATGGGTGTTGGATCTTGTCGAATGCTTTCTCTGCGTCTATTGAGATGATCATGTGGTTTTTGTTTTTCATTTTGTTGATGTAGTGTATCACGTTGATTGACTTGCGGGTGTTGAACCATCCCTGTGTCCCTGGTATAAATCCCACTTGATCATGGTGTATAATCTTTTTGATGTATTGCTGTAATCGGTTTGCCAAAATTTTGTTGAGGATTTTTGCATCTATGTTCATCAGTGATATCGGCCTGTAGTTCTCCTTCTTTGTGTTGTCCTTGTCAGGTTGGAGGATCAGAGTGATGTTGGCTTCATAGAATGTGTTAGGGAGTTCTCCATCTTTCTCAATTTTCTGGAACAGTTTGAGGAGAATAGGTATAAAGAACTCACACTGCTTAACAACAAAAAAACAAACAACCCGATCAAAAAATGGGCAGAGGACATGAACAGACATTTCTCCAAAGAAGATATGAATATGGCCAATAGACACATGAAAAGATGTTCATCATCGCTAATCATCAGGGAAATGCAAATCAAAACTACACTAAGATATCACCTTACCCCCGTTAGATTGGCAAAAACATCCAAAACCAAGAACGACGAATGTTGGAGAGGTTGTGGAGAAAGAGGAACCCTCATACACTGTTGGTGGGAATGCAAACTGGTACAGCCACTATGGAAAACAGTATGGAGATTTCTCAAAAAGTTAAAAATAGAAATACCCTATGACCCAGCCATCCCATTACTGGGTATCTATCCTAAGAACCTGATATCAGATATCTCAAGAGTCCGTTGCACCCCTATGTTCATCGCAGCATTATTTACAATAGCCAAGACGTGGAACCAGCCTACATGCCCAGAAACTGATGATTGGATAAAGAAGATGTGGTATATATACACAATGGAATACTACTCAGCCATAAAAAAAGACGACATTGGCCCCTTCACAACAATGTGGATGGACCTCGAGGGCATTATGTTAAGCGAAATAAGTCAGTCAGAGAAAGACGAACTCTATATGACTCCACTCATAGGTGGAAATTAGTATATTGAGAAGGAGATCTGATCGGTGGTTACCAGGGAAAAGGGGGGGTGGGGGGAGGGCACGGAGGGGGAAGTGGTGTTCCCACAACATGACTAACCAAAATGTACAACTGAAATTTCACAAGCTTGTAATCCATCATAACATCAATAAACAAAAAAAAAAAAAAAAAGATGCTTTGGGGCCCATCTGCCCCTATGGAAAGAAGGCAGCACTTTGTGCCTTGCAGCTCTAGGGCAATGTAGCACACCCAGAGCAGAAGTTGTACTTCAGCCAGATCAGGCCTGCAAAGAAACTGCGTTTCACAGGCCTTTGTAAGAGATGTTCGCGGTAGGCTTTTAGAGCACTGTGGAGAGCGAGTTGTTTCCTAGCTTCCCAAAGAGCCGGAAGCAAGATGCTTTGGGGCCATTCTCACCCTTTGGAAAGAAGGCAGCACTTTGTGCCTTGCAGCTCTAGGGCAATGTAGCACACCCAGAGAAGAAGTTCTACTTCAGCCAGATCAGACATGCAAAGAAACTGCGTTTCACAGGCCTTTGTAAGAGATGTTCCCCGTAGGCTGTTAGAGCACTGTGCACAGCGAGTTGTTTCTTAGCTTCCCAAAGAGCTGGAAGCAAGATGCTTTAGGGGCCATCTGCCCTTAAGGAAAGAAGGCAGCACTTTGTGCCTTTCCGCTCTAGGGCAATGTAGCACACCCAGAGCAGTTGTTCTACTTCTGCCAGGTCAGGCCTGCAAAGAAACTTCGTTTCACAGGCCTTTGTAAGAGATGTTCGCGGTAGGCTGTTAGAGCACTGTGGAGAGCGAGTTGTTTCCTAGCTTCCCAAAGAGCCGGAGGCAAGATGCTTTGAGGCCCTTCTCACCCTTTGGAAAGAAGGCAGCACTTTGTGCCTTGCAGCTCTAGGGCAATGTAGCACACCCAGAGCCGAAGTTCTACTTCAGCTAGATCAGACCTGCAAAGAAACTTCGTTTCACAGGCCTTTGTAAGAGATGTTCCCGGTAGGCTGTAAGAGCACTGTGCAGAGCGACTAGTTTCTTAGCTTCCCAGATTGCTGGAAGCAGGATGCTTTGGGGCCCATCTGCCCCTATGGAAAGAACGCAGCACTTTGTGCCTTGCAGCTCTAGGGCAATGTAGCACACCCAGAGCAGAAGTTCTACTTCAGCCAGATCAGGCCCGCAAAGAAACTGCGTTTCACAGGCCTTTGTAAGAGATGTTCCCGGTAGGCTGTTAGAGCACTGTGCAGAGCGAGTTGTTTCTTAGATTCCCAGAGAGCTGGAAGCAAGATGCTTTGGGGCCCGTTAATTTTATACCCTGCTACTTTGCTGTAGTTGTTGGTTATTTCTAATAGTTTTTCTGTGGATTCTTTGGGGTTTTCTATGTATAAGATCATGTCGTCTGCAAACAACGCGAGTTTTACTTCTTCGTTACCTATTTGGATTCCTTTTATTTTTTTTTCCTGCCGAATTGCTCTGGCCAGCACCTCCAGTACTATGTTGAATAGGAGTGGTGAAAGTGGGCACCCTTGTCTTGTTCCTGTCCTCAGAGGGATGGCTTTCAGCTTTTGTCCATTGAGTATGATGTTGGCTGTGGGTCTATCATATATGGCCTTTATTATGTTGAGGTACTTTCCTTCTATAGCCATTTTACTGAGGGTTGTTATCATAAATGGGTGTTGGATCTTGTCGAATGCTTTCTCTGCGTCTATTGAGATGATCATGTGGTTTTTGTTTTTCATTTTGTTGATGTAGTGTATCACGTTGATTGACTTGCGGGTGTTGAACCATCCCTGTGTCCCTGGTATAAATCCCACTTGATCATGGTGTATAATCTTTTTGATGTATTGCTGTAATCGGTTTGCCAAAATTTTGTTGAGGATTTTTGCATCTATGTTCATCAGTGATATCGGCCTGTAGTTCTCCTTCTTTGTGTTGTCCTTGTCAGGTTGGGGGATCAGAGTGATGTTGGCTTCATAGAATGTGTTAGGGAGTTCTCCATCTTTCTCAATTTTCTGGAACAGTTTGAGGAGAATAGGTACAAAGAACTCACACTGCTTAACAACAAAAAAACAAACAACCCGATCAAAAAATGGGCAGAGGACATGAACAGACATTTCTCCAAAGAAGATATGAATATGGCCAATAGACACATGAAAAGATGTTCATCATCGCTAATCATCAGGGAAATGCAAATCAAAACTACACTAAGATATCACCTTACCCCCGTTAGATTGGCAAAAACATCCAAAACCAAGAACGACGAATGTTGGAGAGGTTGTGGAGAAAGAGGAACCCTCATACACTGTTGGTGGGAATGCAAACTGGTACAGCCACTATGGAAAACAGTATGGAGATTTCTCAAAAAGTTAAAAATAGAAATACCCTATGACCCAGCCATCCCATTACTGGGTATCTATCCTAAGAAACTGATATCAGATATCTCAAGAGTCCGTTGCACCCCTATGTTCATTGCAGAGTTATTTACAATAGCCAAGACGTGGAACCAGCCTACATGCCCAGAAACTGATGATTGGATAAAGAAGATGTGGTATATATACACAATGGAATACTACTCAGCCATAAAAAAAGACGACATTGGCCCCTTCAGAACAATGTGGATGGACCTCGAGGGCATTATGTTAAGCGAAATAAGTCAGTCAGAGAAAGACGAACTCTATATGACTCCACTCATAGGTGGAATTTAGTATATTGAGAAGGAGATCTGATCGGTGGTTACCAGGGAAAAGGGGGGGTGGGGGGAGGGCACGGAGTGGGAAGTGGTGTTCCCACAACATGACTAACAAAAATGTACAACTGAAATTTCACGAGCTTGTAATCCATCATAACATTAATAAACCAAAAAAAAAAAAGATGCTTTGGGGCCCATCTGCCCCTATGTAAAGAACGCAGCACTTTGTGCCTTGCAGCTCTAGGGCAATGCAGCACACCCCGAGCAGAAGTTCTACTTCAGCCAGATCAGGCCTGCAAAGAAACTGCGTTTCACAGGCCTTTGTAAGAGATGTTTCCTGTAGGCTGTTAGAGCACTGTGCAGAGCAAGTTGTTTCCTAGCTTCCCAAAGAGCTGGAAGCAAGATGCTTTGGGGCCCTCTCACCCTCTGGAAAGAAGGCAGCACTTTGTGCCTTGCAGCTCTAGGGCAATGTAGCACACCCAAAGCAGAAGTTCTACTTCAGCCCCATCAGACCTGCAAAGAAACTGCGTTTCACAGGCCTTTGTAAGAGATGTTCCCTGTAGGCTGTTAGAGAACTGTGCAGAGCGAGTTGTTTCTTAGCTTCCCAAGGAGCTGGAAGCAAGATGCTTTAGGGACCATCTGCCCTTAAGGAAAGAAGGCAGCACTTTGTGCCTTGCAGCTGTAGGGCAATGTAGCACACCCAGAGAAGTTGTTCTACTTCTGCCAGGTCAGGCCTGCAAAGAAACTTCGTTTCACAGGCCTTTGTAAGAGATGTTCCCAGTAGGCTGTTAGAGCACTGTGCAGAGCGACTTGTTTCTTAGCTTCCCAAAGAGCTGAAAGCAAGATGCTTTGGGGCCCTCTCACCCTTTGGAAAGAAGGCAGCACTTTGTGCCTTGCAGCTCTAGGGCAATGTAGCACACCCAGAGCCGAAGTTCTACTTCAGCTAGATCAGACCTGCAAAGACACTGCGTTTCACAGGCCTTTGTAAGAGATGTTCCCGGTAGGCTGTTAGAGCACTGTGCAGAGCGAGTTGTTTCTTAGCTTCCCAGAGAGCTGGAAGCAAGATGCTTTGGGGCCCGTTAATTGTATCCCCTGCTACTTTGCTGTAGTTGTTGATTATTTCTAATAGTTTTTCTGTGGATTCTTTGGGGTTTTCTATGTATAAGATCATGTCGTCTGCAAACAACGCGAGTTTTACTTCTTCGTTACCTATTTGGATTCCTTTTATTTTTTTTTCCTGCCGAATTGCTCTGGCCAGCACCTCCAGTACTATGTTGAATAGGAGTGGTGAAAGTGGGCACCCTTGTCTTGTTCCTGTCCTCAGAGGGATGGCTTTCAGCTTTTGTCCATTGAGTATGATGTTGGCTGTGGGTCTATCATATATGGCCTTTATTATGTTGAGGTACTTTCCTTCTATACCCATTTTACTGAGGGTTGTTATCATAAATGGGTGTTGGATCTTGTCGAATGCTTTCTCTGCGTCTATTGAGATGATCATGTGGTTTTTGTTTTTCATTTTGTTGATGTAGTGTATCACGTTGATTGACTTGCGGGTGTTGAACCATCCCTGTGTCCCTGGTATAAATCCCACTTGATCATGGTGTATAATCTTTTTGATGTATTGCTGTAATCGGTTTGCCAAAATTTTGTTGAGGATTTTTGCATCTATGTTCATCAGTGATATCGGCCTGTAGTTCTCCTTCTTTGTGTTGTCCTTGTCAGGTTGGAGGATCAGAGTGATGTTGGCTTCATAGAATGTGTTAGGGAGTTCTCCATCTTTCTCAATTTTCTGGAACAGTTTGAGGAGAATAGGTATAAAGAACTCACACTGCTTAACAACAAAAAAACAAACAACCCGATCAAAAAATGGGCAGAGGACATGAACAGACATTTCTCCAAAGAAGATATGAATATGGCCAATAGACACATGAAAAGATGTTCATCATCGCTAATCATCAGGGAAATGCAAATCAAAACTACACTAAGATATCACCTTACCCCCGTTAGATTGGCAAAAACATCCAAAACCAAGAACGACGAATGTTGGAGAGGTTGTGGAGAAAGAGGAACCCTCATACACTGTTGGTGGGAATGCAAACTGGTACAGCCACTATGGAAAACAGTATGGAGATTTCTCAAAAAGTTAAAAATAGAAATACCCTATGACCCAGCCATCCCATTACTGGGTATCTATCCTAAGAACCTGATATCAGATATCTCAAGAGTCCGTTGCACCCCTATGTTCATCGCAGCATTATTTACAATAGCCAAGACGTGGAACCAGCCTACATGCCCAGAAACTGATGATTGGATAAAGAAGATGTGGTATATATACACAATGGAATACTACTCAGCCATAAAAAAAGACGACATTGGCCCCTTCACAACAATGTGGATGGACCTCGAGGGCATTATGTTAAGCGAAATAAGTCAGTCAGAGAAAGACGAACTCTATATGACTCCACTCATAGGTGGAAATTAGTATATTGAGAAGGAGATCTGATCGGTGGTTACCAGGGAAAAGGGGGGGTGGGGGGAGGGCACGGAGGGGGAAGTGGTGTTCCCACAACATGACTAACCAAAATGTACAACTGAAATTTCACAAGCTTGTAATCCATCATAACATCAATAAACAAAAAAAAAAAAAAAAAGATGCTTTGGGGCCCATCTGCCCCTATGGAAAGAAGGCAGCACTTTGTGCCTTGCAGCTCTAGGGCAATGTAGCACACCCAGAGCAGAAGTTGTACTTCAGCCAGATCAGGCCTGCAAAGAAACTGCGTTTCACAGGCCTTTGTAAGAGATGTTCGCGGTAGGCTTTTAGAGCACTGTGGAGAGCGAGTTGTTTCCTAGCTTCCCAAAGAGCCGGAAGCAAGATGCTTTGGGGCCATTCTCACCCTTTGGAAAGAAGGCAGCACTTTGTGCCTTGCAGCTCTAGGGCAATGTAGCACACCCAGAGAAGAAGTTCTACTTCAGCCAGATCAGACATGCAAAGAAACTGCGTTTCACAGGCCTTTGTAAGAGATGTTCCCCGTAGGCTGTTAGAGCACTGTGCACAGCGAGTTGTTTCTTAGCTTCCCAAAGAGCTGGAAGCAAGATGCTTTAGGGGCCATCTGCCCTTAAGGAAAGAAGGCAGCACTTTGTGCCTTTCCGCTCTAGGGCAATGTAGCACACCCAGAGCAGTTGTTCTACTTCTGCCAGGTCAGGCCTGCAAAGAAACTTCGTTTCACAGGCCTTTGTAAGAGATGTTCGCGGTAGGCTGTTAGAGCACTGTGGAGAGCGAGTTGTTTCCTAGCTTCCCAAAGAGCCGGAGGCAAGATGCTTTGAGGCCCTTCTCACCCTTTGGAAAGAAGGCAGCACTTTGTGCCTTGCAGCTCTAGGGCAATGTAGCACACCCAGAGCCGAAGTTCTACTTCAGCTAGATCAGACCTGCAAAGAAACTTCGTTTCACAGGCCTTTGTAAGAGATGTTCCCGGTAGGCTGTAAGAGCACTGTGCAGAGCGACTAGTTTCTTAGCTTCCCAGATTGCTGGAAGCAGGATGCTTTGGGGCCCATCTGCCCCTATGGAAAGAACGCAGCACTTTGTGCCTTGCAGCTCTAGGGCAATGTAGCACACCCAGAGCAGAAGTTCTACTTCAGCCAGATCAGGCCCGCAAAGAAACTGCGTTTCACAGGCCTTTGTAAGAGATGTTCCCGGTAGGCTGTTAGAGCACTGTGCAGAGCGAGTTGTTTCTTAGATTCCCAGAGAGCTGGAAGCAAGATGCTTTGGGGCCCGTTAATTTTATACCCTGCTACTTTGCTGTAGTTGTTGGTTATTTCTAATAGTTTTTCTGTGGATTCTTTGGGGTTTTCTATGTATAAGATCATGTCGTCTGCAAACAACGCGAGTTTTACTTCTTCGTTACCTATTTGGATTCCTTTTATTTTTTTTTCCTGCCGAATTGCTCTGGCCAGCACCTCCAGTACTATGTTGAATAGGAGTGGTGAAAGTGGGCACCCTTGTCTTGTTCCTGTCCTCAGAGGGATGGCTTTCAGCTTTTGTCCATTGAGTATGATGTTGGCTGTGGGTCTATCATATATGGCCTTTATTATGTTGAGGTACTTTCCTTCTATAGCCATTTTACTGAGGGTTGTTATCATAAATGGGTGTTGGATCTTGTCGAATGCTTTCTCTGCGTCTATTGAGATGATCATGTGGTTTTTGTTTTTCATTTTGTTGATGTAGTGTATCACGTTGATTGACTTGCGGGTGTTGAACCATCCCTGTGTCCCTGGTATAAATCCCACTTGATCATGGTGTATAATCTTTTTGATGTATTGCTGTAATCGGTTTGCCAAAATTTTGTTGAGGATTTTTGCATCTATGTTCATCAGTGATATCGGCCTGTAGTTCTCCTTCTTTGTGTTGTCCTTGTCAGGTTGGGGGATCAGAGTGATGTTGGCTTCATAGAATGTGTTAGGGAGTTCTCCATCTTTCTCAATTTTCTGGAACAGTTTGAGGAGAATAGGTACAAAGAACTCACACTGCTTAACAACAAAAAAACAAACAACCCGATCAAAAAATGGGCAGAGGACATGAACAGACATTTCTCCAAAGAAGATATGAATATGGCCAATAGACACATGAAAAGATGTTCATCATCGCTAATCATCAGGGAAATGCAAATCAAAACTACACTAAGATATCACCTTACCCCCGTTAGATTGGCAAAAACATCCAAAACCAAGAACGACGAATGTTGGAGAGGTTGTGGAGAAAGAGGAACCCTCATACACTGTTGGTGGGAATGCAAACTGGTACAGCCACTATGGAAAACAGTATGGAGATTTCTCAAAAAGTTAAAAATAGAAATACCCTATGACCCAGCCATCCCATTACTGGGTATCTATCCTAAGAACCTGATATCAGATATCTCAAGAGTCCGTTGCACCCCTATGTTCATCGCAGCATTATTTACAATAGCCAAGACGTGGAACCAGCCTACATGCCCAGAAACTGATGATTGGATAAAGAAGATGTGGTATATATACACAATGGAATACTACTCAGCCATAAAAAAAGACGACATTGGCCCCTTCACAACAATGTGGATGGACCTCGAGGGCATTATGTTAAGCGAAATAAGTCAGTCAGAGAAAGACGAACTCTATATGACTCCACTCATAGGTGGAAATTAGTATATTGAGAAGGAGATCTGATCGGTGGTTACCAGGGAAAAGGGGGGGTGGGGGAATGGAACGGAGGGGGAAGTGGTGTTCCCACAACATGACTAACAAAAATGTACAACTGAAATTTCACAAGCTTGTAATCCATCATAACATTAATAAAGAAAAAAAAAAAAAAGATGCTTTGGGGCCCATCTGCCCCTATGGAAAGAACGCAGCACTTTGTGCCTTGCAGCTCTAGGGCAATGTAGCACATGCAGAGCAGAAGTTCTACTTCAGCCAGATCAGGCCTGCAAAGAAACGGCGTTTCACAGGCCTTTGTAAGAGATGTTCCCTGTAGGCTGTTAGAGCACTGTGCAGAGCGAGTTCTTTCTTAGCTTCCCAAGGAGCTGGAAGCAAGATGATTTGGGGCCCTTCTCACCCTTTGGAAAGAAGGCAGCACTTTGTGCCTTGCAGCTCTAGGGCAATGTAGCACACCCAGAGCCGAAGTTCTACTTCAGCTAGGTCAGACCTGCAAAGAAACTTCGTTTCACAAGCTTTGTAAGAGATCTTCCCAGTAGGCTGTTAGAGCACTGTGCAGAGCGAGTTGTTTCTTAGCTTCACAGAGAGCTGGAAGCAAGGTGCTTTGGGGCCCGTTAATTTTATACCCTGCTACTTTGCTGTAGTTGTTGATTATTTCTAATAGTTTTTCTGTGGATTCTTTGGGGTTTTCTATGTATAAGATCATGTCGTCTGCAAACAACGCGAGTTTTACTTCTTCGTTACCTATTTGGATTCCTTTTATTTTTTTTTCCTGCCGAATTGCTCTGGCCAGCACCTCCAGTACTATGTTGAATAGGAGTGGTGAAAGTGGGCACCCTTGTCTTTTTCCTGTCCTCAGAGGGATGGCTTTCAGCTTTTGTCCATTGAGTATGCTGTTGGCTGTGGGTCTATCATATATGGCCTTTATTATGTTGAGGTACTTTCCTTCTATACCCATTTTACTGAGGGTTTTTATCATAAATGGGTGTTGGATCTTGTCGAATGCTTTCTCTGCGTCTATTGAGATGATCATGTGGTTTTTGTTTTTCATTTTGTTGATGTAGTGTATCACGTTGATTGACTTGCGGGTGTTGAACCATCCCTGTGTCCCTGGTATAAATCCCACTTGATCATGGTGTATAATCTTTTTGATGTATTGCTGTAATCGGTTTGCCAAAATTTGGTTGAGGATTTTTGCATCTATGTTCATCAGTGATATCGGCCTGTAGTTCTCCTTCTTTGTGTTGTCCTTGTCAGGTTTGGGGATCAGAGTGATGTTGGCTTCATAGAATGTGTTAGGGAGTTCTCCATCTTTCTCAATTTTCTGGAACAGTTTGAGGAGAATAGGTACAAAGAACTCACACTGCTTAACAACAAAAAAACAAACAACCCGATCAAAAAATGGGCAGAGGACATGAACAGACATTTCTCCAAAGAAGATATGAATATGGCCAATAGACACATGAAAAGATGTTCATCATCGCTAATCATCAGGGAAATGCAAATCAAAACTACACTAAGATATCACCTTACCCCCGTTAGATTGGCAAAAACATCCAAAACCAAGAACGACGAATGTTTGAGAGGTTGTGGAGAAAGAGGAACCCTCATACACTGTTGGTGGGAATGCAAACTGGTACAGCCACTATGGAAAACAGTATGGAGATTTCTCAAAAAGTTAAAAATAGAAATACCCTATGACCCAGCCATCCCATTACTGGGTATCTATCCTAAGAACCTGATATCAGATATCTCAAGAGTCCGTTGCACCCCTATGTTCATCGCAGCATTATTTACAATAGCCAAGACGTGGAACCAGCCTACATGCCCAGAAACTGATGATTGGATAAAGAAGATGTGGTATATATACACAATGGAATACTACTCAGCCATAAAAAAAGACGACATTGGCCCCTTCACAACAATGTGGATGGACCTCGAGGGCATTATGTTAAGCGAAATAAGTCAGTCAGAGAAAGACGAACTCTATATGACTCCACTCATAGGTGGAAATTAGTATATTGAGAAGGAGATCTGATCGGTGGTTACCAGGGAAAAGGGGGGGTGGGGGAATGGAACGGAGGGGGAAGTGGTGTTCCCACAACATGACTAACAAAAATGTACAACTGAAATTTCACAAGCTTGTAATCCATCATAACATTAATAAAGAAAAAAAAAAAAAAGATGCTTTGGGGCCCATCTGCCCCTATGGAAAGAACGCAGCACTTTGTGCCTTGCAGCTCTAGGGCAATGTAGCACATGCAGAGCAGAAGTTCTACTTCAGCCAGATCAGGCCTGCAAAGAAACGGCGTTTCACAGGCCTTTGTAAGAGATGTTCCCTGTAGGCTGTTAGAGCACTGTGCAGAGCGAGTTCTTTCTTAGCTTCCCAAGGAGCTGGAAGCAAGATGATTTGGGGCCCTTCTCACCCTTTGGAAAGAAGGCAGCACTTTGTGCCTTGCAGCTCTAGGGCAATGTAGCACACCCAGAGCCGAAGTTCTACTTCAGCTAGGTCAGACCTGCAAAGAAACTTCGTTTCACAAGCTTTGTAAGAGATCTTCCCAGTAGGCTGTTAGAGCACTGTGCAGAGCGAGTTGTTTCTTAGCTTCACAGAGAGCTGGAAGCAAGGTGCTTTGGGGCCCGTTAATTTTATACCCTGCTACTTTGCTGTAGTTGTTGATTATTTCTAATAGTTTTTCTGTGGATTCTTTGGGGTTTTCTATGTATAAGATCATGTCGTCTGCAAACAACGCGAGTTTTACTTCTTCGTTACCTATTTGGATTCCTTTTATTTTTTTTTCCTGCCGAATTGCTCTGGCCAGCACCTCCAGTACTATGTTGAATAGGAGTGGTGAAAGTGGGCACCCTTGTCTTTTTCCTGTCCTCAGAGGGATGGCTTTCAGCTTTTGTCCATTGAGTATGCTGTTGGCTGTGGGTCTATCATATATGGCCTTTATTATGTTGAGGTACTTTCCTTCTATACCCATTTTACTGAGGGTTTTTATCATAAATGGGTGTTGGATCTTGTCGAATGCTTTCTCTGCGTCTATTGAGATGATCATGTGGTTTTTGTTTTTCATTTTGTTGATGTAGTGTATCACGTTGATTGACTTGCGGGTGTTGAACCATCCCTGTGTCCCTGGTATAAATCCCACTTGATCATGGTGTATAATCTTTTTGATGTATTGCTGTAATCGGTTTGCCAAAATTTGGTTGAGGATTTTTGCATCTATGTTCATCAGTGATATCGGCCTGTAGTTCTCCTTCTTTGTGTTGTCCTTGTCAGGTTTGGGGATCAGAGTGATGTTGGCTTCATAGAATGTGTTAGGGAGTTCTCCATCTTTCTCAATTTTCTGGAACAGTTTGAGGAGAATAGGTACAAAGAACTCACACTGCTTAACAACAAAAAAACAAACAACCCGATCAAAAAATGGGCAGAGGACATGAACAGACATTTCTCCAAAGAAGATATGAATATGGCCAATAGACACATGAAAAGATGTTCATCATCGCTAATCATCAGGGAAATGCAAATCAAAACTACACTAAGATATCACCTTACCCCCGTTAGATTGGCAAAAACATCCAAAACCAAGAACGACGAATGTTTGAGAGGTTGTGGAGAAAGAGGAACCCTCATACACTGTTGGTGGGAATGCAAACTGGTACAGCCACTATGGAAAACAGTATGGAGATTTCTCAAAAAGTTAAAAATAGAAATACCCTATGACCCAGCCATCCCATTACTGGGTATCTATCCTAAGAACCTGATATCAGATATCTCAAGAGTCCGTTGCACCCCTATGTTCATCGCAGCATTATTTACAATAGCCAAGACGTGGAACCAGCCTACATGCCCAGAAACTGATGATTGGATAAAGAAGATGTGGTATATATACACAATGGAATACTACTCAGCCATAAAAAAAGACGACATTGGCCCCTTCACAACAATGTGGATGGACCTCGAGGGCATTATGTTAAGCGAAATAAGTCAGTCAGAGAAAGACGAACTCTATATGACTCCACTCATAGGTGGAAATTAGTATATTGAGAAGGAGATCTGATCGGTGGTTACCAGGGAAAAGGGGGGGTGGGGGAATGGAACGGAGGGGGAAGTGGTGTTCCCACAACATGACTAACAAAAATGTACAACTGAAATTTCACAAGCTTGTAATCCATCATAACATTAATAAAGAGAAAAAAAAAAAAGATGCTTTGGGGCCCATCTGCCCCTATGGAAAGAACGCAGCACTTTGTGCCTTGCAGCTCTAGGGCAATGTAGCACATGCAGAGCAGAAGTTCTACTTCAGCCAGATCAGGCCTGCAAAGAAACGGCGTTTCACAGGCCTTTGTAAGAGATGTTCCCTGTAGGCTGTTAGAGCACTGTGCAGAGCGAGTTCTTTCTTAGCTTCCCAAGGAGCTGGAAGCAAGATGATTTGGGGCCCTTCTCACCCTTTGGAAAGAAGGCAGCACTTTGTGCCTTGCAGCTCTAGGGCAATGTAGCACACCCAGAGCCGAAGTTCTACTTCAGCTAGGTCAGACCTGCAAAGAAACTTCGTTTCACAAGCTTTGTAAGAGATCTTCCCAGTAGGCTGTTAGAGCACTGTGCAGAGCGAGTTGTTTCTTAGCTTCACAGAGAGCTGGAAGCAAGGTGCTTTGGGGCCCGTTAATTTTATACCCTGCTACTTTGCTGTAGTTGTTGATTATTTCTAATAGTTTTTCTGTGGATTCTTTGGGGTTTTCTATGTATAAGATCATGTCGTCTGCAAACAACGCGAGTTTTACTTCTTCGTTACCTATTTGGATTCCTTTTATTTTTTTTTCCTGCCGAATTGCTCTGGCCAGCACCTCCAGTACTATGTTGAATAGGAGTGGTGAAAGTGGGCACCCTTGTCTTTTTCCTGTCCTCAGAGGGATGGCTTTCAGCTTTTGTCCATTGAGTATGCTGTTGGCTGTGGGTCTATCATATATGGCCTTTATTATGTTGAGGTACTTTCCTTCTATACCCATTTTACTGAGGGTTTTTATCATAAATGGGTGTTGGATCTTGTCGAATGCTTTCTCTGCGTCTATTGAGATGATCATGTGGTTTTTGTTTTTCATTTTGTTGATGTAGTGTATCACGTTGATTGACTTGCGGGTGTTGAACCATCCCTGTGTCCCTGGTATAAATCCCACTTGATCATGGTGTATAATCTTTTTGATGTATTGCTGTAATCGGTTTGCCAAAATTTGGTTGAGGATTTTTGCATCTATGTTCATCAGTGATATCGGCCTGTAGTTCTCCTTCTTTGTGTTGTCCTTGTCAGGTTTGGGGATCAGAGTGATGTTGGCTTCATAGAATGTGTTAGGGAGTTCTCCATCTTTCTCAATTTTCTGGAACGGTTTGAGGAGAATAGGTACAAAGAACTCACACTGCTTAACAACAAAAAAACAAACAACCCGATCAAAAAATGGGCAGAGGACATGAACAGACATTTCTCCAAAGAAGATATGAATATGGCCAATAGACACATGAAAAGATGTTCATCATCGCTAATCATCAGGGAAATGCAAATCAAAACTACACTAAGATATCACCTTACCCCCGTTAGATTGGCAAAAACATCCAAAACCAAGAACGACGAATGTTTGAGAGGTTGTGGAGAAAGAGGAACCCTCATACACTGTTGGTGGGAATGCAAACTGGTACAGCCACTATGGAAAACAGTATGGAGATTTCTCAAAAAGTTAAAAATAGAAATACCCTATGACCCAGCCATCCCATTACTGGGTATCTATCCTAAGAACCTGATATCAGATATCTCAAGAGTCCGTTGCACCCCTATGTTCATCGCAGCATTATTTACAATAGCCAAGACGTGGAACCAGCCTACATGCCCAGAAACTGATGATTGGATAAAGAAGATGTGGTATATATACACAATGGAATACTACTCAGCCATAAAAAAAGACGACATTGGCCCCTTCACAACAATGTGGATGGACCTCGAGGGCATTATGTTAAGCGAAATAAGTCAGTCAGAGAAAGACGAACTCTATATGACTCCACTCATAGGTGGAAATTAGTATATTGAGAAGGAGATCTGATCGGTGGTTACCAGGGAAAAGGGGGGGTGGGGGAATGGAACGGAGGGGGAAGTGGTGTTCCCACAACATGACTAACAAAAATGTACAACTGAAATTTCACAAGCTTGTAATCCATCATAACATTAATAAAGAAAAAAAAAAAAAAGATGCTTTGGGGCCCATCTGCCCCTATGGAAAGAACGCAGCACTTTGTGCCTTGCAGCTCTAGGGCAATGTAGCACATGCAGAGCAGAAGTTCTACTTCAGCCAGATCAGGCCTGCAAAGAAACGGCGTTTCACAGGCCTTTGTAAGAGATGTTCCCTGTAGGCTGTTAGAGCACTGTGCAGAGCGAGTTCTTTCTTAGCTTCCCAAGGAGCTGGAAGCAAGATGATTTGGGGCCCTTCTCACCCTTTGGAAAGAAGGCAGCACTTTGTGCCTTGCAGCTCTAGGGCAATGTAGCACACCCAGAGCCGAAGTTCTACTTCAGCTAGGTCAGACCTGCAAAGAAACTTCGTTTCACAAGCTTTGTAAGAGATCTTCCCAGTAGGCTGTTAGAGCACTGTGCAGAGCGAGTTGTTTCTTAGCTTCACAGAGAGCTGGAAGCAAGGTGCTTTGGGGCCCGTTAATTTTATACCCTGCTACTTTGCTGTAGTTGTTGATTATTTCTAATAGTTTTTCTGTGGATTCTTTGGGGTTTTCTATGTATAAGATCATGTCGTCTGCAAACAACGCGAGTTTTACTTCTTCGTTACCTATTTGGATTCCTTTTATTTTTTTTTCCTGCCGAATTGCTCTGGCCAGCACCTCCAGTACTATGTTGAATAGGAGTGGTGAAAGTGGGCACCCTTGTCTTTTTCCTGTCCTCAGAGGGATGGCTTTCAGCTTTTGTCCATTGAGTATGCTGTTGGCTGTGGGTCTATCATATATGGCCTTTATTATGTTGAGGTACTTTCCTTCTATACCCATTTTACTGAGGGTTTTTATCATAAATGGGTGTTGGATCTTGTCGAATGCTTTCTCTGCGTCTATTGAGATGATCATGTGGTTTTTGTTTTTCATTTTGTTGATGTAGTGTATCACGTTGATTGACTTGCGGGTGTTGAACCATCCCTGTGTCCCTGGTATAAATCCCACTTGATCATGGTGTATAATCTTTTTGATGTATTGCTGTAATCGGTTTGCCAAAATTTGGTTGAGGATTTTTGCATCTATGTTCATCAGTGATATCGGCCTGTAGTTCTCCTTCTTTGTGTTGTCCTTGTCAGGTTTGGGGATCAGAGTGATGTTGGCTTCATAGAATGTGTTAGGGAGTTCTCCATCTTTCTCAATTTTCTGGAACGGTTTGAGGAGAATAGGTACAAAGAACTCACACTGCTTAACAACAAAAAAACAAACAACCCGATCAAAAAATGGGCAGAGGACATGAACAGACATTTCTCCAAAGAAGATATGAATATGGCCAATAGACACATGAAAAGATGTTCATCATCGCTAATCATCAGGGAAATGCAAATCAAAACTACACTAAGATATCACCTTACCCCCGTTAGATTGGCAAAAACATCCAAAACCAAGAACGACGAATGTTGGAGAGGTTGTGGAGAAAGAGGAACCCTCATACACTGTTGGTGGGAATGCAAACTGGTACAGCCACTATGGAAAACAGTATGGAGATTTCTCAAAAAGTTAAAAATAGAAATACCCTATGACCCAGCCATCCCATTACTGGGTATCTATCCTAAGAACCTGATATCAGATATCTCAAGAGTCCGTTGCACCCCTATGTTCATCGCAGCATTATTTACAATAGCCAAGACGTGGAACCAGCCTACATGCCCAGAAACTGATGATTGGATAAAGAAGATGTGGTATATATACACAATGGAATACTACTCAGCCATAAAAAAAGACGACATTGGCCCCTTCACAACAATGTGGATGGACCTCGAGGGCATTATGTTAAGCGAAATAAGTCAGTCAGAGAAAGACGAACTCTATATGACTCCACTCATAGGTGGAAATTAGTATATTGAGAAGGAGATCTGATCGGTGGTTACCAGGGAAAAGGGGGGGTGGGGGGAGGGCACGGAGGGGGAAGTGGTGTTCCCACAACATGACTAACCAAAATGTACAACTGAAATTTCACAAGCTTGTAATCCATCATAACATCAATAAACAAAAAAAAAAAAAAAAAGATGCTTTGGGGCCCATCTGCCCCTATGGAAAGAAGGCAGCACTTTGTGCCTTGCAGCTCTAGGGCAATGTAGCACACCCAGAGCAGAAGTTGTACTTCAGCCAGATCAGGCCTGCAAAGAAACTGCGTTTCACAGGCCTTTGTAAGAGATGTTCGCGGTAGGCTTTTAGAGCACTGTGGAGAGCGAGTTGTTTCCTAGCTTCCCAAAGAGCCGGAAGCAAGATGCTTTGGGGCCATTCTCACCCTTTGGAAAGAAGGCAGCACTTTGTGCCTTGCAGCTCTAGGGCAATGTAGCACACCCAGAGCAGAAGTTCTACTTCAGCCAGATCAGACATGCAAAGAAACTGCGTTTCACAGGCCTTTGTAAGAGATGTTCCCCGTAGGCTGTTAGAGCACTGTGCACAGCGAGTTGTTTCTTAGCTTCCCAAAGAGCTGGAAGCAAGATGCTTTAGGGGCCATCTGCCCTTAAGGAAAGAAGGCAGCACTTTGTGCCTTTCCGCTCTAGGGCAATGTAGCACACCCAGAGCAGTTGTTCTACTTCTGCCAGGTCAGGCCTGCAAAGAAACTTCGTTTCACAGGCCTTTGTAAGAGATGTTCGCGGTAGGCTGTTAGAGCACTGTGGAGAGCGAGTTGTTTCCTAGCTTCCCAAAGAGCCGGAAGCAAGATGCTTTGAGGCCCTTCTCACCCTTTGGAAAGAAGGCAGCACTTTGTGCCTTGCAGCTCTAGGGCAATGTAGCACACCCAGAGCCGAAGTTCTACTTCAGCTAGATCAGACCTGCAAAGAAACTTCGTTTCACAGGCCTTTGTAAGAGATGTTCCCGGTAGGCTGTAAGAGCACTGTGCAGAGCGACTAGTTTCTTAGCTTCCCAGATTGCTGGAAGCAGGATGCTTTGGGGCCCATCTGCCCCTATGGAAAGAACGCAGCACTTTGTGCCTTGCAGCTCTAGGGCAATGTAGCACACCCAGAGCAGAAGTTCTACTTCAGCCAGATCAGGCCCGCAAAGAAACTGCGTTTCACAGGCCTTTGTAAGAGATGTTCCCGGTAGGCTGTTAGAGCACTGTGCAGAGCGAGTTGTTTCTTAGATTCCCAGAGAGCTGGAAGCAAGATGCTTTGGGGCCCGTTAATTTTATACCCTGCTACTTTGCTGTAGTTGTTGGTTATTTCTAATAGTTTTTCTGTGGATTCTTTGGGGTTTTCTATGTATAAGATCATGTCGTCTGCAAACAACGCGAGTTTTACTTCTTCGTTACCTATTTGGATTCCTTTTATTTTTTTTTCCTGCCGAATTGCTCTGGCCAGCACCTCCAGTACTATGTTGAATAGGAGTGGTTAAAGTGGGCACCCTTGTCTTGTTCCTGTCCTCAGAGGGATGGCTTTCAGCTTTTGTCCATTGAGTATGATGTTGGCTGTGGGTCTATCATATATGGCCTTTATTATGTTGAGGTACTTTCCTTCTATAGCCATTTTACTGAGGGTTGTTATCATAAATGGGTGTTGGATCTTGTCGAATGCTTTCTCTGCGTCTATTGAGATGATCATGTGGTTTTTGTTTTTCATTTTGTTGATGTAGTGTATCACGTTGATTGACTTGCGGGTGTTGAACCATCCCTGTGTCCCTGGTATAAATCCCACTTGATCATGGTGTATAATCTTTTTGATGTATTGCTGTAATCGGTTTGCCAAAATTTTGTTGAGGATTTTTGCATCTATGTTCATCAGTGATATCGGCCTGTAGTTCTCCTTCTTTGTTTTGTCCTTGTCAGGTTGGGGGATCAGAGTGATGTTGGCTTCATAGAATGTGTTAGGGAGTTCTCCATCTTTCTCAATTTTCTGGAACAGTTTGAGGAGAATAGGTACAAAGAACTCACACTGCTTAACAACAAAAAAACAAACAACCCGATCAAAAAATGGGCAGAGGACATGAACAGACATTTCTCCAAAGAAGATATGAATATGGCCAATAGACACATGAAAAGATGTTCATCATCGCTAATCATCAGGGAAATGCAAATCAAAACTACACTAAGATATCACCTTACCCCCGTTAGATTGGCAAAAACATCCAAAACCAAGAACGACGAATGTTTGAGAGGTTGTGGAGAAAGAGGAACCCTCATACACTGTTGGTGGGAATGCAAACTGGTACAGCCACTATGGAAAACAGTATGGAGATTTCTCAAAAAGTTAAAAATAGAAATACCCTATGACCCAGCCATCCCATTACTGGGTATCTATCCTAAGAACCTGATATCAGATATCTCAAGAGTCCGTTGCACCCCTATGTTCATCGCAGCATTATTTACAATAGCCAAGACGTGGAACCAGCCTACATGCCCAGAAACTGATGATTGGATAAAGAAGATGTGGTATATATACACAATGGAATACTACTCAGCCATAAAAAAAGACGACATTGGCCCCTTCACAACAATGTGGATGGACCTCGAGGGCATTATGTTAAGCGAAATAAGTCAGTCAGAGAAAGACGAACTCTATATGACTCCACTCATAGGTGGAAATTAGTATATTGAGAAGGAGATCTGATCGGTGGTTACCAGGGAAAAGGGGGGGTGGGGGAATGGAACGGAGGGGGAAGTGGTGTTCCCACAACATGACTAACAAAAATGTACAACTGAAATTTCACAAGCTTGTAATCCATCATAACATTAATAAAGAAAAAAAAAAAAAAGATGCTTTGGGGCCCATCTGCCCCTATGGAAAGAACGCAGCACTTTGTGCCTTGCAGCTCTAGGGCAATGTAGCACATGCAGAGCAGAAGTTCTACTTCAGCCAGATCAGGCCTGCAAAGAAACGGCGTTTCACAGGCCTTTGTAAGAGATGTTCCCTGTAGGCTGTTAGAGCACTGTGCAGAGCGAGTTCTTTCTTAGCTTCCCAAGGAGCTGGAAGCAAGATGATTTGGGGCCCTTCTCACCCTTTGGAAAGAAGGCAGCACTTTGTGCCTTGCAGCTCTAGGGCAATGTAGCACACCCAGAGCCGAAGTTCTACTTCAGCTAGGTCAGACCTGCAAAGAAACTTCGTTTCACAAGCTTTGTAAGAGATCTTCCCAGTAGGCTGTTAGAGCACTGTGCAGAGCGAGTTGTTTCTTAGCTTCACAGAGAGCTGGAAGCAAGGTGCTTTGGGGCCCGTTAATTTTATACCCTGCTACTTTGCTGTAGTTGTTGATTATTTCTAATAGTTTTTCTGTGGATTCTTTGGGGTTTTCTATGTATAAGATCATGTCGTCTGCAAACAACGCGAGTTTTACTTCTTCGTTACCTATTTGGATTCCTTTTATTTTTTTTTCCTGCCGAATTGCTCTGGCCAGCACCTCCAGTACTATGTTGAATAGGAGTGGTGAAAGTGGGCACCCTTGTCTTGTTCCTGTCCTCAGAGGGATGGCTTTCAGCTTTTGTCCATTGAGTATGATGTTGGCTGTGGGTCTATCATATATGGCCTTTATTATGTTGAGGTACTTTCCTTCTATACCCATTTTACTGAGGGTTTTTATCATAAATGGGTGTTGGATCTTGTCGAATGCTTTCTCTGCGTCTATTGAGATGATCATGTGGTTTTTGTTTTTCATTTTGTTGATGTAGTGTATCACGTTGATTGACTTGCGGGTGTTGAACCATCCCTGTGTCCCTGGTATAAATCCCACTTGATCATGGTGTATAATCTTTTTGATGTATTGCTGTAATCGGTTTGCCAAAATTTGGTTGAGGATTTTTGCATCTATGTTCATCAGTGATATCGGCCTGTAGTTCTCCTTCTTTGTGTTGTCCTTGTCAGGTTTGGGGATCAGAGTGATGTTGGCTTCATAGAATGTGTTAGGGAGTTCTCCATCTTTCTCAATTTTCTGGAACGGTTTGAGGAGAATAGGTACAAAGAACTCACACTGCTTAACAACAAAAAAACAAACAACCCGATCAAAAAATGGGCAGAGGACATGAACAGACATTTCTCCAAAGAAGATATGAATATGGCCAATAGACACATGAAAAGATGTTCATCATCGCTAATCATCAGGGAAATGCAAATCAAAACTACACTAAGATATCACCTTACCCCCGTTAGATTGGCAAAAACATCCAAAACCAAGAACGACGAATGTTTCAGAGGTTGTGGAGAAAGAGGAACCCTCATACACTGTTGGTGGGAATGCAAACTGGTACAGCCACTATGGAAAACAGTATGGAGATTTCTCAAAAAGTTAAAAATAGAAATACCCTATGACCCAGCCATCCCATTACTGGGTATCTATCCTAAGAACCTGATATCAGATATCTCAAGAGTCCGTTGCACCCCTATGTTCATCGCAGCATTATTTACAATAGCCAAGACGTGGAACCAGCCTACATGCCCAGAAACTGATGATTGGATAAAGAAGATGTGGTATATATACACAATGGAATACTACTCAGCCATAAAAAAAGACGAAATTGGCCCCTTCACAACAATGTGGATGGACCTCGAGGGCATTATGTTAAGCGAAATAAGTCAGTCAGAGAAAGACGAACTCTATATGACTCCACTCATAGGTGGAAATTAGTATATTGAGAAGGAGATCTGATCGGTGGTTACCAGGGAAAAGGGGGGGTGGGGGGAGGGCACGGAGGGGGAAGTGGTGTTCCCACAACATGACTAACAAAAATGTACAACTGAAATTTCACAAGCTTGTAATCCATCATAACATTAATAAAGAAAAAAAAAAAAAAAGATGCTTTGGGGCCCATCTGCCTGTATGGAACGAACGCAGCACTTTGTGCCTTGCAGCTCTAGGGCAATGTAGCACACACAGAGCAGAAGTTCTACTTCAGCCAGATCAGGCCTGCAAAGAAACTGCGTTTCACAGGCCTTTGTAAGAGATGTTCCCGGTAGGCTGTTAGAGCACTGTGCAGAGCGAGTTGTTTCTTAGCTTCCCAGAGAGCTGGAAGCAAGATGCTTTGTGGCCCGTTATTTGTATACCCTGCTACATTGCTGTAGTTGTTGATTATTTCTAATAGTTTTTCTGTGGATTCTTTGGGGTTTTCTATGTATAAGATCATGTCGTCTGCAAACAACGCGAGTTTTACTTCTTCGTTACCTCTTTGGATTCCTTCCATTTTTTTTTCCTGCCGAATTGCTCTGGCCAGCACCTCCAGTACTATGTTGAATAGGAGTGGTGAAAGTGGGCACCCTTATCTTGTTCCTGTCCTCAGAGGGATGGCTTTCAGCTTTTGTCCATTGAGTATGCTGTTGGCTGTGGGTCTATCATATATGGCCTTTATTATGTTGAGGTACTTTCCTTCTATACCCATTTTACTGAGGGTTTTTATCATAAATGGGTGTTGGATCTTGTCGAATGCTTTCTCTGCGTCTATTGAGATGATCATGTGGTTTTTGTTTTTCATTTTGTTGATGTAGTGTATCACGTTGATTGACTTGCGTGTGTTGAACCATCCCTGTGTCCCTGGTATAAATCCCACTTGATCATGGTGTATAATCTTTTTGATGTATTGCTGTAATCGGTTTGCCAAAATTTTGTTGGGGATTTTTGCATCTATGTTCATCAGTGATATCGGCCTGTAGGTCTCCTTCTTTGTGTTGTCCTTGTCAGGTTGGGGGATCAGAGTGATGTTGGCTTCATAGAATGTGTTAGGGAGTTCTCCATCTTTCTCAATTTTCTGGAACAGTTTGAGGAGAATAGGTACAAAGAACTCACACTGCTTAACAACAAAAAAACAAACAACCCGATCAAAAAATGGGCAGAGGACATGAACAGACATTTCTCCAAAGAAGATATGAATATGGCCAATAGACACATGAAAAGATGTTCATCATCGCTAATCATCAGGGAAATGCAAATCAAAACTACACTAAGATATCACCTTACCCCCGTTAGATTGGCAAAAACATCCAAAACCAAGAACGACAAATGTTGGAGAGGTTGTGGAGAAAGAGGAACCCTCATACACTGTTGGTGGGAATGCAAACTGGTACAGCCACTATGGAAAACAGTATGGAGATTTCTCAAAAAGTTAAAAATAGAAATACCCTATGACAAAGCCATCCCATTACTGGGTATCTATCCTAAGAACCTGATATCAGATATCTCAAGAGTCCGTTGCACCCCTATGTTCATCGCAGCATTATTTACAATAGCCAAGACGTGGAACCAGCCTACATGCCCAGAAACTGATGATTGGATAAAGAAGATGTGGTATATATACACAATGGAATACTACTCAGCCATAAAAAAAGACGACATTGGCCCCTTCACAACAATGTGGATGGACCTCGAGGGCATTATGTTAAGCGAAATAAGTCAGTCAGAGAAAGACGAACTCTATATGACTCCACTCATAGGTGGAAATTAGTATATTGTGAAGGAGATCTGATTGGTGGTTACCAGGGAAAAGGGGGGGTGGGGGGAGGGCACGGAGGGGGAAGTCGTGTTCCCACAACAAGACTAACAAAAATGTACAACTGAAATTTCACAAGCTTGTAATCCATCATAACATTAATAAACAAACAAAAAAAAAAAGATGCTTTGGGGCCCATCTGCCCCTATGGAAAGAACGCAGCACTTTGTGCCTTGCAGCTCTAGGGCAATGTAGCACACCCAGAGCAGAAGTTCTACTTCAGCCAAATCAGGCCCGCAAAGAAACTGCGTTTCACAGGCCTTTGTAAGAAATGTTCCCGGTAGGCTGTTAGAGCACTGTGCAGAGCGAGTTGTTTCTTAGCTTCCCAAAGAGCTGGAAGCAAGATGCTTTGGGGCCCTTCTCACCCTTTGGCAAGAAGGCAGCACTTTGTGCCTTGCAGCTCTAAGGCAATGTAGCACACCCAGAGCAGAAGTTCTACTTCAGCCAGATCAGGCATGCAAAGAAACTGCGTTTCACAGGCCTTTGTAAGAGATGTTCCCTGTAGGCTGTTAGAGCACTGTGCAGAGCAAGTTGTTTCTCAGCTTCCAAAAGAGTTGGAAGCAAGATGCCTTGGGGCTCATCTGTCTCTTTGAAAGAAAGGCAGCATTTTGTGCCTTGCAGCTCTAGGGCAATGTAGCACACCCAGAGCAGAAGTTCTACTTCAGCCAGATCAGGCCCGCAAAGAAACTGCATTTCACAGGCCTTTGTAAGAGATGTTCCCCGTAGGCTGTTAGAGCACTGTGCAGAGCGAGTTGTTTCTTAGCTTCCCAAACAGCTGGAAGCAAGATGCTTTGGGGCCCTACTCACCCTTTGGAAAGAAGGCAGCACTTTGTGCCTTGCAGCTCTAGGGCAATGTAGCACACCCAGAGCAGATGTTCTACTTCTGCCAGGTCAGGCCTGCAAAGAAACTGCGTTTCACAGGCCTTTGTAAGAGATGTTCCCGGTAGGCTGTTAGAGCACTGTGCAGAGCGAGTTGTTTCTCAGCTTCCCAAACAGCCGGAAGCAAGATGCTTTGAGGGCCATCTGCACTTAAGGAAAGAAGGCAGCACTTTGTGCCTTGCAGCTCTAGGGCAATGCAGCACACCCAGAGCAGAAGTTCTACTTCAGCCAGATCAGGCCTGCAAAGAAACTGCGTTTCACAGGCCTTTGTAAGAGATGTTCCCGGTAGGCTGTTAGAGCACTGTGCAGAGCGAGTTGTTTCTCAGCTTCCCAAACAGCCGGAAGCAAGATGCTTTGGGGGCCATTTGCCCTTAAGGTAAGAAGGCAGCACTTTGTGCCTTGCAGCTCTAGGGCAATGCAGCACACCCCGAGCAGAAGTTCTACTTCAGCCAGATCAGGCCTGCAAAGAAACTGCGTTACACAGGCCTTTGTAAGAGATGTTCCCGGTAGGCTGTTAGAGCACTGTGCAGAGCGAGTTGTTTCTTAGCTTCCCAGAGAGCTGGAAGCAAGATGCTTTGGGGACCGTTAATTTTATACCCTGCTACTTTGCTGTAGTTGTTGATTATTTCTAATAGTTTTGCTGTGGATTCTTTGGGGTTTTCTATGTATAAGATCATGTCGTCTGCAAACAACGCGAGTTTTATTTCTTCGTTACCTATTTCGATTCCTTTTATTTTTTTTTCCTGCCGAATTGCTCTGGCCAGCACCTCCAGTACTATGTTGAATAGGAGTGGTGAAAGTGGGCACCCTTGCCTTGTTCCTGTCCTCAGAGGGATGGCTTTCAGCTTTTGTCCATTGAGTATGATTTTGGCTGTGGGTGGATCATATATGGCCTTTATTATGTTGAGGTACTTTCCTTCTATACCCATTTTACTGAGGGTTTTTATCATAAATGGGTGTTGGATCTTGTCGAATGCTTTCTCTGCGTCTATTGAGATGATCATGTGGTTTTTGTTTTTCATTTTGTTGATGTAGTGTATCACGTTGATTGACTTGCGGGTGTTGAACCATCCCTGTGTCCCTGGTATAAATCCCACTTGATCATGGTGTATAATCTTTTTGATGTATTGCTGTAATCGGTTTGCCAAAATTTTGTTGAGGATTTTTGCATCTATGTTCATCAGTGATATCGGCCTGTAGTTCTCCTTCTTTGTGTTGTCCTTGTCAGGTTGGGGGATCAGAGTGATGTTGGCTTCATAGAATGTGTTAGGGAGTTCTCCATCTTTCTCAATTATCTGGAACAGTTTGAGGAGAATAGGTACAAAGAACTCACACTGCTTAACAACAAAAAAACAAACAACCCGATCAAAAAATGGGCAGAGGACATGAACAGACATTTCTCCAAAGAAGATATGAATATGGCCAATAGACACATGAAAAGATGTTCATCATCGCTACTCATCAGGGAAATGCAAATCAAAACTACACTAAGATATCACCTTTCCCCCGTTAGATTGGCAAAAACATCCAAAACCAAGAACGACAAATGTTGGAGAGGTTGTGGAGAAAGAGGAACCCTCATACACTGTTGGTGGGAATGCAAACTGGTACAGCCACTATGGAAAACAGTATGGAGATTTCTCAAAAAGTTAAAAATAGAAATACCCTATGACCCAGCCATCCCATTACTGGGTATCTATCCTAAGAACCTGATATCAGATATCTCAAGAGTCCGTTGCACCCCTATGTTCATCGCAGCATTATTTACAATAGCCAAGACGTGGAACCAGCCTACATGCCCAGAAACTGATGATTGGATAAAGAAGATGTGGTATATATACACAATGGAATACTACTCAGCCATAAAAAAAGACGACATTGGCCCCTTCACAACAATGTGGATGGACCTCGAGGGCATTATGTTAAGCGAAATAAGTCAGTCAGAGAAAGACGAAGTCTATATGACTCCACTCATAGGTGGAAATTAGTATATTGAGAAGGAGATCTGATCGGTGGTTACCAGGGAAAAGGGGGGGTGGGGGGAGGGCACGGAGGGGGAAGTCGTGTTCCCACAACAAGACTAACAAAAATGTACAACTGAAATTTCACAAGCTTGTAATCCATCATAACATTAATAAACAACAAAAAAAAAAAAGATGCTTTGGGGCCCATCTGCCCCTATGGAAAGAACGCAGCACTTTGTGCCTTGCAGCTCTAGGGCAATGTAGCACACCCAGAGCAGAAGTTCTACTTCAGCCAAATCAGGCCCGCAAAGAAACTGCGTTTCACAGGCCTTTGTAAGAGATGTTCCCGGTAGGCTGTTAGAGCACTGTGCAGAGCGAGTTGTTTCTTAGCTTCCCAAACAGCTGGAAGCAAGGTGCTTTGGGGCCCTACTCACCCCTTGGAAAGAAGGCAGCACTTTGTGCCTTGCAGCTCTAGGGCAATGTAGCACACCCAGAGCAGATGTTCTACTTCTGCCAGGTCAGGCCTGCAAAGAAACTGCGTTTCACAGGCCTTTGTAAGAGATGTTCCCGGTAGGCTGTTAGAGCACTGTGCAGAGCCAGTTGTTTCTTAGCTTCCCAGAGAGCTGGAAGCAAGATGCTTTGGGGCCCGTTAATTTTATACCCTGCTACTTTGCTGTAGTTGTTGATTATTTCTAATATTTTTTCTGTGGATTCTTTGGGGTTTTCTATGTATAAGGTCATGTCGTCTGCAAACAACGCGAGTTTTACTTCTTCGTTACCTATTTGGATTCCTTCTATTTTTTTTTCCTGCCGAATTGCTCTGGCCAGCACCTCCAGTACTATGTTGAATTGGAGTGGTGAAAGTGGGCACCCTTGTCTTGTTCCTGTCCTCAGAGGGATGGCTTTCAGCTTTTGTCCATTGAGTATGATGTTGGCTGTGGGTCTATCATATATGGCCTTTATTATGTTGAGGTACTTTCCTTCTATACCCATTTTACTGAGGGTTTTTATCATAAATGTGTGTTGGATGTTGTCGAATGCTTTCTCTGCGTCTATTAAGATGATCATGTGGTTTTTGTTTTTCATTTTGTTGATGTAGTGTATCACGTTGATTGACTTGCGGGTGTTGAACCATCCCTGTGTCCCTGGTATAAATCCCACTTGATCATGGTGTATAATCTTTTTGATGTATTGCTGTAATCGGTTTGCCAAAATTTTGTTGAGGATTTTTGCATCTATGTTCATCAGTGATATCGGCCTGTAGTTCTCCTTCTTTGTGTTGTCCTTGTCAGGTTGGGGGATCAGAGTGATGTTGGCTTCATAGAATGTGTTAGGGAGTTCTCCATCTTTCTCAATTTTCTGGAACAGTTTGAGGAGCATAGGTACAAAGAACTCACACTGCTTAACAACAAAAAAACAAACAACCCGATCAAAAAATGGGCAGAGGACATGAACAGACATTTCTCAAAAGAAGATATGAATATGGCCAATAGACACATGAAAAGATGTTCATCATCGCTAATCATCAGGGAAATGCAAATCAAAACTACACTAAGATATCACCTTACCCCCGTTAGATTGGCAAAAACATCCAAAACCAAGAACGACAAATGTTGGAGAGGTTGTGGAGAAAGAGGAACCCTCATACACTGTTGGTGGGAATGCAAACTGGTACAGCCACTATGGAAAACAGTATGGAGATTTCTCAAAAAGTTAAAAATAGAAATACCCTATGACCCAGCCATCCCATTACTGGGTATCTATCCTAAGAACCTGATATCAGATATCTCAAGAGTCCGTTGCACCCCTATGTTCATCGCAGCATCATTTACAATAGCCAAGACGTGGAACCAGCCTACATGCCCAGAAACTGATGATTGGATAAAGAAGATGTGGTATATATACACAATGGACTACTACTCAGCCATAAAAAAAGACGACATTGGCCCCTTCACAACAATGTGGATGGACCTCGAGGGCATTATGTTAAGCGAAATAAGTCAGTCAGAGAAAGACGAACTCTATATGACTCCACTCATAGGTGGAAATTCGTATATTGAGAAGGAGATCTGAGCGGTGGTTACCAGGGAAAAGGGGGGGTGGGGGGAGGGCACGGAGGGGGAAGTGGTGTTCCCACAACATGACTAACAAAAATGTACAACTGAAATTTCACAAGCTTGTAATCCATCATAACATTAATAAACAAAAAAAAAAAAAAAAGAAGCTTTGGGGACCATCTGCCCCTATGGAAAGAACGCAGCACTTTGTGCCTTGCAGCTCTAGGGCAATGTAGCACACCCAGAGCAGAAGTTCTACTTCAGCTAGATCAGGCCCGCAAAGAAACTGCATTTCACAGGCCTTTGTAAGAGATGTTCCCGGTAGGCTGTCAGAGCACTGTGCAGAGCGAGTTGTTTCTTAGCTTCCCAAACAGCCGGAAGCAAGATGCTTTGGGGCCCTTCTCACCCTTTGGAAAGAAGTCAGCACTTTGTGCCTTGCAGCTCTAGGGCAATGTAGCACACCCAGAGCCGAAGTTCTACTTCAGCCAGATCAGGCCTGCAAAGAAACTGCGTTTCACAGGCCTTTGTAAGAGATGTTCCCGGTAGGCTGTTAGAGCACTGTGCAGAGCGAGTTGTTTCCTAGCTTCCCAAAGAGCTGGAAGCAAGATGCTTTGGGGCCCTTCTCACCCTTTGGAAAGAAGGCAGCACTTTGTGCCTTGCAGCTCTAGGGCAATGTAGCACAGCCAAAGCAGAAGTTCTACTTCAGCCAGATCAGACCTGCAAAGAAACTGCGTTTCACAGGCCTTTGTAAGAGATGTTCCCTGTAGGCTGTTAGAGAACTGTGCAGAGCGAGTTGTTTCTTAGCTTCCCAAGGAGCTGGAAGCAAGATGCTTTAGGGGCCATCTGCCCTTAAGGAAAGAAGGCAGCACTTTGTGCCTTGCAGCTGTAGGGCAATGTAGCACACCCAGAGCCGAAGTTCTACTTCAGCTAGATCAGACCTGCAAAGAAACTGCGTTTCACAGGCCTTTGTAAGAGATGTTCCCTGTAGGCTGTAAGAGCACTGTGCAGAGCGACTAGTTTCTTAGCTTCCCAGAGAGCTGAAAGCAAGATGCTTTGGGGCCCATCTGCCCCTATGGAAAGAACGCAGCACTTTGTGCCTTGCAGCTCTAGGGCAATGCAGCACACCCCGAGCAGAAGTTCTACTTCAGCCAGATCAGGCCTGCAAAGAAACTGCGTTTCACAGGCCTTTGTAAGAGCTGTTCCCGGTAGGCTGTTAGAGCACTGTGCAGAGCCAGTTGTTTCTTAGCTTCCCAGAGAGCTGTAAGCAAGATGCTTTGGGGCCCGTTAATTTTATACCCTGCTACTTTGCTGTAGTTGTTGATTATTTCTAATAGTTTTTCTGTGGATTCTTTGGGGTTTTCTATGTATAAGGTCATGTCGTCTGCAAACAACGCGAGTTTTACTTCTTCGTTACCTATTTGGATTCCTTTTATTTTTTTATCCTGCCGAATTGCTCTGGCCAGCACCTCCAGTACTATGTTGAATAGGAGTGGTGAAAGTGGGCACCCTTGTCTTGTTCCTGTCCTCAGAGGGATGGCTTTCAGCTTTTGTCCATTGAGTATGATGTTGGCTGTGGGTCTATCATATATGGCCTTTATTATGTTGAGGTACTTTCCTTCTATACCCATTTTACTGAGGGTTTTTATCATAAATGTGTGTTGGATGTTGTCGAATGCTTTCTCTGTGTCTTTTCAGATGATCATGTGGTTTTTGTTTTTCATTTTGTTGATGTAGTGTATCACGTTGATTGACTTGCGGGTGTTGAACCATCCCTGTGTCCCTGGTATAAATCCCACTTGATCATGGTGTATAATCTTTTTGATGTATTGCTGTAATCGGTTTGCCAAAATTTTGTTGAGGATTTTTGCATCTATGTTCATCAGTGATATCGGCCTGTAGTTCTCCTTCTTTGTGTTGTCCTTGTCAGGTTTGGGGATCAGAGTGATGTTGGCTTCATAGAATGTGTTAGGGAGTTCTCCATCTTTCTCAATTTTCTGGAACTGTTTGAGGAGAATAGGTACAAAGAACTCACACTGCTTAACAACAAAAAAAGAAACAACCCGATCAAAAAATGGGCAGAGGACATGAACAGACATTTCTCCAAAGAAGATATGAATATGGCCAATAGACACATGAAAAGATGTTCATCATCGCTAATCATCAGGGAAATGCAAATCAAAACTACACTAAGATATCACCTTACCCCCGTTAGATTGGCAAAAACATCCAAAACCAAGAACGACAAATGTTGGAGAGGTTGTGGAGAAAGAGGAACCCTCATACACTGTTGGTGGGAATTCAAACTGGTACAGCCACTATGGAAAACAGTATGGAGATTTCTCAAAAAGTTAAAAATAGAAATACCCTATGACCCAGCCATCCGATTACTGGGTATCTATCCTAAGAACCTGATATCAGATATCTCAAGAGTCCGTTGCACCCCTATGTTCATCGCAGCATCATTTACAATAGCCAAGACGTGGAACCAGCCTACATGCCCAGAAACTGATGATTGGATAAAGAAGATGTGGTATATATACACAATGGACTACTACTCAGCCATAAAAAAAGACGACATTGGCCCCTTCACAACAATGTGGATGGACCTCGAGGGCATTATGTTAAGCGAAATAAGTCAGTCAGAGAAAGACGAACTCTATATGACTCCACTCATAGGTGGAAATTCGTATATTGAGAAGGAGATCTGAGCGGTGGTTACCAGGGAAAAGGGGGGGTGGGGGGAGGGCACGGAGGGGGAAGTGGTGTTCCCACAACATGACTAACAAAAATGTACAACTGAAATTTCACAAGCTTGTAATCCATCATAACATTAATAAACAAAAAAAAAAAAAAAGAAGCTTTGGGGCCCATCTGCCCACATGGAAAGAACGCAGCACTTTCTGCCTTGCAGCTCTAGGGCAATGTAGCACATCCAGAGCAGAAGTTCTACTTCAGCCAGATCAGGCCCGCAAAGAAACTGCGTTTCACAGGCCTTTGTAAGAGATGTTCCCGGTAGGTTGTTAGAGCACTGTGCAGAGCGAGTTGTTTCTTAGCTTCCCAAACAGCCGGAAGCAAGATGCTTTGGGGCCCTTCTCACCCTTTGGAAAGAAGGCAGCACTTTGTGCCTTGCAGCTCTAGGGCAATGTAGCACACGCAGAGCAGAAGTTGTACTTCAGCCAGATCAGGCCTGCAAAGAAACTGCGTTTCACAGGCCTTTGTAAGAGATGTTCCCGGTAGGCTGTTAGAGCACTGTGCAGAGCGAGTTGTTTCCTAGCTTCCCAAAGAGTTGGAAGCAAGATGCTTTGGGGCCCTTCTCACCCTTTGGAAAGAAGGCAGCACTTTGTGCCTTGCAGCTCTAGGGCAATGTAGCACACCCAAAGCAGAAGTTCTACTTCAGCCAGATCAGACCTGCAAAGAAACTGCGTTTCACAGGCTTTTGTAAGAGATGTTCCCTTTAGGCTGTTAGAGAACTGTGCAGAGCGACTAGATTCTTAGCTTCCCAGAGAGCAGAAAGCAAGCTGCTTTGGGGCCCATCTGCCCCTATGGAAAGAACGCAGCACTTTGTGCCTTGCAGTCTAGGGCAATGTAGCACACCCAGAGCAGAAGTTCTACTTCAGCCAGATCAGGCCCGCAAAGAAACTGCGTTTCACAGGCCTTGGTAAGAGATGTTCCCGGTAGGCTGTTAGAGCACTGTGCAGAGCGAGTTGTTTCTCAGCTTCCAAATAGTTGGAAGCAAGATGCTTTGGGGATCATCTGCCCCTTTGAGATGAAGGCAGCACTTTGTGCCTTGCAGCTCTAGGGCAATGTAGCACACCCAGAGCAGAAGTTCTACTTCAGCCAGATCAGGCCCGCAAAGAAACTGCGTTTCACAGGCCTTGGTAAGAGATGTTCCCGGTAGGCTGTTAGAGCACTGTGCAGAGCGAGTTGTTTCTCAGCTTCCAAATAGTTGAAAGCAAGATGCTTTGGGGATCATCTGCCCCTTTGAGATGAAGGCAGCACTTTGTGCCTTGCAGCTCTAGGGCAATGTAGCACAACCAGAGCAGAAGTTCTACTTCAGCCAGATCAGGCCCGCAAATAAACTGCGTTTCACAGGCCTTTGTAAGAGATGTTCCCGGTAGGCTGTTAGAGCACTGTGCAGAGCGAGTTCTTTCTTAGCTTCCCAAAGACCTGGAAGCAAGATGCTTTGGGGGCCATCTGCCGTAAAGTAAAGAAGGCAGCACTTTGTGCCTTTCAGCTCTAGGGCAATGCAGCACACCCCGAGCAGAAGTTCTACTTCAGCCAGATCAGGCCTGCAAAGAAACTGCGTTTCACAGGCCTTTGTAAGAGATGTTCCCGGTAGGCTGTTAGAGCACTGTGCAGAGCGAGTTGTTTCTTAGCTTCCCAGAGAGCTGGAAGCAAGATGCTTTGGGGCCCGTTAATTGTATCCCCTGCTACTTTGCTGTAGTTGTTGATTATTTCTAATAGTTTTTCTGTGGATTCTTTGGGGTTTTCTATGTATAAGATCATGTCGTCTGCAAACAACGCGAGTTTTACTTCTTCGTTACCTATTTGGATTCCTTTTATTTTTTTTTCCTGCCGAATTGCTCTGGCCAGCACCTCCAGTACTATGTTGAATAGGAGTGGTGAAAGTGGGCACCCTTGTCTTGTTCCTGTCCTCAGAGGGATGGCTTTCAGCTTTTGTCCATTGAGTATGCTGTTGGCTGTGGGTCTATCATATATGGCCTTTATTATGTTGAGGTACTTTCCTTCTATACCCATTTTACTGAGGGTTTTTATCATAAATGGGTGTTGGATCTTGTCGAATGCTTTCTCTGCGTCTATTGAGATGATCATGTGGTTTTTGTTTTTCATTTTGTTGATGTAGTGTATCACGTTGATTGACTTGCGGGTGTTGAACCATCCCTGTGTCCCTGGTATAAATCCCACTTGATCATGGTGTATAATCTTTTTGATGTATTGCTGTAATCGGTTTGCCAAAATTTTGTTGAGGATTTTTGCATCTATGTTCATCAGTGATATCGGCCTGTAGTTCTCCTTCTTTGTGTTGTCCTTGTCAGGTTGGGGGATCAGAGTGATGTTGGCTTCATAGAATGTGTTAGGGAGTTCTCCATCTTTCTCAATTTTCTGGAACAGTTTGAGGAGAATAGGTACAAAGAACTCACACTGCTTAACAACAAAAAAACAAACAACCCGATCAAAAAATGGGCAGAGGACATGAACAGACATTTCTCCAAAGAAGATATGAACATGGCCAATAGACACATGAAAAGATGTTCATCATCGCTAATCATCAGGGAAATGCAAATCAAAACTACACTAAGATATCACCTTACCCCCGTTAGATTGGCAAAAACATCCAAAACCAAGAAAGACGAATGTTGGAGAGGTTGTGGAGAAAGAGGAACCCTCATACACTGTTGGTGGGAATGCAAACTGGTACAGCCACTATGGAAAACAGTATGGAGATTTCTCAAAAAGTTAAAAATAGAAATACCCTATGACCCAGCCATCCCATTACTGGGTATCTATCCTAAGAACCTGATATCAGATATCTCAAGAGTCCGTTGCACCCCTATGTTCATCGCAGCATTATTTACAATAGCCAAGACGTGGAACCAGCCTACATGCCCAGAAACTGATGATTGGATAAAGAAGATGTGGTATATATACACAATGGAATACTACTCAGCCATAAAAAAAGACGACATTGGCCCCTTCACAACAGTGTGGATGGACCTCGAGGGCATTATGTTAAGCGAAATAAGTCAGTCAGAGAAAGACAGACTCTATATGACTCCACTCATAGGTGGAAATTAGTATATTGAGACGGAGATCTGATCGGTGGTTACCAGGGAAAAGGGGGGGTGGGGGGAGGGCACGGAGGGGGAAGTGGTGTTCCCAAAACATGACTAACAAAAATGTACAACTGAAATTTCACAAGCTTGTAATCCATCATAACATTAATAAACAAACAAACAAAAAAAAGCTGCTTTGGGGCCCATCTGCCCCTATGGAAAGAACGCAGCACTTTGTGCCTTGCAGCTCTAGGGCAATGTAGCACACCCAGAGCAGAAGTTCTACTTCAGCCAGATCAGGCCCGCAAAGAAACTGCGTTTCACAGGCCTTTGTAAGAGATGTTCCCGGTAGGCTGTTAGAGCACTGTGCAGAGCGAGTTGTTTCTTAGCTTCCCAACGAGCTGGAAGCAAGATGCTTTAGGGGCCATCTGCCCTTAAGGAAAGAAGGCAGCACTTTGTGCCTTGCAGCTCTAGGGCAATGTAGCACAACCAGAGCAGAAGTTCTACTTCAGCAAGATCAGGCCTGCAAAGAAACTGCGTTTCACAGGCCTTTGTAAGAGATGTTCCCGGTAGGCTGTTAGAGCACTGTGCAGAGCGAGTTGTTTCTTAGCTTCCCAAAGAGCTGGAAGCAAGATGCTTTAGGGACCATCTGCCCTTAAGGAAAGAATGCAGCACTTTGTGCCTTGCAGCTCTAGGGCAATGTAGCACACCCAGAGAAGTTGTTCTACTTCTGCCAGGTCAGGCCTGCAAAGAAACTTCGTTTCACAGGCCTTTGTAAGAGATGTTCCCGGTAGGCTGTTAGAGCACTGTGCAGAGCGACTTGTTTCTTAGCTTCCCAAAGAGCTGGAAGCAAGATGCTTTGGGGCCCTCTCACCCTTTGGAAAGAAGGCAGCACTTTGTGCCTTGCAGCTCTAGCGCAATGTAGCACACCCAGAGCCGAAGTTCTACTTCAGCTAGATCAGACCTGCAAAGAAACTTCGTTTCACAGGCCTTTGTAAGAGATGTTCCCGGTAGGCTGTAAGAGCACTGTGCAGAGCGACTGGTTTTTTAGCTTCCCAGAGAGCTGGAAGCAAGATGCTTTGGTGCCCATCTGCCCCTATGGAAAGAACGCAGCACTTTGTGCCTTGCAGCTCTAGGGCAATGCAGCACACCCCGAGCAGAAGTTCTACTTCAGCCAGATCAGGCCCGCAAAGAAACTGCGTTTCACAGGCCTTTGTAAGAGATGTTCCCAGTAGGCTGTTAGAGCACTGTGCAGAGCGAGTTGTTTCTTAGCTTCCCAGAGAGCTGGAAGCAAGATGCTTTGGGGCCCGTTAATTTTATACCCTGCTACTTTGCTGTAGTTGTTGGTTATTTCTAATAGTTTTTCTGTGGATTCTTTGGGGTTTTCTATGTATAAGATCATGTCGTCTGCAAACAACGCGAGTTTTACTTCTTCGTTACCTATTTGGATTCCTTTTATTTTTTTTTCCTGCCGAATTGCTCTGGCCAGCACCTCCAGTACTATGTTGAATAGGAGTGGTTAAAGTGGGCACCCTTGTCTTGTTCCTGTCCTCAGAGGGATGGCTTTCAGCTTTTGTCCATTGAGTATGATGTTGGCTGTGGGTCTATCATATATGGCCTTTATTATGTTGAGGTACTTTCCTTCTATAGCCATTTTACTGAGGGTTGTTATCATAAATGGGTGTTGGATCTTGTCGAATGCTTTCTCTGCGTCTATTGAGATGATCATGTGGTTTTTGTTTTTCATTTTGTTGATGTAGTGTATCACGTTGATTGACTTGCGGGTGTTGAACCATCCCTGTGTCCCTGGTATAAATCCCACTTGATCATGGTGTATAATCTTTTTGATGTATTGCTGTAATCGGTTTGCCAAAATTTTGTTGAGGATTTTTGCATCTATGTTCATCAGTGATATCGGCCTGTAGTTCTCCTTCTTTGTTTTGTCCTTGTCAGGTTGGGGGATCAGAGTGATGTTGGCTTCATAGAATGTGTTAGGGAGTTCTCCATCTTTCTCAATTTTCTGGAACAGTTTGAGGAGAATAGGTACAAAGAACTCACACTGCTTAACAACAAAAAAACAAACAACCCGATCAAAAAATGGGCAGAGGACATGAACAGACATTTCTCCAAAGAAGATATGAATATGGCCAATAGACACATGAAAAGATGTTCATCATCGCTAATCATCAGGGAAATGCAAATCAAAACTACACTAAGATATCACCTTACCCCCGTTAGATTGGCAAAAACATCCAAAACCAAGAACGACGAATGTTTGAGAGGTTGTGGAGAAAGAGGAACCCTCATACACTGTTGGTGGGAATGCAAACTGGTACAGCCACTATGGAAAACAGTATGGAGATTTCTCAAAAAGTTAAAAATAGAAATACCCTATGACCCAGCCATCCCATTACTGGGTATCTATCCTAAGAACCTGATATCAGATATCTCAAGAGTCCGTTGCACCCCTATGTTCATCGCAGCATTATTTACAATAGCCAAGACGTGGAACCAGCCTACATGCCCAGAAACTGATGATTGGATAAAGAAGATGTGGTATATATACACAATGGAATACTACTCAGCCATAAAAAAAGACGACATTGGCCCCTTCACAACAATGTGGATGGACCTCGAGGGCATTATGTTAAGCGAAATAAGTCAGTCAGAGAAAGACGAACTCTATATGACTCCACTCATAGGTGGAAATTAGTATATTGAGAAGGAGATCTGATCGGTGGTTACCAGGGAAAAGGGGGGGTGGGGGAATGGAACGGAGGGGGAAGTGGTGTTCCCACAACATGACTAACAAAAATGTACAACTGAAATTTCACAAGCTTGTAATCCATCATAACATTAATAAAGAAAAAAAAAAAAAAGATGCTTTGGGGCCCATCTGCCCCTATGGAAAGAACGCAGCACTTTGTGCCTTGCAGCTCTAGGGCAATGCAGCACACCCCGAGCAGAAGTTCTACTTCAGCCAGATCAGGCCCGCAAAGAAACTGCGTTTCACAGGCCTTTGTAAGAGATGTTCCCAGTAGGCTGTTAGAGCACTGTGCAGAGCGAGTTGTTTCTTAGCTTCCCAGAGAGCTGGAAGCAAGATGCTTTGGGGCCCGTTAATTTTATACCCTGCTACTTTGCTGTAGTTGTTGGTTATTTCTAATAGTTTTTCTGTGGATTCTTTGGGGTTTTCTATGTATAAGATCATGTCGTCTGCAAACAACGCGAGTTTTACTTCTTCGTTACCTATTTGGATTCCTTTTATTTTTTTTTCCTGCCGAATTGCTCTGGCCAGCACCTCCAGTACTATGTTGAATAGGAGTGGTTAAAGTGGGCACCCTTGTCTTGTTCCTGTCCTCAGAGGGATGGCTTTCAGCTTTTGTCCATTGAGTATGATGTTGGCTGTGGGTCTATCATATATGGCCTTTATTATGTTGAGGTACTTTCCTTCTATACCCATTTTACTGAGGGTTTTTATCATAAATGGGTGTTGGATCTTGTCGAATGCTTTCTCTGCGTCTATTGAGATGATCATGTGGTTTTTGTTTTTCATTTTGTTGATGTAGTGTATCACGTTGATTGACTTGCGGGTGTTGAACCATCCCTGTGTCCCTGGTATAAATCCCACTTGATCATGGTGTATAATCTTTTTGATGTATTGCTGTAATCGGTTTGCCAAAATTTTGTTGAGGATTTTTGCATCTATGTTCATCAGTGATATCGGCCTGTAGTTCTCCTTCTTTGTGTTGTCCTTGTCAGGTTTGGGGATCAGAGTGATGTTGGCTTCATAGAATGTGTTAGGGAGTTCTCCATCTTTCTCAATTTTCTGGAACGGTTTGAGGAGAATAGGTACAAAGAACTCACACTGCTTAACAACAAAAAAACAAACAACCCGATCAAAAAATGGGCAGAGGACATGAACAGACATTTCTCCAAAGAAGATATGAATATGGCCAATAGACACATGAAAAGATGTTCATCATCGCTAATCATCAGGGAAATGCAAATCAAAACTACACTAAGATATCACCTTACCCCCGTTAGATTGGCAAAAACATCCAAAACCAAGAACGACGAATGTTTCAGAGGTTGTGGAGAAAGAGGAACCCTCATACACTGTTGGTGGGAATGCAAACTGGTACAGCCACTATGGAAAACAGTATGGAGATTTCTCAAAAAGTTAAAAATAGAAATACCCTATGACCCAGCCATCCCATTACTGGGTATCTATCCTAAGAACCTGATATCAGATATCTCAAGAGTCCGTTGCACCCCTATGTTCATCGCAGCATTATTTACAATAGCCAAGACGTGGAACCAGCCTACATGCCCAGAAACTGATGATTGGATAAAGAAGATGTGGTATATATACACAATGGAATACTACTCAGCCATAAAAAAAGACGACATTGGCCCCTTCACAACAATGTGGATGGACCTCGAGGGCATTATGTTAAGCGAAATAAGTCAGTCAGAGAAAGACGAACTCTATATGACTCCACTCATAGGTGGAAATTAGTATATTGAGAAGGAGATCTGATCGGTGGTTACCAGGGAAAAGGGGGGGTGGGGGAATGGAACGGAGGGGGAAGTGGTGTTCCCACAACATGACTAACAAAAATGTACAACTGAAATTTCACAAGCTTGTAATCCATCATAACATTAATAAAGAAAAAAAAAAAAAAGATGCTTTGGGGCCCATCTGCCCCTATGGAAAGAACGCAGCACTTTGTGCCTTGCAGCTCTAGGGCAATGTAGCACATGCAGAGCAGAAGTTCTACTTCAGCCAGATCAGGCCTGCAAAGAAACGGCGTTTCACAGGCCTTTGTAAGAGATGTTCCCTGTAGGCTGTTAGAGCACTGTGCAGAGCGAGTTCTTTCTTAGCTTCCCAAGGAGCTGGAAGCAAGATGATTTGGGGCCCTTCTCACCCTTTGGAAAGAAGGCAGCACTTTGTGCCTTGCAGCTCTAGGGCAATGTAGCACACCCAGAGCCGAAGTTCTACTTCAGCTAGGTCAGACCTGCAAAGAAACTTCGTTTCACAAGCTTTGTAAGAGATCTTCCCAGTAGGCTGTTAGAGCACTGTGCAGAGCGAGTTGTTTCTTAGCTTCACAGAGAGCTGGAAGCAAGGTGCTTTGGGGCCCGTTAATTTTATACCCTGCTACTTTGCTGTAGTTGTTGATTATTTCTAATAGTTTTTCTGTGGATTCTTTGGGGTTTTCTATGTATAAGATCATGTCGTCTGCAAACAACGCGAGTTTTACTTCTTCGTTACCTATTTGGATTCCTTTTATTTTTTTTTCCTGCCGAATTGCTCTGGCCAGCACCTCCAGTACTATGTTGAATAGGAGTGGTGAAAGTGGGCACCCTTGTCTTGTTCCTGTCCTCAGAGGGATGGCTTTCAGCTTTTGTCCATTGAGTATGATGTTGGCTGTGGGTCTATCATATATGGCCTTTATTATGTTGAGGTACTTTCCTTCTATACCCATTTTACTGAGGGTTTTTATCATAAATGGGTGTTGGATCTTGTCGAATGCTTTCTCTGCGTCTATTGAGATGATCATGTGGTTTTTGTTTTTCATTTTGTTGATGTAGTGTATCACGTTGATTGACTTGCGGGTGTTGAACCATCCCTGTGTCCCTGGTATAAATCCCACTTGATCATGGTGTATAATCTTTTTGATGTATTGCTGTAATCGGTTTGCCAAAATTTGGTTGAGGATTTTTGCATCTATGTTCATCAGTGATATCGGCCTGTAGTTCTCCTTCTTTGTGTTGTCCTTGTCAGGTTTGGGGATCAGAGTGATGTTGGCTTCATAGAATGTGTTAGGGAGTTCTCCATCTTTCTCAATTTTCTGGAACGGTTTGAGGAGAATAGGTACAAAGAACTCACACTGCTTAACAACAAAAAAACAAACAACCCGATCAAAAAATGGGCAGAGGACATGAACAGACATTTCTCCAAAGAAGATATGAATATGGCCAATAGACACATGAAAAGATGTTCATCATCGCTAATCATCAGGGAAATGCAAATCAAAACTACACTAAGATATCACCTTACCCCCGTTAGATTGGCAAAAACATCCAAAACCAAGAACGACGAATGTTTCAGAGGTTGTGGAGAAAGAGGAACCCTCATACACTGTTGGTGGGAATGCAAACTGGTACAGCCACTATGGAAAACAGTATGGAGATTTCTCAAAAAGTTAAAAATAGAAATACCCTATGACCCAGCCATCCCATTACTGGGTATCTATCCTAAGAACCTGATATCAGATATCTCAAGAGTCCGTTGCACCCCTATGTTCATCGCAGCATTATTTACAATAGCCAAGACGTGGAACCAGCCTACATGCCCAGAAACTGATGATTGGATAAAGAAGATGTGGTATATATACACAATGGAATACTACTCAGCCATAAAAAAAGACGAAATTGGCCCCTTCACAACAATGTGGATGGACCTCGAGGGCATTATGTTAAGCGAAATAAGTCAGTCAGAGAAAGACGAACTCTATATGACTCCACTCATAGGTGGAAATTAGTATATTGAGAAGGAGATCTGATCGGTGGTTACCAGGGAAAAGGGGGGGTGGGGGGAGGGCACGGAGGGGGAAGTGGTGTTCCCACAACATGACTAACAAAAATGTACAACTGAAATTTCACAAGCTTGTAATCCATCATAACATTAATAAAGAAAAAAAAAAAAAAAAGATGCTTTGGGGCCCATCTGCCTGTATGGAACGAACGCAGCACTTTGTGCCTTGCAGCTCTAGGGCAATGTAGCACACACAGAGCAGAAGTTCTACTTCAGCCAGATCAGGCCTGCAAAGAAACTGCGTTTCACAGGCCTTTGTAAGAGATGTTCCCTGTAGGCTGTTAGAGCACTGTGCAGAGCTAGTTGTTTCTTAGCTTCCCAAAGAGCTGGAAGCAAGATGCTTTGGGGCCCATATGCCCCTATGGAAAGAACGCAGCACTTTGTGCCTT
Organism: Equus asinus; assembly: GCF_041296235.1. Classification (NCBI taxonomy): domain Eukaryota; kingdom Metazoa; phylum Chordata; class Mammalia; order Perissodactyla; family Equidae; genus Equus; species Equus asinus. Next base: position 64,928,257 of record NC_091790.1, on the reverse strand, counting down.
GCAGCTCTAGGGCAATGCAGCACACCCCGAGCAGAAGTTCTACTTCAGCCAGATCAGGCCTGCAAAGAAACTGCGTTTCACAGGCCTTTGTAAGAGATGTTCCCGGTAGGCTGTTAGAGCACTGTGCAGAGCGAGTTGTTTCTTAGCTTCCCAGAGAGCTGGAAGCAAGATGCTTTGTGGCCCGTTATTTGTATACCCTGCTACATTGCTGTAGTTGTTGATTATTTCTAATAGTTTTTCTGTGGATTCTTTGGGGTTTTCTATGTATAAGATCATGTCGTCTGCAAACAACGCGAGTTTTACTTCTTCGTTACCTCTTTGGATTCCTTCCATTTTTTTTTCCTGCCGAATTGCTCTGGCCAGCACCTCCAGTACTATGTTGAATAGGAGTGGTGAAAGTGGGCACCCTTATCTTGTTCCTGTCCTCAGAGGGATGGCTTTCAGCTTTTGTCCATTGAGTATGCTGTTGGCTGTGGGTCTATCATATATGGCCTTTATTATGTTGAGGTACTTTCCTTCTATACCCATTTTACTGAGGGTTTTTATCATAAATGGGTGTTGGATCTTGTCGAATGCTTTCTCTGCGTCTATTGAGATGATCATGTGGTTTTTGTTTTTCATTTTGTTGATGTAGTGTATCACGTTGATTGACTTGCGTGTGTTGAACCATCCCTGTGTCCCTGGTATAAATCCCACTTGATCATGGTGTATAATCTTTTTGATGTATTGCTGTAATCGGTTTGCCAAAATTTTGTTGGGGATTTTTGCATCTATGTTCATCAGTGATATCGGCCTGTAGGTCTCCTTCTTTGTGTTGTCCTTGTCAGGTTGGGGGATCAGAGTGATGTTGGCTTCATAGAATGTGTTAGGGAGTTCTCCATCTTTCTCAATTTTCTGGAACAGTTTGAGGAGAATAGGTACAAAGAACTCACACTGCTTAACAACAAAAAAACAAACAACCCGATCAAAAAATGGGCAGAGGACATGAACAGACATTTCTCCAAAGAAGATATGAATATGGCCAATAGACACATGAAAAGATGTTCATCATCGCTAATCATCAGGGAAATGCAAATCAAAACTACACTAAGATATCACCTTACCCCCGTTAGATTGGCAAAAACATCCAAAACCAAGAACGACAAATGTTGGAGAGGTTGTGGAGAAAGAGGAACCCTCATACACTGTTGGTGGGAATGCAAACTGGTACAGCCACTATGGAAAACAGTATGGAGATTTCTCAAAAAGTTAAAAATAGAAATACCCTATGACAAAGCCATCCCATTACTGGGTATCTATCCTAAGAACCTGATATCAGATATCTCAAGAGTCCGTTGCACCCCTATGTTCATCGCAGCATTATTTACAATAGCCAAGACGTGGAACCAGCCTACATGCCCAGAAACTGATGATTGGATAAAGAAGATGTGGTATATATACACAATGGAATACTACTCAGCCATAAAAAAAGACGACATTGGCCCCTTCACAACAATGTGGATGGACCTCGAGGGCATTATGTTAAGCGAAATAAGTCAGTCAGAGAAAGACGAACTCTATATGACTCCACTCATAGGTGGAAATTAGTATATTGTGAAGGAGATCTGATTGGTGGTTACCAGGGAAAAGGGGGGGTGGGGGGAGGGCACGGAGGGGGAAGTCGTGTTCCCACAACAAGACTAACAAAAATGTACAACTGAAATTTCACAAGCTTGTAATCCATCATAACATTAATAAACAAACAAAAAAAAAAAGATGCTTTGGGGCCCATCTGCCCCTATGGAAAGAACGCAGCACTTTGTGCCTTGCAGCTCTAGGGCAATGTAGCACACCCAGAGCAGAAGTTCTACTTCAGCCAAATCAGGCCCGCAAAGAAACTGCGTTTCACAGGCCTTTGTAAGAAATGTTCCCGGTAGGCTGTTAGAGCACTGTGCAGAGCGAGTTGTTTCTTAGCTTCCCAAAGAGCTGGAAGCAAGATGCTTTGGGGCCCTTCTCACCCTTTGGCAAGAAGGCAGCACTTTGTGCCTTGCAGCTCTAAGGCAATGTAGCACACCCAGAGCAGAAGTTCTACTTCAGCCAGATCAGGCATGCAAAGAAACTGCGTTTCACAGGCCTTTGTAAGAGATGTTCCCTGTAGGCTGTTAGAGCACTGTGCAGAGCAAGTTGTTTCTCAGCTTCCAAAAGAGTTGGAAGCAAGATGCCTTGGGGCTCATCTGTCTCTTTGAAAGAAAGGCAGCATTTTGTGCCTTGCAGCTCTAGGGCAATGTAGCACACCCAGAGCAGAAGTTCTACTTCAGCCAGATCAGGCCCGCAAAGAAACTGCATTTCACAGGCCTTTGTAAGAGATGTTCCCCGTAGGCTGTTAGAGCACTGTGCAGAGCGAGTTGTTTCTTAGCTTCCCAAACAGCTGGAAGCAAGATGCTTTGGGGCCCTACTCACCCTTTGGAAAGAAGGCAGCACTTTGTGCCTTGCAGCTCTAGGGCAATGTAGCACACCCAGAGCAGATGTTCTACTTCTGCCAGGTCAGGCCTGCAAAGAAACTGCGTTTCACAGGCCTTTGTAAGAGATGTTCCCGGTAGGCTGTTAGAGCACTGTGCAGAGCGAGTTGTTTCTCAGCTTCCCAAACAGCCGGAAGCAAGATGCTTTGAGGGCCATCTGCACTTAAGGAAAGAAGGCAGCACTTTGTGCCTTGCAGCTCTAGGGCAATGCAGCACACCCAGAGCAGAAGTTCTACTTCAGCCAGATCAGGCCTGCAAAGAAACTGCGTTTCACAGGCCTTTGTAAGAGATGTTCCCGGTAGGCTGTTAGAGCACTGTGCAGAGCGAGTTGTTTCTCAGCTTCCCAAACAGCCGGAAGCAAGATGCTTTGGGGGCCATTTGCCCTTAAGGTAAGAAGGCAGCACTTTGTGCCTTGCAGCTCTAGGGCAATGCAGCACACCCCGAGCAGAAGTTCTACTTCAGCCAGATCAGGCCTGCAAAGAAACTGCGTTACACAGGCCTTTGTAAGAGATGTTCCCGGTAGGCTGTTAGAGCACTGTGCAGAGCGAGTTGTTTCTTAGCTTCCCAGAGAGCTGGAAGCAAGATGCTTTGGGGACCGTTAATTTTATACCCTGCTACTTTGCTGTAGTTGTTGATTATTTCTAATAGTTTTGCTGTGGATTCTTTGGGGTTTTCTATGTATAAGATCATGTCGTCTGCAAACAACGCGAGTTTTATTTCTTCGTTACCTATTTCGATTCCTTTTATTTTTTTTTCCTGCCGAATTGCTCTGGCCAGCACCTCCAGTACTATGTTGAATAGGAGTGGTGAAAGTGGGCACCCTTGCCTTGTTCCTGTCCTCAGAGGGATGGCTTTCAGCTTTTGTCCATTGAGTATGATTTTGGCTGTGGGTGGATCATATATGGCCTTTATTATGTTGAGGTACTTTCCTTCTATACCCATTTTACTGAGGGTTTTTATCATAAATGGGTGTTGGATCTTGTCGAATGCTTTCTCTGCGTCTATTGAGATGATCATGTGGTTTTTGTTTTTCATTTTGTTGATGTAGTGTATCACGTTGATTGACTTGCGGGTGTTGAACCATCCCTGTGTCCCTGGTATAAATCCCACTTGATCATGGTGTATAATCTTTTTGATGTATTGCTGTAATCGGTTTGCCAAAATTTTGTTGAGGATTTTTGCATCTATGTTCATCAGTGATATCGGCCTGTAGTTCTCCTTCTTTGTGTTGTCCTTGTCAGGTTGGGGGATCAGAGTGATGTTGGCTTCATAGAATGTGTTAGGGAGTTCTCCATCTTTCTCAATTATCTGGAACAGTTTGAGGAGAATAGGTACAAAGAACTCACACTGCTTAACAACAAAAAAACAAACAACCCGATCAAAAAATGGGCAGAGGACATGAACAGACATTTCTCCAAAGAAGATATGAATATGGCCAATAGACACATGAAAAGATGTTCATCATCGCTACTCATCAGGGAAATGCAAATCAAAACTACACTAAGATATCACCTTTCCCCCGTTAGATTGGCAAAAACATCCAAAACCAAGAACGACAAATGTTGGAGAGGTTGTGGAGAAAGAGGAACCCTCATACACTGTTGGTGGGAATGCAAACTGGTACAGCCACTATGGAAAACAGTATGGAGATTTCTCAAAAAGTTAAAAATAGAAATACCCTATGACCCAGCCATCCCATTACTGGGTATCTATCCTAAGAACCTGATATCAGATATCTCAAGAGTCCGTTGCACCCCTATGTTCATCGCAGCATTATTTACAATAGCCAAGACGTGGAACCAGCCTACATGCCCAGAAACTGATGATTGGATAAAGAAGATGTGGTATATATACACAATGGAATACTACTCAGCCATAAAAAAAGACGACATTGGCCCCTTCACAACAATGTGGATGGACCTCGAGGGCATTATGTTAAGCGAAATAAGTCAGTCAGAGAAAGACGAAGTCTATATGACTCCACTCATAGGTGGAAATTAGTATATTGAGAAGGAGATCTGATCGGTGGTTACCAGGGAAAAGGGGGGGTGGGGGGAGGGCACGGAGGGGGAAGTCGTGTTCCCACAACAAGACTAACAAAAATGTACAACTGAAATTTCACAAGCTTGTAATCCATCATAACATTAATAAACAACAAAAAAAAAAAAGATGCTTTGGGGCCCATCTGCCCCTATGGAAAGAACGCAGCACTTTGTGCCTTGCAGCTCTAGGGCAATGTAGCACACCCAGAGCAGAAGTTCTACTTCAGCCAAATCAGGCCCGCAAAGAAACTGCGTTTCACAGGCCTTTGTAAGAGATGTTCCCGGTAGGCTGTTAGAGCACTGTGCAGAGCGAGTTGTTTCTTAGCTTCCCAAACAGCTGGAAGCAAGGTGCTTTGGGGCCCTACTCACCCCTTGGAAAGAAGGCAGCACTTTGTGCCTTGCAGCTCTAGGGCAATGTAGCACACCCAGAGCAGATGTTCTACTTCTGCCAGGTCAGGCCTGCAAAGAAACTGCGTTTCACAGGCCTTTGTAAGAGATGTTCCCGGTAGGCTGTTAGAGCACTGTGCAGAGCGAGTTGTTTCCTAGCTTCCCAAAGAGCCGGAAGCAAGATGCTTTGGGGCCCTTCTCACCTTTTGGAAAGAAGGCAGCACTTTGTGCCTTGCAGCTCTAGGGCAATGTAGCACACCCAGAGCAGAAGTTCTACTTCAGCTAGATCAGACCTGCAAAGAAACTTCGTTTCACAGGCCTTTGTAAGAGATGTTCCCTGTAGGCTGTAAGAGCACTGTGCAGAGCGACTAGTTTCTTAGCTTCCCAGATTGCTGGAAGCAGGATGCTTTGGGGCCCATCTGCCCCTATGGAAAGAACGCAGCACTTTGTGCCTTGCAGCTCTAGGGCAATGTAGCACACCCAGAGCCGAAGTTCTACTTCAGCCAGATCAGGCCTGCAAAGAAACTGCGTTTCACAGGCCTTTGTAAGAGATGTTCCCGGTAGGCTGTTAGAGCACTGTGCAGAGCGAGTTGTTTCTTAGCTTCCCAGAGAGCTGGAAGCAAGATGCTTTGGGGCCCGTTAATTTTATACCCTGCTACTTTGCTGTAGTTGTTGGTTATTTCTAATAGTTTTTCTGTGGATTCTTTGGGGTTTTCTATGTATAAGATCATGTCGTCTGCAAACAACGCGAGTTTTACTTCTTCGTTACCTATTTGGATTCCTTTTATTTTTTTTTCCTGCCGAATTGCTCTGGCCAGCACCTCCAGTACTATGTTGAATAGGAGTGGTGAAAGTGGGCACCCTTGTCTTGTTCCTGTCCTCAGAGGGATGGCTTTCAGCTTTTGTCCATTGAGTATGATGTTGGCTGTGGGTCTATCATATATGGCCTTTATTATGTTGAGGTACTTTCCTTCTATACCCATTTTACTGAGGGTTGTTATCATAAATGGGTGTTGGATCTTGTCGAATGCTTTCTCTGCGTCTATTGAGATGATCATGTGGTTTTTGTTTTTCCTTTTGTTGATGTAGTGTATCACGTTGATTGACTTGCGGGTGTTGAACCATCCCTGTGTCCCTGGTATAAATCCCACTTGATCATGGTGTATAATCTTTTTGATGTATTGCTGTAATCGGTTTGCCAAAATTTTGTTGAGGATTTTTGCATCTATGTTCATCAGTGATATCGGCCTGTAGTCCTCCTTCTTTGTGTTGTCCTTGTCAGGTTTGGGGATCAGAGTGATGTTGGCTTCATAGAATGTGTTAGGGAGTTCTCCATCTTTCTCAATTTTCTGGAACAGTTTGAGGAGAATAGGTACAAAGAACTCACACTGATTAGCAACAAAAAAACAAACAACCCGATCAAAAAATGGGCAGAGGATATGAACAGACATTTCTCCAAAGAAGATATGAATATGGCCAATAGACACATGAAAAGATGTTCATCATCGCTAATCATCAGGGAAATGCAAATCAAAACTACACTAAGATATCACCTTACCCCCGTTAGATTGGCAAAAACATCCAAAACCAAGAACGACAAATGTTGCAGAGGTTGTGGACAAAGAGGAACCCTCATACACTGTTGGTGGGAATGCAAACTGGTACAGCCACTATGGAAAACAGTATGGAGATTTCTCAAAAAGTTAAAAATAGAAATACCCTATGACCCAGCCATCCCATTACTGGGTATCTATCCTAAGAACCTGATATCAGATATCTCAAGAGTCCGTTGCACCCCTATGTTCATCGCAGCATTATTTACAATAGCCAAGACGTGGAACCAGCCTACATGCCCAGAAACTGATGATTGGATAAAGAAGATGTGGTATATATACACAATGGAATACTACTCAGCCATAAAAAAAGACGAAATTGGCCCCTTCACAACAATGTGGATGGACCTCGAGGGCATTATGTTAAGCGAAATAAGTCAGTCAGAGAAAGACGAACTCTATATGACTCCACTCATAGGTGGAAATTAGTATATTGAGAAGGAGATCTGATCGGTGGTTACCAGGGAAAAGGGGGGTGGGGGGAGGGCACGGAGGGGGAAGTGGTGTTCCCACAACATGACTAACAAAAATGTACAACTGAAATTTCACAAGCTTGTAATCCATCATAACATCAATAAACAAACAAACAAAAAAAAAAAGATGCTTATGGACCATCTGCCCCTATGGAAAGAACGGAGCACTTTGTGCGTTTCAGCTCTAGGGCAATGTAGCACACCCAGAGCAGATGTTCTACTTCTGCCAGGTCAGGCCTGCAAAGAAACTGCGTTTCACAGGCCTTTGTAAGAGATGTTCCCGGAAGGCTGTAAGAGCACTGTGCAGAGCGACTAGTTTAATAGCTTCCCAGAGAGCTGGAAGCAAGATGCTTTGGGGCCCATCTGCCCCTATGGAAAGAACGCAGCACTTTGTGCCTTGCAGCTCTAGGGCAATGCAGCACACCCCGAGCAGAAGTTCTACTTCAGCCAGATCAGGCCCGCAAAGAAACTGCGTTTCACAGGCCTTTGTAAGAGATGTTCCTGGTAGGCTGTTAGAGCACTGTGCAGAGCGAGTTGTTTCTTAGCTTCCCAAAGAGCTGGAAGCAAGATGCTTTGGGGCCCTTCTCACCCTTTGGCAAGAAGGCAGCACTTTGTGCCTTGCAGCTCTAAGGCAATGTAGCACACCCAGAGCAGAAGTTCTACTTCAGCCAGATCAGGCATGCAAAGAAACTGCGTTTCACAGGCCTTAGTAAGAGATGTTCGCGGTAGGCTGTTAGAGCACTGTGCAGAGCGAGTTGTTTCCCAGCTTCCCAAAGAGCCGGAAGCAAGATGCTTTGGGGCCCTTCTCACCCTTTGGAAAGAAGGCAGCACTTTGTGCCTTGCAGCTCTAGGGCAATGTAGCACACCCAGAGCAGAAGTTCTACTTCAGCCAGTTCAGGACCGCAAAGAAACTGCATTTCACAGGCCTTTGTAAGAGATGTTCCCCGTAGGCTGTTAGAGCACTGTGCAGAGCGAGTTGTTTCTTAGCTTCCCAAACAGCTGGAAGCAAGATGCTTTGGGGCCCTACTCACCCTTTGGAAAGAAGGCAGCACTTTGTGCCTTGCAGCTCTAGGGCAATGTAGCACACCCAGAGCAGATGTTCTACTTCTGCCAGGTCAGGCCTGCAAAGAAACTGCGTTTCACAGGCCTTTGTAAGAGATGTTCCCGGTAGGCTGTTAGAGCACTGTGCAGAGCGAGTTGTTTCTCAGCTTCCCAAACAGCCGGAAGCAAGATGCTTTGAGGGCCATCTGCCCTTAAGGAAAGAAGGCAGCACTTTATGCCTTGCAGCTCTAGGGCAATGCAGCACACCCAGAGCAGAAGTTCTACTTCAGCCAGATCAGGCCTGCAAATAAACTGCGTTTCACAGGCCTTTGTAAGAGATGTTCCCGGTAGGCTGTTAGAGCACTGTGCAGAGCGAGTTGTTTCTCAGCTTCCCAAACAGCCGGAAGCAAGATGCTCTGGGGGCCATCTGCCCTTAAGGTAAGAAGGCAGCACTTTGTGCCTTGCAGCTCTAGGGCACTGCAGCACACCCCGAGCAGAAGTTCTACTTCAGCCAGATCAGGCCTGCAAAGAAACTGCGTTACACAGGCCTTTGTAAGAGATGTTCCCGGTAGGCTGTTAGAGCACTGTGCAGAGCGAGTTGTTTCTTAGCTTCCCAGAGAGCTGGAAGCAAGATGCTTTGGGGCCCGTTAATTGTATCCCCTGCTACTTTGCTGTAGTTGTTGATTATATCTAATAGTTTTTCTGTGGATTCTTTGGGGTTTTCTATGTATAAGATCATGTCGTCTGCAAACAACGCGAGTTTTACTTCTTGGTTAACTATTTGGATTCCTTTTATTTTTTTTTCCTGCCGAATTGCTCTGGCCAGCACCTCCAGTACTATGTTGAATAGGAGTGGTGAAAGTGGACACCCTTGTCTTGTTCCTGTCCTCCGAGGGATGGCTTTCAGCTTTTGTCCATTGAGTATGCTGTTGGCTGTGGGTCTATCATATATGGCCTTTATTATGTTGAGGTACTTTCCTTCTATACCCATTTTACTGAGGGTTTTTATCATATATCGGTGTTGGATCTTGTCGAATGCTTTCTCTGCGTCTATTGAGATGATCATGTGGTTTTTGTTTTTCATTTTGTTGATGTAGTGTATCACGTTGATTGACTTGCGGGTGTTGAACCATCCCTGTGTCCCTGGTATAAATCCCACTTGATCATGGTGTATAATCTTTTTGATGTATTGCTGTAATCGGTTTGCCAAAATTTGGTTGAGGATTTTTGCATCTATGTTCATCAGTGATATCGGCCTGTAGTTCTCCTTCTTTGTGTTGTCCTTGTCAGGTTTGGGGATCAGAGTGATGTTGGCTTCATAGAATGTGTTAGGGAGTTCTCCATCTTTCTCAATTTTCTGGAACAGTTTGAGGAGAATAGGTACAAAGAACTCACACTGCTTAACAACAAAAAAACAAACAACCCGATCAAAAAATGGGCAGAGGACATGAACAGACATTTCTCCAAAGAAGATATGAATATGGCCAATAGACACATGAAAAGATGTTCATCATCGCTAATCATCAGGGAAATGCAAATCAAAACTACACTAAGATATCACCTTACCCCCGTTAGATTGGCAAAAACATCCAAAACCAAGAACGACGAATGTTGGAGAGGTTGTGGAGAAAGAGGAACCCTCATACACTGTTGGTGGGAATGCAAACTGGTACAGCCACTATGGAAAACAGTATGGAGATTTCTCAAAAAGTTAAAAATAGAAATACCCTATGACCCAGCCATCCCATTACTGGGTATCTATCCTAAGAACCTGATATCAGATATCTCAAGAGTCCGTTGCACCCCTATGTTCATCGCAGCATTATTTACAATAGCCAAGACGTGGAACCAGCCTACATGCCCAGAAACTGATGATTGGATAAAGAAGCTGTGGTATATATACACAATGGAATACTACTCAGACATAAAAAAAGACGACATTGGCCCCTTCACAACAATGTGGATGGACCTCGAGGGCATTATGCTAAGCGAAATAAGTCAGTCAGAGAAAGACGAACTCTATATGACTCCACTCATAGGTGGAAATTAGTATATTGAGAAGGAGATCTGATCGGTGGTTACCAGGGAAAAGGGGGGGTGGGGGGAGGGCACGGAGGGGGAAGTGGTGTTCCCACAACATGACTAACAAAAATGTACAACTGAAATTTCACAAGCTTGTAATCCATCATAACATTAATAAACAAAACTAAAAAAAAAAAGTTGCTTTGGGGCCCATCTGCCCCTATGGAAAGAACGCAGCACTTTGTGCCTTGCAGCTCTAGGGCAATGTAGCACACCCAGAGCAGAAGTTCTACTTCAGCCAGATCAGGCCCGCAAAGAAACTGCGTTTCACAGGCCTTTGTAAGAGATGTTCCCGGTAGGCTGTTAGAGCACTGTGCAGAGCGAGTTGTTTCTTAGCTTCCCAACGAGCTGGAAGCAAGATGCTTTGGGGCCCTTCTCACCCTTTGGCAAGAAGGCAGCACTTTGTGCCTTGCAGCTCTAAGGCAATGTAGCACACCCAGAGCAGAAGTTCTACTTCAGCCAGATCAGGCCTGCAAAGAAACTGCGTTTCCCAGGCCTTTGTAAGAGATGTTCCCGGTAGGCTGTTAGAGCACTGTGCAGAGCGAGTTGTTTCTCAGCTTCCAAAAGAGTTGGAAGCAAGATGCTTTGGGGCTCATCTGCCCCTTTGAAATGAAGGCAGCACTTTGTGCCTTGCAGCTCTAGGGCAATGTAGCACACCCAGAGCAGAAGTTGTACTTCAGCCAGATCAGGCCTGCAAAGAAACTGCATTTCACAGGCCTTTGTAAGGGATGTTCCCGGTAGGCTGTTAGAGCACTGTGCAGAGCGAGTTGTTTCTTAGCTTCCCAGAGAGCTGGAAGCAAGATGCTTTGGGGCCCGTTAATTGTATCCCCTGCTACTTTGCTGTAGTTGTTGATTATATCTAATAGTTTTTCTGTGGATTCTTTGGGGTTTTCTATGTATAAGATCATGTCGTCTGCAAACAACGCGAGTTTTACTTCTTCGTTAACTATTTGGATTCCTTTTATTTTTTTTTCCTGCCGAATTGCTCTGGCCAGCACCTCCAGTACTATGTTGAATAGGAGTGGTGAAAGTGGACACCCTTGTCTTGTTCCTGTCCTCCGAGGGATGGCTTTCAGCTTTTGTCCATTGAGTATGATGTTGGCTGTGGGTCTATCATATATGGCCTTTATTATGTTGAGGTACTTTCCTTCTATACCCATTTTACTGAGGGTTTTTATCATAAATGGGTGTTGGATCTTGTCGAATGCTTTCTCTGCGTCTATTGAGATGATCATGTGGTTTTTGTTTTTCATTTTGTTGATGTAGTGTATCACGTTGATTGACTTGCGGGTGTTGAACCATCCCTGTGTCCCTGGTATAAATCCCACTTGATCATGGTGTATAATCTTTTTGATGTATTGCTGTAATCGGTTTGCCAAAATTTTGTTGAGGATTTTTGCATCTATGTTCATCAGTGATATCGGCCTGTAGTTCTCCTTCTTTGTGTTGTCCTTATCAGATTTGGGGATCAGAGTGATCTTGGCTTCATAGAATGTGTTAGGGGGTTCTCCATCTTTCTCAATTTTCTGGAACAGTTTGAGGAGAATAGGTACAAAGAACTCACACTGCTTAACAACAAAAAAACAAACAACCCGATCAAAAAATGGGCAGAGGACATGAACAGACATTTCTCCAAAGAAGATATGAATATGGCCAATAGACACATGAAAAGATGTTCATCATCGCTAATCATCAGGGAAATGCAAATCAAAACTACACTAAGATATCACCTTACCCCCGTTAGATTGGCAAAAACATCCAAAACCAAGAACGACGAATGTTGGAGAGGTTGTGGAGAAAGAGGAACCCTCATACACTGTTGGTGGGAATGCAAACTGGTACAGCCACTATGGAAAACAGTATGGAGATTTCTCAAAAAGTTAAAAATAGAAATACCCTATGACCCAGCCATCCCATTACTGGGTATCTATCCTAAGAACCTGATATCAGATATCTCAAGAGTCCGTTGCACCCCTATGTTCATCGCAGCATTATTTACAATAGCCAAGACGTGGAACCAGCCTACATGCCCAGAAACTGATGATTGGATAAAGAAGCTGTGGTATATATACACAATGGAATACTACTCAGACATAAAAAAAGACGACATTGGCCCCTTCACAACAATGTGGATGGACCTCGAGGGCATTATGCTAAGCGAAATAAGTCAGTCAGAGAAAGACGAACTCTATATGACTCCACTCATAGGTGGAAATTAGTATATTGAGAAGGCGATCTGATCGGTGGTTACCAGGGAAAAGGGGGGGTGGGGGGAGGGCACGGAGGGGGAAGTGGTGTTCCCACAACATGACTAACAAAAATGTACAACTGAAATTTCACAAGCTTGTAATCCATCATAACATTAATAAACAAAACTAAAAAAAAAAAGTTGCTTTGGGGCCCATCTGCCCCTATGGAAAGAACGCAGCACTTTGTGCCTTGCAGCTCTAGGGCAATGTAGCACACCCAGAGCAGAAGTTCTACTTCAGCCAGATCAGGCCCGCAAAGAAACTGCGTTTCACAGGCCTTTGTAAGAGATGTTCCCGGTAGGCTGTTAGAGCACTGTGCAGAGCGAGTTGTTTCTTAGCTTCCCAACGAGCTGGAAGCAAGATGCTTTGGGGCCCTTCTCACCCTTTGGCAAGAAGGCAGCACTTTGTGCCTTGCAGCTCTAAGGCAATGTAGCACACCCAGAGCAGAAGTTCTACTTCAGCCAGATCAGGCCTGCAAAGAAACTGCGTTTCCCAGGCCTTTGTAAGAGATGTTCCCGGTAGGCTGTTAGAGCACTGTGCAGAGCGAGTTGTTTCTCAGCTTCCAAAAGAGTTGGAAGCAAGATGCTTTGGGGCTCATCTGCCCCTTTGAAATGAAGGCAGCACTTTGTGCCTTGCAGCTCTAGGGCAATGTAGCACACCCAGAGCAGAAGTTGTACTTCAGCCAGATCAGGCCTGCAAAGAAACTGCATTTCACAGGCCTTTGTAAGGGATGTTCCCGGTAGGCTGTTAGAGCACTGTGCAGAGCGAGTTGTTTCTTAGCTTCCCAGAGAGCTGGAAGCAAGATGCTTTGGGGCCCGTTAATTGTATCCCCTGCTACTTTGCTGTAGTTGTTGATTATATCTAATAGTTTTTCTGTGGATTCTTTGGGGTTTTCTATGTATAAGATCATGTCGTCTGCAAACAACGCGAGTTTTACTTCTTCGTTAACTATTTGGATTCCTTTTATTTTTTTTTCCTGCCGAATTGCTCTGGCCAGCACCTCCAGTACTATGTTGAATAGGAGTGGTGAAAGTGGACACCCTTGTCTTGTTCCTGTCCTCCGAGGGATGGCTTTCAGCTTTTGTCCATTGAGTATGATGTTGGCTGTGGGTCTATCATATATGGCCTTTATTATGTTGAGGTACTTTCCTTCTATACCCATTTTACTGAGGGTTTTTATCATAAATGGGTGTTGGATCTTGTCGAATGCTTTCTCTGCGTCTATTGAGATGATCATGTGGTTTTTGTTTTTCATTTTGTTGATGTAGTGTATCACGTTGATTGACTTGCGGGTGTTGAACCATCCCTGTGTCCCTGGTATAAATCCCACTTGATCATGGTGTATAATCTTTTTGATGTATTGCTGTAATCGGTTTGCCAAAATTTTGTTGAGGATTTTTGCATCTATGTTCATCAGTGATATCGGCCTGTAGTTCTCCTTCTTTGTGTTGTCCTTATCAGATTTGGGGATCAGAGTGATCTTGGCTTCATAGAATGTGTTAGGGGGTTCTCCATCTTTCTCAATTTTCTGGAACAGTTTGAGGAGAATAGGTACAAAGAACTCACACTGCTTAACAACAAAAAAACAAACAACCCGATCAAAAAATGGGCAGAGGACATGAACAGACATTTCTCCAAAGAAGATATGAATATGGCCAATAGACACATGAAAAGATGTTCATCATCGCTAATCATCAGGGAAATGCAAATCAAAACTACACTAAGATATCACCTTACCCCCGTTAGATTGGCAAAAACATCCAAAACCAAGAACGACGAATGTTGGAGAGGTTGTGGAGAAAGAGGAACCCTCATACACTGTTGGTGGGAATGCAAACTGGTACAGCCACTATGGAAAACAGTATGGAGATTTCTCAAAAAGTTAAAAATAGAAATACCCTATGACCCAGCCATCCCATTACTGGGTATCTATCCTAAGAACCTGATATCAGATATCTCAAGAGTCCGTTGCACCCCTATGTTCATCGCAGCATTATTTACAATAGCCAAGACGTGGAACCAGCCTACATGCCCAGAAACTGATGATTGGATAAAGAAGATGTGGTATATATACACAATGGAATACTACTCAGACATAAAAAAAGACGACATTGGCCCCTTCACAACAATGTGGATGGACCTCGAGGGCATTATGCTAAGCGAAATAAGTCAGTCAGAGAAAGACGAACTCTATATGACTCCACTCATAGGTGGAAATTAGTATATTGAGAAGGAGATCTGATCGGTGGTTACCAGGGAAAAGGGGGGGTGGGGGGAGGGCACGGAGGGGGAAGTGGTGTTCCCACAACATGACTAACAAAAATGTACAACTGAAATTTCACAAGCTTGTAATCCATCATAACATTAATAAACAAAACTAAAAAAAAAAAGTTGCTTTGGGGCCCATCTGCCCCTATGGAAAGAACGCAGCACTTTGTGCCTTGCAGCTCTAGGGCAATGTAGCACACCCAGAGCAGAAGTTCTACTTCAGCCAGATCAGGCCTGCAAAGAAACTGCGTTTCCCAGGCCTTTGTAAGAGATGTTCCCGGTAGGCTGTTAGAGCACTGTGCAGAGCGAGTTGTTTCTCAGCTTCCAAAAGAGTTGGAAGCAAGATGCTTTGGGGCTCATCTGCCCCTTTGAAATGAAGGCAGCACTTTGTGCCTTGCAGCTCTAGGGCAATGTAGCACACCCAGAGCAGAAGTTGTACTTCAGCCAGATCAGGCCTGCAAAGAAACTGCATTTCACAGGCCTTTGTAAGGGATGTTCCCGGTAGGCTGTTAGAGCACTGTGCAGAGCGAGTTGTTTCTTAGCTTCCCAACGAGCTGGAAGCAAGATGCTTTGGGGCCCTTCTCACCCTTTGGCAAGAAGGCAGCACTTTGTGCCTTGCAGCTCTAAGGCAATGTAGCACACCCAGAGCAGAAGTTCTACTTCAGCCAGATCAGGCCTGCAAAGAACCTGCGTTTCCCAGGCCTTTGTAAGAGATGTTCCCGGTAGGCTGTTAGAGCACTGTGCAGAGCGAGTTGTTTCTCAGCTTCCAAAAGAGTTGGAAGCAAGATGCTTTGGGGCTCATCTGCCCCTTTGAAATGAAGGCAGCACTTTGTGCCTTGCAGCTCTAGGGCAATGTAGCACACCCAGAGCAGAAGTTGTACTTCAGCCAGATCAGGCCTGCAAAGAAACTGCATTTCACAGGCCTTTGTAAGGGATGTTCCCGGTAGGCTGTTAGAGCACTGTGCAGAGCGAGTTGTTTCTTAGCTTCCCAGAGAGCTGGAAGCAAGATGCTTTGGGGCCCGTTAATTGTATCCCCTGCTACTTTGCTGTAGTTGTTGATTATATCTAATAGTTTTTCTGTGGATTCTTTGGGGTTTTCTATGTATAAGATCATGTCGTCTGCAAACAACGCGAGTTTTACTTCTTCGTTAACTATTTGGATTCCTTTTATTTTTTTTTCCTGCCGAATTGCTCTGGCCAGCACCTCCAGTACTATGTTGAATAGGAGTGGTGAAAGTGGACACCCTTGTCTTGTTCCTGTCCTCCGAGGGATGGCTTTCAGCTTTTGTCCATTGAGTATGATGTTGGCTGTGGGTCTATCATATATGGCCTTTATTATGTTGAGGTACTTTCCTTCTATACCCATTTTACTGAGGGTTTTTATCATAAATGGGTGTTGGATCTTGTCGAATGCTTTCTCTGCGTCTATTGAGATGATCATGTGGTTTTTGTTTTTCATTTTGTTGATGTAGTGTATCACGTTGATTGACTTGCGGGTGTTGAACCATCCCTGTGTCCCTGGTATAAATCCCACTTGATCATGGTGTATAATCTTTTTGATGTATTGCTGTAATCGGTTTGCCAAAATTTTGTTGAGGATTTTTGCATCTATGTTCATCAGTGATATCGGCCTGTAGTTCTCCTTCTTTGTGTTGTCCTTATCAGATTTGGGGATCAGAGTGATCTTGGCTTCATAGAATGTGTTAGGGGGTTCTCCATCTTTCTCAATTTTCTGGAACAGTTTGAGGAGAATAGGTACAAAGAACTCACACTGCTTAACAACAAAAAAACAAACAACCCGATCAAAAAATGGGCAGAGGACATGAACAGACATTTCTCCAAAGAAGATATGAATATGGCCAATAGACACATGAAAAGATGTTCATCATCGCTAATCATCAGGGAAATGCAAATCAAAACTACACTAAGATATCACCTTACCCCCGTTAGATTGGCAAAAACATCCAAAACCAAGAACGACGAATGTTGGAGAGGTTGTGGAGAAAGAGGAACCCTCATACACTGTTGGTGGGAATGCAAACTGGTACAGCCACTATGGAAAACAGTATGGAGATTTCTCAAAAAGTTAAAAATAGAAATACCCTATGACCCAGCCATCCCATTACTGGGTATCTATCCTAAGAACCTGATATCAGATATCTCAAGAGTCCGTTGCACCCCTATGTTCATCGCAGCATTATTTACAATAGCCAAGACGTGGAACCAGCCTACATGCCCAGAAACTGATGATTGGATAAAGAAGCTGTGGTATATATACACAATGGAATACTACTCAGACATAAAAAAAGACGACATTGGCCCCTTCACAACAATGTGGATGGACCTCGAGGGCATTATGCTAAGCGAAATAAGTCAGTCAGAGAAAGACGAACTCTATATGACTCCACTCATAGGTGGAAATTAGTATATTGAGAAGGAGATCTGATCGGTGGTTACCAGGGAAAAGGGGGGGTGGGGGGAGGGCACGGAGGGGGAAGTGGTGTTCCCACAACATGACTAACAAAAATGTACAACTGAAATTTCACAAGCTTGTAATCCATCATAACATTAATAAACAAAACTAAAAAAAAAAAGTTGCTTTGGGGCCCATCTGCCCCTATGGAAAGAACGCAGCACTTTGTGCCTTGCAGCTCTAGGGCAATGTAGCACACCCAGAGCAGAAGTTCTACTTCAGCCAGATCAGGCCCGCAAAGAAACTGCGTTTCACAGGACTTTGTAAGAGATGTTCCCGGTAGGCTGTTAGAGCACTGTGCAGAGCGAGTTGTTTCTTAGCTTCCCAACGAGCTGGAAGCAAGATGCTTTGGGGCCCTTCTCACCCTTTGGCAAGAAGGCAGCACTTTGTGCCTTGCAGCTCTAAGGCAATGTAGCACACCCAGAGCAGAAGTTCTACTTCAGCCAGATCAGGCCTGCAAAGAAACTGCGTTTCCCAGGCCTTTGTAAGAGATGTTCCCGGTAGGCTGTTAGAGCACTGTGCAGAGCGAGTTGTTTCTCAGCTTCCAAAAGAGTTGGAAGCAAGATGCTTTGGGGCTCATCTGCCCCTTTGAAATGAAGGCAGCACTTTGTGCCTTGCAGCTCTAGGGCAATGTAGCACACCCAGAGCAGAAGTTGTACTTCAGCCAGATCAGGCCTGCAAAGAAACTGCATTTCACAGGCCTTTGTAAGGGATGTTCCCGGTAGGCTGTTAGAGCACTGTGCAGAGCGAGTTGTTTCTTAGCTTCCCAGAGAGCTGGAAGCAAGATGCTTTGGGGCCCGTTAATTGTATCCCCTGCTACTTTGCTGTAGTTGTTGATTATATCTAATAGTTTTTCAGTGGATTCTTTGGGGTTTTCTATGTATAAGATCATGTCGTCTGCAAACAACGCGAGTTTTACTTCTTCGTTACCTATTTGGATTCCTTTTATTTTTTTTTCCTGCCGAATTGCTCTGGCCAGCACCTCCAGTACTATGTTGAATAGGAGTGGTGAAAGTGGACACCCTTGTCTTGTTCCTGTCCTCCGAGGGATGGCTTTCAGCTTTTGTCCATTGAGTATGATGTTGGCTGTGGGTCTATCATATATGGCCTTTCTTATGTTGAGGTACTTTCCTTCTATACCCATTTTACTGAGGGTTTTTATCATAAATGGGTGTTGGATCTTGTCGAATGCTTTCTCTGCGTCTATTGAGATGATCATGTGGTTTTTGTTTTTCATTTTGTTGATGTAGTGTATCACGTTGATTGACTTGCGGGTGTTGAACCATCCCTGTGTCCCTGGTATAAATCCCACTTGATCATGGTGTATAATCTTTTTGATGTATTGCTGTAATCGGTTTGCCAAAATTTTGTTGAGGATTTTTGCATCTATGTTCATCAGTGATATCGGCCTGTAGTTCTCCTTCTTTGTGTTGTCCTTATCAGATTTGGGGATCAGAGTGATCTTGGCTTCATAGAATGTGTTAGGGGGTTCTCCATCTTTCTCAATTTTCTGGAACAGTTTGAGGAGAATAGGTACAAAGAACTCACACTGCTTAACAACAAAAAAACAAACAACCCGATCAAAAAATGGGCAGAGGACATGAACAGACATTTCTCCAAAGAAGATATGAATATGGCCAATAGACACATGAAAAGATGTTCATCATCGCTAATCATCAGGGAAATGCAAATCAAAACTACACTAAGATATCACCTTACCCCCGTTAGATTGGCAAAAACATCCAAAACCAAGAACGACGAATGTTGGAGAGGTTGTGGAGAAAGAGGAACCCTCATACACTGTTGGTGGGAATGCAAACTGGTACAGCCACTATGGAAAACAGTATGGAGATTTCTCAAAAAGTTAAAAATAGAAATACCCTATGACCCAGCCATCCCATTACTGGGTATCTATCCTAAGAACCTGATATCAGATATCTCAAGAGTCCGTTGCACCCCTATGTTCATCGCAGCATTATTTACAATAGCCAAGACGTGGAACCAGCCTACATGCCCAGAAACTGATGATTGGATAAAGAAGATGTGGTATATATACACAATGGAATACTACTCAGACATAAAAAAAGACGACATTGGCCCCTTCACAACAATGTGGATGGACCTCGAGGGCATTATGCTAAGCGAAATAAGTCAGTCAGAGAAAGACGAACTCTATATGACTCCACTCATAGGTGGAAATTAGTATATTGAGAAGGAGATCTGATCGGTGGTTACCAGGGAAAAGGGGGGGTGGGGGGAGGGCACGGAGGGGGAAGTGGTGTTCCCACAACATGACTAACAAAAATGTACAACTGAAATTTCACAAGCTTGTAATCCATCATAACATTAATAAACAAAACTAAAAAAAAAAAGTTGCTTTGGGGCCCATCTGCCCCTATGGAAAGAACGCAGCACTTTGTGCCTTGCAGCTCTAGGGCAATGTAGCACACCCAGAGCAGAAGTTCTACTTCAGCCAGATCAGGCCCGCAAAGAAACTGCGTTTCACAGGCCTTTGTAAGAGATGTTCCCGGTAGGCTGTTAGAGCACTGTGCAGAGCGAGTTGTTTCTTAGCTTCCCAACGAGCTGGAAGCAAGATGCTTTGGGGCCCTTCTCACCCTTTGGCAAGAAGGCAGCACTTTGTGCCTTGCAGCTCTAAGGCAATGTAGCACACCCAGAGCAGAAGTTCTACTTCAGCCAGATCAGGCCTGCAAAGAAACTGCGTTTCCCAGGCCTTTGTAAGAGATGTTCCCGGTAGGCTGTTAGAGCACTGTGCAGAGCGAGTTGTTTCTCAGCTTCCAAAAGAGTTGGAAGCAAGATACTTTGGGGCTCATCTGCCCCTTTGAAATGAAGGCAGCACTTTGTGCCTTGCAGCTCTAGGGCAATGTAGCACACCCAGAGCAGAAGTTGTACTTCAGCCAGATCAGGCCTGCAAAGAAACTGCATTTCACAGGCCTTTGTAAGGAATGTTCCCGGTAGGCTGTTAGAGCACTGTGCAGAGCGAGTTGTTTCTTAGCTTACCAAAGAGCTGGAAGCAAGATGCTTTGGGGGCCATCTTCCCTTAAGGAAAGAAGGCAGCACTTTGTGACTTGCAGCTCTAGTGCAATGTAGCACACACAGAGCAAATGTTCTACTTCTGCCACGTCAGCCCTGCAAAGAAACTGCGTTTCACAGGCCTTTGTAAGAGATGTTCCCCGTAGGCTCTTAGAGCACAGTGTAGAGCGAGTTGTTTCTCAGCTTCCCAAACAGCCGAAAGCAAGATGCTTTGGGGCCCTTCTCACCCTTGGAAAGAAGGCAGCACTTTGTGCCTTGCAGCTCTAGGGCAATGTAGCACACCCACAGCAGAAGTTCTACTTCAGCAAGATCAGGCCCGCAAAGAAACTGCGTTTCACAGGCCTTTGTAAGAGATGTTCCCGGTAGGCTGATAGAGCACTGTGCAGAGCGAGTTGTTTCTTAGCTTCCCAAAGAGCTGGAAGCAAGATGCTTTAGGGGCCATCTGCCCTTAAGGAAAGAAGGCAGCACTTTGTGCCTTGCAGCTCTAGGGCAATGCAGCACACCCCGAGCAGAAGTTCTACTTCAGCCAGATCAGGCCTTCAAAGAAACTGCGTTTCACAGGCCTTTGTAAGAGATGTTCCCGGTAGGCTGTTAGAGCACTGTGCAGAGCGAGTTGTTCCTTAGCTTCCCAGAGAGCTGGAAGCAAGATGCTTTGGGGCCCGTTAATTGTATCCCCTGCTGCTTTGCTGTAGTTGTTGATTATTTCTAATAGTTTTTCTGTGGATTCTTTGTTGTTTTCTATGTATAAGATCATGTCGTCTGCAAACAACGCGAGTTTTACTTCTTCGTTACCTATTTCGATTCCTTTTATTATTTTTTCCTGCCGAATTGGTCTGGCCAGCACCTCCAGTACTATGTTGAATAGGAGTGGTGAAAGTGGGCACCCTTGTCTTGTTCCTGTCCTCAGAGGGATGGCTTTCAGCTTTTGTCCATTGAGTATGCTGTTGGCTGTGGGTCTATCATATATGGCCTTTATTATGTTGAGGTACTTTCCTTCTATACCCATTTTACTGAGGGTTTTTATCATAAATGGGTGTTGGATCTTGTCGAATGCTTTCTCTGCGTCTATTGAGATGATCATGTGGTTTTTGTTTTTCATTTTGTTGATGTAGTGTATCACGTTGATTGACTTGCGGGTGTTGAACCATCCCTGTGTCCCTGGTATAAATCCCACTTGATCATGGTGTATAATCTTTTTGATGTATTGCTGTAATCGGTTTGCCAAAATTTTGTTGAGGATTTTTGCATCTATGTTCATCAGTGATATCGGCCTGTAGTTCTCCTTCTTTGTGTTGTCCTTGTCAGGTTTGGGGATCAGAGTGATGTTGGCTTCATAGAATGTGTTAGGGAGTTCTCCATCTTTCTCAATTTTCTGGAACAGTTTGAGGAGAATAGGTACAAAGAACTCACACTGCTTAACAACAAAAAAACAAACAACCCGATCAAAAAATGGGCAGAGGACATGAACAGACAGTTCTCAAAAGAAGATATGAATATGGCCAATAGACACATGAAAAGATGTTCATCATCGCTAATCATCAGGGAAATGCAAATCAAAACTACACTAAGATATCACCTTACCCCCGTTAGATTGGCAAATACATCCAAAACCAAAACGACAAATGTTGGAGAGGTTGTGGAGAAAGAGGAACCCTCATACACTGTTGGTGGGAATGCAAACTGGTACAGCCACTATGGAAAACAGTATGGAGATTTCTCAAAAAGTTAAAAATAGAAATACCCTATGACCCAGCCATCCCATTACTGGGTATCTATCCTAAGAACCTGATATCAGATATCTCAAGAGTCCGTTGCACCCCTATGTTCATTGCAGCATTATTTACAATAGCCAAGACGTGGAACCAGCCTACATGTCCAGAAACTGATGATTGGATAAAGAAGATGTGGTATATATACACAATGGAATACTACTCAGCCATAAAAAAAGACGACATTGGCCCCTTCACAACAATGTGGATGGACCTCGAGGGCATCATGTTAAGCGAAATAAGTCAGTCAGAGAAAGACGAACTCTATATGACTCCACTCATAGGTGGAAATTAGTATATTGAGAAGGAGATCTGATCGGTGCTTACCAGGGAAAAGGGGGGGTGGGGGGAGGGCACGGAGGGGGAAGTGATGTTCCCACAACATGACTAACAAAAATGTACAACTGAAATTTCACAAGCTTGTAATCCATCAAAACATGAATAAACAAACAAAAAAAAAAAAGATGCTTTGGGGCCCATCTGCCCCTATGGAAAGAACGCAGCACTTTGTGCCTTGCAGCTCTAGGGCAATGTAGAACACCCAGAGCAGAAGTTCTACTTCAGCCAGATCAGGCCCGCAAAGAAACTGCGTTTCACAGGCCTTTGTAAGAGATGTTCCCGGTAGGCTGTTAGAGCACTGTGCAGAGCAAGTTGTTTCTTAGCTTCCGAAAGAGCTGGAAGCAAGATGCTTTGGGGCCCTTCTCACCCTTTGGCAAGAAGGCAGCACTTTGTGCCTTGCAGCTCTAAGGCAATGTAGCACACCCAGAGCAGAAGTTCTACTTCAGCCAGATCAGGCCTGCAAAGAAACTGCGTTTCACAGGCCTTTGTAAGAGATGTTCCCGGTAGTCTGTTAGAGCACTGTGCAGAGCGAGTTGTTTCTCAGCTTCCAAAAGAGTTGGAAGCAAGATGCTTTGGGGCTCATCTGCCCCTTTGAAATGAAGACAGCACTTTGTGCCTTGCAGCTCTAGGGCAATGTGGCACACCCAGAGCAGAAGTTCTACTTCAGCCAGATCAGGCCTGCAAAGAAACTGCGTTTCACAGGCCTTTGTAAGAGATGTTCCCGGTAGGCTGTTAGAGCACTGTGCAGAGCGAGTTGTTTCTTAGCTTCCCAGAGAGCTGGAAGCAAGATGCTTTGGGGCCCGTTAATTGTATACCCTGCTACTTTGCTGTAGTTGTTGATTATTTCTAATAGTTTTTCTGTGGATTCTTTGGGGTTTTCTATGTATAAGATCATGTCGTCTGCAAACAACGCGAGTTTTACTTCTTCGTTACCTATTTGGATTCCTTTTATTTTTTTTTCCTGCCGAATTGCTCTGGCCAGCACCTCCAGTACTATGTTGAATAGGAGTGGTGAAAGTGGGCACCCTTGTCTTGTTCCTGTCCTCAGAGGGATGGCTTTCAGCTTTTGTCCATTGAGTATGATGTTGGCTGTGGGTCTATCATATATGGCCTTTATTAGGTTGAGGTACTTTCCTTCTATACCCATTTTACTGAGGGTTGTTATCATAAATGGGTGTTGGATCTTGTCGAATGCTTTCTCTGCGTCTATTGAGATGATCATGTGGTTTTTGTTTTTCATTTTGTTGATGTAGTGTATCACGTTGATTGACTTGCGGGTGTTGAACCATCCCTGTGTCCCTGGTATAAATCCCACTTGATCATGGTGTATAATCTTTTTGATGTATTGCTGTAATCGGTTTGCCAAAATTTGGTTGAGGATTTTTGCATCTATGTTCATCAGTGATATCGGCCTGTAGTTCTCCTTCTTTGTGTTGTCCTTGTCAGGTTTGGGGATCAGAGTGATGTTGGCTTCATAGAATGTGTTAGGGAGTTCTCCATCTTTCTCAATTTTCTGGAACAGTTTGAGGAGAATAGGAACAAAGAACTCACACTGCTTAACAACAAAAAAACTAACAACCCGATCAAAAAATGGGCAGAGGACATGAACAGACATTTCTCAAAAGAAGATATGAATATGGCCAATAGACACATGAAAAGATGTTCATCATCGCTAATCATCAGGGAAATGCAAATCAAAACTACACTAAGATATCACCTTACCCCCGTTAGATTGGCAAAAACATCCAAAACCAAGAACGACGAATGTTGGAGAGGTTGTGGAGAAAGAGGAACCCTCATACACTGTTGGTGGGAATGCAAACTGGTACAGCCACTATGGAAAACAGTATGGAGATTTCTCAAAAAGTTAAAAATAGAAATACCCTATGACCCAGCCATCCCATTACTGGGTATCTATCCTAAGAACCTGATATCAGATATCTCAAGAGTCCGTTGCACCCCTATGTTCATCGCAGCATTATTTACAATAGCCAAGACGTGGAACCAGCCTACATGCCCAGAAACTGATGATTGGATAAAGAAGATGTGGTATATATACACAATGGAATACTACTCAGCCATAAAAAAGACGACATTGGCCCCTTCACAACAATGTGGATGGACCTCGAGGGCATTATGTTAAGCGAAATAAGTCAGTCAGAGAAAGACGAACTCTATATGACTCCACTCATAGGTGGAAATTAGTATATTGAGAAGGAGATCTGATCGGTGGTTACCAGGGAAAAGGTGGGGTGGGGGAGGGCACGGAGGGGGAAGTGGCGTTCCCACAACATGACTAACAAAAATGTACAACTGAAATTTCACAAGCTTGTAATCCATCATAAGATTAATAAACAAACAAAAAAAAAAAGATGCTTTGGGGCCCATCTGCCCCTATGGAAAGAACGCAGCACTTTGTGCCTTTCAGCTCTAGGGCAATGTAGCACACCCAGAGCAGAAGTTCTACTTCAGCCAGATCAGGCCCGCAAAGAAACTGCGTTTCACAGGCCTTTGTAAGAGATGTTCCCGGTAGGCTGGTAGAGCACTGTGCAGAGCGAGTTGTTTCTTAGCTTCCCAACGAGCTGGAAGCAAGATGCTTTAGGGGCCATCTGCCCTTAAGGAAAGAAGTCAGCACTTTGTGCCTTGCAGCCCAAGGGCAATGTAGCACACCCAGAGCAGTTGTTCTACTTCTGCCAGGTCAGTCCTGCAAAGAAACTTCGTTTCACAGGCCTTTGTAAGAGATGTTCCCGGTAGGCTGTTAGAGCACTGTGCAGAGCGACTTGTTTCGTAGCTTCCCAAAGAGCTGGAAGCAAGATGCTTTGGGGCCCATCCGCCCCTATGGAAAGAACGCAGCACTTTGTGCCTTGCAGCTCTAGGGCAATGCAGCACACCCCGAGCAGAAGTTGTACTTCAGCCAGATCAGGCCTGCAAAGAAACTGCGTTTCACAGGCCTTTGTAAGAGATGTTCCCGGTAGGCTGTTAGAGCACTGTGCAGAGCGAGTTGTTTCCTAGCTTCCCAAAGAGCTGGAAGCAAGATGCTTTAGGGGCCATCTGCCCTTAAGGAAAGAAGGCAGCACTTTGTGCCTTGCAGCTCTAGGGCAATGTAGCACACCCAGAGCCGAAGTTCTACTTCAGCTAGATCAGACCTGCAAAGAAACTTCGTTTCACAGGCCTTTGTAAGAGATGTTCCCGGTAGGCTGTAAGAGCACTGTGCAGAGCGACTAGTTTCTTAGCTTCCCAGAGAGCTGGAAGCAAGATGCTTTGGGGCCCATATGCCCCTATGGAAAGAACGCAGCACTTTGTGCCTTGCAGCTCTAGGGCAATGCAGCACACCCCGAGCAGAAGTTCTACTTCAGCCAGATCAGGCCTGCAAAGAAACTGCGTTTCACAGGCCTTTGTAAGAGCTGTTCCCGGTAGGCTGTTAGAGCACTGTGCAGAGCCAGTTGTTTCTTAGCTTCCCAGAGAGCTGGAAGCAAGATGCTTTGGGGCCCGTTAATTTTATACCCTGCTACTTTGCTGAAGTTGTTGATTATTTCTAATAGTTTTTCTGTGGATTCTTTGGGGTTTTCTATGTATAAGATCATGTCGTCTGCAAACAACGCGAGTTTTACTTCTTCGTTACCTATTTGGATTCCTTTTATTTTTTTTTCCTGCCGAATTGCTCTGGCCAGCACCTCCAGTACTATGTTGAATAGGAGTGGTGAAAGTGGGCACCCTTGTCTTGTTCCTGTCCTCAGAGGGATGGCTTTCAGCTTTTGTCCATTGAGTATGATGTTGGCTGTGGGTCTATCATATATGGCCTTTATTATGTTGAGGTACTTTCCTTCTATACCCATTTTACTGAGGGTTGTTATCATAAATGGGTGTTGGATCTTGTCGAATGCTTTCTCTGCGTCTATTGAGATGATCATGTGGTTTTTTTTTTCATTTTGTTGATGTAGTGTATCACGTTGATTGACTTGCGGGTGTTGAACCATCCCTGTGTCCCTGGTATAAATCCCACTTGATCATGGTGTATAATCTTTTTGATGCATTGCTGTAATCGGTTTGCCAAAATTTTGTTGAGAATTTTTGCATCTATGTTCATCAGTGATATCGGCCTGTAGTTCTCCTTCTTTGTGTTGTCCTTGTCAGGTTTGGGGATCAGAGTGATGTTGGCTTCATAGAATGTGTTAGGGAGTTCTCCATCTTTCTCAATTTTCTGGAACAGTTTGAGGAGAATAGGTACAAAGAACTCACACTGCTTAACAACAAAAAAACAAACAACCCGATCAAAAAATGGGCAGAGGACATGAACAGACATTTCTCCAAAGAAGATATGAATATGGCCAATAGACACATGAAAAGATGTTCATCATCGCTAATCATCAGGGAAATGCAAATCAAAACTACACTGAGATATCACCTTACCCCCGTTAGATTGGCAAAAACATCCAAAACCAAGAACGACGAATGTTGGAGAGGTTGTGGAGAAAGAGGAACCCTCATACACTGTTGGTGGGAATGCAAACTGGTACAGCCACTATGGAAAACAGTATGGAGATTTCTCAAAAAGTTAAAAATAGAAATACCCTATGACCCAGCCATCCCATTACTGGGTATCTATCCTAAGAACCTGATATCAGATATCTCAAGAGTCCGTTGCACCCCTATGTTCATCGCAGCATTATTTACAATAGCCAAGACGTGGAACCAGCCTACATGCCCAGAAACTGATGATTGGATAAAGAAGATGTGGTATATATACACAATGGAATACTACTCAGCCATAAAAAAAGACGACATTGGCCCCTTCACAACAATGTGGATGGAGCTCGAGGGCATTATGTTAAGCGAAATAAGTCAGTCAGAGAAAGACAGACTCTATATGACTCCACTCATAGGTGGAAATTAGTATATTGAGAAGGAGATCTGATCGGTGGTTACCAGGGAAAAGGGGGGGTGGGCGGAGGGCACGGAGGGGGAAGTGGTGTTCCCACAACATGACTAACAAAAATGTACAACTGAAATTTCACAAGCTTGTAATCCATCATAACATTAATAAACAAAAAAAAAAAAGATGCTTTGGGGCCCATCTGCCCCTATGGAAAGAAGGCAGCACTTTGTGCCTTGCATCTCTAGGGCAATGTAGCACACCCAGAGCAGTTGTTCTACTTCAGCCAGATCAGGCCTGCAAAGAAACTGCGTTTCACAGGCCTTTGTAAGAGATGTTCCCGGTAGGCTGGTAGAGCACTGTGCAGAGCGAGTTGTTTCTTAGCTTCCCAACGAGCTGGAAGCAAGATGCTTTAGGGGCCATCTGCCCTTAAGGAAAGAAGTCAGCACTTTGTGCCTTGCAGCCCAAGGGCAATGTAGCACACCCAGAGCAGTTGTTCTACTTCTGCCAGGTCAGGCCTGCAAAGAAACTTCGTTTCACAGGCCTTTGTAAGAGATGTTCCCGGTAGGCTGTTAGAGCACTGTGCAGAGCGACTTGTTTCGTAGCTTCCCAAAGAGCTGGAAGCAAGATGCTTTGGGGCCCATCCGCCCCTATGGAAAGAACGCAGCACTTTGTGCCTTGCAGCTCTAGGGCAATGCAGCACACCCCGAGCAGAAGTTGTACTTCAGCCAGATCAGGCCTGCAAAGAAACTGCGTTTCACAGGCCTTTGTAAGAGATGTTCCCGGTAGGCTGTTAGAGCACTGTGCAGAGCGAGTTGTTTCATAGCTTCCCAAAGAGCTGGAAGCAAGATGCTTTAGGGGCCATCTGCCCTTAAGGAAAGAAGGCAGCACTTTGTGCCTTGCATCTCTAGGGCAATGTAGCACACCCAGAGCAGTTGTTCTACTTCTGCCAGGTCAGGCCTGCAAAGAAACTGCGTTTCACAGGCCTTTGCAAGAGATGTTTCCGGTAGGCTGTTAGAGCACTGTGCAGAGCGACTTGTTTCATAGCTTCCCAAAGAGCTGGAAGCAAGATGCTTTGGGGCCCTCTCACCCTTTGGAAAGAAGGCAGCACTTTGTGCCTTGCAGCTCTAGGGCAATGCAGCACACCCCGAGCAGAAGTTGTACTGCAGCCAGATCAGGCCTGCAAAGAAACTGCGTTTTACAGGCCTTTGTAAGAGATGTTCCCGGTAGGCTGTAAGAGCACTGTGCAGAGCGACTAGTTTCTTAGCTTCCCAGAGAGCTGGAAGCAAGATGCTTTGGGGCCCATCTGCCCCTATGGAAAGAACGCAGCACTTTGTGCCTTGCAGCTCTAGGGCAATGCAGCACACCCCGAGCAGAAGTTCTACTTCAGCCAGATCAGGCCTGCAAAGAAACTACGTTTCACAGGCCTTTGTAAGAGATGTTCCCGGTAGGCTGTTAGAGCACTGTGCAGAGCGAGTTGTTTCTTAACTTCCCAGAGAGCTGGAAGCAAGATGCTTTGGGGCCCGTTAATTTTATACCCTGCTGCTTTGCTGTAGTTGTTGATTATTTCTAATAGTTTTTCTGTGGATTCTTTGGTGTTTTCTATGTATAAGATCATGTCGTCTGCAAACAACGCGAGTTTTACTTCTTCGTTACCTATTTGGATTCCATTTATTTTTTTTTCCTGCCGAATTGCTCTGCCCAGCACCTCCAGTACTATGTTGAATAGGAGTGGTGAAAGTGGTCACCCTTGTCTTGTTCCTGTCCTCAGAGGGATGGCTTTCTGCTTTTGTCCATTGAGTATGATGTTGGCTGTGGGTCTATCATATATGGCCTTTATTATGTTGAGGTACTTTCCTTCTATACCCATTTTACTGAGGGTTTTTATCATAAATGGGTGTTGGATCTTGTCGAATGCTTTCTCTGCGTCTATTGAGATGATCATGTGGTTTTTGTTTTTCATTTTGTTGATGTAGTGTATCACGTTGATTGACTTGCGGGTGTTGAACCATCCCTGTGTCCCTGGTATAAATCCCACTTGATCATGGTGTATAATCTTTTTGATGTATTGCTGTAATCGGTTTGCCAAAATTTTGTTGGGGATTTTTGCATCTATGTTCATCAGTGATATCGGCCTGTAGTTCTCCTTCTTTGTGTTGTCCTTGTGAGGTTTGGGGATCAGAGTGATGTTGGCTTCATAGAATGTGTTAGGGAGTTCTCCATCTTTCTCAATTTTCTGGAACAGTTTGAGGAGAATAGGTACAAAGAACTCACACTGCTTAACAACAAAAAAACAAACAACCCGATCAAAAAATGGGCAGAGGACATGAACAGACATTTCTCAAAAGAAGATAGGAATATGGCCAATAGACACATGAAAAGATGTTCATCATCGCTAATCATCAGGGAAATGCAAATCAAAACTACACTAAGATATCACCTTACCCCCGTTAGATTGGCAAAAACATCCAAAACCAAGAACGACGAATGTTGGAGAGGTTGTGGAGAAAGAGGAACCCTCATACACTGTTGGTGGGAATGCAAACTGGTACAGCCACTATGGAAAACAGTATGGAGATTTCTCAAAAAGTTAAAAATAGAAATACCCTATGATCCAGCCATCCCATTACTGGGTATCTATCCTAAGAACCTGATATCAGATATCTCAAGAGTCCGTTGCACCCCTATGTTCATCGCAGCATTATTTACAATAGCCAAGATGTGGATCCAGCCTACATGCCCAGAAACTGATGATTGGATAAAGAAGATGTGGTATATATACACAATGGAATACTACTCAGCCATAAAAAAAGACGACATTGGCCCATTCACAACAATGTGGATGGACCTCGAGGGCATTATGTTAAGCGAAATAAGTCAGTCAGAGAAAGACAGACTCTATATGACTCCACTCATAGGTGGAAATTAATATATTGAGAAGGAGATCTGATCGGTGGTTACCAGGGAAAAGGGGGGGTGGGCGGAGGGCACGGAGGGGGAAGTGGTGTTCCCACAACATGACTAACAAAAATGTACAACTGAAATTTCACAAGCTTGTAATCCATCATAACATTAATAAACAAAAAAAAAAAAGATGCTTTGGGGCCCATCTGCCCCTATGGAAAGAAGGCAGCACTTTGTGCCTTGCATCTCTAGGGCAATGTAGCACACCCAGAGCAGTTGTTCTACTTCAGCCAGATCAGGCCCGCAAAGAAACTTCGTTTCACAGGCCTTTGTAAGAGATGTTCCCGGTAGGCTGTTAGAGCACTGTGCAGAGCGAGTTGTTTCGTAGCTTCCCAAAGAGCTGGAAGCAAGATGCTTTGGGGACAATCTGCCCCTATGGAAAGAACGCAGCACTTTGTGCCTTGCAGCTCTAGGGTAATGCAGCACACCCCGAGCAGAAGTTGTACTTCAGCCAGATCAGTCCTGCAACGAAACTGCGTTTCACAGGCCTTTGTAAGAGATGTTCCCGGTAGGCAGTTAGAGCACTGTGCAGAGCGAATTGTTTCCTAGCTTCCCAAAGAGCTGGAAGCAAGATGCTTTAGGGGCCATCTGCCCTTAAGGAAAGAAGGCAGGACTTTGTGCCTTGCATCTCTAGGGCAATGTAGCACACCCAGAGCAGTTGTTCTACTTCTGCCAGGTCAGGCCTGCAAAGAAACTGCGTTTCACAGGCCTTTGTAAGAGATGTTCCCGGTAGGCTGTTAGAGCACTGTGCAGAGCGACTTGTTTCTTAGCTTCCCAAACAGCTGGAAGCAAGATGCTTTAGGGCCCTACTCACCCTTTGCAAAGAAGGCAGCACTTTGTGCCTTGCAGCTCTAGGGCAATGTAGCACACCCAGAGCCGAAGTTCTACTTCAGCTAGATCAGACCTGCAAAGAAACTTCGTTTCACAGGCCTTTCTAAGAGATGTTCCCGGTAGGCAGTAAGAGCACTGTGCAGAGCGACTACTTTCTTAGCTTCCCAGAGAGCCGGAAGCAAGATGCTTTGGGGCCCATGTGCCCCTATGGAAAGAACGCAGCACTTTGTGCCTTGCAGCTCTAGGGCAATGCAGCACACCCCGAGCAGAAGTTCTACTTCAGCCAGATCAGGCCTGCAAAGAAACTGCGTTTCACAGGCCTTTGTAAGAGATGTTCCCGGTAGGCTGTTAGAGCACTGTGCAGAGCGAGTTGTTTCTTAGCTTCCCAAAGAGCTGGAAGCAAAATGCTTTGGGGCCCGTTAATTTTATACCCTGGTACTTTGCTGTAGTTGTTGATTATTTCTAATAGTTTTTCTGTGGATTCTTTGGGGTTTTCTATGTATAAGATCATGTCGTCTGCAAACAACGCGAGTTTTACTTCTTCGTTACCTATTCGGATTCCATTTATTTTTTTTTCCTGCCGAATTGCTCTGGCCAGCACCTCCAGTACTATGTTGAATAGGAGTGGTGAAAGTGGGCACCCTTGTCTTGTTCCTGTCCTCAGAGGGATGGCTTTCAGCTTTTGTCCATTGAGTATGCTGTTGGCTGTGGGTCTATCATATATGGCCTTTATTAGGTTGAGGTACTTTGCTTCTATACCCATTTTACTGAGGGTTTTTATCATAAATGGGTGTTGGATCTTGTCGAATGCTTTCTCTGCGTCTATTGAGATGATCATGTGGTTTTTGTTTTTCATTTTGTTGATGTAGTGTATCACGTTGATTGACTTGCGGGTGTTGAACCATCCCTGTGTCCCTGGTATAAATCCCACTTGATCATGGTGTATAATCTTTTTGATGTATTGCTGTAATCGGTTTGCCAAAATTTTGTTGAGGATTTTTGCATCTATGTTCATCAGTGATATCGGCCTGTAGTTCTCCTTCTTTGTGTTGTCCTTGTCAGGTTGGGGGATCAGAGTGATGTTGGCTTCATAGAATGTGTTAGGGAGTTCTCCATCTTTCTCAATTTTCTGGAACAGTTTGAGGAGAATAGGTACAAAGAACTCACACTGCTTAACAACAAAAAAACAAACAACCCGATCAAAAAATGGGCAGAGGACATGAACAGACATTTCTCCAAAGAAGATAGGAATATGGCCAATAGACACATGAAAAGATGTTCATCATCGCTAATCATCAGGGAAATGCAAATCAAAACTACACTAAGATATCACCTTACCCCCGTTAGATTGGCAAAAACATCCAAAACCAAGAACGACGAATGTTGGAGAGGTTGTGGAGAAAGAGGAACCCTCATACACTGTTGGTGGGAATGCAAACTGGTACGGCCACTATGGAAAACAGTATGGAGATTTCTCAAAAAGTTAAAAATAGAAATACCCTATGACCCAGCCATCCCATTACTGGGTATCTATCCTAAGAACCTGATATCAGATATCTCAAGAGTCCGTTGCACCCCTATGTTCATCGCAGCATTATTTACAATAGCCAAGACGTGGAACCAGCCTACATGCCCAGAAACTGATGATTGGATAAAGAAGCTGTGGTATATATACACAATGGAATACTACTCAGCCATAAAAAAAGACGACATTGGCCCCTTCACAACAATGTGGATGGACCTCGAGGGCATTATGTTAAGCGAAATAAGTCAGTCAGAGAAAGACAGACTCTATATGACTCCACTCATAGGTGGAAACTAGTATATTGAGAAGGAGATCTGATCGGTGGTTACCAGGGAAAAGGGGGGGTGGGGGGAGGGCACGGAGGGGGAAGTGTTGTTCCCACAACATGACGAACAAAAATGTACAACTGAAATATCACAAGCATGCAATCCATCATAACATTAATAACCAAAAAAAAAAAAAAAAAAGATGCTTTGGGGCCCATCTGCCCCTATGGAAAGAACGCAGCACTTTGTGCCTTGCAGCTCTAGGGCAATATAGCACACCCAGAGCAGAAGTTCTACTTCAGCCAGATCAGGCCCGCAAAGAAACTGCGTTTCACAGGCCTTTGTAAGAGATGTTCCCTGTAGGCTGTTAGAGCACTGTGCAGAGCGACTTGTTTCTTAGCTTCCCAACGAGCTGGAAGCAAGATGCTTTGGGGCCCATCTCACCCTTTGGCAAGAAGGCAGCACTTTGTGCCTTGCAGCTCTAGGGCAATGTAGCACACCCAGAGCCGAAGTTCTAGTTCAGCTACATCAAACCTGCAAAGAAACTTCGCTTCACAGGCCTTTGTAAGAGATGTTCCCGGTAGGCTGTAAGAGCACTGTGCAGAGCGACTAGTTTCTTAGCTTCCCAGAGAGCCGGAAGCAAGATGCTTTGGGGCCCATGTGGCCCTATGGAAAGAACGCAGCACTTTGTGCCTTGCAGCTCTAGGGCAATGCAGCACACCCCGAGCAGAAGTTCTACTTCAGCCAGATCAGGCCTGCAAAGAAACTGCGTTTCACAGGCCTTTGTAAGCGATGTTCCCGGTAGGCTGTTAGAGCACTGTGCAGAGCGAGTTGTTTCTTAGCTTCCCAGAGAGCTGGAAGCAAGATGCTTTGGGGCCCGTTAATTGTATCCCCTGCTACTTTGCTGTAGTTGTTGATTATTTCTAATAGTTTTTCTGTGGATTCTTTGGGGTTTTCTATGTATAAGATCATGTCGTCTGCAAACAAGCGAGTTTTAATTCTTCGTTACCTATTTCGATTCCTTTTATTTCTTTTTCCTGCCGTATTTCTCTGGCCAGCACCTCCAGTACTATGTTGAATAGGAGTGGTGAAAGTGGGCACCCTTGTCTTGTTCCTGTCCTCAGAGGGATGGCTTTCAGCTTTTGTCCATTGAGTATGCTGTTGGCTGTGGGTCTATCATATATGGCCTTTATTATGTTGAGGTACTTTCCTTCTACACCCATTTTCCCGAGGGTTTTTATCATAAATGGGTGTTGGATCTTGTCGAATGCTTTCTCTGCGTCTATTGAGATGATCATGTGGTTTTTGTTTTTCATTTTGTTGATGTAGTGTATCACGTTGATTGACTTGCGGGTGTTGAACCATCCCTGTGTCCCTGGTATAAATCCCACTTGATCATGGTGTATAATCTTTTTGATGTATTGCTGTAATCGGTTTGCCAAAATTTGGTTGAGGATTTTTGCATCTATGTTCATCAGTGATATCGGCCTGTAGTTCTCCTTCTTTGTGTTGTCCTTGTCAGGTTTGGGCATCAGAGTGATGTTGGCTTCATAGAATGTGTTAGGGAGTTCTCCATCTTTCTCAATTTTCTGGAACAGTTTGAGGAGAATAGGTACAAAGAACTCACACTGCTTAACAACAAAAAAACAAACAACCCGATCAAAAAATGGGCAGAGGACATGAACAGACATTTCTCCAAAGAAGATAGGAATATGGCCAATAGACACATGAAAAGATGTTCATCATCGCTAATCATCAGGGAAATGCAAATCAAAACTACACTAAGATATCAGCTTACCCCCGTTAGATTGGCAAAAACATCCAAAACCAAGAACGACAAATGTTGGAGAGGTTGTGGAGAAAGAGGAACCCTCATACACTGTTGGTGGGAATGCAAACTGGTACAGCCACTATGGAAAACAGTATGGAGATTTCTCAAAAAGTGAAAAATAGAAATACCCTATGACCCAGCCATCCCATTACTGGGTATCTATCCTAAGAACCTGATATCAGATATCTCAAGAGTCCGTTGCACCCCTATGTTCATCGCAGCATTATTTACAATAGCCAAGACGTGGAACCAGCCTACATGCCCAGAAACTGATGATTGGATAAAGAAGATGTGGTATATATACACAATGGAATACTACTCAGCCATAAAAAAAGACGAAATTGGCCCCTTCACAACAATGTGGATGGACCTCGAGGGCATTATGTTAAGCGAAATAAGTCAGTCAGAGAAAGACGAACTCTATATGACTCCACTCATAGGTGGAAATTAGTATATTGAGAAGGAGATCTGATCGGTGGTTACCAGGGAAAAGGGGGGGTGGGGGGAGGGCACGGAGGGGGAAGTGGTGTTCCCACAACATGACTAACAAAAATGTACAACTGAAATTTCACAAGCTTGTAAACCATCATAACATTAATAAACAAACAAAAAAAAAAGATGCTTTGGGGCCCATCTGCCCCTATGGAAAGAACGCAGCACTTTGTGCCTTGCAGCTCTAGGGCAATGTAGCACACCCAGAGCAGAAGTTCTACTTCAGCCAGATCAGGCCCGCAAAGAAACTGCGTTTCACAGGCCTTTGTAAGAGATGTTCCCGGTAGGCTGTTAGAGCACTGTGCAGAGCGAGTTGTTTCTTAGCTTCCCAAAGAGCTGGAAGCAAGATGCTTTGGGGCCCTTCTCACCCTTTGGCAAGAAGGCAGCACTTTGTGCCTTGCAGCTCTAAGGCAATGTAGCACACCCAGAGCAGAAGTTCTACTTCAGCCAGATCAGGCCCTCAAAGAAACTGCGTTTCACAGGCCTTTGTAAGAGATGTTCGCGTTAGGCTGTTAGAGCACTGTGCAGAGCGAGTTCTTTCTTAGCTTCCCAAAGACCTGGAAGCAAAATGCTTTGGGGGCCATCTGCCCCTAAGGAAAGAAGGCAGCAATTTGTGCCTTGCAGCTCTAGGGCAATGTAGCACACCCAGAGCAGTTGTTCTACTTCTGCAAGGTCAGGCCTGCAAAGAAACTGCGTTTCACAGGCCTTTGTAAGAGATGTTCCCGGTAGGCTGTTAGAGCACTGTGCAGAGCGAGTTGTTTCTTAGCTTCCCAAAGAGCTGGAAGCAAGATGATTTAGGGGCCATCAGCCCTTAAGGAAAGAAGGCAGCACTTTGTGCCTTGCATCTCTACGGCAATGTAGCACACCCAGAGCAGTTGTTCTACTTCTGCCAGGTCAGGCCTGCAAAGAAACTGCGTTTCACAGGCCTTTGTAAGAGATGTTCCCGGTAGGCTGTTAGAGCACTGTGCAGAGCGACTTGTTTCTTAGCTTCCCAAAGAGCTGGAAGCAAGATGCTTTAGGGCCCTACTCACCCTTTGCAAAGAAGGCAGCACTTTGTGCCTTGCAGCTCTAGGGCAATGTAGCACACCCAGAGCCGAAGTTCTACTTCAGCTAGATCAGACCTGCAAAGAAACTTCGTTTCACAGGCCTTTGTAAGAGATGTTCCCGGTAGGCAGTAAGAGCACTGTGCAGAGCGACTAGTTTCTTAGCTTCCCAGAGAGCCGGAAGCAAGATGCTTTGGGGCCCATGTGGCCCTATGGAAGAACGCAGCACTTTGTGCCTTGCAGCTCTAGGGCAATGCAGCCCACCCCGAGCAGAAGTTCTACTTCAGCCAGATCAGGCCTTCAAAGAAACTGCGTTTCACAGGCCTTTGTAAGAGATGTTCCCGGTAGGCTGTTAGAGCACTGTGCAGAGCGAGTTGTTTCTTAGCTTCCCAGAGAGCTGGAAGCAAGATGCTTTGGGGCCCGTTAATTTTATACCCTGCTACTTTCCTGTAGTTGTTGATTATTTCTACCAGTTTTTCTGTGGATTCTTTGGGGTTTTCTATGTATAAGATCATGTTGTCTGCAAACAACGCGAGTTTTACTTCTTCGTTACCTATTTGGATTCCTTTTATTTTTTTTTCCTGCCGAATTGCTCTGGCCAGCACCTCCAGTACTATGTTGAATAGGAGTGGTGAAAGTGGGCACCCTTGTCTTGTTCCTGTCCTCAGAGGGATGGCTTTCAGCTTTTGTCCATTGTGTATGCTGTTGGCTGTGGGTCTATCATATATGGCCTTTATTATGTTGAGGTACTTTCCTTCTATACCCATTTTACTGAGGGTTGTTATCATAAATGGGTGTTGGATCTTGTCGAATGCTTTCTCTGCGTCTATTGAGATGATCATGTGGTTTTTGTTTTTCATTTTGTTGATGTAGTGTATCACGTTGATTGACTTGCGGGTGTTGAACCATCCCTGTGTCCCTGGTATAAATCCCACTTGATCATGGTGTATAATCTTTTTGATGTATTGCTGTAATCGGTTTGCCAAAATTTTGTTGAGGATTTTTGCATCTATGTTCATCAGTGATATCGGCCTGTAGTTCTCCTTCTTTGTGTTGTCCTTGTCAGGTTTGGGGATCAGAGTGATGTTGGCTTCATAGAATGTGTTAGGGAGTTCTCCATCTTTCTCAATTTTCTGGAACAGTTTGAGGAGAATAGGTACAAAGAACTCACACTGCTTAACAACAAAAAAACAAACAACCCGATCAAAAAATGGGCAGAGGACATGAACAGACAGTTCTCCAAAGAAGATATGAATATGGCCAATAGACACATGAAAAGATGTTCATCATCGCTAATCATCAGGGAAATGCAAATCAAAACTACACTAAGATATCACCTTACCCCCGTTAGATTGGCAAAAACATCCAAAACCAAGAAAGACGAATGTTGGAGAGGTTGTGGAGAAAGAGGAACCCTCATACACTGTTGGTGGGAATGCAAACTGGTACAGCCACTATGGAAAACAGTATGGAGATTTCTCAAAAAGTTAAAAATAGAAATACCCTATGACCCAGCCATCCCATTACTGGGTATCTATCCTAAGAACCTGATATCAGATATCTCAAGAGTCCGTTGCACCCCTATGTTCATCGCAGCATTATTTACAATAGCCAAGACGTGGAACCAGCCTACATGCCCAGAAACTGATGATTGGATAAAGAAGATGTGGTATATATACACAATGGAATACTACTCAGCCATAAAAAAAGACGACATTGGCCCCTTCACAACAATGTGGATGGACCTCGAGGGCATTATGTTAAGCGAAATAAGTCAGTCAGAGAAAGACGAACTCTATATGACTCCACTCATAGGTGGAAACTAGTATATTGAGAAGGAGATCTGATCGGTGGTTACCAGGGAAAAGGGGGGGTGGGGGAGGGCACGGAGGGGGAAGTGGTGTTCCCACAACATGACTAACAAAAATGTACAACTGAAATTTCACAAGCATGTAATCCATCATAACATTAATAACCAAAAAAAAAAAAAAAAAAAGATGCTTTGGGGCCCATCTGCCCCTATGGAAAGAACGCAGCACTTTCTGCCTTGCAGCTCTAGGGCAATGTAGCACACCCAAAGCAGAAGTTCTACTTCAGCCAGATCAGACCCGCAAAGAAACTGCGTTTCACAGGCCTTTGTAAGAGATGTTCCCTGTAGGCTGTTAGAGCACTGTGCAGAGCGAGTTGTTTCTTAGCTTCCCAAGGAGCTGGAAGCAAGATGCTTTAGGGGCCATCTGCCCTTAAGGAAAGAAGGCAGCACTTTGTGCCTTGCAGCTCTAGGGCAATGTAGCACACCCAGAGCCGAAGTTCTACTTCTGACAGGTCAGGCCTGCAAAGAAACTGCGTTTCACAGGACTTTGTAACAGATGTTCCCGGTAGGCTGTTAGAGCACTGTGCAGAGCGAGTTGTTTCTTAGCTTCCCGAACAGCCGGAAGCAAGATTCTTTGGGGGCCATCTCCCCTTAAGTAAAGAAGGCAGCACTTTGTGCCTTGCAGCTCTAGGGCAATGTAGCACACCCAGAGCAGATGTTCTACTTCAGCCAGATCAGGCCTGCAAAGAAACTGCGTTTCACAGGCCTTTGTAAGAGATGTTCCCTGTAGGCTGTTAGAGCACTGTGCAGAGCGAGTTGTTTCTTAGCTTCCCAGAGAGCTGGAAGCAAGATGCTTTGGGGCCC
The DNA here is from genome assembly GCF_041296235.1 of Equus asinus. Taxonomy (NCBI): domain Eukaryota; kingdom Metazoa; phylum Chordata; class Mammalia; order Perissodactyla; family Equidae; genus Equus; species Equus asinus. Next base: position 64,889,473 of record NC_091790.1, on the reverse strand, counting down.
GTTAATTTTATACCCTGCTACTTTGCTGTAGTTGTTGATTATTTCTACTAGTTTTTCTGTGGATTCTTTGGGGTTTTCTATGTATAAGATCATGTCGTCTGGAAACAACGCGAGTTTTACTTCTTCGTTACCTAGTTGGATTCCTTTTATTTTTTTTCCTGCCGAATTGCTCTGGCCAGCACCTCCAGTACTATGTTGAATAGGAGTATTGAAAGTGGGCACCCTTGTCTTGTTCCTGTCCTCAGAGGGATGGCTTTCAGCTTTTGTCCATTGAGTATGATGTTGGCTGTCGGTCTATCATATATGGCCTTTTTTATGTTGAGGTACTTTCCTTCTATACCCATTTTACTGAGGGTTTTTATCATAAATGGGTGTTGGATCTTGTCGAATGCTTTCTCTGCGTCTATTGAGATGATCATGTGGTTTTTGTTTTTCATTTTGTTGATGTAGTGTATCACGTTGATTGACTTGCGGGTGTTGAACCATCCCTGTGTCCCTGGTATAAATCCCACTTGATCATGGTGTATAATCTTTTTGATGTATTGCTGTAATCGGTTTGCCAAAATTTTGTTGAGGATTTTTGCATCTATGTTCATCAGTGATATCGGCCTGTAGTTCTCCTTCTTTGTGTTGTCCTTGTCAGGTTGGGGGATCAGAGTGATGTTGGCTTCATAGAATGTGTTAGGGAGTTCTCCATCTTTCTCAATTTTCTGGAACAGATTGAGGTGAATAGGTAAAAAGAACTCACACTGCTTAACAACAAAAAAACAAACAACCCGATCAAAAAATGGGCAGAGGACATGAACAGACATTTCTCAAAAGAAGATATGAACATGGCCAATAGACACATGAAAAGATGCTCATCATCGCTAATCATCAGGGAAATGCAAATCAAAACTACACTAAGATATCACCTTACCCCCGTTAGATTGGCAAAAACATCCAAAACCAAGAACGACAAATGTTGGAGAGGTTGTGGAGAAAGAGGAACCCTCATACACTGTTGGTGGGAATGCAAACTGGTACACCCACTATGGAAAACAGTATGGAGATTTCTCAAAAAGTTAAAAATAGAAATACCCTATGACCCAGCCATCCCATTACTGGGTATCTATCCTAAGAACCTGATATCAGATATCTCAAGAGTCCGTTGCACCCCTATGTTCATCGCAGCATTATTTACAATAGCCAAGACGTGGAACCAGCCTACATGCCCAGAAACTGATGATTGGATAAAGAAGATGTGGTATATATACACAATGGAATACTACTCAGCCATAAAAAAAGACGACATTGGCCCCTTCACAACAATGTGGATGGACCTCGAGGGCATTATGTTAAGCGAAATAAGTCAGTCAGAGAAAGACGAACTCTATATGACTCCACTCATAGGTGGAAATTAGTATATTGAGAAGGAGATCTGATCGGTGGTTACCAGGGAAAAGGGGGGGTGGGGGGAGGGCACGGAGGGGGAAGTGGTGTTCCCACAACATGACTAACAAAAATGTACAACTGAAATTTCACAAGCTTGTAATCCATCATAACATTAATAAACCAAAAAAAAAAAAAAAAAGATGCTTTGGGGCCCATCTGCCCCTATGGAAAGAACGCAGCACTTTGTGCCTTGCAGCTCTAGGGCAATGTAGCACACCCAGAGCAGAAGTTCTACTTCAGCCAGATCAGGCCCGCAAAGAAACTGCGTTTCACAGGCCTTTGTAAGAGATGTTCCCGGTAGGCTGTTAGAGCACTGTGCAGAGCGAGTTGTTTCTTAGCTTCCCAAAGAGCTGGAAGCAAGATGCTTTGGGGCCCTTCTCACCCTTTGGCAAGAAGGCAGCACTTTGTGCCTTGCAGCTCTAAGGCAATGTAGCACACCCAGAGCAGAAGTTCTACTTCAGCCAGATCAGGCCCGCAAAGAAACTGCGTTTCACAGGCCTTTGTAAGAGATGTTCGCGTTAGGCTGTTAGAGCATTTTGCAGAGCGAGTTGTTTCTCAGCTTCCAAAAGAGTTGGAAGCAAGATGCTTTGGGGCCCTTCTCACCCTTTGGAAAGAAGGCAGCACTTTGTGCCTTGCAGCTCTAGGGCAATGTAGCACACCCAGAGCCGAAGTTCTAGTTCAGCTAGATCAAACCTGCAAAGAAACTTCGTTTCACAGGCCTTTGTAAGAGATGTTCCCGGTAGGCTGTAAGAGCACTGTGCAGAGCGACTAGTTTCTTAGCTTCCCAGAGAGCCGGAAGCAAGATGCTTTGGGGCCCATGTGCCCCTATGGAAAGAACGCAGCACTTTGTGCCTTGCAGCTCTAGGGCAATGCAGCACACCCCGAGCAGAAGTTCTACTTCAGCCAGATCAGGCCTGCAAAGAAACTGCGTTTCACAGGCCTTTGTAAGAGATGTTCCCGGTAGGCTGTTAGAGCACTGTGCAGAGCGAGTTGTTTCTTAGCTTCCCAGAGAGCTGGAAACAAGATGCTTTGGGGCCCGTTAATTTTATACCCTGCTACTTTGCTGTAGTTGTTGATTATTTCTAATAGTTTTTCTGTGGATCCTTTGGGGTTTTCTATGTATAAGATCATGTCGTCTGCAAACAACGCGAGTTTTAATTCTTCGTTACCTATTTCGATTCCTTTTATTTCTTTTTCCTTCCGAATTGCTCTGGCCAGCACCTCCAGTACTATGTTGAATAGGAGTGGTGAAAGTGGGCACCCTTGTCTTGTTCCTGTCCTCAGAGGGATGGCTTTCAGCTTTTGTCCATTGAGTATGCTGTTGGCTGTGGGTCTATCATATATGGCCTTTATTATGTTGAGGTACTTTCCTTCTATACCCATTTTACTGAGGGTTTTTATCATAAATGGGTGTTGGATCTTGTCGAATGCTTTCTCTGCGTCTATTGAGATGATCATGTGGTTTTTGTTTTTCATTTTGTTGATGTAGTGTATCACGTTGATTGACTTGCGGGTGTTGAACCATCCCTGTGTCCCTGGTATAAATCCCACTTGATCATGGTGTATAATCTTTTTGATGTATTGCTGTAATCGGTTTGCCAAAATTTGGTTGAGGATTTTTGCATCTATGTTCATCAGTGATATCGGCCTGTAGTTCTCCTTCTTTGTGTTGTCCTTGTCAGGTTGGGGGATCAGAGTGATGTTGGCTTCATAGAATGTGTTAGGGAGTTCTCCATCTTTCTCAATTTTCTGGAACAGTTTGAGGAGAATAGGTAAAAAGAACTCACACTGCTTAACAACAAAAAAACAAACAACCCGATCAAAAAATGGGCAGAGGACATGAACAGACATTTCTCAAAAGAAGATATGAACATGGCCAATAGACACATGAAAAGATGTTCATCATCGCTAATCATCAGGGAAATGCAAATCAAAACTACACTAAGATATCACCTTACCCCCGTTAGATTGGCAAAAACATCCAAAACCAAGAACGACAAATGTTGGAGAGGTTGTGGAGAAAGAGGAACCCTCATACACTGTTGGTGGGAATGCAAACTGGTACAGCCACTATGGAAAACAGTATGGAGATTTCTCAAAAAGTTAAAAATAGAAATACCCTATGACCCAGCCATCCCATTACTGGGTATCTATCCTAAGAACCTGATATCAGATATCTCAAGAGTCCGTTGCACCCCTATGTTCATCGCAGCATTATTTACAATAGCCAAGACGTGGAACCAGCCTACATGCCCAGAAACTGATGATTGGATAAAGAAGATGTGGTATATATACACAATGGAATACTACTCAGCCATAAAAAAAGACGACATTGGCCCCTTCACAACAATGTGGATGGACCTCGAGGGCATTATGTTAAGCGAAATAAGTCAGTCAGAGAAAGACGAACTCTATATGACTCCACTCATAGGTGGAAATTAGTATATTGAGAAGGAGATCTGATCGGTGGTTACCAGGGAAAAGGGGGGGTGGGGGGAGGGCACGGAGGGGGAAGTGGTGTTCCCACAACATGACTAACAAAAATGTACAACTGAAATTTCACAAGCTTGTAATCCATCATAACATTAATAAACCAAAAAAAAAAAAAAAAAAGATGCTTTGGGGCCCATCTGCCCCTATGGAAAGAACGCAGCACTTTGTGCCTTGCAGCTCTAGGGCAATGTAGCACACCCAGAGCAGAAGTTCTACTTCAGCCAGATCAGGCCCGCAAAGAAACTGCGTTTCACAGGCCTTTGTAAGAGATGTTCCCGGTAGGCTGTTAGAGCACTGTGCAGAGCGAGTTGTTTCTTAGCTTCCCAAAGAGCTGGAAGCAAGATGCTTTGGGGCCCTTCTCACCCTTTGGCAAGAAGGCAGCACTTTGTGCCTTGCAGCTCTAAGGCAATGTAGCACACCCAGAGCAGAAGTTCTACTTCAGCCAGATCAGGCCCGCAAAGAAACTGCGTTTCACAGGCCTTTGTAAGAGATGTTCGCGTTAGGCTGTTAGAGCATTTTGCAGAGCGAGTTGTTTCTCAGCTTCCAAAAGAGTTGGAAGCAAGATGCTTTGGGGCCCTTCTCACCCTTTGGAAAGAAGGCAGCACTTTGTGCCTTGCAGCTCTAGGGCAATGTAGCACACCCAGAGCCGAAGTTCTAGTTCAGCTAGATCAAACCTGCAAAGAAACTTCGTTTCACAGGCCTTTGTAAGAGATGTTCCCGGTAGGCTGTAAGAGCACTGTGCAGAGCGACTAGTTTCTTAGCTTCCCAGAGAGCCGGAAGCAAGATGCTTTGGGGCCCATGTGCCCCTATGGAAAGAACGCAGCACTTTGTGCCTTGCAGCTCTAGGGCAATGCAGCACACCCCGAGCAGAAGTTCTACTTCAGCCAGATCAGGCCTGCAAAGAAACTGCGTTTCACAGGCCTTTGTAAGAGATGTTCCCGGTAGGCTGTTAGAGCACTGTGCAGAGCGAGTTGTTTCTTAGCTTCCCAGAGAGCTGGAAACAAGATGCTTTGGGGCCCGTTAATTTTATACCCTGCTACTTTGCTGTAGTTGTTGATTATTTCTAATAGTTTTTCTGTGGATCCTTTGGGGTTTTCTATGTATAAGATCATGTCGTCTGCAAACAACGCGAGTTTTAATTCTTCGTTACCTATTTCGATTCCTTTTATTTCTTTTTCCTGCCGTATTGCTCTGGCCAGCACCTCCAGTACTATGTTGAATAGGAGTGGTGAAAGTGGGCACCCTTGTCTTGTTCCTGTCCTCAGAGGGATGGCTTTCAGCTTTTGTCCATTGAGTATGCTGTTGGCTGTGGGTCTATCATATATGGCCTTTATTATGTTGAGGTACTTTCCTTCTATACCCATTTTACTGAGGGTTTTTATCATAAATGGGTGTTGGATCTTGTCGAATGCTTTCTCTGCGTCTATTGAGATGATCATGTGGTTTTTGTTTTTCATTTTGTTGATGTAGTGTATCACGTTGATTGACTTGCGGGTGTTGAACCATCCCTGTGTCCCTGGTATAAATCCCACTTGATCATGGTGTATAATCTTTTTGATGTATTGCTGTAATCGGTTTGCCAAAATTTGGTTGAGGATTTTTGCATCTATGTTCATCAGTGATATCGGCCTGTAGTTCTCCTTCTTTGTGTTGTCCTTGTCAGGTTTGGGGATCAGAGTGATGTTGGCTTCATAGAATGTGTTAGGGAGTTCTCCATCTTTCTCAATTTTCTGGAACAGTTTGAGGAGAATAGGTACAAAGAACTCACACTGCTTAACAACAAAAAAACAAACAACCCGATCAAAAAATGGGCAGAGGACATGAACAGACATTTCTCCAAAGAAGATAGGAATATGGCCAATAGACACATGAAAAGATGTTCATCATCGCTAATCATCAGGGAAATGCAAATCAAAACTACACTAAGATATCACCTTACCCCCGTTAGATTGGCAAAAACATCCAAAACCAAGAACGACAAATGTTGGAGAGGTTGTGGAGAAAGAGGAACCCTCATACACTGTTGGTGGGAATGCAAACTGGTACAGCCACTATGGAAAACAGTATGGAGATTTCTCAAAAAGTGAAAAATAGAAATACCCTATGACCCAGCCATCCCATTACTGGGTATCTATCCTAAGAACCTGATATCAGATATCTCAAGAGTCCGTTGTACCCCTATGTTCATCGCAGCATTATTTACAATAGCCAAGACGTGGAACCAGCCTACATGCCCAGAAACTGATGATTGGATAAAGAAGATGTGGTATATATACACAATGCAATACTACTCAGCCATAAAAAAAGACGACATTGGACCCTTCACAACAATGTGGATGGACCTCGAGGGCATTATGTTAAGCGAAATAAGTCAGTCAGAGAAAGACGAACTCTATATGACTCCACTCATAGGTGGAAATTAGTATATTGAGAAGGAGATCTGATCGGTGGTTACCAGGGAAAAGGGGTGGTGGGGGGAGGGCACGGAGTGGGAAGTGGTGTTCCCATAACATGACTAACAAAAATGTACAACTGAAATTTCACAAGCTTGTAAACCATCATAACATTAATAAACAAACAAAAAAAAAAGATGCTTTGGGGCCCATCTGCCCCTATGGAAAGAACGCAGCACTTTGTGCCTTGCAGATCTAGGGCAATGTAGCACACCCAGAGCAGAAGTTCTACTTCAGCCAGATCAGGCCCGCAAAGAAACTGCGTTTCACAGGCCTTTGTAAGAGATGTTCCCGGTAGGCTGTTAGAGCACTGTGCAGAGCGAGTTGTTTCTTAGCTTCCCAAAGAGCTGGAAGCAAGATGCTTTGGGGCCCTTCTCACCCTTTGGCAAGAAGGCAGCACTTTGTGCCTTGCAGCTCTAAGGCAATGTAGCACACCCAGAGCAGAAGTTCTACTTCAGCCAATCAGGCCTGCAATGAAACTGCGTTTCACAGGCCTTTGTAAGAGATGTTCGCGTTAGGCTGTTAGAGCATTGTGCAGAGCGAGTTGTTTCTCAGCTTCCAAAAGAGTTGGAAGCAAGATTCTTTGGGGCTCATCTGCCCCTTTGAAATGAAGGCAGCACTTTGTGCCTTGCAGCTCTAGGGCAATGTAGCACACCCAGAGCAGAAGTTCTACTTCAGCCAGATCAGGCCTGCAAAGAAACTGCGTTTCACAGGCCTTTGTAAGAGAAGTTCCCGGTAGGCTGTTAGAGCACTGTGCTGAGCGAGTTGTTTCTTAGCTTCCCAGAGAGCTGGAAGCAAGATGCTTTGGGGCCCGTTAATTGTATCCCCTGCTACTTTGCTGTAGTTGTTGATTATTTCTAATAGTTTTTCTGTGGATTCTTTGGGGTTTTCTATGTATAAGATCATGTCGTCTGCAAACAACGCGAGTTTTAAGTCTTCGTTACCTATTTCGATTCCTTTTATTTTTTTTTCCTGCCGAATTGCTCTGGCCAGCACCTCCAGTACTATGTTGAATAGGAGTGGTGAAAGTGGGCACCCTTGTCTTGTTCCTGTCCTCAGAGGGATGGCTTTCAGCTTTTGTCCATTGAGTATGCTGTTGGCTGTGGGTCTATCATATATGGCCTTTATTATGTTGAGGTACTTTCCTTCTATACCCATTTTACTGAGGGTTTTTATCATAAATGGGTGTTGGATCTTGTCGAATGCTTTCTCTGCGTCTATTGAGATGATCATGTGGTTTTTGTTTTTCATTTTGTTGATGTAGTGTATCACGTTGATTGACTTGCGGGTGTTGAACCATCCCTGTGTCCCTGGTATAAATCCCACTTGATCATGGTGTATAATCTTTTTGATGTATTGCTGTAATCGGTTTGCCAAAATTTGGTTGAGGATTTTTGCATCTATGTTCATCAGTGATATCGGCCTGTAGTTCTCCTTCTTTGTGTTGTCCTTGTCAGGTTTGGGGATCAGAGTGATGTTGGCTTCATAGAATGTGTTAGGGAGTTCTCCATCTTTCTCAATTTTCTGAAACAGATTGAGGAGAATAGGTAAAAAGAACTCACACTGCTTAACAACAAAAAAACAAACAACCCGATCAAAAAATGGGCAGAGGACATGAACAGACATTTCTCAAAAGAAGATATGAACATGGCCAATAGACACATGAAAAGATGTTCATCATCGCTAATCATCAGGGAAATGCAAATCAAAACTACACTAAGATATCACCTTACCCCCGTTAGATTGGCAAAAACATCCAAAACCAAGAACGACAAATGTTGGAGAGGTTGTGGAGAAAGAGGAACCCTCATACACTGTTGGTGGGAATGCAAACTGGTACACCCACTATGGAAAACAGTATGGAGATTTCTCAAAAAGTGAAAAATAGAAATACCCTATGACCCAGCCATCCCATTACTGGGTATCTATCCTAAGAACCTGATATCAGATATCTCAAGAGTCCGTTGCACCCCTATGTTCATCGCAGCATTATTTACAATAGCCAAGACGTGGAACCAGCCTACATGCCCAGAAACTGATGATTGGATAAAGAAGATGTGGTATATATACACAATGGAATACTACTCAGCCATAAAAAAAGACGACATTGGCCCCTTCACAACAATGTGGATGGACCTCGAGGGCATTATGTTAAGCGAAATAAGTCAGTCAGAGAAAGACGAACTCTATATGACTCCACTCATAGGTGGAAATTAGTATATTGAGAAGGAGATCTGATCGGTGGTTACCAGGGAAAAGGGGGGGTGGGGGGAGGGCACGGAGGGGGAAGTGGTGTTCCCACAACATGACTAACAAAAATGTACAACTGAAATTTCACAAGCTTGTAATCCATCATAACATTAATAAACCAAAAAAAAAAAAAAAAAAGATGCTTTGGGGCCCATCTGCCCCTATGGAAAGAACGCAGCACTTTGTGCCTTGCAGCTCTAGGGCAATGTAGCACACCCAGAGCCGAAGTTCTAGTTCAGCTAGATCAAACCTGCAAAGAAACTTCGTTTCACAGGCCTTTGTAAGAGATGTTCCCGGTAGGCTGTAAGAGCACTGTGCAGAGCGACTAGTTTCTTAGCTTCCCAGAGAGCCGGAAGCAAGATGCTTTGGGGCCCATGTGCCCCTATGGAAAGAACGCAGCACTTTGTGCCTTGCAGCTCTAGGGCAATGCAGCACACCCCGAGCAGAAGTTCTACTTCAGCCAGATCAGGCCTGCAAAGAAACTGCGTTTCACAGGCCTTTGTAAGAGATGTTCCCGGTAGGCTGTTAGAGCACTGTGCAGAGCGAGTTGTTTCTTAGCTTCCCAGAGAGCTGGAAACAAGATGCTTTGGGGCCCGTTAATTTTATACCCTGCTACTTTGCTGTAGTTGTTGATTATTTCTAATAGTTTTTCTGTGGATCCTTTGGGGTTTTCTATGTATAAGATCATGTCGTCTGCAAACAACGCGAGTTTTAATTCTTCGTTACCTATTTCGATTCCTTTTATTTCTTTTTCCTTCCGAATTGCTCTGGCCAGCACCTCCAGTACTATGTTGAATAGGAGTGGTGAAAGTGGGCACCCTTGTCTTGTTCCTGTCCTCAGAGGGATGGCTTTCAGCTTTTGTCCATTGAGTATGCTGTTGGCTGTGGGTCTATCATATATGGCCTTTATTATGTTGAGGTACTTTCCTTCTATACCCATTTTACTGAGGGTTTTTATCATAAATGGGTGTTGGATCTTGTCGAATGCTTTCTCTGCGTCTATTGAGATGATCATGTGGTTTTTGTTTTTCATTTTGTTGATGTAGTGTATCACGTTGATTGACTTGCGGGTGTTGAACCATCCCTGTGTCCCTGGTATAAATCCCACTTGATCATGGTGTATAATCTTTTTGATGTATTGCTGTAATCGGTTTGCCAAAATTTGGTTGAGGATTTTTGCATCTATGTTCATCAGTGATATCGGCCTGTAGTTCTCCTTCTTTGTGTTGTCCTTGTCAGGTTGGGGGATCAGAGTGATGTTGGCTTCATAGAATGTGTTAGGGAGTTCTCCATCTTTCTCAATTTTCTGGAACAGTTTGAGGAGAATAGGTAAAAAGAACTCACACTGCTTAACAACAAAAAAACAAACAACCCGATCAAAAAATGGGCAGAGGACATGAACAGACATTTCTCAAAAGAAGATATGAACATGGCCAATAGACACATGAAAAGATGTTCATCATCGCTAATCATCAGGGAAATGCAAATCAAAACTACACTAAGATATCACCTTACCCCCGTTAGATTGGCAAAAACATCCAAAACCAAGAACGACAAATGTTGGAGAGGTTGTGGAGAAAGAGGAACCCTCATACACTGTTGGTGGGAATGCAAACTGGTACAGCCACTATGGAAAACAGTATGGAGATTTCTCAAAAAGTTAAAAATAGAAATACCCTATGACCCAGCCATCCCATTACTGGGTATCTATCCTAAGAACCTGATATCAGATATCTCAAGAGTCCGTTGCACCCCTATGTTCATCGCAGCATTATTTACAATAGCCAAGACGTGGAACCAGCCTACATGCCCAGAAACTGATGATTGGATAAAGAAGATGTGGTATATATACACAATGGAATACTACTCAGCCATAAAAAAAGACGACATTGGCCCCTTCACAACAATGTGGATGGACCTCGAGGGCATTATGTTAAGCGAAATAAGTCAGTCAGAGAAAGACGAACTCTATATGACTCCACTCATAGGTGGAAATTAGTATATTGAGAAGGAGATCTGATCGGTGGTTACCAGGGAAAAGGGGGGGTGGGGGGAGGGCACGGAGGGGGAAGTGGTGTTCCCACAACATGACTAACAAAAATGTACAACTGAAATTTCACAAGCTTGTAATCCATCATAACATTAATAAACCAAAAAAAAAAAAAAAAAAGATGCTTTGGGGCCCATCTGCCCCTATGGAAAGAACGCAGCACTTTGTGCCTTGCAGCTCTAGGGCAATGTAGCACACCCAGAGCAGAAGTTCTACTTCAGCCAGATCAGGCCCGCAAAGAAACTGCGTTTCACAGGCCTTTGTAAGAGATGTTCCCGGTAGGCTGTTAGAGCACTGTGCAGAGCGAGTTGTTTCTTAGCTTCCCAAAGAGCTGGAAGCAAGATGCTTTGGGGCCCTTCTCACCCTTTGGCAAGAAGGCAGCACTTTGTGCCTTGCAGCTCTAAGGCAATGTAGCACACCCAGAGCAGAAGTTCTACTTCAGCCAGATCAGGCCCGCAAAGAAACTGCGTTTCACAGGCCTTTGTAAGAGATGTTCGCGTTAGGCTGTTAGAGCATTTTGCAGAGCGAGTTGTTTCTCAGCTTCCAAAAGAGTTGGAAGCAAGATGCTTTGGGGCCCTTCTCACCCTTTGGAAAGAAGGCAGCACTTTGTGCCTTGCAGCTCTAGGGCAATGTAGCACACCCAGAGCCGAAGTTCTAGTTCAGCTAGATCAAACCTGCAAAGAAACTTCGTTTCACAGGCCTTTGTAAGAGATGTTCCCGGTAGGCTGTAAGAGCACTGTGCAGAGCGACTAGTTTCTTAGCTTCCCAGAGAGCCGGAAGCAAGATGCTTTGGGGCCCATGTGCCCCTATGGAAAGAACGCAGCACTTTGTGCCTTGCAGCTCTAGGGCAATGCAGCACACCCCGAGCAGAAGTTCTACTTCAGCCAGATCAGGCCTGCAAAGAAACTGCGTTTCACAGGCCTTTGTAAGAGATGTTCCCGGTAGGCTGTTAGAGCACTGTGCAGAGCGAGTTGTTTCTTAGCTTCCCAGAGAGCTGGAAACAAGATGCTTTGGGGCCCGTTAATTTTATACCCTGCTACTTTGCTGTAGTTGTTGATTATTTCTAATAGTTTTTCTGTGGATCCTTTGGGGTTTTCTATGTATAAGATCATGTCGTCTGCAAACAACGCGAGTTTTAATTCTTCGTTACCTATTTCGATTCCTTTTATTTCTTTTTCCTGCCGTATTGCTCTGGCCAGCACCTCCAGTACTATGTTGAATAGGAGTGGTGAAAGTGGGCACCCTTGTCTTGTTCCTGTCCTCAGAGGGATGGCTTTCAGCTTTTGTCCATTGAGTATGCTGTTGGCTGTGGGTCTATCATATATGGCCTTTATTATGTTGAGGTACTTTCCTTCTATACCCATTTTACTGAGGGTTTTTATCATAAATGGGTGTTGGATCTTGTCGAATGCTTTCTCTGCGTCTATTGAGATGATCATGTGGTTTTTGTTTTTCATTTTGTTGATGTAGTGTATCACGTTGATTGACTTGCGGGTGTTGAACCATCCCTGTGTCCCTGGTATAAATCCCACTTGATCATGGTGTATAATCTTTTTGATGTATTGCTGTAATCGGTTTGCCAAAATTTGGTTGAGGATTTTTGCATCTATGTTCATCAGTGATATCGGCCTGTAGTTCTCCTTCTTTGTGTTGTCCTTGTCAGGTTTGGGGATCAGAGTGATGTTGGCTTCATAGAATGTGTTAGGGAGTTCTCCATCTTTCTCAATTTTCTGGAACAGTTTGAGGAGAATAGGTACAAAGAACTCACACTGCTTAACAACAAAAAAACAAACAACCCGATCAAAAAATGGGCAGAGGACATGAACAGACATTTCTCCAAAGAAGATAGGAATATGGCCAATAGACACATGAAAAGATGTTCATCATCGCTAATCATCAGGGAAATGCAAATCAAAACTACACTAAGATATCACCTTACCCCCGTTAGATTGGCAAAAACATCCAAAACCAAGAACGACAAATGTTGGAGAGGTTGTGGAGAAAGAGGAACCCTCATACACTGTTGGTGGGAATGCAAACTGGTACAGCCACTATGGAAAACAGTATGGAGATTTCTCAAAAAGTGAAAAATAGAAATACCCTATGACCCAGCCATCCCATTACTGGGTATCTATCCTAAGAACCTGATATCAGATATCTCAAGAGTCCGTTGTACCCCTATGTTCATCGCAGCATTATTTACAATAGCCAAGACGTGGAACCAGCCTACATGCCCAGAAACTGATGATTGGATAAAGAAGATGTGGTATATATACACAATGCAATACTACTCAGCCATAAAAAAAGACGACATTGGACCCTTCACAACAATGTGGATGGACCTCGAGGGCATTATGTTAAGCGAAATAAGTCAGTCAGAGAAAGACGAACTCTATATGACTCCACTCATAGGTGGAAATTAGTATATTGAGAAGGAGATCTGATCGGTGGTTACCAGGGAAAAGGGGTGGTGGGGGGAGGGCACGGAGTGGGAAGTGGTGTTCCCATAACATGACTAACAAAAATGTACAACTGAAATTTCACAAGCTTGTAAACCATCATAACATTAATAAACAAACAAAAAAAAAAGATGCTTTGGGGCCCATCTGCCCCTATGGAAAGAACGCAGCACTTTGTGCCTTGCAGATCTAGGGCAATGTAGCACACCCAGAGCAGAAGTTCTACTTCAGCCAGATCAGGCCCGCAAAGAAACTGCGTTTCACAGGCCTTTGTAAGAGATGTTCCCGGTAGGCTGTTAGAGCACTGTGCAGAGCGAGTTGTTTCTTAGCTTCCCAAAGAGCTGGAAGCAAGATGCTTTGGGGCCCTTCTCACCCTTTGGCAAGAAGGCAGCACTTTGTGCCTTGCAGCTCTAAGGCAATGTAGCACACCCAGAGCAGAAGTTCTACTTCAGCCAATCAGGCCTGCAATGAAACTGCGTTTCACAGGCCTTTGTAAGAGATGTTCGCGTTAGGCTGTTAGAGCATTGTGCAGAGCGAGTTGTTTCTCAGCTTCCAAAAGAGTTGGAAGCAAGATTCTTTGGGGCTCATCTGCCCCTTTGAAATGAAGGCAGCACTTTGTGCCTTGCAGCTCTAGGGCAATGTAGCACACCCAGAGCAGAAGTTCTACTTCAGCCAGATCAGGCCTGCAAAGAAACTGCGTTTCACAGGCCTTTGTAAGAGAAGTTCCCGGTAGGCTGTTAGAGCACTGTGCTGAGCGAGTTGTTTCTTAGCTTCCCAGAGAGCTGGAAGCAAGATGCTTTGGGGCCCGTTAATTGTATCCCCTGCTACTTTGCTGTAGTTGTTGATTATTTCTAATAGTTTTTCTGTGGATTCTTTGGGGTTTTCTATGTATAAGATCATGTCGTCTGCAAACAACGCGAGTTTTAAGTCTTCGTTACCTATTTCGATTCCTTTTATTTTTTTTTCCTGCCGAATTGCTCTGGCCAGCACCTCCAGTACTATGTTGAATAGGAGTGGTGAAAGTGGGCACCCTTGTCTTGTTCCTGTCCTCAGAGGGATGGCTTTCAGCTTTTGTCCATTGAGTATGCTGTTGGCTGTGGGTCTATCATATATGGCCTTTATTATGTTGAGGTACTTTCCTTCTATACCCATTTTACTGAGGGTTTTTATCATAAATGGGTGTTGGATCTTGTCGAATGCTTTCTCTGCGTCTATTGAGATGATCATGTGGTTTTTGTTTTTCATTTTGTTGATGTAGTGTATCACGTTGATTGACTTGCGGGTGTTGAACCATCCCTGTGTCCCTGGTATAAATCCCACTTGATCATGGTGTATAATCTTTTTGATGTATTGCTGTAATCGGTTTGCCAAAATTTGGTTGAGTATTTTTGCATCTATGTTCATCAGTGATATCGGCCTGTAGTTCTCCTTCTTTGTGTTGTCCTTGTCAGGTTGGGGGATCAGAGTGATGTTGGCTTCATAGAATGTGTTAGGGAGTTCTCCATCTTTCTCAATTTTCTGAAACAGATTGAGGAGAATAGGTAAAAAGAACTCACACTGCTTAACAACAAAAAAACAAACAACCCGATCAAAAAATGGGCAGAGGACATGAACAGACATTTCTCAAAAGAAGATATGAACATGGCCAATAGACACATGAAAAGATGTTCATCATCGCTAATCATCAGGGAAATGCAAATCAAAACTACACTAAGATATCACCTTACCCCCGTTAGATTGGCAAAAACATCCAAAACCAAGAACGACAAATGTTGGAGAGGTTGTGGAGAAAGAGGAACCCTCATACACTGTTGGTGGGAATGCAAACTGGTACACCCACTATGGAAAACAGTATGGAGATTTCTCAAAAAGTGAAAAATAGAAATACCCTATGACCCAGCCATCCCATTACTGGGTATCTATCCTAAGAACCTGATATCAGATATCTCAAGAGTCCGTTGCACCCCTATGTTCATCGCAGCATTATTTACAATAGCCAAGACGTGGAACCAGCCTACATGCCCAGAAACTGATGATTGGATAAAGAAGATGTGGTATATATACACAATGGAATACTACTCAGCCATAAAAAAAGACGACATTGGCCCCTTCACAACAATGTGGATGGACCTCGAGGGCATTATGTTAAGCGAAATAAGTCAGTCAGAGAAAGACGAACTCTATATGACTCCACTCATAGGTGGAAATTAGTATATTGAGAAGGAGATCTGATCGGTGGTTACCAGGGAAAAGGGGGGGTGGGGGGAGGGCACGGAGGGGGAAGTGGTGTTCCCACAACATGACTAACAAAAATGTACAACTGAAATTTCACAAGCTTGTAATCCATCATAACATTAATAAACCAAAAAAAAAAAAAAAAAAGATGCTTTGGGGCCCATCTGCCCCTATGGAAAGAACGCAGCACTTTGTGCCTTGCAGCTCTAGGGCAATGTAGCACACCCAGAGCAGAAGTTCTACTTCAGCCAGATCAGGCCCGCAAAGAAACTGCGTTTCACAGGCCTTTGTAAGAGATGTTCCCGGTAGGCTGTTATAGCACTGTGCAGAGCGAGTTGTTTCTTAGCTTCCCAAAGAGCTGGAAGCAAGATGCTTTGGGGCCCTTCTCACCCTTTGGCAAGAAGGCAGCACTTTGTGCCTTGCAGCTCTAAGGCAATGTAGCACACCCAGAGCAGAAGTTCTACTTCAGCCAGATCAGGCCCGCAAAGAAACTGCGTTTCACAGGCCTTTGTAAGAGATGTTCGCGTTAGGCTGTTAGAGCATTTTGCAGAGCGAGTTGTTTCTCAGCTTCCAAAAGAGTTGGAAGCAAGATGCTTTGGGGCCCTTCTCACCCTTTGGAAAGAAGGCAGCACTTTGTGCCTTGCAGCTCTAGGGCAATGTAGCACACCCAGAGCCGAAGTTCTAGTTCAGCTAGATCAAACCTGCAAAGAAACTTCGTTTCACAGGCCTTTGTAAGAGATGTTCCCGGTAGGCTGTAAGAGCACTGTGCAGAGCGACTAGTTTCTTAGCTTCCCAGAGAGCCGGAAGCAAGATGCTTTGGGGCCCATGTGCCCCTATGGAAAGAACGCAGCACTTTGTGCCTTGCAGCTCTAGGGCAATGCAGCACACCCCGAGCAGAAGTTCTACTTCAGCCAGATCAGGCCTGCAAAGAAACTGCGTTTCACAGGCCTTTGTAAGAGATGTTCCCGGTAGGCTGTTAGAGCACTGTGCAGAGCGAGTTGTTTCTTAGCTTCCCAGAGAGCTGGAAACAAGATGCATTGGGGCCCGTTAATTTTATACCCTGCTACTTTGCTGTAGTTGTTGATTATTTCTAATAGTTTTTCTGTGGATCCTTTGGGGTTTTCTATGTATAAGATCATGTCGTCTGCAAACAACGCGAGTTTTAATTCTTCGTTACCTATTTCGATTCCTTTTATTTCTTTTTCCTGCCGTATTGCTCTGGCCAGCACCTCCAGTACTATGTTGAATAGGAGTGGTGAAAGTGGGCACCCTTGTCTTGTTCCTGTCCTCAGAGGGATGGCTTTCAGCTTTTGTCCATTGAGTATGCTGTTGGCTGTGGGTCTATCATATATGGCCTTTATTATGTTGAGGTACTTTCCTTCTATACCCATTTTACTGAGGGTTTTTATCATAAATGGGTGTTGGATCTTGTCGAATGCTTTCTCTGCGTCTATTGAGATGATCATGTGGTTTTTGTTTTTCATTTTGTTGATGTAGTGTATCACGTTGATTGACTTGCGGGTGTTGAACCATCCCTGTGTCCCTGGTATAAATCCCACTTGATCATGGTGTATAATCTTTTTGATGTATTGCTGTAATCGGTTTGCCAAAATTTGGTTGAGGATTTTTGCATCTATGTTCATCAGTGATATCGGCCTGTAGTTCTCCTTCTTTGTGTTGTCCTTGTCAGGTTTGGGGATCAGAGTGATGTTGGCTTCATAGAATGTGTTAGGGAGTTCTCCATCTTTCTCAATTTTCTGGAACAGTTTGAGGAGAATAGGTACAAAGAACTCACACTGCTTAACAACAAAAAAACAAACAACCCGATCAAAAAATGGGCAGAGGACATGAACAGACATTTCTCCAAAGAAGATAGGAATATGGCCAATAGACACATGAAAAGATGTTCATCATCGCTAATCATCAGGGAAATGCAAATCAAAACTACACTAAGATATCACCTTACCCCCGTTAGATTGGCAAAAACATCCAAAACCAAGAACGACAAATGTTGGAGAGGTTGTGGAGAAAGAGGAACCCTCATACACTGTTGGTGGGAATGCAAACTGGTACAGCCACTATGGAAAACAGTATGGAGATTTCTCAAAAAGTGAAAAATAGAAATACCCTATGACCCAGCCATCCCATTACTGGGTATCTATCCTAAGAACCTGATATCAGATATCTCAAGAGTCCGTTGTACCCCTATGTTCATCGCAGCATTATTTACAATAGCCAAGACGTGGAACCAGCCTACATGCCCAGAAACTGATGATTGGATAAAGAAGATGTGGTATATATACACAATGCAATACTACTCAGCCATAAAAAAAGACGACATTGGACCCTTCACAACAATGTGGATGGACCTCGAGGGCATTATGTTAAGCGAAATAAGTCAGTCAGAGAAAGACGAACTCTATATGACTCCACTCATAGGTGGAAATTAGTATATTGAGAAGGAGATCTGATCGGTGGTTACCAGGGAAAAGGGGTGGTGGGGGGAGGGCACGGAGTGGGAAGTGGTGTTCCCATAACATGACTAACAAAAATGTACAACTGAAATTTCACAAGCTTGTAAACCATCATAACATTAATAAACAAACAAAAAAAAAAGATGCTTTGGGGCCCATCTGCCCCTATGGAAAGAACGCAGCACTTTGTGCCTTGCAGATCTAGGGCAATGTAGCACACCCAGAGCAGAAGTTCTACTTCAGCCAGATCAGGCCCGCAAAGAAACTGCGTTTCACAGGCCTTTGTAAGAGATGTTCCCGCTAGGCTGTTAGAGCACTGTGCAGAGCGAGTTGTTTCTTAGCTTCCCAAAGAGCTGGAAGCAAGATGCTTTGGGGCCCTTCTCACCCTTTGGCAAGAAGGCAGCACTTTGTGCCTTGCAGCTCTAAGGCAATGTAGCACACCCAGAGCAGAAGTTCTACTTCAGCCAATCAGGCCTGCAAAGAAACTGCGTTTCACAGGCCTTTGTAAGAGATGTTCGCGTTAGGCTGTTAGAGCATTGTGCAGAGCGAGTTGTTTCTCAGCTTCCAAAAGAGTTGGAAGCAAGATTCTTTGGGGCTCATCTGCCCCTTTGAAATGAAGGCAGCACTTTGTGCCTTGCAGCTCTAGGGCAATGTAGCACACCCAGAGCAGAAGTTCTACTTCAGCCAGATCAGGCCTGCAAAGAAACTGCGTTTCACAGGCCTTTGTAAGAGAAGTTCCCGGTAGGCTGTTAGAGCACTGTGCTGAGCGAGTTGTTTCTTAGCTTCCCAGAGAGCTGGAAGCAAGATGCTTTGGGGCCCGTTAATTGTATCCCCTGCTACTTTGCTGTAGTTGTTGATTATTTCTAATAGTTTTTCTGTGGATTCTTTGGGGTTTTCTATGTATAAGATCATGTCGTCTGCAAACAACGCGAGTTTTAATTCTTCGTTACCTATTTCGATTCCTTTTATTTTTTTTTCCTGCCGAATTGCTCTGGCCAGCACCTCCAGTACTATGTTGAATAGGAGTGGTGAAAGTGGGCACCCTTGTCTTGTTCCTGTCCTCAGAGGGATGGCTTTCAGCTTTTGTCCATTGAGTATGCTGTTGGCTGTGGGTCTATCATATATGGCCTTTATTATGTTGAGGTACTTTCCTTCTATACCCATTTTACTGAGGGTTTTTATCATAAATGGGTGTTGGATCTTGTCGAATGCTTTCTCTGCGTCTATTGAGATGATCATGTGGTTTTTGTTTTTCATTTTGTTGATGTAGTGTATCACGTTGATTGACTTGCGGGTGTTGAACCATCCCTGTGTCCCTGGTATAAATCCCACTTGATCATGGTGTATAATCTTTTTGATGTATTGCTGTAATCGGTTTGCCAAAATTTGGTTGAGGATTTTTGCATCTATGTTCATCAGTGATATCGGCCTGTAGTTCTCCTTCTTTGTGTTGTCCTTGTCAGGTTTGGGGATCAGAGTGATGTTGGCTTCATAGAATGTGTTAGGGAGTTCTCCATCTTTCTCAATTTTCTGGAACAGTTTGAGGAGAATAGGTACAAAGAACTCACACTGCTTAACAACAAAAAAACAAACAACCCGATCAAAAAATGGGCAGAGGACATGAACAGACATTTCTCCAAAGAAGATGGGAATATGGCCAATAGACACATGAAAAGATGTTCATCATCGCTAATCATCAGGGAAATGCAAATCAAAACTACACTAAGATATCACCTTACCCCCGTTAGATTGGCAAAAACATCCAAAACCAAGAACGACAAATGTTGGAGAGGTTGTGGAGAAAGAGGAACCCTCATACACTGTTGGTGGGAATGCAAACTGGTACAGCCACTATGGAAAACAGTATGGAGATTTCTCAAAAAGTGAAAAATAGAAATACCCTATGACCCAGCCATCCCATTACTGGGTATCTATCCTAAGAACCTGATATCAGATATCTCAAGAGTCCGTTGCACCCCTATGTTCATCGCAGCATTATTTACAATAGCCAAGACGTGGAACCAGCCTACATGCCCAGAAACTGATGATTGGATAAAGAAGATGTGGTATATATACACAATGCAATACTACTCAGCCATAAAAAAAGACGACATTGGACCCTTCACAACAATGTGGATGGACCTCGAGGGCATTATGTTAAGCGAAATAAGTCAGTCAGAGAAAGACGAACTCTATATGACTCCACTCATAGGTGGAAATTAGTATATTGAGAAGGAGATCTGATCGGTGGTTACCAGGGAAAAGGGGGGGTGGGGGGAGGGCACGGAGTGGGAAGTGGTGTTCCCATAACATGACTAACAAAAATGTACAACTGAAATTTCACAAGCTTGTAAACCATCATAACATTAATAAACAAACAAAAAAAAAAGAAGCTTTGGGGCCCATCTGCCCCTATGGAAAGAACGCAGCACTTTGTGCCTTGCAGATCTAGGGCAATGTAGCACACCCAGAGCAGAAGTTCTACTTCAGCCAGATCAGGCCCGCAAAGAAACTGCGTTTCACAGGCCTTTGTAAGAGATGTTCCCGGTAGGCTGTTAGAGCACTGTGCAGAGCGAGTTGTTTCTTAGCTTCCCAAAGAGCTGGAAGCAAGATGCTTTGGGGCCCTTCTCACCCTTTGGCAAGAAGGCAGCACTTTGTGCCTTGCAGCTCTAAGGCAATGTAGCACACCCAGAGCAGAAGTTCTACTTCAGCCAATCAGGCCTGCAAAGAAACTGCGTTTCACAGGCCTTTGTAAGAGATGTTCGCGTTAGGCTGTTAGAGCATTGTGCAGAGCGAGTTGTTTCTCAGCTTCCAAAAGAGTTGGAAGCAAGATTCTTTGGGGCTCATCTGCCCCTTTGAAATGAAGGCAGCACTTTGTGCCTTGCAGCTCTAGGGCAATGTAGCACACCCAGAGCAGAAGTTCTACTTCAGCCAGATCAGGCCTGCAAAGAAACTGCGTTTCTCAGGCCTTTGTAAGAGAAGTTCCCGGTAGGCTGTTAGAGCACTGTGCTGAGCGAGTTGTTTCTTAGCTTCCCAGAGAGCTGGAAGCAAGATGCTTTGGGGCCCGTTAATTGTATCCCCTGCTACTTTGCTGTATTTGTTGATTATTTCTAATAGTTTTTCTGTGGATTCTTTGGGGTTTTCTATGTATAAGATCATGTCTTCTGCAAACAACGCGAGTTTTACTTCTTCGTTACCTATTTCGATTCCTTTTATTTTTTTTTCCTGCCGAATTGCTCTGGCCAGCACCTCCAGTACTATGTTGAATAGGAGTGGTGAAAGTGGGCACCCTTGTCTTGTTCCTGTCCTCAGAGGGATGGCTTTCAGCTTTTGTCCATTGAGTATGCTGTTGGCTGTGGGTCTATCATATATGGCCTTTACTATGTTGAGGTACTTTCCTTCTATACCCATTTTACTGAGGGTTTTTATCATAAATGGGTGTTGGATCTTGTCGAATGCTTTCTCTGCGTCTATTGAGATGATCATGTGGTTTTTGTTTTTCATTTTGTTGATGTAGTGTATCACGTTGATTGACTTGCGGGTGTTGAACCATCCCTGTGTCCCTGGTATAAATCCCACTTGATCATGGTGTATAATCTTTTTGATGTATTGCTGTAATCGGTTTGCCAAAATTTTGTTGAGGATTTTTGCATCTATGTTCATCAGTGATATCGGCCTGTAGTTCTCCTTCTTTGTGTTGTCCTTGTCAGGTTTGGGGATCAGAGTGATGTTGGCTTCATAGAATGTGTTAGGGAGTTCTCCATCTTTCTCAATTTTCTGGAACAGTTTGAGGAGAATAGGTACAAAGAACTCACACTGCTTAACAACAAAAAAACAAACAACCCGATCAAAAAATGGGCAGAGGACATGAACAGACATTTCTCCAAAGAAGATATGAATATGGCCAATAGACACATGAAAAGATGTTCATCATCGCTAATCATCAGGGAAATGCAAATCAAAACTACACTAAGATATCACCTTACCCCCGTTAGATTGGCAAAAACATCCAAAACCAAGAACGACAAATGTTGGAGAGGTTGTGGAGAAAGAGGAACCCTCATACACTGTTGGTGGGAATGCAAACTGGTACAGCCACTATGGAAAACAGTATGGAGATTTCTCAAAAAGTTAGAGATAGAAATACCCTATGACCCAGCCATCCCATTACTGGGTATCTATCCTAAGAACCTGATATCAGATATCTCAAGAGTCCGTTGCACCCCTATGTTCATCGCAGCATTATTTACAATAGCCAAGACGTGGAACCAGCCTACATGCCCAGAAACTGATGATTGGATAAAGAAGATGTGGTATATATACACAACGGAATACTACTCAGCCATAAAAAAAGACGACATTTTCCCATTCACAACAATGTGGATGGACCTCGAGGGCATCATGTTAAGCGAAATAAGTCAGTCAGAGAAAGACGAACTCTATATGACTCCACTCATAGGTGGAAATTAGTATATTGAGAAGGAGATCTGATCGGTGGTTACCAGGGAAAAGGGGGGGTGGGGGGAGGGCACGGAGGGGGAAGTGGTGTTCCCACAACATGACTAACAAAAATGTACAACTGAAATTTCACAAGCTTGTAATCCATCATAACATTAATAAACCAAAAAAAAAAAAAAAAAGATGCTTTGGGGCCCATCTGCCCCTATGGAAAGAACGCAGCACTTTGTGCCTTGCAGCTCTAGGGCAATGTAGCACACCCAGAGCAGAAGTTCTACTTCAGCCAGATGAGGCCCGCAAAGAAACTGCGTTTCACAGGCCTTTGTAAGAGATGTTCCCGGTAGGCTGTTAGAGCACTGTGCAGAGCGAGTTGTTTCTTAGCTTCCCAAAGAGCTGGAAGCAAGATGCTTTGGGGCCCTTCTCACCCTTTGGCAAGAAGGCAGCACTTTGTGCCTTGCAGCTCTAAGGCAATGTAGCACACCCAGAGCAGAAGTTCTACTTCAGCCAGATCAGGCCCGCAAAGAAACTGCGTTTCACAGGCCTTTGTAAGAGATGTTCGCGTTAGGCTGTTAGAGCATTTTTCAGAGCGAGTTGTTTCTCAGCTTCCAAAAGAGTTGGAAGCAAGATGCTTTGGGGCCCTTCTCACCCTTTGGAAAGAAGGCAGCACTTTGTGCCTTGCAGCTCTAGGGCAATGTAGCACACCCAGAGCCGAAGTTCTAGTTCAGCTAGATCAAACCTGCAAAGAAACTTCGTTTCACAGGCCTTTGTAAGAGATGTTCCCGGTAGGCTGTAAGAGCACTGTGCAGAGCGACTAGTTTCTTAGCTTCCCAGAGAGCCGGAAGCAAGATGCTTTGGGGCCCATGTGCCCCTATGGAAAGAATGCAGCACTTTGTGCCTTGCAGCTCTAGGGCAATGCAGCACACCCCGAGCAGAAGTTCTACTTCAGCCAGATCAGGCCTGCAAATAAACTGCGTTTCACAGGCCTTTGTAAGAGATGTTCCCGGTAGGCTGTTAGAGCACTGTGCAGAGCGAGTTGTTTCTTAGCTTCCCAGAGAGCTGGAAACAAGATGCTTTGGGGCCCGTTAATTTTATACCC
Source organism: Equus asinus (assembly GCF_041296235.1). Taxonomy (NCBI): domain Eukaryota; kingdom Metazoa; phylum Chordata; class Mammalia; order Perissodactyla; family Equidae; genus Equus; species Equus asinus. The sequence continues at coordinate 64,866,071 of NC_091790.1, read as the reverse complement.
TGCTACTTTGCTGTAGTTGTTGATTATTTCTAATAGTTTTTCTGTGGATCCTTTGGGGTTTTCTATGTATAAGATCATGTCGTCTGCAAACAACGCGAGTTTTAATTCTTCGTTACCTATTTCGATTCCTTTTATTTCTTTTTCCTGCCGTATTGCTCTGGCCAGCACCTCCAGTACTATGTTGAATAGGAGTGGTGAAAGTGGGCACCCTTGTCTTGTTCCTGTCCTCAGAGGGATGGCTTTCAGCTTTTGTCCATTGAGTATGCTGTTGGCTGTGGGTCTATCATATATGGCCTTTATTATGTTGAGGTACTTTCCTTCTATACCCATTTTACTGAGGGTTTTTATCATAAATGGGTGTTGGATCTTGTCGAATGCTTTCTCTGCGTCTATTGAGATGATCATGTGGTTTTTGTTTTTCATTTTGTTGATGTAGTGTATCACGTTGATTGACTTGCGGGTGTTGAACCATCCCTGTGTCCCTGGTATAAATCCCACTTGATCATGGTGTATAATCTTTTTGATGTATTGCTGTAATCGGTTTGCCAAAATTTGGTTGAGGATTTTTGCATCTATGTTCATCAGTGATATCGGCCTGTAGTTCTCCTTCTTTGTGTTGTCCTTGTCAGGTTTGGGGATCAGAGTGATGTTGGCTTCATAGAATGTGTTAGGGAGTTCTCCATCTTTCTCAATTTTCTGGAACAGTTTGAGGAGAATAGGTACAAAGAACTCACACTGCTTAACAACAAAAAAACAAACAACCCGATCAAAAAATGGGCAGAGGACATGAACAGACATTTCTCCAAAGAAGATAGGAATATGGCCAATAGACACATGAAAAGATGTTCATCATCGCTAATCATCAGGGAAATGCAAATCAAAACTACACTAAGATATCACCTTACCCCCGTTAGATTGGCAAAAACATCCAAAACCAAGAACGACAAATGTTGGAGAGGTTGTGGAGAAAGAGGAACCCTCATACACTGTTGGTGGGAATGCAAACTGGTACAGCCACTATGGAAAACAGTATGGAGATTTCTCAAAAAGTGAAAAATAGAAATACCCTATGACCCAGCCATCCCATTACTGGGTATCTATCCTAAGAACCTGATATCAGATATCTCAAGAGTCCGTTGCACCCCTATGTTCATCGCAGCATTATTTACAATAGCCAAGACGTGGAACCAGCCTACATGCCCAGAAACTGATGATTGGATAAAGAAGATGTGGTATATATACACAATGCAATACTACTCAGCCATAAAAAAAGACGACATTGGACCCTTCACAACAATGTGGATGGACCTCGAGGGCATTATGTTAAGCGAAATAAGTCAGTCAGAGAAAGACGAACTCTATATGACTCCACTCATAGGTGGAAATTAGTATATTGAGAAGGAGATCTGATCGGTGGTTACCAGGGAAAAGGGGGGGTGGGGGGAGGGCACGGAGTGGGAAGTGGTGTTCCCATAACATGACTAACAAAAATGTACAACTGAAATTTCACAAGCTTGTAAACCATCATAACATTAATAAACAAACAAAAAAAAAGATGCTTTGGGGCCCATCTGCCCCTATGGAAAGAACGCAGCACTTTGTGCCTTGCAGATCTAGGGCAATGTAGCACACCCAGAGCAGAAGTTCTACTTCAGCCAGATCAGGCCCGCAAAGAAACTGCGTTTCACAGGCCTTTGTAAGAGATGTTCCCGGTAGGCTGTTAGAGCACTGTGCAGAGCGAGTTGTTTCTTAGCTTCCCAAAGAGCTGGAAGCAAGATGCTTTGGGGCCCTTCTCACCCTTTGGCAAGAAGGCAGCACTTTGTGCCTTGCAGCTCTAAGGCAATGTAGCACACCCAGAGCAGAAGTTCTACTTCAGCCAATCAGGCCTGCAAAGAAACTGCGTTTCACAGGCCTTTGTAAGAGATGTTCGCGTTAGGCTGTTAGAGCATTGTGCAGAGCGAGTTGTTTCTCAGCTTCCAAAAGAGTTGGAAGCAAGATTCTTTGGGGCTCATCTGCCCCTTTGAAATGAAGGCAGCACTTTGTGCCTTGCAGCTCTAGGGCAATGTAGCACACCCAGAGCAGAAGTTCTACTTCAGCCAGATCAGGCCTGCAAAGAAACTGCGTTTCACAGGCCTTTGTAAGAGATGTTCCCGGTAGGCTGTTAGAGCACTGTGCTGAGCGAGTTGTTTCTTAGCTTCCCAGAGAGCTGGAAGCAAGATGCTTTGGGGCCCGTTAATTGTATCCCCTGCTACCTTGCTGTAGTTGTTGGTTATTTCTAATAGTTTTTCTGTGGATTCTTTGGGGTTTTCTATGTATAAGATCATGTCGTCTGCAAACAACGCGAGTTTTACTTCTTCGTTACCTATTTCAATTCCTTTTATTTTCTTTTCCTGCCGAATTGCTCTGGCCAGCACCTCCAGTACTATGTTGAATAGGAGTGGTGAAAGTGGGCACCCTTGTCTTGTTCCTGTCCTCAGAGGGATGGCTTTCATCTTTTGTCCATTGAGTATGCTGTTGGCTGTGGGTCTATCATATATGGCCTTTATTATGTTGAGGTACTTTCCTTCTATACCCATTTTACTGAGGGTTTTTATCATAAATGGGTGTTGGATCTTGTCGAATGCTTTCTCTGCGTCTATTGAGATGATCATGTGGTTTTTGTTTTTCATTTTGTTGATGTAGTGTATCACGTTGATTGACTTGCGGGTGTTGAACCATCCCTGTGTCCCTGGTATAAATCCCACTTGATCATGGTGTATAATCTTTTTGATGTATTGCTGTAATCGGTTTGCCAAAATTTGGTTGAGGATTTTTGCATCTATGTTCATCAGTGATATCGGCCTGTAGTTCTCCTTCTTTGTGTTGTCCTTGTCAGGTTTGGGGATCAGAGTGATGTTGGCTTCATAGAATGTGTTAGGGAGTTCTCCATCTTTCTCAATTTTCTGGAACAGTTTGAGGAGAATAGGTACAAAGAACTCACACTGCTTAACAACAAAAAAACAAACAACCCGATCAAAAAATGGGCAGAGGACATGAACAGACATTTCTCCAAAGAAGATAGGAATATGGCCAATAGACACATGAAAAGATGTTCATCATCGCTAATCATCAGGGAAATGCAAATCAAAACTACACTAAGATATCACCTTACCCCCGTTAGATTGGCAAAAACATCCAAAACCAAGAACGACAAATGTTGGAGAGGTTGTGGAGAAAGAGGAACCCTCATACACTGTTGGTGGGAATGCAAACTGGTACAGCCACTATGGAAAACAGTATGGAGATTTCTCAAAAAGTGAAAAATAGAAATACCCTATGACCCAGCCATCCCATTACTGGGTATCTATCCTAAGAACCTGATATCAGATATCTCAAGAGTCCGTTGCACCCCTATGTTCATCGCAGCATTATTTACAATAGCCAAGACGTGGAACCAGCCTACATGCCCAGAAACTGATGATTGGATAAAGAAGATGTGGTATATATACACAATGCAATACTACTCAGCCATAAAAAAAGACGACATTGGACCCTTCACAACAATGTGGATGGACCTCGAGGGCATTATGTTAAGCGAAATAAGTCAGTCAGAGAAAGACGAACTCTATATGACTCCACTCATAGGTGGAAATTAGTATATTGAGAAGGAGATCTGATCGGTGGTTACCAGGGAAAAGGGGGGGTGGGGGGAGGGCACGGAGTGGGAAGTGGTGTTCCCATAACATGACTAACAAAAATGTACAACTGAAATTTCACAAGCTTGTAAACCATCATAACATTAATAAACAAACAAAAAAAAAAGATGCTTTGGGGCCCATCTGCCCCTATGGAAAGAACGCAGCACTTTGTGCCTTGCAGATCTAGGGCAATGTAGCACACCCAGAGCAGAAGTTCTACTTCAGCCAGATCAGGCCCGCAAAGAAACTGCGTTTCACAGGCCTTTGTAAGAGATGTTCCCGGTAGGCTGTTAGAGCACTGTGCAGAGCGAGTTGTTTCTTAGCTTCCCAAAGAGCTGGAAGCAAGATGCTTTGGGGCCCTTCTCACCCTTTGGCAAGAAGGCAGCACTTTGTGCCTTGCAGCTCTAAGGCAATGTAGCACACCCAGAGCAGAAGTTCTACTTCAGCCAATCAGGCCTGCAAAGAAACTGCGTTTCACAGGCCTTTGTAAGAGATGTTCGCGTTAGGCTGTTAGAGCATTGTGCAGAGCGAGTTGTTTCTCAGCTTCCAAAAGAGTTGGAAGCAAGATTCTTTGGGGCTCATCTGCCCCTTTGAAATGAAGGCAGCACTTTGTGCCTTGCAGCTCTAGGGCAATGTAGCACACCCAGAGCAGAAGTTCTACTTCAGCCAGATCAGGCCTGCAAAGAAACTGCGTTTCACAGGCCTTTGTAAGAGAAGTTCCCGGTAGGCTGTTAGAGCACTGTGCTGAGCGAGTTGTTTCTTAGCTTCCCAGAGAGCTGGAAGCAAGATGCTTTGGGGCCCGTTAATTGTATCCCCTGCTACCTTGCTGTAGTTGTTGGTTATTTCTAATAGTTTTTCTGTGGATTCTTTGGGGTTTTCTATGTATAAGATCATGTCGTCTGCAAACAACGCGAGTTTTACTTCTTCGTTACCTATTTCGATTCCTTTTATTTTTTTTTCCTGCCGAATTGCTCTGGCCAGCACCTCCAGTACTATGTTGAATAGGAGTGGTGAAAGTGGGCACCCTTGTCTTGTTCCTGTCCTCAGAGGGATGGCTTTCAGCTTTTGTCCATTGAGTATGCTGTTGGCTGTGGGTCTATCATATATGGCCTTTATTATGTTGAGGTACTTTCCTTCTATACCCATTTTACTGAGGGTTTTTATCATAAATGGGTGTTGGATCTTGTCGAATGCTTTCTCTGCGTCTATTGAGATGATCATGTGGTTTTTGTTTTTCATTTTGTTGATGTAGTGTATCACGTTGATTGACTTGCGGGTGTTGAACCATCCCTGTGTCCCTGGTATAAATCCCACTTGATCATGGTGTATAATCTTTTTGATGTATTGCTGTAATCGGTTTGCCAAAATTTGGTTGAGGATTTTTGCATCTATGTTCATCAGTGATATCGGCCTGTAGTTCTCCTTCTTTGTGTTGTCCTTGTCAGGTTTGGGGATCAGAGTGATGTTGGCTTCATAGAATGTGTTAGGGAGTTCTCCATCTTTCTCAATTTTCTGGAACAGTTTGAGGAGAATAGGTACAAAGAACTCACACTGCTTAACAACAAAAAAACAAACAACCCGATCAAAAAATGGGCAGAGGACATGAACAGACATTTCTCCAAAGAAGATAGGAATATGGCCAATAGACACATGAAAAGATGTTCATCATCGCTAATCATCAGGGAAATGCAAATCAAAACTACACTAAGATATCACCTTACCCCCGTTAGATTGGCAAAAACATCCAAAACCAAGAACGACAAATGTTGGAGAGGTTGTGGAGAAAGAGGAACCCTCATACACTGTTGGTGGGAATGCAAACTGGTACAGCCACTATGGAAAACAGTATGGAGATTTCTCAAAAAGTGAAAAATAGAAATACCCTATGACCCAGCCATCCCATTACTGGGTATCTATCCTAAGAACCTGATATCAGATATCTCAAGAGTCCGTTGCACCCCTATGTTCATCGCAGCATTATTTACAATAGCCAAGACGTGGAACCAGCCTACATGCCCAGAAACTGATGATTGGATAAAGAAGATGTGGTATATATACACAATGCAATACTACTCAGCCATAAAAAAAGACGACATTGGACCCTTCACAACAATGTGGATGGACCTCGAGGGCATTATGTTAAGCGAAATAAGTCAGTCAGAGAAAGACGAACTCTATATGACTCCACTCATAGGTGGAAATTAGTATATTGAGAAGGAGATCTGATCGGTGGTTACCAGGGAAAAGGGGGGGTGGGGGGAGGGCACGGAGTGGGAAGTGGTGTTCCCATAACATGACTAACAAAAATGTACAACTGAAATTTCACAAGCTTGTAAACCATCATAACATTAATAAACAAACAAAAAAAAAAGATGCTTTGGGGCCCATCTGCCCCTATGGAAAGAACGCAGCACTTTGTGCCTTGCAGATCTAGGGCAATGTAGCACACCCAGAGCAGAAGTTCTACTTCAGCCAGATCAGGCCCGCAAAGAAACTGCGTTTCACAGGCCTTTGTAAGAGATGTTCCCGGTAGGCTGTTAGAGCACTGTGCAGAGCGAGTTGTTTCTTAGCTTCCCAAAGAGCTGGAAGGAAGATGCTTTGGGGCCCTTCTCACCCTTTGGCAAGAAGGCAGCACTTTGTGCCTTGCAGCTCTAAGGCAATGTAGCACACCCAGAGCAGAAGTTCTACTTCAGCCAATCAGGCCTGCAAAGAAACTGCGTTTCACAGGCCTTTGTAAGAGATGTTCGCGTTAGGCTGTTAGAGCATTGTGCAGAGCGAGTTGTTTCTCAGCTTCCAAAAGAGTTGGAAGCAAGATTCTTTGGGGCTCATCTGCCCCTTTGAAATGAAGGCAGCACTTTGTGCCTTGCAGCTCTAGGGCAATGTAGCACACCCAGAGCAGAAGTTCTACTTCAGCCAGATCAGGCCTGCAAAGAAACTGCGTTTCTCAGGCCTTTGTAAGAGAAGTTCCCGGTAGGCTGTTAGAGCACTGTGCTGAGCGAGTTGTTTCTTAGCTTCCCAGAGAGCTGGAAGCAAGATGCTTTGGGGCCCGTTAATTGTATCCCCTGCTACTTTGCTGTATTTGTTGATTATTTCTAATAGTTTTTCTGTGGATTCTTTGGGGTTTTCTATGTATAAGATCATGTCGTCTGCAAACAACGCGTGTTTTACTTCTTCGTTAGCTATTTCGATTCCTTTTATTTTTTTTTCCTGCCGAATTGCTCTGGCCAGCACCTCCAGTACTATGTTGAATAGGAGTGGTGAAAGTGGGCACCCTTGTCTTGTTCCTGTCCTCAGAGGGATGGCTTTCAGCTTTTGTCCATTGAGTATGCTGTTGGCTGTGGGTCTATCATATATGGCCTTTATTATGTTGAGGTACTTTCCTTCTATACCCATTTTACTGAGGGTTTTTATCATAAATGGGTGTTGGATCTTGTCGAATGCTTTCTCTGCGTCTATTGAGATGATCATGTGGTTTTTGTTTTTCATTTTGTTGATGTAGTGTATCACGTTGATTGACTTGCGGGTGTTGAACCATCCCTGTGTCCCTGGTATAAATCCCACTTGATCATGGTGTATAATCTTTTTGATGTATTGCTGTAATCGGTTTGCCAAAATTTGGTTGAGGATTTTTGCATCTATGTTCATCAGTGATATCGGCCTGTAGTTCTCCTTCTTTGTGTTGTCCTTGTCAGGTTTGGGGATCAGAGTGATGTTGGCTTCATAGAATGTGTTAGGGAGTTCTCCATCTTTCTCAATTTTCTGGAACAGTTTGAGGAGAATAGGTACAAAGAACTCACACTGCTTAACAACAAAAAAACAAACAACCCGATCAAAAAATGGGCAGAGGACATGAACAGACATTTCTCCAAAGAAGATAGGAATATGGCCAATAGACACATGAAAAGATGTTCATCATCGCTAATCATCAGGGAAATGCAAATCAAAACTACACTAAGATATCACCTTACCCCCGTTAGATTGGCAAAAACATCCAAAACCAAGAACGACAAATGTTGGAGAGGTTGTGGAGAAAGAGGAACCCTCATACACTGTTGGTGGGAATGCAAACTGGTACAGCCACTATGGAAAACAGTATGGAGATTTCTCAAAAAGTGAAAAATAGAAATACCCTATGACCCAGCCATCCCATTACTGGGTATCTATCCTAAGAACCTGATATCAGATATCTCAAGAGTCCGTTGCACCCCTATGTTCATCGCAGCATTATTTACAATAGCCAAGACGTGGAACCAGCCTACATGCCCAGAAACTGATGATTGGATAAAGAAGATGTGGTATATATACACAATGCAATACTACTCAGCCATAAAAAAAGACGACATTGGACCCTTCACAACAATGTGGATGGACCTCGAGGGCATTATGTTAAGCGAAATAAGTCAGTCAGAGAAAGACGAACTCTATATGACTCCACTCATAGGTGGAAATTAGTATATTGAGAAGGAGATCTGATCGGTGGTTACCAGGGAAAAGGGGGGGTGGGGGGAGGGCACGGAGTGGGAAGTGGTGTTCCCATAACATGACTAACAAAAATGTACAACTGAAATTTCACAAGCTTGTAAACCATCATAACATTAATAAACAAACAAAAAAAAAAGATGCTTTGGGGCCCATCTGCCCCTATGGAAAGAACGCAGCACTTTGTGCCTTGCAGATCTAGGGCAATGTAGCACACCCAGAGCAGAAGTTCTACTTCAGCCAGATCAGGCCCGCAAAGAAACTGCGTTTCACAGGCCTTTGTAAGAGATGTTCCCGGTAGGCTGTTAGAGCACTGTGCAGAGCGAGTTGTTTCTTAGCTTCCCAAAGAGCTGGAAGCAAGATGCTTTGGGGCCCTTCTCACCCTTTGGCAAGAAGGCAGCACTTTGTGCCTTGCAGCTCTAAGGCAATGTAGCACACCCAGAGCAGAAGTTCTACTTCAGCCAATCAGGCCTGCAAAGAAACTGCGTTTCACAGGCCTTTGTAAGAGATGTTCGCGTTAGGCTGTTAGAGCATTGTGCAGAGCGAGTTGTTTCTCAGCTTCCAAAAGAGTTGGAAGCAAGATTCTTTGGGGCTCATCTGCCCCTTTGAAATGAAGGCAGCACTTTGTGCCTTGCAGCTCTAGGGCAATGTAGCACACCCAGAGCAGAAGTTCTACTTCAGCCAGATCAGGCCTGCAAAGAAACTGCGTTTCTCAGGCCTTTGTAAGAGAAGTTCCCGGTAGGCTGTTAGAGCACTGTGCTGAGCGAGTTGTTTCTTAGCTTCCCAGAGAGCTGGAAGCAAGATGCTTTGGGGCCCGTTAATTGTATCCCCTGCTACTTTGCTGTATTTGTTGATTATTTCTAATAGTTTTTCTGTGGATTCTTTGGGGTTTTCTATGTATAAGATCATGTCGTCTGCAAACAACGCGTGTTTTACTTCTTCGTTAGCTATTTCGATTCCTTTTATTTTTTTTTCCTGCCGAATTGCTCTGGCCAGCACCTCCAGTACTATGTTGAATAGGAGTGGTGAAAGTGGGCACCCTTGTCTTGTTCCTGTCCTCAGAGGGATGGCTTTCAGCTTTTGTCCATTGAGTATGCTGTTGGCTGTGGGTCTATCATATATGGCCTTTATTATGTTGAGGTACTTTCCTTCTATACCCATTTTACTGAGGGTTTTTATCATAAATGGGTGTTGGATCTTGTCGAATGCTTTCTCTGCGTCTATTGAGATGATCATGTGGTTTTTGTTTTTCATTTTGTTGATGTAGTGTATCACGTTGATTGACTTGCGGGTGTTGAACCATCCCTGTGTCCCTGGTATAAATCCCACTTGATCATGGTGTATAATCTTTTTGATGTATTGCTGTAATCGGTTTGCCAAAATTTGGTTGAGGATTTTTGCATCTATGTTCATCAGTGATATCGGCCTGTAGTTCTCCTTCTTTGTGTTGTCCTTGTCAGGTTTGGGGATCAGAGTGATGTTGGCTTCATAGAATGTGTTAGGGAGTTCTCCATCTTTCTCAATTTTCTGGAACAGTTTGAGGAGAATAGGTACAAAGAACTCACACTGCTTAACAACAAAAAAACAAACAACCCGATCAAAAAATGGGCAGAGGACATGAACAGACATTTCTCCAAAGAAGATAGGAATATGGCCAATAGACACATGAAAAGATGTTCATCATCGCTAATCATCAGGGAAATGCAAATCAAAACTACACTAAGATATCACCTTACCCCCGTTAGATTGGCGAAAACATCCAAAACCAAGAACGACAAATGTTGGAGAGGTTGTGGAGAAAGAGGAACCCTCATACACTGTTGGTGGGAATGCAAACTGGTACAGCCACTATGGAAAACAGTATGGAGATTTCTCAAAAAGTTAAAAATAGAAATACCCTATGACCCAGCCATCCCATTACTGGGTATCTATCCTAAGAACCTGATATCAGATATCTCAAGAGTCCGTTGCACCCCTATGTTCATCGCAGCATTATTTACAATAGCCAAGACGTGGAACCAGCCTACATGCCCAGAAACTGATGATTGGATAAAGAAGATGTGGTATATATACACAATGGAATACTACTCAGCCATAAAAAAAGACGACATTGGCCCCTTCACAACAATGTGGATGGACCTCGAGGGCATTATGTTAAGCGAAATAAGTCAGTCAGAGAAAGACGAACTCTATATGACTCCACTCATAGGTGGAAATTAGTATATTGAGAAGGAGATCTGATCGGTGGTTACCAGGGAAAAGGGGGGGTGGGGGGAGGGCACGGAGGGGGAAGTGGTGTTCCCACAACATGACTAACAAAAATGTACAACTGAAATTTCCCAAGCTTGTAAACCATCATAACATTAATAAACAAAAAAAAAAAAAAGATGCTTTGGGGCCCATCTGCCCCTATGGAAAGAACGCAGCACTTTCTGCCTTGCAGCTCTAGGGCAATGTAGCACACCCAGAGCAGAAGTTCTACTTCATCCAGATCAGGCCTGCAAAGAAACTGCGTTTCACAGGCCTTTGTAAGAGATGTTCCCGGAAGGCTGTTAGAGCACTGTGCAGAGAGAGTTGTTTCTTAGCTTCCCAAACAGCCGGAAGCAAGATGCGTTGGGGCCCTTCTCACCCTTTGGAAAGAAGGCAGCACTTTGTGCCTTGCAGCTCTAGGGCAATATAGCACACCCAGAGCCGAAGTTCTACTTCAGCTAGATTAGACCTGCAAAGAAACTTCGTTTCACAGGCCTTTGTAAGAGATGTTCCCGGTAGGCTGTTAGAGCACTGTGCAGAGCGACTAGTTTCTTAGCTTCCCAGAGAGCTGGAAGCAAGATGCTTTGGGGCCCATCTGCCCATATGGAAAGAACGCAGCACTTTGTGCCTTGCACCTCTAGGGCAATGCAGCACACCCAGAGCAGAAGTTCTACTTCAGCCAGATCAGGCCTGCAAAGAAACTGCGTTTCACAGGCCTTTGTAAGTGATGTTCCCGGTAGGCTGTTAGAGCACTGTGCAGAGCGAGTTGTTTCTCAGCTTCCAAAAGAGTTGGAAGCAAGATGCTTTGGGGCTCATCTGCCCCTTTGAAATGAAGGCAGCACTTTGTGCCTTGCAGCTCTAGGGCAATGTAGCACACCCAGAGCAGAAGTTCTACTTCAGCCAGATCAGGCCTGCAAAGAAACTGCGTTTCACAGGCCTTTGTAAGAGATGTTCCCGGTAGGCTGTTAGAGCACTGTGCAGAGCGAGTTGTTTCTTAGCTTCCCAGAGAGCTGGAAGCAAGATGCTTTGGGGCCCGTTAATTGTATACCCTGCTACTTTGCTGTAGTTGTTGGTTATTTCTAATAGTTTTTCTGTGGATTCTTTGGGGTTTTCTATGTATAAGATCATGACGTCTGCAAACAACGCGAGTTTTACTTCTTCGTTACCTATTTGGATTCCTTTTATTTTTTTTTCCTGCCGAATTGCTCTGGCCAGCACCTCCAGTACTATGTTGAATAGGAGTGGTGAAAGTGGGCACCCTTGTCTTGTTCCTGTCCTCAGAGGGATGGCTTTCAGCTTTTGTCCATTGAGTATGATGTTGGCTGTGGGTCTATCATATATGGCCTTTATTATGTTGAGGTACTTTCCTTCTATACCCATTTTACTGAGGGTTTTTATCATAAATGAGTGTTGGATCTTGTCGAATGCTTTCTCTGCGTCTATTGAGATGATCATGTGGTTTTTGTTTTTCATTTTGTTGATGTAGTGTATCACGTTGATTGACTTGCGGGTGTTGAACCATCCCTGTGTCCCTGGTATAAATCCCACTTGATCATGGTGTATAATCTTTTTGATGTATTGCTGTAATCGGTTTGCCAAAATTTTGTTGAGGATTTTTGCATCTATGTTCATCAGTGATATCGGCCTGTAGTTCTCCTTCTTTGTGTTGTCCTTGTCAGGTTGGGGATCAGAGTGATGTTGGCTTCATAGAATGTGTTAGGGAGTTCTCCATCTTTCTCAATTTTCTGGAACAGTTTGAGGAGAATAGGTACAAAGAACTCACACTGCTTAACAACAAAAAAACAAACAACCCGATCAAAAAATGGGCAGAGGACATGAACAGACATTTCTCCAAAGAAGATATGAATATGGCCAATAGACACATGAAAAGATGTTCATCATCGCTAATCATCAGGGAAATGCAAATCAAAACTACACTAAGATATCACCTTACCCCCGTTAGATTGGCAAAAACACCCAAAACCAACAACGACAAATGTTGGAGAGGTTGTGGAGAAAGAGGAACCCCCATACACTGTTGGTGGGAATGCAAACTGGTACAGCCACTATGGAAAACAGTATGGAGATTTCTCAAAAAGTTAAAAATAGAAATACCCTATGACCCAGCCATCCCATTACTGGGTATCTATCCTAAGAACCTGATATCAGATATCTCAAGAGTCCGTTGCACCCCTATGTTCATCGCAGCATTATTTACAATAGCCAAGACGTGGAACCAGCCTACATGCCCAGAAACTGATGATTGGATAAAGAAGATGTGGTATATATACACAATGGAATACTACTAAGCCATAAAAAAAGACGACATTGGCCCCTCCACAACAATGTGGATGGACCTCGAGGGCATTATGTTAAGCGAAATAAGTCAGTCAGAGAAAGACGAACTCTATATGACTCCACTCTTAGGTGGAAATTAGTATATTGAGAAGGAGATCTGATCGGTGGTTACCAGGGAAAAGGGGGGGTAGGGGGAGGGCACGGAGGGGGAAGTGGTGTTCCCGCAACATGACTAACAAAAATGTACAACTGAAATTTCACAAGCTTGTAATCCATCATAACATTAATAAAAAAAAAAAAAGATGCTTTGGGGCCCATCTGCCCCTATGGAAAGAACGCAGCACTTTGTGCCTTGCAGCTCTAGGGCAATATAGCACACCGAGAGCAGAAGTTCTACTTCAGCCAGATCAGGCCTGCAAAGAAACTGCGTTTCACAGGCCTTTGTAAGAGATGTTCCCTGTAGGCTGTTAGAGCACTGTGCAGAGCGAGTTGTTTCTTAGCTTCCCAACGAGCTGGAAGCAAGATGCTTTGGGGCCCTTCTCACCCTTTGGAAAGAAGGCAGCACTTTGTTCCTTGCAGCTCTTGGGCAATGTAGCACACCCAGAGCCGAAGTTCTAGTTCAGCTAGATCAGACCTGCAAAGAAACTTCGTTTCACAGGCCTTTGTAAGAGATGTTCCCGGTAGGCTGTAAGAGCACTGTGCAGAGCGACTAGTTTCTTAGCTTCCCAGAGAGCCGGAAGCAAGATGCTTTGGGGCACAGCTGCCCCTATGGAAAGAACGCAGCACTTTGTGCCTTGCAGCTCTAGGGCAATGCAGCACACCCCGAGCAGAAGTTCTACTTCAGCCAGATTAGGCCTGCAAAGAAACTGCGTTTCACAGGCCTTTGTAAGAGATGTTCCCTGTAGGCTGTTAGAGCACTTTGCAGAGCGAGTTGTTTCTTAGCTTCCCAGAGAGCTGGAAGCAAGATGCTTTGGGGCCCGTTAATTTTATACCCTGCTACTTTGCTGTAGTTGTTGATTATTTCTAATAGTTTTTCTGTGGATTCTTTGGGGTTTTCTATGTATAAGATCATGTCGTCTGCAAGCAACGCGAGTTTTACTTCTTCGTTACCTATTTCGATTCGTTTTATTTTATTTTCCTGCCGTATTGCTCTGGCCAGCACCTCCAGTACTATGTTGAATAGGAGTGGTGAAAGTGGGCACCCTTGTCTTGTTCCTGTCCTCAGAGGGATGGCTTTCAGCTTTTGTCCATTGAGTATGCTGTTGGCTGTGGGTCTATCATACATGGCCTTTATTATGTTGAGGTACTTTCCTTCTATACCCATTTTACTGAGGGTTTTTATCATAAATGGGTGTTGGATCTTGTCGAATGCTTTCTCTGCGTCTATTGAGATGATCATGTGGTTTTTGTTTTTCATTTTGTTGATGTAGTGTATCACGTTGATTGACTTGCGGGTGTTGAACCATCCCTGTGTCCCTGGTATAAATCCCACTTGATCATGGTGTATAATCTTTTTGATGTATTGCTGTAATCGGTTTGCCAAAATTTGGTTGAGGATTTTTGCATCTATGTTCATCAGTGATATCGGCCTGTAGTTCTCCTTCTTTGTGTTGTCCTTGTCAGGTTTGGGGATCAGAGTGATGTTGGCTTCATAGAATGTGTTAGGGAGTTCTCCATCTTTCTCAATTTTCTGGAACAGTTTGAGGAGAATAGGTACAAAGAACTCACACTGCTTAACAACAAAAAAACAAACAACCCGATCAAAAAATGGGCAGAGGACATGAACAGACATTTCTCCAAAGAAGATATGAACATGGCCAATAGACACATGAAAAGATGTTCATCATCGCTAATCATCAGGGAAATGCAAATCAAAACTACACTAAGATATCACCTTACCCCCGTTAGATTGGCGAAAACATCCAAAACCAAGAACGACAAATGTTGGAGAGGTTGTGGAGAAAGAGGAACCCTCATACACTGTTGCTGGGAATGCAAACTGGTACAGCCACTATGGAAAACAGTATGGAGATTTCTCAAAAAGTTAAAAATAGAAATACCCTATGACCCAGCCATCCCATTACTGGGTATCTATCCTAAGAACCTGATATCAGATATCTCAAGAGTCCGTTGCACCCCTATGTTCATCGCAGCATTATTTACAATAGCCAAGACGTGGAACCAGCCTACGTGCCCAGAAACTGATGATTGGATAAAGAAGATGTGGTATATATACACAACGGAATACTACTCAGCCATAAAAAAAGACGACATTGGCCCCTTCACAACAATGTGGATGGACCTCGAGGGCATTATGTTAAGCGAAATAAGTCAGTCAGAGAAAGACGAACTCTATATGACTCCACTCATAGGTGGAAATTAGTATATTGAGAAGGTGATCTGATCGGTGGTTACCAGGGAAAAGTGGGGGTGGGGGGAGGGCACGGAGTGGGAAGTGGTGTTCCCACAACATGACTAACAAAAATGTACAACTGAAATTTCACAAGCTTGTAAACCATCATAACATTAATAAACAAACAAAAAAAAAAGATGCTGTGGGGCCCATCTGCCCCTATGGAAAGAACGCAGCACTTTCTGCCTTGCAGCTCTAGGGCAATGTAGCACACCCAGAGCAGAAGTTCTACTTCAGCCAGATCAGGCCCGCAAAGAAACTGCGTTTCACAGGCCTTTGTAAGAGATGTTCCAGGTAGGCTGTTAGAGCACTGTGCAGAGCGAGTTGTTTCTTAGCTTCCCAAAGAGCTGGAAGCAAGATGCTTTAGGGGCCATCTGCCCTTAAGGAAAGAAGGCAGCACTTTGTGCCTTGCAGCTCTAGGGCAAATTAGCACACCCAGAGCAGAAGTTCTACTTCAGCCAGATCAGGCCCGCAAAGAAACTGCGTTTCACAGGCCTTTGTAAGAGATGTTCCCGCTAGGCTGTTAGAGCACTGTGCAGAGTGAGTTGTTTCTTAGCTTCCCAAAGAGCTGGAAGCAAGATGCTTTGGGGCCCTTCTCACCATTTGGAAAGAAGGCAGCACTTTGTGCCTTACAGCTCTAGGGCAATGTAGCACACCCAGAGCAGAAGTTCTTCTTCAGCCAGATCAGGCCTGCAAAGAAACTGCGTTTCACAGGCCTTTGTAAGAGATGTTCCCTGTAGGCTGTTAGAGCACTGTGCAAAGCGAGTTCTTTCTTAGCTTCCCAAAGACCTGGAAGCCAGATGCTTTGGGGGCCCTCTGCCGTTAAGTAAAGAAGGCAGCACTTTGTGCCTTTCAGCTCTAGGGCAGTGCAGCACACCCCGAGCAGAAGTTCTACTTCAGCCAGATCAGGCCTGCAAAGAAACTGCGTTTCACAGGCCTTTGTAAGAGATGTTCCCGGTAGGCTGTTAGAGCACTGTGCAGAGCGAGTTGTTTCTTAGCTTCCCAGAGAGCTGGAAGCAAGATGCTTTGGGGCCCGTTAATTTTATACCCTGCTACTTTGCTGTAGTTGTTGATTATTTCTAATAGTTTTTCTGTGGATTCTTTGGGGTTTTCTATGTATAAGATCATGTCGTCTGCAAACAACTTGAGTTTTACTTCGTTACCTATTTGGATTCCTTTTATTTTTTTTCCTGCCGAACTGCTCTGGCCAGCACCTCCAGTACTATGTTGAATAGGAGTGGTGAAAGTGGGCACCCTTGTCTTGTTCCTGTCCTCAGAGGGATGGCTTTCATCTTTTGTCCATTGAGTATGCTGTTGGCTGTGGGTCTATCATATATGGCCTTTAATATGTTGAGGTACTTTCCTTCTATACCCATTTTACTGAGGGTTTTTATCATAAATGGGTGTTGGATCTTGTCGAATGCTTTCTCTGCGTCTATTGAGATGATCATGTGGTTTTTGTTTTTCATTTTGTTGATGTAGTGTATCACGTTGATTGACTTGCGGGTGATGAACCATCCCTGTGTCCCTGGTATAAATCCCACTTGATCATGGTGTATAATCTTTTTGATGTATTGCTGTAATCGGTTTGCCAAAATTTTGTTGAGGATTTTTGCATCTATGTTCATTAGTGATATCGGCCTGTAGTTCTCCTTCTTTGTGTTGTCCTTGTCAGGTTTGGGGATCAGAGTGATGTTGGCTTCATAGAATGTGTTAGGGAGTTCTCCATCTTTCTCAATTTTCTGGAACAGTTTGAGGAGAATAGGTACAAGGAACTCACACTGCTTAACAACAAAAAAACAAACAACCCGATCAAAAAATGGGCAGAGGACATGAACAGACATTTCTCCAAAGAAGATATGAATATGGCCAATAGACACATGAAAAGATGTTCATCATCGCTAATCATCAGGGAAATGCAAATCAAAACTACACTAAGATATCACCTTACCCCCGTTAGATTGGCAAAAACATCCAAAACCAAGAACGACAAAAGTTGGAGAAATTGTGGACAAAGAGGAACCCTCATACACTGTTGGTGGGAATGCAAACTGGTACAGCCACTATGGAAAACAGTATGGAGATTTCTCAAAAAGTTAAAAATAGAAATACCCTATGACCCAGCCATCCCATTACTGGGTATCTATCCTAAGAACCTGATATCAGATATCTCAAGAGTCCGTTGCACCGCTATGTTCATCGCAGCATTATTTACAATAGCCAAGACGTGGAACCAGCCTACATGCCCAGAAACTGATGATTGGATAAAGAAGATGTGGTATATATACACAATAGAATACTACTCAGCCATAAAAATAGACGACATTGGCCCCTTCACAACAATGTGGATGGACCTCGAGGGCATTATGTTAAGCGAAATAAGTCAGTCAGAGAAAGACGAACTCTATATGACTCCGCTCATAGGCGGAAATTAGTATATTGAGAAGGAGATCTGATCGGTGGTTACCAGGGGAAAGGGGGGGTGGGGGCAGGGCACGGAGGGGGAAGTGGTGTTCCCACAACATGACTAACAAAAATGTACAACTGAAATTTCACAAGCTTGTAATCCATCATAACATTAATAAACAACAACAACAAAAAAAAGATGCTTTTGGGCCCATCTGCCCCTATGGAAAGAACGCAGCACTTTCTGCCTTGCAGCTCTAGGGCAATGTAGCACACCCAGAGCAGAAGTTCTTCTTCAGCCAGATCAGGCCCGCAAAGAAACTGCGTTTCACAGGCCTTTGTAAGAGATGTTCCCGGTAGGCTGTTAGAGCACTGTGGAGAGCGAGTTGTTTCTTAGCTTCCCAAAGAGCTGGAAGCAAGATGCTTTAGGGGCCATCTGCCCTTAAGGAAAGAAGGCAGCACTTTGTGCCTTGCAGCTCTAGGGCAAATAGGCACACCCAGAGCAGAAGTTCTACTTCAGCCAGATCAGGCCCGCAAAGAAACTGCGTTTCACAGGCCTTTGTAAGAGATGTTCCCGGTAGGCTGTTAGAGCACTGTGCAGAGTGAGTTGTTTCTTAGCTTCCCAAAGAGCTGGAAGCAAGATGCTTTGGGGCCCTTCTCACCCTTTGGAAAGAAGGCAGCACTTTGTGCCTTACAGCTCTAGGGCAATGTAGCACACCCAGAGCAGAAGTTCTTCTTCAGCCAGATCAGGCCTGCAAAGAAACTTCGTTTCACAGGCCTTTGTAAGAGATGTTCCCGGTAGGCTGTTAGAGCACTGTGCAGAGCGAGTTCTTTCTTAGCTTCCCAAAGACCTGGAAGCCAGATGCTTTGGGGGCCAACTGCCGTTAAGTAAAGAAGGCAGCACTTTGTGCCTTTCAGCTCTAGGGCAATGCAGCACACCCCGAGCAGAAGTTCTACTTCAGCCAGATCAGGCCTGCAAAGAAACTGCGTTTCACAGGCCTTTGTAAGAGATGTTCCCGGTAGGCTGTTAGAGCACTGTGCAGAGCGAGTTGTTTCTTAGCTTCCCAGAGAGCTGGAAGCAAGATGCTTTGGGGCCCGTTAATTTTATACCCTGTTACTTTGCTGTAGTTGTTGATTATTTCTAATAGTTTTTCTGTGGATTCTTTGGGGTTTTCTATGTATAAGATCATGTCGTCTGCAAACAACGCGAGTTTTACTTCTTCGTTACCTATTTGGATTCCTTTTATTTATTTTTCCTGCCGAATTGCTCTGGCCAGCACCTCCAGTACTATGTTGAATAGGAGTGGTGAAAGTGGGCACCCTTGTCTTGTTCCTGTCCTCAGAGGGATGGCTTTCAGCTTTTGTCCATTGAGTGTGATGTTGGCTGTGGGTCTATCATATATGGCCTTTATTATGTTGAGGTACTTTCCTTCTATACCCATTTTACTGAGGGTTTTTATCATAAAAGGGTGTTGGATCTTGTCGAATGCTTTCTCTGCGTCTATTGAGATGATCATGTGGTTTTTGTTTTTCATTTTGTTGATGTAGTGTATCACGTTGATTGACTTGCGGGTGATGAACCATCCCTGTGTCCCTGGTATAAATCCCACTTGATCCTGGTGTATAATCTTTTTGAAGTATTGCTGTAATCGGTTTGCCAAAATTTTGTTGAGGATTTTTGCATCTATGTTCATCAGTGATATCGGCCTGTAGTTCTCCTTCTTTGTGTTGTCCTTGTCAGGTTTGGGGATCAGAGTGATGTTGGCTTCATAGAATGTGTTAGGGAGTTCTCCATCTTTCTCAATTTTCTGGAACAGTTTGAGGAGAATAGGTACAAAGAACTCACACTGCTTAACAACAAAAAAACAAACAACCCGATCAAAAAATGGGCAGAGGACATGAACAGACATTTCTCCAAAGAAGATATGAATATGGCCAATAGACACATGAAAAGATGTTCATCATCGCTAATCATCAGGGAAATGCAAATCAAAACTACACTAAGATATCACCTTACCCCCGTTAGATTGGCAAAAACATCCAAAACCAAGAACGACAAATGTTGGAGAGGTTGTGGAGAAAGAGGAACCCTCATACACTGTTGGTGGGAATGCAAACTGGTACAGCCACTATGGAAAACAGTATGGAGATTTCTCAAAAAGTTAAAAATAGAAATACCCTATGACCCAGCCATCCCATTACTGGGTATCTATCCTGAGAACCTGATATCAGATATCTCAAGAGTCCGTTGCACCCCTATGTTCATCGCAGCATTATTTACAATAGCCAAGACGTGGAACCAGCCTACATGCCCAGAAACTGATGATTGGATAAAGAAGATGTGGTATATATACACAACGGAATACTACTCAGCCATAAAAAAAGACGACATTTTCCCATTCACAACAATGTGGATGGACCTCGAGGGCATCATGTTAAGCGAAATAAGTCAGTCAGAGAAAGACAGACTCTATATGTCTCCACTCATAGGTGGAAATTAGTATATTGAGAAGGAGATCTGATCGGTGGTTACCAGGGAAAAGGGGGGGTGGGGGCAGGGCACGGAGGGGGAAGTGGTGTTCCCACAACATGACTAACAAAAATGTACGACTGAAATTTCACAAGCTTGTAATCCATCATAACATTAATAAACAAACAAACAAAAAAAGATGCTTTGGGGCCCATCTGCCCCTATGGAAAGAACGCAGCACTTTGTGCCTTGCAGCTCTAGGGCAATGTAGCACACCCAGAGCAGAAGTTCTACTTCAGCCAGATCAGGCCCGCAAAGAAACTGCGTTTCACAGGCCTTTGTAAGAGATGTTCCCGGTAGGCTGTTAGAGCACTGTGCAGAGCGAGTTGTTTCTTAGCTTCCCAACGAGCTGGAAGCAAGATGCTTTAGGGGCCATCTGCCCTTAAGTAAAGAAGGCAGCACTTTGTGCCTTGCAGCTCTAGGGCAATGTAGCACACCCAGAGCAGAAGTTCTACTTCAGCCAGATCAGGCCTGCAAAGAAACTGCGTTTCACAGGCCTTTGTAAGAGATGTTCCCGGTAGGCTGTTAGAGCACTGTGCAGAGCGAGTTCTTTCTTAGCTTCCCAAAGAGCTGGAAGCAAAATGCTTTGGGGCCCTTCTCACCCTTTGGAAAGAAGGCAGCACTTTGTGCCTTGCATCTCTAGGGCAATGTAGCACACCCAGAGCAGAAGTTCTACTTCAGCCAGATCAGGCCTGCAAAGAAACTGCGTTTCACAGGCCTTTGTAAGAGATGTTCCCGGTAGGCTGTTAGAGCACTGTGCAGAGCGAGTTGTTTCCTAGCTTCCCAGAGAGCTGGAAGCAAGATGCTTTGGGGCCCGTTAATTTTATACCCTGCTACTTTGCTGTAGTTGTTGATTATTTCTAATAGTTTTTCTGTGGATTCTTTGGGGTTTTCTATGTATAAGATCATGTCGTCTGCAAACAACGCGAGTTTTACTTCTTCGTTACCTATTTGGATTCCTTTTATTTTTTTTCCTGCCGAATTGCTCTGGCCAGCACCTCCAGTACTATGTTGAATAGGAGTGGTGAAAGTGGGCACCCTTGTCTTTTTCCTGTCCTCAAAGGGATGGCTTTCAGCTTTTGTCCATTGAGTATGATGTTGGCTGTGGGTCTATCATATATGGCCTTTATTATGTTGAGGTACTTTCCTTCTATACCCATTTTACTGAGGGTTGTTATCATAAATGGGTGTTGGATCTTGTCGAATGCTTTCTCTGCGTCTATTGAGATGATCATGTGGTTTTTGTTTTTCATTTTGTTGTTGTAGTGTATCACGTTGATTGACTTGCGGGTGTTGAACCATCCCTGTGTCCCTGGTATAAATCCCACTTGATCATGGTGTGTAACCTTTTTGATGTATTGCTGTAATCGGTTTGCCAAAATTTGGTTGAGGATTTTTGCATCTATGTTCATCAGTGATATTGGCCTGTAGTTCTCCTTCTTTGTGTTGTCCTTGTCAGGTATGGGGATCAGAGTGATGTTGGCTTCATAGAATGTGTTAGGGAGTTCTCCATCTTTCTCAATTTTCTGGAACAGTTTGAGGAGAATAGGTACAAAGAACTCACACTGCTTAACAACAAAAAAACAAACAACCCGATCAAAAAATGGGCAGAGGACATGAACAGACATTTCTCCAAAGAAGATATGAATATGGCCAATAGACACATGAAAAGATGTTCATCATCGCTAATCATCAGGGAAATGCAAATCAAAACTACACTAAGATATCACCTTACCCCCGTTAGATTGGCAAAAACATCCAAAACCAAGAATGACGAATGTTGGAGAGGTTGTGGAGAAAGAGGAACCCTCATACACTGTTGGTGGGAATGCAAACTGGTACAGCCACTATGGAAAACAGTATGGAGATTTCTCAAAAAGTTAAAAATAGAAATACCCTATGACCCAGCCATCCCATTACTGGGTATCTATCCTAAGAACCTGATATCAGATATCTCAAGAGTCCGTTGCACCCCTATGTTCATCGCAGCATTATTTACAATAGCCAAGACGTGGAACCAGCCTACATGCCCAGAAACTGATGATTGGATAAAGAAGATGTGGTATATATACACAACGGAATACTACTCAGCCATAAAAAAAGACGACATTTTCCCATTCACAACAATGTGGATGGACCTCGAGGGCATTATGTTAAGCGAAATAAGTCAGTCAGAGAAAGACAGACTCTATATGTCTCCACTCATAGGTGGAAATTAGTATATTGAGAAGGAGATCTGATCGGTGGTTACCAGGGAAAAGCGGGGGTGGGGGCAGGGCACGGAGGGGGAAGTGGTGTTCCCACAACATGACTAACAAAAATGTACGACTGAAATTTCACAAGCTTGTAATCCATCATAACATTAATAAACAAACAAAAAAAAAAAGATGCTTTGGGGCCCATCTGCCCCTATGGAAAGAACGCAGCACTTTGTGCCTTGCAGCTCTAGGGCAATGTAGCACACCCAGAGCAGAAGTTCTACTTCAGCCAGATCAGGCCCGCAAAGAAACTGCGTTTCACAGGCCTTTGTAAGAGATGTTCCCGGTAGGCTGTTAGAGCACTGTGCAGAGCGAGTTGTTTCTTAGCTTCCCAAGGGGCTGGAAGCAAGATGCTTTAGGGGCCATCTGCCCTTAAAGAAAGAAGGCAGCACTTTGTGCCTTGCATCTCTAGGGCAATGTAGCACACCCAGAGCAGAAGTTCTACTTCAGCCAGATCAGGCCTGCAAAGAAACTTCGTTTCACAGGCCTTTGTAAGAGATGTTCCCGGTAGGCTGTTAGAGCACTGTGCAGAGCGAGTTGTTTCCTAGCTTCCCAGAGAGCTGGAAGCAAGATGCTTTGGGGCCCGTTAATTTTATACCCTGCTACTTTGCTGTAGTTGTTGATTATTTCTAATAGTTTTTCTGTGGATCCTTTGGGGTTTTCTATGTATAAGATCATGTCGTCTGCAAACAACGCGAGTTTTACTTCTTCGTTACCTATTTGGATTCCTTTTATTTTTTTTTCCTGCCGAATTGCTCTGGCCAGCACCTCCAGTACTATGTTGAATAGGAGTGGTGAAAGTGGGCACCCTTGTCTTGTTCCTGTCCTCAGAGGGATGGCTTTCAGCTTTTGTCCATTGAGTATGATGTTGGCTGTGGGTCTATCATATATGGCCTTTATTATGTTGAGGTACTTTCCTTCTATACCCATTTTACTGAGGGTTGTTATCATAAATGGGTGTTGGATCTTGTCGAATGCTTTCTCTGCGTCTATTGAGATGATCATGTGGTTTTTGTTTTTCATTTTGTTGATGTAGTGTATCACGTTGATTGACTTGCGGGTGTTGAACCATCCCTGTGTCCCTGGTATAAATCCCACTTGATCCTGGTGTATAATCTTTTTGATGTATTGCTGTAATCGGTTTGCCAAAATTTGGTTGAGGATTTTTGCATCTATGTTCATCAGTGATATCGGCCTGTAGTTCTCCTTCTTTGTGTTGTCCTTGTCAGGTTTGGGGATCAGAGTGATGTTGGCTTCATAGAATGTGTTAGGGAGTTCTCCATCTTTCTCAATTTTCTGGAACAGTTTGAGGAGAATAGGTACAAAGAACTCACACTGCTTAACAACAAAAAAACAAACAACCCGATCAAAAAATGGGCAGAGGACATGAACAGACAGTTCTCCAAAGAAGATAGGAATATGGCCAATAGACACATGAAAAGATGTTCATCATCGCTAATCATCAGGGAAATGCAAATCAAAACTACTCTAAGATATCACCTTACCCCCGTTAGATTGGCAAAAACATCCAAAACCAAGAACGACAAATGTTGGAGAGGTTGTGGAGAAAGAGGAACCCTCATACACTGTTGGTGGGAATGCAAACTGGTACAGCCACTATGGAAAACAGTATGGAGATTTCTCAAAAAGTTAAAAATAGAAATACCCTATGACCCAGCCATCCCATTACTGGGTATCTATCCTAAGAACCTGATATCAGATATCTCAAGCGTCCGTTGCACCACTATGTTCATCGCAGCATTATTTACAATAGCCAAGACGTGGAACCAGCCTACATGCCCAGAAACTGATGATTGGATAAAGAAGATGTGGTATATATACACAACGGAATACTACTCAGCCATAAAAAAGACGACATTTTCCCATTCACAACAATGTGGATGGACCTCGAGGGCATTATGTTAAGCGAAATAAGTCAGTCAGAGAAAGACAGACTCTATATGACTCCACTCATAGGTGGAAATTAGTATATTGAGAAGGAGATCTGATCGGTGGTTACCAGGGAAAAGGGGGGGTGGGGGCAGGGCACGGAGGGGGAAGTGGTGTTCCCACAACATGACTAACAAAAATGTACAACTGAAATTTCACAAGCTTGTAGTCCATCATAACATTAATAAACAAAAAAAAAAAAAAAGATGCTTTGGGGCCCATCTGCCCCTATGGAAAGAACGCAGCACTTTGTGCCTTGCAGCTCTAGGGCAATGTAGCACACCCAGAGCAGAAGTTCTAATTCAGCCAGATCAGGCCCGCAAAGAAACTGCGTTTCACAGGCCTTTGTAAGAGATGTTCCCGGTAGGCTGTTAGAGCACTGTGCAGAGCGAGTTGTTTCTTAGCTTCCCAACGAGCTGGAAGCAAGATGCTTTAGGGGCCATCTGCCCTTAAGTAAAGAAGGCAGCACTTTGTGCCTTGCAGCTCTAGGGCAATGTAGCACACCCAGAGCAGAAGTTCTACTTCAGCCAGATCAGGCCTGCAAAGAAACTGCGTTTCACAGGCCTTTGTAAGAGATGTTCCCGGTAGGCTGTTAGAGCACTGTGCAGAGCGAGTTCTTTCTTAGCTTCCCAAAGAGCTGGAAGCAAGATGCTTTGGGGCCCTTCTCACCCTTTGGAAAGAAGGCAGCACTTTGTGCCTTACAGCTCTAGGGCAATGTAGCACACCCAGAGCAGAAGTTCTTCTTCAGCCAGATCAGGCCTGCAAAGAAACTGCGTTTAACAGGTCTTTGTGAGAGATGTTCCCTGTAGGATGTTAGAGCACTGTGCAGAGCGAGTTCTTTCTTAGCTTCCCAAAGACCTGGAAGCCAGATGCTTTGGCGGCCATCTGCCGTTACTTAAAGAAGGCAGCACTTTGTGCCTTTCAGCTCTAGGGCAATGCAGCACACCGAGCAGAAGTTCTACTTCAGCCAGATCAGGCCTGCAAAGAAACTGCGTTTCACAGGCCTTTGTAAGAGATGTTCCCGGTAGGCTGTTAGAGCACTGTGCAGAGCGAGTTGTTTCTTAGCTTCCCAAGGGGCTGGAAGCAAGATGCTTTAGGGGCCATCTGCCCTTAAGGAAAGAAGGCAGCACTTTGTGCCTTGCAGCTCTAGGGCAATGTAGCACACCCAGAGCAGAAGTTCTACTTCAGCCAGATCAGGCCTGCAAAGAAACTGCGTTTCACAGGCCTTTGTAAGAGATGTTCCCGGTAGGCTGTTAGAGCACTGTGCAGAGCGAGTTGTTTCCTAGCTTCCCAGAGAGCTGGAAGCAAGATGCTTTGGGGCCCGTTAATTGTATCCCCTGCTACTTTGCTGTAGTTGTTGATTATTTCTAATAGTTTTTCTGTGGATTCTTTGGGGTTTTCTATGTATAAGATCATGTCGTCTGCAAACAACGCGAGTTTTACTTCTTCGTTACCTATTTGGATTCCTTTTATTTTTTTTTCCTGCCGAATTGCTCTGGCCAGCACCTCCAGTACTATGTTGAATAGGAGTGGTGAAAGTGGGCACCCTTGTCTTGTTCCTGTCCTCAGAGGGATGGCTTTCAGCTTTTGTCCATTGAGTATGCTGTTGTCTGTGGGTCTATCATATATGGCCTTTATTATGTTGAGGTACTTTCCTTCTATACCCATTTTACTGAGGGTTGTTATCATAAATGGGTGTTGGATCTTGTCGAATGCTTTCTCTGCGTCTATTGAGATGATCATGTGGTTTTTGTTTTTCATTTTGTTGATGTAGTGTATCACGTTGATTGACTTGCGGGTGTTGAACCATCCCTGTGTCCCTGGTATAAATCCCACTTGATCTTGGTGTATAATCTTTTTGATGTATTGCTGTAATCGGTTTGCCAAAATTTTGTTGAGGATTTTTGCATCTATGTTCATCAGTGATATCGGCCTGTAGTTCTCCTTCTTTGTGTTGTCCTTGTCAGGTTTGGGGATCAGAGTGATGTTGGCTTCATAGAATGTGTTAGGGAGTTCTCCATCTTTCTCAATTTTCTGGAACAGTTTGAGGAGAATAGGTACAAAGAACTCACACTGCTTAACAACAAAAAAACAAACAACCCGATCAAAAAATGGGCAGAGGACATGAACAGACAGTTCTCCAAAGAAGATAGGAATATGGCCAATAGACACATGAAAAGATGTTCATCATCGCTAATCATCAGGGAAATGCAAATCAAAACTACTCTAAGATATCACCTTACCCCCGTTAGATTGGCAAAAACATCCAAAACCAAGAACGACAAATGTTGGAGAGGTTGTGGAGAAAGAGGAACCCTCATACACTGTTGGTGGGAATGCAAACTGGTACAGCCACTATGGAAAACAGTATGGAGATTTCTCAAAAAGTTAAAAATAGAAATACCCTATGACCCAGCCATCCCATTACTGGGTATCTATCCTAAGAACCTGATATCAGATATCTCAAGCGTCCGTTGCACCACTATGTTCATCGCAGCATTATTTACAATAGCCAAGACGTGGAACCAGCCTACATGCCCAGAAACTGATGATTGGATAAAGAAGATGTGGTATATATACACAACGGAATACTACTCAGCCATAAAAAAGACGACATTTTCCCATTCACAACAATGTGGATGGACCTCGAGGGCATTATGTTAAGCGAAATAAGTCAGTCAGAGAAAGACAGACTCTATATGACTCCACTCATAGGTGGAAATTAGTATATTGAGAAGGAGATCTGATCGGTGGTTACCAGGGAAAAGGGGGGGTGGGGGCAGGGCACGGAGGGGGAAGTGGTGTTCCCACAACATGACTAACAAAAATGTACAACTGAAATTTCACAAGCTTGTATTCCATCATAACATTAATAAACAAAAAAAAAAAAAAAGATGCTTTGGGGCCCATCTGCCCCTATGGAAAGAACGCAGCACTTTGTGCCTTGCAGCTCTAGGGCAATGTAGCACACCCAGAGCAGAAGTTCTAATTCAGCCAGATCAGGCCCGCAAAGAAACTGCGTTTCACAGGCCTTTGTAAGAGATGTTCCCGGTAGGCTGTTAGAGCACTGTGCAGAGCGAGTTGTTTCTTAGCTTCCCAACGAGCTGGAAGCAAGATGCTTTAGGGGCCATCTGCCCTTAAGTAAAGAAGGCAGCACTTTGTGCCTTGCAGCTCTAGGGCAATGTAGCACACCCAGAGCAGAAGTTCTACTTCAGCCAGATCAGGCCTGCAAAGAAACTGCGTTTCACAGGCCTTTGTAAGAGATGTTCCCGGTAGGCTGTTAGAGCACTGTGCAGAGCGAGTTCTTTCTTAGCTTCCCAAAGAGCTGGAAGCAAGATGCTTTGGGGCCCTTCTCACCCTTTGGAAAGAAGGCAGCACTTTGTGCCTTACAGCTCTAGGGCAATGTAGCACACCCAGAGCAGAAGTTCTTCTTCAGCCAGATCAGGCCTGCAAAGAAACTGCGTTTAACAGGTCTTTGTGAGAGATGTTCCCTGTAGGATGTTAGAGCACTGTGCAGAGCGAGTTCTTTCTTAGCTTCCCAAAGACCTGGAAGCCAGATGCTTTGGCGGCCATCTGCCGTTACTTAAAGAAGGCAGCACTTTGTGCCTTTCAGCTCTAGGGCAATGCAGCACACCGAGCAGAAGTTCTACTTCAGCCAGATCAGGCCTGCAAAGAAACTGCGTTTCACAGGCCTTTGTAAGAGATGTTCCCGGTAGGCTGTTAGAGCACTGTGCAGAGCGAGTTGTTTCTTAGCTTCCCAAGGGGCTGGAAGCAAGATGCTTTAGGGGCCATCTGCCCTTAAGGAAAGAAGGCAGCACTTTGTGCCTTGCAGCTCTAGGGCAATGTAGCACACCCAGAGCAGAAGTTCTACTTCAGCCAGATCAGGCCTGCAAAGAAACTGCGTTTCACAGGCCTTTGTAAGAGATGTTCCCGGTAGGCTGTTAGAGCACTGTGCAGAGCGAGTTGTTTCCTAGCTTCCCAGAGAGCTGGAAGCAAGATGCTTTGGGGCCCGTTAATTGTATCCCCTGCTACTTTGCTGTAGTTGTTGATTATTTCTAATAGTTTTTCTGTGGATTCTTTGGGGTTTTCTATGTATAAGATCATGTCGTCTGCAAACAACGCGAGTTTTACTTCTTCGTTACCTATTTGGATTCCTTTTATTTTTTTTTCCTGCCGAATTGCTCTGGCCAGCACCTCCAGTACTATGTTGAATAGGAGTGGTGAAAGTGGGCACCCTTGTCTTGTTCCTGTCCTCAGAGGGATGGCTTTCAGCTTTTGTCCATTGAGTATGCTGTTGTCTGTGGGTCTATCATATATGGCCTTTATTATGTTGAGGTACTTTCCTTCTATACCCATTTTACTGAGGGTTGTTATCATAAATGGGTGTTGGATCTTGTCGAATGCTTTCTCTGCGTCTATTGAGATGATCATGTGGTTTTTGTTTTTCATTTTGTTGATGTAGTGTATCACGTTGATTGACTTGCGGGTGTTGAACCATCCCTGTGTCCCTGGTATAAATCCCACTTGATCATGGTGTATAATCTTTTTGATGTATTGCTGTAATCGGTTTGCCAAAATTTTGTTGAGGATTTTTGCATCTATGTTCATCAGTGATATCGGCCTGTAGTTCTCCTTCTTTGTGTTGTCCTTGTCAGGTTTGGGGATCAGAGTGATGTTGGCTTCATAGAATGTGTTAGGGAGTTCTCCATCTTTCTCAATTTTCTGGAACAGTTTGAGGAGAATAGGTACAAAGAACTCACACTGCTTAACAACAAAAAAACAAACAACCCGATCAAAAAATGGGCAGAGGACATGAACAGACAGTTCTCCAAAGAAGATAGGAATATGGCCAATAGACACATGAAAAGATGTTCATCATCGCTAATCATCAGGGAAATGCAAATCAAAACTACTCTAAGATATCACCTTACCCCCGTTAGATTGGCAAAAACATCCAAAACCAAGAACGACAAATGTTGGAGAGGTTGTGGAGAAAGAGGAACCCTCATACACTGTTGGTGGGAATGCAAACTGGTACAGCCACTATGGAAAACAGTATGGAGATTTCTCAAAAAGTTAAAAATAGAAATACCCTATGACCCAGCCATCCCATTACTGGGTATCTATCCTAAGAACCTGATATCAGATATCTCAAGCGTCCGTTGCACCACTATGTTCATCGCAGCATTATTTACAATAGCCAAGACGTGGAACCAGCCTACATGCCCAGAAACTGATGATTGGATAAAGAAGATGTGGTATATATACACAACGGAATACTACTCAGCCATAAAAAAGACGACATTTTCCCATTCACAACAATGTGGATGGACCTCGAGGGCATTATGTTAAGCGAAATAAGTCAGTCAGAGAAAGACAGACTCTATATGACTCCACTCATAGGTGGAAATTAGTATATTGAGAAGGAGATCTGATCGGTGGTTACCAGGGAAAAGGGGGGGTGGGGGCAGGGCACGGAGGGGGAAGTGGTGTTCCCACAACATGACTAACAAAAATGTACAACTGAAATTTCACAAGCTTGTATTCCATCATAACATTAATAAACAAAAAAAAAAAAAAAGATGCTTTGGGGCCCATCTGCCCCTATGGAAAGAACGCAGCACTTTGTGCCTTGCAGCTCTAGGGCAATGTAGCACACCCAGAGCAGAAGTTCTAATTCAGCCAGATCAGGCCCGCAAAGAAACTGCGTTTCACAGGCCTTTGTAAGAGATGTTCCCGGTAGGCTGTTAGAGCACTGTGCAGAGCGAGTTGTTTCTTAGCTTCCCAACGAGCTGGAAGCAAGATGCTTTAGGGGCCATCTGCCCTTAAGTAAAGAAGGCAGCACTTTGTGCCTTGCAGCTCTAGGGCAATGTAGCACACCCAGAGCAGAAGTTCTACTTCAGCCAGATCAGGCCTGCAAAGAAACTGCGTTTCACAGGCCTTTGTAAGAGATGTTCCCGGTAGGCTGTTAGAGCACTGTGCAGAGCGAGTTCTTTCTTAGCTTCCCAAAGAGCTGGAAGCAAGATGCTTTGGGGCCCTTCTCACCCTTTGGAAAGAAGGCAGCACTTTGTGCCTTACAGCTCTAGGGCAATGTAGCACACCCAGAGCAGAAGTTCTTCTTCAGCCAGATCAGGCCTGCAAAGAAACTGCGTTTAACAGGTCTTTGTGAGAGATGTTCCCTGTAGGATGTTAGAGCACTGTGCAGAGCGAGTTCTTTCTTAGCTTCCCAAAGACCTGGAAGCCAGATGCTTTGGCGGCCATCTGCCGTTACTTAAAGAAGGCAGCACTTTGTGCCTTTCAGCTCTAGGGCAATGCAGCACACCGAGCAGAAGTTCTACTTCAGCCAGATCAGGCCTGCAAAGAAACTGCGTTTCACAGGCCTTTGTAAGAGATGTTCCCGGTAGGCTGTTAGAGCACTGTGCAGAGCGAGTTGTTTCTTAGCTTCCCAAGGGGCTGGAAGCAAGATGCTTTAGGGGCCATCTGCCCTTAAGGAAAGAAGGCAGCACTTTGTGCCTTGCAGCTCTAGGGCAATGTAGCACACCCAGAGCAGAAGTTCTACTTCAGCCAGATCAGGCCTGCAAAGAAACTGCGTTTCACAGGCCTTTGTAAGAGATGTTCCCGGTAGGCTGTTAGAGCACTGTGCAGAGCGAGTTGTTTCCTAGCTTCCCAGAGAGCTGGAAGCAAGATGCTTTGGGGCCCGTTAATTGTATCCCCTGCTACTTTGCTGTAGTTGTTGATTATTTCTAATAGTTTTTCTGTGGATCCTTTGGGGTTTTCTATGTATAAGATCATGTCGTCTGCAAACAACGCGAGTTTTACTTCTTCGTTACCTATTTGGATTCCTTTTATTTTTTTTTCCTGCCGAATTGCTCTGGCCAGCACCTCCAGTACTATGTTGAATAGGAGTGGTGAAAGTGGGCACCCTTGTCTTGTTCCTGTCCTCAGAGGGATGGCTTTCAGCTTTTGTCCATTGAGTATGATGTTGGCTGTGGGTCTATCATATATGGCCTTTATTATGTTGAGGTACTTTCCTTCTATACCCATTTTACTGAGGGTTGTTATCATAAATGGGTGTTGGATCTTGTCGAATGCTTTCTCTGCGTCTATTGAGATGATCATGTGGTTTTTGTTTTTCATTTTGTTGATGTAGTGTATCACGTTGATTGACTTGCGGGTGTTGAACCATCCCTGTGTCCCTGGTATAAATCCCACTTGATCCTGGTGTATAATCTTTTTGATGTATTGCTGTAATCGGTTTGCCAAAATTTGGTTGAGGATTTTTGCATCTATGTTCATCAGTGATATCGGCCTGTAGTTCTCCTTCTTTGTGTTGTCCTTGTCAGGTTTGGGGATCAGAGTGATGTTGGCTTCATAGAATGTGTTAGGGAGTTCTCCATCTTTCTCAATTTTCTGGAACAGTTTGAGGAGAATAGGTACAAAGAACTCACACTGCTTAACAACAAAAAAACAAACAACCCGATCAAAAAATGGGCAGAGGACATGAACAGACAGTTCTCCAAAGAAGATAGGAATATGGCCAATAGACACATGAAAAGATGTTCATCATCGCTAATCATCAGGGAAATGCAAATCAAAACTACTCTAAGATATCACCTTACCCCCGTTAGATTGGCAAAAACATCCAAAACCAAGAACGACAAATGTTGGAGAGGTTGTGGAGAAAGAGGAACCCTCATACACTGTTGGTGGGAATGCAAACTGGTACAGCCACTATGGAAAACAGTATGGAGATTTCTCAAAAAGTTAAAAATAGAAATACCCTATGACCCAGCCATCCCATTACTGGGTATCTATCCTAAGAACCTGATATCAGATATCTCAAGCGTCCGTTGCACCACTATGTTCATCGCAGCATTATTTACAATAGCCAAGACGTGGAACCAGCCTACATGCCCAGAAACTGATGATTGGATAAAGAAGATGTGGTATATATACACAACGGAATACTACTCAGCCATAAAAAAGACGACATTTTCCCATTCACAACAATGTGGATGGACCTCGAGGGCATTATGTTAAGCGAAATAAGTCAGTCAGAGAAAGACAGACTCTATATGACTCCACTCATAGGTGGAAATTAGTATATTGAGAAGGAGATCTGATCGGTGGTTACCAGGGAAAAGGGGGGGTGGGGGCAGGGCACGGAGGGGGAAGTGGTGTTCCCACAACATGACTAACAAAAATGTACAACTGAAATTTCACAAGCTTGTATTCCATCATAACATTAATAAACAAAAAAAAAAAAAAAGATGCTTTGGGGCCCATCTGCCCCTATGGAAAGAACGCAGCACTTTGTGCCTTGCAGCTCTAGGGCAATGTAGCACACCCAGAGCAGAAGTTCTAATTCAGCCAGATCAGGCCCGCAAAGAAACTGCGTTTCACAGGCCTTTGTAAGAGATGTTCCCGGTAGGCTGTTAGAGCACTGTGCAGAGCGAGTTGTTTCTTAGCTTCCCAACG
This sequence comes from Equus asinus, assembly GCF_041296235.1. Classification (NCBI taxonomy): domain Eukaryota; kingdom Metazoa; phylum Chordata; class Mammalia; order Perissodactyla; family Equidae; genus Equus; species Equus asinus. The sequence goes on along the minus strand of NC_091790.1, from coordinate 64,833,332 downwards.
AGCTGGAAGCAAGATGCTTTAGGGGCCATCTGCCCTTAAGTAAAGAAGGCAGCACTTTGTGCCTTGCAGCTCTAGGGCAATGTAGCACACCCAGAGCAGAAGTTCTACTTCAGCCAGATCAGGCCTGCAAAGAAACTGCGTTTCACAGGCCTTTGTAAGAGATGTTCCCGGTAGGCTGTTAGAGCACTGTGCAGAGCGAGTTCTTTCTTAGCTTCCCAAAGAGCTGGAAGCAAGATGCTTTGGGGCCCTTCTCACCCTTTGGAAAGAAGGCAGCACTTTGTGCCTTACAGCTCTAGGGCAATGTAGCACACCCAGAGCAGAAGTTCTTCTTCAGCCAGATCAGGCCTGCAAAGAAACTGCGTTTAACAGGTCTTTGTGAGAGATGTTCCCTGTAGGATGTTAGAGCACTGTGCAGAGCGAGTTCTTTCTTAGCTTCCCAAAGACCTGGAAGCCAGATGCTTTGGCGGCCATCTGCCGTTACTTAAAGAAGGCAGCACTTTGTGCCTTTCAGCTCTAGGGCAATGCAGCACACCGAGCAGAAGTTCTACTTCAGCCAGATCAGGCCTGCAAAGAAACTGCGTTTCACAGGCCTTTGTAAGAGATGTTCCCGGTAGGCTGTTAGAGCACTGTGCAGAGCGAGTTGTTTCTTAGCTTCCCAAGGGGCTGGAAGCAAGATGCTTTAGGGGCCATCTGCCCTTAAGGAAAGAAGGCAGCACTTTGTGCCTTGCAGCTCTAGGGCAATGTAGCACACCCAGAGCAGAAGTTCTACTTCAGCCAGATCAGGCCTGCAAAGAAACTGCGTTTCACAGGCCTTTGTAAGAGATGTTCCCGGTAGGCTGTTAGAGCACTGTGCAGAGCGAGTTGTTTCCTAGCTTCCCAGAGAGCTGGAAGCAAGATGCTTTGGGGCCCGTTAATTGTATCCCCTGCTACTTTGCTGTAGTTGTTGATTATTTCTAATAGTTTTTCTGTGGATTCTTTGGGGTTTTCTATGTATAAGATCATGTCGTCTGCAAACAACGCGAGTTTTACTTCTTCGTTACCTATTTGGATTCCTTTTATTTTTTTTTCCTGCCGAATTGCTCTGGCCAGCACCTCCAGTACTATGTTGAATAGGAGTGGTGAAAGTGGGCACCCTTGTCTTGTTCCTGTCCTCAGAGGGATGGCTTTCAGCTTTTGTCCATTGAGTATGCTGTTGTCTGTGGGTCTATCATATATGGCCTTTATTATGTTGAGGTACTTTCCTTCTATACCCATTTTACTGAGGGTTGTTATCATAAATGGGTGTTGGATCTTGTCGAATGCTTTCTCTGCGTCTATTGAGATGATCATGTGGTTTTTGTTTTTCATTTTGTTGATGTAGTGTATCACGTTGATTGACTTGCGGGTGTTGAACCATCCCTGTGTCCCTGGTATAAATCCCACTTGATCCTGGTGTATAATCTTTTTGATGTATTGCTGTAATCGGTTTGCCAAAATTTTGTTGAGGATTTTTGCATCTATGTTCATCAGTGATATCGGCCTGTAGTTCTCCTTCTTTGTGTTGTCCTTGTCAGGTTTTGGGATCAGAGTGATGTTGGCTTCATAGAATGTGTTAGGGAGTTCTCCATCTTTCTCAATTTTCTGGAACAGTTTGAGGAGAATAGGTACAAAGAACTCACACTGCTTAACAACAAAAAAACAAACAACCCGATCAAAAAATGGGCTGAGGACATGAACAGACATTTCTCAAAAGAAGATATGAATATGGCCAATAGACACATGAAAAGATGTTCATCATCGCTAATCATCAGGGAAATGCAAATCAAAACTACACTAAGATATCACCTTACCCCCGTTAGATTGGCAAAAACATCCAAAACCAAGAACGACAAATGTTGGAGAGGTTGTGGAGAAAGAGGAACCCTCATACACTGTTGGTGGGAATGCAAACTGGTACAGCCACTATGGAAAACAGTATGGAGATTTCTCAAAAAGTTAAAAATAGAAATACCCTATGACCCAGCCATCCCATTACTGGGTATCTATCCTAAGAACCTGATATCAGATATCTCAAGAGTCCGTTGCACCCCTATGTTCATCGCATTATTTACAATAGCCAAGACGTGGAACCAGCCTACATGCCCAGAAACTGATGATTGGATAAAGAAGATGTGGTATATATACACAACGGAATACTACTCAGCCATAAAAAAAGACGACATTTTCCCATTCACAACAATGTGGATGGACCTCGAGGGCATTATGTTAAGCGAAATAAGTCAGTCAGAGAAAGACAAACTCTATATGACTCCACTCATAGGTGGAAATTAGTATATTGAGAAGGAGATCTGATCGGTGGTTACCAGGGAAAAGGGGGGGTGGGGGCAGGGCACGGAGGGGGAAGTGGTGTTCCCACAACATGACTAACAAAAATGTACAACTGAAATTTCACAAGCTTGTAATCCATCATAACATTAATAAACAAAAAAAAAAAAAAAAAGATGCTTTGGGGCCCATCTGCCCCTATGGAAAGAACGCAGCACTTTGTGCCTTGCAGCTCTAGGGCAATGTAGCACACCCAGAGCAGAAGTTCTACTTCAGCCAGATCAGGCCCGCAAAGAAACTGCGTTTCACAGGCCTTTGTAAGAGATGTTCCCGGCAGGCTGTTAGAGCACTGTGCAGAGCGAGTTGTTTCTTAGCTTCCCAACGAGCTGGAAGCAAGATGCTTTAGGGGCCATCTGCCCTTAAGTAAAGAAGGCAGCACTTTGTGCCTTGCAGCTCTACGGCAATGTAGCACACCCAGAGCAGAAGTTCTTCTTCAGCCAGATCAGGCCTGCAAAGAAACTGCGTTTCACAGGCCTTTGTAAGAGATGTTCCCGGTAGGCTGTTAGAGCACTGTGCAGAGCGAGTTGTTTCTTAGCTTCCCAAAGAGCTGGAAGCAAGATGCTTTGGGGCCCTTCTCACCCTTTGGAAAGAAGGCAGCACTTTGTGCCTTACAGCTCTAGGGCAATGTAGCACACCCAGAGCAGAAGTTCTTCTTCAGCCAGATCAGGCCTGCAAAGAAACTGCGTTTCACAGGCCTTTGTGAGAGATGTTCCCTGTAGGCTGTTAGAGCACTGTGCAGAGCGAGTTCTTTCTTAGCTTCCCAAAGACCTGGAAGCAAGATGCTTTGGGGGCCATCTGCCGTTAAGTAAAGAAGGCAGCACTTTGTGCCTTTCAGCTCTAGGGCAGTGCAGCACACCCCGAGCAGAAGTTCTACTTCAGCCAGATCAGGCCTGCAAAGAAACTGCGTTTCACAGGCCTTTGTAAGAGATGTTCCCGGTAGGCTGTTAGAGCACTGTGCAGAGCGAGTTGTTTCTTAGCTTCCCAGAGAGCTGGAAGCAAGATGCTTTGGGGCCCGTTAATTTTATACCCTGCTACTTTACTGTAGTTGTTGATTATTTCTAATAGTTTTTCTGTGGATTCTTTGGGGTTTTGTATGTATAAGATCATGTCGTCTGCAAACAACGCGAGTTTTACTTCTTCGTTACCTATTTGGATTCCTTTTATTTTTTTTTCCTGCCGAATTGCTCTGGCCAGCACCTCCAGTACTATGTTGAATAGGAGTGGTGAAAGTGGGCACCCTTGTCTTGTTCCTGTCCTCAGAGGGATGGCTTTCAGCTTTTGTCCATTGAGTATGATGTTGGCTGTGTGTCTATCATATATGGCCTTTATTATGTTGAGGTACTTTCCTTCTATACCCATTTTACTGAGGGTTTTTATCATAAATGGGTGTTGGATCTTGTCGAATGCTTTCTCTGCGTCTATTGAGATGATCATGTGGTTTTTGTTTTTCATTTTGTTGATGTAGTGTATCACGTTGATTGACTTGCGGGTGTTGAACCATCCCTGTGTCCCTGGTATAAATCCCACTTGATCATGGTGTATAATCTTTTTGATGTATTGCTGTAATCGGTTTGCCAAAATTTGGTTGAGGATTTTTGCATCTATGTTCATCAGTGATATCGGCCTGTAGTTCTCCTTCTTTGTGTTGTCCTTGTCAGGTTTGGGGATCAGAGTGATGTTGGCTTCATAGAATGTGTTAGGGAGTTCTCCATCTTTCTCAATTTTCTGGAACAGTTTGAGGAGAATAGGTACAAAGAACTCACACTGCTTAACAACAAAAAAACAAACAACCCGATGAAAAAATGGCCAGAGGACATGAACAGACATTTCTCAAAAGAATATATGAATATGGCCAATAGACACATGAAAAGATGTTCATCATCGCTAATCATTAGGGAAATGCAAATCAAAACTACACTAAGATATCACCTTACCCCCGTTAGATTGGCAAAAACATCCGAAACCAAGAATGACGAATGTTGGAGAGGTTGTGGAGAAAGAGGAACCCTCATACACTGTTGGTGGGAATGCAAACTGGTACAGCCACTATGGAAAACAGTATGGAGATTTCTCAAATTTAAAAATAGAAATACCCTATGACCCAGCCATCCCATTACTGGGTATCTATCCTAAGAACCTGATATCAGATATCTCAAGAGTCCGTTGCACCCCTATGTTCATCGCAGCATTATTTACAATAGCCAAGACGTGGAACCAGCCTACATGCCCAGAAACTGATGATTGGATAAAGAAGATGTGGTATATATACACAATGGAATACTACTCAGCCATAAAAAAAGACGACATTGGCCCATTCACAACAATGTGGATGGACCTCGAGGGCATTATCTTAAGCGAAATAAGTCAGTCAGAGAAAGACGAACTCTATATGACTCCACTCATAGGTGGAAATTAGTATATTGAGAAGGAGATCTGATCGGTGGTTACCAGGGAAAAGGGGGGGTGGGGGAGGGCACGGAGGGGGAAGTGGTGTTCCCACAACATGACTAACAAAAATGTACAACTGAAATTTCACAAGCTTGTAATCCATCATAACATTAATAAACAACAACAACAAAAAAAAGATGCTTTGGGGCCCATCTGCCCCTATGGAAAGAACGCAGCACTTTGTGCCTTGCAGCTCTAGGGCAATGTAGCACACCCAGAGCAGAAGTTCTACTTCAGCCAGATCAGGCCCGCAAAGAAACTGCGTTTCACAGGCCTTTGTAAGAGATGTTCCCGGCAGGCTGTTAGAGCACTGTGCAGAGCGAGTTGTTTCTTAGCTTCCCAACGAGCTGGAAGCAAGATGCTTTAGGGGCCATCTGCCCTTAAGTAAAGAAGGCAGCACTTTGTGCCTTGCAGCTCTACGGCAATGTAGCACACCCAGAGCAGAAGTTCTTCTTCAGCCAGATCAGGCCTGCAAAGAAACTGCGTTTCACAGGCCTTTGTAAGAGATGTTCCCGGTAGGCTGTTAGAGCACTGTGCAGAGCGAGTTGTTTCTTAGCTTCCCAAAGAGCTGGAAGCAAGATGCTTTGGGGCCCTTCTCACCCTTTGGAAAGAAGGCAGCACTTTGTGCCTTACAGCTCTAGGGCAATGTAGCACACCCAGAGCAGAAGTTCTTCTTCAGCCAGATCAGGCCTGCAAAGAAACTGCGTTTCACAGGCCTTTGTGAGAGATGTTCCCTGTAGGCTGTTAGAGCACTGTGCAGAGCGAGTTCTTTCTTAGCTTCCCAAAGACCTGGAAGCAAGATGCTTTGGGGGCCATCTGCCGTTAAGTAAAGAAGGCAGCACTTTGTGCCTTTCAGCTCTAGGGCAGTGCAGCACACCCCGAGCAGAAGTTCTACTTCAGCCAGATCAGGCCTGCAAAGAAACTGCGTTTCACAGGCCTTTGTAAGAGATGTTCCCGGTAGGCTGTTAGAGCACTGTGCAGAGCGAGTTGTTTCTTAGCTTCCCAGAGAGCTGGAAGCAAGATGCTTTGGGGCCCGTTAATTTTATACCCTGCTACTTTACTGTAGTTGTTGATTATTTCTAATAGTTTTTCTGTGGATTCTTTGGGGTTTTGTATGTATAAGATCATGTCGTCTGCAAACAACGCGAGTTTTACTTCTTCGTTACCTATTTGGATTCCTTTTATTTTTTTTTCCTGCCGAATTGCTCTGGCCAGCACCTCCAGTACTATGTTGAATAGGAGTGGTGAAAGTGGGCACCCTTGTCTTGTTCCTGTCCTCAGAGGGATGGCTTTCAGCTTTTGTCCATTGAGTATGATGTTGGCTGTGTGTCTATCATATATGGCCTTTATTATGTTGAGGTACTTTCCTTCTATACCCATTTTACTGAGGGTTTTTATCATAAATGGGTGTTGGATCTTGTCGAATGCTTTCTCTGCGTCTATTGAGATGATCATGTGGTTTTTGTTTTTCATTTTGTTGATGTAGTGTATCACGTTGATTGACTTGCGGGTGTTGAACCATCCCTGTGTCCCTGGTATAAATCCCACTTGATCATGGTGTATAATCTTTTTGATGTATTGCTGTAATCGGTTTGCCAAAATTTGGTTGAGGATTTTTGCATCTATGTTCATCAGTGATATCGGCCTGTAGTTCTCCTTCTTTGTGTTGTCCTTGTCAGGTTTGGGGATCAGAGTGATGTTGGCTTCATAGAATGTGTTAGGGAGTTCTCCATCTTTCTCAATTTTCTGGAACAGTTTGAGGAGAATAGGTACAAAGAACTCACACTGCTTAACAACAAAAAAACAAACAACCCGATGAAAAAATGGCCAGAGGACATGAACAGACATTTCTCAAAAGAATATATGAATATGGCCAATAGACACATGAAAAGATGTTCATCATCGCTAATCATCAGGGAAATGCAAATCAAAACTACACTAAGATATCACCTTACCCCCGTTAGATTGGCAAAAACATCCAAAACCAAGAATGACGAATGTTGGAGAGGTTGTGGAGAAAGAGGAACCCTCATACACTGTTGGTGGGAATGCAAACTGGTACAGCCACTATGGAAAACAGTATGGAGATTTCTCAAAAAGTTAAAAATAGAAATACCCTATGACCCAGCCATCCCATTACTGGGTATCTATCCTAAGAACCTGATATCAGATATCTCAAGAGTCCGTTGCACCCCTATGTTCATCGCAGCATTATTTACAATAGCCAAGACGTGGAACCAGCCTACATGCCCAGAAACTGATGATTGGATAAAGAAGATGTGGTATATATACACAATGGAATACTACTCAGCCATAAAAAAAGACGACATTGGCCCATTCACAACAATGTGGATGGACCTCGAGGGCATTATCTTAAGCGAAATAAGTCAGTCAGAGAAAGACGAACTCTATATGACTCCACTCATAGGTGGAAATTAGTATATTGAGAAGGAGATCTGATCGGTGGTTACCAGGGAAAAGGGGGGGTGGGGGAGGGCACGGAGGGGGAAGTGGTGTTCCCACAACATGACTAACAAAAATGTACAACTGAAATTTCACAAGCTTGTAATCCATCATAACATTAATAAACAACAACAACAAAAAAAAGATGCTTTGGGGCCCATCTGCCCCTATGGAAAGAACGCAGCACTTTGTGCCTTGCAGCTCTAGGGCAATGTAGCACACCCAGAGCAGAAGTTCTACTTCAGCCAGATCAGGCCCGCAAAGAAACTGCGTTTCACAGGCCTTTGTAAGAGATGTTCCCGGTAGGCTGTTAGAGCACTGTGCAGAGCGAGTTGTTTCTTAGCTTCCCAAGGAGATGGAAGCAAGATGCTTTAGGGGTCATGTGCCCTTAAGGAAAGAAGGCAGCACTATGTGTCTTGCAGCTCTAGGGCAACGTAGCACACCCAGAGCAGTTGTTCTACTTCTGCCAAGTCAGGCCTGCAAAGAAACTTCGTTTCACAGGCCTTTGTAAGAGATGTTCCCAGTAGGCTGTTAGAGCACTGTGCAGAGCGAGTTGTTTCTTAGCTTCCCAAAGAGCTGGAAGCAAGATGCTTTGGGGCCAATCTGCCCCTATGGAAAGAACGCAGCACTTTGTGCCTTGCAGCTCTAGGGCAATGCAGCACATCCCGAGCAGAAGTTTTACTTCAGCCAGATCAGGCCTGCAAAGAAACTGCGTTTCACAGGCCTTTGTAAGAGATGTTCCCGGTAGGCTGTTAGAGCACTGTGCAGAGCGAGTTGTTTCTTAGCTTCCCAGAGATGGAAGCAAGATGCTTTGGGGCCCTTCTCACCCTTTGGAAAGAAGGCAGCACTTTGTGCCTTGCAGCTCTGGGGCAATGTAGCACACCCAAAGCAGAAGTTCTACTTCAGCCAGATCAGGACTGCAAAGAAACTGCGTTTCACAGGCCTTTGTAAGAGATGTTCCCTGTAAGCTGTTAGAGCACTGTGCAGAGCGAGTTGTTTCTTAGCTTCCCAAGGAGATGGAAGCAAGATGCTTTAGGTCCATCAGCCCTTAAGGAAAGAAGGCAGCACTTTGTGCCTTGCATCTCTAGGGCAATGTTGCACACCCAGAGCAGTTGTTCTACTTCTGCCAGGTCAGGCCTGCAAAGAAACTGCGTTTCACAGGCCTTTGTAAGAGATGTTCCCGGTAGGCTGTAAGAGCACTGTGCAGAGCGACTAGTTTCTTAGCTTCCCAGAGCGCTGGAAGCAAGATGCTTTGGGGCCCCTCTGCCCCTATGGAAAGAACGCAGCACTTTGTGCCTTGCAGCTCTAGGGCAATGCAGCACATCCCGAGCAGAAGTTTTACTTCAGCCAGATCAGGCCTGCAAAGAAACTGCGTTTCACAGGCCTTTGTAAGAGATGTTCCCGGTAGGCTGTTAGAGCACTGTGCAGAGCGAGTTGTTTCTTAGCTTCCCAGAGATGGAAGCAAGATGCTTTGGGGCCCTTCTCACCCTTTGGAAAGAAGGCAGCACTTTGTGCCTTGCAGCTCTGGGGCAATGTAGCACACCCAAAGCAGAAGTTCTACTTCAGCCAGATCAGGACTGCAAAGAAACTGCGTTTCACAGGCCTTTGTAAGAGATGTTCCCTGTAAGCTGTTAGAGCACTGTGCAGAGCGAGTTGTTTCTTAGCTTCCCAAGGAGATGGAAGCAAGATGCTTTAGGTCCATCAGCCCTTAAGGAAAGAAGGCAGCACTTTGTGCCTTGCATCTCTAGGGCAATGTTGCACACCCAGAGCAGTTGTTCTACTTCTGCCAGGTCAGGCCTGCAAAGAAACTGCGTTTCACAGGCCTTTGTAAGAGATGTTCCCGGTAGGCTGTAAGAGCACTGTGCAGAGCGACTAGTTTCTTAGCTTCCCAGAGCGCTGGAAGCAAGATGCTTTGGGGCCCCTCTGCCCCTATGGAAAGAACGCAGCACTTTGTGCCTTGCAGCTCTAGGGCAATGCAGCACACCCAGAGCAGAAGTTCTACTTCAGCCAGATCAGGCCTGCAAAGGAACTGCGTTTCACAGGCCTTTGTAAGAGATGTTCCCGGTAGGCTGTTAGAGCACTGTGCAGAGCGAGTTGTTTCCTAGCTTCCCAGAGAGCTGGAAGCAAGATGCTTTGGGGCCCGTTAATTTTATACCCTGCTACTTTGCTGTAGTTGTTGATTATTTCTAATAGTTTTTCTGTGGATTCTTTGGGGTTTTCTATGTATAAGATCATGTCGTCTGCAAACAACGCGAGTTTTACTTCTTCGTTACCTATTTGGATTCCTTTTATTTTTTTTCCTGCCGAATTGCTCTGGCCAGCACCTCCAGTACTATGTTGAATAGGAGTGGTGAAAGTGGGCACCCTTGTCTTTTTCCTGTCCTCAAAGGGATGGCTTTCAGCTTTTGTCCATTGAGTATGATGTTGGCTGTGGGTCTATCATATATGGCCTTTATTATGTTGAGGTACTTTCCTTCTATACCCATTTTACTGAGGGTTGTTATCATAAATGGGTGTTGGATCTTGTCGAATGCTTTCTCTGCGTCTATTGAGATGATCATGTGGTTTTTGTTTTTCATTTTGTTGTTGTAGTGTATCACGTTGATTGACTTGCGGGTGTTGAACCATCCCTGTGTCCCTGGTATAAATCCCACTTGATCATGGTGTGTAATCTTTTTGATGTATTGCTGTAATCGGTTTGCCAAAATTTGGTTGAGGATTTTTGCATCTATGTTCATCAGTGATATTGGCCTGTAGTTCTCCTTCTTTGTGTTGTCCTTGTCAGGTATGGGGATCAGAGTGATGTTGGCTTCATAGAATGTGTTAGGGAGTTCTCCATCTTTCTCAATTTTCTGGAACAGTTTGAGGAGAATAGGTACAAAGAACTCACACTGCTTAACAACAAAAAAACAAACAACCCGATCAAAAAATGGGCAGAGGACATGAACAGACATTTCTCCAAAGAAGATATGAATATGGCCAATAGACACATGAAAAGATGTTCATCATCGCTAATCATCAGGGAAATGCAAATCAAAACTACACTAAGATATCACCTTACCCCCGTTAGATTGGCAAAAACATCCAAAACCAAGAATGACGAATGTTGGAGAGGTTGTGGAGAAAGAGGAACCCTCATACACTGTTGGTGGGAATGCAAACTGGTACAGCCACTATGGAAAACAGTATGGAGATTTCTCAAAAAGTTAAAAATAGAAATACCCTATGACCCAGCCATCCCATTACTGGGTATCTATCCTAAGAACCTGATATCAGATATCTCAAGAGTCCGTTGCACCCCTATGTTCATCGCAGCATTATTTACAATAGCCAAGACGTGGAACCAGCCTACATGCCCAGAAACTGATGATTGGATAAAGAAGATGTGGTATATATACACAACGGAATACTACTCAGCCATAAAAAAAGACGACATTTTCCCATTCACAACAATGTGGATGGACCTCGAGGGCATTATGTTAAGCGAAATAAGTCAGTCAGAGAAAGACAGACTCTATATGTCTCCACTCATAGGTGGAAATTAGTATATTGAGAAGGAGATCTGATCGGTGGTTACCAGGGAAAAGCGGGGGTGGGGGCAGGGCACGGAGGGGGAAGTGGTGTTCCCACAACATGACTAACAAAAATGTACGACTGAAATTTCACAAGCTTGTAATCCATCATAACATTAATAAACAAACAAAAAAAAAAGATGCTTTGGGGCCCATCTGCCCCTATGGAAAGAACGCAGCACTTTGTGCCTTGCAGCTCTAGGGCAATGTAGCACACCCAGAGCAGAAGTTCTACTTCAGCCAGATCAGGCCCGCAAAGAAACTGCGTTTCACAGGCCTTTGTAAGAGATGTTCCCGGTAGGCTGTTAGAGCACTGTGCAGAGCGAGTTGTTTCTTAGCTTCCCAAGGGGCTGGAAGCAAGATGCTTTAGGGGCCATCTGCCCTTAAAGAAAGAAGGCAGCACTTTGTGCCTTGCATCTCTAGGGCAATGTAGCACACCCAGAGCAGAAGTTCTACTTCAGCCAGATCAGGCCTGCAAAGAAACTTCGTTTCACAGGCCTTTGTAAGAGATGTTCCCGGTAGGCTGTTAGAGCACTGTGCAGAGCGAGTTGTTTCCTAGCTTCCCAGAGAGCTGGAAGCAAGATGCTTTGGGGCCCGTTAATTTTATACCCTGCTACTTTGCTGTAGTTGTTGATTATTTCTAATAGTTTTTCTGTGGATCCTTTGGGGTTTTCTATGTATAAGATCATGTCGTCTGCAAACAACGCGAGTTTTACTTCTTCGTTACCTATTTGGATTCCTTTTATTTTTTTTTCCTGCCGAATTGCTCTGGCCAGCACCTCCAGTACTATGTTGAATAGGAGTGGTGAAAGTGGGCACCCTTGTCTTGTTCCTGTCCTCAGAGGGATGGCTTTCAGCTTTTGTCCATTGAGTATGATGTTGGCTGTGGGTCTATCATATATGGCCTTTATTATGTTGAGGTACTTTCCTTCTATACCCATTTTACTGAGGGTTGTTATCATAAATGGGTGTTGGATCTTGTCGAATGCTTTCTCTGCGTCTATTGAGATGATCATGTGGTTTTTGTTTTTCATTTTGTTGATGTAGTGTATCACGTTGATTGACTTGCGGGTGTTGAACCATCCCTGTGTCCCTGGTATAAATCCCACTTGATCCTGGTGTATAATCTTTTTGATGTATTGCTGTAATCGGTTTGCCAAAATTTGGTTGAGGATTTTTGCATCTATGTTCATCAGTGATATCGGCCTGTAGTTCTCCTTCTTTGTGTTGTCCTTGTCAGGTTTGGGGATCAGAGTGATGTTGGCTTCATAGAATGTGTTAGGGAGTTCTCCATCTTTCTCAATTTTCTGGAACAGTTTGAGGAGAATAGGTACAAAGAACTCACACTGCTTAACAACAAAAAAACAAACAACCCGATCAAAAAATGGGCTGAGGACATGAACAGACATTTCTCAAAAGAAGATATGAATATGGCCAATAGACACATGAAAAGATGTTCATCATCGCTAATCATCAGGGAAATGCAAATCAAAACTACACTAAGATATCACCTTACCCCCGTTAGATTGGCAAAAACATCCAAAACCAAGAACGACAAATGTTGGAGAGGTTGTGGAGAAAGAGGAACCCTCATACACTGTTGGTGGGAATGCAAACTGGTACAGCCACTATGGAAAACAGTATGGAGATTTCTCAAAAAGTTAAAAATAGAAATACCCTATGACCCAGCCATCCCATTACTGGGTATCTATCCTAAGAACCTGATATCAGATATCTCAAGAGTCCGTTGCACCCCTATGTTCATCGCAGCATTATTTACAATAGCCAAGACGTGGAACCAGCCTACATGCCCAGAAACTGATGATTGGATAAAGAAGATGTGGTATATATACACAACGGAATACTACTCAGCCATAAAAAAAGACGACATTTTCCCATTCACAACAATGTGGATGGACCTCGAGGGCATTATGTTAAGCGAAATAAGTCAGTCAGAGAAAGACAGACTCTATATGACTCCACTCATAGGTGGAAATTAGTATATTGAGAAGGAGATCTGATCGGTGGTTACCAGGGAAAAGGGGGGGTGGGGGCAGGGCACGGAGGGGGAAGTGGTGTTCCCACAACATGACTAACAAAAATGTACAACTGAAATTTCACAAGCTTGTAATCCATCATAACATTAATAAACAAAAAAAAAAAAAAAAAGATGCTTTGGGGCCCATCTGCCCCTATGGAAAGAACGCAGCACTTTGTGCCTTGCAGCTCTAGGGCAATGTAGCACACCCAGAGCAGAAGTTCTACTTCAGCCAGATCAGGCCCGCAAAGAAACTGCGTTTCACAGGCCTTTGTAAGAGATGTTCCCGGCAGGCTGTTAGAGCACTGTGCAGAGCGAGTTGTTTCTTAGCTTCCCAACGAGCTGGAAGCAAGATGCTTTAGGGGCCATCTGCCCTTAAGTAAAGAAGGCAGCACTTTGTGCCTTGCAGCTCTACGGCAATGTAGCACACCCAGAGCAGAAGTTCTTCTTCAGCCAGATCAGGCCTGCAAAGAAACTGCGTTTCACAGGCCTTTGTAAGAGATGTTCCCGGTAGGCTGTTAGAGCACTGTGCAGAGCGAGTTGTTTCTTAGCTTCCCAAAGAGCTGGAAGCAAGATGCTTTGGGGCCCTTCTCACCCTTTGGAAAGAAGGCAGCACTTTGTGCCTTACAGCTCTAGGGCAATGTAGCACACCCAGAGCAGAAGTTCTTCTTCAGCCAGATCAGGCCTGCAAAGAAACTGCGTTTCACAGGCCTTTGTGAGAGATGTTCCCTGTAGGCTGTTAGAGCACTGTGCAGAGCGAGTTCTTTCTTAGCTTCCCAAAGACCTGGAAGCAAGATGCTTTGGGGGCCATCTGCCGTTAAGTAAAGAAGGCAGCACTTTGTGCCTTTCAGCTCTAGGGCAGTGCAGCACACCCCGAGCAGAAGTTCTACTTCAGCCAGATCAGGCCTGCAAAGAAACTGCGTTTCACAGGCCTTTGTAAGAGATGTTCCCGGTAGGCTGTTAGAGCACTGTGCAGAGCGAGTTGTTTCTTAGCTTCCCAGAGAGCTGGAAGCAAGATGCTTTGGGGCCCGTTAATTTTATACCCTGCTACTTTACTGTAGTTGTTGATTATTTCTAATAGTTTTTCTGTGGATTCTTTGGGGTTTTGTATGTATAAGATCATGTCGTCTGCAAACAACGCGAGTTTTACTTCTTCGTTACCTATTTGGATTCCTTTTATTTTTTTTTCCTGCCGAATTGCTCTGGCCAGCACCTCCAGTACTATGTTGAATAGGAGTGGTGAAAGTGGGCACCCTTGTCTTGTTCCTGTCCTCAGAGGGATGGCTTTCAGCTTTTGTCCATTGAGTATGATGTTGGCTGTGTGTCTATCATATATGGCCTTTATTATGTTGAGGTACTTTCCTTCTATACCCATTTTACTGAGGGTTTTTATCATAAATGGGTGTTGGATCTTGTCGAATGCTTTCTCTGCGTCTATTGAGATGATCATGTGGTTTTTGTTTTTCATTTTGTTGATGTAGTGTATCACGTTGATTGACTTGCGGGTGTTGAACCATCCCTGTGTCCCTGGTATAAATCCCACTTGATCATGGTGTATAATCTTTTTGATGTATTGCTGTAATCGGTTTGCCAAAATTTGGTTGAGGATTTTTGCATCTATGTTCATCAGTGATATCGGCCTGTAGTTCTCCTTCTTTGTGTTGTCCTTGTCAGGTTTGGGGATCAGAGTGATGTTGGCTTCATAGAATGTGTTAGGGAGTTCTCCATCTTTCTCAATTTTCTGGAACAGTTTGAGGAGAATAGGTACAAAGAACTCACACTGCTTAACAACAAAAAAACAAACAACCCGATGAAAAAATGGCCAGAGGACATGAACAGACATTTCTCAAAAGAATATATGAATATGGCCAATAGACACATGAAAAGATGTTCATCATCGCTAATCATTAGGGAAATGCAAATCAAAACTACACTAAGATATCACCTTACCCCCGTTAGATTGGCAAAAACATCCGAAACCAAGAATGACGAATGTTGGAGAGGTTGTGGAGAAAGAGGAACCCTCATACACTGTTGGTGGGAATGCAAACTGGTACAGCCACTATGGAAAACAGTATGGAGATTTCTCAAAAAGTTAAAAATAGAAATACCCTATGACCCAGCCATCCCATTACTGGGTATCTATCCTAAGAACCTGATATCAGATATCTCAAGAGTCCGTTGCACCCCTATGTTCATCGCAGCATTATTTACAATAGCCAAGACGTGGAACCAGCCTACATGCCCAGAAACTGATGATTGGATAAAGAAGATGTGGTATATATACACAATGGAATACTACTCAGCCATAAAAAAAGACGACATTGGCCCATTCACAACAATGTGGATGGACCTCGAGGGCATTATCTTAAGCGAAATAAGTCAGTCAGAGAAAGACGAACTCTATATGACTCCACTCATAGGTGGAAATTAGTATATTGAGAAGGAGATCTGATCGGTGGTTACCAGGGAAAAGGGGGGGTGGGGGAGGGCACGGAGGGGGAAGTGGTGTTCCCACAACATGACTAACAAAAATGTACAACTGAAATTTCACAAGCTTGTAATCCATCATAACATTAATAAACAACAACAACAAAAAAAAGATGCTTTGGGGCCCATCTGCCCCTATGGAAAGAACGCAGCACTTTGTGCCTTGCAGCTCTAGGGCAATGTAGCACACCCAGAGCAGAAGTTCTACTTCAGCCAGATCAGGCCCGCAAAGAAACTGCGTTTCACAGGCCTTTGTAAGAGATGTTCCCGGCAGGCTGTTAGAGCACTGTGCAGAGCGAGTTGTTTCTTAGCTTCCCAACGAGCTGGAAGCAAGATGCTTTAGGGGCCATCTGCCCTTAAGTAAAGAAGGCAGCACTTTGTGCCTTGCAGCTCTACGGCAATGTAGCACACCCAGAGCAGAAGTTCTTCTTCAGCCAGATCAGGCCTGCAAAGAAACTGCGTTTCACAGGCCTTTGTAAGAGATGTTCCCGGTAGGCTGTTAGACCACTGTGCAGAGCGAGTTGTTTCTTAGCTTCCCAAAGAGCTGGAAGCAAGATGCTTTGGGGCCCTTCTCACCCTTTGGAAAGAAGGCAGCACTTTGTGCATTACAGCTCCAGGGCAATGTAGCACACCCAGAGCAGAAGTTCTTCTTCAGCCAGATCAGGCCTGCAAAGAAACTGTGTTTCACAGGCCTTTGTGAGAGATGTTCCCTGTAGGCTGTTAGAGCACTGTGCAGAGCGAGTTCTTTCTTAGCTTCCCAAAGACCTGGAAGCAAGATGCTTTGGGGGCCATCTGCCGTTAAGTAAAGAAGGCAGCACTTTGTGCCTTTCAGCTCTAGGGCAGTGCAGCACACCCCGAGCAGAAGTTCTACTTCAGCCAGATCAGGCCTGCAAAGAAACTGCGTTTCACAGGCCTTTGTAAGAGATGTTCCCGGTAGGCTGTTAGAGCACTGTGCAGAGCGAGTTGTTTCTTAGCTTCCCAGAGAGCTGGAAGCAAGATGCTTTGGGGCCCGTTAATTTTATACCCTGCTACTTTACTGTAGTTGTTGATTATTTCTAATAGTTTTTCTGTGGATTCTTTGGGGTTTTGTATGTATAAGATCATGTCGTCTGCAAACAACGCGAGTTTTACTTCTTCGTTACCTATTTGGATTCCTTTTATTTTTTTTTCCTGCCGAATTGCTCTGGCCAGCACCTCCAGTACTATGTTGAATAGGAGTGGTGAAAGTGGGCACCCTTGTCTTGTTCCTGTCCTCAGAGGTATGGCTTTCAGCTTTTGTCCATTGAGTATGATGTTGGCTGTGTGTCTATCATATATGGCCTTTATTATGTTGAGGTACTTTCCTTCTATACCCATTTTACTGAGGGTTTTTATCATAAATGGGTGTTGGATCTTGTCGAATGCTTTCTCTGCGTCTATTGAGATGATCATGTGGTTTTTGTTTTTCATTTTGTTGATGTAGTGTATCACGTTGATTGACTTGCGGGTGTTGAACCATCCCTGTGTCCCTGGTATAAATCCCACTTGATCATGGTGTATAATCTTTTTGATGTATTGCTGTAATCGGTTTGCCAAAATTTGGTTGAGGATTTTTGCATCTATGTTCATCAGTGATATCGGCCTGTAGTTCTCCTTCTTTGTGTTGTCCTTGTCAGGTTTGGGGATCAGAGTGATGTTGGCTTCATAGAATGTGTTAGGGAGTTCTCCATCTTTCTCAATTTTCTGGAACAGTTTGAGGAGAATAGGTACAAAGAACTCACACTGCTTAACAACAAAAAAACAAACAACCCGATGAAAAAATGGCCAGAGGACATGAACAGACATTTCTCAAAAGAATATATGAATATGGCCAATAGACACATGAAAAGATGTTCATCATCGCTAATCATCAGGGAAATGCAAATCAAAACTACACTAAGATATCACCTTACCCCCGTTAGATTGGCAAAAACATCCAAAACCAAGAATGACGAATGTTGGAGAGGTTGTGGAGAAAGAGGAACCCTCATACACTGTTGGTGGGAATGCAAACTGGTACAGCCACTATGGAAAACAGTATGGAGATTTCTCAAAAAGTTAAAAATAGAAATACCCTATGACCCAGCCATCCCATTACTGGGTATCTATCCTAAGAACCTGATATCAGATATCTCAAGAGTCCGTTGCACCCCTATGTTCATCGCAGCATTATTTACAATAGCCAAGACGTGGAACCAGCCTACATGCCCAGAAACTGATGATTGGATAAAGAAGATGTGGTATATATACACAATGGAATACTACTCAGCCATAAAAAAAGACGACATTGGCCCATTCACAACAATGTGGATGGACCTCGAGGGCATTATCTTAAGCGAAATAAGTCAGTCAGAGAAAGACGAACTCTATATGACTCCACTCATAGGTGGAAATTAGTATATTGAGAAGGAGATCTGATCGGTGGTTACCAGGGAAAAGGGGGGGTGGGGGAGGGCACGGAGGGGGAAGTGGTGTTCCCACAACATGACTAACAAAAATGTACAACTGAAATTTCACAAGCTTGTAATCCATCATAACATTAATAAACAACAACAACAAAAAAAAGATGCTTTGGGGCCCATCTGCCCCTATGGAAAGAACGCAGCACTTTGTGCCTTGCAGCTCTAGGGCAATGTAGCACACCCAGAGCAGAAGTTCTACTTCAGCCAGATCAGGCCCGCAAAGAAACTGCGTTTCACAGGCCTTTGTAAGAGATGTTCCCGGTAGGCTGTTAGAGCACTGTGCAGAGCGAGTTGTTTCTTAGCTTCCCAAGGAGATGGAAGCAAGATGCTTTAGGGGTCATGTGCCCTTAAGGAAAGAAGGCAGCACTATGTGTCTTGCAGCTCTAGGGCAACGTAGCACACCCAGAGCAGTTGTTCTACTTCTGCCAAGTCAGGCCTGCAAAGAAACTTCGTTTCACAGGCCTTTGTAAGAGATGTTCCCAGTAGGCTGTTAGAGCACTGTGCAGAGCGAGTTGTTTCTTAGCTTCCCAAAGAGCTGGAAGCAAGATGCTTTGGGGCCAATCTGCCCCTATGGAAAGAACGCAGCACTTTGTGCCTTGCAGCTCTAGGGCAATGCAGCACATCCCGAGCAGAAGTTTTACTTCAGCCAGATCAGGCCTGCAAAGAAACTGCGTTTCACAGGCCTTTGTAAGAGATGTTCCCGGTAGGCTGTTAGAGCACTGTGCAGAGCGAGTTGTTTCTTAGCTTCCCAGAGATGGAAGCAAGATGCTTTGGGGCCCTTCTCACCCTTTGGAAAGAAGGCAGCACTTTGTGCCTTGCAGCTCTGGGGCAATGTAGCACACCCAAAGCAGAAGTTCTACTTCAGCCAGATCAGGACTGCAAAGAAACTGCGTTTCACAGGCCTTTGTAAGAGATGTTCCCTGTAAGCTGTTAGAGCACTGTGCAGAGCGAGTTGTTTCTTAGCTTCCCAAGGAGATGGAAGCAAGATGCTTTAGGTCCATCAGCCCTTAAGGAAAGAAGGCAGCACTTTGTGCCTTGCATCTCTAGGGCAATGTTGCACACCCAGAGCAGTTGTTCTACTTCTGCCAGGTCAGGCCTGCAAAGAAACTGCGTTTCACAGGCCTTTGTAAGAGATGTTCCCGGTAGGCTGTAAGAGCACTGTGCAGAGCGACTAGTTTCTTAGCTTCCCAGAGCGCTGGAAGCAAGATGCTTTGGGGCCCCTCTGCCCCTATGGAAAGAACGCAGCACTTTGTGCCTTGCAGCTCTAGGGCAATGCAGCACACCCAGAGCAGAAGTTCTACTTCAGCCAGATCAGGCCTGCAAAGGAACTGCGTTTCACAGGCCTTTGTAAGAGATGTTCCCGGTAGGCTGTTAGAGCACTGTGCAGAGCGAGTTGTTTCCTAGCTTCCCAGAGAGCTGGAAGCAAGATGCTTTGGGGCCCGTTAATTTTATACCCTGCTACTTTGCTGTAGTTGTTGATTATTTCTAATAGTTTTTCTGTGGATTCTTTGGGGTTTTCTATGTATAAGATCATGTCGTCTGCAAACAACGCGAGTTTTACTTCTTCGTTACCTATTTGGATTCCTTTTATTTTTTTTCCTGCCGAATTGCTCTGGCCAGCACCTCCAGTACTATGTTGAATAGGAGTGGTGAAAGTGGGCACCCTTGTCTTTTTCCTGTCCTCAAAGGGATGGCTTTCAGCTTTTGTCCATTGAGTATGATGTTGGCTGTGGGTCTATCATATATGGCCTTTATTATGTTGAGGTACTTTCCTTCTATACCCATTTTACTGAGGGTTGTTATCATAAATGGGTGTTGGATCTTGTCGAATGCTTTCTCTGCGTCTATTGAGATGATCATGTGGTTTTTGTTTTTCATTTTGTTGTTGTAGTGTATCACGTTGATTGACTTGCGGGTGTTGAACCATCCCTGTGTCCCTGGTATAAATCCCACTTGATCATGGTGTGTAATCTTTTTGATGTATTGCTGTAATCGGTTTGCCAAAATTTGGTTGAGGATTTTTGCATCTATGTTCATCAGTGATATTGGCCTGTAGTTCTCCTTCTTTGTGTTGTCCTTGTCAGGTATGGGGATCAGAGTGATGTTGGCTTCATAGAATGTGTTAGGGAGTTCTCCATCTTTCTCAATTTTCTGGAACAGTTTGAGGAGAATAGGTACAAAGAACTCACACTGCTTAACAACAAAAAAACAAACAACCCGATCAAAAAATGGGCAGAGGACATGAACAGACATTTCTCCAAAGAAGATATGAATATGGCCAATAGACACATGAAAAGATGTTCATCATCGCTAATCATCAGGGAAATGCAAATCAAAACTACACTAAGATATCACCTTACCCCCGTTAGATTGGCAAAAACATCCAAAACCAAGAATGACGAATGTTGGAGAGGTTGTGGAGAAAGAGGAACCCTCATACACTGTTGGTGGGAATGCAAACTGGTACAGCCACTATGGAAAACAGTATGGAGATTTCTCAAAAAGTTAAAAATAGAAATACCCTATGACCCAGCCATCCCATTACTGGGTATCTATCCTAAGAACCTGATATCAGATATCTCAAGAGTCCGTTGCACCCCTATGTTCATCGCAGCATTATTTACAATAGCCAAGACGTGGAACCAGCCTACATGCCCAGAAACTGATGATTGGATAAAGAAGATGTGGTATATATACACAACGGAATACTACTCAGCCATAAAAAAAGACGACATTTTCCCATTCACAACAATGTGGATGGACCTCGAGGGCATTATGTTAAGCGAAATAAGTCAGTCAGAGAAAGACAGACTCTATATGTCTCCACTCATAGGTGGAAATTAGTATATTGAGAAGGAGATCTGATCGGTGGTTACCAGGGAAAAGCGGGGGTGGGGGCAGGGCACGGAGGGGGAAGTGGTGTTCCCACAACATGACTAACAAAAATGTACGACTGAAATTTCACAAGCTTGTAATCCATCATAACATTAATAAACAAACAAAAAAAAAAAGATGCTTTGGGGCCCCTCTGCCCCTATGGAAAGAACGCAGCACTTTGTGCCTTGCAGCTCTAGGGCAATGTAGCACACCCAGAGCAGAAGTTCTACTTCAGCCAGATCAGGCCCGCAAAGAAACTGCGTTTCACAGGCCTTTGTAAGAGATGTTCCCGGTAGGCTGTTAGAGCACTGTGCAGAGCGAGTTGTTTCTTAGCTTCCCAAGGGGCTGGAAGCAAGATGCTTTAGGGGCCATCTGCCCTTAAAGAAAGAAGGCAGCACTTTGTGCCTTGCATCTCTAGGGCAATGTAGCACACCCAGAGCAGAAGTTCTACTTCAGCCAGATCAGGCCTGCAAAGAAACTTCGTTTCACAGGCCTTTGTAAGAGATGTTCCCGGTAGGCTGTTAGAGCACTGTGCAGAGCGAGTTGTTTCCTAGCTTCCCAGAGAGCTGGAAGCAAGATGCTTTGGGGCCCGTTAATTTTATACCCTGCTACTTTGCTGTAGTTGTTGATTATTTCTAATAGTTTTTCTGTGGATCCTTTGGGGTTTTCTATGTATAAGATCATGTCGTCTGCAAACAACGCGAGTTTTACTTCTTCGTTACCTATTTGGATTCCTTTTATTTTTTTTTCCTGCCGAATTGCTCTGGCCAGCACCTCCAGTACTATGTTGAATAGGAGTGGTGAAAGTGGGCACCCTTGTCTTGTTCCTGTCCTCAGAGGGATGGCTTTCAGCTTTTGTCCATTGAGTATGATGTTGGCTGTGTGTCTATCATATATGGCCTTTATTATGTTGAGGTACTTTCCTTCTATACCCATTTTACTGAGGGTTTTTATCATAAATGGGTGTTGGATCTTGTCGAATGCTTTCTCTGCGTCTATTGAGATGATCATGTGGTTTTTGTTTTTCATTTTGTTGATGTAGTGTATCACGTTGATTGACTTGCGGGTGTTGAACCATCCCTGTGTCCCTGGTATAAATCCCACTTGATCATGGTGTATAATCTTTTTGATGTATTGCTGTAATCGGTTTGCCAAAATTTGGTTGAGGATTTTTGCATCTATGTTCATCAGTGATATCGGCCTGTAGTTCTCCTTCTTTGTGTTGTCCTTGTCAGGTTTGGGGATCAGAGTGATGTTGGCTTCATAGAATGTGTTAGGGAGTTCTCCATCTTTCTCAATTTTCTGGAACAGTTTGAGGAGAATAGGTACAAAGAACTCACACTGCTTAACAACAAAAAAACAAACAACCCGATGAAAAAATGGCCAGAGGACATGAACAGACATTTCTCAAAAGAATATATGAATATGGCCAATAGACACATGAAAAGATGTTCATCATCGCTAATCATTAGGGAAATGCAAATCAAAACTACACTAAGATATCACCTTACCCCCGTTAGATTGGCAAAAACATCCGAAACCAAGAATGACGAATGTTGGAGAGGTTGTGGAGAAAGAGGAACCCTCATACACTGTTGGTGGGAATGCAAACTGGTACAGCCACTATGGAAAACAGTATGGAGATTTCTCAAAAAGTTAAAAATAGAAATACCCTATGACCCAGCCATCCCATTACTGGGTATCTATCCTAAGAACCTGATATCAGATATCTCAAGAGTCCGTTGCACCCCTATGTTCATCGCAGCATTATTTACAATAGCCAAGACGTGGAACCAGCCTACATGCCCAGAAACTGATGATTGGATAAAGAAGATGTGGTATATATACACAATGGAATACTACTCAGCCATAAAAAAAGACGACATTGGCCCATTCACAACAATGTGGATGGACCTCGAGGGCATTATCTTAAGCGAAATAAGTCAGTCAGAGAAAGACGAACTCTATATGACTCCACTCATAGGTGGAAATTAGTATATTGAGAAGGAGATCTGATCGGTGGTTACCAGGGAAAAGGGGGGGTGGGGGAGGGCACGGAGGGGGAAGTGGTGTTCCCACAACATGACTAACAAAAATGTACAACTGAAATTTCACAAGCTTGTAATCCATCATAACATTAATAAACAACAACAACAAAAAAAAGATGCTTTGGGGCCCATCTGCCCCTATGGAAAGAACGCAGCACTTTGTGCCTTGCAGCTCTAGGGCAATGTAGCACACCCAGAGCAGAAGTTCTACTTCAGCCAGATCAGGCCCGCAAAGAAACTGCGTTTCACAGGCCTTTGTAAGAGATGTTCCCGGTAGGCTGTTAGAGCACTGTGCAGAGCGAGTTGTTTCTTAGCTTCCCAAGGAGATGGAAGCAAGATGCTTTAGGGGTCATGTGCCCTTAAGGAAAGAAGGCAGCACTATGTGTCTTGCAGCTCTAGGGCAACGTAGCACACCCAGAGCAGTTGTTCTACTTCTGCCAAGTCAGGCCTGCAAAGAAACTTCGTTTCACAGGCCTTTGTAAGAGATGTTCCCAGTAGGCTGTTAGAGCACTGTGCAGAGCGAGTTGTTTCTTAGCTTCCCAAAGAGCTGGAAGCAAGATGCTTTGGGGCCAATCTGCCCCTATGGAAAGAACGCAGCACTTTGTGCCTTGCAGCTCTAGGGCAATGCAGCACATCCCGAGCAGAAGTTTTACTTCAGCCAGATCAGGCCTGCAAAGAAACTGCGTTTCACAGGCCTTTGTAAGAGATGTTCCCGGTAGGCTGTTAGAGCACTGTGCAGAGCGAGTTGTTTCTTAGCTTCCCAGAGATGGAAGCAAGATGCTTTGGGGCCCTTCTCACCCTTTGGAAAGAAGGCAGCACTTTGTGCCTTGCAGCTCTGGGGCAATGTAGCACACCCAAAGCAGAAGTTCTACTTCAGCCAGATCAGGACTGCAAAGAAACTGCGTTTCACAGGCCTTTGTAAGAGATGTTCCCTGTAAGCTGTTAGAGCACTGTGCAGAGCGAGTTGTTTCTTAGCTTCCCAAGGAGATGGAAGCAAGATGCTTTAGGTCCATCAGCCCTTAAGGAAAGAAGGCAGCACTTTGTGCCTTGCATCTCTAGGGCAATGTTGCACACCCAGAGCAGTTGTTCTACTTCTGCCAGGTCAGGCCTGCAAAGAAACTGCGTTTCACAGGCCTTTGTAAGAGATGTTCCCGGTAGGCTGTAAGAGCACTGTGCAGAGCGACTAGTTTCTTAGCTTCCCAGAGCGCTGGAAGCAAGATGCTTTGGGGCCCCTCTGCCCCTATGGAAAGAACGCAGCACTTTGTGCCTTGCAGCTCTAGGGCAATGCAGCACACCCAGAGCAGAAGTTCTACTTCAGCCAGATCAGGCCTGCAAAGGAACTGCGTTTCACAGGCCTTTGTAAGAGATGTTCCCGGTAGGCTGTTAGAGCACTGTGCAGAGCGAGTTGTTTCCTAGCTTCCCAGAGAGCTGGAAGCAAGATGCTTTGGGGCCCGTTAATTTTATACCCTGCTACTTTGCTGTAGTTGTTGATTATTTCTAATAGTTTTTCTGTGGATTCTTTGGGGTTTTCTATGTATAAGATCATGTCGTCTGCAAACAACGCAAGTTTTACTTCTTCGTTACCTATTTGGATTCCTTTTATTTTTTTTCCTGCCGAATTGCTCTGGCCAGCACCTCCAGTACTATGTTGAATAGGAGTGGTGAAAGTGGGCACCCTTGTCTTTTTCCTGTCCTCAAAGGGATGGCTTTCAGCTTTTGTCCATTGAGTATGATGTTGGCTGTGGGTCTATCATATATGGCCTTTATTATGTTGAGGTACTTTCCTTCTATACCCATTTTACTGAGGGTTATTATCATAAATGGGTGTTGGATCTTGTCGAATGCTTTCTCTGCGTCTATTGAGATGATCATGTGGTTTTTGTTTTTCATTTTGTTGTTGTAGTGTATCACGTTGATTGACTTGCGGGTGTTGAACCATCCCTGTGTCCCTGGTATAAATCCCACTTGATCATGGTGTGTAATCTTTTTGATGTATTGCTGTAATCGGTTTGCCAAAATTTGGTTGAGGATTTTTGCATCTATGTTCATCAGTGATATTGGCCTGTAGTTCTCCTTCTTTGTGTTGTCCTTGTCAGGTATGGGGATCAGAGTGATGTTGGCTTCATAGAATGTGTTAGGGAGTTCTCCATCTTTCTCAATTTTCTGGAACAGTTTGAGGAGAATAGGTACAAAGAACTCACACTGCTTAACAACAAAAAAACAAACAACCCGATCAAAAAATGGGCAGAGGACATGAACAGACATTTCTCCAAAGAAGATATGAATATGGCCAATAGACACATGAAAAGATGTTCATCATCGCTAATCATCAGGGAAATGCAAATCAAAACTACACTAAGATATCACCTTACCCCCGTTAGATTGGCAAAAACATCCAAAACCAAGAATGACGAATGTTGGAGAGGTTGTGGAGAAAGAGGAACCCTCATACACTGTTGGTGGGAATGCAAACTGGTACAGCCACTATGGAAAACAGTATGGAGATTTCTCAAAAAGTTAAAAATAGAAATACCCTATGACCCAGCCATCCCATTACTGGGTATCTATCCTAAGAACCTGATATCAGATATCTCAAGAGTCCGTTGCACCACTATGTTCATCGCAGCATAATTTACAATAGCCAAGACGTGGAACCAGCCTACATGCCCAGAAACTGATGATTGGATAAAGAAGATGTGGTATATATACACAACGGAATACTACTCAGCCATAAAAAAAGACGACATTTTCCCATTCACAACAATGTGGATGGACCTCGAGGGCATTATGTTAAGCGAAATAAGTCAGTCAGAGAAAGACAGACTCTATATGTCTCCACTCATAGGTGGAAATTAGTATATTGAGAAGGAGATCTGATCGGTGGTTACCAGGGAAAAGCGGGGGTGGGGGCAGGGCACGGAGGGGGAAGTGGTGTTCCCACAACATGACTAACAAAAATGTACGACTGAAATTTCACAAGCTTGTAATCCATCATAACATTAATAAACAAACAAAAAAAAAAAGATGCTTTGGGGCCCATCTGCCCCTATGGAAAGAACGCAGCACTTTGTGCCTTGCAGCTCTAGGGCAATGTAGCACACCCAGAGCAGAAGTTCTACTTCAGCCAGATCAGGCCCGCAAAGAAACTGCGTTTCACAGGCCTTTGTAAGAGATGTTCCCGGTAGGCTGTTAGAGCACTGTGCAGAGCGAGTTGTTTCTTAGCTTCCCAAGGGGCTGGAAGCAAGATGCTTTAGGGGCCATCTGCCCTTAAAGAAAGAAGGCAGCACTTTGTGCCTTGCATCTCTAGGGCAATGTAGCACACCCAGAGCAGAAGTTCTACTTCAGCCAGATCAGGCCTGCAAAGAAACTTCGTTTCACAGGCCTTTGTAAGAGATGTTCCCGGTAGGCTGTTAGAGCACTGTGCAGAGCGAGTTGTTTCCTAGCTTCCCAGAGAGCTGGAAGCAAGATGCTTTGGGGCCCGTTAATTTTATACCCTGCTACTTTGCTGTAGTTGTTGATTATTTCTAATAGTTTTTCTGTGGATCCTTTGGGGTTTTGTATGTATAAGATCATGTCGTCTGCAAACAACGCGAGTTTTACTTCTTCGTTACCTATTTGGATTCCTTTTATTTTTTTTTCCTGCCGAATTGCTCTGGCCAGCACCTCCAGTACTATGTTGAATAGGAGTGGTGAAAGTGGGCACCCTTGTCTTGTTCCTGTCCTCAGAGGGATGGCTTTCAGCTTTTGTCCATTGAGTATGATGTTGGCTGTGGGTCTATCATATATGGCCTTTATTATGTTGAGGTACTTTCCTTCTATACCCATTTTACTGAGGGTTGTTATCATAAATGGGTGTTGGATCTTGTCGAATGCTTTCTCTGCGTCTATTGAGATGATCATGTGGTTTTTGTTTTTCATTTTGTTGATGTAGTGTATCACGTTGATTGACTTGCGGGTGTTGAACCATCCCTGTGTCCCTGGTATAAATCCCACTTGATCATGGTGTATAATCTTTTTGATGTATTGCTGTAATCGGTTTGCCAAAATTTGGTTGAGGATTTTTGCATCTATGTTCATCAGTGATATCGGCCTGTAGTTCTCCTTCTTTGTGTTGTCCTTGTCAGGTTTGGGGATCAGAGTGATGTTGGCTTCATAGAATGTGTTAGGGAGTTCTCCATCTTTCTCAATTTTCTGGAACAGTTTGAGGAGAATAGGTACAAAGAACTCACACTGCTTAACAACAAAAAAACAAACAACCCGATCAAAAAATGGGCAGAGGACATGAACAGACAGTTCTCCAAAGAAGATAGGAATATGGCCAATAGACACATGAAAAGATGTTCATCATCGCTAATCATCAGGGAAATGCAAATCAAAACTACTCTAAGATATCACCTTACCCCCGTTAGATTGGCAAAAACATCCAAAACCAAGAACGACAAATGTTGGAGAGGTTGTGGAGAAAGAGGAACCCTCATACACTGTTGGTGGGAATGCAAACTGGTACAGCCACTATGGAAAACAGTATGGAGATTTCTCAAAAAGTTAAAAATAGAAATACCCTATGACCCAGCCATCCCATTACTGGGTATCTATCCTAAGAACCTGATATCAGATATCTCAAGCGTCCGTTGCACCACTATGTTCATCGCAGCATTATTTACAATAGCCAAGACGTGGAACCAGCCTACATGCCCAGAAACTGATGATTGGATAAAGAAGATGTGGTATATATACACAACGGAATACTACTCAGCCATAAAAAAAGACGACATTTTCCCATTCACAACAATGTGGATGGACCTCGAGGGCATTATGTTAAGCGAAATAAGTCAGTCAGAGAAAGACAGACTCTATATGACTCCACTCATAGGTGGAAATTAGTATATTGAGAAGGAGATCTGATCGGTGGTTACCAGGGAAAAGGGGGGGTGGGGGCAGGGCACGGAGGGGGAAGTGGTGTTCCCACAACATGACTAACAAAAATGTACAACTGAAATTTCACAAGCTTGTATTCCATCATAACATTAATAAACAAAAAAAAAAAAAAAGATGCTTTGGGGCCCATCTGCCCCTATGGAAAGAACGCAGCACTTTGTGCCTTGCAGCTCTAGGGCAATGTAGCACACCCAGAGCAGAAGTTCTAATTCAGCCAGATCAGGCCCGCAAAGAAACTGCGTTTCACAGGCCTTTGTAAGAGATGTTCCCGGTAGGCTGTTAGAGCACTGTGCAGAGCGAGTTGTTTCTTAGCTTCCCAACGAGCTGGAAGCAAGATGCTTTAGGGGCCATCTGCCCTTAAGTAAAGAAGGCAGCACTTTGTGCCTTGCAGCTCTAGGGCAATGTAGCACACCCAGAGCAGAAGTTCTACTTCAGCCAGATCAGGCCTGCAAAGAAACTGCGTTTCACAGGCCTTTGTAAGAGATGTTCCCGGTAGGCTGTTAGAGCACTGTGCAGAGCGAGTTCTTTCTTAGCTTCCCAAAGAGCTGGAAGCAAGATGCTTTGGGGCCCTTCTCACCCTTTGGAAAGAAGGCAGCACTTTGTGCCTTACAGCTCTAGGGCAATGTAGCACACCCAGAGCAGAAGTTCTTCTTCAGCCAGATCAGGCCTGCAAAGAAACTGCGTTTAACAGGTCTTTGTGAGAGATGTTCCCTGTAGGATGTTAGAGCACTGTGCAGAGCGAGTTCTTTCTTAGCTTCCCAAAGACCTGGAAGCCAGATGCTTTGGCGGCCATCTGCCGTTACTTAAAGAAGGCAGCACTTTGTGCCTTTCAGCTCTAGGGCAATGCAGCACACCGAGCAGAAGTTCTACTTCAGCCAGATCAGGCCTGCAAAGAAACTGCGTTTCACAGGCCTTTGTAAGAGATGTTCCCGGTAGGCTGTTAGAGCACTGTGCAGAGCGAGTTGTTTCTTAGCTTCCCAAGGGGCTGGAAGCAAGATGCTTTAGGGGCCATCTGCCCTTAAGGAAAGAAGGCAGCACTTTGTGCCTTGCATCTCTAGGGCAATGTAGCACACCCAGAGCAGAAGTTCTACTTCAGCCAGATCAGGCCTGCAAAGAAACTGCGTTTCACAGGCCTTTGTAAGAGATGTTCCCGGTAGGCTGTTAGAGCACTGTGCAGAGCGAGTTGTTTCCTAGCTTCCCAGAGAGCTGGAAGCAAGATGCTTTGGGGCCCGTTAATTGTATCCCCTGCTACTTTGCTGTAGTTGTTGATTATTTCTAATAGTTTTTCTGTGGATTCTTTGGGGTTTTCTATGTATAAGATCATGTCGTCTGCAAACAACGCGAGTTTTACTTCTTCGTTACCTATTTGGATTCCTTTTATTTTTTTTTCCTGCCGAATTGCTCTGGCCAGCACCTCCAGTACTATGTTGAATAGGAGTGGTGAAAGTGGGCACCCTTGTCTTGTTCCTGTCCTCAGAGGGATGGCTTTCAGCTTTTGTCCATTGAGTATGCTGTTGTCTGTGGGTCTATCATATATGGCCTTTATTATGTTGAGGTACTTTCCTTCTATACCCATTTTACTGAGGGTTGTTATCATAAATGGGTGTTGGATCTTGTCGAATGCTTTCTCTGCGTCTATTGAGATGATCATGTGGTTTTTGTTTTTCATTTTGTTGATGTAGTGTATCACGTTGATTGACTTGCGGGTGTTGAACCATCCCTGTGTCCCTGGTATAAATCCCACTTGATCCTGGTGTATAATCTTTTTGATGTATTGCTGTAATCGGTTTGCCAAAATTTTGTTGAGGATTTTTGCATCTATGTTCATCAGTGATATCGGCCTGTAGTTCTCCTTCTTTGTGTTGTCCTTGTCAGGTTTTGGGATCAGAGTGATGTTGGCTTCATAGAATGTGTTAGGGAGTTCTCCATCTTTCTCAATTTTCTGGAACAGTTTGAGGAGAATAGGTACAAAGAACTCACACTGCTTAACAACAAAAAAACAAACAACCCGATCAAAAAATGGGCTGAGGACATGAACAGACATTTCTCAAAAGAAGATATGAATATGGCCAATAGACACATGAAAAGATGTTCATCATCGCTAATCATCAGGGAAATGCAAATCAAAACTACACTAAGATATCACCTTACCCCCGTTAGATTGGCAAAAACATCCAAAACCAAGAACGACAAATGTTGGAGAGGTTGTGGAGAAAGAGGAACCCTCATACACTGTTGGTGGGAATGCAAACTGGTACAGCCACTATGGAAAACAGTATGGAGATTTCTCAAAAAGTTAAAAATAGAAATACCCTATGACCCAGCCATCCCATTACTGGGTATCTATCCTAAGAACCTGATATCAGATATCTCAAGAGTCCGTTGCACCCCTATGTTCATCGCAGCATTATTTACAATAGCCAAGACGTGGAACCAGCCTACATGCCCAGAAACTGATGATTGGATAAAGAAGATGTGGTATATATACACAACGGAATACTACTCAGCCATAAAAAAAGACGACATTTTCCCATTCACAACAATGTGGATGGACCTCGAGGGCATTATGTTAAGCGAAATAAGTCAGTCAGAGAAAGACAAACTCTATATGACTCCACTCATAGGTGGAAATTAGTATATTGAGAAGGAGATCTGATCGGTGGTTACCAGGGAAAAGGGGGGGTGGGGGCAGGGCACGGAGGGGGAAGTGGTGTTCCCACAACATGACTAACAAAAATGTACAACTGAAATTTCACAAGCTTGTAATCCATCATAACATTAATAAACAAAAAAAAAAAAAAAAAGATGCTTTGGGGCCCATCTGCCCCTATGGAAAGAACGCAGCACTTTGTGCCTTGCAGCTCTAGGGCAATGTAGCACACCCAGAGCAGAAGTTCTACTTCAGCCAGATCAGGCCTGCAAAGAAACTGCGTTTCACAGGCCTTTGTAAGAGATGTTCCCGGTAGGCTGTTAGAGCACTGTGCAGAGCGAGTTGTTTCCTAGCTTCCCAGAGAGCTGGAAGCAAGATGCTTTGGGGCCCGTTAATTGTATCCCCTGCTACTTTGCTGTAGTTGTTGATTATTTCTAATAGTTTTTCTGTGGATTCTTTGGGGTTTTCTATGTATAAGATCATGTCGTCTGCAAACAACGCGAGTTTTACTTCTTCGTTACCTATTTGGATTCCTTTTATTTTTTTTTCCTGCCGAATTGCTCTGGCCAGCACCTCCAGTACTATGTTGAATAGGAGTGGTGAAAGTGGGCACCCTTGTCTTGTTCCTGTCCTCAGAGGGATGGCTTTCAGCTTTTGTCCATTGAGTATGCTGTTGTCTGTGGGTCTATCATATATGGCCTTTATTATGTTGAGGTACTTTCCTTCTATACCCATTTTACTGAGGGTTGTTATCATAAATGGGTGTTGGATCTTGTCGAATGCTTTCTCTGCGTCTATTGAGATGATCATGTGGTTTTTGTTTTTCATTTTGTTGATGTAGTGTATCACGTTGATTGACTTGCGGGTGTTGAACCATCCCTGTGTCCCTGGTATAAATCCCACTTGATCCTGGTGTATAATCTTTTTGATGTATTGCTGTAATCGGTTTGCCAAAATTTGGTTGAGGATTTTTGCATCTATGTTCATCAGTGATATCGGCCTGTAGTTCTCCTTCTTTGTGTTGTCCTTGTCAGGTTTTGGGATCAGAGTGATGTTGGCTTCATAGAATGTGTTAGGGAGTTCTCCATCTTTCTCAATTTTCTGGAACAGTTTGAGGAGAATAGGTACAAAGAACTCACACTGCTTAACAACAAAAAAACAAACAACCCGATCAAAAAATGGGCTGAGGACATGAACAGACATTTCTCAAAAGAAGATATGAATATGGCCAATAGACACATGAAAAGATGTTCATCATCGCTAATCATCAGGGAAATGCAAATCAAAACTACACTAAGATATCACCTTACCCCCGTTAGATTGGCAAAAACATCCAAAACCAAGAACGACAAATGTTGGAGAGGTTGTGGAGAAAGAGGAACCCTCATACACTGTTGGTGGGAATGCAAACTGGTACAGCCACTATGGAAAACAGTATGGAGATTTCTCAAAAAGTTAAAAATAGAAATACCCTATGACCCAGCCATCCCATTACTGGGTATCTATCCTAAGAACCTGATATCAGATATCTCAAGAGTCCGTTGCACCCCTATGTTCATCGCAGCATTATTTACAATAGCCAAGACGTGGAACCAGCCTACATGCCCAGAAACTGATGATTGGATAAAGAAGATGTGGTATATATACACAACGGAATACTACTCAGCCATAAAAAAAGACGACATTTTCCCATTCACAACAATGTGGATGGACCTCGAGGGCATTATGTTAAGCGAAATAAGTCAGTCAGAGAAAGACAAACTCTATATGACTCCACTCATAGGTGGAAATTAGTATATTGAGAAGGAGATCTGATCGGTGGTTACCAGGGAAAAGGGGGGGTGGGGGAGGGCACGGAGGGGGAAGTGGTGTTCCCACAACATGACTAACAAAAATGTACAACTGAAATTTCACAAGCTTGTAATCCATCATAACATTAATAAACAAAAAAAAAAAAAAAAAGATGCTTTGGGGCCCATCTGCCCCTATGGAAAGAACGCAGCACTTTGTGCCTTGCAGCTCTAGGGCAATGTAGCACACCCAGAGCAGAAGTTCTACTTCAGCCAGATCAGGCCCGCAAAGAAACTGCGTTTCACAGGCCTTTGTAAGAGATGTTCCCGGCAGGCTGTTAGAGCACTGTGCAGAGCGAGTTGTTTCTTAGCTTCCCAACGAGCTGGAAGCAAGATGCTTTAGGGGCCATCTGCCCTTAAGTAAAGAAGGCAGCACTTTGTGCCTTGCAGCTCTACGGCAATGTAGCACACCCAGAGCAGAAGTTCTTCTTCAGCCAGATCAGGCCTGCAAAGAAACTGCGTTTCACAGGCCTTTGTAAGAGATGTTCCCGGTAGGCTGTTAGAGCACTGTGCAGAGCGAGTTGTTTCTTAGCTTCCCAAAGAGCTGGAAGCAAGATGCTTTGGGGCCCTTCTCACCCTTTGGAAAGAAGGCAGCACTTTGTGCCTTACAGCTCTAGGGCAATGTAGCACACCCAGAGCAGAAGTTCTTCTTCAGCCAGATCAGGCCTGCAAAGAAACTGCGTTTCACAGGCCTTTGTGAGAGATGTTCCCTGTAGGCTGTTAGAGCACTGTGCAGAGCGAGTTCTTTCTTAGCTTCCCAAAGACCTGGAAGCAAGATGCTTTGGGGGCCATCTGCCGTTAAGTAAAGAAGGCAGCACTTTGTGCCTTTCAGCTCTAGGGCAGTGCAGCACACCCCGAGCAGAAGTTCTACTTCAGCCAGATCAGGCCTGCAAAGAAACTGCGTTTCACAGGCCTTTGTAAGAGATGTTCCCGGTAGGCTGTTAGAGCACTGTGCAGAGCGAGTTGTTTCTTAGCTTCCCAGAGAGCTGGAAGCAAGATGCTTTGGGGCCCGTTAATTTTATACCCTGCTACTTTACTGTAGTTGTTGATTATTTCTAATAGTTTTTCTGTGGATTCTTTGGGGTTTTGTATGTATAAGATCATGTCGTCTGCAAACAACGCGAGTTTTACTTCTTCGTTACCTATTTGGATTCCTTTTATTTTTTTTTCCTGCCGAATTGCTCTGGCCAGCACCTCCAGTACTATGTTGAATAGGAGTGGTGAAAGTGGGCACCCTTGTCTTGTTCCTGTCCTCAGAGGGATGGCTTTCAGCTTTTGTCCATTGAGTATGATGTTGGCTGTGTGTCTATCATATATGGCCTTTATTATGTTGAGGTACTTTCCTTCTATACCCATTTTACTGAGGGTTTTTATCATAAATGGGTGTTGGATCTTGTCGAATGCTTTCTCTGCGTCTATTGAGATGATCATGTGGTTTTTGTTTTTCATTTTGTTGATGTAGTGTATCACGTTGATTGACTTGCGGGTGTTGAACCATCCCTGTGTCCCTGGTATAAATCCCACTTGATCATGGTGTATAATCTTTTTGATGTATTGCTGTAATCGGTTTGCCAAAATTTGGTTGAGGATTTTTGCATCTATGTTCATCAGTGATATCGGCCTGTAGTTCTCCTTCTTTGTGTTGTCCTTGTCAGGTTTGGGGATCAGAGTGATGTTGGCTTCATAGAATGTGTTAGGGAGTTCTCCATCTTTCTCAATTTTCTGGAACAGTTTGAGGAGAATAGGTACAAAGAACTCACACTGCTTAACAACAAAAAAACAAACAACCCGATGAAAAAATGGCCAGAGGACATGAACAGACATTTCTCAAAAGAATATATGAATATGGCCAATAGACACATGAAAAGATGTTCATCATCGCTAATCATCAGGGAAATGCAAATCAAAACTACACTAAGATATCACCTTACCCCCGTTAGATTGGCAAAAACATCCAAAACCAAGAATGACGAATGTTGGAGAGGTTGTGGAGAAAGAGGAACCCTCATACACTGTTGGTGGGAATGCAAACTGGTACAGCCACTATGGAAAACAGTATGGAGATTTCTCAAAAAGTTAAAAATAGAAATACCCTATGACCCAGCCATCCCATTACTGGGTATCTATCCTAAGAACCTGATATCAGATATCTCAAGAGTCCGTTGCACCCCTATGTTCATCGCAGCATTATTTACAATAGCCAAGACGTGGAACCAGCCTACATGCCCAGAAACTGATGATTGGATAAAGAAGATGTGGTATATATACACAATGGAATACTACTCAGCCATAAAAAAAGACGACATTGGCCCATTCACAACAATGTGGATGGACCTCGAGGGCATTATCTTAAGCGAAATAAGTCAGTCAGAGAAAGACGAACTCTATATGACTCCACTCATAGGTGGAAATTAGTATATTGAGAAGGAGATCTGATCGGTGGTTACCAGGGAAAAGGGGGGGTGGGGGAGGGCACGGAGGGGGAAGTGGTGTTCCCACAACATGACTAACAAAAATGTACAACTGAAATTTCACAAGCTTGTAATCCATCATAACATTAATAAACAACAACAACAAAAAAAAGATGCTTTGGGGCCCATCTGCCCCTATGGAAAGAACGCAGCACTTTGTGCCTTGCAGCTCTAGGGCAATGTAGCACACCCAGAGCAGAAGTTCTACTTCAGCCAGATCAGGCCCGCAAAGAAACTGCGTTTCACAGGCCTTTGTAAGAGATGTTCCCGGCAGGCTGTTAGAGCACTGTGCAGAGCGAGTTGTTTCTTAGCTTCCCAACGAGCTGGAAGCAAGATGCTTTAGGGGCCATCTGCCCTTAAGTAAAGAAGGCAGCACTTTGTGCCTTGCAGCTCTACGGCAATGTAGCACACCCAGAGCAGAAGTTCTTCTTCAGCCAGATCAGGCCTGCAAAGAAACTGCGTTTCACAGGCCTTTGTAAGAGATGTTCCCGGTAGGCTGTTAGAGCACTGTGCAGAGCGAGTTGTTTCTTAGCTTCCCAAAGAGCTGGAAGCAAGATGCTTTGGGGCCCTTCTCACCCTTTGGAAAGAAGGCAGCACTTTGTGCCTTACAGCTCTAGGGCAATGTAGCACACCCAGAGCAGAAGTTCTTCTTCAGCCAGATCAGGCCTGCAAAGAAACTGCGTTTCACAGGCCTTTGTGAGAGATGTTCCCTGTAGGCTGTTAGAGCACTGTGCAGAGCGAGTTCTTTCTTAGCTTCCCAAAGACCTGGAAGCAAGATGCTTTGGGGGCCATCTGCCGTTAAGTAAAGAAGGCAGCACTTTGTGCCTTTCAGCTCTAGGGCAGTGCAGCACACCCCGAGCAGAAGTTCTACTTCAGCCAGATCAGGCCTGCAAAGAAACTGCGTTTCACAGGCCTTTGTAAGAGATGTTCCCGGTAGGCTGTTAGAGCACTGTGCAGAGCGAGTTGTTTCTTAGCTTCCCAGAGAGCTGGAAGCAAGATGCTTTGGGGCCCGTTAATTTTATACCCTGCTACTTTACTGTAGTTGTTGATTATTTCTAATAGTTTTTCTGTGGATTCTTTGGGGTTTTGTATGTATAAGATCATGTCGTCTGCAAACAACGCGAGTTTTACTTCTTCGTTACCTATTTGGATTCCTTTTATTTTTTTTTCCTGCCGAATTGCTCTGGCCAGCACCTCCAGTACTATGTTGAATAGGAGTGGTGAAAGTGGGCACCCTTGTCTTGTTCCTGTCCTCAGAGGTATGGCTTTCAGCTTTTGTCCATTGAGTATGATGTTGGCTGTGTGTCTATCATATATGGCCTTTATTATGTTGAGGTACTTTCCTTCTATACCCATTTTACTGAGGGTTTTTATCATAAATGGGTGTTGGATCTTGTCGAATGCTTTCTCTGCGTCTATTGAGATGATCATGTGGTTTTTGTTTTTCATTTTGTTGATGTAGTGTATCACGTTGATTGACTTGCGGGTGTTGAACCATCCCTGTGTCCCTGGTATAAATCCCACTTGATCATGGTGTATAATCTTTTTGATGTATTGCTGTAATCGGTTTGCCAAAATTTGGTTGAGGATTTTTGCATCTATGTTCATCAGTGATATCGGCCTGTAGTTCTCCTTCTTTGTGTTGTCCTTGTCAGGTTTGGGGATCAGAGTGATGTTGGCTTCATAGAATGTGTTAGGGAGTTCTCCATCTTTCTCAATTTTCTGGAACAGTTTGAGGAGAATAGGTACAAAGAACTCACACTGCTTAACAACAAAAAAACAAACAACCCGATGAAAAAATGGCCAGAGGACATGAACAGACATTTCTCAAAAGAATATATGAATATGGCCAATAGACACATGAAAAGATGTTCATCATCGCTAATCATCAGGGAAATGCAAATCAAAACTACACTAAGATATCACCTTACCCCCGTTAGATTGGCAAAAACATCCAAAACCAAGAATGACGAATGTTGGAGAGGTTGTGGAGAAAGAGGAACCCTCATACACTGTTGGTGGGAATGCAAACTGGTACAGCCACTATGGAAAACAGTATGGAGATTTCTCAAAAAGTTAAAAATAGAAATACCCTATGACCCAGCCATCCCATTACTGGGTATCTATCCTAAGAACCTGATATCAGATATCTCAAGAGTCCGTTGCACCCCTATGTTCATCGCAGCATTATTTACAATAGCCAAGACGTGGAACCAGCCTACATGCCCAGAAACTGATGATTGGATAAAGAAGATGTGGTATATATACACAATGGAATACTACTCAGCCATAAAAAAAGACGACATTGGCCCATTCACAACAATGTGGATGGACCTCGAGGGCATTATCTTAAGCGAAATAAGTCAGTCAGAGAAAGACGAACTCTATATGACTCCACTCATAGGTGGAAATTAGTATATTGAGAAGGAGATCTGATCGGTGGTTACCAGGGAAAAGGGGGGGTGGGGGAGGGCACGGAGGGGGAAGTGGTGTTCCCACAACATGACTAACAAAAATGTACAACTGAAATTTCACAAGCTTGTAATCCATCATAACATTAATAAACAACAACAACAAAAAAAAGATGCTTTGGGGCCCATCTGCCCCTATGGAAAGAACGCAGCACTTTGTGCCTTGCAGCTCTAGGGCAATGTAGCACACCCAGAGCAGAAGTTCTACTTCAGCCAGATCAGGCCCGCAAAGAAACTGCGTTTCACAGGCCTTTGTAAGAGATGTTCCCGGTAGGCTGTTAGAGCACTGTGCAGAGCGAGTTGTTTCTTAGCTTCCCAAGGAGATGGAAGCAAGATGCTTTAGGGGTCATGTGCCCTTAAGGAAAGAAGGCAGCACTATGTGTCTTGCAGCTCTAGGGCAACGTAGCACACCCAGAGCAGTTGTTCTACTTCTGCCAAGTCAGGCCTGCAAAGAAACTTCGTTTCACAGGCCTTTGTAAGAGATGTTCCCAGTAGGCTGTTAGAGCACTGTGCAGAGCGAGTTGTTTCTTAGCTTCCCAAAGAGCTGGAAGCAAGATGCTTTGGGGCCAATCTGCCCCTATGGAAAGAACGCAGCACTTTGTGCCTTGCAGCTCTAGGGCAATGCAGCACATCCCGAGCAGAAGTTTTACTTCAGCCAGATCAGGCCTGCAAAGAAACTGCGTTTCACAGGCCTTTGTAAGAGATGTTCCCGGTAGGCTGTTAGAGCACTGTGCAGAGCGAGTTGTTTCTTAGCTTCCCAGAGATGGAAGCAAGATGCTTTGGGGCCCTTCTCACCCTTTGGAAAGAAGGCAGCACTTTGTGCCTTGCAGCTCTGGGGCAATGTAGCACACCCAAAGCAGAAGTTCTACTTCAGCCAGATCAGGACTGCAAAGAAACTGCGTTTCACAGGCCTTTGTAAGAGATGTTCCCTGTAAGCTGTTAGAGCACTGTGCAGAGCGAGTTGTTTCTTAGCTTCCCAAGGAGATGGAAGCAAGATGCTTTAGGTCCATCAGCCCTTAAGGAAAGAAGGCAGCACTTTGTGCCTTGCATCTCTAGGGCAATGTTGCACACCCAGAGCAGTTGTTCTACTTCTGCCAGGTCAGGCCTGCAAAGAAACTGCGTTTCACAGGCCTTTGTAAGAGATGTTCCCGGTAGGCTGTAAGAGCACTGTGCAGAGCGACTAGTTTCTTAGCTTCCCAGAGCGCTGGAAGCAAGATGCTTTGGGGCCCCTCTGCCCCTATGGAAAGAACGCAGCACTTTGTGCCTTGCAGCTCTAGGGCAATGCAGCACACCCAGAGCAGAAGTTCTACTTCAGCCAGATCAGGCCTGCAAAGGAACTGCGTTTCACAGGCCTTTGTAAGAGATGTTCCCGGTAGGCTGTTAGAGCACTGTGCAGAGCGAGTTGTTTCTTAGCTTCCCAGAGAGCTGGAAGCAAGATGCTTTCGGCCCGTTAATTTTATACCCTGCTACTTTGCTGTAGTTGTTGATTATTTCTAATAGTTTTTCTGTGGATTCTTTGGGGTTTTCTATGTATAAGATCATGTCGTCTGCAAACAACGCGAGTTTTACTTCTTCGTTACCTATTTGGATTCCTTTTATTTTTTTTCCTGCCGTATTGCTCTGGCCAGCACCTCCAGTACTATGTTGAATAGGAGTGGTGAAAGTGGGCACCCTTGTCTTGTTCCTGTCCTCAGAGGGATGGCTTTCAGCTTTTGTCCATTGAGTATGATGTTGGCTGTGGGTCTATCATATATGGCCTTTATTATGTTGAGGTACTTTCCTTCTACACCCATTTTACTGAGGGTTTTTATCATAAATGGGTGTTGGATCTTGTCGAATGCTTTCTCTGCGTCTATTGAGATGATCATGTGGTTTTTGTTTTTCATTTTGTTGATGTAGTGTATCACGTTGATTGACTTGCGGGTGTTGAACCATCCCTGTGTCCCTGGTATAAATCCCACTTGATCATGGTGTATAATCTTTTTGATGTATTGCTGTAATCGGTTTGCCAAAATTTTGTTGAGGATTTTTGCATCGATGTTCATCAGTGATATCGGCCTGTAGTTCTCCTTCTTTGTGTTGTCCTTGTCAGGTTGGGGGATCAGAGTGATGTTGGCTTCATAGAATGTGTTAGGGAGTTCTCCATCTTTCTCAATTTTCTGGAACAGTTTGAGGAGAATAGGTACAAAGAACTCACACTGCTTAACAACAAAAAAACAAACAACCCGATCACAAAATGGGCAGAGGACATGAACAGACATTTCTCCAAAGAAGATATGAATATGGCCAATACACACATGAAAAGATGTTCATCATCGCTAATCATCAGGGAAATGCAAATCAAAACTACACTAAGATATCACCTTACCCCCGTTAGATTGGCAAAAACATCCAAAACCAAGAACGACAAATGTTGGAGAGGTTGTGGAGAAAGAGGAACCCTCATACACTGTTGGTGGGAATGCAAACTGGTACAGCCACTATGGAAAACAGTATGGAGATTTCTCAAAAAGTTAAAAATAGAAATACCCTATGACCCAGCCATCCCATTACTGGGTATCTATCCTAAGAACCTGATATCAGATATCTCAATAGTCCGTTGCACCCCTATGTTCATCGCAGCATTATTTACAATAGCCAAGACGTGGAACCAGCCTACATGCCCAGAAACTGATGATTGGATAAAGAAGATGTGGTATATATACACAATGGAATACTACTCAGCCATAAAAAAAGACGAAATTGGCCCATTCACAACAATGTGGATGGACCTCGAGGGCATTATTTTAAGCGAAATAAGTCAGTCAGAGAAAGACGAACTCTATATGACTCCACTCATAGGTGGAAATTAGTATATTGAGAAGGAGATCTGATCAGTGGTTACCAGGGAAAAGGGGGGGTGGGGGAAGGGCACGGAGGGGGAAGTGGTGTTCCCACAACATGACTAACAAAAATGTACAACTGAAATTTCACAAGCTTGTAATCCATCATAACATTAATAAACAAAAAAAAAATAAAAAAAAATAAAGATGATTTGGGGCCCATCTGCCCCTATGGAAAGAACGCAGCACTTTGTGCCTTGCAGCTCTAGGGCAATGTAGCACACGCAGAGCAGAAGTTCTACTTCATCCAGATCAGGCCTGCAAAGAAACTGCGTTTCACAGGCCTTTGTAAGAGATGTTCCCGGTAGGCTGTTAGAGCACTGTGCAGAGCGACTTGTTTCTTAGCTTCCCGAACAGCCGGAAGCAAGATGCTTTGGGGGCCATCTGCCCTTAAGTAAAGAAGGCAGCACTTTGTGCCTTGCAGCTCTAGGGCAATGTAGCACACCCAGAGCAGATGTTCTACTTCAGCCAGATCAGGCCTGCAAAGAAACTGCGTTTCACAGGCCTTTGTAAGAGATGTTCCCGGTAGGCTGTTAGAGCACTGTGCAGAGCGAGTTGTTTCTTAGCTTCCCAAAGAGCTGGAAGCAAGATGCTTTGGGGCCCTTCTCACCCTTTGGCAAGAAGGCAGCACTTTGTGAATTGCAGCTCTAGGGCAATGTAGCACACGCAGAGCAGAAGTTCTACTTCACCCAGATCAGGCCTGCAAAGAAACTGCGTTTCACAGGCCTTTGTAAGAGATGTTCGCGGTAGGCTGTTAGAGCACTGTGCAGAGCGAGTTGTTTCTTAGCTTCCCAAAGAGCTGGAAGCAAGATGCTTTGGGGCCCTTCTCACCCTTTGGCAAGAAGGCAGCACTTTGTGCCTTGCAGCTCTAGGGCAATGTAGCACACCCAGAGCAGAAGTTCTACTTCAGCCAGATCAGGCCCGCAAAGAAACTGCGTTTCACAGGCCTTTGTAAGAGATGATCGCGGTAGTTTTTTAGAGCACTGTGCAGAGCGAGTTGTTTCTTAGCTTCCCAAACAGCTGGAAGCAAGATGCTTTGGTGCCCTACTCACCCTTTGGAAAGAAGGCAGCACTTTGTGCCTTGCAGCTCTAGGGCAATGTAGCACACCCAGAGCAGAAGTTGTACTTCAGCCAGATCAGGCCTGCAAAGAAACTGCGTTTCACAGGCCTTTGTAAGAGATGTTCCCGGTAGGCTGTTAGAGCACTGTGCAGAGCGAGTTCTTTCTTAGCTTCCCAAAGACCTGGAAGCAAGATGCTTTGGTGGCCATCTGCCCCTAAGGAAAGAAGGCAGCAATTGTTGCCTTGCAGCTCCAGGGCAATGTAGCACACCCAGAGCAGTTGTTCTACTTCTGCAAGGTCAGGCCTGCAAAGAAACTGCGTTTCACAGGACTTTGTAAGAGATGTTCCCGGTAGGCTGTTAGAGCACTGTGCAGAGCGAGTTGTTTCTTAGCTTCCCAAAGAGCTGGAAGCAAGATGATTTAGGGGCCATCTGCCCTTAAGGAAAGAAGGCAGCACTTTGTGCCTTGCATCTCTAGGGCAATGTAGCACACCCAGAGCAGTTGTTCTACTTCTGCCAAGTCAGGCCTGCAAAGAAACTGCGTTTCACAGGCCTTTGTAAGAGATGTTCCCGGTAGGCTGTAAGAGCACTGTGCAGAGCGACTAGTTTCTTAGCTTCCCAGAGAGCAGGAAGCAAGATGCTTTGGGGCCCTTCTCACCCTTTGGAAAGAAGGCAGCACTTGGTGCCTTGCAGCTCTAGGGCAAAGTAGCACACCCAGAGCAGAAGTTGTACTTCAGCCAGATTAGGCCTGCAAAGAAGCTGCGTTTGACAGGCCTTTGTAAGAGATGTTCCCCGTAGGCTGTTAGAGCACTGTGCAGAGCGAGTTGTTTCTTAGCTTCCCAAAGACCTGGAAGCAAGATGGTTTGGGGGCCATCT
Source organism: Equus asinus (assembly GCF_041296235.1). NCBI lineage: Eukaryota > Metazoa > Chordata > Mammalia > Perissodactyla > Equidae > Equus > Equus asinus. The sequence continues at coordinate 64,791,357 of NC_091790.1, read as the reverse complement.
GCCCTTAAGGAAAGAAGGCAGCACTTTGTGCCTTGCAGCTCTAGGGCAATGTAGCACACCCAGAGCAGATCTTCTACTTCTGCCAGGTCAGGCCTGCAAAGAAACTGCGTTTCACAGGCCTTTGTAACAGATGTTCCCTGTAGGCTGTTAGAGCACTGTGCAGAGAGACTTGTTTCATAGCTTCCCGAACAGCCGGAAGCAAGATGCTTTGGGGGCCATCTGCCCTTAAGTAAAGAAGGCAGCCCTTTGTGCCTTGCAGCTCTAGGGCAATGTAGCACACCCAGAGCAGATGTTCTACTTCAGCCAGATCAGGCCTGCAAAGAAACTGCGTTTCACAGGCCTTTGTAAGAGATGTTCCCGGTAGGCTGTTAGAGCACTGTGCAGAGCGACTTGTTTCTTAGCTTTCCAACGAGCTGGAAGCAAGATGCTTTGGGGCCCTCTCACCCTTTGGAAAGAAGGCAGCACTTTGTGCCTTGCAGCTCTAGGGCAATGTAGCACACCCAGAGCCGAAGTTCTACTTCAGCTAGATCAGACCTGCAAAGAAAGTTCGTTTCACAGGCCTTTGTAAGAGATGTTCCCGGTAGGCTGTAAGAGCACTGTGTAGAGCGACTAGTTTCTTAGCTTCCCAGAGAGCTGGAAGCAAGAGGCTTTCGGGCCCGTTAATTTTATACCCTGCTACTTTGCTGTAGTTGTTGATTATTTCTAATAGTTTTTCTGTATATTCTTTGGGGTTTTCTATGTATAAGATCATGTCGTCTGCAAACAACGCGAGTTTTACTTCTTCGTTACCTATTTGGATTCCTTTTATAGTTTTTTCCTGCCGAATTGCTCTGGCCAGCACCTCCAGTACTATGTTGAATAGGAGTGGTGAAAGTGGGCACCCTTGTCTTGTTCCTGTCCTCAGAGGGATGGCTTTCAGCTTTTGTCCATTGAGTATGATGTTGGCTGTGGGTCTATCATATATGGCCTTTATTATGTTGAGGTACTTTCCTTCTATAGCCATTTTACTGAGGGTTTTTATCATAAATGGGTGTTGGATCTTGTCGAATGCTTTCTCTGCGTCTATTGAGATGATCATGTGGTTTTTGTTTTTCATTTTGTTGATGTAGTGTATCACGTTGATTGACTTGCGGGTGTTGAACCATCCCTGTGTCCCTGTTATAAATCCCACTTGATCATGGTGTATAATCTTTTTGATGTATTGCTGTAATCGGTTTGCCAAAATTTGGTTGAGGATTTTTGCATCTATGTTCATCAGTGATATCGGCCTGTAGTTCTCCTTCTTTGTGTTGTCCTTGTCAGGTTTGGGGATCAGAGTGATGTTGGCTTCATAGAATGTGTTAGGGAGTTCTCCATCTTTCTCAATTTTCTGGAACAGTTTGAGGAGAATAGGTACAAAGAACTCACACTGCTTAACAACAAAAAACAAACAACCCGATCAAAAAATGGGCAGAGGACATGAACAGACATTTCTCAAAAGAAGATATGAATATGGCCGATACACACATGAAAAGATGTTCATCATCGCTAATCATCAGGGAAATGCAAATCAAAACTACACTAAGATATCACCTTACCCCCGTTAGATTGGCAAAAACATCCAAAACCAAGAACGACAAATGTTGGAGAGGTTGTGGAGAAAGAGGAACCCTCATACACTGTTGGTGGGAATGCAAACTGGTACAGCCACTATGGAAAACAGTATGGAGATTTCTCAAAAAGTTAAAAATAGAAATACCCTATGACCCAGCCATCCCATTACTGGGTATCTATCCTAAGAACCTGATATCAGATATCTCAAGAGTCCGTTGCACCCCTATGTTCATCGCAGCATTATTTACAATAGCCAAGACGTGGAACCAGCCTACATGCCCAGAAACTGATGATTGGATAAAGAAGATGTGGTATATATACACAATGGAATACTACTCAGCCATAAAAAAAGACGACATTGGCCCATTCACAACAATGTGGATGGACCTCGAGGGCATTATGTTAAGCGAAATAAGTCAGTCAGAGAAAGACGAACTCTATATGACTGCACTCATAGGTGGAAATTAGTATATTGAGAAGGAGATCTGATCGGTGGTTACCAGGGAAAAGGGGGGGTGGGGGGAGGGCACGGAGGGGGAAGTGGTGTTCCCACAACATGACTAACAAAAATGTACAACTGAAATTTCACAAGCTTGTAAACCATCATAACATTAATAAACAAACAACAAAAAAAGATGCTTTGGGGCCCATCTGCCCCTATGGAAAGAACGCAGCACTTTGTGCCTTGCAGCTCTAGGGCAATGTAGCACACCCAGAGCAGAAGTTCTACTTCAGCCAGATCAGGCCCGCAAAGAAACTGCGTTTCACAGGCCTTTGTAAGAGATGTTCGCGTTAGGCTGTTAGAGCATTTTGCAGAGCGAGTTGTTTCTCAGCTTCCAAAAGAGTTGGAAGCAAGATGCTTTGGGGCCCTTCTCACCCTTTGGAAAGAAGGCAGCACTTTGTGCCTTGCAGCTCTAGGGCAATGTAGCACACCCAGAGCCGAAGTTCTAGTTCAGCTAGATCAAACCTGCAAAGAAACTTCGTTTCACAGGCCTTTGTAAGAGATGTTCCCGGTAGGCTGTAAGAGCACTGTGCAGAGCGACTAGTTTCTTAGCTTCCCAGAGAGCCGGAAGCAAGATGCTTTGGGGCCCATGTGCCCCTATGGAAAGAACGCAACACTTTGTGCCTTGCAGCTCTAGGGCAATGCAGCACACCCCGAGCAGAAGTTCTACTTCAGCCAGATCAGGCCTGCAAAGAAACTGCGTTTCACAGGCCTTTGTAAGAGATGTTCCCGGTAGGCTGTTAGAGCACTGTGCAGAGCGAGTTGTTTCTTAGCTTCCCAGAGAGCTGGAAGCAAGATGCTTTGGGGCCCGTTAATTTTATACCCTGCTACTTTGCTGTAGTTGTTGATTATTTCTAATAGTTTTTCTGTGGATTCTTTGGGGTTTTGTCTGTATAAGATCATGTCGTCTGCAAACAACGCGAGTTTTAATTCTTCGTTACCTATTTCGATTCCTTTTATTCCTTTTTCCTGCCGTATTGCTCTGGCCAGCACCTCCAGTACTATGTTGAATAGGAGTGGTGAAAGTGGGCACCCTTGTCTTGTTCCTGTCCTCAGAGGGATGGCTTTCAGCTTTTGTCCATTGAGTATGCTGTTGGCTGTGGGTCTATCATATATGGCCTTTATTATGTTGAGGTACTTTCCTTCTATACCCATTTTACTGAGGGTTGTTATCATAAATGGGTGTTGGATCTTGTCGAATGCTTTCTCTGCGTCTATTGAGATGATCATGTGGTTTTTGTTTTTCACTTTGTTGATGTAGTGTATCACGTTGATTGACTTGCGGGTGTTGAACCATCCCTGTGTCCCTGGTATAAATCCCACTTGATCATGGTGTATAATCTTTTTGATGTATTGCTGTAATCGGTTTGCCAAAATTTGGTTGAGGATTTTTGCATCTATGTTCATCAGTGATATCGGCCTGTAGTTCTCCTTCTTTGTGTTGTCCTTGTCAGGTTTGGGGATCAGAGTGATGTTGGCTTCATAGAATGTGTTAGGGAGTTCTCCATCTTTCTCAATTTTCTGGAACAGTTTGAGGAGAATAGGTACAAAGAACTCACACTGCTTAACAACAAAAAAACAAACAACTCGATCAAAAAATGGGCAGAGGACATGAACAGACATTTCTCCAAAGAAGATATGAATATGGCCAATAGACACATGAAAAGATGTTCATCATCGCTAATCATCAGGGAAATGCAAATCAAAACTACACTAAGATATCACCTTACCCCCGTTAGATTGGCAAAAACATCCAAAACCAAGAACGACAAATGTTGGAGAGGTTGTGGAGAAAGAGGAACCCTCATACACTGTTGGTGGGAATGCAAACTGGTACAGCCACTATGGAAAACAGTATGGAGATTTCTCAAAAAGTTAAAAATAGAAATACCCTATGACCCAGCCATCCCATTACTGGGTATCTATCCTAAGAACCTGATATCAGATATCTCAAGAGTCCGTTGCACCCCTATGTACATCGCAGCATTATTTACAATAGCCAAGACGTGGAACCAGCCTACATGCCCAGAAACTGATGATTGGATAAAGAAGATGTGGTATATATACACAATGGAATACTACTCAGCCATAAAAAAAGACGACATTGGCCCCTTCACAACAATGTGGATGGACCTCGAGGGCATTATGTTAAGCGAAATAAGTCAGTCAGAGAAAGACGAACTCTATATGACTCCACTCATAGGTGGAAATTAGTATATTGAGAAGGAGATCTGATCGGTGGTCACCAGGGAAAAGGGGGGGTGGGGTGAGGGCACGGAGGGGGAAGTGGTGTTCCCACAACATGACTAACAAAAATGTACAACTGAAATTTCAGAAGCTTGTAAACCATCATAACATTAATAAACAAACAAAAAAAAAAGATGCTTTGGGGCCCATCTGCCCCTATGGAAAGAACGTAGCACTTTCTGCCTTGCAGCTCTAGGGCAATGTAGCACACCCAGAGCAGAAGTTCTACTTCAGCCAGATCAGGCCCGCAAAGAAACTGCGTTTCACAGGCCTTTGTAAGAGATGTTCCCGGTAGGCTGTTAGAGCACTGTGCAGAGCGAGTTGTTTCTTAGCTTCCCAAAGAGCTGGAAGCAAGATGCTTTGGGGCCCTTCTCACCCTTTGGCAAGAAGGCAGCACTTTGTGCCTTGCAGCTCTAAGGCAATGTAGCACACCCAGAGCAGAAGTTCTACTTCAGCCAGATCAGGCCCGCAAAGAAACTGCGTTTCACAGGCCTTTGTAAGAGATGTTCGCGTTAGGCTGTTAGAGCATTTTGCAGAGCGAGTTGTTTCTCAGCTTCCTAAAGAGTTGGAAGCAAGATGCTTTGGGGCCCTTCTCTCCCTTTGGAAAGAAGGCAGCACTTTGTGCCTTGCAGCTCTAGGGCAATGTAGCACACCCAGAGCCGAAGTTCTAGTTCAGTTAGATCAAACCTGCAAAGAAACTTCGTTTCACAGGCCTTTGTAAGAGATGTTCCCGGTAGGCTGTAAGAGCACTGTGCAGAGCGACTAGTTTCTTAGCTTCCCAGAGAGCCGGAAGCAAGATGCTTTGGGGCCCATGTGCCCCTAAGGAAAGAACGCAGCACTTTGTGCCTTGCAGCTCTAGGGCAATGCAGCACACCCTGAGCAGAAGTTCTACTTCAGCCAGATCAGGCCTGCAAAGAAACTGCGTTTCACAGGCCTTTGTAAGAGATGTTCCCGGTAGGCTGTTAGAGCACTGTGCAGAGCGAGTTGTTTCTTAGCTTCCCAGAGAGCTGGAAGCAAGATGCTTTGGGGCCCGTTAATTTTATACCCTGCTACTTTGCTGTAGTTGTTGATTATTTCTAATAGTTTTTCTGTGGATTCTTTGGGGTTTTCTATGTATAAGATCATGTCGTCTGCAAACAACGCGAGTTTTACTTCTTCGTTACCTATTTGGATTCCTTTTATTTTTTTTTCCTGCCGTATTGCTCTGGCCAGCACCTCCAGTACTATGTTGAATAGGAGTGGTGAAAGTGGGCACCCTTGTCTTGTTCCTGTCCTCAGAGGGATGGCTTTCAGCTTTTGTCCATTGAGTATGATGTTGGCTGTGGGTCTATCATATATGGCCTTTATTATGTTGAGGTACTTTCCTTCTACACCCATTTTACTGAGGGTTTTTATCATAAATGGGTGTTGGATCTTGTCGAATGCTTTCTCTGTGTCTATTGAGATGATCATGTGGTTTTTGTTTTTCATTTTGTTGATGTAGTGTATCACGTTGATTGACTTGCGGGTGTTGAACCATCCCTGTGTCCCTGGTATAAATCCCACTTGATCATGGTGTATAATCTTTTTGATGTATTGCTGTAATCGGTTTGCCAAAATTTTGTTGAGGATTTTTGCATCGATGTTCATCAGTGATATCGGCCTGTAGTTCTCCTTCTTTGTGTTGTCCTTGTCAGGTTGGGGGATCAGAGTGATGTTGGCTTCATAGAATGTGTTAGGGAGTTCTCCATCTTTCTCAATTTTCTGGAACAGTTTGAGGAGAATAGGTACAAAGAACTCACACTGCTTAACAACAAAAAAACAAACAACCCGATCAAAAAATGGGCAGAGGACATGAACAGACATTTCTCCAAAGAAGATATGAATATGGCCAATACACACATGAAAAGATGTTCATCATCGCTAATCATCAGGGAAATGCAAATCAAAACTACACTAAGATATCACCTTACCCCCGTTAGATTGGCAAAAACATCCAAAACCAAGAACGACAAATGTTGGAGAGGTTGTGGAGAAAGAGGAACCCTCATACACTGTTGGTGGGAATGCAAACTGGTACAGCCACTATGGAAAACAGTATGGAGATTTCTCAAAAAGTTAAAAATAGAAATACCCTATGACCCAGCCATCCCATTACTGGGTATCTATCCTAAGAACCTGATATCAGATATCTCAAGAGTCCGTTGCACCCCTATGTTCATCGCAGCATTATTTAGAATAGCCAAGACGTGGAACCAGCCTACATGCCCAGAAACTGATGATTGGATAAAGAAGATGTGGTATATATACACAATGGAATACTACTCAGCCATAAAAAAAGACGAAATTGGCCCATTCACAACAATGTGGATGGACCTCGAGGGCATTATTTTAAGCGAAATAAGTCAGTCAGAGAAAGACGAACTCTATATGACTCCACTCATAGGTGGAAATTAGTATATTGAGAAGGAGATCTGATCAGTGGTTACCAGGGAAAAGGGGGGGTGGGGGAAGGGCACGGAGGGGGAAGTGGTGTTCCCACAACATGACTAACAAAAATGTACAACTGAAATTTCACAAGCTTGTAATCCATCATAACATTAATAAACAAAAAAAAAATAAAAAAAAATAAAGATGATTTGGGGCCCATCTGCCCCTATGGAAAGAACGCAGCACTTTGTGCCTTGCAGCTCTAGGGCAATGTAGCACACGCAGAGCAGAAGTTCTACTTCACCCAGATCAGGCCTGCAAAGAAACTGCGTTTCACAGGCCTTTGTAAGAGATGTTCCCGGTAGGCTGTTAGAGCACTGTGCAGAGCGACTTGTTTCTTAGCTTCCCGAACAGCCGGAAGCAAGATGCTTTGGGGGCCATCTGCCCTTAAGTAAAGAAGGCAGCACTTTGTGCCTTGCAGCTCTAGGGCAATGTAGCACACCCAGAGCAGATGTTCTACTTCAGCCAGATCAGGCCTGCAAAGAAACTGCGTTTCACAGGCCTTTGTAAGAGATGTTCCCGGTATGCTGTTAGAGCACTGTGCAGAGCGAGTTGTTTCTTAGCTTCCCAAAGAGCTGGAAGCAAGATGCTTTGGGGCCCTTCTCACCCTTTGGCAAGAAGGCAGCACTTTGTGAATTGCAGCTCTAGGGCAATTTAGCACACGCAGAGCAGAAGTTCTACTTCACCCAGATCAGGCCTGCAAAGAAACTGCGTTTCACAGGCCTTTGTAAGAGATGTTCGCGGTAGGCTGTTAGAGCACTGTGCAGAGCGAGTTGTTTCTTAGCTTCCCAAACAGCTGGAAGCAAGATGCTTTGGTGCCCTACTCACCCTTTGGCAAGAAGGCAGCACTTTGTGCCTTGCAGCTCTAGGGCAATGTAGCACACCCAGAGCAGAAGTTGTACTTCAGCCAGATCAGGCCTGCAAAGAAACTGCGTTTCACAGGCCTTTGTAAGAGATGTTCCCGGTAGGCTGTTAGAGCACTGTGCAGAGCGAGTTCTTTCTTAGCTTCCCAAAGACCTGGAAGCAAGATGCTTTAGTGGCCATCTGCCCCTAAGGAAAGAAGGCAGCAATTGGTGCCTTGCAGCTCCAGGGCAATGTAGCACACCCAGAGCAGTTGTTCTACTTCTGCAAGGTCAGGCCTGCAAAGAAACTGCGTTTCACAGGACTTTGTAAGAGATGTTCCCGGTAGGCTGTTAGAGCACTGTGCAGAGCGAGTTGTTTCTTAGCTTCCCAAAGAGCTGCAAGCAAGATGATTTAGGGGCCATCTGCCCTTAAGGAAAGAAGGCAGCACTTTGTGCCTTGCATCTCTAGGGCAATGTAGCACACCCAGAGCAGTTGTTCTACTTCTGCCAAGTCAGGCCTGCAAAGAAACTGCGTTTCACAGGCCTTTGTAAGAGATGTTCCGGGTAGGCTGTTAGAGCACTGTGCAGAGCGAGTTGTTTCTTAGCTTCCCAAAGAGCTGGAAGCAAGATGCTTTGGGGCCCTACTCAGCCTTTGGAAAGAAGGCAGCACTTTGTGCCTTGCAGCTCTAGGGCAATGTAGCACACCCAGAGCAGAAGTTCTACTTCAGCTAGATCAGACCTGCAAAGAAACTTCGTTTCACAGGCCTTTGTAAGAGATGTTCCCGGTAGGCTGTAAGAGCACTGTGCAGAGCGACTAGTTTCTTAGCTTCCCAGAGAGCAGGAAGCAAGATGCTTTGGGGCCCTTCTCACCCTTTGGAAAGAAGGCAGCACTTGGTGCCTTGCAGCTCTAGGGCAAAGTAGCACACCCAGAGCAGAAGTTGTACTTCAGCCAGATTAGGCCTGCAAAGAAGCTGCGTTTGACAGGCCTTTGTAAGAGATGTTCCCCGTAGGCTGTTAGAGCACTGTGCAGAGCGAGTTGTTTCTTAGCTTCCCAAAGACCTGGAAGCAAGATGGTTTGGGGGCCATCTGCCCTTAAGGAAAGAAGGCAGCACTTTGTGCCTTGCAGCTCTAGGGCAATGTAGCACACCCAGAGCAGATGTTCTACTTCTGCCAGGTCAGGCCTGCAAAGAAACTGCGTTTCACAGGCCTTTGTAACAGATGTTCCCTGTAGGCTGTTAGAGCACTGTGCAGAGCGACTTGTTTCATAGCTTCCCGAACAGCCGGAAGCAAGATGCTTTGGGGGCCATCTGCCCTTAAGTAAAGAAGGCAGCCCTTTGTGCCTTGCAGCTCTAGGGCAATGTAGCACACCCAGAGCAGATGTTCTACTTCAGCCAGATCAGGCCTGCAAAGAAACTGCGTTTCACAGGCCTTTGTAAGAGATGTTCCCGGTAGGCTGTTAAAGCACTGTGCAGAGCGACTTGTTTCTTAGCTTTCCAACGAGCTGGAAGCAAGATGCTTTGGGGCCCTCTCACCCTTTGGAAAGAAGGCAGCACTTTGTGCCTTGCAGCTCTAGGGCAATGTAGCACACCCAGAGCCGAAGTTCTACTTCAGCTAGATCAGACCTGCAAAGAAAGTTCGTTTCACAGGCCTTTGTAAGAGATGTTCCCGGTAGGCTGTTAGAGCACTGTACAGAGCGAGTTGTTTCTTAGCTTCCCAACGAGCTGGAAGCAAGATGCTTTAGGGGCCATCTGCCCTTAAGGAAAGAAGGCAGCACTTTGTGCCTTGCAGCTCTAGGGCAAAGTAGCACACCCAGAGCAGAAGTTCTACTTGAGCCAGATCAGGCCTGCAAAGAAACTGCGTTTCACAGGCCTTTGTAAGAGATGTTCCCGGTAGGCTGTTAGAGCACTGTGCAGAGCGAGTTGTTTCTTAGCTTCCCAGAGAGCTGGAAGCAAGATGCTTTGGGGCCCGTTAATTTTATACCCTGCTACTTTGCTGTAGTTGTTGATTATTTCTAATAGTTTTTCTGTGGATTCTTTGGGGTTTTCTATGTATAAGATCATGTCGTCTGCAAACAACGCGAGGTTTACTTCTTCGTTACCCATTTGGATTCCTTTTATTTTTTTTTCCTGCCGAATTGCTCTGGCCAGCACCTCCAGTACTATGTTGAATAGGAGTGGTGAAAGTGGGCACCCTTGTCTTGTTCCTGTCCTCAGAGGGATGGCTTTCAGCTTTTGTCCATTGAGTATGATGTTGGCTGTGGGTCTATCATATATGGCCTTTATTATGTTGAGGTACTTTCCTTCTATACCCATTTTACTGAGGGTTGTTATCACAAATGGGTGTTGGATCTTGTCGAATGCTTTCTCTGCGTCTATTGAGATGATCATGTGGTTTTTGTTTTTCACTTTGTTGATGTAGTGTATCACGTTGATTGACTTGCGGGTGTTGAACCATCCCTGTGTCCCTGGTATAAATCCCACTTGATCATGGTGTATAATCTTTTTGATGTATTGCTGTAATCAGTTTGCCAAAATTTTGTTGAGGATTTTTGCATCTATGTTCATCAGTGATATCGGCCTGTAGTTCTCCTTCTTTGTGTTGTCCTTGTCAGGTTTGGGGATCAGAGTGATGTTGGCTTCATAGAATGTGTTAGGGAGTTCTCCATCTTTCTCAATTTTCTGGAACAGTTTGAGGAGAATAGGTACAAAGAACTCACACTGCTTAACAACAAAAAAACAAGCAACCCGATCAAAAAATGGGCAGAGGACATGAACAGACATTTCTCCAAAGAAGATATGAATATGGCCAATAGACACATGAAAAGATGTTCATCATCGCTAATCATCAGGGAAATGCAAATCAAAACTACACTAAGATATCACCTTACCCCCGTTAGATTGGCAAAAACATCCAAAACCAAGAACGACAAATGTTGGAGAGGTTGTGGAGAAAGAGGAACCCTCATACACTGTTGGTGGGAATGCAAACTGGTACAGCCACTATGGAAAACAGTATGGAGATTTCTCAAAAAGTTAAAAATAGAAATACCCTATGACCCAGCCATCCCATTACTGGGTATCTATCCTAAGAACCTGATATCAGATATCTCAAGAGTCCGTTGCACCCCTATGTTCATCGCAGCATTATTTACAATATCCAAGACGTGGAACCAGCCTACGTGCCCAGAAACTGATGATTGGATAAAGAAGATGTGGTATATATACACAATGGAATACTACTCAGCCATAAAAAAAGACGACATTGGCCCATTCACAACAATGTGCATGGACCTCGAGGGCATTATGTTAAGCGAAATAAGTCAGTCAGAGAAAGACAGACTCTATATGACTCCACTCATAGGTGGAAATTAGTATATTGAGAAGGAGATCTGATCGGTGGTTACCAGGGAAAAGGGGGGGTGGGGGGAGGGCACGGAGGGGGAAGTGGTGTTCCCACAACATGACTAACAAAAATGTACAACTGAAATTTCACAAGCTGGTAATCCATCATAACATTAATAAACAAAAAAAAAAAAAAAGATGCTTTGGGGCCCATCTGCCCCTATGGAAAGAACGCAGCACTTTGTGCCTTGCAGCTCTAGGGCAATGTAGCACACCCAGAGCAGAAGTTCTACTTCAGCCAGATCAGGCCCGCAAAGAAACTGCGTTTCACAGGCCTTTGTAAGAGATGTTCCCGGTAGGCTGTTAGTGCACTGTGCAGAGCGAGTTGTTTCTTAGCTTCCCAACGAGCTGGAAGCAAGATGCTTTAGGGGCCATCTGCCCTTAAGGAAAGAAGGCAGCACTTTGTGCCTTGAAGCTCTAGGGCAAAGTAGCACACCCAGAGCAGAAGTTCTACTTCAGCCAGATCAGGCCTGCAAAGAAACTGCGTTTCACAGGCCTTTGTAAGAGATGTTCCCGGTAGGCTGTTAGAGCACTGTGCAGAGCGAGTTGTTTCTTAGCTTCCCAACGAGCTGGAAGCAAGATGCTTTAGGGGCCATCTGCCCTTAAGGAAAGAAGGCAGCACTTTGTGCCTTTCAGCTCTAGGGCAATGCAGCACACCCCGAGCAGAAGTTGTACTTCAGCCAGATCAGGCCCGCAAAGAAACTGTGTTTCACAGGCCTTTGTAAGAGATGTTCCCGGTAGGCTGTTAGAGCACTGTGCAGAGCGAGTTGTTTCTTAGCTTCCCAAAGAGCTGGAAGCAAGATGCTTTGGGGCCCTTCTCACCCTTTGGCAAGAAGGCAGCACTTTGTGCCTTGCAGCTCTAAGGCAATGTAGCACACCCAGAGCAGAAGTTCTACTTCACCCAGATCAGGCCTGAAAAGAAACTGCGTTTCACAGGCCTTTGTAAGAGATGTTCCCGGTAGGCTGTTAGAGCACTGTGCACAGCGAGTTGTTTCTCAGCTTCCAAAAGAGTTGCAAGCAAGATGCTTTGAGGCTCATCTGCCCCTTTGAATTGAAGGCAGTACTTTGTGCCTTGCAGCTCTAGGGCAATGTAGCACACCCAGAGCAGAAGTTCTACTTCAGCCAGATCAGGCCTGCAAAGAAACTGCGTTTCACAGGCCTTTGTGAGAGATGTTCACGGTAGGCTGTTAGAGCACTGTGCAGAGCGAGTTGTTTCTTAGCTTCCCAGAGAGCTGGAAGCAAGATGCCTTGGGGCCCGTTAATTGTATCCCCTGCTACTTTGCTGTAGTTGTTTATTATTTCTAATAGTTTTTCTGTGGATTCTTTGGGGTTTTCTATGTATAAGATCATGTCGTCTGCAGACAACGTGAGTTTTACTTCTTCGTTACCTATTTGGATTCCTTTTATTTTTTTTTCCTGCCGAATTGCTCTGGCCAGCATCTGCAGTACTATGTTGAATAGGAGTGGTTAAAGTGGGCACCCTTGTCTTGTTCCTGTCCTCAGAGGGATGGCTTTCAGCTTTTGTCCATTGAGTATGATGTTGGCTGTGGGTCTATCATATATGGCCTTTATTATGTTGAGGTACTTTCCTTCTATACCCATTTTACTGAGGGTTGTTATCATAAATGGGTGTTGGATCTTGTCGAATGCTTTCTCTGCGTCTATTGAGATGATCATGTGGTTTTTGTTTTTCATTTTGTTGATGTAGTGTATCACGTTGATTGACTTGCGGGTGTTGAACCATCCCTGTGTCCCTGGTATAAATCCCACTTGATCATGGTGTATAATCTTTTTGATGTATTGCTGTAATCGGTTTGCCAAAATTTGGTTGAGGATTTTTGCATCTATGTTCATCAGTGATATCGGCCTGTAGTTCTCCTTCTTTGTGTTGTCCTTGTCAGGTTTGGGGATCAGAGTGATGTTGGCTTCATAGAATGTGTTAGGGAGTTCTCCATCTTTCTCAATTTTCTGGAACAGTTTGAGGAGAATAGGTACAAAGAACTCACACTGCTTAACAACAAAAAAACAAACAACCCGATCAAAAAATGGGCAGAGGACATGAACAGACATTTCTCCAAAGAAGATATGAACATGGCCAATAGACACATGAAAAGATGTTCATCATCGCTAATCATCAGGGAAATGCAAATCAAAACTACACTAAGATATCACCTTACCCCCGTTAGATTGGCAAAAACATCCAAAACCAAGAACGACAAATGTTGGAGAGGTTGTGGAGAAAGAGGAACCCTCATACACTGTTGGTGGGAATGCAAACTGGTACAGCCACTATGGAAAACAGTATGGAGATTTCTCAAAAAGTTAAAAATAGAGATACCCTATGACCCAGCCATCCCATTACTGGGTATCTATCCTAAGAACCTGATATCAGATATCCCAAGAGTCCGTTGCACCCCTATGTTCATCGCAGCATTATTTACAATAGCCAAGACGTGGAACCAGCCTACGTGCCTAGAAACTGATGATTGGATAAAGAAGATGTGGTATATATACACAACGGAATACTACTCAGCCATAAAAAAAGACGACATTGGCCCATTCACAACAATGTGCATGGACCTCGAGGGCATTATGTTAAGCGAAATAAGTCAGTCAGAGAAAGACAGACTCTATATGACTCCACTCATAGGTGGAAATTAGTATATTGAGAAGGAGATCTGATCGGTGGTTACCAGGGAAAAGGGGGGGTGGGGGGAGGGCACGGAGGGGGAAGTGGTGTTCCCACAACATGACTAACAAAAATGTACAACTGAAATTTCACAAGCTTGTAATCCATCATAACATTAATAAACAAAAAAAAAAAAAAAGATGCTTTGGGGCCCATCTGCCCCTATGGAAAGAACGCAGCACTTTGTGCCTTGCAGCTCTAGGGCAATGTAGCACACCCAAAGCAGAAGTTCTACTTCAGCCAGATCAGGCCCGCAAAGAAACTGCGTTTCACAGGCCTTTGTAAGAGATGTTCCCGGTAGGCTGTTAGAGCACTGTGCAGAGCGAGTTCATTCTTAGCTTCCCAAAGACCTGGAAGCCAGATGCTTTGGGGGCCATCTGCCGTTAAGTAAAGAAGGCAGCACTTTGTGCCTTTCAGCTCTAGGGCAATGCAGCACACCCCGAGCAGAAGTTCTACTTCAGCCAGATCCGGCCTGCAAAGAAACTGCGTTTCACAGGCCTTTGTAAGAGATGTTCCCGGTAGGCTGTTAGAGCACTGTGCAGAGCGAGTTGTTTCTTAGCTTCCCAAGGAGCTGGAAGCAAGATGCTTTAGGGGCCATCTGCCCTTAAGTAAAGAAGGCAGCACTTTGTGCCTTGCAGCTCTAGGGCAATGTAGCACACCCAGAGCAGTTGTTCTACTTCTGCCAGATCAGGCCTGCAAAGAAACTGCGTTTCACAGGCCTTTGTAAGAGATGTTCCCGGTAGGCTGTTAGAGCACTGTGCAGAGCGAGTTGTTTCTTAGCTTCCCAGAGAGCTGGAAGCAAGATGCTTTGGGGCCCGTTAATTTTATACCCTGCTACTTTGCTGTAGTTGTTGATTATTTCTAATAGTTTTTCTGTGGATTCTTTGGGGTTTTCTATGTATAAGATCATGTCGTCTGCAAACAACGCGAGTTTTACTTCTTCGTTACCTATTTGGATTCCTTTTATTTTATTTTCCTGCCGAATTGCTCTGGCCAGCACCTCCAGTACTATGTTGAATAGGAGTGGTGAAAGTGGGCACCCTTGTCTTGTTCCTGTCCTCAGAGGGATGGCTTTCAGCTTTTGTCCATTGAGTATGATGTTGGCTGTGGGTCTATCATATATGGCCTTTATTATGTTGAGGTACTTTCCTTCTATACCCATTTTACTGAGGGTTGTTATCATAAATGGGTGTTGGATCTTGTCGAATGCTTTCTCTGCGTCTATTGAGATGATCATGTGGTTTTTGTTTTTCATTTTGTTGATGTAGTGTATCACGTTGATTGACTTGCGGGTGTTGAACCATCCCTGTGTCCCTGGTATAAATCCCACTTGATCATGGTGTATAATCTTTTTGATGTATTGCTGTAATCGGTTTGCCAAAATTTGGTTGAGGATTTTTGCATCTATGTTCATCAGTGATATCGGCCTGTAGTTCTCCTTCTTTGTGTTGTCCTTGTCAGGTTTGGGGATCAGAGTGATGTTGGCTTCATAGAATGTGTTAGGGAGTTCTCCATCTTTCTCAATTTTCTGGAACAGTTTGAGGAGAATAGGTACAAAGAACTCACACTGCTTAACAACAAAAAAACAAACAACCCGATCAAAAAATGGGCAGAGGACATGAACAGACATTTCTCCAAAGAAGATATGAATATGGCCAATAGACACATGAAAAGATGTTCATCATCGCTAATCATCAGGGAAATGCAAATCAAAACTACACTAAGATATCACCTTACCCCCGTTAGATTGGCAAAAACATCCAAAACCAAGAACGACAAATGTTGGAGAGGTTGTGGAGAAAGAGGAACCCTCATACACTGTTGGTGGGAATGCAAACTGGTACAGCCACTATGGAAAACAGTATGGAGATTTCTCAAAAAGTTAAAAATAGAAATACCCTATGACCCAGCCATCCCATTACTGGGTATCTATCCTAAGAACCTGATATCAGATATCTCAAGAGTCCGTTGCACCCCTATGTTCATCGCAGCATTATTTACAATATCCAAGACGTGGAACCAGCCTACGTGCCCAGAAACTGATGATTGGATAAAGAAGATGTGGTATATATACACAATGGAATACTACTCAGCCATAAAAAAAGACGACATTGGCCCATTCACAACAATGTGCATGGACCTCGAGGGCATTATGTTAAGCGAAATAAGTCAGTCAGAGAAAGACAGACTCTATATGACTCCACTCATAGGTGGAAATTAGTATATTGAGAAGGAGATCTGATCGGTGGTTACCAGGGAAAAGGGGGGGTGGGGGGAGGGCACGGAGGGGGAAGTGGTGTTCCCACAACATGACTAACAAAAATGTACAACTGAAATTTCACAAGCTGGTAATCCATCATAACATTAATAAACAACAAAAAAAAAAAAGATGCTTTGGGGCCCATCTGCCCCTATGGAAAGAACGCAGCACTTTGTGCCTTGCAGCTCTAGGGCAATGTAGCACACCCAGAGCAGAAGTTCTACTTCAGCCAGATCAGGCCCGCAAAGAAACTGCGTTTCACAGGCCTTTGTAAGAGATGTTCCCGGTAGGCTGTTAGTGCACTGTGCAGAGCGAGTTGTTTCTTAGCTTCCCAACGAGCTGGAAGCAAGATGCTTTAGGGGCCATCTGCCCTTAAGGAAAGAAGGCAGCACTTTGTGCCTTGAAGCTCTAGGGCAAAGTAGCACACCCAGAGCAGAAGTTCTACTTCAGCCAGATCAGGCCTGCAAAGAAACTGCGTTTCACAGGCCTTTGTAAGAGATGTTCCCGGTAGGCTGTTAGAGCACTGTGCAGAGCGAGTTGTTTCTTAGCTTCCCAACGAGCTGGAAGCAAGATGCTTTAGGGGCCATCTGCCCTTAAGGAAAGAAGGCAGCACTTTGTGCCTTTCAGCTCTAGGGCAATGCAGCACACCCCGAGCAGAAGTTGTACTTCAGCCAGATCAGGCCCGCAAAGAAACTGTGTTTCACAGGCCTTTGTAAGAGATGTTCCCGGTAGGCTGTTAGAGCACTGTGCAGAGCGAGTTGTTTCTTAGCTTCCCAAAGAGCTGGAAGCAAGATGCTTTGGGGCCCTTCTCACCCTTTGGCAAGAAGGCAGCACTTTGTGCCTTGCAGCTCTAAGGCAATGTAGCACACCCAGAGCAGAAGTTCTACTTCACCCAGATCAGGCCTGAAAAGAAACTGCGTTTCACAGGCCTTTGTAAGAGATGTTCCCGGTAGGCTGTTAGAGCACTGTGCACAGCGAGTTGTTTCTCAGCTTCCAAAAGAGTTGCAAGCAAGATGCTTTGAGGCTCATCTGCCCCTTTGAATTGAAGGCAGCACTTTGTGCCTTGCAGCTCTAGGGCAATGTAGCACACCCAGAGCAGAAGTTCTACTTCAGCCAGATCAGGCCTGCAAAGAAACTGCGTTTCACAGGCCTTTGTGAGAGATGTTCACGGTAGGCTGTTAGAGCACTGTGCAGAGCGAGTTGTTTCTTAGCTTCCCAGAGAGCTGGAAGCAAGATGCCTTGGGGCCCGTTAATTGTATCCCCTGCTACTTTGCTGTAGTTGTTGATTATTTCTAATAGTTTTTCTGTGGATTCTTTGGGGTTTTCTATGTATAAGATCATGTCGTCTGCAGACAACGTGAGTTTTACTTCTTCGTTACCTATTTGGATTCCTTTTATTTTTTTTTCCTGCCGAATTGCTCTGGCCAGCATCTGCAGTACTATGTTGAATAGGAGTGGTTAAAGTGGGCACCCTTGTCTTGTTCCTGTCCTCAGAGGGATGGCTTTCAGCTTTTGTCCATTGAGTATGATGTTGGCTGTGGGTCTATCATATATGGCCTTTATTATGTTGAGGTACTTTCCTTCTATACCCATTTTACTGAGGGTTGTTATCATAAATGGGTGTTGGATCTTGTCGAATGCTTTCTCTGCGTCTATTGAGATGATCATGTGGTTTTTGTTTTTCATTTTGTTGATGTAGTGTATCACGTTGATTGACTTGCGGGTGTTGAACCATCCCTGTGTCCCTGGTATAAATCCCACTTGATCATGGTCTATAATCTTTTTGATGTATTGCTGTAATCGGTTTGCCAAAATTTGGTTGAGGATTTTTGCATCTATGTTCATCAGTGATATCGGCCTGTAGTTCTCCTTCTTTGTGTTGTCCTTGTCAGGTTTGGGGATCAGAGTGATGTTGGCTTCATAGAATGTGTTAGGGAGTTCTCCATCTTTCTCAATTTTCTGGAACAGTTTGAGGAGAATAGGTACAAAGAACTCACACTGCTTAACAACAAAAAAACAAACAACCCGATCAAAAAATGGGCAGAGGACATGAACAGACATTTCTCCAAAGAAGATATGAACATGGCCAATAGACACATGAAAAGATGTTCATCATCGCTAATCATCAGGGAAATGCAAATCAAAACTACACTAAGATATCACCTTACCCCCGTTAGATTGGCAAAAACATCCAAAACCAAGAACGACAAATGTTGGAGAGGTTGTGGAGAAAGAGGAACCCTCATACACTGTTGGTGGGAATGCAAACTGGTACAGCCACTATGGAAAACAGTATGGAGATTTCTCAAAAAGTTAAAAATAGAGATACCCTATGACCCAGCCATCCCATTACTGGGTATCTATCCTAAGAACCTGATATCAGATATCCCAAGAGTCCGTTGCACCCCTATGTTCATCGCAGCATTATTTACAATAGCCAAGACGTGGAACCAGCCTACGTGCCCAGAAACTGATGATTGGATAAAGAAGATGTGGTATATATACACAACGGAATACTACTCAGCCATAAAAAAAGACGACATTGGCCCATTCACAACAATGTGCATGGACCTCGAGGGCATTATGTTAAGCGAAATAAGTCAGTCAGAGAAAGACAGACTCTATATGACTCCACTCATAGGTGGAAATTAGTATATTGAGAAGGAGATCTGATCGGTGGTTACCAGGGAAAAGGGGGGGTGGGGGGAGGGCACGGAGGGGGAAGTGGTGTTCCCACAACATGACTAACAAAAATGTACAACTGAAATTTCACAAGCTTGTAATCCATCATAACATTAATAAACAAAAAAAAAAAAAAAAGATGCTTTGGGGCCCATCTGCCCCTATGGAAAGAACGCAGCACTTTGTGCCTTGCAGCTCTAGGGCAATGTAGCACACCCAAAGCAGAAGTTCTACTTCAGCCAGATCAGGCCCGCAAAGAAACTGCGTTTCACAGGCCTTTGTAAGAGATGTTCCCGGTAGGCTGTTAGAGCACTGTGCAGAGCGAGTTGTTTCTTAGCTTCCCAGAGAGCTGGAAGCAAGATGCTTTGGGGCCCGTTAATTTTATACCCTGCTACTTTGCTGTAGTTGTTGATTATTTCTAATAGTTTTTCTGTGGATTCTTTGGGGTTTTCTATGTATAAGATCATGTCGTCTGCAAACAACGCGAGTTTTACTTCTTCGTTACCTATTTGGATTCCTTTTATTTTTTTTTCCTGCCGAATTGCTCTGGCCAGCACCTCCAGTACTATGTTGAATAGGAGTGGTGAAAGTGGGCACCCTTGTCTTGTTCCTGTCCTCAGAGGGATGGCTTTCAGCTTTTGTCCATTGAGTATGATGTTGGCTGTGGGTCTATCATATATGGCCTTTATTATGTTGAGGTACTTTCCTTCTATACCCATTTTACTGAGGGTTGTTATCATAAATGGGTGTTGGATCTTGTCGAATGCTTTCTCTGCGTCTATTGAGATGATCATGTGGTTTTTGTTTTTCATTTTGTTGATGTAGTGTATCACGTTGATTGACTTGCGGGTGTTGAACCATCCCTGTGTCCCTGGTATAAATCCCACTTGATCATGGTGTATAATCTTTTTGATGTATTGCTGTAATCGGTTTGCCAAAATTTGGTTGAGGATTTTTGCATCTATGTTCATCAGTGATATCGGCCTGTAGTTCTCCTTCTTTGTGTTGTCCTTGTCAGGTTTGGGGATCAGAGTGATGTTGGCTTCATAGAATGTGTTAGGGAGTTCTCCATCTTTCTCAATTTTCTGGAACAGTTTGAGGAGAATAGGTACAAAGAACTCACACTGCTTAACAACAAAAAAACAAACAACCCGATCAAAAAATGGGCAGAGGACATGAACAGACATTTCTCCAAAGAAGATATGAATATGGCCAATAGACACATGAAAAGATGTTCATCATCGCTAATCATCAGGGAAATGCAAATCAAAACTACACTAAGATATCACCTTACCCCCGTTAGATTGGCAAAAACATCCAAAACCAAGAACGACAAATGTTGGAGAGGTTGTGGAGAAAGAGGAACCCTCATACACTGTTGGTGGGAATGCAAACTGGTACAGCCACTATGGAAAACAGTATGGAGATTTCTCAAAAAGTTAAAAATAGAAATACCCTATGACCCAGCCATCCCATTACTGGGTATCTATCCTAAGAACCTGATATCAGATATCTCAAGAGTCCGTTGCACCCCTATGTTCATCGCAGCATTATTTACAATATCCAAGACGTGGAACCAGCCTACGTGCCCAGAAACTGATGATTGGATAAAGAAGATGTGGTATATATACACAATGGAATACTACTCAGCCATAAAAAAAGACGACATTGGCCCATTCACAACAATGTGCATGGACCTCGAGGGCATTATGTTAAGCGAAATAAGTCAGTCAGAGAAAGACAGACTCTATATGACTCCACTCATAGGTGGAAATTAGTATATTGAGAAGGAGATCTGATCGGTGGTTACCAGGGAAAAGGGGGGGTGGGGGGAGGGCACGGAGGGGGAAGTGGTGTTCCCACAACATGACTAACAAAAATGTACAACTGAAATTTCACAAGCTGGTAATCCATCATAACATTAATAAACAACAAAAAAAAAAAAGATGCTTTGGGGCCCATCTGCCCCTATGGAAAGAACGCAGCACTTTGTGCCTTGCAGCTCTAGGGCAATGTAGCACACCCAGAGCAGAAGTTCTACTTCAGCCAGATCAGGCCCGCAAAGAAACTGCGTTTCACAGGCCTTTGTAAGAGATGTTCCCGGTAGGCTGTTAGTGCACTGTGCAGAGCGAGTTGTTTCTTAGCTTCCCAACGAGCTGGAAGCAAGATGCTTTAGGGGCCATCTGCCCTTAAGGAAAGAAGGCAGCACTTTGTGCCTTGAAGCTCTAGGGCAAAGTAGCACACCCAGAGCAGAAGTTCTACTTCAGCCAGATCAGGCCTGCAAAGAAACTGCGTTTCACAGGCCTTTGTAAGAGATGTTCCCGGTAGGCTGTTAGAGCACTGTGCAGAGCGAGTTGTTTCTTAGCTTCCCAACGAGCTGGAAGCAAGATGCTTTAGGGGCCATCTGCCCTTAAGGAAAGAAGGCAGCACTTTGTGCCTTTCAGCTCTAGGGCAATGCAGCACACCCCGAGCAGAAGTTGTACTTCAGCCAGATCAGGCCCGCAAAGAAACTGTGTTTCACAGGCCTTTGTAAGAGATGTTCCCGGTAGGCTGTTAGAGCACTGTGCAGAGCGAGTTGTTTCTTAGCTTCCCAAAGAGCTGGAAGCAAGATGCTTTGGGGCCCTTCTCACCCTTTGGCAAGAAGGCAGCACTTTGTGCCTTGCAGCTCTAAGGCAATGTAGCACACCCAGAGCAGAAGTTCTACTTCACCCAGATCAGGCCTGAAAAGAAACTGCGTTTCACAGGCCTTTGTAAGAGATGTTCCCGGTAGGCTGTTAGAGCACTGTGCACAGCGAGTTGTTTCTCAGCTTCCAAAAGAGTTGCAAGCAAGATGCTTTGAGGCTCATCTGCCCCTTTGAATTGAAGGCAGCACTTTGTGCCTTGCAGCTCTAGGGCAATGTAGCACACCCAGAGCAGAAGTTCTACTTCAGCCAGATCAGGCCTGCAAAGAAACTGCGTTTCACAGGCCTTTGTGAGAGATGTTCACGGTAGGCTGTTAGAGCACTGTGCAGAGCGAGTTGTTTCTTAGCTTCCCAGAGAGCTGGAAGCAAGATGCCTTGGGGCCCGTTAATTGTATCCCCTGCTACTTTGCTGTAGTTGTTGATTATTTCTAATAGTTTTTCTGTGGATTCTTTGGGGTTTTCTATGTATAAGATCATGTCGTCTGCAGACAACGTGAGTTTTACTTCTTCGTTACCTATTTGGATTCCTTTTATTTTTTTTTCCTGCCGAATTGCTCTGGCCAGCATCTGCAGTACTATGTTGAATAGGAGTGGTTAAAGTGGGCACCCTTGTCTTGTTCCTGTCCTCAGAGGGATGGCTTTCAGCTTTTGTCCATTGAGTATGATGTTGGCTGTGGGTCTATCATATATGGCCTTTATTATGTTGAGGTACTTTCCTTCTATACCCATTTTACTGAGGGTTGTTATCATAAATGGGTGTTGGATCTTGTCGAATGCTTTCTCTGCGTCTATTGAGATGATCATGTGGTTTTTGTTTTTCATTTTGTTGATGTAGTGTATCACGTTGATTTACTTGCGGGTGTTGAACCATCCCTGTGTCCCTGGTATAAATCCCACTTGATCATGGTGTATAATCTTTTTGATGTATTGCTGTAATCGGTTTGCCAAAATTTGGTTGAGGATTTTTGCATCTATGTTCATCAGTGATATCGGCCTGTAGTTCTCCTTCTTTGTGTTGTCCTTGTCAGGTTTGGGGATCAGAGTGATGTTGGCTTCATAGAATGTGTTAGGGAGTTCTCCATCTTTCTCAATTTTCTGGAACAGTTTGAGGAGAATAGGTACAAAGAACTCACACTGCTTAACAACAAAAAAACAAGCAACCCGATCAAAAAATGGGCAGAGGACATGAACAGACATTTCTCCAAAGAAGATATGAATATGGCCAATAGACACATGAAAAGATGTTCATCATCGCTAATCATCAGGGAAATGCAAATCAAAACTACACTAAGATATCACCTTACCCCCGTTAGATTGGCAAAAACATCCAAAACCAAGAACGACAAATGTTGGAGAGGTTGTGGAGAAAGAGGAACCCTCATACACTGTTGGTGGGAATGCAAACTGGTACAGCCACTATGGAAAACAGTATGGAGATTTCTCAAAAAGTTAAAAATAGAGATACCCTATGACCCAGCCATCCCATTACTGGGTATCTATCCTAAGAACCTGATATCAGATATCTCAAGAGTCCGTTGCACCCCTATGTTCATCGCAGCATTATTTACAATATCCAAGACGTGGAACCAGCCTACGTGCCCAGAAACTGATGATTGGATAAAGAAGATGTGGTATATATACACAATGGAATACTACTCAGCCATAAAAAAAGACGACATTGGCCCATTCACAACAATGTGCATGGACCTCGAGGGCATTATGTTAAGCGAAATAAGTCAGTCAGAGAAAGACAGACTCTATATGACTCCACTCATAGGTGGAAATTAGTATATTGAGAAGGAGATCTGATCGGTGGTTACCAGGGAAAAGGGGGGGTGGGGGGAGGGCACGGAGGGGGAAGTGGTGTTCCCACAACATGACTAACAAAAATGTACAACTGAAATTTCACAAGCTGGTAATCCATCATAACATTAATAAACAACAAAAAAAAAAAAGATGCTTTGGGGCCCATCTGCCCCTATGGAAAGAACGCAGCACTTTGTGCCTTGCAGCTCTAGGGCAATGTAGCACACCCAGAGCAGAAGTTCTACTTCAGCCAGATCAGGCCCGCAAAGAAACTGCGTTTCACAGGCCTTTGTAAGAGATGTTCCCGGTAGGCTGTTAGTGCACTGTGCAGAGCGAGTTGTTTCTTAGCTTCCCAACGAGCTGGAAGCAAGATGCTTTAGGGGCCATCTGCCCTTAAGGAAAGAAGGCAGCACTTTGTGCCTTGAAGCTCTAGGGCAAAGTAGCACACCCAGAGCAGAAGTTCTACTTCAGCCAGATCAGGCCTGCAAAGAAACTGCGTTTCACAGGCCTTTGTAAGAGATGTTCCCGGTAGGCTGTTAGAGCACTGTGCAGAGCGAGTTGTTTCTTAGCTTCCCAACGAGCTGGAAGCAAGATGCTTTAGGGGCCATCTGCCCTTAAGGAAAGAAGGCAGCACTTTGTGCCTTTCAGCTCTAGGGCAATGCAGCACACCCCGAGCAGAAGTTGTACTTCAGCCAGATCAGGCCCGCAAAGAAACTGTGTTTCACAGGCCTTTGTAAGAGATGTTCCCGGTAGGCTGTTAGAGCACTGTGCAGAGCGAGTTGTTTCTTAGCTTCCCAAAGAGCTGGAAGCAAGATGCTTTGGGGCCCTTCTCACCCTTTGGCAAGAAGGCAGCACTTTGTGCCTTGCAGCTCTAAGGCAATGTAGCACACCCAGAGCAGAAGTTCTACTTCACCCAGATCAGGCCTGAAAAGAAACTGCGTTTCACAGGCCTTTGTAAGAGATGTTCCCGGTAGGCTGTTAGAGCACTGTGCACAGCGAGTTGTTTCTCAGCTTCCAAAAGAGTTGCAAGCAAGATGCTTTGAGGCTCATCTGCCCCTTTGAATTGAAGGCAGCACTTTGTGCCTTGCAGCTCTAGGGCAATGTAGCACACCCAGAGCAGAAGTTCTACTTCAGCCAGATCAGGCCTGCAAAGAAACTGCGTTTCACAGGCCTTTGTGAGAGATGTTCACGGTAGGCTGTTAGAGCACTGTGCAGAGCGAGTTGTTTCTTAGCTTCCCAGAGAGCTGGAAGCAAGATGCCTTGGGGCCCGTTAATTGTATCCCCTGCTACTTTGCTGTAGTTGTTGATTATTTCTAATAGTTTTTCTGTGGATTCTTTGGGGTTTTCTATGTATAAGATCATGTCGTCTGCAGACAACGTGAGTTTTACTTCTTCGTTACCTATTTGGATTCCTTTTATTTTTTTTTCCTGCCGAATTGCTCTGGCCAGCATCTGCAGTACTATGTTGAATAGGAGTGGTTAAAGTGGGCACCCTTGTCTTGTTCCTGTCCTCAGAGGGATGGCTTTCAGCTTTTGTCCATTGAGTATGATGTTGGCTGTGGGTCTATCATATATGGCCTTTATTATGTTGAGGTACTTTCCTTCTATACCCATTTTACTGAGGGTTGTTATCATAAATGGGTGTTGGATCTTGTCGAATGCTTTCTCTGCGTCTATTGAGATGATCATGTGGTTTTTGTTTTTCATTTTGTTGATGTAGTGTATCACGTTGATTGACTTGCGGGTGTTGAACCATCCCTGTGTCCCTGGTATAAATCCCACTTGATCATGGTGTATAATCTTTTTGATGTATTGCTGTAATCGGTTTGCCAAAATTTGGTTGAGGATTTTTGCATCTATGTTCATCAGTGATATCGGCCTGTAGTTCTCCTTCTTTGTGTTGTCCTTGTCAGGTTTGGGGATCAGAGTGATGTTGGCTTCATAGAATGTGTTAGGGAGTTCTCCATCTTTCTCAATTTTCTGGAACAGTTTGAGGAGAATAGGTACAAAGAACTCACACTGCTTAACAACAAAAAAACAAACAACCCGATCAAAAAATGGGCAGAGGACATGAACAGACATTTCTCCAAAGAAGATATGAACATGGCCAATAGACACATGAAAAGATGTTCATCATCGCTAATCATCAGGGAAATGCAAATCAAAACTACACTAAGATATCACCTTACCCCCGTTAGATTGGCAAAAACATCCAAAACCAAGAACGACAAATGTTGGAGAGGTTGTGGAGAAAGAGGAACCCTCATACACTGTTGGTGGGAATGCAAACTGGTACAGCCACTATGGAAAACAGTATGGAGATTTCTCAAAAAGTTAAAAATAGAGATACCCTATGACCCAGCCATCCCATTACTGGGTATCTATCCTAAGAACCTGATATCAGATATCCCAAGAGTCCGTTGCACCCCTATGTTCATCGCAGCATTATTTACAATAGCCAAGACGTGGAACCAGCCTACGTGCCCAGAAACTGATGATTGGATAAAGAAGATGTGGTATATATACACAACGGAATACTACTCAGCCATAAAAAAAGACGACATTGGCCCATTCACAACAATGTGCATGGACCTCGAGGGCATTATGTTAAGCGAAATAAGTCAGTCAGAGAAAGACAGACTCTATATGACTCCACTCATAGGTGGAAATTAGTATATTGAGAAGGAGATCTGATCGGTGGTTACCAGGGAAAAGGGGGGGTGGGGGGAGGGCACGGAGGGGGAAGTGGTGTTCCCACAACATGACTAACAAAAATGTACAACTGAAATTTCACAAGCTTGTAATCCATCATAACATTAATAAACAAAAAAAAAAAAAAAAGATGCTTTGGGGCCCATCTGCCCCTATGGAAAGAACGCAGCACTTTGTGCCTTGCAGCTCTAGGGCAATGTAGCACACCCAAAGCAGAAGTTCTACTTCAGCCAGATCAGGCCCGCAAAGAAACTGCGTTTCACAGGCCTTTGTAAGAGATGTTCCCGGTAGGCTGTTAGAGCACTGTGCAGAGCGAGTTCTTTCTTAGCTTCCCAAAGACCTGGAAGCCAGATGCTTTGGGGGCCATCTGCCGTTAAGTAAAGAAGGCAGCACTTTGTGCCTTTCAGCTCTAGGGCAATGCAGCACACCCCGAGCAGAAGTTCTACTTCAGCCAGATCCGGCCTGCAAAGAAACTGCGTTTCACAGGCCTTTGTAAGAGATGTTCCCGGTAGGCTGTTAGAGCACTGTGCAGAGCGAGTTGTTTCTTAGCTTCCCAAGGAGCTGGAAGCAAGATGCTTTAGGGGCCATCTGCCCTTAAGTAAAGAAGGCAGCACTTTGTGCCTTGCAGCTCTAGGGCAATGTAGCACACCCAGAGCAGTTGTTCTACTTCTGCCAGATCAGGCCTGCAAAGAAACTGCGTTTCACAGGCCTTTGTAAGAGATGTTCCCGGTAGGCTGTTAGAGCACTGTGCAGAGCGAGTTGTTTCTTAGCTTCCCAGAGAGCTGGAAGCAAGATGCTTTAGGGGCCATCTGCCCTTAAGGAAAGAAGGCAGCACTTTGTGCCTTGAAGCTCTAGGGCAAAGTAGCACACCCAGAGCAGAAGTTCTACTTCAGCCAGATCAGGCCTGCAAAGAAACTGCGTTTCACAGGCCTTTGTAAGAGATGTTCCCGGTAGGCTGTTAGAGCACTGTGCAGAGCGAGTTGTTTCTTAGCTTCCCAACGAGCTGGAAGCAAGATGCTTTAGGGGCCATCTGCCCTTAAGGAAAGAAGGCAGCACTTTGTGCCTTTCAGCTCTAGGGCAATGCAGCACACCCCGAGCAGAAGTTGTACTTCAGCCAGATCAGGCCCGCAAAGAAACTGTGTTTCACAGGCCTTTGTAAGAGATGTTCCCGGTAGGCTGTTAGAGCACTGTGCAGAGCGAGTTGTTTCTTAGCTTCCCAAAGAGCTGGAAGCAAGATGCTTTGGGGCCCTTCTCACCCTTTGGCAAGAAGGCAGCACTTTGTGCCTTGCAGCTCTAAGGCAATGTAGCACACCCAGAGCAGAAGTTCTACTTCACCCAGATCAGGCCTGAAAAGAAACTGCGTTTCACAGGCCTTTGTAAGAGATGTTCCCGGTAGGCTGTTAGAGCACTGTGCACAGCGAGTTGTTTCTCAGCTTCCAAAAGAGTTGCAAGCAAGATGCTTTGAGGCTCATCTGCCCCTTTGAATTGAAGGCAGCACTTTGTGCCTTGCAGCTCTAGGGCAATGTAGCACACCCAGAGCAGAAGTTCTACTTCAGCCAGATCAGGCCTGCAAAGAAACTGCGTTTCACAGGCCTTTGTGAGAGATGTTCACGGTAGGCTGTTAGAGCACTGTGCAGAGCGAGTTGTTTCTTAGCTTCCCAGAGAGCTGGAAGCAAGATGCCTTGGGGCCCGTTAATTGTATCCCCTGCTACTTTGCTGTAGTTGTTGATTATTTCTAATAGTTTTTCTGTGGATTCTTTGGGGTTTTCTATGTATAAGATCATGTCGTCTGCAGACAACGTGAGTTTTACTTCTTCGTTACCTATTTGGATTCCTTTTATTTTTTTTTCCTGCCGAATTGCTCTGGCCAGCATCTGCAGTACTATGTTGAATAGGAGTGGTTAAAGTGGGCACCCTTGTCTTGTTCCTGTCCTCAGAGGGATGGCTTTCAGCTTTTGTCCATTGAGTATGATGTTGGCTGTGGGTCTATCATATATGGCCTTTATTATGTTGAGGTACTTTCCTTCTATACCCATTTTACTGAGGGTTGTTATCATAAATGGGTGTTGGATCTTGTCGAATGCTTTCTCTGCGTCTATTGAGATGATCATGTGGTTTTTGTTTTTCATTTTGTTGATGTAGTGTATCACGTTGATTTACTTGCGGGTGTTGAACCATCCCTGTGTCCCTGGTATAAATCCCACTTGATCATGGTGTATAATCTTTTTGATGTATTGCTGTAATCGGTTTGCCAAAATTTGGTTGAGGATTTTTGCATCTATGTTCATCAGTGATATCGGCCTGTAGTTCTCCTTCTTTGTGTTGTCCTTGTCAGGTTTGGGGATCAGAGTGATGTTGGCTTCATAGAATGTGTTAGGGAGTTCTCCATCTTTCTCAATTTTCTGGAACAGTTTGAGGAGAATAGGTACAAAGAACTCACACTGCTTAACAACAAAAAAACAAACAACCCGATCAAAAAATGGGCAGAGGACATGAACAGACATTTCTCCAAAGAAGATATGAACATGGCCAATAGACACATGAAAAGATGTTCATCATCGCTAATCATCAGGGAAATGCAAATCAAAACTACACTAAGATATCACCTTACCCCCGTTAGATTGGCAAAAACATCCAAAACCAAGAACGACAAATGTTGGAGAGGTTGTGGAGAAAGAGGAACCCTCATACACTGTTGGTGGGAATGCAAACTGGTACAGCCACTATGGAAAACAGTATGGAGATTTCTCAAAAAGTTAAAAATAGAGATACCCTATGACCCAGCCATCCCATTACTGGGTATCTATCCTAAGAACCTGATATCAGATATCCCAAGAGTCCGTTGCACCCCTATGTTCATCGCAGCATTATTTACAATAGCCAAGACGTGGAACCAGCCTACGTGCCCAGAAACTGATGATTGGATAAAGAAGATGTGGTATATATACACAACGGAATACTACTCAGCCATAAAAAAAGACGACATTGGCCCATTCACAACAATGTGCATGGACCTCGAGGGCATTATGTTAAGCGAAATAAGTCAGTCAGAGAAAGACAGACTCTATATGACTCCACTCATAGGTGGAAATTAGTATATTGAGAAGGAGATCTGATCGGTGGTTACCAGGGAAAAGGGGGGGTGGGGGGAGGGCACGGAGGGGGAAGTGGTGTTCCCACAACATGACTAACAAAAATGTACAACTGAAATTTCACAAGCTTGTAATCCATCATAACATTAATAAACAAAAAAAAAAAAAAAAGATGCTTTGGGGCCCATCTGCCCCTATGGAAAGAACGCAGCACTTTGTGCCTTGCAGCTCTAGGGCAATGTAGCACACCCAAAGCAGAAGTTCTACTTCAGCCAGATCAGGCCCGCAAAGAAACTGCGTTTCACAGGCCTTTGTAAGAGATGTTCCCGGTAGGCTGTTAGAGCACTGTGCAGAGCGAGTTCTTTCTTAGCTTCCCAAAGACCTGGAAGCCAGATGCTTTGGGGGCCATCTGCCGTTAAGTAAAGAAGGCAGCACTTTGTGCCTTTCAGCTCTAGGGCAATGCAGCACACCCCGAGCAGAAGTTCTACTTCAGCCAGATCCGGCCTGCAAAGAAACTGCGTTTCACAGGCCTTTGTAAGAGATGTTCCCGGTAGGCTGTTAGAGCACTGTGCAGAGCGAGTTGTTTCTTAGCTTCCCAAGGAGCTGGAAGCAAGATGCTTTAGGGGCCATCTGCCCTTAAGTAAAGAAGGCAGCACTTTGTGCCTTGCAGCTCTAGGGCAATGTAGCACACCCAGAGCAGTTGTTCTACTTCTGCCAGATCAGGCCTGCAAAGAAACTGCGTTTCACAGGCCTTTGTAAGAGATGTTCCCGGTAGGCTGTTAGAGCACTGTGCAGAGCGAGTTGTTTCTTAGCTTCCCAGAGAGCTGGAAGCAAGATGCTTTAGGGGCCATCTGCCCTTAAGGAAAGAAGGCAGCACTTTGTGCCTTGAAGCTCTAGGGCAAAGTAGCACACCCAGAGCAGAAGTTCTACTTCAGCCAGATCAGGCCTGCAAAGAAACTGCGTTTCACAGGCCTTTGTAAGAGATGTTCCCGGTAGGCTGTTAGAGCACTGTGCAGAGCGAGTTGTTTCTTAGCTTCCCAACGAGCTGGAAGCAAGATGCTTTAGGGGCCATCTGCCCTTAAGGAAAGAAGGCAGCACTTTGTGCCTTTCAGCTCTAGGGCAATGCAGCACACCCCGAGCAGAAGTTGTACTTCAGCCAGATCAGGCCCGCAAAGAAACTGTGTTTCACAGGCCTTTGTAAGAGATGTTCCCGGTAGGCTGTTAGAGCACTGTGCAGAGCGAGTTGTTTCTTAGCTTCCCAAAGAGCTGGAAGCAAGATGCTTTGGGGCCCTTCTCACCCTTTGGCAAGAAGGCAGCACTTTGTGCCTTGCAGCTCTAAGGCAATGTAGCACACCCAGAGCAGAAGTTCTACTTCACCCAGATCAGGCCTGAAAAGAAACTGCGTTTCACAGGCCTTTGTAAGAGATGTTCCCGGTAGGCTGTTAGAGCACTGTGCACAGCGAGTTGTTTCTCAGCTTCCAAAAGAGTTGCAAGCAAGATGCTTTGAGGCTCATCTGCCCCTTTGAATTGAAGGCAGCACTTTGTGCCTTGCAGCTCTAGGGCAATGTAGCACACCCAGAGCAGAAGTTCTACTTCAGCCAGATCAGGCCTGCAAAGAAACTGCGTTTCACAGGCCTTTGTGAGAGATGTTCACGGTAGGCTGTTAGAGCACTGTGCAGAGCGAGTTGTTTCTTAGCTTCCCAGAGAGCTGGAAGCAAGATGCCTTGGGGCCCGTTAATTGTATCCCCTGCTACTTTGCTGTAGTTGTTGATTATTTCTAATAGTTTTTCTGTGGATTCTTTGGGGTTTTCTATGTATAAGATCATGTCGTCTGCAGACAACGTGAGTTTTACTTCTTCGTTACCTATTTGGATTCCTTTTATTTTTTTTTCCTGCCGAATTGCTCTGGCCAGCATCTGCAGTACTATGTTGAATAGGAGTGGTTAAAGTGGGCACCCTTGTCTTGTTCCTGTCCTCAGAGGGATGGCTTTCAGCTTTTGTCCATTGAGTATGATGTTGGCTGTGGGTCTATCATATATGGCCTTTATTATGTTGAGGTACTTTCCTTCTATACCCATTTTACTGAGGGTTGTTATCATAAATGGGTGTTGGATCTTGTCGAATGCTTTCTCTGCGTCTATTGAGATGATCATGTGGTTTTTGTTTTTCATTTTGTTGATGTAGTGTATCACGTTGATTTACTTGCGGGTGTTGAACCATCCCTGTGTCCCTGGTATAAATCCCACTTGATCATGGTGTATAATCTTTTTGATGTATTGCTGTAATCGGTTTGCCAAAATTTGGTTGAGGATTTTTGCATCTATGTTCATCAGTGATATCGGCCTGTAGTTCTCCTTCTTTGTGTTGTCCTTGTCAGGTTTGGGGATCAGAGTGATGTTGGCTTCATAGAATGTGTTAGGGAGTTCTCCATCTTTCTCAATTTTCTGGAACAGTTTGAGGAGAATAGGTACAAAGAACTCACACTGCTTAACAACAAAAAAACAAACAACCCGATCAAAAAATGGGCAGAGGACATGAACAGACATTTCTCCAAAGAAGATATGAACATGGCCAATAGACACATGAAAAGATGTTCATCATCGCTAATCATCAGGGAAATGCAAATCAAAACTACACTAAGATATCACCTTACCCCCGTTAGATTGGCAAAAACATCCAAAACCAAGAACGACAAATGTTGGAGAGGTTGTGGAGAAAGAGGAACCCTCATACACTGTTGGTGGGAATGCAAACTGGTACAGCCACTATGGAAAACAGTATGGAGATTTCTCAAAAAGTTAAAAATAGAGATACCCTATGACCCAGCCATCCCATTACTGGGTATCTATCCTAAGAACCTGATATCAGATATCCCAAGAGTCCGTTGCACCCCTATGTTCATCGCAGCATTATTTACAATAGCCAAGACGTGGAACCAGCCTACGTGCCCAGAAACTGATGATTGGATAAAGAAGATGTGGTATATATACACAACGGAATACTACTCAGCCATAAAAAAAGACGACATTGGCCCATTCACAACAATGTGCATGGACCTCGAGGGCATTATGTTAAGCGAAATAAGTCAGTCAGAGAAAGACAGACTCTATATGACTCCACTCATAGGTGGAAATTAGTATATTGAGAAGGAGATCTGATCGGTGGTTACCAGGGAAAAGGGGGGGTGGGGGGAGGGCACGGAGGGGGAAGTGGTGTTCCCACAACATGACTAACAAAAATGTACAACTGAAATTTCACAAGCTTGTAATCCATCATAACATTAATAAACAAAAAAAAAAAAAAAAGATGCTTTGGGGCCCATCTGCCCCTATGGAAAGAACGCAGCACTTTGTGCCTTGCAGCTCTAGGGCAATGTAGCACACCCAAAGCAGAAGTTCTACTTCAGCCAGATCAGGCCCGCAAAGAAACTGCGTTTCACAGGCCTTTGTAAGAGATGTTCCCGGTAGGCTGTTAGAGCACTGTGCAGAGCGAGTTGTTTCTTAGCTTCCCAACGAGCTGGAAGCAAGATGCTTTAGGGGCCATCTGCCCTTAAGGAAAGAAGGCAGCACTTTGTGCCTTGCAGCTCTAGGGCAAAGTAGCACACCCAGAGCAGAAGTTCTACTTCAGCCAGATCAGGCCTGCAAAGAAACTGCGTTTCACAGGCCTTTGTAAGAGATGTTCCCGGTAGGCTGTTAGAGCACTGTGCAGAGCGAGATGTTTCTTAGCTTCCCAAAGAGCTGGAAGCAAGATGCTTTGGGGCCCTTCTCACCCTTTGGAAAGAAGGCAGCACTTTGTGCCTTACAGCTCTAGGGCAATGTAGCACACCCAGAGCAGAAGTTCTTCTTCAGCCAGATCAGGCCTGCAAAGAAACTGCGTTTCACAGGCCTTTGTAAGAGATGTTCCCTGTAGGCTGTTAGAGCACTGTGCAGAGCGAGTTCTTTCTTAGCTTCCCAAAGACCTGGAAGCAAGATGCTTTGGGGGCCATCTGCCCTTAAGGAAAGAAGGCAGCACTTTGTGCCTTTCAGCTCTAGGGCAATGCAGCACACCCCGAGCAGAAGTTCTACTTCAGCCAGATCAGGCCTGCAAAGAAACTGCGTTTCACAGGCCTTTGTAAGAGATGTTCCCGGTAGGCTGTTAGAGCACTGTGCAGAGCGAGTTGTTTCTTAGCTTCCCAGAGAGCTGGAAGCAAGATGCTTTGGGGCCCGTTAATTTTATACCCTGCTACTTTGCTGTAGTTGTTGATTATTTCTAATAGTTTTTCTGTGGTCTTTGGGGTTTTCTATGTATAAGATCATGTCGTCTGCAAACAACGCGAGTTTTACTTCTTCGTTACCTATTTGGATTCCTTTTATTTTTTTTTCCTGCCGAATTGCTCTGGCCAGCACCTCCAGTACTATGTTGAATAGGAGTGGTGAAAGTGGGCACCCTTGTCTTGTTCCTGTCCTCAGAGGGATGGCTTTCAGCTTTTGTCCATTGAGTATGATGTTGGCTGTGGGTCTATCATATATGGCCTTTATTATGTTGAGGTACTTTCCTTCTATACCCATTTTACTGAGGGTTGTTATCATAAATGGGTGTTGGATCTTGTCGAATGCTTTCTCTGCGTCTATTGAGATGATCATGTGGTTTTTGTTTTTCATTTTGTTGATGTAGTGTATCACGTTGATTTACTTGCGGGTGTTGAACCATCCCTGTGTCCCTGGTATAAATCCCACTTGATCATGGTGTATAATCTTTTTGATGTATTGCTGTAATCGGTTTGCCAAAATTTGGTTGAGGATTTTTGCATCTATGTTCATCAGTGATATCGGCCTGTAGTTCTCCTTCTTTGTGTTGTCCTTGTCAGGTTTGGGGATCAGAGTGATGTTGGCTTCATAGAATGTGTTAGGGAGTTCTCCATCTTTCTCAATTTTCTGGAACAGTTTGAGGAGAATAGCTACAAAGAACTCACACTGCTTAACAACAAAAAAACAAACAACCCGATCAAAAAATGGGCAGAGGACATGAACAGACATTTCTCCAAAGAAGATATGAATATGGCCAATAGACACATGAAAAGATGTTCATCATCGCTAATCATCAGGGAAATGCAAATCAAAACTACACTAAGATATCACCTTACCCCCGTTAGATTGGCAAAAACATCCAAAACCAAGAACGACAAATGTTGGAGAGGTTGTGGAGAAAGAGGAACCCTCATACACTGTTGGTGGGAATGCAAACTGGTACAGCCACTATGGAAAACAGTATGGAGATTTCTCAAAAAGTTAAAAATAGAAATACCCTATGACCCAGCCATCCCATTACTGGGTATCTATCCTAAGAACCTGATATCAGATATCTCAAGAGTCCGTTGCACCCCTATGTTCATCGCAGCATTATTTACAATATCCAAGACGTGGAACCAGCCTACGTGCCCAGAAACTGATGATTGGATAAAGAAGATGTGGTATATATACACAATGGAATACTACTCAGCCATAAAAAAAGACGACATTGGCCCATTCACAACAATGTGCATGGACCTCGAGGGCATTATGTTAAGCGAAATAAGTCAGTCAGAGAAAGACAGACTCTATATGACTCCACTCATAGGTGGAAATTAGTATATTGAGAAGGAGATCTGATCGGTGGTTACCAGGGAAAAGGGGGGGTGGGGGGAGGGCACGGAGGGGGAAGTGGTGTTCCCACAACATGACTAACAAAAATGTACAACTGAAATTTCACAAGCTGGTAATCCATCATAACATTAATAAACAAAAAAAAAAAAAAAGATGCTTTGGGGCCCATCTGCCCCTATGGAAAGAACGCAGCACTTTGTGCCTTGCAGCTCTAGGGCAATGTAGCACACCCAGAGCAGAAGTTCTACTTCAGCCAGATCAGGCCCGCAAAGAAACTGCGTTTCACAGGCCTTTGTAAGAGATGTTCCCGGTAGGCTGTTAGTGCACTGTGCAGAGCGAGTTGTTTCTTAGCTTCCCAACGAGCTGGAAGCAAGATGCTTTAGGGGCCATCTGCCCTTAAGGAAAGAAGGCAGCACTTTGTGCCTTGAAGCTCTAGGGCAAAGTAGCACACCCAGAGCAGAAGTTCTACTTCAGCCAGATCAGGCCTGCAAAGAAACTGCGTTTCACAGGCCTTTGTAAGAGATGTTCCCGGTAGGCTGTTAGAGCACTGTGCAGAGCGAGTTGTTTCTTAGCTTCCCAACGAGCTGGAAGCAAGATGCTTTAGGGGCCATCTGCCCTTAAGGAAAGAAGGCAGCACTTTGTGCCTTTCAGCTCTAGGGCAATGCAGCACACCCCGAGCAGAAGTTGTACTTCAGCCAGATCAGGCCCGCAAAGAAACTGTGTTTCACAGGCCTTTGTAAGAGATGTTCCCGGTAGGCTGTTAGAGCACTGTGCAGAGCGAGTTGTTTCTTAGCTTCCCAAAGAGCTGGAAGCAAGATGCTTTGGGGCCCTTCTCACCCTTTGGCAAGAAGGCAGCACTTTGTGCCTTGCAGCTCTAAGGCAATGTAGCACACCCAGAGCAGAAGTTCTACTTCACCCAGATCAGGCCTGAAAAGAAACTGCGTTTCACAGGCCTTTGTAAGAGATGTTCCCGGTAGGCTGTTAGAGCACTGTGCACAGCGAGTTGTTTCTCAGCTTCCAAAAGAGTTGCAAGCAAGATGCTTTGAGGCTCATCTGCCCCTTTGAATTGAAGGCAGCACTTTGTGCCTTGCAGCTCTAGGGCAATGTAGCACACCCAGAGCAGAAGTTCTACTTCAGCCAGATCAGGCCTGCAAAGAAACTGCGTTTCACAGGCCTTTGTGAGAGATGTTCACGGTAGGCTGTTAGAGCACTGTGCAGAGCGAGTTGTTTCTTAGCTTCCCAGAGAGCTGGAAGCAAGATGCCTTGGGGCCCGTTAATTGTATCCCCTGCTACTTTGCTGTAGTTGTTGATTATTTCTAATAGTTTTTCTGTGGATTCTTTGGGGTTTTCTATGTATAAGATCATGTCGTCTGCAGACAACGTGAGTTTTACTTCTTCGTTACCTATTTGGATTCCTTTTATTTTTTTTTCCTGCCGAATTGCTCTGGCCAGCATCTGCAGTACTATGTTGAATAGGAGTGGTTAAAGTGGGCACCCTTGTCTTGTTCCTGTCCTCAGAGGGATGGCTTTCAGCTTTTGTCCATTGAGTATGATGTTGGCTGTGGGTCTATCATATATGGCCTTTATTATGTTGAGGTACTTTCCTTCTATACCCATTTTACTGAGGGTTGTTATCATAAATGGGTGTTGGATCTTGTCGAATGCTTTCTCTGCGTCTATTGAGATGATCATGTGGTTTTTGTTTTTCATTTTGTTGATGTAGTGTATCACGTTGATTTACTTGCGGGTGTTGAACCATCCCTGTGTCCCTGGTATAAATCCCACTTGATCATGGTGTATAATCTTTTTGATGTATTGCTGTAATCGGTTTGCCAAAATTTGGTTGAGGATTTTTGCATCTATGTTCATCAGTGATATCGGCCTGTAGTTCTCCTTCTTTGTGTTGTCCTTGTCAGGTTTGGGGATCAGAGTGATGTTGGCTTCATAGAATGTGTTAGGGAGTTCTCCATCTTTCTCAATTTTCTGGAACAGTTTGAGGAGAATAGGTACAAAGAACTCACACTGCTTAACAACAAAAAAACAAACAACCCGATCAAAAAATGGGCAGAGGACATGAACAGACATTTCTCCAAAGAAGATATGAACATGGCCAATAGACACATGAAAAGATGTTCATCATCGCTAATCATCAGGGAAATGCAAATCAAAACTACACTAAGATATCACCTTACCCCCGTTAGATTGGCAAAAACATCCAAAACCAAGAACGACAAATGTTGGAGAGGTTGTGGAGAAAGAGGAACCCTCATACACTGTTGGTGGGAATGCAAACTGGTACAGCCACTATGGAAAACAGTATGGAGATTTCTCAAAAAGTTAAAAATAGAGATACCCTATGACCCAGCCATCCCATTACTGGGTATCTATCCTAAGAACCTGATATCAGATATCCCAAGAGTCCGTTGCACCCCTATGTTCATCGCAGCATTATTTACAATAGCCAAGACGTGGAACCAGCCTACGTGCCCAGAAACTGATGATTGGATAAAGAAGATGTGGTATATATACACAACGGAATACTACTCAGCCATAAAAAAAGACGACATTGGCCCATTCACAACAATGTGCATGGACCTCGAGGGCATTATGTTAAGCGAAATAAGTCAGTCAGAGAAAGACAGACTCTATATGACTCCACTCATAGGTGGAAATTAGTATATTGAGAAGGAGATCTGATCGGTGGTTACCAGGGAAAAGGGGGGGTGGGGGGAGGGCACGGAGGGGGAAGTGGTGTTCCCACAACATGACTAACAAAAATGTACAACTGAAATTTCACAAGCTTGTAATCCATCATAACATTAATAAACAAAAAAAAAAAAAAAAGATGCTTTGGGGCCCATCTGCCCCTATGGAAAGAACGCAGCACTTTGTGCCTTGCAGCTCTAGGGCAATGTAGCACACCCAAAGCAGAAGTTCTACTTCAGCCAGATCAGGCCCGCAAAGAAACTGCGTTTCACAGGCCTTTGTAAGAGATGTTCCCGGTAGGCTGTTAGAGCACTGTGCAGAGCGAGTTCTTTCTTAGCTTCCCAAAGACCTGGAAGCCAGATGCTTTGGGGGCCATCTGCCGTTAAGTAAAGAAGGCAGCACTTTGTGCCTTTCAGCTCTAGGGCAATGCAGCACACCCCGAGCAGAAGTTCTACTTCAGCCAGATCCGGCCTGCAAAGAAACTGCGTTTCACAGGCCTTTGTAAGAGATGTTCCCGGTAGGCTGTTAGAGCACTGTGCAGAGCGAGTTGTTTCTTAGCTTCCCAAGGAGCTGGAAGCAAGATGCTTTAGGGGCCATCTGCCCTTAAGTAAAGAAGGCAGCACTTTGTGCCTTGCAGCTCTAGGGCAATGTAGCACACCCAGAGCAGTTGTTCTACTTCTGCCAGATCAGGCCTGCAAAGAAACTGCGTTTCACAGGCCTTTGTAAGAGATGTTCCCGGTAGGCTGTTAGAGCACTGTGCAGAGCGAGTTGTTTCTTAGCTTCCCAGAGAGCTGGAAGCAAGATGCTTTGGGGCCCGTTAATTTTATACCCTGCTACTTTGCTGTAGTTGTTGATTATTTCTAATAGTTTTTCTGTGGATTCTTTGGGGTTTTCTATGTATAAGATCATGTCGTCTGCAAACAACGCGAGTTTTACTTCTTCGTTACCTATTTGGATTCCTTTTATTTTTTTTTCCTGCCGAATTGCTCTGGCCAGCACCTCCAGTACTATGTTGAATAGGAGTGGTGAAAGTGGGCACCCTTGTCTTGTTCCTGTCCTCAGAGGGATGGCTTTCAGCTTTTGTCCATTGAGTATGATGTTGGCTGTGGGTCTATCATATATGGCCTTTATTATGTTGAGGTACTTTCCTTCTATACCCATTTTACTGAGGGTTGTTATCATAAATGGGTGTTGGATCTTGTCGAATGCTTTCTCTGCGTCTATTGAGATGATCATGTGGTTTTTGTTTTTCATTTTGTTGATGTAGTGTATCACGTTGATTGACTTGCGGGTGTTGAACCATCCCTGTGTCCCTGGTATAAATCCCACTTGATCATGGTGTATAATCTTTTTGATGTATTGCTGTAATCGGTTTGCCAAAATTTGGTTGAGGATTTTTGCATCTATGTTCATCAGTGATATCGGCCTGTAGTTCTCCTTCTTTGTGTTGTCCTTGTCAGGTTTGGGGATCAGAGTGATGTTGGCTTCATAGAATGTGTTAGGGAGTTCTCCATCTTTCTCAATTTTCTGGAACAGTTTGAGGAGAATAGGTACAAAGAACTCACACTGCTTAACAACAAAAAAACAAACAACCCGATCAAAAAATGGGCAGAGGACATGAACAGACATTTCTCCAAAGAAGATATGAATATGGCCAATAGACACATGAAAAGATGTTCATCATCGCTAATCATCAGGGAAATGCAAATCAAAACTACACTAAGATATCACCTTACCCCCGTTAGATTGGCAAAAACATCCAAAACCAAGAACGACAAATGTTGGAGAGGTTGTGGAGAAAGAGGAACCCTCATACACTGTTGGTGGGAATGCAAACTGGTACAGCCACTATGGAAAACAGTATGGAGATTTCTCAAAAAGTTAAAAATAGAAATACCCTATGACCCAGCCATCCCATTACTGGGTATCTATCCTAAGAACCTGATATCAGATATCTCAAGAGTCCGTTGCACCCCTATGTTCATCGCAGCATTATTTACAATATCCAAGACGTGGAACCAGCCTACGTGCCCAGAAACTGATGATTGGATAAAGAAGATGTGGTATATATACACAAAGGAATACTACTCAGCCATAAAAATAGACGACATTGGCCCATTCACAACAATGTGCATGGACCTCGAGGGCATTATGTTAAGCGAAATAAGTCAGTCAGAGAAAGACAGACTCTATATGACTCCACTCATAGGTGGAAATTAGTATATTGAGAAGGAGATCTGATCGGTGGTTACCAGGGAAAAGGGGGGGTGGGGGGAGGGCACGGAGGGGGTAGTGGTGTTCCCACAACATGACTAACAAAAATGTACAACTGAAATTTCACAAGCTTGTAATCCATCATAACATTAATAAACAAAAAAAAAAAAAAAAGATGCTTTGGGGCCCATCTGCCCCTATGGAAAGAACGCAGCACTTTGTGCCTTGCAGCTCTAGGGCAATGTAGCACACCCAAAGCAGAAGTTCTACTTCAGCCAGATCAGGCCCGCAAAGAAACTGCGTTTCACAGGCCTTTGTAAGAGATGTTCCCGGTAGGCTGTTAGTGCACTGTGCAGAGCGAGTTGTTTCTTAGCTTCCCAACGAGCTGGAAGCAAGATGCTTTAGGGGCCATCTGCCCTTAAGGAAAGAAGGCAGCACTTTGTGCCTTGAAGCTCTAGGGCAAAGTAGCACACCCAGAGCAGAAGTTCTACTTCAGCCAGATCAGGCCTGCAAAGAAACTGCGTTTCACAGGCCTTTGTAAGAGATGTTCCCGGTAGGCTGTTAGAGCACTGTGCAGAGCGAGTTGTTTCTTAGCTTCCCAACGAGCTGGAAGCAAGATGCTTTAGGGGCCATCTGCCCTTAAGGAAAGAAGGCAGCACTTTGTGCCTTTCAGCTCTAGGGCAATGCAGCACACCCCGAGCAGAAGTTGTACTTCAGCCAGATCAGGCCCGCAAAGAAACTGTGTTTCACAGGCCTTTGTAAGAGATGTTCCCGGTAGGCTGTTAGAGCACTGTGCAGAGCGAGTTGTTTCTTAGCTTCCCATAGAGCTGGAAGCAAGATGCTTTGGGGCCCTTCTCACCCTTTGGCAAGAAGGCAGCACTTTGTGCCTTGCAGCTCTAAGGCAATGTAGCACACCCAGAGCAGAAGTTCTACTTCACCCAGATCAGGCCTGAAAAGAAACTGCGTTTCACAGGCCTTTGTAAGAGATGTTCCCGGTAGGCTGTTAGAGCACTGTGCACAGCGAGTTGTTTCTCAGCTTCCAAAAGAGTTGCAAGCAAGATGCTTTGAGGCTCATCTGCCCCTTTGAATTGAAGGCAGCACTTTGTGCCTTGCAGCTCTAGGGCAATGTAGCACACCCAGAGCAGAAGTTCTTCTTCAGCCAGATCAGGCCTGCAAAGAAACTGCGTTTCACAGGCCTTTGTAAGAGATGTTCCCTGTAGGCTGTTAGAGCACTGTGCAGAGCGAGTTCTTTCTTAGCTTCCCAAAGACCTGGAAGCAAGATGCTTTGGGGGCCATCTGCCCTTAAGGAAAGAAGGCAGCACTTTGTGCCTTTCAGCTCTAGGGCAATGCAGCACACCCCGAGCAGAAGTTCTACTTCAGCCAGATCAGGCCTGCAAAGAAACTGCGTTTCACAGGCCTTTGTAAGAGATGTTCCCGGTAGGCTGTTAGAGCACTGTGCAGAGCGAGTTGTTTCTTAGCTTCCCAGAGAGCTGGAAGCAAGATGCTTTGGGGCCCGTTCATTTTATACCCTGCTACTTTGCTGTAGTTGTTGATTATTTCTAATAGTTTTTCTGTGGATTCTTTGGGGTTTTCTATGTATAAGATCATGTCGTCTGCAAACAACGCGAGTTTTACTTCTTCGTTACCTATTTGGATTCCTTTTATTTTTTTTTCCTGCCGAATTGCTCTGGCCAGCACCTCCAGTACTATGTTGAATAGGAGTGGTGAAAGTGGGCACCCTTGTCTTGTTCCTGTCCTCAGAGGGATGGCTTTCAGCTTTTGTCCATTGAGTATGATGTTGGCTGTGGGTCTATCATATATGGCCTTTATTATGTTGAGGTACTTTCCTTCTATACCCATTTTACTGAGGGTTGTTATCATAAATGGGTGTTGGATCTTGTCGAATGCTTTCTCTGCGTCTATTGAGATGATCATGTGGTTTTTGTTTTTCATTTTGTTGATGTAGTGTATCACGTTGATTGACTTGCGGGTGTTGAACCATCCCTGTGTCCCTGGTATAAATCCCACTTGATCATGGTGTATAATCTTTTTGATGTATTGCTGTAATCGGTTTGCCAAAATTTGGTTGAGGATTTTTGCATCTATGTTCATCAGTGATATCGGCCTGTAGTTCTCCTTCTTTGTGTTGTCCTTGTCAGGTTTGGGGATCAGAGTGATGTTGGCTTCATAGAATGTGTTAGGGAGTTCTCCATCTTTCTCAATTTTCTGGAACAGTTTGAGGAGAATAGGTACAAAGAACTCACACTGCTTAACAACAAAAAAACAAACAACCCGATCAAAAAATGGGCAGAGGACATGAACAGACATTTCTCCAAAGAAGATATGAATATGGCCAATAGACACATGAAAAGATGTTCATCATCGCTAATCATCAGGGAAATGCAAATCAAAACTACACTAAGATATCACCTTACCCCCGTTAGATTGGCAAAAACATCCAAAACCAAGAACGACAAATGTTGGAGAGGTTGTGGAGAAAGAGGAACCCTCATACACTGTTGGTGGGAATGCAAACTGGTACAGCCACTATGGAAAACAGTATGGAGATTTCTCAAAAAGTTAAAAATAGAAATACCCTATGACCCAGCCATCCCATTACTGGGTATCTATCCTAAGAACCTGATATCAGATATCTCAAGAGTCCGTTGCACCCCTATGTTCATCGCAGCATTATTTACAATAGCCAAGACGTGGAACCAGCCTACGTGCCCAGAAACTGATGATTGGATAAAGAAGATGTGGTATATATACACAAAGGAATACTACTCAGCCATAAAAATAGACGACATTGGCCCATTCACAACAATGTGCATGGACCTCGAGGGCATTATGTTAAGCGAAATAAGTCAGTCAGAGAAAG
Organism: Equus asinus; assembly: GCF_041296235.1. Classification (NCBI taxonomy): domain Eukaryota; kingdom Metazoa; phylum Chordata; class Mammalia; order Perissodactyla; family Equidae; genus Equus; species Equus asinus. The sequence goes on along the minus strand of NC_091790.1, from coordinate 64,748,959 downwards.
ACAGACTCTATATGACTCCACTCATAGGTGGAAATTAGTATATTGAGAAGGAGATCTGATCGGTGGTTACCAGGGAAAAGGGGGGGTGGGGGGAGGGCACGGAGGGGGTAGTGGTGTTCCCACAACATGACTAACAAAAATGTACAACTGAAATTTCACAAGCTTGTAATCCATCATAACATTAATAAACAAAAAAAAAAAAAAAGATGCTTTGGGGCCCATCTGCCCCTATGGAAAGAACGCAGCACTTTGTGCCTTGCAGCTCTAGGGCAATGTAGCACACCCAAAGCAGAAGTTCTACTTCAGCCAGATCAGGCCCGCAAAGAAACTGCGTTTCACAGGCCTTTGTAAGAGATGTTCCCGGTAGGCTGTTAGAGCACTGTGCAGAGCGAGTTGTTTCTTAGCTTCCCAACGAGCTGGAAGCAAGATGCTTTAGGGGCCATCTGCCCTTAAGGAAAGAAGGCAGCACTTTGTGCCTTGCAGCTCTAGGGCAAAGTAGCACACCCAGAGCAGAAGTTCTACTTCAGCCAGATCAGGCCTGCAAAGAAACTGCGTTTCACAGGCCTTTGTAAGAGATGTTCCCGGTAGGCTGTTAGAGCACTGTGCAGAGCGAGATGTTTCTTAGCTTCCCAAAGAGCTGGAAGCAAGATGCTTTGGGGCCCTTCTCACCCTTTGGAAAGAAGGCAGCACTTTGTGCCTTACAGCTCTAGGGCAATGTAGCACACCCAGAGCAGAAGTTCTTCTTCAGCCAGATCAGGCCTGCAAAGAAACTGCGTTTCACAGGCCTTTGTAAGAGATGTTCCCTGTAGGCTGTTAGAGCACTGTGCAGAGCGAGTTCTTTCTTAGCTTCCCAAAGACCTGGAAGCCAGATGCTTTGGGGGCCATCTGCCGTTAAGTAAAGAAGGCAGCACTTTGTGCCTTTCAGCTCTAGGGCAATGCAGCACACCCCGAGCAGAAGTTCTACTTCAGCCAGATCAGGCCTGCAAAGAAACTGCGTTTCACAGGCCTTTGTAAGAGATGTTCCCGGTAGGCTGTTAGAGCACTGTGCAGAGCGAGTTGTTTCTTAGCTTCCCAGAGAGCTGGAAGCAAGATGCTTTGGGGCCCGTTAATTTTATACCCTGCTACTTTGCTGTAGTTGTTGATTATTTCTAATAGTTTTTCTGTGGATTCTTTGGGGTTTTCTATGTATAAGATCATGTCGTCTGCAAACAACGCGAGTTTTACTTCTTCGTTACCTATTTGGATTCCTTTTATTTTTTTTTCCTGCCGAATTGCTCTGGCCAGCACCTCCAGTACTATGTTGAATAGGAGTGGTGAAAGTGGGCACCCTTGTCTTGTTCCTGTCCTCAGAGGGATGGCTTTCAGCTTTTGTCCATTGAGTATGATGTTGGCTGTGGGTCTATCATATATGGCCTTTATTATGTTGAGGTACTTTCCTTCTATACCCATTTTACTGAGGGTTGTTATCATAAATGGGTGTTGGATCTTGTCGAATGCTTTCTCTGCGTCTATTGAGATGATCATGTGGTTTTTGTTTTTCATTTTGTTGATGTAGTGTATCACGTTGATTGACTTGCGGGTGTTGAACCATCCCTGTGTCCCTGGTATAAATCCCACTTGATCATGGTGTATAATCTTTTTGATGTATTGCTGTAATCGGTTTGCCAAAATTTGGTTGAGGATTTTTGCATCTATGTTCATCAGTGATATCGGCCTGTAGTTCTCCTTCTTTGTGTTGTCCTTGTCAGGTTTGGGGATCAGAGTGATGTTGGCTTCATAGAATGTGTTAGGGAGTTCTCCATCTTTCTCAATTTTCTGGAACAGTTTGAGGAGAATAGGTACAAAGAACTCACACTGCTTAACAACAAAAAAACAAACAACCCGATCAAAAAATGGGCAGAGGACATGAACAGACATTTCTCCAAAGAAGATATGAATATGGCCAATAGACACATGAAAAGATGTTCATCATCGCTAATCATCAGGGAAATGCAAATCAAAACTACACTAAGATATCACCTTACCCCCGTTAGATTGGCAAAAACATCCAAAACCAAGAACGACAAATGTTGGAGAGGTTGTGGAGAAAGAGGAACCCTCATACACTGTTGGTGGGAATGCAAACTGGTACAGCCACTATGGAAAACAGTATGGAGATTTCTCAAAAAGTTAAAAATAGAAATACCCTATGACCCAGCCATCCCATTACTGGGTATCTATCCTAAGAACCTGATATCAGATATCTCAAGAGTCCGTTGCACCCCTATGTTCATCGCAGCATTATTTACAATAGCCAAGACGTGGAACCAGCCTACGTGCCCAGAAACTGATGATTGGATAAAGAAGATGTGGTATATATACACAACGGAATACTACTCAGCCATAAAAAAAGACGACATTGGCCCATTCACAACAATGTGGATGGACCTCGAGGGCATTATGTTAAGCGAAATAAGTCAGTCAGAGAAAGACAGACTCTATATGACTCCACTCATAGGTGGAAATTAGTATATTGAGAAGGAGATCTGATCGGTGGTTACCAGGGAAAAGGGGGGTGGGGGGAGGGCACGGAGGGGGAAGTGGTGTTCCCACAACATGACTAACAAAAATGTACAACTGAAATTTCACAAGCTTGTAATCCATCATAACATTAATGAACAAACAAAAAAAAAAAAGATGCTTTGGGGCCCATCTGCCCCTATGGAAAGAACGCAGCACTTTGTGCCTTGCAGCTCTAGGGCAATGTAGCACACCCAGAGCAGAAGTTCTACTTCAGCCAGATCAGGCCCGCAAAGAAACTGCGTTTCACAGGCCTTTGTAAGAGATGTTCCCGGTAGGTTGTTAGAGCACTGTGCAGAGCGAGTTGTTTCTTAGCTTCCCAACGAGCTGGAAGCAAGATGCTTTAGGGGCCATCTGCCATTAAGGAAAGAAGGCAGTACTTTGTGCCTTGCAGCTCTAGGGCAAAGTAGCACACCCAGAGCAGAAGTTCTACTTCAGCCAGATCAGGCCTGCAAAGAAACTGCGTTTCACAGGCCTTTGTAAGAGATTTTCCCGGTAGGCTGTTAGAGCACTGTGCAGAGCGAGTTGTTTCTTAGCTTCCCAAAGAGCTGGAAGCAAGATGCTTTGGGGCCCTTCTCACCCTTTGGAAAGAAGGCAGCACTTTGTGCCTTACAGCTCTAGGGCAATGTAGCACACCCAGAGCAGAAGTTCTTCTTCAGCCAGATCAGGCCTGCAAAGAAACTGCGTTTCACAGGCCTTTGTAAGAGATGTTCCCTGTAGGCTTTTAGAGCACTGTGCAGAGCGAGTTCTTTCTTAGCTTCCCAAAGACCTGGAAGCCAGATGCTTTGGGGGCCATCTGCCGTTAAGTAAAGAAGGCAGCACTTTGTGCCTTTCAGCTCTAGGGCAATGCAGCACACCCCGAGCAGAAGTTGTACTTCAGCCAGATCAGGCCCGCAAAGAAACTGCGTTTCACAGGCCTTTGTAAGAGATGTTCCCGGTAGGCTGTTAGAGCACTGTGCAGAGCGAGTTGTTTCTTAGCTTCCCAGAGAGCTGGAAGCAAGATGCTTTGGGGCCCGTTAATTTTATACCCTGCTACTTTGCTGTAGTTGTTGATTATTTCTAATAGTTTTTCTGTGGATTCTTTGGGGTTTTCTATGTATAAGATCATGTCGTCTGCAAACAACGCAAGTTTTACTTCTTCGTTACCTATTTGGATTCCTTTTATTTTTTTTCCTGCCGAATTGCTCTGGCCAGCACCTCCAGTACTATGTTGAATAGGAGTGGTGAAAGTGGGCACCCTTGTCTTGTTCCTGTCCTCAGAGGGATGGCTTTCAGCTTTTGTCCATTGAGTATGATGTTGGCTGTGGGTCTATCATATATGGCCTTTATTATGTTGAGGTACTTTCCTTCTATACCCATTTTACTGAGGGTTGTTATCATAAATGGGTGTTGGATCTTGTCGAATGCTTTCTCTGCGTCTATTGAGATGATCATGTGGTTTTTGTTTTTCATTTTGTTGATGTAGTGTATCACGTTGATTGACTTGCGGGTGTTGAACCATCCCTGTGTCCCTGGTATAAATCCCACTTGATCATGGTGTATAATCTTTTTGATGTATTGCTGTAATCGGTTTGCCAAAATTTGGTTGAGGATTTTTGCATCTATGTTCATCAGTGATATCGGCCTGTAGTTCTCCTTCTTTGTGTTGTCCTTGTCAGGTTTGGGGATCAGAGTGATGTTGGCTTCATAGAATGTGTTAGGGAGTTCTCCATCTTTCTCAATTTTCTGGAACAGTTTGAGGAGAATAGCTACAAAGAACTCACACTGCTTAACAACAAAAAAACAAACAACCCGATCAAAAAATGGGCAGAGGACATGAACAGACATTTCTCCAAAGAAGATATGAATATGGCCAATAGACACATGAAAAGATGTTCATCATCGCTAATCATCAGGGAAATGCAAATCAAAACTACACTAAGATATCACCTTACCCCCGTTAGATTGGCAAAAACATCCAAAACCAAGAACGACAAATGTTGGAGAGGTTGTGGAGAAAGAGGAACCCTCATACACTGTTGGTGGGAATGCAAACTGGTACAGCCACTATGGAAAACAGTATGGAGATTTCTCAAAAAGTTAAAAATAGAAATACCCTATGACCCAGCCATCCCATTACTGGGTATCTATCCTAAGAACCTGATATCAGATATCTCAAGAGTCCGTTGCACCCCTATGTTCATCGCAGCATTATTTACAATAGCCAAGACGTGGAACCAGCCTACGTGCCCAGAAACTGATGATTGGATAAAGAAGATGTGGTATATATACACAACGGAATACTACTCAGCCATAAAAAAAGACGACATTGGCCCATTCACAACAATGTGGATGGACCTCGAGGGCATTATGTTAAGCGAAATAAGTCAGTCAGAGAAAGACAGACTCTATATGACTCCACTCATAGGTGGAAATTAGTATATTGAGAAGGAGATCTGATCGGTGGTTACCAGGGAAAAGGGGGGGTGGGGGGAGGGCACGGAGGGGGAAGTGGTGTTCCCACAACATGACTAACAAAAATGTACAACTGAAATTTCACAAGCTTGTAATCCATCATAACATTAATAAACCAAAAAAAAAAAAAAAAAGATGCTTTGGGGCCCATCTGCCCCTATGGAAAGAACGCAGCACTTTGTGCCTTGCAGCTCTAGGGCAATGTAGCACACCCAGAGCAGAAGTTCTACTTCAGCCAGATCAGGCCCGCAAAGAAACTGCGTTTCACAGGCCTTTGTAAGAGATGTTCCCGGTAGGCTGTTAGAGCACTGTGCAGAGCGAGTTGTTTCTTAGCTTCCCAGAGAGCTGGAAGCAAGATGCTTTGGGGCCCGTTAATTTTATACCCTGCTACTTTGCTGTAGTTGTTGATTATTTCTAATAGTTTTTCTGTGGATTCTTTGGGGTTTTCTATGTATAAGATCATGTCGTCTGCAAACAACGCGAGTTTTACTTCTTCGTTACCTATTTGGATTCCTTTTATTTTTTTTTCCTGCCGAATTGCTCTGGCCAGCACCTCCAGTACTATGTTGAATAGGAGTGGTGAAAGTGGGCACCCTTGTCTTGTTCCTGTCCTCAGAGGGATGGCTTTCAGCTTTTGTCCATTGAGTATGATGTTGGCTGTGGGTCTATCATATATGGCCTTTATTATGTTGAGGTACTTTCCTTCTATACCCATTTTACTGAGGGTTGTTATCATAAATGGGTGTTGGATCTTGTCGAATGCTTTCTCTGCGTCTATTGAGATGATCCTGTGGTTTTTGTTTTTCATTTTGTTGATGTAGTGTATCACGTTGATTGACTTGCGGGTGTTGAACCATCCCTGTGTCCCTGGTATAAATCCCACTTGATCATGGTGTATAATCTTTTTGATGTATTGCTGTAATCGGTTTGCCAAAATTTGGTTGAGGATTTTTGCATCTATGTTCATCAGTGATATCGGCCTGTAGTTCTCCTTCTTTGTGTTGTCCTTGTCAGGTTTGGGGATCAGAGTGATGTTGGCTTCATAGAATGTGTTAGGGAGTTCTCCATCTTTCTCAATTTTCTGGAACAGTTTGAGGAGAATAGGTACAAAGAACTCACACTGCTTAACAACAAAAAAACAAACAACCCGATCAAAAAATGGGCAGAGGACATGAACAGACATTTCTCCAAAGAAGATATGAATATGGCCAATAGACACATGAAAAGATGTTCATCATCGCTAATCATCAGGGAAATGCAAATCAAAACTACACTAAGATATCACCTTACCCCCGTTAGATTGGCAAAAACATCCAAAACCAAGAACGACAAATGTTGGAGAGGTTGTGGAGAAAGAGGAACCCTCATACACTGTTGGTGGGAATGCAAACTGGTACAGCCACTATGGAAAACAGTATGGAGATTTCTCAAAAAGTTAAAAATAGAAATACCCTATGACCCAGCCATCCCATTACTGGGTATCTATCCTAAGAACCTGATATCAGATATCTCAAGAGTCCGTTGCACCCCTATGTTCATCGCAGCATTATTTACAATAGCCAAGACGTGGAACCAGCCTACGTGCCCAGAAACTGATGATTGGATAAAGAAGATGTGGTATATATACACAACGGAATACTACTCAGCCATAAAAAAAGACGACATTGGCCCATTCACAACAATGTGGATGGACCTCGAGGGCATTATGTTAAGCGAAATAAGTCAGTCAGAGAAAGACAGACTCTATATGACTCCACTCATAGGTGGAAATTAGTATATTGAGAAGGAGATCTGATCGGTGGTTACCAGGGAAAAGGGGGGGTGGGGGGAGGGCACGGAGGGGGAAGTGGTGTTCCCACAACATGACTAACAAAAATGTACAACTGAAATTTCACAAGCTTGTAATCCATCATAACATTAATAAACCAAAAAAAAAAAAAAAAAGATGCTTTGGGGCCCATCTGCCCCTATGGAAAGAACGCAGCACTTTGTGCCTTGCAGCTCTAGGGCAATGTAGCACACCCAGAGCAGAAGTTCTACTTCAGCCAGATCAGGCCCGCAAAGAAACTGCGTTTCACAGGCCTTTGTAAGAGATGTTCCCGGTAGGCTGTTAGAGCACTGTGCAGAGCGAGTTGTTTCTTAGCTTCCCAGAGAGCTGGAAGCAAGATGCTTTGGGGCCCGTTAATTTTATACCCTGCTACTTTGCTGTAGTTGTTGATTATTTCTAATAGTTTTTCTGTGGATTCTTTGGGGTTTTCTATGTATAAGATCATGTCGTCTGCAAACAACGCGAGTTTTACTTCTTCGTTACCTATTTGGATTCCTTTTATTTTTTTTTCCTGCCGAATTGCTCTGGCCAGCACCTCCAGTACTATGTTGAATAGGAGTGGTGAAAGTGGGCACCCTTGTCTTGTTCCTGTCCTCAGAGGGATGGCTTTCAGCTTTTGTCCATTGAGTATGATGTTGGCTGTGGGTCTATCATATATGGCCTTTATTATGTTGAGGTACTTTCCTTCTATACCCATTTTACTGAGGGTTGTTATCATAAATGGGTGTTGGATCTTGTCGAATGCTTTCTCTGCGTCTATTGAGATGATCCTGTGGTTTTTGTTTTTCATTTTGTTGATGTAGTGTATCACGTTGATTGACTTGCGGGTGTTGAACCATCCCTGTGTCCCTGGTATAAATCCCACTTGATCATGGTGTATAATCTTTTTGATGTATTGCTGTAATCGGTTTGCCAAAATTTGGTTGAGGATTTTTGCATCTATGTTCATCAGTGATATCGGCCTGTAGTTCTCCTTCTTTGTGTTGTCCTTGTCAGGTTTGGGGATCAGAGTGATGTTGGCTTCATAGAATGTGTTAGGGAGTTCTCCATCTTTCTCAATTTTCTGGAACAGTTTGAGGAGAATAGGTACAAAGAACTCACACTGCTTAACAACAAAAAAACAAACAACCCGATCAAAAAATGGGCAGAGGACATGAACAGACATTTCTCCAAAGAAGATATGAATATGGCCAATAGACACATGAAAAGATGTTCATCATCGCTAATCATCAGGGAAATGCAAATCAAAACTACACTAAGATATCACCTTACCCCCGTTAGATTGGCAAAAACATCCAAAACCAAGAACGACAAATGTTGGAGAGGTTGTGGAGAAAGAGGAACCCTCATACACTGTTGGTGGGAATGCAAACTGGTACAGCCACTATGGAAAACAGTATGGAGATTTCTCAAAAAGTTAAAAATAGAAATACCCTATGACCCAGCCATCCCATTACTGGGTATCTATCCTAAGAACCTGATATCAGATATCTCAAGAGTCCGTTGCACCCCTATGTTCATCGCAGCATTATTTACAATAGCCAAGACGTGGAACCAGCCTACGTGCCCAGAAACTGATGATTGGATAAAGAAGATGTGGTATATATACACAACGGAATACTACTCAGCCATAAAAAAAGACGACATTGGCCCATTCACAACAATGTGGATGGACCTCGAGGGCATTATGTTAAGCGAAATAAGTCAGTCAGAGAAAGACAGACTCTATATGACTCCACTCATAGGTGGAAATTAGTATATTGAGAAGGAGATCTGATCGGTGGTTACCAGGGAAAAGGGGGGGTGGGGGGAGGGCACGGAGGGGGAAGTGGTGTTCCCACAACATGACTAACAAAAATGTACAACTGAAATTTCACAAGCTTGTAATCCATCATAACATTAATAAACCAAAAAAAAAAAAAAAAGATGCTTTGGGGCCCATCTGCCCCTATGGAAAGAACGCAGCACTTTGTGCCTTGCAGCTCTAGGGTAATGTAGCACACCCAGAGCAGAAGTTCTACTTCAGCCAGATCAGGCCCGCAAAGAAACTGCGTTTCACAGGCCTTTGTAAGAGATGTTCCCGGTAGGCTGTTAGAGCACTGTGCAGAGCGAGTTGTTTCTTAGCTTCCCAGAGAGCTGGAAGCAAGATGCTTTGGGGCCCGTTAATTTTATACCCTGCTACTTTGCTGTAGTTGTTGATTATTTCTAATAGTTTTTCTGTGGATTCTTTGGGGTTTTCTATGTATAAGATCATGTCGTCTGCAAACAACGCGAGTTTTACTTCTTCGTTACCTATTTGGATTCCTTTTATTTTTTTTTCCTGCCGAATTGCTCTGGCCAGCACCTCCAGTACTATGTTGAATAGGAGTGGTGAAAGTGGGCACCCTTGTCTTGTTCCTGTCCTCAGAGGGATGGCTTTCAGCTTTTGTCCATTGAGTATGATGTTGGCTGTGGGTCTATCATATATGGCCTTTATTATGTTGAGGTACTTTCCTTCTATACCCATTTTACTGAGGGTTGTTATCATAAATGGGTGTTGGATCTTGTCGAATGCTTTCTCTGCGTCTATTGAGATGATCATGTGGTTTTTGTTTTTCATTTTGTTGATGTAGTGTATCACGTTGATTGACTTGCGGGTGTTGAACCATCCCTGTGTCCCTGGTATAAATCCCACTTGATCATGGTGTATAATCTTTTTGATGTATTGCTGTAATCGGTTTGCCAAAATTTGGTTGAGGATTTTTGCATCTATGTTCATCAGTGATATCGGCCTGTAGTTCTCCTTCTTTGTGTTGTCCTTGTCAGGTTTGGGGATCAGAGTGATGTTGGCTTCATAGAATGTGTTAGGGAGTTCTCCATCTTTCTCAATTTTCTGGAACAGATGAGGAGAATAGGTACAAAGAACTCACACTGCTTAACAACAAAAAAAACAAACAACCCGATCAAAAAATGGGCAGAGGACATGAACAGACATTTCTCCAAAGAAGATATGAATATGGCCAATAGACACATGAAAAGATGTTCATCATCGCTAATCATCAGGGAAATGCAAATCAAAACTACACTAAGATATCACCTTACCCCCGTTAGATTGGCAAAAACATCCAAAACCAAGAACGACAAATGTTGGAGAGGTTGTGGAGAAAGAGGGACCCTCATACACTGTTGGTGGGAATGCAAACTGGTACAGCCACTATGGAAAACAGTATGGAGATTTCTCAAATAGTTAAAAATAGAAATACCCTATGACCCAGCCATCCCATTACTGGGTATCTATCCTAAGAACCTGATATCAGATATCTCAAGAGTCCGTTGCACCCCTATGTTCATCGCAGCATTATTTACAATAGCCAAGACGTGGAACCAGCCTACGTGCCCAGAAACTGATGATTGGATAAAGAAGATGTGGTATATATACACAACGGAATACTACTCAGCCATAAAAAAAGACGACATTTTCCCATTCACAACAATGTGGATGGACCTCGAGGGCATTATGTTAAGCGAAATAAGTCAGTCAGAGAAAGACAGACTCTATATGACTCCACTCATAGGTGGAAATTAGTATATTGAGAAGGAGATCTGATCGGTGGTTACCAGGGAAAAGGGGGGGTGGGGGGAGGGCACGGAGGGGGAAGTGGTGTTCCCACAACATGACTAACAAAAATGTACAACTGAAATTTCACAAGCTTGTAATCCATCATAACATTAATAAACCAAAAAAAAAAAAAAAAAGATGCTTTGGGGCCCATCTGCCCCTATGGAAAGAACGCAGCACTTTGTGCCTTGCAGCTCTAGGGCAATGTAGCACACCCAGAGCAGAAGTTCTACTTCAGCCAGATCAGGCCCGCAAAGAAACTGCGTTTCACAGGCCTTTGTAAGAGATGTTCCCGGTAGGCTGTTAGAGCACTGTGCAGAGCGAGTTGTTTCTTAGCTTCCCAGAGAGCTGGAAGCAAGATGCTTTGGGGCCCGTTAATTTTATACCCTGCTACTTTGCTGTAGTTGTTGATTATTTCTAATAGTTTTTCTGTGGATTCTTTGGGGTTTTCTATGTATAAGATCATGTCGTCTGCAAACAACGCGAGTTTTACTTCTTCGTTACCTATTTGGATTCCTTTTATTTTTTTTTCCTGCCGAATTGCTCTGGCCAGCACCTCCAGTACTATGTTGAATAGGAGTGGTGAAAGTGGGCACCCTTGTCTTGTTCCTGTCCTCAGAGGGATGGCTTTCAGCTTTTGTCCATTGAGTATGATGTTGGCTGTGGGTCTATCATATATGGCCTTTATTATGTTGAGGTACTTTCCTTCTATACCCATTTTACTGAGGGTTGTTATCATAAATGGGTGTTGGATCTTGTCGAATGCTTTCTCTGCGTCTATTGAGATGATCATGTGGTTTTTGTTTTTCATTTTGTTGATGTAGTGTATCACGTTGATTGACTTGCGGGTGTTGAACCATCCCTGTGTCCCTGGTATAAATCCCACTTGATCATGGTGTATAATCTTTTTGATGTATTGCTGTAATCGGTTTGCCAAAATTTGGTTGAGGATTTTTGCATCTATGTTCATCAGTGATATCGGCCTGTAGTTCTCCTTCTTTGTGTTGTCCTTGTCAGGTTTGGGGATCAGAGTGATGTTGGCTTCATAGAATGTGTTAGGGAGTTCTCCATCTTTCTCAATTTTCTGGAACAGTTTGAGGAGAATAGCTACAAAGAACTCACACTGCTTAACAACAAAAAAACAAACAACCCGATCAAAAAATGGGCAGAGGACATGAACAGACATTTCTCCAAAGAAGATATGAATATGGCCAATAGACACATGAAAAGATGTTCATCATCGCTAATCATCAGGGAAATGCAAATCAAAACTACACTAAGATATCACCTTACCCCCGTTAGATTGGCAAAAACATCCAAAACCAAGAACGACAAATGTTGGAGAGGTTGTGGAGAAAGAGGAACCCTCATACACTGTTGGTGGGAATGCAAACTGGTACAGCCACTATGGAAAACAGTATGGAGATTTCTCAAAAAGTTAAAAATAGAAATACCCTATGACCCAGCCATCCCATTACTGGGTATCTATCCTAAGAACCTGATATCAGATATCTCAAGAGTCCGTTGCACCCCTATGTTCATCGCAGCATTATTTACAATAGCCAAGACGTGGAACCAGCCTACGTGCCCAGAAACTGATGATTGGATAAAGAAGATGTGGTATATATACACAACGGAATACTACTCAGCCATAAAAAAAGACGACATTGGCCCATTCACAACAATGTGGATGGACCTCGAGGGCATTATGTTAAGCGAAATAAGTCAGTCAGAGAAAGACAGACTCTATATGACTCCACTCATAGGTGGAAATTAGTATATTGAGAAGGAGATCTGATCGGTGGTTACCAGGGAAAAGGGGGGGTGGGGGGAGGGCACGGAGGGGGAAGTGGTGTTCCCACAACATGACTAACAAAAATGTACAACTGAAATTTCACAAGCTTGTAATCCATCATAACATTAATAAACCAAAAAAAAAAAAAAAAAGATGCTTTGGGGCCCATCTGCCCCTATGGAAAGAACGCAGCACTTTGTGCCTTGCAGCTCTAGGGCAATGTAGCACACCCAGAGCAGAAGTTCTACTTCAGCCAGATCAGGCCCGCAAAGAAACTGCGTTTCACAGGCCTTTGTAAGAGATGTTCCCGGTAGGCTGTTAGAGCACTGTGCAGAGCGAGTTGTTTCTTAGCTTCCCAGAGAGCTGGAAGCAAGATGCTTTGGGGCCCGTTAATTTTATACCCTGCTACTTTGCTGTAGTTGTTGATTATTTCTAATAGTTTTTCTGTGGATTCTTTGGGGTTTTCTATGTATAAGATCATGTCGTCTGCAAACAACGCGAGTTTTACTTCTTCGTTACCTATTTGGATTCCTTTTATTTTTTTTTCCTGCCGAATTGCTCTGGCCAGCACCTCCAGTACTATGTTGAATAGGAGTGGTTAAAGTGGGCACCCTTGTCTTGTTCCTGTCCTCAGAGGGATGGCTTTCAGCTTTTGTCCATTGAGTATGATGTTGGCTGTGGGTCTATCATATATGGCCTTTATTATGTTGAGGTACTTTCCTTCTATACCCATTTTACTGAGGGTTGTTATCATAAATGGGTGTTGGATCTTGTCGAATGCTTTCTCTGCGTCTATTGAGATGATCATGTGGTTTTTGTTTTTCATTTTGTTGATGTAGTGTATCACGTTGATTGACTTGCGGGTGTTGAACCATCCCTGTGTCCCTGGTATAAATCCCACTTGATCATGGTGTATAATCTTTTTGATGTATTGCTGTAATCGGTTTGCCAAAATTTGGTTGAGGATTTTTGCATCTATGTTCATCAGTGATATCGGCCTGTAGTTCTCCTTCTTTGTGTTGTCCTTGTCAGGTTTGGGGATCAGAGTGATGTTGGCTTCATAGAATGTGTTAGGGAGTTCTCCATCTTTCTCAATTTTCTGGAACAGTTTGAGGAGAATAGCTACAAAGAACTCACACTGCTTAACAACAAAAAAACAAACAACCCGATCAAAAAATGGGCAGAGGACATGAACAGACATTTCTCCAAAGAAGATATGAATATGGCCAATAGACACATGAAAAGATGTTCATCATCGCTAATCATCAGGGAAATGCAAATCAAAACTACACTAAGATATCACCTTACCCCCGTTAGATTGGCAAAAACATCCAAAACCAAGAACGACAAATGTTGGAGAGGTTGTGGAGAAAGAGGAACCCTCATACACTGTTGGTGGGAATGCAAACTGGTACAGCCACTATGGAAAACAGTATGGAGATTTCTCAAAAAGTTAAAAATAGAAATACCCTATGACCCAGCCATCCCATTACTGGGTATCTATCCTAAGAACCTGATATCAGATATCTCAAGAGTCCGTTGCACCCCTATGTTCATCGCAGCATTATTTACAATAGCCAAGACGTGGAACCAGCCTACGTGCCCAGAAACTGATGATTGGATAAAGAAGATGTGGTATATATACACAACGGAATACTACTCAGCCATAAAAAAAGACGACATTGGCCCATTCACAACAATGTGGATGGACCTCGAGGGCATTATGTTAAGCGAAATAAGTCAGTCAGAGAAAGACAGACTCTATATGACTCCACTCATAGGTGGAAATTAGTATATTGAGAAGGAGATCTGATCGGTGGTTACCAGGGAAAAGGGGGGGTGGGGGGAGGGCACGGAGGGGGAAGTGGTGTTCCCACAACATGACTAACAAAAATGTACAACTGAAATTTCACAAGCTTGTAATCCATCATAACATTAATAAACCAAAAAAAAAAAAAAAAAGATGCTTTGGGGCCCATCTGCCCCTATGGAAAGAACGCAGCACTTTGTGCCTTGCAGCTCTAGGGCAATGTAGCACACCCAGAGCAGAAGTTCTACTTCAGCCAGATCAGGCCCGCAAAGAAACTGCGTTTCACAGGCCTTTGTAAGAGATGTTCCCGGTAGGCTGTTAGAGCACTGTGCAGAGCGAGTTGTTTCTTAGCTTCCCAGAGAGCTGGAAGCAAGATGCTTTGGGGCCCGTTAATTTTATACCCTGCTACTTTGCTGTAGTTGTTGATTATTTCTAATAGTTTTTCTGTGGATTCTTTGGGGTTTTCTATGTATAAGATCATGTCGTCTGCAAACAACGCGAGTTTTACTTCTTCGTTACCTATTTGGATTCCTTTTATTTTTTTTTCCTGCCGAATTGCTCTGGCCAGCACCTCCAGTACTATGTTGAATAGGAGTGGTGAAAGTGGGCACCCTTGTCTTGTTCCTGTCCTCAGAGGGATGGCTTTCAGCTTTTGTCCATTGAGTATGATGTTGGCTGTGGGTCTATCATATATGGCCTTTATTATGTTGAGGTACTTTCCTTCTATACCCATTTTACTGAGGGTTTTTATCATAAATGGGTGTTGGATCTTGTCGAATGCTTTCTCTGCGTCTATTGAGATGATCATGTGGTTTTTGTTTTTCATTTTGTTGATGTAGTGTATCACGTTGATTGACTTGCGGGTGTTGAACCATCCCTGTGTCCCTGGTATAAATCCCACTTGATCATGGTGTATAATCTTTTTGATGTATTGCTGTAATCGGTTTGCCAAAATTTGGTTGAGGATTTTTGCATCTATGTTCATCAGTGATATCGGCCTGTAGTTCTCCTTCTTTGTGTTGTCCTTGTCAGGTTTGGGGATCAGAGTGATGTTGGCTTCATAGAATGTGTTAGGGAGTTCTCCATCTTTCTCAATTTTCTGGAACAGTTTGAGGAGAATAGCTACAAAGAACTCACACTGCTTAACAACAAAAAAACAAACAACCCGATCAAAAAATGGGCAGAGGACATGAACAGACATTTCTCCAAAGAAGATATGAATATGGCCAATAGACACATGAAAAGATGTTCATCATCGCTAATCATCAGGGAAATGCAAATCAAAACTACACTAAGATATCACCTTACCCCCGTTAGATTGGCAAAAACATCCAAAACCAAGAACGACAAATGTTGGAGAGGTTGTGGAGAAAGAGGAACCCTCATACACTGTTGGTGGGAATGCAAACTGGTACAGCCACTATGGAAAACAGTATGGAGATTTCTCAAAAAGTTAAAAATAGAAATACCCTATGACCCAGCCATCCCATTACTGGGTATCTATCCTAAGAACCTGATATCAGATATCTCAAGAGTCCGTTGCACCCCTATGTTCATCGCAGCATTATTTACAATAGCCAAGACGTGGAACCAGCCTACGTGCCCAGAAACTGATGATTGGATAAAGAAGATGTGGTATATATACACAACGGAATACTACTCAGCCATAAAAAAAGACGACATTGGCCCATTCACAACAATGTGGATGGACCTCGAGGGCATTATGTTAAGCGAAATAAGTCAGTCAGAGAAAGACAGACTCTATATGACTCCACTCATAGGTGGAAATTAGTATATTGAGAAGGAGATCTGATCGGTGGTTACCAGGGAAAAGGGGGGGTGGGGGGAGGGCACGGAGGGGGAAGTGGTGTTCCCACAACATGACTAACAAAAATGTACAACTGAAATTTCACAAGCTTGTAATCCATCATAACATTAATAAACCAAAAAAAAAAAAAAAAAGATGCTTTGGGGCCCATCTGCCCCTATGGAAAGAACGCAGCACTTTGTGCCTTGCAGCTCTAGGGCAATGTAGCACACCCAGAGCAGAAGTTCTACTTCAGCCAGATCAGGCCCGCAAAGAAACTGCGTTTCACAGGCCTTTGTAAGAGATGTTCCCGGTAGGCTGTTAGAGCACTGTGCAGAGCGAGTTGTTTCTTAGCTTCCCAGAGAGCTGGAAGCAAGATGCTTTGGGGCCCGTTAATTTTATACCCTGCTACTTTGCTGTAGTTGTTGATTATTTCTAATAGTTTTTCTGTGGATTCTTTGGGGTTTTCTATGTATAAGATCATGTCGTCTGCAAACAACGCGAGTTTTACTTCTTCGTTACCTATTTGGATTCCTTTTATTTTTTTTTCCTGCCGAATTGCTCTGGCCAGCACCTCCTGTACTATGTTGAATAGGAGTGGTGAAAGTGGGCACCCTTGTCTTGTTCCTGTCCTCAGAGGGATGGCTTTCAGCTTTTGTCCATTGAGTATGATGTTGGCTGTGGGTCTATCATATATGGCCTTTATTATGTTGAGGTTCTTTCCTTCTATACCCATTTTACTGAGGGTTGTTATCATAAATGGGTGTTGGATCTTGTCGAATGCTTTCTCTGCGTCTATTGAGATGATCATGTGGTTTTTGTTTTTCATTTTGTTGATGTAGTGTATCACGTTGATTGACTTGCGGGTGTTGAACCATCCCTGTGTCCCTGGTATAAATCCCACTTGATCATGGTGTATAATCTTTTTGATGTATTGCTGTAATCGGTTTGCCAAAATTTGGTTGAGGATTTTTGCATCTATGTTCATCAGTGATATCGGCCTGTAGTTCTCCTTCTTTGTGTTGTCCTTGTCAGGTTTGGGGATCAGAGTGATGTTGGCTTCATAGAATGTGTTAGGGAGTTCTCCATCTTTCTCAATTTTCTGGAACAGTTTGAGGAGAATAGCTACAAAGAACTCACACTGCTTAACAACAAAAAAACAAACAACCCGATCAAAAAATGGGCAGAGGACATGAACAGACATTTCTCCAAAGAAGATATGAATATGGCCAATAGACACATGAAAAGATGTTCATCATCGCTAATCATCAGGGAAATGCAAATCAAAACTACACTAAGATATCACCTTACCCCCGTTAGATTGGCAAAAACATCCAAAACCAAGAACGACGAATGTTGGAGAGGTTGTGGAGAAAGAGGAACCCTCATACACTGTTGGTGGGAATGCAAACTGGTACAGCCACTATGGAAAACAGTATGGAGATTTCTCAAAAAGTTAAAAATAGAAATACCCTATGACCCAGCCATCCCATTACTGGGTATCTATCCTAAGAACCTGATATCAGATATCTCAAGAGTCCGTTGCACCCCTATGTTCATCGCAGCATTATTTACAATAGCCAAGACGTGGAACCAGCCTACATGCCCAGAAACTGATGATTGCATAAAGAAGATGTGGTATATATACACAATGGAATACTACTCAGCCATAAAAAAAGACGACATTGGCCCATTCACAACAATGTGGATGGACCTCGAGGGCATTATGTTAAGCGAAATAAGTCAGTCAGAGAAAGACGAACTCTATATGACTCCACTCATAGGTGGAAATTAGTATATTGAGAAGGAGATCTGATCGGTGGTTACCAGGGAAAAGGGGGGGTGGGGGGAGGGCACGGAGGGGGAAGTGGTGTTCCCACAACATGACTAACAAAAATGTACAACTGAAATTTCACAAGCTTGTAATCCATCATAAGATTAATAAACAACAACAACAAAAAAAAGATGCTTTGGGGCCCATCTGCCCCTATGGAAAGAACGCAGCACTTTGTGCCTTGCAGCTCTAGGGCAATGTAGCACACCCAGAGCAGAAGTTCTACTTCAGCCAGATCAGGCCTGCAAAGAAACTGCGTTTCACAGGCCTTTGTAAGAGATGTGCCCGGTAGGCTGTTAGAGCACTGTGCAGAGCGACTTGTTTCTTAGCTTCCCAAAGAGCTGGAAGCAAGATGCTTTGGGGCCAATCTGCCCCTATGGAAAGAACGCAGCACTTTGTGCCTTGCAGCTCTAGGGCAATGCAGCACACCCCGAGCAGAAGTTGTACTTCAGCCAGATCAGGCCTGCAAAGAAACTGCGTTTCACAGGCCTTTGTAAGAGATGTTCCCGGTATGCTGTTAGAGCACTGTGCAGAGCGAGTTGTTTCTTAGCTTCCCAAGGGGCTGGAAGCAAGATGCTTTAGGGGCCATCTGCCCTTAAGGAAAGAAGGCAGCACTTTGTGCCTTGCATCTCTAGGGCAATGTAGCACACCCAGAGCAGATGTTCTACTTCTCCCAGGTCAGGCCTGCAAAGAAACTGCGTTTCACAGGCCTTTGTAAGAGATGTTCCCGGTAGGCTGTTAGAGCACTGTGCAGAGCGAGTTGTTTCTGAGCTTCCCAAAGAGCTGGAAGCAAGATGCTTTGGGGCCCTCTCACCCTTTGGAAAGGAGGCAGCACTTTGTGCCTTGCAGCTCTAGGGCAATGTAGCACACCCAGAGCCGAAGTTCTACTTCAGCTAGATCAGACCTGCAAAGAAACTTCGTTTCACAGGCCTTTGTAAGAGATGTTCCCGGTAGGCTGTAAGAGCACTGTGCAGAGCGACTAGTTTCTTTGCTTCCAAGAGAGCTGGATGCAAGATGCTTTGGGGCCCATCTGCCCCTATGGAAAGAACGCAGCTCTTTGTGCCTTGCAGCTCTAGGGCAATACAGCACACCCCGAGCAGAAGTTGTACTTCAGCCAGATCAGACCTGCAAAGAAACTGCGTTTCACAGGCCTTTGTAAGAGATGTTCCCTGTAGGCTGTTAGAGAACTGTGCAGAGCGAGTTGTTTCTTAGCTTCCCAAAGACCTGGAAGCCAGATGCTTTGGGGCCCATCGGCCGTTAAGTAAAGAAGGCAGCACTTTGTGCCTTTCAGCTCTAGGGCAATGCAGCACACCCCGAGCAGAAGTTCTACTTCAGCCAGATCAGGCCTGCAAAGAAACTGCGTTTCACAGGCCTTTGTAAGAGATGTTCCCCTTAGGCTGTTAGAGCACTGTGCAGAGCGAGTTGTTTCTTAGCTTCCCAGAGAGCTGGAAGCAAGATGCTTTGGGGCCCGTTAATTTTATACCCTGCTACTTTGCTGTAGTTGTTGATTATTTCTAATAGTTTTTCTGTGGATTCTTTGGGGTTTTCTATGTATAAGATCATGTCGTCTGCAAACAACGCGAGTTTTACTTCTTCGTTACCTATTTGGATTCCTTTTATTTTTTTTTCCTGCCGAATTGCTCTGGCCAGCACCTCCAGTACTATGTTGAATAGGAGTGGTGAAAGTGGGCACCCTTGTCTTGTTCCTGTCCTCAGAGGGATGGCTTTCAGCTTTTGTCCATTGAGTATGATGTTGGCTGTGGGTCTATCATATATGGCCTTTATTATGTTGAGGTACTTTCCTTCTACACCCATTTTACTGAGGGTTTTTATCATAAATGGGTGTTGGATCTTGTCGAATGCTTTCTCTGCGTCTATTGAGATGATCATGTGGTTTTTGTTTTTCATTTTGTTGATGTAGTGTATCACGTTGATTGACTTGCGGGTGTTGAACCATCCCTGTGTCCCTGGTATAAATCCCACTTGATCATGGTGTATAATCTTTTTGATGTATTGCTGTAATCGGTTTGCCAAAATTTGGTTGAGGATTTTTGCATCTATGTTCATCAGTGATATTGGCCTGTAGTTCTCCTTCTTTGTGTTGTCCTTGTCAGGTTTGGGGATCAGAGTGATGTTGGCTTCATAGAATGTGTTAGGGAGTTCTCCATCTTTCTCAATTTTCTGGAACAGTTTGAGGAGAATAGGTACAAAGAACTCACACTGCTTAACAACAAAAAAACAAACAACCCGATCAAAAAATGGGCAGAGGACATGAACAGACATTTCTCAAAAGAAGATATGAATATGGCCAATAGACACATGAAAAGATGTTCATCATCGCTAATCATCAGGGAAATGCAAATCAAAACTACACTAAGATATCACCTTACCCCCGTTAGATTGGCAAAAACATCCAAAACCAAGAACGACGAATGTTGGAGAGGTTGTGGAGAAAGAGGAACCCTCATACACTGTTGGTGGGAATGCAAACTGGTACAGCCACTATGGAAAACAGTATGGAGATTTCTCAAAAAGTTAAAAATAGAAATACCCTATGACCCAGCCATCCCATTACTGGGTATCTATCCTAAGAACCTGATATCAGATATCTCAAGAGTCCGTTGCACCCCTATGTTCATCGCAGCATTATTTACAATAGCCAAGACGTGGAACCAGCCTACATGCCCAGAAACTGATGATTGGATAAAGAAGATGTGGTATATATACACAACGGAATACTACTCAGCCATAAAAAAAGACGACATTTTCCCATTCACAACAATGTGGATGGACCTCGAGGGCATTATGTTAAGCGAAATAAGTCAGTCAGAGAAAGACGAACTCTATATGACTCCACTCATAGGTGGAAATTAGTATATTGAGAAGGAGATCTGATCGGTGGTTACCAGGGAAAAGGGGGGGTGGGGGCAGGGCACGGAGGGGGAAGTGGTGTTCCCACAACATGACTAACAAAAATGTACAACTGAAATTTCACAAGCTTGTAATCCATCATAACATTAATAAACAAAAAAAAAAAAAAAAGATGCTTTGGGGCCCATCTGCCCCTATGGAAAGAACGCAGCACTTTGTGCCTTGCATCTCTAGGGCAATGTAGCACACCCAGAGCAGAAGTTCTACTTCAGCCAGATCAGGCCCGCAAAGAAACTGCGTTTCACAGGCCTTTGTAAGAGATGTTCCCGGTAGGCTGTTAGAGCACTGTGCAGAGCGAGTTGTTTCTTAGCTTCCCAAAGAGCTGGAAGCAAGATGCTTTAGGGGCCATCTGCCCTTAAGTAAAGAAGGCAGCACTTTGTGCCTTGCAGCTCTAGGGCAATGTAGCACACCCAGTGCAGAAGTTCTACTTCAGCCAGATCAGGCCTGCAAAGAAACTGCGTTTCACAGGCCTTTGTAAGAGATGTTCCCGGTAGGCTGTTAGAGCACTGTGCAGAGCGAGTTGTTTCTTAGCTTCCCAAAGAGCTGGAAGCAAGATGCTTTGGGGCCCTTCTCACCCTTTGGAAAGAAGGCAGCACTTTGTGCCTTACAGCTCTAGGGCAATGTAGCACACCCAGAGCAGAAGTTCTTCTTCAGCCAGATCAGGCCTGCAAAGAAACTGCGTTTCACAGGACTTTGTGAGAGATGTTCCCTGTAGGCTGTTAGAGCACTGTGCACAGCGAGTTCTTTCTTAGCTTCCCAAAGACCTGGAAGCAAGATGCTTTGGGGGCCATCTGCCCTTAAGGAAAGAAGGCAGCACTTTGTGCCTTTCAGCTCTAGGGCAATGCAGCACACCCCGAGCAGAAGTTCTACTTCAGCCAGATCAGGCCTGCAAAGAAACTGCGTTTCACAGGCCTTTGTAAGAGATGTTCCCGGTAGGCTGTTAGAGCACTGTGCAGAGCGAGTTTTTCTTAGCTTCCCAGAGAGCTGGAAGCAAGATGCTTTGGGGCCCGTTAATTTTATACCCTGCTACTTTGCTGTAGTTGTTGATTATTTCTAATAGTTTTTCTGTGGATTCTTTGGGGTTTTCTATGTATAAGATCATGTCGTCTGCAGACAACGCGAGTTTTACTTCTTCGTTACCTATTTGGATTCCTTTTATTTTTTTTTCCTGCCGAATTGCTCTGGCCAGCACCTCCAGTACTATGTTGAATAGGAGTGGTGAAAGTGGGCACCCTTGTCTTGTTCCTGTCCTCAGAGGGATGGCTTTCAGCTTTTGTCCATTGAGTATGATGTTGGCTGTGGGTCTATCATATATGGCCTTTATTATGTTGAGGTACTTTCCTTCTATACCCATTTTACTGAGGGTTGTTATCATAAATGGGTGTTGGATCTTGTCGAATGCTTTCTCTGCGTCTATTGAGATGATCATGTGGTTTTTGTTTTTCATTTTGTTGATGTAGTGTATCACGTTGATTGACTTGCGGGTGTTGAACCATCCCTGTGTCCCTGGTATAAATCCCACTTGATCATGGTGTATAATCTTTTTGATGTATTGCTGTAATCGGTTTGCCAAAATTTTGTTGAGGATTTTTGCATCTATGTTCATCAGTGATATCGGCCTGTAGTTCTCCTTCTTTGTGTTGTCCTTGTCAGGTTTGGGGATCAGAGTGATGTTGGCTTCATAGAATGTGTTAGGGAGTTCTCCATCTTTCTCAATTTTCTGGAACAGTTTGAGGAGAATAGGTACAAAGAACTCACACTGCTTAACAACAAAAAAACAAACAACCCGATCAAAAAATGGGCAGAGGACATGAACAGACATTTCTCAAAAGAAGATATGAATATGGGCAATAGACACATGAAAAGATGTTCATCATCGCTAATCATCAGGGAAATGCAAATCAAAACTACACTAAGATATCACCTTACCCCCGTTAGATTGGCAAAAACATCCAAAACCAAGAACGACAAATGTTGGAGAGGTTGTGGAGAAAGAGGAACCCTCATACACTGTTGGTGGGAATGCAAACTGGTACAGCCACTATGGAAAACAGTATGGAGATTTCTCAAAAAGTTAAAAATAGAAATACCCTATGACCCAGCCATCCCATTACTGAGTATCTATCCTAAGAACCTGATATCAGATATCTCAAGAGTCCGTTGCACCCCTATGTTCATCGCAGCATTATTTACAATAGCCAAGACGTGGAACCAGCCTACATGCCCAGAAACTGATGATTGGATAAAGAAGATGTGGTATATATACAAAATGGAATACTACTCAGCCATAAAAAAAGACGACATTGGCCCATTCACAACAATGTGGATGGACCTCGAGGGCATTATGTTAAGCGAAATAAGTCAGTCAGAGAAAGAAGCACTCTATATGACTCCACTCATAGGTGGAAATTAGTATATTGAGAAGGAGATCTGATCGGTGGTTACCAGGGAAAAGGGGGGGTGGGGGAGGGCACGGAGGGGGAAGTGGTGTTCCCACAACATGACTAACAAAAATGTACAACTGAAATTTCACAAGCTTGTAATCCATCATAAGATTAATAAACAAAAACAAAAAAAAAAAGATTCTTTGGGGCCCATCTGCCCCTATGGAAAGAACGCAGCACTTTGTGCCTTGCAGCTCTAGGGCAATGTAGCACACCCAGAGCAGAAGTTCTACTTCAGCCAGATCAGGCCTGCAAAGAAACTGCGTTTCACAGACCTTTGTAAGAGATGTTCCCGGTAGGCTGTTAGAGCACTGTGCAGAGCGAGTTGTTTCTTAGCTTCCCAAAGAGCTGGAAGCAAGATGCTTTGGGGCCCTTCTCACCCTTTGGAAAGAAGTCAGCACTTTGTGCCTTGCAGCTCTAGGGCAATGTAGCACACCCATAGCAGAAGTTCTACTTCAGCCAGATCAGGCCTGCAAAGAAACTGCGTTTCACAGGCCTTTGTAAGAGATGTTCCCGGTAGGCTGTTAGAGCACTGTGCAGAGCGAGTTGTTTCCTAGCTTCCCAAAGAGCTGGAAGCAAGATGCTTTGGGGCCCTTCTCACCCTTTGGAAAGAAGGCAGCACTTTGTGCCTTGCAGCTCTAGGGCAATGTAGCACACCCAGAGCAGTTGTTCTACTTCTGCCAGGTCACGTCTGCAAAGAAACTTCGTTTCACAGGCCTTTGTAAGAGATGTTCCCAGTAGGCTGTTCGAGCACTGTGCAGAGCGACTTGTTTCTTAGCTTCCCAAAGAGCTGGAAGCAAGATGCTTTGGGGCCAATCTGCCCCTATGGAAAGAACGCAGCACTTTGTGCCTTGCAGCTCTAGGGCAATGCAGCACACCCCGAGCAGAAGTTGTATTTCAGCCAGATCAGGCCTGCAAAGAAACTGCGTTTCACAGGCCTTTGTAAGAGATGTTCCCGGTAGGCTGTTAGAGCACTGTGCAGAGCGAGTTGTTTCTTAGCTTCCCAAGGGGCTGGAAGCAAGATACTTTAGGGGCCATCTGCCCTTAAGGAAAGAAGGCAGCACTTTGTGCCTTGCATCTCTAGGGCAATGTAGCACACCCAGAGCAGATGTTCTACTTCTCCCAGGTCAGGCCTGCAAAGAAACTGCGTTTCACAGGCCTTTGTAAGAGATGTTCCCGGTAGGCTGTTGGAGCACTGTGCAGAGCGAGTTGTTTCTGAGCTTCCCAGAGAGCTGGAAGCAAGATGCTTTGGGGCCCATCTGCCCCTATGGAAAGAACGCAGCTCTTTGTGCCTTGCAGCTCTAGGGCAATACAGCACACCCCGAGCAGAAGTTGTACTTCAGCCAGATGAGACCTGCAAAGAAACTGAGTTTCACAGGCCTTTGTAAGAGATGTTCCCTGTAGGCTGTTAGAGAACTGTGCAGAGCGAGTTGTTTCTTAGCTTCCCAAAGACCTGGAAGCCAGATGCTTTGGGGCCCATCTGCCGTTAAGTAAAGAAGGCAGCACTTTGTGCCTTTCAGCTCTAGGGCAATGCAGCACACCCCGAGCAGAAGTTCTACTTCAGCCAGATCAGGCCTGCAAAGAAACTGCGTTTCACAGGCCTTTGTAAGAGATGTTCCCCTTAGGCTGTTAGAGCACTGTGCAGAGCGAGTTGTTTCTTAGCTTCCCAGAGAGCTGGAAGCAAGATGCTTTGGGGCCCGTTAATTTTATACCCTGCTACTTTGCTGTAGTTGTTGATTATTTCTAATAGTTTTTCTGTGGATTCTTTGGGGTTTTCTATGTATAAGATCATGTCGTCTGCAAACAACGCGAGTTTTACTTCTTCGTTACCTATTTGGATTCCTTTTATTTTTTTTTCCTGCCGAATTGCTCTGGCCAGCACCTCCAGTACTATGTTGAATAGGAGTGGTGAAAGTGGGCACCCTTGTCTTGTTCCTGTCCTCAGAGGGATGGCTTTCAGCTTTTGTCCATTGAGTATGATGTTGGCTGTGGGTCTATCATATATGTTCTTTATTATGTTGAGGTACTTTCCTTCTACACCCATTTTACTGAGGGTTTTTATCATAAATGGGTGTTGGATCTTGTCGAATGCTTTCTCTGCGTCTATTGAGATGATCATGTGGTTTTTGTTTTTCATTTTGTTGATGTAGTGTATCACGTTGATTGACTTGCGGGTGTTGAACCATCCCTGTGTCCCTGGTATAAATCCCACTTGATCATGGTGTATAATCTTTTTGATGTATTGCTGTAATCGGTTTGCCAAAATTTGGTTGAGGATTTTTGCATCTATGTTCATCAGTGATATTGGCCTGTAGTTCTCCTTCTTTGTGTTGTCCTTGTCAGGTTTGGGGATCAGAGTGATGTTGGCTTCATAGAATGTGTTAGGGAGTTCTCCATCTTTCTCAATTTTCTGGAACAGTTTGAGGAGAATAGGTACAAAGAACTCACACTGCTTAACAACAAAAAAACAAACAACCCGATCAAAAAATGGGCAGAGGACATGAACAGACATTTCTCAAAAGAAGATATGAATATGGGCAATAGACACATGAAAAGATGTTCATCATCGCTAATCATCAGGGAAATGCAAATCAAAACTACACTAAGATATCACCTTACCCCCGTTAGATTGGCAAAAACATCCAAAACCAAGAACGACGAATGTTGGAGAGGTTGTGGAGAAAGAGGAACCCTCATACACTGTTGGTGGGAATGCAAACTGGTACAGCCACTATGGAAAACAGTATGGAGATTTCTCAAAAAGTTAAAAATAGAAATACCCTATGACCCAGCCATCCCATTACTGGGTATCTATCCTAAGAACCTGATATCAGATATCTCAAGAGTCCGTTGCACCCCTATGTTCATCGCAGCATTATTTACAATAGCCAAGACGTGGAACCAGCCTACATGCCCAGAAACTGATGATTGGATAAAGAAGATGTGGTATATATACACAACGGAATACTACTCAGCCATAAAAAAAGACGACATTTTCCCATTCACAACAATGTGGATGGACCTCGAGGGCATTATGTTAAGCGAAATAAGTCAGTCAGAGAAAGACGAACTCTATATGACTCCACTCATAGGTGGAAATTAGTATATTGAGAAGGAGATCTGATCGGTGGTTACCAGGGAAAAGGGGGGGTGGGGGCAGGGCACGGAGGGGGAAGTGGTGTTCCCACAACATGACTAACAAAAATGTACAACTGAAATTTCACAAGCTTGTAATCCATCATAACATTAATAAACAAAAAAAAAAAAAAAAGATGCTTTGGGGCCCATCTGCCCCTATGGAAAGAACGCAGCACTTTGTGCCTTGCATCTCTAGGGCAATGTAGCACACCCAGAGCAGAAGTTCTACTTCAGCCAGATCAGGCCCGCAAAGAAACTGCGTTTCACAGGCCTTTGTAAGAGATGTTCCCGGTAGGCTGTTAGAGCACTGTGCAGAGCGAGTTGTTTCTTAGCTTCCCAAAGAGCTGGAAGCAAGATGCTTTAGGGGCCATCTGCCCTTAAGTAAAGAAGGCAGCACTTTGTGCCTTGCAGCTCTAGGGCAATGTAGCACACCCAGTGCAGAAGTTCTACTTCAGCCAGATCAGGCCTGCAAAGAAACTGCGTTTCACAGGCCTTTGTAAGAGATGTTCCCGGTAGGCTGTTAGAGCACTGTGCAGAGCGAGTTGTTTCTTAGCTTCCCAAAGAGCTGGAAGCAAGATGCTTTGGGGCCCTTCTCACCCTTTGGAAAGAAGGCAGCACTTTGTGCCTTACAGCTCTAGGGCAATGTAGCACACCCAGAGCAGAAGTTCTTCTTCAGCCAGATCAGGCCTGCAAAGAAACTGCGTTTCACAGGACTTTGTGAGAGATGTTCCCTGTAGGCTGTTAGAGCACTGTGCACAGCGAGTTCTTTCTTAGCTTCCCAAAGACCTGGAAGCAAGATGCTTTGGGGGCCATCTGCCCTTAAGGAAAGAAGGCAGCACTTTGTGCCTTTCAGCTCTAGGGCAATGCAGCACACCCCGAGCAGAAGTTCTACTTCAGCCAGATCAGGCCTGCAAAGAAACTGCGTTTCACAGGCCTTTGTAAGAGATGTTCCCGGTAGGCTGTTAGAGCACTGTGCAGAGCGAGTTTTTCTTAGCTTCCCAGAGAGCTGGAAGCAAGATGCTTTGGGGCCCGTTAATTTTATACCCTGCTACTTTGCTGTAGTTGTTGATTATTTCTAATAGTTTTTCTGTGGATTCTTTGGGGTTTTCTATGTATAAGATCATGTCGTCTGCAAACAACGCGAGTTTTACTTCTTTGTTACCTATTTGGATTCCTTTTATTTTTTTTTCCTGCCGAATTGCTCTGGCCAGCACCTCCAGTACTATGTTGAATAGGAGTGGTGAAAGTGGGCACCCTTGTCTTGTTCCTGTCCTCAGAGGGATGGCTTTCAGCTTCTGTCCATTGAGTATGATGTTGGCTGTGGGTCTATCATATATGGCCTTTATTATGTTGAGGTACTTTCCTTCTACACCCATTTTACTGAGGGTTGTTATCATAAATGGGTGTTGGATCTTGTCGAATGCTTTCTCTGCGTCTATTGAGATGATCATGTGGTTTTTGTTTTTCATTTTGTTGATGTAGTGTATCACGTTGATTGACTTGCGGGTGTTGAACCATCCCTGTGTCCCTGGTATAAATCCCACTTGATCATGGTGTATAATCTTTTTGATGTATTGCTGTAATCGGTTTGCCAAAATTTGGTTGAGGATTTTTGCATCTATGTTCATCAGTGATATCGGCCTGTAGTTCTCCTTCTTTGTGTTGTCCTTGTCAGGTTTGGGGATCAGAGTGATGTTGGCTTCATAGAATGTGTTAGGGAGTTCTCCATCTTTCTCAATTTTCTGGAACAGTTTGAGGAGAATAGGTACAAAGAACTCACACTGCTTAACAACAAAAAAACAAACAACCCGATCAAAACATGGGCAGAGGACATGAACAGACATTTCTCAAAAGAAGATATGAATATGGCCAATAGACACATGAAAAGATGTTCATCATCGCTAATCATCAGGGAAATGCAAATCAAAACTACACTAAGATATCACCTTACCCCCGTTAGATTGGCAAAAACATCCAAAACCAAGAACGACAAATGTTGGAGAGGTTGTGGAGAAAGAGGAACCCTCATACACTGTTGGTGGGAATGCAAACTGGTACAGCCACTATGGAAAACAGTATGGAGATTTCTCAAAAAGTTAAAAATAGAAATACCCTATGACCCAGCCATCCCATTACTGAGTATCTATCCTAAGAACCTGATATCAGATATCTCAAGAGTCTGTTGCACCCCTATGTTCATCGCAGCATTATTTACAATAGCCAAGACGTGGAACCAGCCTACATGCCCAGAAACTGATGATTGGATAAAGAAGATGTGGTATATATACACAATGGAATACTACTCAGCCATAAAAAAAGACGACATTGGCACATTCACAACAATGTGGATGGACCTCGAGGGCATTATGTTAAGCGAAATAAGTCAGTCAGAGAAAGAAGCACTCTATATGACTCCACTCATAGGTGGAAATTAGTATATTGAGAAGGAGATCTGATCGGTGGTTACCAGGGAAAAGGGGGGGTGGGGGAGGGCACGGAGGGGGAAGTGGTGTTCCCACAACATGACTAACAAAAATGTACAACTGAAATTTCACAAGCTTGTAATCCATCATAAGATTAATAAACAAACAAAAAAAAAAAAAGATTCTTTGGGGCCCATCTGCCCCTATGGAAAGAACGCAGCACTTTGTGCCTTGCAGCTCTAGGGCAATGTAGCACACCCAGAGCAGAAGTTCTACTTCAGCCAGATCAGGCCTGCAAAGAAACTGCGTTTCACAGGCCTTTGTAAGAGATGTTCCCGGTAGGCTGTTAGAGCACTGTGCAGAGCGAGTTGTTTCCTAGCTTCCCAAAGAGCCGGAAGCAAGATGCTTTGGGGCCCTTCTCACCCTTTGGAAAGAAGGCAGCACTTTGTGCCTTGCAGCTCTAGGGCAATGTAGCACACCCAAAGCAGAAGTTCTACTTCAGCCAGATCAGACCTGCAAAGAAACTGCGTTTCACAGGCCTTTGTAAGAGATGTTCCCTGTAGGCTGTTAGAGCACTGTGCAGAGCGAGTTGCTTCTTAGCTTCCCAAGGAGATGGAAGCAAGATGCTTTAGGGGCCATCTGCCCTTAAGGAAAGAAGGCAGCACTTTGTGCCTTGCAGCTCTAGGGCAATGTAGCACACCCAGAGCAGTTGTTCTACTTCTGCCAGGTCAGGCCTGCAAAGAAACTTCGTTTCACAGGCCTTTGTAAGAGATGTTCCCAGTAGGCTGTTAGAGCACTGTGCAGAGCGACTTGTTTCTTAGCTTCCCAAAGAGCTGGAAGCAAGATGCTTTGGGGCCAATCTGCCACTATGGAAAGAACGCAGCACTTTGTGCCTTGCAGCTCTAGGGCAATGCAGCACACCCCGAGCAGAAGTTGTATTTCAGCCAGATCAGGCCTGCAAAGAAACTGCGTTTCATAGGCCTTTGTAAGAGATGTTCCCGGTAGGCTGTTAGAGCACTGTGCAGAGCGAGTTGTTTCTTAGCTTCCCAAGGGGCTGGAAGCAAGATGCTTTAGGGGCCATCTGCCCTTAAGGAAAGAAGGCAGCACTTTGTGCCTTGCATCTCTAGGGCAATGTAGCACACCCAGAGCAGATGTTCTACTTCTCCCAGGTCAGGCCTGCAAAGAAACTGCGTTTCACAGGCCTTTGTAAGAGATGTTCCCGGTAGGCTGTTAGAGCACTGTGCAGAGCGAGTTGTTTCTTAGCTTCCCAACGAGCTGGAAGCAAGATGCTTTAGGGGCCATCTGCCCTTAAGGAAAGAAGGCAACACTTTGTGCCTTGCAGGTCTAGGGCAATGTAGCACACCCAGAGCAGAAGTTCTACTTCAGCCACATCAGGCCTGCAAAGAAACTGCGTTTCACAGGCCTTTGTAAGAGATGTTCCCGGTAGGCTGTTAGAGCACTGTGCAGAGCGAGTTGTTTCTTAGCTTCCCAAAGAGCTGGAAGCAAGATGCTTTGGGGCCCTTCTCACCCTTTGGAAAGAAGGCAGCACTTTGTGCCTTACAGCTCTAGGGCAAAGTAGCACACCCAGAGCAGAAGTTCTTCTTCAACCAGATCAGGCCTGCAAAGGAACTGCGTTTCACAGGCCTTTGTAAGAGATGTTCCCTGTAGGCTGTTAGAGCACTGTGCAGAGCGAGTTCTTTCTTAGCTTCCCAAAGACCTGGAAGCCAGATGCTTTGGGGGCCATCTGCCGTTAAGTAAAGAAGGCAGCACTTTGTGCCTTTCAGCTCTAGGGCAATGCAGCACACCCCGAGCAGAAGTTCTACTTCAGCCAGATCAGGCCTGCAAAGAAACTGCGTTTCACAGGCCTTTGTAAGAGATGTTCCCGGTAGGCTGTTAGAGCACTGTGCAGAGCGAGTTGTTTCTTAGCTTCCCAGAGAGCTGGAAGCAAGATGCTTTGGGGCCCGTTAATTTTATACCCTGCTACTTTGCTGTAGTTGTTGATTACTTCTAATAGTTTTTCTGTGGATTCTTTGGGGTTTTCTATGTATAAGATCATGTCGTCTGCAAACAACGCGAGTTTTACTTCTTCGTTACCTATTTGGATTCCTTTTATTTTTTTTTCCTGCCGAATTGCTCTGGCCAGCACCTCCAGTACTATGTTGAATAGGAGTGGTGAAAGTGGGCACCCTTGTCTTGTTCCTGTCCTCAGAGGGATGGCTTTCAGCTTTTGTCCATTGAGTATGATGTTGGCTGTGGGTCTATCATATATGGCCTTTATTATGTTGAGGTACTTTCCTTCTACACCCATTTTACTGAGGGTTTTTATCATAAATGGGTGTTGGATCTTGTCGAATGCTTTCTCTGCGTCTATTGAGATGATCATGTGGTTTTTGTTTTTCATTTTGTTGATGTAGTGTATCACGTTGATTGACTTGCGGGTGTTGAACCATCCCTGTGTCCCTGGTATAAATCCCACTTGATCATGGTGTATAATCTTTTTGATGTATTGCTGTAATCGGTTTGCCAAAATTTGGTTGAGGATTTTTGCATCTATGTTCATCAGTGATATCGGCCTGTAGTTCTCCTTCTTTGTGTTGTCCTTGTCAGGTTTGGGGATCAGAGTGATGTTGGCTTCATAGAATGTGTTAGGGAGTTCTCCATCTTTCTCAATTTTCTGGAACAGTTTGAGGAGAATAAGTACAAAGAACTCACACTGCTTAACAACAAAAAAACAAACAACCCGATCAAAAAATGGGCAGAGGACATGAACAGACATTTCTCCAAAGAAGATATGAATATGGCCAATAGACACATGAAAAGATGTTCATCATCGCTAATCATCAGGGAAATGCAAATCAAAACTACACTAAGATATCACCTTACCCCCGTTAGATTGGCAAAAACATCCAAAACCAAGAACGACGAATGTTGGAGAGGTTGTGGAGAAAGAGGAACCCTCATACACTGTTGGTGGGAATGCAAACTGGTACAGCCACTATGGAAAACAGTATGGAGATTTCTCAAAAAGTTAAAAATAGAAATACCCTATGACCCAGCCATCCCATTACTGGGTATCTATCCTAAGAACCTGATATCAGATATCTCAAGAGTCCGTTGCACCCCTATGTTCATCGCAGCATTATTTACAATAGCCAAGACGTGGAACCAGCCTACATGCCCAGAAACTGATGATTGGATAAAGAAGATGTGGTATATATACACAACGGAATACTACTCAGCCATAAAAAAAGACGACATTTTCCCATTCACAACAATGTGGATGGACCTCGAGGGCATTATGTTAAGCGAAATAAGTCAGTCAGAGAAAGACAGACTCTATATGACTCCACTCATAGGTGGAAATTAGTATATTGAGAAGGAGATCTGATCGGTGGTTACCAGGGAAAAGGGGGGGTGGGGGGAGGGCACGGAGGGGGAAGTGGTGTTCCCACAACATGACTAACAAAAATGTACAACTGAAATTTCACAAGCTTGTAATCCATCATAACATTAATAAACAAACAAAAAAAAAAAGATGCTTTGGGGCCCATCTGCCCCTATGGAAAGAACGCAGCACTTTGTGCCTTGCAGCTCTAGGGCAATGTAGCACACCCAGAGCAGAAGTTCTACTTCAGCCAGATCAGGCCCGCAAAGAAACTGCGTTTCACAGGCCTTTGTAAGAGATGTTCCCGGTAGGCTGTTAGAGCACTGTGCAGAGCGAGTTGTTTCTTAGCTTCCCAACGAGCTGGAAGCAAGATGCTTTAGGGGCCATCTGCCCTTAAGGAAAGAAGGCAGCACTTTGTGCCTTGCAGCTCTAGGGCAATGTAGCACACCCAGAGCAGAAGTTCTACTTCAGCCAGATCAGGCCTGCAAAGAAACTGCGTTTCACAGGCCTTTGTAAGAGATGTTCCCGGTAGGCTGTTAGAGCACTGTGCAGAGCGAGTTCTTTCTTAGCTTCCCAAAGACCTGGAAGCCAGATGCTTTGGGGGCCATCTGCCCTTAAGGAAAGAAGGCAGCACTTTGTGCCTTTCAGCTCTAGGGCAATGCAGCACACCCCGAGCAGAAGTTCTACTTCAGCCAGATCAGGCCTGCAAAGAAACTGCGTTTCACAGGCCTTTGTAAGAGATGTTCCCGGTAGGCTGTTAGAGCACTGTGCAGAGCGAGTTGTTTCTTAGCTTCCCAGAGAGCTGGAAGCAAGATGCTTTGGGGCCCGTTAATTTTATACCCTGCTACTTTGCTGTAGTTGTTGATTACTTCTAATAGTTTTTCTGTGGATTCTTTGGGGTTTTCTATGTATAAGATCATGTCGTCTGCAAACAACGCGAGTTTTACTTCTTCGTTACCTATTTGGATTCCTTTTATTTTTTTTTCCTGCCGAATTGCTCTGGCCAGCACCTCCAGTACTATGTTGAATAGGAGTGGTGAAAGTGGGCACCCTTGTCTTGTTCCTGTCCTCAGAGGGATGGCTTTCAGCTTTTGTCCATTGAGTATGATGTTGGCTGTGGGTCTATCATATATGGCCTTTATTATGTTGAGGTACTTTCCTTCTACATCCATTTTACTGAGGGTTTTTATCATAAATGGGTGTTGGATCTTGTCGAATGCTTTCTCTGCGTCTATTGAGATGATCATGTGGTTTTTGTTTTTCATTTTGTTGATGTAGTGTATCACGTTGATTGACTTGCGGGTGTTGAACCATCCCTGTGTCCCTGGTATAAATCCCACTTGATCATGGTGTATAATCTTTTTGATGTATTGCTGTAATCGGTTTGCCAAAATTTGGTTGAGGATTTTTGCATCTATGTTCATCAGTGATATCGGCCTGTAGTTCTCCTTCTTTGTGTTGTCCTTGTCAGGTTTGGGGATCAGAGTGATGTTGGCTTCATAGAATGTGTTAGGGAGTTCTCCATCTTTCTCAATTTTCTGGAACAGTTTGAGGAGAATAGCTACAAAGAACTCACACTGCTTAACAACAAAAAAACAAACAACCCGATCAAAAAATGGGCAGAGGACATGAACAGACATTTCTCCAAAGAAGATATGAATATGGCCAATAGACACATGAAAAGATGTTCATCATCGCTAATCATCAGGGAAATGCAAATCAAAACTACACTAAGATATCACCTTACCCCCGTTAGATTGGCAAAAACATCCAAAACCAAGAACGACGAATGTTGGAGAGGTTGTGGAGAAAGAGGAACCCTCATACACTGTTGGTGGGAATGCAAACTGGTACAGCCACTATGGAAAACAGTATGGAGATTTCTCAAAAAGTTAAAAATAGAAATACCCTATGACCCAGCCATCCCATTACTGGGTATCTATCCTAAGAACCTGATATCAGATATCTCAAGAGTCCGTTGCACCCCTATGTTCATCGCAGCATTATTTACAATAGCCAAGACGTGGAACCAGCCTACATGCCCAGAAACTGATGATTGGATAAAGAAGATGTGGTATATATACACAACGGAATACTACTCAGCCATAAAAAAAGACGACATTTTACCATTCACAACAATGTGGATGGACCTCGAGGGCATTATGTTAAGCGAAATAAGTCAGTCAGAGAAAGACAGACTCTATATGACTCCACTCATAGGTGGAAATTAGTATATTGAGAAGGAGATCTGATCGGTGGTTACCAGGGAAAAGGGGGGGTGGGGGGAGGGCACGGAGGGGGAAGTGGTGTTCCCACAACATGACTAACAAAAATGTACAACTGAAATTTCACAAGCTTGTAATCCATCATAACATTAATAAACAAAAAAAAAAAAAAAGATGCTTTGGGGCCCATCTGCCCCTATGGAAAGAACGCAGCACTTTGTGCCTTGCAGCTCTAGGGCAATGTAGCACACCCAGAGCAGAAGTTCTACTTCAGCCAGATCAGGCCCGCAAAGAAACTGCGTTTCACAGGCCTTTGTAAGAGATGTTCCCGGTAGGCTGTTAGAGCACTGTGCAGAGCGAGTTGTTTCTTAGCTTCCCAACGAGCTGGAAGCAAGATGCTTTAGGGGCCATCTGCCCTTAAGGAAAGAAGGCAGCACTTTGTGCCTTGCAGCTCTAGGGCAATGTAGCACACCCAGAGCAGAAGTTCTACTTCAGCCAGATCAGGCCTGCAAAGAAACTGCGTTTCACAGGCCTTTGTAAGAGATGTTCCCGGTAGGCTGTTAGAGCACTGTGCAGAGCGAGTTCTTTCTTAGCTTCCCAAAGACCTGGAAGCCAGATGCTTTGGGGGCCATCTGCCCTTAAGGAAAGAAGGCAGCACTTTGTGCCTTTCAGCTCTAGGGCAATGCAGCACACCCCGAGCAGAAGTTCTACTTCAGCCAGATCAGGCCTGCAAAGAAACTGCGTTTCACAGGCCTTTGTAAGAGATGTTCCCGGTAGGCTGTTAGAGCACTGTGCAGAGCGAGTTGTTTCTTAGCTTCCCAGAGAGCTGGAAGCAAGATGCTTTGGGGCCCGTTAATTTTATACCCTGCTACTTTGCTGTAGTTGTTGATTACTTCTAATAGTTTTTCTGTGGATTCTTTGGGGTTTTCTATGTATAAGATCATGTCGTCTGCAAACAACGAGAGTTTTACTTCTTCGTTACCTATTTGGATTCCTTTTATTTTTTTTTCCTGCCGAATTGCTCTGGCCAGCACCTCCAGTACTATGTTGAATAGGAGTGGTGAAAGTGGGCACCCTTGTCTTGTTCCTGTCCTCAGAGGGATGGCTTTCAGCTTTTGTCCATTGAGTATGATGTTGGCTGTGGGTCTATCATATATGGCCTTTATTATGTTGAGGTACTTTCCTTCTACATCCATTTTACTGAGGGTTTTTATCATAAATGGGTGTTGGATCTTGTCGAATGCTTTCTCTGCGTCTATTGAGATGATCATGTGGTTTTTGTTTTTCATTTTGTTGATGTAGTGTATCACGTTGATTGACTTGCGGGTGTTGAACCATCCCTGTGTCCCTGGTATAAATCCCACTTGATCATGGTGTATAATCTTTTTGATGTATTGCTGTAATCGGTTTGCCAAAATTTGGTTGAGGATTTTTGCATCTATGTTCATCAGTGATATCGGCCTGTAGTTCTCCTTCTTTGTGTTGTCCTTGTCAGGTTTGGGGATCAGAGTGATGTTGGCTTCATAGAATGTGTTAGGGAGTTCTCCATCTTTCTCAATTTTCTGGAACAGTTTGAGGAGAATAGCTACAAAGAACTCACACTGCTTAACAACAAAAAAACAAACAACCCGATCAAAAAATGGGCAGAGGACATGAACAGACATTTCTCCAAAGAAGATATGAATATGGCCAATAGACACATGAAAAGATGTTCATCATCGCTAATCATCAGGGAAATGCAAATCAAAACTACACTAAGATATCACCTTACCCCCGTTAGATTGGCAAAAACATCCAAAACCAAGAACGACGAATGTTGGAGAGGTTGTGGAGAAAGAGGAACCCTCATACACTGTTGGTGGGAATGCAAACTGGTACAGCCACTATGGAAAACAGTATGGAGATTTCTCAAAAAGTTAAAAATAGAAATACCCTATGACCCAGCCATCCCATTACTGGGTATCTATCCTAAGAACCTGATATCAGATATCTCAAGAGTCCGTTGCACCCCTATGTTCATCGCAGCATTATTGACAATAGCCAAGACGTGGAACCAGCCTACATGCCCAGAAACTGATGATTGGATAAAGAAGATGTGGTATATATACATAACGGAATACTACTCAGCCATAAAAAAAGACGACATTTTCCCATTCACAACAATGTGGATGGACCTCGAGGGCATTATGTTAAGCGAAATAAGTCAGTCAGAGAAAGACGAACTCTATATGACTCCACTCATAGGTGGAAATTAGTATATTGAGAAGGAGATCTGATCGGTGGTTACCAGGGAAAAGGGGGGGTGGGGGGAGGGCACGGAGGGGGAAGTGGTGTTCCCACAACATGAATAACAAAAAAGTACAACTGAAATTTCACAAGCTTGTAATCCATCATAACATTAATAAACAAACAAAAAAAAAAAGATGCTTTGGGGCCCATCTGCCCCTATGGAAAGAACGCAGCACTTTGTGCCTTGCAGCTCTAGGGCAATGTAGCACACCCAGAGCAGAAGTTCTACTTCAGCCAGATCAGGCCCGCAAAGAAACTGCGTTTCACAGGCCTTTGTAAGAGATGTTCCCGGTAGGCTGTTAGAGCACTGTGCAGAGCGAGTTGTTTCTTAGCTTCCCAACGAGCTGGAAGCAAGATGCTTTAGGGGCCATCTGCCCTTAAGTAAAGAAGGCAGCACTTTGTGCCTTGCAGCTCTAGGGCAATGTAGCACACCCAGAGCAGAAGTTCTACTTCAGCCAGATCAGGCCTGCAAAGAAACTGCATTTCACAGGCCTTTGTAAGAGATGTTCCCGGTAGGCTGTTAGAGCACTGTGCAGAGCGAGTTGTTTCTTAGCTTCCCAAAGAGCTGGAAGCAAGATGCTTTGGGGCCCTTCTCACCCTTTGGAAAGAAGGCAGCACTTTGTGCCTTACAGCTCTAGGGCAATGTAGCACACCCAGAGCAGAAGTTCTTCTTCAGCCAGATCAGGCCTGCAAAGAAACTGCGTTTCACAGGCCTTTGTGAGAGATGTTCCCTGTAGGCTGTTAGAGCACTGTGCAGAGCGAGTTCTTTCTTAGCTTCCCAAAGACCTGGAAGCAAGATGCTTTGGGGGCCATCTGCCGTTAAATAAAGAAGGCAGCACTTTGTGCCTTTCAGCTCTAGGGCAATGCAGCACACCCCGAGCAGAAGTTCTACTTCAGCCAGATCAGGCCTGCAAAGAAACTGCGTTTCACAGGCCTTTGTAAGAGATGTTCCCGGTAGGCTGTTAGAGCACTGTGCAGAGCGAGTTTTTCTTAGCTTCCCAGAGAGCTGGAAGCAAGATGCTTTGGGGCCCGTTAATTTTATACCCTGCTACTTTGCTGTAGTTGTTGATTACTTCTAATAGTTTTTCTGTGGATTCTTTGGGGTTTTCTATGTATAAGATCATGTCGTCTGCAAACAACGCGAGTTTTACTTCTTCGTTACCTATTTGGATTCCTTTTATTTTTTTTTCCTGCCGAATTGCTCTGGCCAGCACCTCCAGTACTATGTTGAATAGGAGTGGTGAAAGTGGGCACCCTTGTCTTGTTCCTGTCCTCAGAGGGATGGCTTTCAGCTTTTGTCCATTGAGTATGATGTTGGCTGTGGGTCTATCATATATGGCCTTTATTATGTTGAGGTACTTTCCTTCTACACCCATTTTACTGAGGGTTTTTATCATAAATGGGTGTTGGATCTTGTCGAATGCTTTCTCTGCGTCTATTGAGATGATCATGTGGTTTTTGTTTTTCATTTTGTTGATGTAGTGTATCACGTTGATTGACTTGCGGGTGTTGAACCATCCCTGTGTCCCTGGTATAAATCCCACTTGATCATGGTGTATAATCTTTTTGATGTATTGCTGTAATCGGTTTGCCAAAATTTTGTTGAGGATTTTTGCATCTATGTTCATCAGTGATATCGGCCTGTAGTTCTCCTTCTTTGTGTTGTCCTTGTCAGGTTTGGGGATCAGAGTGATGTTGGCTTCATAGAATGTGTTAGGGAGTTCTCCATCTTTCTCAATTTTCTGGAACAGTTTGAGGAGAATAGGTACAAAGAACTCACACTGCTTAACAACAAAAAAACAAACAACCCGATCAAAAAATGGGCAGAGGACATGAACAGACATTTCTCCAAAGAAGATATGAATATGGCCAATAGACACATGAAAAGATGTTCATCATCGCTAATCATCAGGGAAATGCAAATCAAAACTACACTAAGATATCACCTTACCCCCGTTAGATTGGCAAAAACATCCAAAACCAAGAACGACGAATGTTGGAGAGGTTGTGGAGAAAGAGGAACCCTCATACACTGTTGGTGGGAATGCAAACTGGTACAGCCACTATGGAAAACAGTATGGAGATTTCTCAAAAAGTTAAAAATAGAAATACCCTATGACCCAGCCATCCCATTACTGGGTATCTATCCTAAGAACCTGATATCAGATATCTCAAGAGTCCGTTGCACCCCTATGTTCATCGCAGCATTATTTACAATAGCCAAGACGTGGAACCAGCCTACATGCCCAGAAACTGATGATTGGATAAAGAAGATGTGGTATATATACATAACGGAATACTACTCAGCCATAAAAAAAGACGACATTTTCCCATTCACAACAATGTGGATGGACCTCGAGGGCATTATGTTAAGCGAAATAAGTCAGTCAGAGAAAGACGAACTCTATATGACTCCACTCATAGGTGGAAATTAGTATATTGAGAAGGAGATCTGATCGGTGGTTACCAGGGAAAAGGGGGGGTGGGGGGAGGGCACGGAGGGGGAAGTGGTGTTCCCACAACATGACTAACAAAAAAGTACAACTGAAATTTCACAAGCTTGTAATCCATCATAACATTAATAAACAAACAAAAAAAAAAAAGATGCTTTGGGGCCCATCTGCCCCTATGGAAAGAACGCAGCACTTTGTGCCTTGCAGCTCTAGGGCAATGTAGCACACCCAGAGCAGAAGTTCTACTTCAGCCAGATCAGGCCCGCAAAGAAACTGCGTTTCACAGGCCTTTGTAAGAGATGTTCCCGGTAGGCTGTTAGAGCACTGTGCAGAGCGAGTTGTTTCTTAGCTTCCCAACGAGCTGGAAGCAAGATGCTTTAGGGGCCATCTGCCCTTAAGTAAAGAAGGCAGCACTTTGTGCCTTGCAGCTCTAGGGCAATGTAGCACACCCAGAGCAGAAGTTCTACTTCAGCCAGATCAGGCCTGCAAAGAAACTGCATTTCACAGGCCTTTGTAAGAGATGTTCCCGGTAGGCTGTTAGAGCACTGTGCAGAGCGAGTTGTTTCTTAGCTTCCCAAAGAGCTGGAAGCAAGATGCTTTGGGGCCCTTCTCACCCTTTGGAAAGAAGGCAGCACTTTGTGCCTTACAGCTCTAGGGCAATGTAGCACACCCAGAGCAGAAGTTCTTCTTCAGCCAGATCAGGCCTGCAAAGAAACTGCGTTTCACAGGCCTTTGTGAGAGATGTTCCCTGTAGGCTGTTAGAGCACTGTGCAGAGCGAGTTCTTTCTTAGCTTCCCAAAGACCTGGAAGCAAGATGCTTTGGGGGCCATCTGCCGTTAAATAAAGAAGGCAGCACTTTGTGCCTTTCAGCTCTAGGGCAATGCAGCACACCCCGAGCAGAAGTTCTACTTCAGCCAGATCAGGCCTGCAAAGAAACTGCGTTTCACAGGCCTTTGTAAGAGATGTTCCCGGTAGGCTGTTAGAGCACTGTGCAGAGCGAGTTTTTCTTAGCTTCCCAGAGAGCTGGAAGCAAGATGCTTTGGGGCCCGTTAATTTTATACCCTGCTACTTTGCTGTAGTTGTTGATTACTTCTAATAGTTTTTCTGTGGATTCTTTGGGGTTTTCTATGTATAAGATCATGTCGTCTGCAAACAACGCGAGTTTTACTTCTTCGTTACCTATTTGGATTCCTTTTATTTTTTTTTCCTGCCGAATTGCTCTGGCCAGCACCTCCAGTACTATGTTGAATAGGAGTGGTGAAAGTGGGCACCCTTGTCTTGTTCCTGTCCTCAGAGGGATGGCTTTCAGCTTTTGTCCATTGAGTATGATGTTGGCTGTGGGTCTATCATATATGGCCTTTATTATGTTGAGGTACTTTCC
The DNA here is from genome assembly GCF_041296235.1 of Equus asinus. Lineage (NCBI taxonomy): Eukaryota > Metazoa > Chordata > Mammalia > Perissodactyla > Equidae > Equus > Equus asinus. The sequence goes on along the minus strand of NC_091790.1, from coordinate 64,708,605 downwards.
TTCTACACCCATTTTACTGAGGGTTTTTATCATAAATGGGTGTTGGATCTTGTCGAATGCTTTCTCTGCGTCTATTGAGATGATCATGTGGTTTTTGTTTTTCATTTTGTTGATGTAGTGTATCACGTTGATTGACTTGCGGGTGTTGAACCATCCCTGTGTCCCTGGTATAAATCCCACTTGATCATGGTGTATAATCTTTTTGATGTATTGCTGTAATCGGTTTGCCAAAATTTGGTTGAGGATTTTTGCATCTATGTTCATCAGTGATATCGGCCTGTAGTTCTCCTTCTTTGTGTTGTCCTTGTCAGGTTTGGGGATCAGAGTGATGTTGGCTTCATAGAATGTGTTAGGGAGTTCTCCATCTTTCTCAATTTTCTGGAACAGTTTGAGGAGAATAGGTACAAAGAACTCACACTGCTTAACAACAAAAAAACAAACAACCCGATCAAAAAATGGGCAGAGGACATGAACAGACATTTCTCCAAAGAAGATATGAATATGGCCAATAGACACATGAAAAGATGTTCATCATCGCTAATCATCAGGGAAATGCAAATCAAAACTACACTAAGATATCACCTTACCCCCGTTAGATTGGCAAAAACATCCAAAACCAAGAACGACAAACGTGGGAGAGGTTGTGGAGAAAGAGGAACCCTCATACACTGTTGGTGGGAATGCAAACTGGTACAGCCACTATGGAAAACAGTATGGAGATTTCTCAAAAAGTTAAAAATAGAAATACCCTATGACCCAGCCATCCCATTACTGGGTATCTATCCTAAGAACCTGATATCAGATATCTCAAGAGTCCGTTGCACCCCTATGTTCATCGCAGCATTATTTACAATAGCCAAGACGTGGAACCAGCCTACATGCCCAGAAACTGATGATTGGATAAAGAAGATGTGGTATATATACACAAAGGAATACTACTCAGCCATAAAAAAAGACGACATTGGCCCCTTCACAACAATGTGGATGGACCTCGAGGGCATTATGTTAAGCGAAATAAGTCAGTCAGAGAAAGACGAACTCTATATGATTCCACTCATAGGTGGAAATTAGTATATTGAGAAGGAGATCTGATCGGTGGTTACCAGGGAAAAGGGGGGGTGGGGGAGGGCACGGAGGGGGAAGTGGTGTTCCCACAACATGACTAACAAAAATGTACAACTGAAATTTCACAAGCTTGTAATCCATCATAAGATTAATAAACAAACAAAAAAAAATATGCTTTGGGGCCCATCTGACCCTATGGAAAGAACGCAGCACTTTGTGCCTTGCAGCTCTAGGGCAATGTAGCACACCCAGAGCAGAAGTTCTACTTCAGCCAGATCAGGCCCGCAAAGAAACTGCGTTTCACAGGCCTTTGTAAGAGATGTTCCCGGTAGGCTGTTAGAGCACTGTGCAGAGCGAGTTGTTTCTTAGCTTCCCAACGAGCTGGAAGCAAGATGCTTTAGGGGCCATCTGCCCTTAAGTAAAGAAGGCAGCACTTTGTGCCTTGCAGCTCTAGGGCAATGTAGCACACCCAGAGCAGAAGTTCTACTTCAGCCAGATCAGGCCTGCAAAGAAACTGCATTTCACAGGCCTTTGTAAGAGATGTTCCCGGTAGGCTGTTAGAGCACTGTGCAGAGCGAGTTGTTTCTTAGCTTCCCAAAGAGCTGGAAGCAAGATGCTTTGGGGCCCTTCTCACCCTTTGGAAAGAAGGCAGCACTTTGTGCCTTACAGCTCTAGGGCAATGTAGCACACCCAGAGCAGAAGTTCTTCTTCAGCCAGATCAGGCCTGCAAAGAAACTGCGTTTCACAGGCCTTTGTGAGAGATGTTCCCTGTAGGCTGTTAGAGCACTGTGCAGAGCGAGTTCTTTCTTAGTTTCCCAAAGACCTGGAAGCAAGATGCTTTGGGGGCCATCTGCCGTTAAATAAAGAAGGCAGCACTTTGTGCCTTTCAGCTCTAGGGCAATGCAGCACACCCCGAGCAGAAGTTCTACTTCAGCCAGATCAGGCCTGCAAAGAAACTGCGTTTCACAGGCCTTTGTAAGAGATGTTCCCGGTAGGCTGTTAGAGCACTGTGCCGAGCGAGTTTTTCTTAGCTTCCCAGAGAGCTGGAAGCAAGATGCTTTGGGGCCCGTTAATTTTATACCCTGCTACTTTGCTGTAGTTGTTGATTACTTCTAATAGTTTTTCTGTGGATTCTTTGGGGTTTTCTATGTATAAGATCATGTCGTCTGCAAACAACGCGAGTTTTACTTCTTCGTTACCTATTTGGATTCCTTTTATTTTTTTTTCCTGCCGAATTGCTCTGGCCAGCACCTCCAGTACTATATTGAATAGGAGTGGTGAAAGTGGGCACCCTTGTCTTGTTCCTGTCCTCAGAGGGATGGCTTTCAGCTTTTGTCCATTGAGTATGATGTTGGCTGTGGGTCTATCATATATGGCCTTTATTATGTTGAGGTACTTTCCTTCTACACCCATTTTACTGAGGGTTTTTATCATAAATGGGTGTTGGATCTTGTCGAATGCTTTCTCTGCGTCTATTGAGATGATCATGTGGTTTTTGTTTTTCATTTTGTTGATGTAGTGTATCACGTTGATTGACTTGCGGGTGTTGAACCATCCCTGTGTCCCTGGTATAAATCCCACTTGATCATGGTGTATAATCTTTTTGATGTATTGCTGTAATCGGTTTGCCAAAATTTTGTTGAGGATTTTTGCATCTATGTTCATCAGTGATATCGGCCTGTAGTTCTCCTTCTTTGTGTTGTCCTTGTCAGGTTTGGGGATCAGAGTGATGTTGGCTTCATAGAATGTGTTAGGGAGTTCTCCATCTTTCTCAATTTTCTGGAACAGTTTGAGGAGAATAGGTACAAAGAACTCACACTGCTTAACAACAAAAAAACAAACAACCCGATCAAAAAATGGGCAGAGGACATGAACAGACATTTCTCCAAAGAAGATATGAATATGGCCAATAGACACATGAAAAGATGTTCATCATCGCTAATCATCAGGGAAATGCAAATCAAAACTACACTAAGATATCACCTTACCCCCGTTAGATTGGCAAAAACATCCAAAACCAAGAACGACGAATGTTGGAGAGGTTGTGGAGAAAGAGGAACCCTCATACACTGTTGGTGGGAATGCAAACTGGTACAGCCACTATGGAAAACAGTATGGAGATTTCTCAAAAAGTTAAAAATAGAAATACCCTATGACCCAGCCATCCCATTACTGGGTATCTATCCTAAGAACCTGATATCAGATATCTCAAGAGTCCGTTGCACCCCTATGTTCATCGCAGCATTATTTACAATAGCCAAGACGTGGAACCAGCCTACATGCCCAGAAACTGATGATTGGATAAAGAAGATGTGGTATATATACATAACGGAATACTACTCAGCCATAAAAAAAGACGACATTTTCCCATTCACAACAATGTGGATGGACCTCGAGGGCATTATGTTAAGCGAAATAAGTCAGTCAGAGAAAGACGAACTCTATATGACTCCACTCATAGGTGGAAATTAGTATATTGAGAAGGAGATCTGATCGGTGGTTACCAGGGAAAAGGGGGGGTGGGGGGAGGGCACGGAGGGGGAAGTGGTGTTCCCACAACATGACTAACAAAAAAGTACAACTGAAATTTCACAAGCTTGTAATCCATCATAACATTAATAAACAAACAAAAAAAAAAAAGATGCTTTGGGGCCCATCTGCCCCTATGGAAAGAACGCAGCACTTTGTGCCTTGCAGCTCTAGGGCAATGTAGCACACCCAGAGCAGAAGTTCTACTTCAGCCAGATCAGGCCCGCAAAGAAACTGCGTTTCACAGGCCTTTGTAAGAGATGTTCCCGGTAGGCTGTTAGAGCACTGTGCAGAGCGAGTTGTTTCTTAGCTTCCCAACGAGCTGGAAGCAAGATGCTTTAGGGGCCATCTGCCCTTAAGTAAAGAAGGCAGCACTTTGTGCCTTGCAGCTCTAGGGCAATGTAGCACACCCAGAGCAGAAGTTCTACTTCAGCCAGATCAGGCCTGCAAAGAAACTGCATTTCACAGGCCTTTGTAAGAGATGTTCCCGGTAGGCTGTTAGAGCACTGTGCAGAGCGAGTTGTTTCTTAGCTTCCCAAAGAGCTGGAAGCAAGATGCTTTGGGGCCCTTCTCACCCTTTGGAAAGAAGGCAGCACTTTGTGCCTTACAGCTCTAGGGCAATGTAGCACACCCAGAGCAGAAGTTCTTCTTCAGCCAGATCAGGCCTGCAAAGAAACTGCGTTTCACAGGCCTTTGTGAGAGATGTTCCCTGTAGGCTGTTAGAGCACTGTGCAGAGCGAGTTCTTTCTTAGCTTCCCAAAGACCTGGAAGCAAGATGCTTTGGGGGCCATCTGCCGTTAAATAAAGAAGGCAGCACTTTGTGCCTTTCAGCTCTAGGGCAATGCAGCACACCCCGAGCAGAAGTTCTACTTCAGCCAGATCAGGCCTGCAAAGAAACTGCGTTTCACAGGCCTTTGTAAGAGATGTTCCCGGTAGGCTGTTAGAGCACTGTGCAGAGCGAGTTTTTCTTAGCTTCCCAGAGAGCTGGAAGCAAGATGCTTTGGGGCCCGTTAATTTTATACCCTGCTACTTTGCTGTAGTTGTTGATTACTTCTAATAGTTTTTCTGTGGATTCTTTGGGGTTTTCTATGTATAAGATCATGTCGTCTGCAAACAACGCGAGTTTTACTTCTTCGTTACCTATTTGGATTCCTTTTATTTTTTTTTCCTGCCGAATTGCTCTGGCCAGCACCTCCAGTACTATGTTGAATAGGAGTGGTGAAAGTGGGCACCCTTGTCTTGTTCCTGTCCTCAGAGGGATGGCTTTCAGCTTTTGTCCATTGAGTATGATGTTGGCTGTGGGTCTATCATATATGGCCTTTATTATGTTGAGGTACTTTCCTTCTACACCCATTTTACTGAGGGTTTTTATCATAAATGGGTGTTGGATCTTGTCGAATGCTTTCTCTGCGTCTATTGAGATGATCATGTGGTTTTTGTTTTTCATTTTGTTGATGTAGTGTATCACGTTGATTGACTTGCGGGTGTTGAACCATCCCTGTGTCCCTGGTATAAATCCCACTTGATCATGGTGTATAATCTTTTTGATGTATTGCTGTAATCGGTTTGCCAAAATTTGGTTGAGGATTTTTGCATCTATGTTCATCAGTGATATCGGCCTGTAGTTCTCCTTCTTTGTGTTGTCCTTGTCAGGTTTGGGGATCAGAGTGATGTTGGCTTCATAGAATGTGTTAGGGAGTTCTCCATCTTTCTCAATTTTCTGGAACAGTTTGAGGAGAATAGGTACAAAGAACTCACACTGCTTAACAACAAAAAAACAAACAACCCGATCAAAAAATGGGCAGAGGACATGAACAGACATTTCTCCAAAGAAGATATGAATATGGCCAATAGACACATGAAAAGATGTTCATCATCGCTAATCATCAGGGAAATGCAAATCAAAACTACACTAAGATATCACCTTACCCCCGTTAGATTGGCAAAAACATCCAAAACCAAGAACGACGAATGTTGGAGAGGTTGTGGAGAAAGAGGAACCCTCATACACTGTTGGTGGGAATGCAAACTGGTACAGCCACTATGGAAAACAGTATGGAGATTTCTCAAAAAGTTAAAAATAGAAATACCCTATGACCCAGCCATCCCATTACTGGGTATCTATCCTAAGAACCTGATATCAGATATCTCAAGAGTCCGTTGCACCCCTATGTTCATCGCAGCATTATTTACAATAGCCAAGACGTGGAACCAGCCTACATGCCCAGAAACTGATGATTGGATAAAGAAGATGTGGTATATATACACAAAGGAATACTACTCAGCCATAAAAAAAGACGACATTGGCCCCTTCACAACAATGTGGATGGACCTCGAGGGCATTATGTTAAGCGAAATAAGTCAGTCAGAGAAAGACGAACTCTATATGATTCCACTCATAGGTGGAAATTAGTATATTGAGAAGGAGATCTGATCGGTGGTTACCAGGGAAAAGGGGGGGTGGGGGAGGGCACGGAGGGGGAAGTGGTGTTCCCACAACATGACTAACAAAAATGTACAACTGAAATTTCACAAGCTTGTAATCCATCATAAGATTAATAAACAAACAAAAAAAAATATGCTTTGGGGCCCATCTGACCCTATGGAAAGAACGCAGCACTTTGTGCCTCGCAGCTCTAGGGCAATGTAGCACACCCAGAGCAGAAGTTCTACTTCAGCCAGATCAGGCCTGCAAAGAAACTGCGTTTCACAGGCCTTTGTAAGAGATGTTCCCGGTAGGCTGTTAGAGCACTGTGCAGAGCGAGTTGTTTCTTAGCTTCCCAAGGAGCTGGAAGCAAGATGCTTTAGGGGCCATCTGCCCTTAAGTAAAGAAGGCAGCACTTTGTGCCTTGCAGCTCTAGGGCAATGTAGCACACCCAGAGCAGTTGTTCTACTTCTGCCAGGTCAGGCCTGCAAAGAAACTTCGTTTCACAGGCCTTTGTAAGAGATGTTCCCGGTAGGCTGTTAGAGCACTGTGCAGAGCGACTTGTTTCGTAGCTTAGCAAGGAGCTGGAAGCAAGATGCTTTAGGGGCCATCTGCCCTTAAGGAAAGAAGGCAGCACTTTGTGCCTTGCAGCTCTAGGGCAATGTAGCACACCCAGAGCAGTTGTTCTACTTCTGCCAGGTCAGGCCTGCAAAGAAACTTCGTTTCACAGGCCTTTGTAAGAGATGTTCCCAGTAGGCTGTTAGAGCACTGTGCAGAGCGACTTGTTTCTTAGCTTCCCAAAGAGCTGGAAGCAAGATGCTTTGGGGCCAATCTGCCCCTATGGAAAGAACGCAGCAGTTTGTGCCTTGCAGCTCTATGGCAATGCAGCACACCCCGAGCAGAAGTTGTACTTCAGCCAGATCAGGCCTGCAAAGAAACTGCGTTTCACAGGCCTTTGTAAGAGATGTTCCCGGTAGGCTGTTAGAGCACTGTGCAGAGCGAGTTGTTTCTTAGCTTCCCAAAGAGCTGGAAGCAAGATGCTTTGGGGCCCTTCTCACCCTTTGGAAAGAAGGCAGCACTTTGTGCCTTGCAGCTCTAGAGCAATGTAGCACACCCAAAGCAGAAGTTCTACTTCAGCCAGATCAGACCTGCAAAGAAACTGCGTTTCACAGGCCTTTGTAAGAGATGTTCCCGGTAGGCTGTAAGAGCACTGTGCAGAGCGACTAGTTTCTTAGCTTCCCAGAGAGCTGGAAGCAAGATGCTTTGGGGCCCATCTGCCCCTATGGAAAGAACGCAGCACTTTGTGCCTTGCAGCTCTAGGGCAATACAGCACACCCCGAGCAGAAGTTGTACTTCAGCCAGATCAGACCTGCAATGAAACTGCGTTTCACAGGCCTTTGTAAGAGATGTTCCCTTTAGGCTGTTAGAGAACTGTGCAGAGCGAGTTGTTTCTTAGCTTCCCAAGGAGCTGGAAGCAAGATGCTTTAGGGGCCATCTGCCCTTAAGGAAAGAAGGCAGCACTTTGTGCCTTGCAGCTCTAGGGCAATGTAGCACACCCAGAGCAGTTGTTCTACTTCTGCCAGGTCAGGCCTGCAAAGAAACATCGTTTCACAGGCCTTTGTAAGAGATGTTCCCTGTAGGGTGTTAGAGCACTGTGCAGAGCTAGTTGTTTCTTAGCTTCCCAAGGAGCTGGAAGCAAGATGCTTTGGGGCCCTTCTCACCCTTTGGAAAGAAGGCAGCACTTTGTGCCTTGCAGCTCTAGGGCAATGTAGCACACCCAGAGCCGAAGTACTACTTAAGCTAGATCAGACCTGCAAAGAAACTTCGTTTCACAGGCCTTTGTAAGAGATCTTTCCGGTAGGCTGTTAGAGCACTGTGCAGAGCGAGTTGTTTCTTAGCTTCCCAGAGAGCTGGAAGCAAGATGCTTTGGGGCCCGTTAATTTTATACCATGCTACTTTGCTGTAGTTGTTGATTATTTCTAATAGTTTTTCTGTGGATTCTTTGGGGTTTTCTATGTATAAGATCATGTCGTCTGCAAACAACGCGAGTTTTACTTCTTCGTTACCTATTTGGATTCCTTTTATTTTTTTTTCCTGCCGAATTGCTCTGGCCAGCACCTCCAGTACTATGTTGAATAGGAGTGGTGAAAGTGGGCACCCTTGTCTTGTTCCTGTCCTCAGAGGGATGGCTTTCAGCTTTTGTCCATTGAGTATGATGTTGGCTGTGGGTCTATCATATATGGCCTTTATTATGTTGAGGTACTTTCCTTCTACACCCATTTTACTGAGGGTTTTTATCATAAATGGGTGTTGGATCTTGTCGAATGCTTTCTCTGCGTCTATTGAGATGATCATGTGGTTTTTGTTTTTCATTTTGTTGATGTAGTGTATCACGTTGATTGACTTGCGGGTGTTGAACCATCCCTGTGTCCCTGTTATAAATCCCACTTGATCATGGTGTATAATCTTTTTGATGTATTGCTGTAATCGGTTTGCCAAAATTTGGTTGAGGATTTTTGCATCTATGTTCATCAGTGATATCGGCCTGTAGTTCTCCTTCTTTGTGTTGTCCTTGTCAGGTTTGGGGATCAGAGTGATGTTGGCTTCATAGAATGTGTTAGGGAGTTCTCCATCTTTCTCAATTTTCTGGAACAGTTTGAGGAGAATAGGTACAAAGAACTCACACTGCTTAACAACAAAAAAACAAACAACCCGATCAAAAAATGGGCAGAGGACATGAACAGACATTTCTCCAAAGAAGATATGAATATGGCCAATAGACACATGAAAAGATGTTCATCATCGCTAATCATCAGGGAAATGCAAATCAAAACTACACTAAGATATCACCTTACCCCCGTTAGATTGGCAAAAACATCCAAAACCAAGAACGACGAATGTTGGAGAGGTTGTGGAGAAAGAGGAACCCTCATACACTGTTGGTGGGAATGCAAACTGGTACAGCCACTATGGAAAACAGTATGGAGATTTCTCAAAAAGTTAAAAATAGAAATACCCTATGACCCAGCCATCCCATTACTGGGTATCTATCCTAAGAACCTGATATCAGATATCTCAAGAGTCCGTTGCACCCCTATGTTCATCGCAGCATTATTTACAATAGCCAAGACGTGGAACCAGCCTACATGCCCAGAAACTGATGATTGGATAAAGAAGATGTGGTATATATACACAATGGAATACTACTCAGCCATAAAAAAAGACGACATTGGCCGCTTCACAACAATGTGGATGGACCTCGAGGGCATTATGTTAAGCGAAATAAGTCAGTCAGAGAAAGACGAACTCTATATGATTCCACTCATAGGTGGAAATTAGTATATTGAGAAGGAGATCTGATCGGTGGTTACCAGGGAAAAGGGGGGGTGGGGGAGGGCACGGAGGGGGAAGTGGTGTTCCCACAACATGACTAACAAAAATGTACAACTGAAATTTCACAAGCTTGTAATCCATCATAAGATTAATAAACAAACAAAAAAAAAATATGCTTTGGGGCCCATCTGACCCTATGGAAAGAACGCAGCACTTTGTGCCTTGCAGCTCTAGGGCAATGTAGCACACCCAGAGCAGAAGTTCTACTTCAGCCAGATCAGGCCTGCAAAGAAACTGCGTTTCACAGGCCTTTGTAAGAGATGTTCCCGGTAGGCTGTTAGAGCACTGTGCAGAGCGAGTTGTTTCTTAGCTTCCCAAGGAGCTGGAAGCAAGATGCTTTAGGGGCCATCTGCCCTTAAGTAAAGAAGGCAGCACTTTGTGCCTTGCAGCTCTAGGGCAATGTAGCACACCCAGAGCAGTTGTTCTACTTCTGCCAGGTCAGGCCTGCAAAGAAACTTCGTTTCACAGGCCTTTGTAAGAGATGTTCCCGGTAGGCTGTTAGAGCACTGTGCAGAGCGACTTGTTTCGTAGCTTCCCAAGGAGCTGGAAGCAAGATGCTTTAGGGGCCATCTGCCCTTAAGGAAAGAAGGCAGCACTTTGTGCCTTGCAGCTCTAGGGCAATGTAGCACACCCAGAGCAGTTGTTCTACTTCTGCCAGGTCAGGCCTGCAAAGAAACTTCGTTTCACAGGCCTTTGTAAGAGATGTTCCCAGTAGGCTGTTAGAGCACTGTGCAGAGCGACTTGTTTCTTAGCTTCCCAAAGAGCTGGAAGCAAGATGCTTTGGGGCCAATCTGCCCCTATGGAAAGAACGCAGCAGTTTGTGCCTTGCAGCTCTATGGCAATGCAGCACACCCCGAGCAGAAGTTGTACTTCAGCCAGATCAGGCCTGCAAAGAAACTGCGTTTCACAGGCCTTTGTAAGAGATGTTCCCGGTAGGCTGTTAGAGCACTGTGCAGAGCGAGTTGTTTCTTAGCTTCCCAAAGAGCTGGAAGCAAGATGCTTTGGGGCCCTTCTCACCCTTTGGAAAGAAGGCAGCACTTTGTGCCTTGCAGCTCTAGAGCAATGTAGCACACCCAAAGCAGAAGTTCTACTTCAGCCAGATCAGACCTGCAAAGAAACTGCGTTTCACAGGCCTTTGTAAGAGATGTTCCCTGTAGGCTGTTAGAGCACTGTGCAGAGCGAGTTGTTTCTTAGCTTCCCAAGGGGCTGGAAGCAAGATGCTTTAGGGGCCATCTGCCCTTAAGGAAAGAAGGCAGCACTTTGTGCCTTGCATCTCTAGGGCAATGTAGCACACCCAGAGCAGATGTTCTACTTCTCCCAGGTCAGGCCTGCAAAGAAACTGCGTTTCACAGGCCTTTGTAAGAGATGTTCCCGGTAGGCTGTTAGAGCACTGTGCAGAGCGAGTTGTTTCTGAGCTTCCCAAAGAGCTGGAAGCAAGATGCTTTGGGGCCCTTCTCACCCTTTGGAAAGAAGGCAGCACTTTGTGCCTTGCAGCTCTAGGGCAATGTAGCACACCCAGAGCCGAAGTTCTACTTCAGCTAGATCAGACCTGCAAAGAAACTTCGTTTCACAGGCCTTTGTAAGAGATGTTCCCGGTAGGCTGTAAGAGCACTGTGCAGAGCGACTAGTTTCTTAGCTTCCCAGAGAGCTGGAAGCAAGATGCTTTGGGGCCCATCTGCCCCTATGGAAAGAACGCAGCACTTTGTGCCTTGCAGCTCTAGGGCAATACAGCACACCCCGAGCAGAAGTTGTACTTCAGCCAGATCAGACCTGCAATGAAACTGCGTTTCACAGGCCTTTGTAAGAGATGTTCCCTTTAGGCTGTTAGAGAACTGTGCAGAGCGAGTTGTTTCTTAGCTTCCCAAGGAGCTGGAAGCAAGATGCTTTAGGGGCCATCTGCCCTTAAGGAAAGAAGGCAGCACTTTGTGCCTTGCAGCTCTAGGGTAATGTAGCACACCCAGAGCAGTTGTTCTACTTCTGCCAGGTCAGGCCTGCAAAGAAACTTCGTTTCACAGGCCTTTGTAAGAGATGTTCCCTGTAGGCTTTTAGAGAACTGTGCAGAGCGAGTTGTTTCTTAGCTTCCCAAGGAGCTGGAAGCAAGATGCTTCAGGGGCCATCTGCCCTTAAGGAAAGAAGGCAGCACTTTGTGCCTTGCAGCTCTAGGGCAATGTAGCACACCCAGAGCAGTTGTTCTACTTCTGCCAGGTCAGGCCTGCAAAGAAACTTCGTTTCACAGGCCTTTGTAAGAGATGTTCCCTGTAGGGTGTTAGAGCACTGTGCAGAGCTAGTTGTTTCTTAGCTTCCCAAGGAGCTGGAAGCAAGATGCTTTGGGGCCCTTCTCACCCTTTGGAAAGAAGGCAGCACTTTGTGCCTTGCAGCTCTAGGGCAATGTAGCACACCCAGAGCCGAAGTACTACTTAAGCTAGATCAGACCTGCAAAGAAACTTCGTTTCACAGGCCTTTGTAAGAGATCTTTCCGGTAGGCTGTTAGAGCACTGTGCAGAGCGAGTTGTTTCTTAGCTTCCCAGAGAGCTGGAAGCAAGATGCTTTGGGGCCCGTTAATTTTATACCCTGCTACTTTGCTGTAGTTGTTGATTATTTCTAATAGTTTTTCTGTGGATTCTTTGGGGTTTTCTATGTATAAGAGCATGTCGTCTGCAAACAACGAGAGTTTTACTTCTTCGTTACCTATTTGGATTCCTTTTATTTTTTTTTCCTGCCGAATTGCTCTGGCCAGCACCTCCAGTACTATGTTGAATAGGAGTGGTGAAAGTGGGCACCCTTGTCTTGTTCCTGTCCTCAGAGGGATGGCTTTCAGCTTTTGTCCATTGAGTATGATGTTGGCTGTGGGTCTATCATATATGGCCTTTATTATGTTGAGGTACTTTCCTTCTACACCCATTTTACTGAGGGTTTTTATCATAAATGGGTGTTGGATCTTGTCGAATGCTTTCTCTGCGTCTATTGAGATGATCATGTGGTTTTTGTTTTTCATTTTGTTGATGTAGTGTATCACGTTGATTGACTTGCGGGTGTTGAACCATCCCTGTGTCCCTGGTATAAATCCCACTTGATCATGGTGTATAATCTTTTTGATGTATTGCTGTAATCGGTTTGCCAAAATTTGGTTGAGGATTTTTGCATCTATGTTCATCAGTGATATCGGCCTGTAGTTCTCCTTCTTTGTGTTGTCCTTGTCAGGTTTGGGGATCAGAGTGATGTTGGCTTCATAGAATGTGTTAGGGAGTTCTCCATCTTTCTCAATTTTCTGGAACAGTTTGAGGAGAATAGGTACAAAGAACTCACACTGCTTAACAACAAAAAAACAAACAACCCGATCAAAAAATGGGCAGAGGACATGAACAGACATTTCTCCAAAGAAGATATGAATATGGCCAATAGACACATGAAAAGATGTTCATCATCGCTAATCATCAGGGAAATGCAAATCAAAACTACACTAAGATATCACCTTACCCCCGTTAGATTGGCAAAAACATCCAAAACCAAGAACGACGAATGTTGGAGAGGTTGTGGAGAAAGAGGAACCCTCATACACTGTTGGTGGGAATGCAAACTGGTACAGCCACTATGGAAAACAGTATGGAGATTTCTCAAAAAGTTAAAAATAGAAATACCCTATGACCCAGCCATCCCATTACTGGGTATCTATCCTAAGAACCTGATATCAGATATCTCAAGAGTCCGTTGCACCCCTATGTTCATCGCAGCATTATTTACAATAGCCAAGACGTGGAACCAGCCTACATGCCCAGAAACTGATGATTGGATAAAGAAGATGTGGTATATATACACAATGGAATACTACTCAGCCATAAAAAAAGACGACATTGGCCCCTTCACAACAATGTGGATGGACCTCGAGGGCATTATGTTAAGCGAAATAAGTCAGTCAGAGAAAGACGAACTCTATATGATTCCACTCATAGGTGGAAATTAGTATATTGAGAAGGAGATCTGATCGGTGGTTACCAGGGAAAAGGGGGGGTGGGGGAGGGCACGGAGGGGGAAGTGGTGTTCCCACAACATGACTAACAAAAATGTACAACTGAAATTTCACAAGCTTGTAATCCATCATAAGATTAATAAACAAACAAAAAAAAAATATGCTTTGGGGCCCATCTGACCCTATGGAAAGAACGCAGCACTTTGTGCCTTGCAGCTCTAGGGCAATGTAGCACACCCAGAGCAGAAGTTCTACTTCAGCCAGATCAGGCCTGCAAAGAAACTGCGTTTCACAGGCCTTTGTAAGAGATGTTCCCGGTAGGCTGTTAGAGCACTGTGCAGAGCGAGTTGTTTCTTAGCTTCCCAAGGAGCTGGAAGCAAGATGCTTTAGGGGCCATCTGCCCTTAAGTAAAGAAGGCAGCACTTTGTGCCTTGCAGCTCTAGGGCAATGTAGCACACCCAGAGCAGTTGTTCTACTTCTGCCAGGTCAGGCCTGCAAAGAAACTTCGTTTCACAGGCCTTTGTAAGAGATGTTCCCGGTAGGCTGTTAGAGCACTGTGCAGAGCGACTTGTTTCGTAGCTTCCCAAGGAGCTGGAAGCAAGATGCTTTAGGGGCCATCTGCCCTTAAGGAAAGAAGGCAGCACTTTGTGCCTTGCAGCTCTAGGGCAATGTAGCACACCCAGAGCAGTTGTTCTACTTCTGCCAGGTCAGGCCTGCAAAGAAACTGCGTTTCACAGGCCTTTGTAAGAGATGTTCCCAGTAGGCTGTTAGAGCACTGTGCAGAGCGACTTGTTTCTTAGCTTCCCAAAGAGCTGGAAGCAAGATGCTTTGGGGCCAATCTGCCCCTATGGAAAGAACGCAGCAGTTTGTGCCTTGCAGCTCTATGGCAATGCAGCACACCCCGAGCAGAAGTTGTACTTCAGCCAGATCAGGCCTGCAAAGAAACTGCGTTTCACAGGCCTTTGTAAGAGATGTTCCCGGTAGGCTGTTAGAGCACTGTGCAGAGCGAGTTGTTTCTTAGCTTCCCAAAGAGCTGGAAGCAAGATGCTTTGGGGCCCTTCTCACCCTTTGGAAAGAAGGCAGCACTTTGTGCCTTGCAGCTCTAGAGCAATGTAGCACACCCAAAACAGAAGTTCTACTTCAGCCAGATCAGACCTGCAAAGAAACTGCGTTTCACAGGCCTTTGTAAGAGATGTTCCCTGTAGGCTGTTAGAGCACTGTGCAGAGCGAGTTGTTTCTTAGCTTCCCAAGGGGCTGGAAGCAAGATGCTTTAGGGGCCATCTGCCCTTAAGGAAAGAAGGCAGCACTTTGTGCCTTGCAGCTCTAGGGCAATACAGCACACCCCGAGCAGAAGTTGTACTTCAGCCAGATCAGACCTGCAATGAAACTGCGTTTCACAGGCCTTTGTAAGAGATGTTCCCTTTAGGCTGTTAGAGAACTGTGCAGAGCGAGTTGTTTCTTAGCTTCCCAAGGAGCTGGAAGCAAGATGCTTTAGGGGCCATCTGCCCTTAAGGAAAGAAGGCAGCACTTTGTGCCTTGCAGCTCTAGGGTAATGTAGCATACCCAGAGCAGTTGTTCTACTTCTGCCAGGTCAGGCCTGCAAAGAAACTTCGTTTCACAGGCCTTTGTAAGAGATGTTCCCTGTAGGCTTTTAGAAAACTGTGCAGAGCGAGTTGTTTCTTAGCTTCCCAAGGAGCTGGAAGCAAGATGCTTTAGGGGCCATCTGCCCTTTAGGAAAGAAGGCAGCACTTTGTGCCTTGCAGCTCTAGGGCAATGTAGCACACCCAGAGCAGTTGTTCTACTTCTGCCAGGTCAGGCCTGCAAAGAAACTTCGTTTCACAGGCCTTTGTAAGAGATGTTCCCTGTAGGGTGTTAGAGCACTGTGCAGAGCTAGTTGTTTCTTAGCTTCCCAAGGAGCTGGAAGCAAGATGCTTTGGGGCCCTTCTCACCCTTTGGAAAGAAGGCAGCACTTTGTGCCTTGCAGCTCTAGGGCAATGTAGCACACCCAGAGCCGAAGTACTACTTAAGCTAGATCAGACCTGCAAAGAAACTTCGTTTCACAGGCCTTTGTAAGAGATCTTTCCGGTAGGCTGTTAGAGCACTGTGCAGAGCGAGTTGTTTCTTAGCTTCCCAGAGAGCTGGAAGCAAGATGCTTTGGGGCCCGTTAATTTTATACCCTGCTACTTTGCTGTAGTTGTTGATTATTTCTAATAGTTTTTCTGTGGATTCTTTGGGGTTTTCTATGTATAAGATCATGTCGTCTGCAAACAACGCGAGTTTTACTTCTTCGTTACCTATTTGGATTCCTTTTATTTTTTTTTCCTGCCGAATTGCTCTGGCCAGCACCTCCAGTACTATGTTGAATAGGAGTGGTGAAAGTGGGCACCCTTGTCTTGTTCCTGTCCTCAGAGGGATGGCTTTCAGCTTTTGTCCATTGAGTATGATGTTGGCTGTGGGTCTATCATATATGGCCTTTATTATGTTGAGGTACTTTCCTTCTACACCCATTTTACTGAGGGTTTTTATCATAAATGGGTGTTGGATCTTGTCGAATGCTTTCTCTGCGTCTATTGAGATGATCATGTGGTTTTTGTTTTTCATTTTGTTGATGTAGTGTATCACGTTGATTGACTTGCGGGTGTTGAACCATCCCTGTGTCCCTGGTATAAATCCCACTTGATCATGGTGTATAATCTTTTTGATGTATTGCTGTAATCGGTTTGCCAAAATTTGGTTGAGGATTTTTGCATCTATGTTCATCAGTGATATCGGCCTGTAGTTCTCCTTCTTTGTGTTGTCCTTGTCAGGTTTGGGGATCAGAGTGATGTTGGCTTCATAGAATGTGTTAGGGAGTTCTCCATCTTTCTCAATTTTCTGGAACAGTTTGAGGAGAATAGGTACAAAGAACTCACACTGCTTAACAACAAAAAAACAAACAACCCGATCAAAAAATGGGCAGAGGACATGAACAGACATTTCTCCAAAGAAGATATGAATATGGCCAATAGACACATGAAAAGATGTTCATCATCGCTAATCATCAGGGAAATGCAAATCAAAACTACACTAAGATATCACCTTACCCCCGTTAGATTGGCAAAAACATCCAAAACCAAGAACGACGAATGTTGGAGAGGTTGTGGAGAAAGAGGAACCCTCATACACTGTTGGTGGGAATGCAAACTGGTACAGCCACTATGGAAAACAGTATGGAGATTTCTCAAAAAGTTAAAAATAGAAATACCCTATGACCCAGCCATCCCATTACTGGGTATCTATCCTAAGAACCTGATATCAGATATCTCAAGAGTCCGTTGCACCCCTATGTTCATCGCAGCATTATTTACAATAGCCAAGACGTGGAACCAGCCTACATGCCCAGAAACTGATGATTGGATAAAGAAGATGTGGTATATATACACAATGGAATACTACTCAGCCATAAAAAAAGACGACATTGGCCCCTTCACAACAATGTGGATGGACCTCGAGGGCATTATGTTAAGCGAAATAAGTCAGTCAGAGAAAGACGAACTCTATATGATTCCACTCATAGGTGGAAATTAGTATATTGAGAAGGAGATCTGATCGGTGGTTACCAGGGAAAAGGGGGGGTGGGGGAGGGCACGGAGGGGGAAGTGGTGTTCCCACAACATGACTAACAAAAATGTACAACTGAAATTTCACAAGCTTGTAATCCATCATAAGATTAATAAACAAACAAAAAAAAAATATGCTTTGGGGCCCATCTGACCCTATGGAAAGAACGCAGCACTTTGTGCCTTGCAGCTCTAGGGCAATGTAGCACACCCAGAGCAGAAGTTCTACTTCAGCCAGATCAGGCCTGCAAAGAAACTGCGTTTCACAGGCCTTTGTAAGAGATGTTCCCGGTAGGCTGTTAGAGCACTGTGCAGAGCGAGTTGTTTCTTAGCTTCCCAAGGAGCTGGAAGCAAGATGCTTTAGGGGCCATCTGCCCTTAAGTAAAGAAGGCAGCACTTTGTGCCTTGCAGCTCTAGGGCAATGTAGCACACCCAGAGCAGTTGTTCTACTTCTGCCAGGTCAGGCCTGCAAAGAAACTTCGTTTCACAGGCCTTTGTAAGAGATGTTCCCGGTAGGCTGTTAGAGCACTGTGCAGAGCGACTTGTTTCGTAGCTTCCCAAGGAGCTGGAAGCAAGATGCTTTAGGGGCCATCTGCCCTTAAGGAAAGAAGGCAGCACTTTGTGCCTTGCAGCTCTAGGGCAATGTAGCACACCCAGAGCAGTTGTTCTACTTCTGCCAGGTCAGGCCTGCAAAGAAACTGCGTTTCACAGGCCTTTGTAAGAGATGTTCCCAGTAGGCTGTTAGAGCACTGTGCAGAGCGACTTGTTTCTTAGCTTCCCAAAGAGCTGGAAGCAAGATGCTTTGGGGCCAATCTGCCCCTATGGAAAGAACGCAGCAGTTTGTGCCTTGCAGCTCTATGGCAATGCAGCACACCCCGAGCAGAAGTTGTACTTCAGCCAGATCAGGCCTGCAAAGAAACTGCGTTTCACAGGCCTTTGTAAGAGATGTTCCCGGTAGGCTGTTAGAGCACTGTGCAGAGCGAGTTGTTTCTTAGCTTCCCAAAGAGCTGGAAGCAAGATGCTTTGGGGCCCTTCTCACCCTTTGGAAAGAAGGCAGCACTTTGTGCCTTGCAGCTCTAGAGCAATGTAGCACACCCAAAACAGAAGTTCTACTTCAGCCAGATCAGACCTGCAAAGAAACTGCGTTTCACAGGCCTTTGTAAGAGATGTTCCCTGTAGGCTGTTAGAGCACTGTGCAGAGCGAGTTGTTTCTTAGCTTCCCAAGGGGCTGGAAGCAAGATGCTTTAGGGGCCATCTGCCCTTAAGGAAAGAAGGCAGCACTTTGTGCCTTGCAGCTCTAGGGCAATACAGCACACCCCGAGCAGAAGTTGTACTTCAGCCAGATCAGACCTGCAATGAAACTGCGTTTCACAGGCCTTTGTAAGAGATGTTCCCTTTAGGCTGTTAGAGAACTGTGCAGAGCGAGTTGTTTCTTAGCTTCCCAAGGAGCTGGAAGCAAGATGCTTTAGGGGCCATCTGCCCTTAAGGAAAGAAGGCAGCACTTTGTGCCTTGCAGCTCTAGGGTAATGTAGCATACCCAGAGCAGTTGTTCTGCTTCTGCCAGGTCAGGCCTGCAAAGAAACTTCGTTTCACAGGCCTTTGTAAGAGATGTTCCCTGTAGGCTTTTAGAAAACTGTGCAGAGCGAGTTGTTTCTTAGCTTCCCAAGGAGCTGGAAGCAAGATGCTTTAGGGGCCATCTGCCCTTTAGGAAAGAAGGCAGCACTTTGTGCCTTGCAGCTCTAGGGCAATGTAGCACACCCAGAGCAGTTGTTCTACTTCTGCCAGGTCAGGCCTGCAAAGAAACTTCGTTTCACAGGCCTTTGTAAGAGATGTTCCCTGTAGGGTGTTAGAGCACTGTGCAGAGCTAGTTGTTTCTTAGCTTCCCAAGGAGCTGGAAGCAAGATGCTTTGGGGCCCTTCTCACCCTTTGGAAAGAAGGCAGCACTTTGTGCCTTGCAGCTCTAGGGCAATGTAGCACACCCAGAGCCGAAGTACTACTTAAGCTAGATCAGACCTGCAAAGAAACTTCGTTTCACAGGCCTTTGTAAGAGATCTTTCCGGTAGGCTGTTAGAGCACTGTGCAGAGCGAGTTGTTTCTTAGCTTCCCAGAGAGCTGGAAGCAAGATGCTTTGGGGCCCGTTAATTTTATACCCTGCTACTTTGCTGTAGTTGTTGATTATTTCTAATAGTTTTTCTGTGGATTCTTTGGGGTTTTCTATGTATAAGATCATGTCGTCTGCAAACAACGCGAGTTTTACTTCTTCGTTACCTATTTGGATTCCTTTTATTTTTTTTTCCTGCCGAATTGCTCTGGCCAGCACCTCCAGTACTATGTTGAATAGGAGTGGTGAAAGTGGGCACCCTTGTCTTGTTCCTGTCCTCAGAGGGATGGCTTTCAGCTTTTGTCCATTGAGTATGATGTTGGCTGTGGGTCTATCATATATGGCCTTTATTATGTTGAGGTACTTTCCTTCTACACCCATTTTACTGAGGGTTTTTATCATAAATGGGTGTTGGATCTTGTCGAATGCTTTCTCTGCGTCTATTGAGATGATCATGTGGTTTTTGTTTTTCATTTTGTTGATGTAGTGTATCACGTTGATTGACTTGCGGGTGTTGAACCATCCCTGTGTCCCTGGTATAAATCCCACTTGATCATGGTGTATAATCTTTTTGATGTATTGCTGTAATCGGTTTGCCAAAATTTGGTTGAGGATTTTTGCATCTATGTTCATCAGTGATATCGGCCTGTAGTTCTCCTTCTTTGTGTTGTCCTTGTCAGGTTTGGGGATCAGAGTGATGTTGGCTTCATAGAATGTGTTAGGGAGTTCTCCATCTTTCTCAATTTTCTGGAACAGTTTGAGGAGAATAGGTACAAAGAACTCACACTGCTTAACAACAAAAAAACAAACAACCCGATCAAAAAATGGGCAGAGGACATGAACAGACATTTCTCCAAAGAAGATATGAATATGGCCAATAGACACATGAAAAGATGTTCATCATCGCTAATCATCAGGGAAATGCAAATCAAAACTACACTAAGATATCACCTTACCCCCGTTAGATTGGCAAAAACATCCAAAACCAAGAACGACGAATGTTGGAGAGGTTGTGGAGAAAGAGGAACCCTCATACACTGTTGGTGGGAATGCAAACTGGTACAGCCACTATGGAAAACAGTATGGAGATTTCTCAAAAAGTTAAAAATAGAAATACCCTATGAGCCAGCCATCCCATTACTGGGTATCTATCCTAAGAACCTGATATCAGATATCTCAAGAGTCCGTTGCACCCCTATGTTCATCGCAGCATTATTTACAATAGCCAAGACGTGGAACCAGCCTACATGCCCAGAAACTGATGATTGGATAAAGAAGATGTGGTATATATACACAATGGAATACTACTCAGCCATAAAAAAAGACGACATTGGCCCCTTCACAACAATGTGGATGGACCTCGAGGGCATTATGTTAAGCGAAATAAGTCAGTCAGAGAAAGACGAACTCTATATGATTCCACTCATAGGTGGAAATTAGTATATTGAGAAGGAGATCTGATCGGTGGTTACCAGGGAAAAGGGGGGGTGGGGGAGGGCACGGAGGGGGAAGTGGTGTTCCCACAACATGACTAACAAAAATGTACAACTGAAATTTCACAAGCTTGTAATCCATCATAAGATTAATAAACAAACAAAAAAAAAATATGCTTTGGGGCCCATCTGACCCTATGGAAAGAACGCAGCACTTTGTGCCTTGCAGCTCTAGGGCAATGTAGCACACCCAGAGCAGAAGTTCTACTTCAGCCAGATCAGGCCTGCAAAGAAACTGCGTTTCACAGGCCTTTGTAAGAGATGTTCCCGGTAGGCTGTTAGAGCACTGTGCAGAGCGAGTTGTTTCTTAGCTTACCAAACAGCCGGAAGCAAGATGCTTTGGGGCCCTTCTCACCCTTTGGAAAGAAGTCAGCACTTTGTGCCTTGCAGCTCTAGGGCAATGTAGCACACCCAGAGCAGAAGTTCTACTTCAGCCAGATCAGGCCTGCAAAGAAACTGCGTTTCACAGGCCTTTGTAAGAGATGTTCCCGGTAGGCTGTTAGAGCACTGTGCAGAGCGAGTTGTTTCTTAGCTTCCCAAGGAGCTGGAAGCAAGATGCTTTAGGGGCCATCTGCCCTTAAGGAAAGAAGGCAGCACTTTGTGCCTTGCAGCTCTAGGGCAATGTAGCACACCCAGAGCAGTTGTTCTACTTCTGCGAGGACAGGCCTGCAAAGAAACTTCGTTTCACAGGCCTTTGTAAGAGATGTTCCCGGTAGGCTGTTAGAGCACTGTGCAGAGCGACTTGTTTCGTAGCTTCCCAAGGAGATGGAAGCAAGATGCTTTAGGGGCCATCTGCCCTTAAGGAAAGAAGGCAGCACTTTGTGCCTAGCAGCTCTAGGGCAATGTAGCACACCCAGAGCAGTTGTTCTACTTCTGCCAGGTCAGGCCTGCAAAGAAACTGCGTTTCACAGGCCTTTGTAAGAGATGTTCCCAGTAGGCTGTTAGAGCACTGTGCAGAGCGACTTGTTTCTTAGCTTCCCAAAGAGCTGGAAGCAAGATGCTTTGGGGCCAATCTGCCCCTATGGAAAGAACGCAGCACTTTGTGCCTTGCAGCTCTATGGCAATGCAGCACACCCCGAGCAGAAGTTGTACTTCAGCCAGATCAGGCCTGCAAAGAAACTGCGTTTCACAGGCCTTTGTAAGAGATGTTCCCGGTAGGCTGTTAGAGCACTGTGCAGAGCGAGTTGTTTCTTAGCTTCCCAAAGAGCTGGAAGCAAGATGCTTTGGGGCCCTTCTCACCCTTTGGAAAGAAGGCAGCACTTTGTGCCTTGCAGCTCTAGAGCAATGTAGCACACCCAAAGCAGAAGTTCTACTTCAGCCAGATCAGACCTGCAAAGAAACTGCGTTTCACAGGCCTTTGTAAGAGATGTTCCCTGTAGGCTGTTAGAGCACTGTGCAGAGCGAGTTGTTTCTTAGCTTCCCAAGGGGCTGGAAGCAAGATGCTTTAGGGGCCATCTGCCCTTAAGGAAAGAAGGCAGCACTTTGTGCCTTGCATCTCTAGGGCAATGTAGCACACCCAGAGCAGATGTTCTACTTCTCCCAGGTCAGGCCTGCAAAGAAACTGCGTTTCACAGGCCTTTGTAAGAGATGTTCCCGGTAGGCTGTTAGAGCACTGTGCAGAGCGAGTTGTTTCTGAGCTTCCCAAAGAGCTGGAAGCAAGATGCTTTGGGGCCCTCTCACCCTTTGGAAAGAAGGCAGCACTTTGTGCCTTGCAGCTCTAGGGCAATGTAGCACACCCAGAGCCGAAGTTCTACTTCAGCTAGATCAGACCTGCAAAGAAACTTCGTTTCACAGGCCTTTGTAAGAGATGTTCCCGGTAGGCTGTAAGAGCACTGTGCAGAGTGACTAGATTCTTAGCTTCCCAGAGAGCTGGAAGCAAGATGCTTTGGGGCCCATCTGCCCCTATGGAAAGAAGGCAGCACTTTGTGCCTTGCAGCTCTAGGGCAATGCAGCACACCCCGAGCAGAAGTTGTACTTCAGCCAGATCAGACCTGCAAAGAAACTGCGTTTCACAGGCCTTTGTAAGAGATGTTCCCTTTAGGCTGTTAGAGAACTGTGCAGAGCGAGTTGTTTCTTAGCTTCCCAAGGAGCTGGAAGCAAGATGCTTTGGGGCCCGTTAATTTTATACCCTGCTACTTTGCTGTAGTTGTTGATTATTTCTAATAGTTTTTCTGTGGATTCTTTGGGGTTTTCTATGTATAAGATCATGTCGTCTGCAAACAACGTGAGTTTTACTTCTTCGTTACCTATTTGGATTCCTTTTATTTTTTTTTCCTGCCGAATTGCTCTGCCCAGCACCTCCAGTACTATGTTGAATAGGAGTGGTGAAAGTGGTCACCCTTGTCTTGTTCCTGTCCTCAGAGGGATGGCTTTTAGCTTTTGTCCATTGAGTATGATGTTGGCTGTGGGTCTATCATATATGGCCTTTATTATGTTGAGGTACTTTCCTTCTATACCCATTTTACTGAGGGTTGTTATCATAAATGGGTGTTGGATCTTGTCGAATGCTTTCTCTGCGTCTATTGAGATGATCATGTGGTTTTTGTTTTTCATTTTGTTGATGTAGTGTATCACGTTGATTGACTTGCGGGTGTTGAACCATCCCTGTGTCCCTGGTATAAATCCCACTTGATCATGGTGTATAATCTTTTTGATGTATTGCTGTAATCGGTTTGCCAAAATTTTGTTGAGGATTTTTGCATCTATGTTCATCTGTGATATCGGCCTGTAGTTCTCCTTCTTTGTGTTGTCCTTGTCAGGTTTGGGGATCAGAGTGATGTTGGCTTCATAGAATGTGTTAGGGAGTTCTCCATCTTTCTCAATTTTCTGGAACAGTTTGAGGAGAATAGGTACAAAGAACTCACACTGCTTAACAACAAAAAAACAAACAACCCGATCAAAAAATGGGCAGAGGACATGAACAGACATTTCTCAAAAGAAGATATGA
Source organism: Equus asinus (assembly GCF_041296235.1). Taxonomy (NCBI): domain Eukaryota; kingdom Metazoa; phylum Chordata; class Mammalia; order Perissodactyla; family Equidae; genus Equus; species Equus asinus. Next base: position 64,685,086 of record NC_091790.1, on the reverse strand, counting down.
ATATGGCCAATAGACACATGAAAAGATGTTCATCATCGCTAATCATCAGGGAAATGCAAATCAAAACTACACTAAGATATCACCTTACCCCCGTTAGATTGGCAAAAACATCCAAAACCAAGAACGACGAATGTTGGAGAGGTTGTGGAGAAAGAGGAACACTCATACACTGTTGGTGGGAATGCAAACTGGTACAGCCACTATGGAAAACAGTATGGAGATTTCTCAAAAAGTTAAAAATAGAAATACCCTATGACCCAGCCATCCCATTACTGGGTATCTATCCTAAGAACCTGATATCAGATATCTCAAGAGTCCGTTGCACCCCTATGTTCATCGCAGCATTATTTACAATAGCCAAGACGTGGAACCAGCCTACATGCCCAGAAACTGATGATTGGATAAAGAAGATGTGGTATATATACACAATGGAATACTACTCAGCCATAAAAAAAGACGACATTGGCCCCTTCACAACAATGTGGATGGACCTCGAGGGCATTATGTTAAGCGAAATAAGTCAGTCAGAGAAAGATGAACTCTATATGACTCCACTCATAGGTGGAAATTAGTTTATTGAGAAGGAGATCTGATCGGTGGTTACCAGGGAAAAGAGGGGGTGGGGGGAGGGCACGGAGGGGGAAGTGGTGTTCCCACAACATGACTAACAAAAATGTACAACTGAAATTTCACAAGCTTGTAATCCATCATAACATTAATAAACAAACAAACAAAAAAAAAGATGCTTTGGGGCCCATCTGCCCCTATGGAAAGAACGCAGCACTTTGTGCCTTGCAGCTCTAGGGCAATGCAGCACACCCCGAGCAGAAGTTGTACTTCAGCCAGATCAGGCCTGCAAAGAAACTGCGTTTCACAGGCCTTTGTAAGAGATGTTCCCGGTAGGTTGTTAGAGCACTGTGCAGAGCGAGTTGTTTCCTAGCTTCCCAAAGAGCTGGAAGCAAGATGCTTTGGGGCCCTTCTCACCCTTTGGAAAGAAGGCAGCACTTTGTGCCTTGCAGCTCTAGGGCAATGTAGCACACCCAAAGCAGAAGTTCTACTTCAGCCAGATCAGGCCTGCAAAGAAACTGCGTTTCACAGGCCTTTGTAAGAGATGTTCCCTGTAGGCTGTTAGAGCACTGTGCAGAGCGAATTGTTTCTTAGTTTCCCAGAGAGATGTAAGCAAGATGCTTTGGGGCCCGTTAATTTTATACCCTGCTACTTTGCTGTAGTTGTTGATTATTTCTAATAGTTTTTCTGTGGATTCTTTGGGGTTTTCTATGTATAAGATCATGTCGTCTGCAAACAACGCGAGTTTTACTTCTTCGTTACCTATTTGGATTCCTTTTATTTTTTTTTCCTGCCGAATTGCTCTGCCCAGCACCTCCAGTACTATGTTGAATAGGAGTGGTGAAAGTGGGCACCCTTGTCTTGTTCCTGTCCTCAGAGGGATGGCTTTCAGCTTTTGTCCATTGAGTATGATGTTGGCTGTGGGTCTATCATATATGGCCTTTATTATGTTGAGGTACTTTCCTTCTATACCCATTTTACTGAGGGTTGTTATCATAAATGGGTGTTGGATCTTGTCGAATGCTTTCTCTGCGTCTATTGAGATGATCATGTGGTTTTTGTTTTTCATTTTGTTGATGTAGTGTATCACGTTGATTGACTTGCGGGTGTTGAACCATCCCTGTGTCCCTGGTATAAATCCCACTTGATCATGGTGTATAATCTTTTTGATGTATTGCTGTAATCGGTTTGCCAAAATTTGGTTGAGGATTTTTGCATCTATGTTCATCAGTGATATCGGCCTGTAGTTCTCCTTCTTTGTGTTGTCCTTGTCAGGTTTGGGGATCAGAATGATCTTGGCTTCATAGAATGTGTTAGGGAGTTCTCCATCTTTCTCAATTTTCTGGAACAGTTTGAGGAGAATAGGTACAAAGAACTCACACTGCTTAACAACAAAAAACAAACAACCCGATCAAAAAATGGGCAGAGGACATGAACAGACATTTCTCAAAAGAAGATATGAATATGGCCAATAGACACATGAAAAGATGTTCATCATCGCTAATCATCAGGGAAATGCAAATCAAAACTACACTAAGATATCACCTTACCCCCGTTAGATTGGCAAAAACATCCAAAACCAAGAACGACGAATGTTGGAGAGGTTGTGGAGAAAGAGGAACCCTCATACACTGTTGGTGGGAATGCAAACTGGTACAGCCACTATGGAAAACAGTATGGAGATTTCTCAAAAAGTTAAAAATAGAAATACCCTATGACCCAGCCATCCCATTACTGGGTATCTATCCTAAGAACCTGATATCAGATATCTCAAGAGTCCGTTGCACCCCTATGTTCATCGCAGCATTATTTACAATAGCCAAGACGTGGAACCAGCCTACATGCCCAGAAACTGATGATTGGATAAAGAAGATGTGGTATATATACACAATGGAATACTACTCAGCCATAAAAAAAGACGACATTGGCCCCTTCACAACAATGTGGATGCACCTCGAGGGCATTATGTTAAGCGAAATAAGTCAGTCATAGAAAGACGAACTCTATATGACTCCACTCATAGGTGGAAATTAGTATATTGAGAAGGAGATCTGATCGGTGGTTACAAGGGAAAAGGGGGGGTGGGGGGAGGGCACGGAGGGGGAAGTGGTGTTCCCACAACATGACTAACAAAAATGTACAACTGAAATTTCACAAGCTTGTAATCCATCATAAGATTAATAAACAACAACAACAATAAAAGATGCTTTGGGGCCCATCTGCCCCTATGGAAAGAACGCAGCACTTTGTGCCTTGCAGCTCTAGGGCAATGTAGCACACCCGGAGCAGAAGTTCTACTTCAGCGAGATCAGGCCGCAAAGAAACTGCGTTTCACAGGCCTTTGTAAGAGATGTTCCCGGTAGGCTGTTAGAGCACTGTGCAGAGCGAGTTCTTTCTTATCTTCCCAACGAGCTGGAAGCAAGATGCTTTAGGGGCCATCTGCCCTTAAGGAAAGAATGCAGCACTTTGTGCCTTGCAGCTCTAGGGCAATGTAGCACACCCAGAGCAGAAGTTGTACTTCAGCCAGATCAGGCCTGCAAAGAAACTGCGTTTCACAGGCCTTTGTAAGAGATGTTCCCGGTAGGCTGTTAGAGCACTGTGCAGAGCGAGTTGTTTCTTAGCTTCCCAAAGAGCTGGAAGCAAGATGCTTTGGAGCCCTTCTCACCCTTTGGAAAGAAGGCAGCACTTTGTGCCTTACAGCTCTAGGGCAATGTAGCACACCCAGAGCAGAAGTTCTTCTTCAGCCAGATCAGGACTACAAAGAAACTGCGTTTCACAGGCCTTTGTAAGAGATGTTCCCTGTAGGCTGTTAGAGCACTGTGCAGAGCGAGTTCTTTCTTAGCTTCCCAAAGACCTGGAAGAAAGATTCTTTGGGGGCCATCTGCCGTTAAGTAAAGAAGGCAGCACTTTGTGCCTTTCAGCTCTAGGGCAATGTAGCACACCCAGAGCAGATGTTCTACTTCTGCCAGGTCAGGCCTGCAAAGAAACTGCGTTTCACAGGCCTTTGTAAGAGATGTTCCCGGTAGGCTGTTAGAGCACTGTGCAGAGCGAGTTGTTTCCTAGCTTCCCAAAGAGCTGGAAGCAAGATGCTTTGGGGCCCTCTCAACCTTTGGAAAGAAGGCAGCACTTTGTGCCTTGCAGCTCTAGGGCAATGTAGCACACCCAGAGCCGAAGTTCTACTTCAGCTAGATCAGACCTGCAAAGAAACTTCGTTTCACAGGCCTTTGTAAGAGATGTTCCCGGTAGGCTGTAAGAGCACGGTGCAGAGCGACTAGTTTCTTAGCTTCCCAGAGAGCTGGAAGCAAGACGCTTTGGGGCCCATCTGCCCCTATGGAAAGAACGCAGCACTTTGTGCCTTGCAGCTCTAGGGCAATGCAGCACACCCCGAGCAGAAGTTCTACTTCAGCCAGATCAGGCCTGCAAAGAAACTGCGTTTCACAGGCCTTTGTAAGAGATGTTCCCGGTAGGCTGTTAGAGCACTGTGCAGAGCGAGTTGTTTCTTAGCTTCCCAGAGAGCTGGAAGCAAGATGCTTTGGGGCCCGTTAATTTTATACCCTGCTACTTTGCTGTAGTTGTTGATTATTTCTAATAGTTTTTCTGTGGATTCTTTGGGGTTTTCTATGTATAAGATCATGTCGTCTGCAAACAACTTGAGTTTTACTTCTTCGTTACCTATTTGGATTCCTTTTATTTTTTTTTCCTGCCGAATTGCTCTGGCCAGCACCTCCAGTACTATGTTGAATAGGAGTGGTGAAAGTGGGCACCCTTGTCTTGTTCCTGTCCTCAGAGGGATGGCTTTCAGCTTTTGTCCATTGAGTATGATGTTGGCTGTGGGTCTATCATATATGGCCTTTATTATGTTGAGGTACTTTCCTTCTATACCCATTTTACTGAGGGTTTTTATCATAAATGGGTGTTGGATCTTGTCGAATGCTTTCTCTGCGTCTATTGAGATGATCATGTGGTTTTTGTTTTTCATTTTGTTGATGTAGTGTATCACGTTGATTGACTTGCGGGTGTTGAACCATCCCTGTGTCCCTGGTATAAATCCCACTTGATCATGGTGTATAATCTTTTTGATGTATTGCTGTAATCGGTTTGCCAAAATTTGGTTGAGGATTTTTGCATCTATGTTCATCAGTGATATCGGCCTGTAGTTCTCCTTCTTTGTGTTGTCCTTGTCAGGTTTGGGGATCAGAGTGATGTTGGCTTCATAGAATGTGTTAGGGAGTTCTCCATCTTTCTCAATTTTCTGGAACAGTTTGAGGAGAATAGGTACAAAGAACTCACACTGCTTAACAACAAAAAAACAAACAACCCGATCAAAAAATGGGCAGAGGACATGAACAGACATTTCTCCAAAGAAGATAAGAATATGGCCAATAGACACATGAAAAGATGTTCATCATCGCTAATCATCAGGGAAATGCAAATCAAAACTACACTAAGATATCACCTTACCCCCGTTAGATTGGCAAAAACATCCAAAACCAAGAACGACAAATGTTGGAGAGGTTGTGGAGAAAGAGGAACCCTCATACACTGTTGGTGGGAATGCAAACTGGTACAGCCACTATGGAAAACAGTATGGAGATTTCTCAAAAAGTTAAAAATAGAAATACCCTATGACCCAGCCATCCCATTACTGGGTATCTATCCTAAGAACCTGATATCAGATATCTCAAGAGTCCGTTGCACCCCTATGTTCATCGCAGCATTATTTACAATAGCCAAGACGTGGAACCAGCCTACATGCCCAGAAACTGATGATTGGATAAAGAAGATGTGGTATATATACACAATGGAATACTACTCAGCCATAAAAAAAGACGACATTGGCCCATTCACAACAATGTGGATGGACCTCGAGGGCATTATGTTAAGCGAAATAAGTCAGTCAGAGAAAGACGAACTCTATATGACTCCACTCATAGGTGGAAATTAGTATATTGAGAAGGAGATCTGATCGGTGGTTACCAGGGAAAAGGGGGGGTGGGGGGAGGGCACGGAGGGGGAAGTGGTGTTCCCACAACATGACTAACAAAAATGTACAACTGAAATTTCACAAGCTTGTAATCCATCAAAGATTAATAAACAACAACAAAAAAAAAAGATGCTTTGGGGCCCATCTGCCCCTATGGAAAGAACGCAGCACTTTGTGCCTTGCAGCTCTAGGGCAATGTAGCACACCCAGAGCAGAAGTTCTTCTTCAGCCAGATCAGGCCTGCAAAGAAACTGCGTTTCACAGGCCTTTGTAAGAGATGTTCCCTGTAGGCTGTTAGAGCACTGTGCAGAGCGAGTTCTTTCTTAGCTTCACAAAGACCTGGAAGCAAGATGCTTTGGGGGCCATCTGCCGTTAAGTAAAGAAGGCAGCACTTTGTGCCTTTCAGCTCTAGGGCAATGTAGCACACCCAGAGCAGAAGTTGTACTTCAGCCAGATCAGGACTGCAAAGAAACTGCGGTCCACAGGCCATTGTAAGAGATTCCCGGTAGGCTGTTAGAGCACTGTGCAGAGCGAGTTGTTTCCTAGCTTCACAAAGAGCTGGAAGCAAGATGCTTTGGGGCCCTTCTCACCCTTTGGAAAGAAGGCAGCACTTTGTGCCTTGCAGCTCTAGGGCAATGTAGCACACCCAGAGCCGAAGTTCTATTTCAGCTAGATCAGACCTGCAAAGAAACTTTGTTTCACATGCCTTTGTAAGAGATGTTCCCGGTAGGCTGTAAGAGCACTGTTCAGAGCGACTAGTTTCTTAGCTTCCCAGAGAGCTGGAAGCATGATGCTTTGGGGCCCATCTGCCCCTATGGAAAGAACGCAGCACTTTGTGCCTTGCAGCTCTAGGGCAATGCAGCACACCCCGAGCAGAAGTTCTACTTCAGCCAGATCAGACCTGCAAAGAAACTGCGTTTCACAGGCCTTTGTAAGAGATGTTCCCGGTAGGCTGTTAGAGCACTGTGCAGAGCGAGTTGTTTCTTAGCTTCCCAGAGAGCTGGAAGCAAGATGCTTTGGGGCCCGTTAATTTTATACCCTGCTACTTTGCTGTAGTTGTTGATTATTTTTAATAGTTTTTCTGTGGATTCTTTGGTGTTTTCTATGTATAAGATCATGTCGTCTGCAAACAACGCGAGTTTTACTTCTTCGTTACCTATTTGGATTCCTTTTATTTTTTCTTCCTGCCGAATTGCTCTGGCCAGCACCTCCAGTACTATGTTGAATAGGAGTGGTGAAAGTGGGCACCCTTGTCTTGTTCCTGTCCTCAGAGGGATGGCTTTCAGCTTTTGTCCATTGAGTATGATGTTGGCTGTGGGTCTATCATATATGGCCTTTATTATGTTGAGGTACTTTCCTTCTATACCCATTTTACTGAGGGTTTTTATCATAAATGGGTGTTGGATCTTGTCGAATGCTTTCTCTGCGTCTATTGAGATGATCATGTGGTTTTTGTTTTTCATTTTGTTGATGTAGTGTATCACGTTGATTGACTTGCGGGTGTTGAACCATCCCTGTGTCCCTGGTATAAATCCCACTTGATCATGGTGTATTATCTTTTTGATGTATTGCTGTAATCGGTTTGCCAAAATTTTGTTGAGGATTTTTGCATCTATGTTCATCAGTGATATCGGCCTGTAGTTCTCCTTCTTTGTGTTGTCCTTGTCAGGTTTGGGGATCAGAGTGATGTTGGCTTCATAGAATGTGTTAGGGAGTTCTACATCTTTCTCAATTTTCTGGAACAGTTTGAGGAGAATAGGTACAAAGAACTCACACTGCTTAACAACAAAAAAACAAACAACCCGATCAAAAAATGGGCAGAGGACATGAACAGACATTTCTCAAAAGAAGATAAGAATATGGCCAATAGACACATGAAAAGATGTTCATCATCGCTAATCATCAGGGAAATGCAAATCAAAACTACACTAAGATATCACCTTACCCCCGTTAGATTGGCAAAAACATCCAAAACCAAGAACGACAAATGTTGGAGAGGTTGTGGAGAAAGAGGAACCCTCATACACTGTTGGTGGGAATGCAAACTGGTACAGCCACTATGGAAAACAGTATGGAGATTTCTCAAAAAGTTAAAAATAGAAATACCCTATGACCCAGCCATCCCATTACTGGGTATCTATCCTAAGAACCTGATATCAGATATCTCAAGAGTCCGTTGCACCCCTATGTTCATCGCAGCATTATTTACAATAGCCAAGACGTGGAACCAGCCTACATGCCCAGAAACTGATGATTGGATAAAGAAGATGTGGTATATATACACAACGGAATACTACTCAGCCATAAAAAAAGACGACATTGGCCCATTCACAATAATGTGGATGGACCTCGAGGGCATTATGTTAAGCGAAATAAGTCAGTCAGAGAAAGACGAACTCTATATGACTCCACTCATAGGTGGAAATTAGTATATTGAGAAGGAGATCTGATCGGTGGTTACCAGGGAAAAGGGGGGGTGGGGGGAGGGCACGGAGGGGGAAGTGGTGTTCCCACAACATGACTAACAAAAATGTACAACTGAAATTTCACAAGCTTGTAATCCATCATAAGATTAATAAACAACAACAACAAAAAAAGATGCTTTGGGGCCCATCTGCCCCTATGGAAAGAACGCAGCACTTTGTTCCTTGCAGCTCTAGGGCAATGTAGCACACCCAGAGCAGAAGTTCTACTTCAGCCAGATCAGGCCTGCAAAGAAACTGCGTTTCACAGGCCTTTGTAAGAGATGTTCCCGGTAGGCTGTTAGAGCACTGTGCAGAGCGAGTTGTTTCTTAGCTTCCCAAAGAGCTGGAAGCAAGATGCTTTGGGGCCCTTCTCACCCTTTGGAAAGAAGGCAGCACTTTGTGCCTTGCAGCTCTAGGGCAATGTAGCACACCCAGAGCCGAAGTTCTATTTCAGCTAGATCAGACCTGCAAAGAAACTTCGTTTCACATGCCTTTGTAAGAGATGTTCCCGGTAGGCTGTAAGAGCACTGTTCAGAGCGACTAGTTTCTTAGCTTCCCAGAGAGCTGGAAGCATGATGCTTTGGGGCCCATCTGCCCCTATGGAAAGAACGCAGCACTTTGTGCCTTGCAGCTCTAGGGCAATGCAGCACACCCCGAGCAGAAGTTCTACTTCAGCCAGATCAGACCTGCAAAGAAACTGCGTTTCACAGGCCTTTGTAAGAGATGTTCCCGGTAGGCTGTTAGAGCACTGTGCAGAGCGAGTTGTTTCTTAGCTTCCCAGAGAGCTGGAAGCAAGATGCTTTGGGGCCCGTTAATTTTATACCCTGCTACTTTGCTGTAGTTGTTGATTATTTCTAATAGTTTTTCTGTGGATTCTTTGGGGTTTTCTATGTATAAGATCATGTCGTCTGCAAACAACGTGAGTTTTACTTCTTCGTTACCTATTTGGATTCCTTTTATTTTTTTTTCCTGCCGAATTGCTCTGGCCAGCACCTCCAGTACTATGTTGAATAGGAGTGGTGAAAGTGGGCACCCTTGTCTTGTTCCTGTCCTCAGAGGGATGGCTTTCAGCTTTTGTCCATTGAGTATGCTGTTGGCTGTGGGTCTATCATATATGGCCTTTATTATGTTGAGGTACTTTCCTTCTATACCCATTTTACTGAGGGTTTTTATCATAAATCGGTGTTGGATCTTGTCGAATGCTTTCTCTGTGTCTATTGAGATGATCGTGTGGTTTTTGTTTTTCATTTTGTTGATGTAGTGTATCACGTTGATTGACTTGCGGGTGTTGAAACATCCCTGTGTCCCTGGTATAAATCCCACTTGATCATGGTGTATAATCTTTTTGATGTATTGCTGTAATCGGTTTGCCAAAATTTTGTTGAGGATTTTTGCATCTATGTTCATCAGTGATATCGGCCTGTAGTTCTCCTTCTTTGTGTTGTCCTTGTCAGGTTTGGGGATCAGAGTGATGTTGGCTTCATAGAATGTGTTAGGGAGTTCTCCATCTTTCTCAATTTTCTGGAACAGTTTGAGGAGAATAGGTACAAAGAACTCACACTGCTTAACAACAAAAAAACAAACAACCCGATCAAAAAATGGGCAGAGGACATGAACAGACATTTCTCCAAAGAAGATAAGAATATGGCCAATAGACACATGAAAAGATGTTCATCATCGCTAATCATCAGGGAAATGCAAATCAAAACTACACTAAGATATCACCTTACCCCCGTTAGATTGGCAAAAACATCCAAAACCAAGAACGACAAATGTTGGAGAGGTTGTGGAGAAAGAGGAACCCTCATACACTGTTGGTGGGAATGCAAACTGGTACAGCCACTATGGAAAACAGTATGGAGATTTCTCAAAAAGTTAAAAATAGAAATACCCTATGACCCAGCCATCCCATTACTGGGTATCTATCCTAAGAACCTGATATCAGATATCTCAAGAGTCCGTTGCACCCCTATGTTCATCGCAGCATTATTTACAATAGCCAAGACGTGGAACCAGCCTACATGCCCAGAAACTGATGATTGGATAATGAAGATGTGGTATATATACACAATGGAATACTACTCAGCCATAAAAAAAGACGACATTGGCCCATTCACAACAATGTGGATGGACCTCGAGGGCATTATGTTAAGCGAAATAAGTCAGTCAGAGAAAGACGAACTCTATATGACTCCACTCATAGGTGGAAATTAGTATATTGAGAAGGAGATCTGATCGGTGGTTACCAGGGAAAAGGGGGGGTGGGGGGAGGGCACGGAGGGGGAAGTGGTGTTCCCACAACATGACTAACAAAAATGTACAACTGAAATTTCACAAGCTTGTAATCCATCATAACATTAATAAACAAAAAAAAAAAAAGATGCTTTGGGGCCCATCTGACCCTATGGAAAGAACGCAGCACTTTGTGCCTTGCAGCTCTAGGGCAATGTAGCACACCCAGAGCGGAAGTTCTACTTCAGCCGTATCAGGCCTGCAAAGAAACTGCGTTTCACAGGCCTTTGTAAGAGATGTTCCCGGTAGGCTGTAAGAGCACTGTGCAGAGGGACTTGTTTCTTAGCTTACCAAAGAGCTGGAAGCAAAATGATTTGAGACTCATCTGCCCCTTTGGAAAGAAGGCAGCACTTTGTGCCTTGCAGGTCTAGGGCAATGTAGCACACCCAGAGCAGATGTTCTACTTCTGTCTGGTCAGTCCTACAAAGAAACTTCGTTTCACAGTCCTTTGTAAGAGATGTTCCCGGTAGGCTGTTAGAGCACTGTGCATAGCGAGTTGTTTCTTAGCTTCCCAAAGAGCTGGAAGCAAGATGCTTTGGGGCCTTCTCACACTTTGGAAAGAAGGCAGCACTTTGTGCCTTGAAGCTCTAGGGCAATGTAGCACACCCAGAGCAGAAGTTCTACTTCAGCTAGATCAGACCTGCAAAGAAAATTCGTTGCACAGGCCTTTGTAAGAGATGTTCCCGGTAGGCTGTTAGAGCAGTGTGCAGAGCGAGTTCTTTCTTAGCTTCCCAAAGAGCTGGAAGCAAGATGCTTTGGGGCCCGTTAATTTTATACCCTGCTACTTTGCTGTAGTTGTTGATTATTTCTAATAGTTTTTCTGTGGATTCTTTGGGGTTTTCTATGTATAAGATCATGTCGTCTGCAAACAACGCGAGTTTTACTTCTTCGTTACCTATTTGGATTCCTTCTTTTTTTTTTCCTGCCGAATTGCTTTGGCCAGCACCTCCAGTACTATGTTGAATAGGAGTGGTGAAAGTGGGCACCCTTGTCTTGTTCCTGTCCTCAGAGGGATGGCTTTCAGCTTTTGTCCATTGAGTATGATGTTGGCTGTGGGTCTATCATATATGGCCTTTATTATGTTGAGGTACTTTCCTTCTATACCCATTTTACTGAGGGTTTTTATCATAAATGTGTGCTGGATCTTGTCGAATGCTTTCTCTGCGTCTATTGAGATGATCATGTGGTTTTTGTTTTTCATTTTGTTGATGTAGTGTATCACGTTGATTGACTTGCGGGTGTTGAACCATCCCTGTGTCCCTGGTATAAATCCCACTTGATCATGGTGTATAATCTTTTTGATGTATTGCTGTAATCGGTTTGCCAAAATTTTGTTGAGGATTTTTGCATCTATGTTCATCAGTGATATCGGCCTGTAGTTCTCCTTCTTTGTGTTGTCCTTGTCAGGTTTGGGGATCAGAGTGATGTTGGCTTCATAGAATGTGTTAGGGAGTTCTCCATCTTTCTCAATTTTCTGGAACAGTTTGAGGAGAATAGGTACAAAGAACTCACACTGCTTAACAACAAAAAAACAAACAACCCGATCAAAAAATGGGCAGAGGACATGAACAGACATTTCTCAAAAGAAGATAGGAATATGGCCAATAGACACATGAAAAGATGTTCATCATCGCTAATCATCAGGGAAATGCAAATCAAAACTACACTAAGATATCACCTTACCCCCGTTAGATTGGCAAAAACATCCAAAACCAAGAACGACAAATGTTGGAGAGGTTGTGGAGAAAGAGGAACCCTCATACACTGTTGGTGGGAATGCAAACTGGTACAGCCACTATGGAAAACAGTATGGAGATTTCTCAAAAAGTTAAAAATAGAAATACCCTATGACCCAGCCATCCCATTACTGGGTATCTATCCTAAGAACCTGATATCAGATATCTCAAGAGTCCGTTGCACCCCTATGTTCATCGCAGCATTATTTACAATAGCCAAGACGTGGAACCAGCCTACATGCCCAGAAACTGATGATTGGATAAAGAAGATGTGGTATATATACACAATGGAATACTACTCAGCCATAAAAAAAGACGACATTGGCCCCTTCACAACAATGTGGATGGACCTCGAGGGCATTATGTTAAGCGAAATAAGTCAGTCAGAGAAAGACGAACTCTATATGACTCCACTCATAGGTGGAAATTAGTATATTGAGAAGGAGATCTGATCGGTGGTTACCAGGGAAAAGGGGGGGTGGGGGGAGGGCACGGAGGGGGAAGTGGTGTTCCCACAAGATGACTAACAAAAATGTACAACTGAAATTTCACAAGCTTGTAATCCATCATAACATTAATAAACAAAAAAAAAAAGATGCTTTGGGGCCCATCTGCCCCTATGGAAAGAACGCAGCACTTTGTGCCTTGCAGCTCTAGGGCAATGTAGCACACCCAGAGCAGAAGTTCTACTTCAGCCAGATCAGGCCCGCAAAGAAACTGCGTTTCACAGGCCTTTGTAAGAGATGTTCCCGGTAGGCTGTTAGAGCACTGTGCAGAGCGACTTCTTTCTTAGCTTCCCAAAGAGCTGGATGCAAGATGCTTTGGGGCCCTTCTCACCCTTAAGGAAAGAAGGCAGCACTTTGTGCCTTGCAGCTCTAGGGCAATGTAGCACACCCAAAGCAGAAGTTCTACTTCAGCCAGATCAGACCTGCAAAGAAACTGCGTTTCACAGGCCTTTGTAAGAGATGTTCCCTGTAGGCTGTTAGAGCACTGTGCAGAGCGAGTTGTTTCTTAGCTTCCCAAAGACCTGGAAGCAAGATGCTTTGGGGGCCATCTGCCTTTAAGGAAAGAAGGCAGCACTTTGTGCCTTTCAGCTCTAGGGCAATGTAGCACAACCAGAGCAGATGTTCTACTTCTGCCAGATCAGGCCTGCAAAGAAACTGCGTTTCACAGGCCTTTGTAAGAGATGTTCCCGGTAGGCTGTTAGAGCACTGTGCAGAGCGAGTTGTTTCTTAGCTTCCCAGAGAGCTGGAAGCAAGATGCTTTGGGGCCCGTTAATTTTATACCCTGCTACTTTGCTGTAGTTGTTGATTATTTCTAATAGTTTTTCTGTGGATTCTTTGGGGCTTTCTATGTATAAGATCATGTCGTCTGCAAACAACGCGAGTTTTACTTCTTCGTTACCTATTTGGATTCCTTCTATTTTTTTTTCCTGCCGAATTGCTCTGGCCAGGACCTCCAGTACTATGTTGAATAGGAGTGGTGAAAGTGGGCACCCTTGTCTTGTTCCTGTCCTCAGAGGGATGGCTTTCAGCTTTTGTCCATTGAGTATGATGTTGGCTGTGGGTCTATCATATATGGCCTTTATATGTTGAGGTACTTTCCTTCTATACCCATTTTACTGAGGGTTTTTATCATAAATGTGTGCTGGATCTTGTCGAATGCTTTCTCTGCGTCTATTGAGATGATCATGTGGTTTTTGTTTTTCATTTTGTTGATGTAGTGTATCACGTTGATTGACTTGCGGGTGTTGAACCATCCCTGTGTCCCTGGTATAAATCCCACTTGATCATGGTGTATAATATTTTGGTGTATTGCTGTAATCGGTTTGCCAAAATTTTGTTGAGGATTTTTGCATCTATGTTCATCAGTGATATCGGCCTGTAGTTCTCCTTCTTTGTGTTGTCCTTGTCAGGTTGGGGGATCAGAGTGATGTTGGCTTCATAGAATGTGTTAGGGAGTTCTCCATCTTTCTCAATTTTCTGGAACAGTTTGAGGAGAATAGGTACAAAGAACTCACACTGCTTAACAACAAAAAAACAAACAACCCGATCAAAAAATGGGCAGAGGACATGAACAGACATTTCTCAAAAGAAGATAGGAATATGGCCAATAGACACATGAAAAGATGTTCATCATCGCTAATCATCAGGGAAATGCAAATCAAAACTACACTAAGATATCACCTTACCCCCGTTAGATTGGCAAAAACATCCAAAACCAAGAACGACGAATGTTGGAGAGGTTGTGGAGAAAGAGGAACCCTCATACACTGTTGGTGGGAATGCAAACTGGTACAGCCACTATGGAAAACAGTATGGAGATTTCTCAAAAAGTTAAAAATAGAAATACCCTATGACCCAGCCATCCCATTACTGGGTATCTATCCTAAGAACCTGATATCAGATATCTCAAGAGTCCGTTGCACCCCTATGTTCATCGCAGCATTATTTAGAATAGCCAAGACGTGGAACCAGCCTACATGCCCAGAAACTGATGATTGGATAAAGAAGATGTGGTATATATACACAATGGAATACTACTCAGCCATAAAAAAAGACGACATTGGCCCCTTCACAACATGGTGGATGGACCTCGAGGGCATTATGTTAAGCGAAATAAGTCAGTCAGAGAAAGACGAACTCTATATGACTCCACTCATAGGTGGAAATTAGTATATTGAGAAGGAGATCTGATCGGTGGTTACCAGGGAAAAGGGGGGGTGGGGGGAGGGCACGGAGGGGGAAGTGGTGTTCCCACAAGATGACTAACAAAAATGTACAACTGAAATTTCACAAGCTTGTAATCCATCATAACATTAATAAACAAAAAAAAAAGATGCTTTGGGGCCCATCTGCCCCTATGGAAAGAACGCAGCACTTTGTGCCTTGCAGCTCTAGGGCAATGTAGCACACCCAGAGCAGAAGTTCTACTTCAGCCAGATCAGGCCCGCAAAGAAACTGCGTTTCACAGGCCTTTGTAAGAGATGTTCCCGGTAGGCTGTTAGAGCACTGTGCAGAGCGACTTCTTTCTTAGCTTCCCAAAGAGCTGGATGCAAGATGCTTTGGGGCCCTTCTCACCCTTGGGAAAGAAGGCAGCACTTTGTGCCTTGCAGCTCTAGGGCAATGTAGCACACCCAAAGCAGAAGTTCTACTTCAGCCAGATGAGACCTGCAAAGAAACTGCGTTTCACAGGCCTTTGTAAGAGATGTTCCCTGTAGGCTGTTAGAGCACTGTGCAGAGCGAGTTGTTTCTTAGCTTCCCAGAGAGCTGGAAGCAAGATGCTTTGGTTCCCGTTAATTTTATACCCTGCTACTTTGCTGTAGTTGTTGATTATTTCTAATAGTTTTTCTGTGGATTCTTTGGGGTTTTCTATGTATAAGATCATGTCGTCTGCAAACAACGCGAGTTTTACTTCTTCGTTACCTATTTGGATTCCTTTTATTTTTTTTTCCTGCCGAATTGCTCTGGCCAGCACCTCCAGTACCATGTTGAATAGGAGTGGTGAAAGTGGGCACCCTTGTCTTGTTCCTGTCCTCAGAGGGATGGCTTTCAGCTTTTGTCCATTGAGTATGCTGTTGGCTGTGGGTCTATCATATATGGCCTTTATTATGTTGAGGTACTTTCCTTCTATACCCATTTTACTGAGGGTTTTTATCATAAATGGGTGTTGGATCTTGTCGAATGCTTTCTCTGCGTCTATTGAGATGATCATGTGGTTTTTGTTTTTCATTTTGTTGATGTAGTGTATCACGTTGATTGACTTGCGGGTGTTGAACCATCCCTGTGTCCCTGGTATAAATCCCACTTGATCATGGTGTATAATCTTTTTGATGTATTGCTGTAATCGGTTTGCCAAAATTTGGTTGAGGATTTTTGCATCTATGTTCATCAGTGATATCGGCCTGTAGTTCTCCTTCTTTGTGTTGTCCTTGTCAGGTTGGGGGATCAGAGTGATGTTGGCTTCATAGAATGTGTTAGGGAGTTCTCCATCTTTCTCAATTTTCTGGAACAGTTTGAGGAGAATAGGTACAAAGAACTCACACTGCTCAACAACAAAAAAACAAACAACCCGATCAAAAAATGGGCAGAGGACATGAACAGACATTTCTCCAAAGAAGATAAGAATATGGCCAATAGACACATGAAAAGATGTTCATCATCGCTAATCATCAGGGAAATGCAAATCAAAACTACACTAAGATATCACCTTACCCCCGTTAGATTGGCAAAAACATCCAAAACCAAGAACGACAAATGTTGGAGAGGTTGTGGAGAAAGAGGAACCCTCATACAGTGTTGGTGGGAATGCAAACTGGTACAGCCACTATGGAAAACAGTATGGAGATTTCTCAAAAAGTTAAAAATAGAAATACCCTATGACCCAGCCATGCCATTACTGGGTATCTATCCTAAGAACCTGATATCAGATATCTCAAGAGTCCGTTGCACCCCTATGTTCATCGCAGCATTATTTACAATAGCCAAGACGTGGAACCAGCCTACATGCCCAGAAACTGATGATTGGATAAAGAAGATGTGGTATATATACACAATGGAATACTACTCAGCCATAAAAAAAGACGACATTGGCCCCTTCACAACGATGTGGATGGACCTCGAGGGCATTATGTTAAGCGAAATAAGTCAGTCAGAGAAAGAGGAACTCTATATGACTCCACTCATAGGTGGAAATTAGTATATTGAGAAGGAGATCTGATCGGTGGTTACCAGGGAAAAGGGGGGGTGGGGGGAGGGCACGGAGGGGGAAGTGGTGTTCCCACAACATGACTAACAAAAATGTACAACTGAAATTTCACAAGCTTGTAATCCATCATAACATTAATAAACAAAAAAAAAAAAAAAGATGCTTTGGGGCCCATCTGCCCCTATGGAAAGAACGCAGCACTTTGTGCCTTGAAGCTCTAGGGCAATGTAGCACACCCAGAGTGGAAGTTCTACTTCAGCCGTATCAGGCCTGCAAAGAAACTGCGTTTCACAGGCCTTTGTAAGAGATGTTCCCGGTAGGCTGTAAGAGCACTGTGCAGAGGGACTTGTTTCTTAGCTTACCAAAGAGCTGGAAGCAAAATGATTTGAGACTCATCTGCCCCTTTGGAAAGAAGGCAGCACTTTGTGCCTTGCAGGTCTAGGGCAATGTAGCACACCCAGAGCAGAAGTCCTACTTCAGCCAGATCAGGCCTGCAAAGAAACTGCGTTTCACAGGCCTTTGTAAGAGATGTTCCCGGTAGGCTGTTAGAGCAGTGTGCAGAGCGAGTTGTTTCTTAGCTTCCCAGAGAGCTGGAAGCAAGATGCTTTGGGGCCCGTTAATTTTATACCCTGCTACTTTGCTGCAGTTGTTGATTATTTCTAATAGTTTTTCTGTGGATTCTTTGGGGTTTTCTATGTATAAGATCATGTCGTCTGCACACAACGCGAGGTTTAATTCTTCGTTACCTATTTGGATTCCTTTTATTTTTTTTTCCTGCCGAATTGCTCTGGCCAGCACCTCCAGTACTATGTTGAATAGGAGTGGTGAAAGTGGGCACCCTTGTCTTGTTCCTGTCCTCAGAGGGATGGCTTTCAGCTTTTGTCCATTGAGTATGCTGTTGGCTGTGGGTCTATCATATATGGCCTTTATTATGTTGAGGTACTTTCCTTCTATACCCATTTTACTGAGGGTTTTTATCATAAATGGGTGTTGGATCTTGTCGAATGCTTTCTCTGCGTCTATTGAGATGATCATGTGGTTTTTGTTTTTCATTTTGTTGATGTAGTGTATCACGTTGATTGACTTGCGGGTGTTGAACCATCCCTGTGTCCCTGGTATAAATCCCACTTGATCATGGTGTATAATCTTTTTGATGTATTGCTGTAATCGGTTTGCCAAAATTTTGTTGAGGATTTTTGCATCTATGTTCATCAGTGATATCGGCCTGTAGTTCTCCTTCTTTGTGTTGTCCTTGTCAGGTTTGGGGATCAGAGTGATGTTGGCTTCATAGAATGTGTTAGGGAGTTCTCCATCTTTCTCAATTTTCTGGAACAGTTTGAGGAGAATAGCTACAAAGAACTCACACTGCTTAACAACAAAAAAACAAACAACCCGATCAAAAAATGGGCAGAGGACATGAACAGACATTTCTCCAAAGAAGATAAGAATATGGCCAATAGACACATGAAAAGATGTTCATCATCGCTAATCATCAGGGAAATGCAAATCAAAACTACACTAAGATATCACCTTACCCCCGTTAGATTGGCAAAAACATCCAAAACCAAGAACGACAAATGTGGGAGAGGTTGTGGAGAAAGAGGAACCCTCATACACTGTTGGTGGGAATGCAAACTGGTACAGCCACTATGGAAAACAGTATGGAGATTTCTCAAAAAGTTAAAAATAGAAATACCCTATGACCCAGCCATCCCATTACTGGGTATCTATCCTAAGAACCTGATATCAGATATCTCAAGAGTCCGTTGCACCCCTATGTTCATCGCAGCATTATTTACAATAGCCAAGACGTGGAACCAGCCTACATGCCCAGAAACTGATGATTGGATAAAGAAGATGTGGTATATATACACAATGGAATACTACTCAGCCATAAAAAAAGACGACATTGGCCCCTTCACAACGATGTGGATGGACCTCGAGGGCATTATGTTAAGCGAAATAAGTCAGTCAGAGAAAGACGAACTCTATATGACTCCACTCATAGGTGGAAATTAGTATATTGAGAAGGAGATCTGATCGGTGGTTACCAGGGAAAAGGGGGGGTGGGGGGAGGGCACGGAGGGGGAAGTGGTGTTCCCACAACATGACTAACAAAAATGTACAACTGAAATTTCACAAGCTTGTAATCCATCATAACATTAATAAACAAAAAAAAAAAAAAGATGCCTTGGGGCCCATCTGCCCCTATGGAAAGAACGCAGCACTTTGTGCCTAGCAGCTCTAGGGCAATGTAGCACACCCAGAGTGGAAGTTCTACTTCAGCCGTATCAGGCCTGCAAAGAAACTGCGTTTCACAGGCCTTTGTAAGAGATGTTCCCGGTAGGCTGTTAGAGCACTGTGCAGAGCGAGTTGTTTCTTAGCTTCCCAAAGAGCTGGAAGCAAGATGCTTTGGGGCCTTCTCACACTTTGGAAAGAAGGCAGCACTTTGTGCCTTGAAGCTCTAGGGCAATGTAGCACACCCAGAGCAGAAGTTCTACTTCAGCTAGATCAGACCTGCAAAGAAAATTCGTTGCACAGGCCTTTGTAAGAGATGTTCCCGGTAGGCGGTTAGAGCAGTGTGCAGAGCGAGTTCTTTCTTAGCTTCCCAAAGAGCTGGAAGCAAGATGCTTTGGGGGCCATCTGCCCTTAAGTAAAGAAGGCAGCACTTCGTGCCTTTCAGCTCTAGGGCAATGTAGCACAACCAGAGCAGATGTTCTACTTCTGCCAGATCAGGACTGCAAAGAAAATGCGTTTCACAGGCCTTTGTAAGAGATGTTCCCGGTAGGCTGTTAGAGCACTGTGCAGAGCGAGTTGTTTCTTAGCTTCCCAAAGAGCTGGAAGCAAGATGCTTTGGGGCCCTTTCACCCTTTGGAAAGAAGGCAGCACTTTGTGCCTTACAGCTCTATGGCAATGTAGCACACCCAGAGCAGAAATTCTTCTTCAGCCAGATCAGGCCTGCAAAGAAACTGCGTTTCACAGGCCTTTGTAAGAGATGTTCCTTGTAGGCTGTTAGAGCACTGTGCCGAGCGAGTTGTTTCTTAGCTTCCCAAAGACCTGGAAGAAAGATGCTTTGGGGGCCATCTGCCTTTAAGGAAAGAAGGCAGCACTTTGTGCCTTTCAGCTCTAGGGCAATGTAGCACAACCAGAGCAGATGTTCTACTTCTGCCAGATCAGGCCTGCAAAGAAAATGCGTTTCACAGGCCTTTGTAAGAGATGTTCCCGGTAGGCTGTTAGAGCACTGTGCAGAGCGAGTTGTTTCTTAGCTTCCCAGAGAGCTGGAAGCAAGATGCTTTGGGGCCCGTTAATTTTATACCCTGCTACTTTGCTGTAGTTGTTGATTATTTCTAATAGTTTTTCTGTGGATTCTTTGGGGTTTTCTATGTATAAGATCATGTCGTCTGCAAACAACGCGAGTTTTACTTCTTCGTTACCTATTTGGATTCCTTCTATTTTTTTTTCCTGCCGAATTGCTTTGGCCAGCACCTCCAGTACTATGTTGAATAGGAGTGGTGAAAGTGGGCACCCTTGTCTTGTTCCTGTCCTCAGAGGGATGGCTTTCAGCTTTTGTCCATTGAGTATGCTGTTGGCTGTGGGTCTATCATATATGGCCTTTATTATGTTGAGGTACTTTCCTTCTATACCCATTTTACTGAGGGTTTTTATCATAAATGGGTTCTGGATCTTGTCGAATGCTTTCTCTGCGTCTATTGAGATGATCATGTGGTTTTTGTTTTTCATTTTGTTGATGTAGTGTATCACGTTGATTGACTTGCGGGTGTTGAACCATCCCTGTGTCCCTGGTATAAATCCCACTTGATCATGGTGTATAATCTTTTTGATGTAGTGCTGTAATCGGTTTGCCAAAATTTTGTTGAGGATTTTTGCATCTATGTTCATCAGTGATATCGGCCTGTAGTTCTCCTTCTTTGTGTTGTCCTTGTCAGGTTTGGGGATCAGAGTGATGTTGGCTTCATAGAATGTGTTAGGGAGTTCTCCATCTTTCTCAATTTTCTGGAACAGTTTGAGGAGAATAGGTACAAAGAACTCACACTGCTTAACAACAAAAAAACAAACAACCCGATCAAAAAATGGGCAGAGGACATGAACAGACATTTCTCCAAAGAAGATAAGAATATGGCCAATAGACACATGAAAAGATGTTCATCATCGCTAATCATCAGGGAAATGCAAATCAAAACTACACTAAGATATCACCTTACCCCCGTTAGATTGGCAAAAACATCCAAAACCAAGAACGACAAATGTTGGAGAGGTTGTGGAGAAAGAGGAAGCCTCATACACTGTTGGTGGGAATGCAAACTGGTACAGCCACTATGGAAAACAGTATGGAGATTTCTCAAAAAGTTAAAAATAGAAATACCCTATGACCCAGCCATCCCATTACTGGGTATCTATCCTAAGAAACTGATATCAGATATCTCAAGAGTCCGTTGCACCCCTATGTTCATCGCAGCATTACTTACAATAGCCAAGACGTGGAACCAGCCTACATGCCCAGAAACTGATGATTGGATAAAGAAGATGTGGTATATATACACAATGGAATACTACTCAGCCATAAAAAAAGACGACATTGGCCCCTTCACAACGATGTGGATGGACCTCGAGGGCATTATGTTAAGCGAAATAAGTCAGTCAGAGAAAGACGAACTCTATATGACTCCACTCATAGGTGGAAATTAGTATATTGAGAAGGAGATCTGATCGGTGGTTACCAGGGAAAAGGGGGGTGGGGGGAGGGCACGGAGGGGGAAGTGGTGTTCCCACAACATGACTAACAAAAATGTACAACTGAAATTTCACAAGCTTGTAATCCATCATAACATTAATAAACAAAAAAAAAAAAAAGATGCTTTGGGGCCCATCTGCCCCTATGGAAAGAACGCAGCACTTTGTGCCTTGCAGCTCTAGGGCAATGTAGCACACCCAGAGTGGAAGTTCTACTTCAGCCGTATCAGGCCTGCAAAGAAACTGCGTTTCACAGGCTTTTGTAAGAGATGTTCCCGGTAGGCTGTAAGAGCACTGTGCAGAGGGACTTGTTTCTTAGCTTACCAAAGAGCTGGAAGCAAAATGATTTGAGACTCATCTGCCCCTTTGGAAAGAAGGCAGCACTTTGTGCCTTGCAGGTCTAGGGCAATGTAGCACACCCAGAGCAGAAGTCCTACTTCAGCCATATCAGGCCTGCAAAGAAACTGCGTTTCACAGGCCTTTGTAAGAGATGTTCCCGGTAGGCTGTTAGAGCAGTGTGCAGAGCGAGTTGTTTCTTAGCTTCCCAGAGATCTGGAAGCAAGATGCTTTGGGGCCCGTTAATTTTATACCCTGCTACTTTGCTGCAGTTGTTGATTATTTCTAATAGTTTTTCTGTGGATTCTTTGGGGTTTTCTATGTATAAGATCATGTCGTCTGCACACAACGCGAGGTTTAATTCTTCGTTACCTATTTGGATTCCTTTTATTTTTTTTTCCTGCCGAATTGCTCTGGCCAGCACCTCCAGTACTATGTTGAATAGGAGTGGTGAAAGTGGGCACCCTTGTCTTGTTCCTGTCCTCAGAGGGATGGCTTTCAGCTTTTGTCCATTGAGTATGCTGTTGGCTGTGGGTCTATCATATATGGCCTTTATTATGTTGAGGTACTTTCCTTCTATACCCATTTTACTGAGGGTTTTTATCATAAATGGGTGTTGGATCTTGTCGAATGCTTTCTCTGCGTCTATTGAGATGATCATGTGGTTTTTGTTTTTCATTTTGTTGATGTAGTGTATCACGTTGATTGACTTGCGGGTGTTGAACCATCCCTGTGTCCCTGGTATAAATCCCACTTGATCATGATGTATAATCTTTTTGATGTATTGCTGTAATCGGTTTGCCAAAATTTTGTTGAGGATTTTTGCATCTATGTTCATCAGTGATATCGGCCTGTAGTTCTCCTTCTTTGTGTTGTCCTTGTCAGGTTTGGGGATCAGAGTGATGTTGGCTTCATAGAATGTGTTAGGGAGTTCTCCATCTTTCTCAATTTTCTGGAACAGTTTGAGGAGAATAGGTACAAAGAACTCACACTGCTTAACAACAAAAAAACAAACAACCCGATCAAAAAATGGGCAGAGGACATGAACAGACATTTCTCCAAAGAAGATAAGAATATGGCCAATAGACACATGAAAAGATGTTCATCATCGCTAATCATCAGGGAAATGCAAATCAAAACTACACTAAGATATCACCTTACCCCCGTTAGATTGGCAAAAACATCCAAAACCAAGAACGACAAATGTGGGAGAGGTTGTGGAGAAAGAGGAACCCTCATACACTGTTGGTGGGAATGCAAACTGGTACAGCCACTATGGAAAACAGTATGGAGATTTCTCAAAAAGTTAAAAATAGAAATACCCTATGACCCAGCCATCCCATTACTGGGTATCTATCCTAAGAACCTGATATCAGATATCTCAAGAGTCCGTTGCACCCCTATGTTCATCGCAGCATTATTTACAATAGCCAAGACGTGGAACCAGCCTACATGCCCAGAAACTGATGATTGGATAAAGAAGATGTGGTATATATACACAATGGAATACTACTCAGCCATAAAAAAAGACGACATTGGCCCCTTCACAACAATGTGGATGGACCTCGAGGGCATTATGTTAAGCGAAATAAGTCAGTCAGAGAAAGACGAACTCTATATGACTCCACTCATAGGTGGAAATTAGTATATTGAGAAGGAGATCTGATCGGTGGTTACCAGGGAAAAGGGGGGGTGGGGGGAGGGCACGGAGGGGGAAGTGGTGTTCCCACAACATCACTAACAAAAATGTACAACTGAAATTTCACAAGCTTGTAATCCATCATAACATTAATAAACAAAAAAAAAAAAAAGATGCCTTGGGGCCCATCTGCCCCTATGGAAAGAACTCAGCACTTTGTGCCTTGCAGCTCTAGGGCAATGTAGCACACCCAGAGTGGAAGTTCTACTTCAGCCGTATCAGGCCTGCAAAGAAACTGCGTTTCACAGGCCTTTGTAAGAGATGTTCCCGGTAGGCTGTAAGAGCACTGTGCAGAGGGACTTGTTTCTTACCTTACCAAAGAGCTGGAAGCAAAATGATTTGAGACTCATCTGCCCCTTTGGAAAGAAGGCAGCACTTTGTGCCTTGCAGGTCTAGGGCAATGTAGCACACCCAGAGCAGATGTTCTACTTCTGTCAGGTCAGTCCTACAAAGAAACTTCGTTTCACAGTCCTTTGTAAGAGATGTTCCCGGTAGGCTGTTAGAGCACTGTGCAGAGCGAGTTGTTTCTTAGCTTCCCAAAGAGCTGGAAGCAAGATGCTTTGGGGCCTTCTCACACTTTGGAAAGAAGGCAGCACTTTGTGCCTTGAAGCTCTAGGGCAATGTAGCACACCCAGAGCAGAAGTTCTACTTCAGCTAGATCAGACCTGCAAAGAAAATTCGTTGCACAGGCCTTTGTAAGAGATGTTCCTGGTAGGCTGTTAGAGCAGTGTGCAGAGTGAGTTCTTTCTTAGCTTCCCAAAGAGCTGGAAGCAAGATGCTTTATGGGCCATCTGCCCTTAAGTAAAGAAGGCAGCACTTCGTGCCTTGCAGCTCTAGGGCAATGTAGCTCACCCAGAGAAGATGTTCTACTTCTGCCAGGTCAGGCCTGCAAAGAATCTGCGTTTCACAGTCCTTTGTAAGAGATGTTCCCGGTAGGCTGTTAGAGCACTGTGCAGAGCGAGTTGTTTCTTAGCTTCCCAAAGAGCTGGAAGCAAGATGCTTTGGGGCCCTTTCACCCTTTGGAAAGAAGGCAGCACTTTGTGCCTTACAGCTCTATGGCAATGTAGCACACCCAGAGCAGAAATTCTTCTTCAGCCAGATCAGGCCTGCAAAGAAACTGCGTTTCACAGGCCTTTGTAAGAGATGTTCACTGTAGGCTGTTAGAGCACTGTGCCGAGCGAGTTGTTTCTTAGCTTCCCAAAGACCTGGAAGAAAGATGCTTTGGGGGCCATCTGCCTTTAAGGAAAGAAGGCAGCACTTTGTGCCTTTCAGCTCTAGGGCAATGTAGCACAACCAGAGCAGATGTTCTACTTCTGCCAGATCAGGCCTGCAAAGAAACTGCGTTTCACAGGCCTTTGTAAGAGATGTTGCCGGTAGGCTGTTAGAGCACTGTGCAGAGCGAGTTGTTTCTTAGCTTCCCAGAGAGCTGGAAGCAAGATGCTTTGGGGCCCGTTAATTTTATACCCTGCTACTTTGCTGTAGTTGTTGATTATTTCTAATAGTTTTTCTGTGGATTCTTTGGGGTTTTCTATGTATAAGATCATGTCGTCTGCAAACAACGCGACTTTTACTTCTTCGTTACCTATTTCGATTCCTTTTATTTTATTTTCCTGCCGAATTGCTCTGGCCAGCACCTCCAGTACTATGTTGAATAGGAGTGGTGAAAGTGGGCACCCTTGTCTTGTTCCTGTCCTCAGAGGGATGGCTTTCAGCTTTTGTCCATTGAGTATGATGTTGGCTGTGGGTCTATCATATATGGCCTTTATTATGTTGAGGTACTTTCCTTCTATACCCATTTTACTGAGGGTTTTTATCATAAATGGGTGTTGGATCTTGTCGAATGCTTTCTCTGCGTCTATTGAGATGATCATGTGGTTTTTGTTTTTCATTTTGTTGATGTAGTGTATCACGTTGATTGACTTGCGGGTGTTGAACCATCCCTGTGTCCGTGGTATAAATCCCACTTGATCATGGTGTATAATCTTTTTGATGTATTGCTGTAATCGGTTTGCCAAAATTTTGTTGAGGATTTTTGCATCTATGTTCATCAGTGATATCGGCCTGTAGTTCTCCTTCTTTGTGTTGTCCTTGTCAGGTTGGGGGATCAGAGTGATGTTGGCTTCATAGAATGTGTTAGGGAGTTCTCCATCTTTCTCAATTTTCTGGAACAGTTTGAGGAGAATAGGTACAAAGAACTCACACTGCTTAACAACAAAAAAACAAACAACCCGATCCAAAAATGGGCAGAGGACATGAACAGACATTTCTCCAAAGAAGATATGAATATGGCCAATAGACACATGAAAAGATGTTCATCATCGCTAATCATCAGGGAAATGCAAATCAAAACTACACTAAGATATCACCTTACCCCCGTTAGATTGGCAAAAACATCCAAAACCAAGAACGACAAATGTGGGAGAGGTTGTGGAGAAAGAGGAACCCTCATACACTGTTGGTGGGAATGCAAACTGGTACAGCCACTATGGAAAACAGTATGGAGATTTCTCAAAAAGTTAAAAATAGAAATACCCTATGACCCAGCCATCCCATTACTGGGTATCTATCCTAAGAACCTGATATCAGATATCTCAAGAGTCCGTTGCACCCCTATGTTCATCGCAGCATTATTTAGAATAGCCAAGACGTGGAACCAGCCTACATGCCCAGAAACTGATGATTGGATAAAGAAGATGTGGTATATAAACACAATGGAATACTACTCAGCCATAAAAAAGGACGACATTGGCCCCTTCACAACAATGTGGATGGACCTCGAGGGCATTATGTTAAGCGAAATAAGTCAGTCAGAGAAAGACGAACTCTATATGACTCCACTCATAGGTGGAAATTAGTATATTGAGAAGGAGATCTGATCGGTGGTTACCAGGGAAAAGGGGGGGTGGGGTGAGGGGACGGAGGGGGAAGTGGTGTTCCCACAACATGACTAACAAAAATGTACAACTGAAATTTCACAAGCTTCTAATCCATCATAACATTAATAAACAAAAAAAGAAAAAAAAAAAGATGCTTTGGGGCCCATCTGCCCCTATGGAAAGAACGCAGCACTTTGTGCCTTGCAGCTCTAGGGCAATGTAGCACACCCAGAGCAGAAGATCTACTTCAGCCAGATCAGGCCCGCAAAGAAACTGCGTTTCACAGGCCCTTGTAAGAGATGTTCCCGGTAGGCTGATAGAGCACTGTGCAGAGCGAGTTGTTTCTTAGCTTCCCAAAGATCTGGAAGCAAGATGCTTTGGGGCCCTTCTCACCCTTTGGAAAGAAGGCAGCATTTTGTGCCTTACAGCTCTAGGGCAATGTAGCACACCCAGAGCAGAAGTTCTTCTTCAGCCAGATCAGGCCTGCAAAGAAACTGCGTTTCATAGGCCTTTGTAAGAGATGTTCCCGGTAGGCTGTTAGAGCACTGTGCAGAGCGAGTTGTTTCTTAGCTTCCCAAACAGCCGGAAGCAAGATGCTTTGGGGCCCTTCTCACCCTTTGGAAAGAAGTCAGCACTTTGTGCCTTGCAGCTATAGGGCAATGTAGCACACCCAGGGCAGAAGTTGTACTTCAGCCAGATCAGGCCTGCAAAGAAACTGCGTTTCAAAGGCCTTTGTAAGAGATGTTCCCGGTAGGCTGTTAGAGCACTGTGCAGAGCTAGTTGTTTCCTAGCTTCCCAAAGAGCTGGAAGCAAGATGCTTTGGGGCCCTTCTCACCCTTTGGCAAGAAGGCAGCACTTTGTGCCTTGCAGCTCTAGGGCAATGTAGCACACCCAAAGCAGAAGTTCTACTTCAGCCAGATCAGACCTGCAAAGAAACTGCGTTTCACAGGCCTTTGTAAGAGATGTTCCCTGTAGGCTGTTAGAGCACTGTGCAGAGCGAGTTGTTTCTTAGCTTCCCAGAGAGCTGGAAGCAAGATGCTTTGGGGCCCGTTAATTTTATACCCTGCTACTTTGCTGTAGTTGTTGATTATTTCTAATAGTTTTTCTGTGGATTCTTTGGGGTTTTCTATGTATAAGATCATGTCGTCTGCAAACAACGCGAGTTTTACTTCTTCGTTACCTATTTGGATTCCTTTTATTTTTTTTTCCTGCCGAATTGCTCTGGCCAGCACCTCCAGTACTATGTTGAATAGGAGTGGTGAAAGTGGGCACCCTTGTCTTGTTCCTGTCCTCAGAGGGATGGCTTTCAGCTTTTGTCCATTGAGTATGATGTTGGCTGTGGGTCTATCATATATGGCCTTTATTATGTTGAGGTACTTTCCTTCTATACCCATTTTACTGAGGGTTTTTATCATAAATGGGTGTTGGATCTTGTCGAATGCTTTCTCTGCGTCTATTGAGATGATCATGTGGTTTTTGTTTTTCATTTTGTTGATGTAGTGTATCACGTTGATTGACTTGCGGGTGTTGAACCATCCCTGTGTCCCTGGTATAAATCCCACTTGATCATGGTGTATAATCTTTTTGATGTATTGCTGTAATCGGTTTGCCAAAATTTTGTTGAGGATTTTTGCATCTATGTTCATCAGTGATATCGGCCTGTAGTTCTCCTTCTTTGTGTTGTCCTTGTCAGGTTTGGGGATCAGAGTGATGTTGGCTTCATAGAATGTGTTAGGGAGTTCTCCATCTTTCTCAATTTTCTGGAACAGTTTGAGGAGAATAGGTACAAAGAACTCACACTGCTTAACAACAAAAAAACAAACAACCCGATCCAAAAATGGGCAGAGGACATGAACAGACATTTCTCAAAAGAAGATATGAATATGGCCAATAGACACATGAAAAGATGTTCATCATCGCTAATCATCAGGGAAATGCAAATCAAAACTACACTAAGATATCACCTTACCCCCGTTAGATTGGCAAAAACATCCAAAACCAAGAACGACAAATGTGGGAGAGGTTGTGGAGAAAGAGCAACCCTCATACACTGTTGGTGGGAATGCAAACTGGTACAGCCACTATGGAAAACAGTATGGAGAATTCTCAAAAAGTTAAAAATAGAAATACCCTATGACCCAGCCATCCCATTACTGGGTATCTATCCTAAGAACCTGATATCAGATATCTCAAGAGTCCGTTGCACCCCTATGTTCATCGCAGCATTATTTACAATAGCCAAGACGTGGAACCAGCCTACATGCCCAGAAACTGATGATTGGATAAAGAAGATGTGGTATATATACACAATGGAATACTACTCAGCCATAAAAAAAGACGACATTGGCCCCTTCACAACAATGTGGATGGACCTCGAGGGCATTATGTTAAGCGAAATAAGTCAGTCAGAGAAAGACGAACTCTATATGACTCCACTCATAGGTGGAAATTAGTATATTGAGAAGGAGATCTGATCGGTGGTTACCAGGGAAAAGGGGGGGTGGGGGGAGGGCACGAAGTGGGAAGTGGTGTTCCCACAACATGACTAACAAAAATGTACAACTGAAATTTCACAAGCTTGTAATCCATCATAACATTAATAAACAAAATAAAAAAAAAGATGCTTTGGGGCCCATCTGCCCCTATGGAAAGAACGCAGCACTTTGTGCCTTGCAGCTCTAGGGCAATGTAGCACACCCAGAGCAGAAGTTCTACTTCAGCCAGATCAGGCCCGCAAAGAAACTGCGTTTCACAGGCCTTTGTAAGAGATGTTCCCGGTAGGCTGTAAGAGCACTGTGCAGAGCGACTAGTTTCTTAGGTTCCCAGAGAGCTGGAAGCAAGATGCTTTGGGGCCCATCTTCCCCTATGGAAAGAACGCAGCACTTTGTGCCTTGCAGCTCTAGGGCAATGCAGCACACCCCGAGCAGAAGTTCTACTTCAGCCAGATCAGGCCTGCAAAGAAACTGCGTTTCACAGGCCTTTGTAAGAGATGTTCCCGGTAGGCTGTTAGAGCACTGTGCAGAGCGAGTTGTTTCTTAGCTTCCCAGAGAGCTGGAAGCAAGATGCTTTGGGGCCCGTTAATTTTATACCCTGCTACTTTGCTGTAGTTGTTGATTATTTCTAATAGTTTTTCTGTGGATTCTTTGGGGTTTTCTATGTATAAGATCATGTCGTCTGCAAACAACGCGAGTTTTACTTCTTCGTTACCTATTTGGATTCCTTTTATTTTTTTTTCCTGCCGAATTGCTCTGGCCAGCACCTCCAGTACTATGTTGAATAGGAGTGGTGAAAGTGGGCACCCTTGTCTTGTTCCTGTCCTCAGAGGGATGGCTTTCAGCTTTTGTCCATTGAGTATGATGTTGGCTGTGGGTCTATCATATATGGCCTTTATTATGTTGAGGTACTTTCCTTCTATACCCATTTTACTGAGGGTTTTTATCATAAATGGGTGTTGGATCTTGTCGAATGCTTTCTCTGCGTCTATTGAGATGATCATGTGGTTTTTGTTTTTCATTTTGTTGGTGTAGTGTATCACGTTGATTGACTTGCGGGTGTTGAACCATCCCTGTGTCCCTGGTATAAATCCCACTTGATCATGGTGTATAATCTTTTTGATGTATTGCTGTAATCGGTTTGCCAAAATTTTGTTGAGGATTTTTGCATCTATGTTCATCAGTGATATCGGCCTGTAGTTCTCCTTCTTTGTGTTGTCCTTGTCAGGTTTGGGGATCAGAGTGATGTTGGCTTCATAGAATGTGTTAGGGAGTTCTCCATCTTTCTCAATTTTCTGGAACAGTTTGAGGAGAATAGGTACAAAGAACTCACACTGCTTAACAACAAAAAAACAAACAACCTGATCAAAAAATGGGCAGAGGACATGAACAGACATTTCTCAAAAGAAGATATGAATATGGCCAATAGACACATGAAAAGATGTTCATCATCGCTAATCATCAGGGAAATGCAAATCAAAACTACACTAAGATATCACCTTACCCCCGTTAGATTGCCAAAAACATCCAAAACCAAGAACGACAAATGTTGGAGAGGTTGTGGAGAAAGAGGAACCCTCATACACTGTTGGTGGGAATGCAAACTGGTACAGCCACTATGGAAAACAGTATGGAGATTTCTCAAAAAGTTAAAAATAGAAATACCCTATGACCCAGCCATCCCATTACTGGGTATCTATCCTAAGAACCTGATATCAGATATCTCAAGAGTCCGTTGCACCCCTATGTTCATCGCAGCATTATTTAGAATAGCCAAGACGTGGAACCAGCCTACATGCCCAGAAACTGATGATTGCATAAAGAAGATGTGGTATATATACACAATGGAATACTACTCAGCCATAAAAAAAGACGACATTGGCCCCTTCACAACAATGTGGATGGACCTCGAGGGCATTATGTTAAGCGAAATAAGTCAGTCAGAGAAAGAGGAACTCTATATGACTCCACTCATAGGTGGAAATTAGTATATTGAGAAGGAGATCTGATGGGTGGTTACCAGGGAAAAGGGGGGTGGGGGGAGGGCACGGAGGGGGAAGTGGCGTTCCCACAACATGACTAACAAAAATGTACAACTGAAATTTCACAAGCTTGTAATCCATCATAACATTAATAAACAAAACAAAACAAAAAAAGATGCTTTGGGGCCCATCTGCCCCTATGGAAAGAACGCAGCACTTTGTGCCTTGCAGCTCTAGGGCAATGTAGCACACCCAGAGCAGAAGTTCTACTTCAGCCAGATCAGGCCCGCAAAGAAACTGCGTTTCACAGGCCTTTGTAAGAGATGTTCCCGGTAGGCTGTTAGAGCACTGTGCAGAGAGACTTGTTTCTTAGCTTCCCAAACAGCTGGAAGCAAGATGCTTTGGGGCCCTTCTCACCCTTTGGCAAGAAGGCAGCACTTTGTGCCTTGCAGCTCTAAGGCAATGTAGCACACCCAGAGCAGAAGTTCTACTTCAGCCAGATCAGGCATGCAAAGAAACTGCGTTTCACAGGCCCTTGTAAGAGATGTTCCCGGTAGGCTGTTAGAGCACTGTGCAGAGCGAGTTGTTTCTCAGCTTCCAAAAGAGTTGGAAGCAAGATGCTTTGGGGCTCATCTGCCCCTTTGAAATGAAGTCAGCACTTTGTGCCTTGCAGCTCTAGGGCAATGTAGCACACCCAGAGCAGAAGTTGTACTTCAGCCAGATCAGGCCTGCAAAGAAACTGCGTTTCACAGGCCTTTGTAAGAGATGTTCCCGGTAGGCTGTTAGAGCACTGTGCAGAGCGAGTTGTTTCTTAGCTTCCCAGAGAGCTGGAAGCAAGATGCTTTGGGGCCCGTTAATTTTATACCCTTCTACTTTGCTGTAGTTGTTGATTATTTCTAATAGTTTTTCTGTGGATTCTTTGGGGTTTTCTATGTATAAGATCATGTCGTCTGCAAACAATGCGAGTTTTACTTCTTCGTTACCTATTTGGATTCCTTTTATTTTTTTTTCCTTCCGAATTGCTCTGGCCGGCACCTCCAGTACTATGTTGAATAGGAGTGGTGAAAGTGGGCACCCTTGTCTTGTTCCTGTCCTCAGAGGGATGGCTTTCAGCTTTTGTCCATTGATTATGCTGTTGGCTGTGGGTCTATCATATATGGCCTTTATTATGTTGAGGTACTTTCCTTCTATACCCATTTTACTGAGGGTTTTTATCATAAATGGGTGTTGGATCTTGTCGAATGCTTTCTCTGCGTCTATTGAGATGATCATGTGGTTTTTGTTTTTCATTTTGTTGATGTAGTGTATCACGTTGATTGACTTGCGGGTGTTGAACCATCCCTGTGTCCCTGGTATAAATCCCACTTGATCATGGTGTATAATCTTTTTGATGTATTGCTGTAATCGGTTTGCCAAAATTTTGTTGAGGATTTTTGCATCTATTTCATCAGTGATATCGGCCTGTAGTTCTCCTTCTTTGTGTTGTCCTTGCCAGGTTGGGGGATCAGAGTGATGTTGGCTTCATAGAATGTGTTAGGGAGTTCTCCATCTTTCTCAATTTTCTGGAACAGTTTGAGGAGAATAGGTACAAAGAACTCACACTGCTTAACAACAAAAAAACAAACAACCCGATCCAAAAATGGGCAGAGGACATGAACAGACATTTCTCAAAAGAAGATATGAATATGGCCAATAGACACATGAAAAGATGTTCATCATCGCTAATCATCAGGGAAATGCAAATCAAAACTACACTAAGATATCACCTTACCCCCGTTAGATTGGCAAAAACATCCAAAACCAAGAACGACGAATGTTGGAGAGGTTGTGGAGAAAGAGGAACCCTCATACACTGTTGGTGGGAATGCAAACTGGTGCAGCCACTATGGAAAACAGTATGGAGATTTCTCAAAAAGTTAAAAATAGAAATACCCTATGACCCAGCCATCCCATTTCTGGGTATCTATCCTAAGAACCTGATATCAGATATCTCAAGAGTCCGTTGCACCCCTATGTTCATCGCAGCATTATTTACAATAGCCAAGACGTGGAACCAGCCTACATGCCCAGAAACTGATGATTGGATAAAGAAGATGTGGTATATATACACAATGGAATACTACTCAGCCATAAAAAAAGACGACATTGGCCCCTTCACAACAATGTGCATGGACCTCGAGGGCATTATGTTAAGCGAAATAAGTCAGTCAGAGAAAGACGAACTCTATATGACTCCACTCATAGGTGGAAATTAGTATATTGAGAAGGAGATCTGATCGGTGGTTACCAGGGAAAAGGGGGGGTGGGGGGAGGGCACGGAGGGGGAAGTGGTGTTCTCACAACATGACTAACAAAAATGTACAACTGAAATTTCACAAGCTTGTAATCCATCATAACATTAATAAACAAAAAAAAAAAAAAAAAAGATGCTTTGGGGCCCATCTGCCCCTATGGAAAGAACGCAGCACTTTCTGCCTTGCAGCTCTAGGGCAATGTAGCACACCCAGAGCAGAAGTTCTACTTCAGCCAGATCAGGCCCGCAAAGAAACTGCGTTTCACAGGCCTTTGTAAGAGATGTTCCCGGTAGGCTGTTAGAGCACTGTGCAGAGCGAGTTGTGTCTTAGCTTCCCAAACAGCCGGAAGCAAGATGCTTTGGGGCCCTTCTCACCCTTTGGAAAGAAGTCAGCACTTTGTGCCTTGCAGCTCTAGGGCAATTTAGCACACCCAGAGCAGAAGTTCTACTTCAGCCAGATCAGGCCCGCAAAGAAACTGCGTTTCACAGGCCTTTGTAAGAGATGTTCCCTGTAGGCTGTTAGAGCACTGTGCAGAGCAAGTTGTTTCTCAGCTTCCAAATAGTTGGAAGCAAGATGCTTTGGGGCTCATCTACCTCTTTGAAAGGAAGGCAGCATTTTGTTTCTTGCAGCTCTAGGGCAATTTAGCAGACCCAGAGCAGAAGTTCTACTTCAGCCAGATCAGGCCCGCAAAGAACCTGCATTTCACAGGCCTTTGTAAGAGGTGTTCCCCGTAGGCTGTTAGAGCACTGTGCAGAGCGAGTTGTTTCTTAGCTTCCCAAACAGCTGGAAGCAAGATGCTTTGGGGCCCTTCTCCCCCTTTGGCAAGAAGGCAGCACTTTGTGCCTTGCAGCTCTAGGGCAATGTAGCACACCCAGAGCCGAAGTTCTATTTCAGCTAGATCAGACCTGCAAAGAAACTTCGTTTCACAGGCCTTTGTAAGAGATGTTCCCGGTAGGCTGTAAGAGCACTGTGCAGAGCGACTAGTTTCTTAGCTTCAAAGAGAGCTGGAAGCAAGATGCTTTGGGGCCCATCTGCCCCTATGGAAAGAACGCAGCACTTTGTGCCTTGCAGCTCTAGGGCAATGCAGCACACCCCGAGCAGAAGTTCTACTTCAGCCAGATCAGGCCTGCAAAGAAACTGCGTTTCACAGGCCTTTGTAAGAGATGTTCCCGGTAGGCTGTTAGAGCACTGTGCAGAGCGAGTTGTTTCTTAGCTTCCCAGAGAGCTGGAAGCAAGATGCTTTGGGGCCCGTTAATTTTATACCCTGCTACTTTGCTGTAGTTGTTGATTATTTCTAATAGTTTTTCTGTGGATTCTTTGGGGTGTTCTATGTATAAGATCATGTCGTCTGCAAACAACGCGAGTTTTACTTCTTCGTTACCTATTTGGATTCCTTTTATTTTTTTTTCCTGCCGAATTGCTCTGGCCAGCACCTCCAGTACTATGTTGAATAGGAGTGGTGAAAGTGGGCACCCTTGTCTTGTTCCTGTCCTCAGAGGGATGGCTTTCAGCTTTTGTCCATTGAGTATGATGTTGGCTGTGGGTCTATCATATATGGCCTTTATTATGTTGAGGTACTTTCCTTCTATACCCATTTTACTGAGGGTTTTTATCATAAATGGGTGTTGGATCTTGTCGAATGCTTTCTCTGCGTCTATTGAGATGATCATGTGGTTTTTGTTTTTCATTTTGTTGATGTAGTGTATCACGTTGATTGACTTGCGGGTGTTGAACCATCCCTGTGTCCCTGGTATAAATCCCACTTGATCATGGTGTATAATCTTTTTGATGTATTGCTGTAATCGGTTTGCCAAAATTTTGTTGAGGATTTTTGCATCTATGTTCATCAGTGATATCGGCCTGTAGTTCTCCTTCTTTGTGTTGTCCTTGTCAGGTTTGGGGATCAGAGTGATGTTGGCTTCATAGAATGTGTTAGGGAGTTCTCCATCTTTCTCAGTTTTCTGGAACAGTTTGAGGAGAATAGGTACAAAGAACTCACACTGCTTAACAACAAAAAAACAAACAACCCGATCAAAAAATGGGCAGAGGACATGAACAGACATTTCTCAAAAGGAGATATGAATATGGCCAATAGACACATGAAAAGATGTTCATCATCGCTAATCATCAGGGAAATGCAAATCAAAACTACACTAATATATCACCTTACCCCCGTTAGATTGGCAAAAACATCCAAAACCAAGAACGACAAATGTGGGAGAGGTTGTGGAGAAAGAGGAACCCTCATACACTGTTGGTGGGAATGCAAACTGGTACAGCCACTATGGAAAACAGTATGGAGATTTCTCAAAAAGTTAAAAATAGAAATACCCTATGACCCAGCCATCCCATTACTGGGTATCTATCCTAAGAACCTGATATCAGATATCTCAAGAGTCCGTTGCACCCC
Organism: Equus asinus; assembly: GCF_041296235.1. Lineage (NCBI taxonomy): Eukaryota > Metazoa > Chordata > Mammalia > Perissodactyla > Equidae > Equus > Equus asinus. The sequence goes on along the minus strand of NC_091790.1, from coordinate 64,649,494 downwards.
TATGTTCATCGCAGCATTATTTACAATAGCCAAGACGTGGAACCAGCCTACATGCCCAGAAACTGATGATTGGATAAAGAAGATGTGGTATATATACACAATGGAATACTACTCAGCCATAAAAAAAGACGACATTGGCCCCTTCACAACATGGTGGATGGACCTCGAGGGCATTATGTTAAGCGAAATAAGTCAGTCAGAGAAAGACGAACTCTATATGACTCCACTCATAGGTGGAAATTAGTATATTGAGAAGGAGATCTGATCGGTGGTTACCAGGGAAAAGGGGGGGTGGGGGGAGGGCACGGAGGGGGAAGTGGTGTTCCCACAACATGACTAACAAAAATGTACAACTGAAATTTCACAAGCTTGTAATCCATCATAACATTAATAAACAAAAAAAAAAAAAGATGCTTTGGGGCCCATCTGCCCCTATGGAAAGAACGCAGCACTTTGTGCCTTGCAGCTCTAGGGCAATGTAGCACACCCAGAGCAGAAGTTCTACTTCAGCCAGATCAGGCCTGCAAAGAAACTGCGTTTCACAGGCCTTTGTAAGAGATGTTCCCGGTAGGCTGATAGAGCACTGTGCAGAGCGAGTTGTTTCTTAGCTTCCCAAAGAGCTGGAAGCAAGATGCTTTGGGGCCCTTCTCACCCTTTGGAAAGAAGGCAGCATTTTGTGCCTTACAGCTCTAGGGCAATGTAGCACACCCAGAGCAGAAGTTCTTCTTCAGCCAGATCAGGCCTGCAAAGAAACTGCGTTTCATAGGCCTCTGTAAGAGATGTTCCCGGTAGGCTGTTAGAGCACTGTGCAGAGCGAGTTGTTTCTTAGCTTCCCAAACAGCCGGAAGCAAGATGCTTTGGGGCCCTTCTCACCCTTTGGAAAGAAGTCAGCACTTTGTGCCTTGCAGCTATAGGGCAATGTAGCACACCCAGGGCAGAAGTTGTACTTCAGCCAGATCAGGCCTGCAAAGAAACTGCGTTTCACAGGCCTTTGTAAGAGATGTTCCCGGTAGGCTGTAAGAGCACTGTGCAGAGCGAGTTGTTTCCTAGCTTCCCAAAGAGCTGGAAGCAAGATGCTTTGGGGCCCTTCTCACCCTTGGGAAAGAAGGCAGCACTTTGTGCCTTGCAGCTCTAGGGCAATGTAGCACACCCAAAGCAGAAGTTCTACTTCAGCCAGATCAGACCTGCAAAGAAACTGCGTTTCACAGGCCTTTGTAAGAGATGTTCCCTGTAGGCTGTTAGAGCACTGTGCAGAGCGAGTTGTTTCTTAGCTTCCCAGAGAGCTGGAAGCAAGATGCTTTGGGGACCGTTAATTTTATACCCTGCTACTTTGCTGTAGTTGTTGATTATTTCTAATAGTTTTTCTGTGGATTCTTTGGGGTTTTCTATGTATAAGATCATGTCGTCTGCAAACAACGCGAGTTTTACTTCTTCGTTACCTATTTCGATTCCTTTTATTTATTTTTCCTGCCGAATTGCTCTGGCCAGCACCTCCAGTACTATGTTGAATAGGAGTGGTGAAAGTGGGCACCCTTGTCTTGTTCCTGTCCTCAGAGGGATGGCTTTCAGCTTTTGTCCATTGAGTATGATGTTGGCTGTGGGTCTATCATATATGGCCTTTATTATGTTGAGGTACTTTCCTTCTACATCCATTTTACTGAGGGTTTTTATCATAAATGGGTGTTGGATCTTGTCGAATGCTTTCTCTGCGTCTATTGAGATGATCATGTGGTTTTTGTTTTTCATTTTGTTGATGTAGTGTATCACGTTGATTGACTTGCGGGTGTTGAACCATCCCTGTGTCCCTGGTATAAATCCCACTTGATCATGGTGTATAATCTTTTTGATGTATTGCTGTAATCGGTTTGCCAAAATTTTGTTGAGGATTTTTGCATCTATGTTCATCAGTGATATCGGCCTGTAGTTCTCCTTCTTTGTGTTGTCCTTGTCAGGTTTGGGGATCAGAGTGATGTTGGCTTCATAGAATGTGTTAGGGAGTTCTCCATCTTTCTCAATTTTCTGGAACAGTTTGAGGAGAATAGGTACAAAGAACTCACACTGCTTAACAACAAAAAAACAAACAACCCGATCCAAAAATGGGCAGAGGACATGAACAGACATTTCTCAAAAGAAGATAGGAATATGGCCAATAGACACATGAAAAGATGTTCATCATCGCTAATCATCAGGGAAATGCAAATCAAAACTACACTAAGATATCACCTTACCCCCGTTAGATTGGCAAAAACATCCAAAACCAAGAACGACAAACGTGGGAGAGGTTGTGGAGAAAGAGGAACCCTCATACACTGTTGGTGGGAATGCAAACTGGTACAGCCACTATGGAAAACAGTATGGAGAATTCTCAAAAAGTTAAAAATAGAAATACCCTATGACCCAGCCATCCCATTACTGGGTATCTATCCTAAGAACCTGATATCAGATATCTCAAGAGTCCGTTGCACCCCTATGTTCATCGCAGCATTATTTACAATAGCCAAGACGTGGAACCAGCCTACATGCCCAGAAACTGATGATTGGATAAAGAAGATGTGGTATATATACACAATGGAATACTACTCAGCCATAAAAAAAGACGACATTGGCCCCTTCACAACAATGTGGATGGACCTCGAGGGCATTATGTTAAGCGAAATAAGTCAGTCAGAGAAAGACGAACTCTATATGACTCCACTCATAGGTGGAAATTAGTATATTGAGAAGGAGATCTGATCGGTGGTTACCAGGGAAAAGGGGGGGTGGGGGGAGGGCACGGAGGGGGAAGTGGTGTTCCCACAACATGACTAACAAAAATGTACAACTGAAATTTCACAAGCTTGTAATCCATCATAACATTAATAAACAAAAAAAAAAAAGATGCTTTGGGGCCCATCTGCCCCTATGGAAAGAACGCAGCACTTTGTGCCTTGCAGCTCTAGGGCAATGTAGCACACCCAGAGCAGAAGTTCTACTTCAGCCAGATCAGGCCCGCAAAGAAACTGCGTTTCACAGGCCTTTGTGAGAGATGTTCCCGGTAGGCTGTAAGAGCACTGTGCAGAGCGACTAGTTTCTTAGCTTCCCAGAGAGCTGGAAGCAAGATGCTTTGGGGCCCATCTGCCCCTATGGAAAGAACGCAGCACTTTGTGCCTTGCAGCTCTAGGGCAATGCAGCACACCCCGAGCAGAATTTCTACTTCAGCCAGATCAGGCCTGCAAAGAATCTGCGTTTCACAGGCCTTTGTAAGAGATGTTCCCGTTAGGCTGTTAGAGCACTGTGCAGAGCGAGTTGTTTCTTAGCTTCCCAGAGAGCTGGAAGCAAGATGCTTTGGGGCCCGTTAATTTTATACCCTGCTACTTTGCTGTAGTTGTTGATTATTTCTAATAGTTTTTCTGTGGATTCTTTGGGGTTTTCTATGTATAAGATCATGTCGTCTGCAAACAACGCGAGTTTTACTTCTTCGTTACCTATTTCGATTCCTTTTATTTATTTTTCCTGCCGAATTGCTCTGGCCAGCACCTCCAGTACTATGTTGAATAGGAGTGGTGAAAGTGGGCACCCTTGTCTTGTTCCTGTCCTCAGAGGGATGGCTTTCAGCTTTTGTCCATTGAGTATGATGTTGGCTGTGGGTCTATCATATATGGCCTTTATTATGTTGAGGTACTTTCCTTCTACATCCATTTTACTGAGGGTTTTTATCATAAATGGGTGTTGGATCTTGTCGAATGCTTTCTCTGCGTCTATTGAGATGATCATGTGGTTTTTGTTTTTCATTTTGTTGATGTAGTGTATCACGTTGATTGACTTGCGGGTGTTGAACCATCCCTGTGTCCCTGGTATAAATCCCACTTGATCATGGTGTATAATCTTTTTGATGTATTGCTGTAATCGGTTTGCCAAAATTTTGTTGAGGATTTTTGCATCTATGTTCATCAGTGATATCGGCCTGTAGTTCTCCTTCTTTGTGTTGTCCTTGTCAGGTTTGGGGATCAGAGTGATGTTGGCTTCATAGAATGTGTTAGGGAGTTCTCCATCTTTCTCAATTTTCTGGAACAGTTTGAGGAGAATAGGTACAAAGAACTCACACTGCTTAACAACAAAAAAACAAACAACCCGATCCAAAAATGGGCAGAGGACATGAACAGACATTTCTCAAAAGAAGATAGGAATATGGCCAATAGACACATGAAAAGATGTTCATCATCGCTAATCATCAGGGAAATGCAAATCAAAACTACACTAAGATATCACCTTACCCCCGTTAGATTGGCAAAAACATCCAAAACCAAGAACGACAAACGTGGGAGAGGTTGTGGAGAAAGAGGAACCCTCATACACTGTTGGTGGGAATGCAAACTGGTACAGCCACTATGGAAAACAGTATGGAGAATTCTCAAAAAGTTAAAAATAGAAATACCCTATGACCCAGCCATCCCATTACTGGGTATCTATCCTAAGAACCTGATATCAGATATCTCAAGAGTCCGTTGCACCCCTATGTTCATCGCAGCATTATTTACAATAGCCAAGACGTGGAACCAGACTACATGCCCAGAAACTGATGATTGGATAAAGAAGATGTGGTATATATACACAATGGAATACTACTCAGCCATAAAAAAAGACGACATTGGCCCCTTCACAACAATGTGGATGGACCTCGAGGGCATTATGTTAAGCGAAATAAGTCAGTCAGAGAAAGACGAACTCTATATGACTCCACTCATAGGTGGAAATTAGTATATTGAGAAGGAGATCTGATCGGTGGTTACCAGGGAAAAGGGGGGGTGGGGGGAGGGCACGGAGGGGGAAGTGGTGTTCCCACAACATGACTAACAAAAATGTACAACTGAAATTTCACAAGCTTGTAATCCATCATAACATTAATAAACAAAAAAAAAAAAAGATGCTTTGGGGCCCATCTGCCCCTATGGAAAGAACGCAGCACTTTGTGCCTTGCAGCTCTAGGGCAATGTAGCACACCCAGAGCAGAAGTTCTACTTCAGCCAGATCAGGCCTGCAAAGAAACTGCGTTTCACAGGCCTTTGTAAGAGATGTTCCCGGTAGGCTGATAGAGCACTGTGCAGAGCGAGTTGTTTCTTAGCTTCCCAAAGAGCTGGAAGCAAGATGCTTTGGGGCCCTTCTCACCCTTTGGAAAGAAGGCAGCATTTTGTGCCTTACAGCTCTAGGGCAATGTAGCACACCCAGAGCAGAAGTTCTTCTTCAGCCAGATCAGGCCTGCAAAGAAACTGCGTTTCATAGGCCTCTGTAAGAGATGTTCCCAGTAGGCTGTTAGAGCACTGTGCAGAGCGAGTTGTTTCTTAGCTTCCCAAACAGCCGGAAGCAAGATGCTTTGGGGCCCTTCTCACCCTTTGGAAAGAAGTCAGCACTTTGTGCCTTGCAGCTATAGGGCAATGTAGCACACCCAGGGCAGAAGTTGTACTTCAGCCAGATCAGGCCTGCAAAGAAACTGCGTTTCACAGGCCTTTGTAAGAGATGTTCCCGGTAGGCTGTAAGAGCACTGTGCAGAGCGAGTTGTTTCCTAGCTTCCCAAAGAGCTGGAAGCAAGATGCTTTGGGGCCCTTCTCACCCTTGGGAAAGAAGGCAGCACTTTGTGCCTTGCAGCTCTAGGGCAATGTAGCACACCCAAAGCAGAAGTTCTACTTCAGCCAGATCAGACCTGCAAAGAAACTGCGTTTCACAGGCCTTTGTAAGAGATGTTCCCTGTAGGCTGTTAGAGCACTGTGCAGAGCGAGTTGTTTCTTAGCTTCCCAGAGAGCTGGAAGCAAGATGCTTTGGGGACCGTTAATTTTATACCCTGCTACTTTGCTGTAGTTGTTGATTATTTCTAATAGTTTTTCTGTGGATTCTTTGGGGTTTTCTATGTATAAGATCATGTCGTCTGCAAACAACGCGAGTTTTACTTCTTCGTTACCTATTTCGATTCCTTTTATTTATTTTTCCTGCCGAATTGCTCTGGCCAGCACCTCCAGTACTATGTTGAATAGGAGTGGTGAAAGTGGGCACCCTTGTCTTGTTCCTGTCCTCAGAGGGATGGCTTTCAGCTTTTGTCCATTGAGTATGATGTTGGCTGTGGGTCTATCATATATGGCCTTTATTATGTTGAGGTACTTTCCTTCTACATCCATTTTACTGAGGGTTTTTATCATAAATGGGTGTTGGATCTTGTCGAATGCTTTCTCTGCGTCTATTGAGATGATCATGTGGTTTTTGTTTTTCATTTTGTTGATGTAGTGTATCACGTTGATTGACTTGCGGGTGTTGAACCATCCCTGTGTCCCTGGTATAAATCCCACTTGATCATGGTGTATAATCTTTTTGATGTATTGCTGTAATCGGTTTGCCAAAATTTTGTTGAGGATTTTTGCATCTATGTTCATCAGTGATATCGGCCTGTAGTTCTCCTTCTTTGTGTTGTCCTTGTCAGGTTTGGGGATCAGAGTGATGTTGGCTTCATAGAATGTGTTAGGGAGTTCTCCATCTTTCTCAATTTTCTGGAACAGTTTGAGGAGAATAGGTACAAAGAACTCACACTGCTTAACAACAAAAAAACAAACAACCCGATCCAAAAATGGGCAGAGGACATGAACAGACATTTCTCAAAAGAAGATAGGAATATGGCCAATAGACACATGAAAAGATGTTCATCATCGCTAATCATCAGGGAAATGCAAATCAAAACTACACTAAGATATCACCTTACCCCCGTTAGATTGGCAAAAACATCCAAAACCAAGAACGACAAATGTGGGAGAGGTTGTGGAGAAAGAGGAACCCTCATACACTGTTGGTGGGAATGCAAACTGGTACAGCCACTATGGAAAACAGTATGGAGAATTCTCAAAAAGTTAAAAATAGAAATACCCTATGACCCAGCCATCCCATTACTGGGTATCTATCCTAAGAACCTGATATCAGATATCTCAAGAGTCCGTTGCACCCCTATGTTCATCGCAGCATTATTTACAATAGCCAAGACGTGGAACCAGCCTACATGCCCAGAAACTGATGATTGGATAAAGAAGATGTGGTATATATACACAATGGAATACTACTCAGCCATAAAAAAAGACGACATTGGCCCCTTCACAACAATGTGGATGGACCTCGAGGGCATTATGTTAAGCGAAATAAGTCAGTCAGAGAAAGACGAACTCTATATGACTCCACTCATAGGTGGAAATTAGTATATTGAGAAGGAGATCTGATGGGTGGTTACCAGGGAAAAGGGGGGGTGGGGGGAGGGCACGGAGGGGGAAGTGGTGTTCCCACAACATGACTAACAAAAATGTACAACTGAAATTTCACAAGCTTGTAATCCATCATAACATTAATAAACAAAAAAAAAAAAGATGCTTTGGGGCCCATCTGCCCCTATGGAAAGAACGCAGCACTTTGTGCCTTGCAGCTCTAGGGCAATGTAGCACACCCAGAGCAGAAGTTCTACTTCAGCCAGATCAGGCCTGCAAAGAAACTGCGTTTCACAGGCCTTTGTGAGAGATGTTCCCGGTAGGCTGTAAGAGCACTGTGCAGAGCGACTAGTTTCTTAGCTTCCCAGAGAGCTGGAAGCAAGATGCTTTGGGGCCCATCTGCCCCTATGGAAAGAACGCAGCACTTTGTGCCTTGCAGCTCTAGGGCAATGCAGCACAGCCCGAGCAGAATTTCTACTTCAGCCAGATCAGGCCTGCAAAGAATCTGCGTTTCACAGGCCTTTGTAAGAGATGTTCCCGTTAGGCTGTTAGAGCACTGTGCAGAGCGAGTTGTTTCTTAGCTTCCCAGAGAGCTGGAAGCAAGATGCTTTGGGGCCCGTTAATTTTATACCCTGCTACTTTGCTGTAGTTGTTGATTATTTCTAATAGTTTTTCTGTGGAATCTTTGGGGTTTTCTATGTATAAGATCATGTCGTCTGCAAACAACGCGAGTTTTACTTCTTCGTTACCTATTTGGATTCCTTTTATTTTTTTTTCCTGCCGAATTGCTCTGGCCAGCACCTCCAGTACTATGTTGAATAGGAGTGGTGAAAGTGGGCACCCTTGTCTTGTTCCTGTCCTCAGAGGGATGGCTTTCAGCTTTTGTCCATTGAGTATGCTGTTGGCTGTGGGTCTATCATATATGGCCTTTATTATGTTGAGGTACTTTCCTTCTATACCCATTTTACTGAGGGTTTTTATCATAAATGGGTGTTGGATCTTGTCGAATGCTTTCTCTGCGTCTATTGAGATGATCATGTGGTTTTTGTTTTTCATTTTGTTGATGTAGTGTATCACGTTGATTGACTTGCGGGTGTTGAACCATCCCTGTGTCCCTGGTATAAATCCCACTTGATCATGGTGTATAATCTTTTTGATGTATTGCTGTAATCGGTTTGCCAAAATTTTGTTGAGGATTTTTGCATCTATGTTCATCAGTGATATCGGCCTGTAGTTCTCCTTCTTTGTGTTGTCCTTGTCAGGTTGGGGGATCAGAGTGATGTTGGCTTCATAGAATGTGTTAGGGAGTTCTCCATCTTTCTCAATTTTCTGGAACAGTTTGAGGAGAATAGGTACAAAGAACTCACACTGCTTAACAACAAAAAAACAAACAACCCGATCCAAAAATGGGCAGAGGACATGAACAGACATTTCTCAAAAGAAGATAGGAATATGGCCAATAGACACATGAAAAGATGTTCATCATCGCTAATCATCAGGGAAATGCAAATCAAAACTACACTAAGATATCACCTTACCCCCGTTAGATTGGCAAAAACATCCAAAACCAAGAACGACAAATGTGGGAGAGGTTGTGGAGAAAGAGGAACCCTCATACACTGTTGGTGGGAATGCAAACTGGTACAGCCACTATGGAAAACAGTATGGAGAATTCTCAAAAAGTTAAAAATAGAAATACCCTATGACCCAGCCATCCCATTACTGGGTATCTATCCTAAGAACCTGATATCAGATATCTCAAGAGTCCGTTGCACCCCTATGTTCATCGCAGCATTATTTACAATAGCCAAGACGTGGAACCAGCCTACATGCCCAGAAACTGATGATTGGATAAAGAAGATGTGGTATATATACACAATGGAATACTACTCAGCCATAAAAAAAGACGACATTGGCCCCTTCACAACAATGTGGATGGACCTCGAGGGCATTATGTTAAGCGAAATAAGTCAGTCAGAGAAAGACGAACTCTATATGACTCCACTCATAGGTGGAAATTAGTATATTGAGAAGGAGATCTGATCGGTGGTTACCAGGGAAAAGGGGGGGTGGGGGGAGGGCACGGAGTGGGAAGTGGTGTTCCCACAACATGACTAACAAAAATGTACAACTGAAATTTCACAAGCTTCTAATCCATCATGACATTAATAAACAAAAAAAAAAAAGATGCTTTGGGGCCCATCTGCCCTTATGGAAAGAACGCAGCACTTTGTGCCTTGCAGCTCTAGGGCAATGTAGCACACCCAGAGCAGAAGTTCTACTTCAGCCAGATCAGGCCTGCAAAGAAACTGCGTTTCACAGGCCTTTGTAAGAGATGTTCCCGGTAGGCTGATAGAGCACTGTGCAGAGCGAGTTGTTTCTTAGCTTCCCAAAGAGCTGGAAGCAAGATGCTTTGGGGCCCTTCTCACCCTTTGGAAAGAAGGCAGCATTTTGTGCCTTACAGCTCTAGGGCAATGTAGCACACCCAGAGCAGAAGTTCTTCTTCAGCCAGATCAGGCCTGCAAAGAAACTGCGTTTCATAGGCCTCTGTAAGAGATGTTCCCAGTAGGCTGTTAGAGCACTGTGCAGAGCGAGTTGTTTCTTAGCTTCCCAAACAGCCGGAAGCAAGATGCTTTGGGGCCCTTCTCACCCTTTGGAAAGAAGTCAGCACTTTGTGCCTTGCAGCTATAGGGCAATGTAGCACACCCAGGGCAGAAGTTGTACTTCAGCCAGATCAGGCCTGCAAAGAAACTGCGTTTCACAGGCCTTTGTAAGAGATGTTCCCGGTAGGCTGTAAGAGCACTGTGCAGAGCGAGTTGTTTCCTAGCTTCCCAAAGAGCTGGAAGCAAGATGCTTTGGGGCCCTTCTCACCCTTGGGAAAGAAGGCAGCACTTTGTGCCTTGCAGCTCTAGGGCAATGTAGCACACCCAAAGCAGAAGTTCTACTTCAGCCAGATCAGACCTGCAAAGAAACTGCGTTTCACAGGCCTTTGTAAGAGATGTTCCCTGTAGGCTGTTAGAGCACTGTGCAGAGCGAGTTGTTTCTTAGCTTCCCAGAGAGCTGGAAGCAAGATGCTTTGGGGACCGTTAATTTTATACCCTGCTACTTTGCTGTAGTTGTTGATTATTTCTAATAGTTTTTCTGTGGATTCTTTGGGGTTTTCTATGTATAAGATCATGTCGTCTGCAAACAACGCGAGTTTTACTTCTTCGTTACCTATTTCGATTCCTTTTATTTATTTTTCCTGCCGAATTGCTCTGGCCAGCACCTCCAGTACTATGTTGAATAGGAGTGGTGAAAGTGGGCACCCTTGTCTTGTTCCTGTCCTCAGAGGGATGGCTTTCAGCTTTTGTCCATTGAGTATGATGTTGGCTGTGGGTCTATCATATATGGCCTTTATTATGTTGAGGTACTTTCCTTCTACATCCATTTTACTGAGGGTTTTTATCATAAATGGGTGTTGGATCTTGTCGAATGCTTTCTCTGCGTCTATTGAGATGATCATGTGGTTTTTGTTTTTCATTTTGTTGATGTAGTGTATCATGTTGATTGACTTGCGGGTGTTGAACCATCCCTGTGTCCCTGGTATAAATCCCACTTGATCATGGTGTATAATCTTTTTGATGTATTGCTGTAATCGGTTTGCCAAAATTTTGTTGAGGATTTTTGCATCTATGTTCATCAGTGATATCGGCCTGTAGTTCTCCTTCTTTGTGTTGTCCTTGTCAGGTTTGGGGATCAGAGTGATGTTGGCTTCATAGAATGTGTTAGGGAGTTCTCCATCTTTCTCAATTTTCTGGAACAGTTTGAGGAGAATAGGTACAAAGAACTCACACTGCTTAACAACAAAAAAACAAACAACCCGATCCAAAAATGGGCAGAGGACATGAACAGACATTTCTCAAAAGAAGATAGGAATATGGCCAATAGACACATGAAAAGATGTTCATCATCGCTAATCATCAGGGAAATGCAAATCAAAACTACACTAAGATATCACCTTACCCCCGTTAGATTGGCAAAAACATCCAAAACCAAGAACGACAAATGTGGGAGAGGTTGTGGAGAAAGAGGAACCCTCATACACTGTTGGTGGGAATGCAAACTGGTACAGCCACTATGGAAAACAGTATGGAGAATTCTCAAAAAGTTAAAAATAGAAATACCCTATGACCCAGCCATCCCATTACTGGGTATCTATCCTAAGAACCTGATATCAGATATCTCAAGAGTCCGTTGCACCCCTATGTTCATCGCAGCATTATTTACAATAGCCAAGACGTGGAACCAGCCTACATGCCCAGAAACTGATGATTGGATAAAGAAGATGTGGTATATATACACAATGGAATACTACTCAGCCATAAAAAAAGACGACATTGGCCCCTTCACAACAATGTGGATGGACCTCGAGGGCATTATGTTAAGCGAAATAAGTCAGTCAGAGAAAGACGAACTCTATATGACTCCACTCATAGGTGGAAATTAGTATATTGAGAAGGAGATCTGATCGGTGGTTACCAGGGAAAAGGGGGGGTGGGGGGAGGGCACGGAGGGGGAAGTGGTGTTCCCACAACATGACTAACAAAAATGTACAACTGAAATTTCACAAGCTTGTAATCCATCATAACATTAATAAACAAAAAAAAAAAAGATGCTTTGGGGCCCATCTGCCCCTATGGAAAGAACGCAGCACTTTGTGCCTTGCAGCTCTAGGGCAATGTAGCACACCCAGAGCAGAAGTTCTACTTCAGCCAGATCAGGCCTGCAAAGAAACTGCGTTTCACAGGCCTTTGTGAGAGATGTTCCCGGTAGGCTGTAAGAGCACTGTGCAGAGCGACTAGTTTCTTAGCTTCCCAGAGAGCTGGAAGCAAGATGCTTTGGGGCCCATCTGCCCCTATGGAAAGAACGCAGCACTTTGTGCCTTGCAGCTCTAGGGCAATGCAGCACAGCCCGAGCAGAATTTCTACTTCAGCCAGATCAGGCCTGCAAAGAATCTGCGTTTCACAGGCCTTTGTAAGAGATGTTCCCGGTAGGCTGTTAGAGCACTGTGCAGAGCGAGTTGTTTCTTAGCTTCCCAGAGAGCTGGAAGCAAGATGCTTTGGGGCCCGTTAATTTTATACCCTGCTACTTTGCTGTAGTTGTTGATTATTTCTAATAGTTTTTCTGTGGAATCTTTGGGGTTTTCTATGTATAAGATCATGTCGTCTGCAAACAACGCGAGTTTTACTTCTTCGTTACCTATTTGGATTCCTTTTATTTTTTTTTCCTGCCGAATTGCTCTGGCCAGCACCTCCAGTACTATGTTGAATAGGAGTGGTGAAAGTGGGCACCCTTGTCTTGTTCCTGTCCTCAGAGGGATGGCTTTCAGCTTTTGTCCATTGAGTATGCTGTTGGCTGTGGGTCTATCATATATGGCCTTTATTATGTTGAGGTACTTTCCTTCTATACCCATTTTACTGAGGGTTTTTATCATAAATGGGTGTTGGATCTTGTCGAATGCTTTCTCTGCGTCTATTGAGATGATCATGTGGTTTTTGTTTTTCATTTTGTTGATGTAGTGTATCACGTTGATTGACTTGCGGGTGTTGAACCATCCCTGTGTCCCTGGTATAAATCCCACTTGATCATGGTGTATAATCTTTTTGATGTATTGCTGTAATCGGTTTGCCAAAATTTTGTTGAGGATTTTTGCATCTATGTTCATCAGTGATATCGGCCTGTAGTTCTCCTTCTTTGTGTTGTCCTTGTCAGGTTGGGGGATCAGAGTGATGTTGGCTTCATAGAATGTGTTAGGGAGTTCTCCATCTTTCTCAATTTTCTGGAACAGTTTGAGGAGAATAGGTACAAAGAACTCACACTGCTTAACAACAAAAAAACAAACAACCCGATCCAAAAATGGGCAGAGGACATGAACAGACATTTCTCAAAAGAAGATAGGAATATGGCCAATAGACACATGAAAAGATGTTCATCATCGCTAATCATCAGGGAAATGCAAATCAAAACTACACTAAGATATCACCTTACCCCCGTTAGATTGGCAAAAACATCCAAAACCAAGAACGACAAATGTGGGAGAGGTTGTGGAGAAAGAGGAACCCTCATACACTGTTGGTGGGAATGCAAACTGGTACAGCCACTATGGAAAACAGTATGGAGAATTCTCAAAAAGTTAAAAATAGAAATACCCTATGACCCAGCCATCCCATTACTGGGTATCTATCCTAAGAACCTGATATCAGATATCTCAAGAGTCCGTTGCACCCCTATGTTCATCGCAGCATTATTTACAATAGCCAAGACGTGGAACCAGCCTACATGCCCAGAAACTGATGATTGGATAAAGAAGATGTGGTATATATACACAATGGAATACTACTCAGCCATAAAAAAAGACGACATTGGCCCCTTCACAACAATGTGGATGGACCTCGAGGGCATTATGTTAAGCGAAATAAGTCAGTCAGAGAAAGACGAACTCTATATGACTCCACTCATAGGTGGAAATTAGTATATTGAGAAGGAGATCTGATCGGTGGTTACCAGGGAAAAGGGGGGGTGGGGGGAGGGCACGGAGTGGGAAGTGGTGTTCCCACAACATGACTAACAAAAATGTACAACTGAAATTTCACAAGCTTCTAATCCATCATGACATTAATAAACAAAAAAAAAAAAGATGCTTTGGGGCCCATCTGCCCTTATGGAAAGAACGCAGCACTTTGTGCCTTGCAGCTCTAGGGCAATGTAGCACACCCAGAGCAGAAGTTCTACTTCAGCCAGATCAGGCCCGCAAAGAAACTGCGTTTCACAGGCCTTTGTAAGAGATGTTCCCAGTAGGCTGTTAGAGCACTGTGCAGAGCGAGTTGTTTCTTACCTTCCCAAAGAGCTGGAAGCAAGATGCTTTGGGGCCCTTCTCACCCTTTGGCAAGAAGGCAGCACTTTGTGCCTTGCAGCTCTAAGGCAATGTAGCACACCCAGAGCAGAAGTTCTACTTCAGCCAGATCAGGCATGCAAAGAAACTGCGTTTCACAGGCCTTTGTAAGAGATGTTCCCGGTAGGCTGTTAGAGCACTGTGCAGAGCGAGTTGTTTCTCAGCTTCCAAAAGAGTTGGAAGCAAGATGCTTTGGGGCTCATCTGCCCCTTTCAGATGAAGGCAGCACTTTGTGCCTTGCAGCTCTAGGGCAATGTAGCACACCCAGAGCAGAAGTTCTACTTCAGCCAGATCAGGCCTGCAAAGAAACGGCGTTTCACAGGCCTTTGTGAGAGATGTTCCCGGTAGGCTGTTAGAGCACTGTGCAGAGCAAGTTGTTTCCTAGCTTCCCAAAGAGCTGGAAGCAAGATGCTTTGGGGCCCTTCTCACCCTTTGGAAAGAAGGCAGCACTTTGTGCCTTGCAGCTCTAGGGCAATGTAGCACACCCAAAGCAGAAGTTCTACTTCAGCCACATCAGACCTGCAAAGAAACTGCGTTTCACAGACCTTTGTAAAAGATGTTCCCTGTAGGCTGTAGAGAACTGTGCAGAGCGAGTTGTTTCTTAGCTTCCCAAGGAGCTGGAAGCAAGATGCTTTAGGGACCATCTGCCCTTAAGGAAAGAAGGCAGCACTTTGTGCCTTGCAGCTCTAGGGCAATGTAGCACACCCAGAGAAGTTGTTCTACTTCTGCCAGGTCAGGCCTGCAAAGAAACTTCGTTTCACAGGCCTTTGTAAGAGATGTTCCCGGTAGGCTGTTAGAGCACTGTGCAGAGCGACTTGTTTCTTAGCTTACCAAAGAGCTGGAAGCAAGATGCTTTGGGTCCCTTCTCACCCTTTGGAAAGAAGGCAGCACTGTGTGCCTTGCAGCTCTAGGGCAATGTAGCACACCCAGAGCAGAAGTTCTACTTCAGCTAGATCAGACCTGCAAAGAAACTGCGTTTCACAGGCCTTTGTACGAGATGTTCCCGGTAGGCTGTTAGAGGACTGTGCAGAGCGAGTTGTTTCTTAGCTTCCCAGAGAGCTGGAAGCAAGATGCTTTGGGGCCCGTTAATTTTATACCCTGCTACTTTGCTGTAGTTGTTGATTATTTCTAATAGTTTTTCTGTGGATTCTTTGGGGTTTTTTATGTATAAGATCATGTCGTCTGCAAACAACGCGAGTTTTACTTCTTCGTTACCTATTTGGATTCCTTTTATTTTTTTTTCCTGCCGAATTGCTCTGGCCAGCACCTCCAGTACTATGTTGAATAGGAGTGGTGAAAGTGGGCACCCTTGTCTTGTTCCTGTCCTCAGACGGATGGCTTTCAGCTTTTGTCCATTGAGTATGCTGTTGGCTGTGGGTCTATCATATATGGCCTTTATTATGTTGAGGTACTTTCCTTCTATAATCATTTTACTGAGGGTTTTTATCATAAATGGGTGTTGGATCTTGTCGAATGCTTTCTCTGCGTCTATTGAGATGATCATGTGGTTTTTGTTTTTCATTTTGTTGATGTAGTGTATCACGTTGATTGACTTGCGGGTGTTGAACCATCCCTGTGTCCCTGGTATAAATCCCACTTGATCATGGTGTATAATCTTTTTGATGTATTGCTGTAATCGGTTTGCCAAAATTTTGTTGAGGATTTTTGCATCTATGTTCATCAGTGATATCGGCCTGTCGTTCTCCTTCTTTGTGTTGTCCTTGTCAGGTTTGGGGATCAGAGTGATGTTGGCTTCATAGAATGTGTTAGGGAGTTCTCCATCTTTCTCAATTTTCTGGAACAGTTTGAGGAGAATAGGTACAAAGAACTCACACTGCTTAACAACAAAAAAACAAACAACCCGATCCAAAAATGGGCAGAGGACATGAACAGACATTTCTCAAAAGAAGATAGGAATATGGCCAATAGACACATGAAAAGATGTTCATCATCGCTAATCATCAGGGAAATGCAAATCAAAACTACACTAAGATATCACCTTACCCCCGTTAGATTGGCAAAAACATCCAAAACCAAGAACGACAAATGTTGGAGAGGTTGTGGAGAAAGAGGAACCCTCATACACTGTTGGTGGGAATGCAAACTGGTACAGCCACTATGGAAAACAGTATGGAGATTTCTCAAAAAGTTAAAACTAGAAATACCCTATGACCCAGCCATCCCATTACTGGGTATCTATCCTAAGAACCTGATATCAGATATCTCAAGAGTCCGTTGCACCCCTATGTTCATCGCAGCATTATTTACAATAGCCAAGACGTGGAACCAGCCTACATGCCCAGAAAATGATGATTGGATAAAGAAGATGTGGTATATATACACAATGGAATACTACTCAGCCATAAAAAAAGACGACATTGGCCCCTTCACAACAATGTGGATGGACCTCGAGGGCATTATGTTAAGCGAAATAAGTCAGTCAGAGAAAGACGAACTCTATATGACTCCACTCATAGGTGGAAATTAGTATATTGAGAAGGAGATCTGATCGGTGGTTACCAGGGAAAAGGGGGGGTGGGGGAGGGCACGGAGGGGGAATTGGTGTTCCCAAAACATGACTAACAAAAATGTACAACTGAAATTTCACAAGCTTGTAATCCATCATAACATTAATAAACAACAACAAAAAAAGATGCTTTGGGGCCCATCTGCCCCTATGGAAAGAACGCAGCACTTTGTGCCTTGCAGCTCTAGGGCAATGTAGCACACCCAGAGCAGAAGTTCTACTTCAGCCAGATCAGGCCCGCAAAGAAACTGCGTTTCACAGGCCTTTGTAAGAGATGTTCCCGGTAGGCTGATAGAGCACTGTGCAGAGCGAGTTGTTTCTTAGCTTCCCAAAGAGCTGGAAGCAAGATGCTTTGGGGCCCTTCTCACCCTTTGGCAAGAAGGCAGCACTTTCTGCCTTGCAGCTCTAAGGCAATGTAGCACACCCAGAGCAGAAGTTCTACTTCAGCCAGATCAGCCATGCAAAGAAACTGCGTTTCACAGGCCTTTGTAAGAGATGTTCCCGGTAGGCTGTTAGAGCACTGTGCAGAGCGAGTTGTTTCTCAGCTTCCAAAAGAGTTGGAAGCAAGATGCTTTGGGGCTCATCTGCCCCTTTGAGATGAAGGTAGCACTTTGTGCCTTGCAGCTCTAGGGCAATGTAGCACACCCAGAGCAGAAGTTCTACTTCAGCCAGATGAGGCCTGCAAAGAAACTGCGTTTCACAGGCCTTTGTAAGAGATGTTCCCGGTAGGCTGTTAGAGCACTGTGCAGAGCAAGTTGTTTCCTAGCTTCCCAACGAGCTGGAAGCAAGATGCTTTGGGGCCCTTCTCATCCTTTGGAAAGAAGGCAGCACTTTGTGCCTTGCAGCTCTAGGGCAATGTAGCACACCCAAAGCAGAAGTTCTACTTCAGCCACATCAGACCTGCAAAGAAACTGCGTTTCACAGGCCTTTGTAAGAGATGTTCCCTGTAGGCTGTTAGAGAACTGTGCAGAGCGAGTTGTTTCTTAGCTTCCCAAGGAGCTGGAAGCAAGATGCTTTAGGGACCATCTGCCCTTAAGGAAAGAAGGCAGCACTTTGTGCCTTGCAGCTCTAGGGCAATGTAGCACACCCAGAGAAGTTGTTCTACTTCTGCCAGGTCAGGCCTGCAAAGAAACTTCGTTTCACAGGCCTTTGTAAGAGATGTTCCCGGTAGGCTGTTAGAGCACTGTGCAGAGCGACTTGTTTCTTAGCTTCCCAAAGAGCTGGAAGCAAGATGCTTTGGGGCCCTCTCACCCTTTGGAAAGAAGGCAGCACTTTGTGCCTTGCAGCTCTAGGGCAATGTAGCACACCCAGAGCCGAAGTTCTACTTCAGCTAGATCAGACCTGCAAAGAAACTTCGTTTCACAGGCCTTTGTAAGAGATGTTCCCGGTAGGCTGTAAGAGCACTGTGCAGAGCGACTAGTTTCTTAGCTTCCCAGAGAGCTGGAAGCAAGATGCTTTGGGGCCCATCTGCCCATATGGAAAGAACGCAGCACTTTGTGCCTTGCAGCTCTAGGGCAATGCAGCACACCCCGAGCAGAAGTTCTACTTCAGCCAGATCAGGCCTGCAAAGAAACTGCGTTTCACAGGCCTTTGTAAGAGATGTTCCCGGTAGGCTGTTAGAGCACTGTGCAGAGCGAGTTGTTTCTTAGCTTCCCAGAGAGCTGGAAGCAAGATGCTTTGGGGCCCGTTAATTTTATACCCTGCTACTTTGCTGTAGTTGTTGATTATTTCTAATAGTTTTTCTGTGGATTCTTTGGGGTTTTTTATGTATAAGATCATGTCGTCTGCAAACAACGCGAGTTTTACTTCTTCGTTACCTATTTGGATTCCTTTTATTTTATTTTCCTGCCGAATTGCTCTGGCCAGCACCTCCAGTACTATGTTGAATAGGAGTGGTGAAAGTGGGCACCCTTGTCTTGTTCCTGTCCTCAGAGGGATGGCTTTCAGCTTTTGTCCATTGAGTATGCTGTTGGCTGTGGGTGTATCATATATGGCCTTTATTATGTTGAGGTACTTTCCTTCTATACCCATTTTACTGAGGGTTTTTATCATAAATGGGTGTTGGATCTTGTCGAATGCTTTCTCTGCGTCTATTGTGATGATCATGTGGTTTTTGTTTTTCATTTTGTTGATGTAGTGTATCACGTTGATTGACTTGCGGGTGTTGAACCATCCCTGTGTCCCTGGTATAAATCCCACTTGATCATGGTGTATAATCTTTTTGATGTAGTGCTGTAATCGGTTTGCCAAAATTTTGTTGAGGATTTTTGCATCTATGTTCATCAGTGATATCGGCCTGTAGTTCTCCTTCTTTGTGTTGTCCTTGTCAGGTTGGGGGATCAGAGTGATGTTGGCTTCATAGAATGTGTTAGGGAGTTCTCCATCTTTCTCAATTTTCTGGAACAGTTTGAGGAGAATAGCTACAAAGAACTCACACTGCTTAACAACAAAAAAACAAACAACCCGATCCAAAAATGGGCAGAGGACATGAACAGACATTTCTCAAAAGAAGATATGAATATGGCCAATAGACACATGAAAAGATGTTCATCATCGCTAATCATCAGGGAAATGCAAATCAAAACTACACTAAGATATCACCTTACCCCCGTTAGATTGGCAAAAACATCCAAAACCAAGAACGACAAATGTTGGAGAGGTTGTGGAGAAAGAGGAACCCTCATACACTGTTGGTGGGAATGCAAACTGGTACAGCCACTATGGAAAACAGTATGGAGATTTCTCAAAAAGTTAAAAATAGAAATACCCTATGACCCAGCCATCCCATTACTGGGTATCTATCCTAAGAACCTGATATCAGATATCTCAAGAGTCCGTTGCACCCCTATGTTCATCGCAGCATTATTTACAATAGCCAAGACGTGGAACCAGCCTACATGCCCAGAAACTGATGATTGGATAAAGAAGATGTGGTATATATACACAATGGAATACTACTCAGCCATAAAAAAAGACGACATTGGCACCTTCACAACAATGTGGATGGACCTCGAGGGCATTATGTTAAGCGAAATAAGTCAGTCAGAGAAAGACGAACTCTATATGACTCCACTCATAGGTGGAAATTAGTATATTGAGAAGGAGATCTGATCGGTGGTTACCAGGGAAAAGGGGGGTGGGGAGAGGGCACGGAGTGGGAAGTGGTGTTCCCACAACATGACTAACAAAAATGTACAACTGAAATTTCACAAGCTTGTAATCCATCATAACATTAATAAACAAACAAAAAAAAAAGATGCTTTGGGGCCCATCTGCCCCTATGGAATGAACGCAGCACTTTGTGCCTTGCAGCTCTAGGGCAATGTAGCACACCCAGAGCAGAAGTTCTACTTCAGCCAGATCAGGCCCGCAAAGAAACTGCGTTTCACAGGCCTTTGTAAGAGATGTTCCCGGTAGGCTGTTAGAGCACTGTGCAGAGCGAGTTGTTTCTTAGCTTCCCAAAGAGCTGGAAGGAAGATGCTTTGGGGCCCTTCTCACCCTTTGGCAAGAAGGCAGCACTTTGTGCCTTGCAGCTCTAAGGCAATGTAGCACACCCAGAGCAGAAGTTCTACCTCAGCCAGATCAGGCAGGCAAAGAAACTGCGTTTCACGGGCCTTTGTAAGAGATGTTCCCGGTAGGCTGTTAGAGCACTGTGCAGAGCGAGTTGTTTCTCAGCTTCCAAAAGAGTTGGAAGCAAGATGCTTTGGGGCTCATCTGCCCCTTTGAAATGAAGGCAGCACTTTGTGCCTTGCAGCTCTAGGGCAATGTAGCACACCCAGAGCAGAAGTCCTACTTCAGCCAGATCAGGCCTGCAAAGAAACTGCGTTTCACAGGCCTTTGTAAGAGATGTTCCCGGTAGGCTGTTAGAGCACTGTGCAGAGCGAGTTGTTTCTTAGCTTCCCAGAGAGCTGGAAGCAAGATGCTTTGGGGCCCGTTAATTTTATACCCTGCTACTTTGCTGCAGTTGTTGATTATTTCTAATAGTTTTTCTGTGGATTCTTTGGGGTTTTCTATGTATAAGATCATGTCGTCTGCACACAACGCGAGGTTTACTTCTTCGTTACCTATTTGGATTCCTTTTATTTTTTTTTCCTGCCGAATTGCTCTGGCCAGCACCTCCAGTACTATGTTGAATAGGAGTGGTGAAAGTGGGCACCCTTGTCTTGTTCCTGTCCTCAGAGGGATGGCTTTCAGCTTTTGTCCATTGAGTATGCTGTTGGCTGTGGGTCTATCATATATGGCCTTTATTATGTTGAGGTACTTTCCTTCTATACCCATTTTACTGAGGGTTTTTATCATAAATGGGTGTTGGATCTTGTCGAATGCTTTCTCTGCATCTATTGAGATGATCATGTGGTTTTTGTTTTTCATTTTGTTGATGTAGTGTATCACGTTGATTGACTTGCGGGTGTTGAACCATCCCTGTGTCCCTGGTATAAATCCCACTTGATCATGGTGTATAATCTTTTTGATGTAGTGCTGTAATCGGTTTGCCAAAATTTTGTTGAGGATTTTTGCATCTATGTTCATCAGTGATATCGGCCTGTAGTTCTCCTTCTTTGTGTTGTCCTTGTCAGGTTGGGGGATCAGAGTGATTTTGGCTTCATAGAATGTGTTAGGGAGTTCTCCATCTTTCTCAATTTTCTGGAACAGTTTGAGGAGAATAGGTACAAAGAACTCACACTGCTTAACAACAAAAAAACAAACAACCCGATCCAAAAATGGGCAGAGGATATGAACAGACATTTCTCAAAAGAAGACATGAATATGGCCAATAGACACATGAAAAGATGTTCATCATCGCTAATCATCAGGGAAATGCAAATCAAAACTACACTAAGATATCACCTTACCCCCGTTAGATTGGCAAAAACATCCAAAACCAAGAACGACAAATGTTGGAGAGGTTGTGGAGAAAGAGGAACCCTCATACACTGTTGGTGGGAATGCAAACTGGTACAGCCACTATGGAAAACAGTATGGAGATTTCTCAAAAAGTTAAAAATAGAAATACCCTATGACCCAGCCATCCCATTACTGGGTATCTATCCTAAGAACCTGATATCAGATATCTCAAGAGTCCGTTGCACCCCTATGTTCATCGCAGCATTATTTACAATAGCCAAGACGTGGAACCACCCTACATGCCCAGAAACTGATGATTGGATAAAGAAGATGTGGTATATATACACAATGGAATACTACTCAGCCATAAAAAAAGACGACATTGGCCCCTTCACAACAATGTGGATGGACCTCGAGGGCATTATGTTAAGCGAAATAAGTCAGTCAGAGAAAGACGAACTCTATATGACTCCACTCATAGGTGGAAATTAGTATATTGAGAAGGAGATCTGATCGGTGGTTACCAGGGAAAAGGGGGGGTGGGGGGAGGGCACGGAGTGGAAAGTGGTGTTCCCACAACATGACTAACAAAAATGTACAACTGAAATTTCACAAGCTTCTAATCCATCATAACATTAATAAACAAAAAAAAAAAAAGATGCTTTGGGGCCCATCTGCCCCTATGGAAAGAACGCAGCACTTTGTGCCTTGCAGCTCTAGAGCAATGTAGCACACCCAGAGCAGAAGTTCTACTTCAGCCAGATCAGGCCCGCAAAGAAACTGCGTTTCACAGGCCTTTGTAAGAGATGTTCCCAGTAGGCTGTTAGAGCACTGTGCAGAGCGAGTTGTTTCTTAGCTTCCCAAAGAGCTGGAAGCAAGATGCTTTGGGGCCCTTCTCACCCTTTGGCAAGAAGGCAGCACTTTGTGCCTTGCAGCTCTAAGGCAATGTAGCACACCCAGAGCAGAAGTTCTACTTCAGCCAGATCAGGCATGCAAAGAAACTGCGTTTCACAGGCCTTTGTAAGAGATGTTCCCGGTAGGCTGTTAGAGCACTGTGCAGAGCGAGTTGTTTCTTAGCTTCCCAAAGAGCTGGAAGGAAGATGCTTTGGGGCCCTTCTCACCCTTTGGCAAGAAGGCAGCACTTTGTGCCTTGCAGCTCTAAGGCAATGTAGCACACCCAGAGCAGAAGTTCTACCTCAGCCAGATCAGGCAGGCAAAGAAACTGCGTTTCACGGGCCTTTGTAAGAGATGTTCCCGGTAGGCTGTTAGAGCACTGTGCAGAGCGAGTTGTTTCTCAGCTTCCAAAAGAGTTGGAAGCAAGATGCTTTGGGGCTCATCTGCCCCTTTGAAATGAAGGCAGCACTTTGTGCCTTGCAGCTCTAGGGCAATGTAGCACACCCAGAGCAGAAGTCCTACTTCAGCCAGATCAGGCCTGCAAAGAAACTGCGTTTCACAGGCCTTTCTAAGAGATGTTCCCGGTAGGCTGTTAGAGCACTGTGCAGAGCGAGTTGTTTCTTAGCTTCCCAGAGAGCTGGAAGCAAGATGCTTTGGGGCCCGTTAATTTTATACCCTGCTACTTTGCTGCAGTTGTTGATTATTTCTAATAGTTTTTCTGTGGATTCTTTGGGGTTTTCTATGTATAAGATCATGTCGTCTGCACACAACGCGAGGTTTACTTCTTCGTTACCTATTTGGATTCATTTTATTTCTTTTTCCTGCCGAATTGCTCTGGCCAGCACCTCCAGTACTATGTTGAATAGGAGTGGTGAAAGTGGGCACCCTTGTCTTGTTCCTGTCCTCAGAGGGATGGCTTTCAGCTTTTGTCCATTGAGTATGCTGTTGGCTGTGGGTCTATCATATATGGCCTTTATTATGTTGAGGTACTTTCCTTCTATACCCATTTTACTGAGGGTTTTTATCATAAATGGGTGTTGGATCTTGTCAAATGCTTTCTCTGCGTCTATTGAGATGATCATGTGGTTTTTGTTTTTCATTTTGTTGATGTAGTGTATCACGTTGATTGACTTGCGGGTGTTGAACCATCCCTGTGTCCCTGGTATAAATCCCACTTGATCATGGTGTATAATCTTTTTGATGTAGTGCTGTAATCGGTTTGCCAAAATTTTGTTGAGGATTTTTGCATCTATGTTCATCAGTGATATCGGCCTGTAGTTCTCCTTCTTTGTGTTGTCCTTGTCAGGTTGGGGGATCAGAGTGATTTTGGCTTCATAGAATGTGTTAGGGAGTTCTCCATCTTTCTCAATTTTCTGGAACAGTTTGAGGAGAATAGGTACAAAGAACTCACACTGCTTAAAAACAAAAAAACAAACAACCCGATCAAAAAATGGGCAGAGGACATGAACAGACATTTCTCAAAAGAAGATATGAATATGGCCAATAGACACATGAAAAGATGTTCATCATCGCTAATCATCAGGGAAATGCAAATCAAAACTACACTAAGATATCACCTTACCCCCGTTAGATTGGCAAAAACATCCAAAACCAAGAACGACAAATGTTGGAGAGGTTGTGGAGAAAGAGGAACCCTCATACACTGTTGGTGGGAATGCAAACTGGTACAGCCACTATGGAAAACAGTATGGAGATTTCTCAAAAAGTTAAAAATAGAAATACCCTATGACCCAGCCATCCCATTACTGGGTATCTATCCTAAGAACCTGATATCAGATATCTCAAGAGTCCGTTGCACCCCTATGTTCATCGCAGCATTATTTACAATAGCCAAGACGTGGAACCAGCCTACATGCCCAGAAACTGATGATTGGATAAAGAAGATGTGGTATATATACACAATGGAATACTACTCAGCCATAAAAAAAGACGACATTGGCCCCTTCACAACAATGTGGATGGACCTCGAGGGCATTATGTTAAGCGAAATAAGTCAGTCAGAGAAAGACGAACTCTATATGACTCCACTCATAGGTGGAAATTAGTATATTGAGAAGGAGATCTGATCGGTGGTTACCAGGGAAAAGGGGGGGTGGGGGGAGGGCACGGAGTGGAAAGTGGTGTTCCCACAACATGACTAACAAAAATGTACAACTGAAATTTCACAAGCTTCTAATCCATCATAACATTAATAAACAAAAAAAAAAAAGATGCTTTGGGGCCCATCTGCCCCTATGGAAAGAACGCAGCACTTTGTGCCTTGCAGCTCTAGGGCAATGTAGCACACCCAGAGCAGAAGTTCTACTTCAGCCAGAGCAGGCCCGCAAAGAAACTGCGTTTCACAGGCCTTTGTAAGAGAAGTTCCCGGTAGGCTGTTAGAGCACTGTGCAGAGCGAGTTGTTTCTCAGCTTCCAAAAGAGTTGGAAGCAAGATGCTTTGTGGCTCATCTGCCCCTTTGAAATGATGGCAGCACTTTGTGCCTTGCAGCTCTAGGGCAATGTAGCACACCCAGAGCAGAAGTTCTACTTCAGCCAGATCAGGCCTGCAAAGAAACTGCGTTTCACAGTCCTTTGTAAGAGATGTTCCCGGTAGGCTGTTAGAGCACTGTGCTGAGCGAGTTGTTTCTTAGCTTCCCAGAGAGCTGGAAGCAAGATGCTTTGGGGCCGGTTAATTTTATACCCTGCTGCTTTGCTGTAGTTGTTGATTATTTCTAATAGTTTTTCTGTGGATTCTTTGGGGTTTTCTATGTATAAGATCATGTCGTCTGCAAACAACGCGAGTTTTACTTCTTCGTTACCTATTTCGATTCCTTTTATTTTTTTTTCCTGCCGAATTGCTCTGGCCAGCACCTCCAGTACTATGTTGAATAGGAGTGGTGAAAGTGGGCACCCTTGTCTTGTTCCTGTCCTCAGAGGGATGGCTTTCAGCTTTTGTCCATTGAGTATGCTGTTGGCTGTGGGTCTATCATATATGGCCTTTATTATGTTGAGGTACTTTCCTTCTATACCCATTTTACTGAGGGTTTTTATCATAAAAGGGTGTTGGATCTTGTCGAATGCTTTCTCTGCGTCTATTGAGATGATCATGTGGTTTTTGTTTTTCATTTTGTTGATGTAGTGTATCACGTTGATTGACTTGCGGGTGTTGAACCATCCCTGTGTCCCTGGTATAAATCCCACTTGATCATGGTGTATAATCTTTTTGATGTATTGCTGTAATCGGTTTGCCAAAATTTTGTTGAGGATTTTTGCATCTATGTTCATCAGTGATATCGGCCTGTAGTTCTCCTTCTTTGTGTTGTCCTTGTCAGGTTGGGGGATCAGAGTGATGTTGGCTTCATAGAATGTGTTAGGGAGTTCTCCATCTTTCTCAATTTTCTGGAACAGTTTGAGGAGAATAGCTACAAAGAACTCACACTGCTTAACAACAAAAAAACAAACAACCCGATCCAAAAATGGGCAGAGGACATGAACAGACATTTCTCAAAAGAAGATATGAATATGGCCAATAGACACATGAAAAGATGTTCATCATCGCTAATCATCAGGGAAATGCAAATCAAAACTACACTAAGATATCACCTTACCCCCGTTAGATTGGCAAAAACATCCAAAACCAAGAACGACAAATGTTGGAGAGGATGTGGAGAAAGAGGAACCCTCATACACTGTTGGTGAGAATGCAAACTGGTACAGCCACTATGGAAAACAGTATGGAGATTTCTCAAAAAGTTAAAAATAGAAATACCCTATGACCCAGCCATCCCATTACTGGGTATCTATCCTAAGAACCTGATATCAGATATCTCAAGAGTCCGTTGCACCCCTATGTTCATCGCAGCATTATTTACAATAGCCAAGACGTGGAACCAGCCTACATGCCCAGAAACTGATGATTGGATAAAGAAGATGTGGTATATATACACAATGGAATACTACTCAGCCAGAAAAAAAGACGACATTGGCCCCTTCACAACAATGTGGATGGACCTCGAGGGCATTATGTTAAGCGAAATAAGTCAGTCAGAGAAAGACGAACTCTATATGACTCCACTCATAGGTGGAAATTAGTATATTGAGAAGGAGATCTGATCGGTGGTTACCAGGGAAAAGGGGGGGTGGGGGGAGGGCACGGAGGGGGAAGTGGTGTTCCCACAACATCACTAACAAAAATGTACAACTGAAATTTCACAAGCTTGTAATCCATCATAACATTAATAAACAAAAAAAAAAAAAAAGATGCTTTGGGGCCCATGTGCCCCTATGGAAAGAACGCAGCACTTTGTGCCTTGCAGCTCTAGGGCAATGTAGCACACCCAGAGCAGAAGTTCTACTTCAGCCAGATCAGGCCCGCAAAGAAACTGCGTTTCACAGGCCTTTGTAAGAGATGTTCCCGGTAGGCTGTTAGAGCACTGTGCAGAGCGAGTTGTTTCTTAGCTTCCCAAAGAGCTGGAAGGAAGATGCTTTGGGGCCCTTCTCACCCTTTGGCAAGAAGGCAGCACTTTGTGCCTTGCAGCTCTAAGGCAATGTAGCACACCCAGAGCAGAAGTTCTACTTCAGCCAGATCAGGCAGGCAAAGAAACTGCGTTTCACGGGCCTTTGTAAGAGATGTTCCCGGTAGGCTGTTAGAGCACTGTGCAGAGCAAGTTGTTTCCTAGCTTCCCAAAGAGCTGGAAGCAAGATTCTTTGGGGCCCTTCTCATCCTTTGGAAAGAAGGCAGCACTTTGTGCCTTGCAGCTCTAGGGCAATGTAGCACACCCAAAGCAGAAGTTCTACTTCAGCCACATCAGACCTGCAAAGAAACTGCGTTTCACAGGCCTTTGTAAGAGATGTTCCCTGTAGGCTGTTAGAGAACTGTGCAGAGCGAGTTGTTTCTTAGCTTCCCAAGGAGCTGGAAGCAAGATGCTTTAGGGACCATCTGCCCTTAAGGAAAGAAGGCAGCACTTTGTGCCTTGCAGCTCTAGGGCAATGTAGCACACCCAGAGATGTTGTTCTACTTCTGCCACGTCAGGCCTGCAAAGAAACTTCGTTTAACAGGCCTTTGTAAGAGATGATCCCGGTAGGCTGTTAGAGCACTGTGCAGAGCGACTTGTTTCTTAGCTTCCCAAAGAGCTGGAAGCAAGATGCTTTGGGGCCCTGTCACCCTTTGGAAAGAAGGCAGCACTTTGTGCCTTGCAGCTCTAGGGCAATGCAGCACACCCCGAGCAGAAGTTCTACTTCAGCCAGATCAGGCCTGCAAAGAAACTGCGTTTCACAGGCCTTTGTAAGAGATGTTCCCGGTAGGCTGTTAGAGCACTGTGCAGAGCGAGTTGTTTCTTAGCTTCCCAGAGAGCTGGAAGCAAGATGCTTTGGGGCCCGTTAATTTTATACCCTGCTACTTTGCTGTAGTTGTTGATTATTTCTAATAGTTTTTCTGTGGATTCTTTGGGGTTTTTTATGTATAAGATCATGTCGTCTGCAAACAACGCGAGTTTTACTTCTTCGTTACCTATTTGGATTCCTTTTATTTTATTTTCCTGCCGAATTGCTCTGGCCAGCACCTCCAGTACTATGTTGAATAGGAGTGGTGAAAGTGGGCACCCTTGTCTTGTTCCTGTCCTCAGAGGGATGGCTTTCAGCTTTTGTCCATTGAGTATGCTGTTGGCTGTGGGTCTATCATATATGGCCTTTATTATGTTGAGGTACTTTCCTTCTATACCCATTTTACTTAGGGTTTTTATCATAAATGGGTGTTGGATCTTGTCGAATGCTTTCTCTGCGTCTATTGAGATGATCATGTGGTTTTTGTTTTTCATTTTGTTGATGTAGTGTATCACGTTGATTGACTTGCGGGTGTTGAACCATCCCTGTGTCCCTGGTATAAATCCCACTTGATCATGGTGTATAATCTTTTTGATGTAGTGCTGTAATCGGTTTGCCAAAATTTTGTTGAGGATTTTTGCATCTATGTTCATCAGTGATATCGGCCTGTAGTTCTCCTTCTTTGTGCTGTCCTTGTCAGGTTGGGGGATCAGAGTGATGTTGGCTTCATAGAATGTGTTAGGGAGTTCTCCATCTTTCTCAATTTTCTGGAACAGTTTGAGGAGAATAGCTACAAAGAACTCACACTGCTTAACAACAAAAAAACAAACAACCCGATCAAAAAATGGGCAGAGGACATGAACAGACATTTCTCAAAAGAAGATATGAATATGGCCAATAGACACATGAAAAGATGTTCATCATCGCTAATCATCAGGGAAATGCAAATCAAAACTACACTAAGATATCACCTTACCCCCGTTAGATTGGCAAAAACATCCAAAACCAAGAACGACAAATGTTGGAGAGGTTGTGGAGAAAGAGGAACCCTCATACACTGTTGGTGGGAATGCAAACTGGTACAGCCACTATGGAAAACAGTATGGAGATTTCTCAAAAAGTTAAAAATAGAAATACCCTATGACCCAGCCATCCCATTACTGGGTATCTATCCTAAGAACCTGATATCAGATATCTCAAGAGTCCGTTGCACCCCTATGTTCATCGCAGCATTATTTACAATAGCCAAGACGTGGAACCAGCCTACATGCCCAGAAACTGATGTTTGGATAAAGAAGATGTGGTATATATACACAATGGAATACTACTCAGCCATAAAAAAAGACGACATTGGCCCATTCACAACAATGTCGATGGACCTCGAGGGCATTATGTTAAGCGAAATAAGTCAGTCAGAGAAAGACGAACTCTATATGACTCCACTCATAGGTGGAAATTAGTATATTGAGAAGGAGATCTGATCGGTGGTTACCAGGGAAAAGGGGGGTGGGGGGAGGGCACGGAGTGGGAAGTGGTGTTCCCACAACATGACTAACAAAAATGTACAACTGAAATTTCACAAGCTTGTAATCCATCATAACATTAATAAACAAACAAAAAAAAAAGATGCTTTGGGGCCCATCTGCCCCTATGGAATGAACGAAGCACTTTGTGCCTTGCAGCTCTAGGGCAATGTAGCACACCCAGAGCAGAAGTTCTACTTCAGCCAGATCAGGCCCGCAAAGAAACTGCGTTTCACAGGCCTTTGTAAGAGATGTTCCCGGTAGGCTGTTAGAGCACTGTGCAGAGCGAGTTGTTTCTTAGCTTCCCAAAGAGCTGGAAGGAAGATGCTTTGGGGCCCTTCTCACCCTTTGGCAAGAAGGCAGCACTTTGTGCCTTGCAGCTCTAAGGCAATGTAGCACACCCAGAGCAGAAGTTCTACCTCAGCCAGATCAGGCAGGCAAAGAAACTGCGTTTCACGGGCCTTTGTAAGAGATGTTCCCGGTAGGCTGTTAGAGCACTGTGCAGAGCGAGTTGTTTCTCAGCTTCCAAAAGAGTTGGAAGCAAGATGCTTTGGGGCTCATCTGCCCCTTTGAAATGAAGGCAGCACTTTGTGCCTTGCAGCTCTAGGGCAATGTAGCACACCCAGAGCAGAAGTCCTACTTCAGCCAGATCAGGCCTGCAAAGAAACTGCGTTTCACAGGCCTTTGTAAGAGATGTTCCCGGTAGGCTGTTAGAGCACTGTGCAGAGCGAGTTGTTTCTTAGCTTCCCAGAGAGCTGGAAGCAAGATGCTTTGGGGCCCGTTAATTTTATACCCTGCTACTTTGCTGCAGTTGTTGATTATTTCTAATAGTTTTTCTGTGGATTCTTTGGGGTTTTCTATGTATAAGATCATGTCGTCTGCACACAACGCGAGGTTTACTTCTTCGTTACCTATTTGGATTCCTTTTATTTTTTTTTCCTGCCGAATTGCTCTGGCCAGCACCTCCAGTACTATGTTGAATAGGAGTGGTGAAAGTGGGCACCCTTGTCTTGTTCCTGTCCTCAGAGGGATGGCTTTCAGCTTTTGTCCATTGAGTATGCTGTTGGCTGTGGGTCTATCATATATGGCCTTTATTATGTTGAGGTACTTTCCTTCTATACCCATTTTACTGAGGGTTTTTATCATAAATGGGTGTTGGATCTTGTCGAATGCTTTCTCTGCGTCTATTGAGATGATCATGTGGTTTTTGTTTTTCATTTTGTTGATGTAGTGTATCACGTTGATTGACTTGCGGGTGTTGAACCATCCCTGTGTCCCTGGTATAAATCCCACTTGATCATGGTGTATAATCTTTTTGATGTAGTGCTGTAATCGGTTTGCCAAAATTTTGTTGAGGATTTTTGCATCTATGTTCATCAGTGATATCGGCCTGTAGTTCTCCTTCTTTGTGTTGTCCTTGTCAGGTTGGGGGATCAGAGTGATTTTGGCTTCATAGAATGTGTTAGGGAGTTCTCCATCTTTCTCAATTTTCTGGAACAGTTTGAGGAGAATAGGTACAAAGAACTCACACTGCTTAACAACAAAAAAACAAACAACCCGATCCAAAAATGGGCAGAGGATATGAACAGACATTTCTCAAAAGAAGATATGAATATGGCCAATAGACACATGAAAAGATGTTCATCATCGCTAATCATCAGGGAAATGCAAATCAAAACTACACTAAGATATCACCTTACCCCCGTTAGATTGGCAAAAACATCCAAAACCAAGAACGACAAATGTTGGAGAGGTTGTGGAGAAAGAGGAACCCTCATACACTGTTGGTGGGAATGCAAACTGGTACAGCCACTATGGAAAACAGTATGGAGATTTCTCAAAAAGTTAAAAATAGAAATACCCTATGACCCAGCCATCCCATTACTGGGTATCTATCCTAAGAACCTGATATCAGATATCTCAAGAGTCCGTTGCACCCCTATGTTCATCGCAGCATTATTTACAATAGCCAAGACGTGGAACCACCCTACATGCCCAGAAACTGATGATTGGATAAAGAAGATGTGGTATATATACACAATGGAATACTACTCAGCCATAAAAAAAGACGACATTGGCCCCTTCACAACAATGTGGATGGACCTCGAGGGCATTATGTTAAGCGAAATAAGTCAGTCAGAGAAAGACGAACTCTATATGACTCCACTCATAGGTGGAAATTAGTATATTGAGAAGGAGATCTGATCGGTGGTTACCAGGGAAAAGGGGGGGTGGGGGGAGGGCACGGAGTGGAAAGTGGTGTTCCCACAACATGACTAACAAAAATGTACAACTGAAATTTCACAAGCTTCTAATCCATCATAACATTAATAAACAAAAAAAAAAAAAGATGCTTTGGGGCCCATCTGCCCCTATGGAAAGAACGCAGCACTTTGTGCCTTGCAGCTCTAGAGCAATGTAGCACACCCAGAGCAGAAGTTCTACTTCAGCCAGATCAGGCCCGCAAAGAAACTGCGTTTCACAGGCCTTTGTAAGAGATGTTCCCAGTAGGCTGTTAGAGCACTGTGCAGAGCGAGTTGTTTCTTAGCTTCCCAAAGAGCTGGAAGCAAGATGCTTTGGGGCCCTTCTCACCCTTTGGCAAGAAGGCAGCACTTTGTGCCTTGCAGCTCTAAGGCAATGTAGCACACCCAGAGCAGAAGTTCTACTTCAGCCAGATCAGGCATGCAAAGAAACTGCGTTTCACAGGCCTTTGTAAGAGATGTTCCCGGTAGGCTGTTAGAGCACTGTGCAGAGCGAGTTGTTTCTTAGCTTCCCAAAGAGCTGGAAGGAAGATGCTTTGGGGCCCTTCTCACCCTTTGGCAAGAAGGCAGCACTTTGTGCCTTGCAGCTCTAAGGCGATGTAGCACACCCAGAGCAGAAGTTCTACCTCAGCCAGATCAGGCAGGCAAAGAAACTGCGTTTCACGGGCCTTTGTAAGAGATGTTCCCGGTAGGCTGTTAGAGCACTGTGCAGAGCGAGTTGTTTCTCAGCTTCCAAAAGAGTTGGAAGCAAGATGCTTTGGGGCTCATCTGCCCCTTTGAAATGAAGGCAGCACTTTGTGCCTTGCAGCTCTAGGGCAATGTAGCACACCCAGAGCAGAAGTTGTACTTCAGCCAGATCAGGCCTGCAAAGAAACTGCGTTTCACAGGCCTTTGTAAGAGATGTTCCCGGTAGGCTGTTAGAGCACTGTGCAGAGCGAGTTGTTTCTTAGCTTCCCAGAGAGCTGGAAGCAAGATGCTTTGGGGCCCGTTAATTTTATACCCTGCTACTTTGCTGCAGTTGTTGATTATTTCTAATAGTTTTTCTGTGGATTCTTTGGGGTTTTCTATGTATAAGATCATGTCGTCTGCACACAACGCGAGGTTTACTTCTTCGTTACCTATTTGGATTCCTTTTATTTTTTTTTCCTGCCGAATTGCTCTGGCCAGCACCTCCAGTACTATGTTGAATAGGAGTGGTGAAAGTGGGCACCCTTGTCTTGTTCCTGTCCTCAGAGGGATGGCTTTCAGCTTTTGTCCATTGAGTATGCTGTTGGCTGTGGGTCTATCATATATGGCCTTTATTATGTTGAGGTACTTTCCTTCTATACCCATTTTACTGAGGGTTTTTATCATAAATGGGTGTTGGATCTTGTCAAATGCTTTCTCTGCGTCTATTGAGATGATCATGTGGTTTTTGTTTTTCATTTTGTTGATGTAGTGTATCACGTTGATTGACTTGCGGGTGTTGAACCATCCCTGTGTCCCTGGTATAAATCCCACTTGATCATGGTGTATAATCTTTTTGATGTAGTGCTGTAATCGGTTTGCCAAAATTTTGTTGAGGATTTTTGCATCTATGTTCATCAGTGATATCGGCCTGTAGTTCTCCTTCTTTGTGTTGTCCTTGTCAGGTTGGGGGATCAGAGTGATTTTGGCTTCATAGAATGTGTTAGGGAGTTCTCCATCTTTCTCAATTTTCTGGAACAGTTTGAGGAGAATAGGTACAAAGAACTCACACTGCTTAAAAACAAAAAAACAAACAACCCGATCAAAAAATGGGCAGAGGACATGAACAGACATTTCTCAAAAGAAGATATGAATATGGCCAATAGACACATGAAAAGATGTTCATCATCGCTAATCATCAGGGAAATGCAAATCAAAACTACACTAAGATATCACCTTACCCCCGTTAGATTGGCAAAAACATCAAAACCAAGAACGACAAATGTTGGAGAGGTTGTGGAGAAAGAGGAACCCTCATACACTGTTGGTGGGAATGCAAACTGGTACAGCCACTATGGAAAACAGTATGGAGATTTCTCAAAAAGTTAAAAATAGAAATACCCTATGACCCAGCCATCCCATTACTGGGTATCTATCCTAAGAACCTGATATCAGATATCTCAAGAGTCCGTTGCACCCCTATGTTCATCGCAGCATTATTTACAATAGCCAAGACGTGGAACCAGCCTACATGCCCAGAAACTGATGATTGGATAAAGAAGATGTGGTATATATACACAATGGAATACTACTCAGCCATAAAAAAAGACGACATTGGCCCCTTCACAACAATGTGGATGGACCTCGAGGGCATTATGTTAAGCGAAATAAGTCAGTCAGAGAAAGACGAACTCTATATGACTCCACTCATAGGTGGAAATTAGTATATTGAGAAGGAGATCTGATCGGTGGTTACCAGGGAAAAGGGGGGGTGGGGGGAGGGCACGGAGTGGAAAGTGGTGTTCCCACAACATGACTAACAAAAATGTACAACTGAAATTTCACAAGCTTCTAATCCATCATAACATTAATAAACAAAAAAAAAAAAGATGCTTTGGGGCCCATCTGCCCCTATGGAAAGAACGCAGCACTTTGTGCCTTGCAGCTCTAGGGCAATGTAGCACACCCAGAGCAGAAGTTCTACTTCAGCCAGAGCAGGCCCGCAAAGAAACTGCGTTTCACAGGCCTTTGTAAGAGAAGTTCCCGGTAGGCTGTTAGAGCACTGTGCAGAGCGAGTTGTTTCTCAGCTTCCAAAAGAGTTGGAAGCAAGATGCTTTGTGGCTCATCTGCCCCTTTGAAATGATGGCAGCACTTTGTGCCTTGCAGCTCTAGGGCAATGTAGCACACCCAGAGCAGAAGTTCTACTTCAGCCAGATCAGGCCTGCAAAGAAACTGCGTTTCACAGTCCTTTGTAAGAGATGTTCCCGGTAGGCTGTTAGAGCACTGTGCTGAGCGAGTTGTTTCTTAGCTTCCCAGAGAGCTGGAAGCAAGATGCTTTGGGGCCGGTTAATTTTATACCCTGCTGCTTTGCTGTAGTTGTTGATTATTTCTAATAGTTTTTCTGTGGATTCTTTGGGGTTTTCTATGTATAAGATCATGTCGTCTGCAAACAACGCGAGTTTTACTTCTTCGTTACCTATTTCGATTCCTTTTATTTTTTTTTCCTGCCGAATTGCTCTGGCCAGCACCTCCAGTACTATGTTGAATAGGAGTGGTGAAAGTGGGCACCCTTGTCTTGTTCCTGTCCTCAGAGGGATGGCTTTCAGCTTTTGTCCATTGAGTATGCTGTTGGCTGTGGGTCTATCATATATGGCCTTTATTATGTTGAGGTACTTTCCTTCTATACCCATTTTACTGAGGGTTTTTATCATAAATGGGTGTTGGATCTTGTCGAATGCTTTCTCTGCGTCTATTGAGATGATCATGTGGTTTTTGTTTTTCATTTTGTTGATGTAGTGTATCACGTTGATTGACTTGCGGGTGTTGAACCATCCCTGTGTCCCTGGTATAAATCCCACTTGATCATGGTGTATAATCTTTTTGATGTATTGCTGTAATCGGTTTGCCAAAATTTTGTTGAGGATTTTTGCATCTATGTTCATCAGTGATATCGGCCTGTAGTTCTCCTTCTTTGTGTTGTCCTTGTCAGGTTGGGGGATCAGAGTGATGTTGGCTTCATAGAATGTGTTAGGGAG
Organism: Equus asinus; assembly: GCF_041296235.1. Taxonomy (NCBI): domain Eukaryota; kingdom Metazoa; phylum Chordata; class Mammalia; order Perissodactyla; family Equidae; genus Equus; species Equus asinus. The sequence continues at coordinate 64,614,280 of NC_091790.1, read as the reverse complement.
TTCTCCATCTTTCTCAATTTTCTGGAACAGTTTGAGGAGAATAGCTACAAAGAACTCACACTGCTTAACAACAAAAAAACAAACAACCCGATCCAAAAATGGGCAGAGGACATGAACAGACATTTCTCAAAAGAAGATATGAATATGGCCAATAGACACATGAAAAGATGTTCATCATCGCTAATCATCAGGGAAATGCAAATCAAAACTACACTAAGATATCACCTTACCCCCGTTAGATTGGCAAAAACATCCAAAACCAAGAACGACAAATGTTGGAGAGGTTGTGGAGAAAGAGGAACCCTCATACACTGTTGGTGAGAATGCAAACTGGTACAGCCACTATGGAAAACAGTATGGAGATTTCTCAAAAAGTTAAAAATAGAAATACCCTATGACCCAGCCATCCCATTACTGGGTATCTATCCTAAGAACCTGATATCAGATATCTCAAGAGTCCGTTGCACCCCTATGTTCATCGCAGCATTATTTACAATAGCCAAGACGTGGAACCAGCCTACATGCCCAGAAACTGATGATTGGATAAAGAAGATGTGGTATATATACACAATGGAATACTACTCAGCCAGAAAAAAAGACGACATTGGCCCCTTCACAACAATGTGGATGGACCTCGAGGGCATTATGTTAAGCGAAATAAGTCAGTCAGAGAAAGACGAACTCTATATGACTCCACTCATAGGTGGAAATTAGTATATTGAGAAGGAGATCTGATCGGTGGTTACCAGGGAAAAGGGGGGGTGGGGGGAGGGCACGGAGTGGGAAGTGGTGTTCCCACAACATGACTAACAAAAATGTACAACTGAAATTTCACAAGCTTGTAATCCATCATAACATTAATAAACAAAAAAAAAAAAAAGATGCTTTGGGGCCCATGTGCCCCTATGGAAAGAACGCAGCACTTTGTGCCTTGCAGCTCTAGGGCAATGTAGCACACCCAGAGCAGAAGTTCTACTTCAGCCAGATCAGGCCCGCAAAGAAACTGCGTTTCACAGGCCTTTGTAAGAGATGTTCCCGGTAGGCTGTTAGAGCACTGTGCAGAGCGAGTTGTTTCTTAGCTTCCCAACGAGCTGGAAGCAAGATGCTTTGGGGCCCTTCTCACCCTTTGGCAAGAAGGCAGCACTTTGTGCCTTGCAGCTCTAAGGCAATATAGCACACCCAGAGCAGAAGTTCTACTTCAGCCAGATTAGGCAGGCAAAGAAACTGCGTTTCACAGGCCTTTGTAAGAGATGTTCCCGGTAGGCTGTTAGAGCACTGTGCAGAGCGAGTTGTTTCTCAGGTTCCAAAAGAGTTGGAAGCAAGATGCTTTGGGGCCCATCTGCCCCTATGGAAAGAACGCAGCACTTTGTGCCTTGCAGCTCTAGGACAATGCAGCACACCCCGAGCAGAAGTTCTACTTCTGCCAGGTCATGCCTGCAAAGAAACTGCGTTTCACAGGCCTTTGTAAGAGATGTTCCCGGTAGGCTGTTAGAGCACTGTGCAGAGCGAGTTGTTTCTTAGCTTCCCAGAGAGCTGGAAGCAAGATGCTTTGGAGCCGGTTAATTTTATACCCTGCTACTTTGCTGTAGTTGTTGATTATTTCTAATAGTTTTTCTGTGGATTCTTTGGGGTTTTCTATGTATAAGATCATGTCGTCTGCAAACAACGCTAGTTTTACTTCTTCGTTACCTATTTGGATTCCTTTTATTTTTTTATTTCCTGCCGAATTGCTCTGGCCAGCACCTCCAGTACTATGTTGAATAGGAGTGGTGAAAGTGGGCACCCTTGTCTTGTTCCTGTCCTCAGAGGGATGGCTTTCAGCTTTTGTCCATTGAGTATGATGTTGGCTGTGGGTCTATCATATATGGCCTTTATTATGTTGAGGTTCTTTCCTTCTATACCCATTTTACTGAGGGTTTTTATCATAAATGGGTGTTGGATCTTGTCGAATGCTTTCTCTGCGTCTATTGAGATGATCATGTGGTTTTTGTTTTTCATTTTGTTGATGTAGTGTATCACGTTGATTGACTTGCGGGTGTTGAACCATCCCTGTGTCCCTGGTATAAATCCCACTTGATCATGGTGTATAATCTTTTTGATGTATTGCTGTAATCGGTTTGCCAAAATTTTGTTGAGGATTTTTGCATCTATGTTCATCAGTGATATCGGCCTGTAGTTCTCCTTCTTTGTGTTGTCCTTGTCAGGTTGGGGGATCAGAGTGATGTTGGCTTCATAGAATGTGTTAGGGAGTTCTCCATCTTTCTCAATTTTCTGGAACAGTTTGAGGAGAATAGGTACAAAGAACTCACACTGCTTAACAACAAAAAAACAAACAACCCGATCCAAAAATGGGCAGAGGACATGAACAGACATTTCTCAAAAGAAGATATGAATATGGCCAATAGACACATGAAAAGATGTTCATCATCGCTAATCATCAGGGAAATGCAAATCAAAACTACACTAAGATATCACCTTACCCCCGTTAGATTGGCAAAAACATCCAAAACCAAGAACGACAAATGTTGGAGAGGTTGTGGAGAAAGAGGAACCCTCATACACTGTTGGTGGGAATGCAAACTGGTACAGCCACTATGGAAAACAGTATGGAGATTTCTCAAAAAGTTAAAAATAGAAATACCCTATGACCCAGCCATCCCATTACTGGGTATCTATCCTAAGAACCTGATATCAGATATCTCAAGAGTCCGTTGCACCCCTATGTTCATCGCAGCATTATTTACAATAGCCAAGACGTGGAACCAGCCTACATGCCCAGAAACTGATGATTGGATAAAGAAGATGTGGTATATATACACAAAGGAATACTACTCAGCCAGAAAAAAAGACGACATTGGCCCCTTCACAACAATGTGGATGGACCTCGAGGGCATTATGTTAAGCGAAATAAGTCAGTCAGAGAAAGACGAACTCTATATGACTCCACTCATAGGTGGAAATTAGTATATTGAGCAGGAGATCTGATCGGTGGTTACCAGGGAAAAGGAGGGGTGGGGGGAGGGCACGGAGGGGGAAGTGGTGTTCCCACTACATGACTAACAAAAATGTACAACTGAAATTTCACAAGCTTGTAATCCATCATAACATTAATAAACAAACAAACAAACAAAAAGATGCTTTGGGGCCAATCGGCCCCTATGGAAAGAACGCAGCACTTTGTGCCTTGCAGCTCTAGGGCAATGTAGCACACCCAGAGCAGAAGTTCTACTTCAGCCAGATCAGGCCCGCAAAGAAACTGCGTTTCACAGGCCTTTGTAAGAGATGTTCCCTGTAGGCTGTTAGAGCACTGTGCAGAGCGAGTTGTTCCTTAGCTTCCCAACGAGCTGGAAGCAAGATGCTTTCGGGCCCTTCTCACCCTTTGGAAAGAAGGCAGCACTTTGTGCCTTGCAGCTCTAGGGCAATGTAGCACACCCAGAGCCGAAGTTCTACTTCAGCTAGATCAGACCTGCAAAGAAACTGCGTTTCACAGGCCTTTGTAAGAGATGTTCCCGGTAGGCTGTTAGAGCACTGTGCAGAGCGACTAGTTTCTTAGCTTCCCAGAGAGCTGGAAGAAAGATGCTTTGGGGCCCATCTGACCCTATGGAAAGAACGCAGCACTTTGTGCCTTGCAGCTCTAGGGCAATGCAGCACACCCCGTGCAGAAGTTCTACTTCAGCCAGATCAGGCCTGCAAAGAAACTGCGTTTCACAGGCCTTTGTAAGAGATGTTCCCGGTAGGCTGTTAGAGCACTGTGCAGAGCGAGTTGTTTCTTAGCTTCCCAGAGAGCTGGAAGCAAGATGCTTTGGGGCCCGTTAATTGTATACGCTGCTACTTTGCTGTAGTTGTTGATTATTTCTAATAGTTTTTCCGTGGATTCTTTGGGGTTTTCTAGGTATAAGATCATGTCGTCGGCAAACAACGCGAGTTTTACTTCTTCGTTACCTATTTGGATTCCTTTTATTTTTTTTTCCTGCCGAATTGCTCTGGCCAGCACCTCCAGTACTATGTTGAATAGGAGTGGTGAAAGTGGGCACCCTTGTCTTGTTCCTGTCCTCAGAGGGATGGCTTTCAGCTTTTGTCCATTGAGTATGATGTTGGCTGTGGGTCTATCATATATGGCCTTTATTATGTTGAGGTACTTTCCTTCTACATCCATTTTACTGAGGGTTTTTATCATAAATGGGTGTTGGATCTTGTCGAATGCTTTCTCTGCGTCTATTGAGATGATCATGTGGTTTTTGTTTTTCATTTTGTTGATGTAGTGTATCACGTTGATTGACTTGCGGGTGTTGAACCATCCCTGTGTCCCTGGTATAAATCCCACTTGATCATGGTGTATAATCTTTTTGATGTATTGCTGTAATCGGTTTGCCAAAATTTGGTTGAGGATTTTTGCATCTATGTTCATCAGTGATATCGGCCTGTAGTTCTCCTTCTTTGTGTTGTCCTTGTCAGGTTTGGGGATCAGAGTGATGTTGGCTTCATAGAATGTGTTAGGGAGTTCTCCATCTTTCTCAATTTTCTGGAACAGTTTGAGGAGAATAGCTACAAAGAACTCACACTGCTTAACAACAAAAAAACAAACAACCCGATCAAAAAATGGGCAGAGGACATGAACAGACATTTCTCCAAAGAAGATATGAATATGGCCAATAGACACATGAAAAGATGTTCATCATCGCTAATCATCAGGGAAATGCAAATCAAAACTACACTAAGATATCACCTTACCCCCGTTAGATTGGCAAAAACATCCAAAACCAAGAACGACGAATGTTGGAGAGGTTGTGGAGAAAGAGGAACCCTCATACACTGTTGGTGGGAATGCAAACTGGTACAGCCACTATGGAAAACAGTATGGAGATTTCTCAAAAAGTTAAAAATAGAAATACCCTATGACCCAGCCATCCCATTAGTGGGTATCTATCCTAAGAACCTGATATCAGATATCTCAAGAGTCCGTTGCACCCCTATGTTCATCGCAGCATTATTTACAATAGCCAAGACGTGGAACCAGCCTACATGCCCAGAAACTGATGATTGGATAAAGAAGATGTGGTATATATACACAAAGGAATACTACTCAGCCAGAAAAAAAGACGACATTGGCCCCTTCACAACAATGTGGATGGACCTCGAGGGCATTATGTTAAGCGAAATAAGTCAGTCAGAGAAAGACGAACTCTATATGACTCCACTCATAGGTGGAAATTAGTATATTGAGAAGGAGATCTGATCGGTGGTTACCAGGGAAAAAGGGGGGTGGGGGGAGGGCACGGAGTGGGAAGTGGTGTTCCCACAACATGACTAACAAAAATGTACAACTGAAATTTCACAAGGATGTAATCCATCATAACATTAATGAACAAAAAAAAAAAATAAAGATGCTTTGGGGCCCATCTGCCCCTATGAAAAGAACGCAGCACTTTGTGCCTTGCAGCTCTATGGCAATGTAGCACACCCAGAGCAGAAGTTCTACTTCAGCCAGATCAGGCCCGCAAAGAAACTGCGTTTCACAGGCCTTTGTAAGAGATGTTCCCGGTAGGCTGATAGAGCACTGTGCAGAGCGAGTTGTTTCTTAGCTTCCCAAAGACCTGGAAGCAAGATGCTTTGGGGCCCTTCTCACCCTTTGGAAAGAAGGCAGCACTTTGTGCCTTACAGCTCTAGGGCAATGTAGCACACCCAGAGCAGAAGTTCTTCTTCAGCCAGATCAGGCCTGCAAAGAAACTGCGTTTCACAGGCCTTTGTAAGAGATGTTCCCGGTAGGCTGTTAGAGCACTGTGCAGAGCGAGTTGTTTCTTAGCTTCCCAAACAGCCGGATGCAAGATGCTTTGGGGCCCTTCTCACCCTTTGGAAAGAAGTCAGCACTTTGTGCCTTGCAGCTATAGGGCAATGTAGCACACCCAGGGCAGAAGTTGTACTTCAGCCAGATCAGGCCTGCAAAGAAACTGCGTTTCACAGGCCTTTGTAAGAGATGTTCCCGGTAGGCTGTTAGAGCACTGTGCAGAGCGAGTTGTTTCCTAGCTTCCCAAAGAGCTGGAAGCAAGATGCTTTGGGGCCCTTCTCACCCTTGGGAAAGAAGGCAGCACTTTGTGCCTTGCAGCTCTAGGGCAATGCAGCACACCCAAAGCAGAAGTTCTACTTCAGCCAGATCAGACCTGCAAAGAAACTGGTTTCACAGGCCTTTGTAAGAGATGTTCCCGGTAGGCTGTTAGAGCACTGTGCAGAGCGAGTTGTTTCTTAGCTTCCCAAGGAGCTGGAAGCAAGATGCTTTAGGGGCCATCTGCTCTTAAGGAAAGAAGGCATCACTTTGTGCCTTGCATCTCTAGGGCAATGTAGCACACCCAGAGCAGTTGTTCTACTTCTGCCAGGTCAGGCATGCAAAGAAACTGCGTTTCACAGGCCTTTGTAAGAGATGTTCCCGGTAGGCTGTTAGAGCACTGTGCAGAGCGAGTTGTTTCTTAGCTTCCCAAAGAGCTGGAAGCAAGATGCTTTGGGGCCCTTCTCACCCTTTGGAAAGAAGGCAGCACTTTGTGCCTTACAGCTCTAGGGCAATGTAGCACACCCAGAGCAGAAGTTCTTCTTCAGCCAGATCAGGCCTGCAAAGAAACTGCGTTTCACAGGCCTTTGTAAGAGATGTTTCCGGTAGGCTGTTAGAGCACTGTGCAGAGCGAGTTGTTTCTTAGCTTCCCAAACAGCCGGATGCAAGATGCTTTGGGGCCCTTCTCACCCTTTGGAAAGAAGTCAGCACTTTGTGCCTTGCAGCTATAGGGCAATGTAGCACACCCAGGGCAGAAGTTGTACTTCAGCCAGATCAGGCCTGCAAAGAAACTGCGTTTCACAGGCCTTTGTAAGAGATGTTCCCGGTAGGCTGTAAGAGCACTGTGCAGAGCGAGTTGTTTCCTAGCTTCCCAAAGAGCTGGAAGCAAGATGCTTTGGGGCCCTGCTCACCCTTGGGAAAGAAGGCAGCACTTTGTGCCTTGCAGCTCTAGGGCAATGTAGCACACCCAAAGCAGAAGTTCTACTTCAGCCAGATCAGACCTGCAAAGAAACTGCGTTTCACAGGCCTTTGTAAGAGATGTTCCCGGTGGGCTGTTAGAGCACTGTGCAGAGCGAGTTGTTTCTTAGCTTCCCAAGGAGCTGGAAGCAAGATGCTTTAGGGGCCATCTGCTCTTAAGGAAAGAATGCATCACTTTGTGCCTTGCATCTCTAGGGCAATGTAGCACACCCAGAGCAGTTGTTCTACTTCTGCCAGGTCAGGCATGCAAAGAAACTGCGTTTCACAGGCCTTTGTAAGAGATGTTCCCGGTAGGCTGTTAGAGCACTGTGCAGAGCTACTTGTTTCTTAGCTTCCCAAAGAGCTGGAAGCAAGATGCTTTGGGGCCCTCTCACCCTTTGGAAACAAGTCAGCACTTTGTGACTTGCCGCTCTAGGGCAATGTAGCACACCCAGAGCCGAAGTTCTACTTCAGCTAGATCAGACCTGCAAAGAAACTTCGTTTCACAGGCCTTTGTAAGAGATGTTCCCGGTAGGCTGTAAGAGCATTGTTCAGAGCGACTAGTTTCTTAGCTTCCCAGAGAGCTGGAAGCATGATGCTTTGGGGCCCATCTGCCCCTATGGAAAGATCGCAGCACTTTGTGCCTTTCAGCTCTAGGGCAATGCAGCACACCCCGAGCAGAAGTTCTACTTCAGCCAGATCAGGCCTGCAAAGAAACTGCGTTTCACAACCTTTGTAAGAGATGTTCCCGGTAGGCTGTTAGAGCACTGTGCAGAGCGAGTTGTTTCTTAGCTTCCCAGAGAGCTGGAAGCAAGATGCTTTGGGGCCCGTTAATTTTATACCCTGCTACTTTGCTGCAGTTGTTGATTATTTCTAATAGTTTTTCTGTGGATTCTTTGGGGTTTTCTATGTATAAGATCATGTCGTCTGCACACAACGCGAGGTTTACTTCTTCGTTACCTATTTGGATTCCTTTTATTTTTTTTTCCTGCCGAATTGCTCTGGCCAGCACCTCCAGTACTATGTTGAATAGGAGTGGTGAAAGTGGGCACCCTTGTCTTGTTCCTGTCCTCAGAGGGATGGCTTTCAGCTTTTGTCCATTGAGTATGCTGTTGGCTGTGGGTCTATCATATATGGCCTTTATTATGTTGAGGTACTTTCCTTCTATACCCATTTTACTGAGGGTTTTTATCATAAATGGGTGTTGGATCTTGTCAAATGCTTTCTCTGCGTCTATTGAGATGATCATGTGGTTTTTGTTTTTCATTTTGTTGATGTAGTGTATCACGTTGATTGACTTGCGGGTGTTGAACCATCCCTGTGTCCCTGGTATAAATCCCACTTGATCATGGTGTATAATCTTTTTGATGTATTGCTGTAATCGGTTTGCCAAAATTTTGTTGAGGATTTTTGCATCTATGTTCATCAGTGATATCGGCCTGTAGTTCTCCTTCTTTGTGTTGTCCTTGTCAGGTTGGGGGATCAGAGTGATGTTGGCTTCATAGAATGTGTTAGGGAGTTCTCCATCTTTCTCAATTTTCTGGAACAGTTTGAGGAGAATAGGTACAAAGAACTCACACTGCTTAACAACAAAAAAACAAACAACCCGATCAAAAAATGGGCAGAGGACATGAACAGACATTTCTCCAAAGAAGATATGAATATGGCCAATAGACACATGAAAAGATGTTCATCATCGCTAATCATCAGGGAAATGCAAATCAAAACTACACTAAGATATCACCTTACCCCCGTTAGATTGGCAAAAACATCCAAAACCAAGAACGACGAATGTTGGAGAGGTTGTGGAGAAAGAGGAACCCTCATACACTGTTGGTGGGAATGCAAACTGGTACAGCCACTATGGAAAACAGTATGGAGATTTCTCAAAAAGTTAAAAATAGAAATACCCTATGACCCAGCCATCCCATTAGTGGGTATCTATCCTAAGAACCTGATATCAGATATCTCAAGAGTCCGTTGCACCCCTATGTTCATCGCAGCATTATTTACAATAGCCAAGACGTGGAACCAGCCTACATGCCCAGAAACTGATGATTGGATAAAGAAGATGTGGTATATATACACAAAGGAATACTACTCAGCCAGAAAAAAAGACGACATTGGCCCCTTCACAACAATGTGGATGGACCTCGAGGGCATTATGTTAAGCGAAATAAGTCAGTCAGAGAAAGACGAACTCTTATGACTCCACTCATAGGTGGAAATTAGTATATTGAGAAGGAGATCTGATCGGTGGTTACCAGGGAAAAGGGGGGGTGGGGGGAGGGCACGGAGTGGGAAGTGGTGTTCCCACAACATGACTAACAAAAATGTACAACTGAAATTTCACAAGGATGTAATCCATCATAACATTAATGAACAAAAAAAAAAAATAAAGATGCTTTGGGGCCCATCTGCCCCTATGAAAAGAACGCAGCACTTTGTGCCTTGCAGCTCTATGGCAATGTAGCACACCCAGAGCAGAAGTTCTACTTCAGCCAGATCAGGCCCGCAAAGAAACTGCGTTTCACAGGCCTTTGTAAGAGATGTTCCCGGTAGGCTGATAGAGCACTGTGCAGAGCGAGTTGTTTCTTAGCTTCCCAAAGACCTGGAAGCAAGATGCTTTGGGGCCCTTCTCACCCTTTGGAAAGAAGGCAGCACTTTGTGCCTTACAGCTCTAGGGCAATGTAGCACACCCAGAGCAGAAGTTCTTCTTCAGCCAGATCAGGCCTGCAAAGAAACTGCGTTTCACAGGCCTTTGTAAGAGATGTTCCCGGTAGGCTGTTAGAGCACTGTGCAGAGCGAGTTGTTTCTTAGCTTCCCAAACAGCCGGATGCAAGATGCTTTGGGGCCCTTCTCACCCTTTGGAAAGAAGTCAGCACTTTGTGCCTTGCAGCTATAGGGCAATGTAGCACACCCAGGGCAGAAGTTGTACTTCAGCCAGATCAGGCCTGCAAAGAAACTGCGTTTCACAGGCCTTTGTAAGAGATGTTCCCGGTAGGCTGTTAGAGCACTGTGCAGAGCGAGTTGTTTCCTAGCTTCCCAAAGAGCTGGAAGCAAGATGCTTTGGGGCCCTTCTCACCCTTGGGAAAGAAGGCAGCACTTTGTGCCTTGCAGCTCTAGGGCAATGTAGCACACCCAAAGCAGAAGTTCTACTTCAGCCAGATCAGACCTGCAAAGAAACTGGTTTCACAGGCCTTTGTAAGAGATGTTCCCGGTAGGCTGTTAGAGCACTGTGCAGAGCGAGTTGTTTCTTAGCTTCCCAAGGAGCTGGAAGCAAGATGCTTTAGGGGCCATCTGCTCTTAAGGAAAGAAGGCATCACTTTGTGCCTTGCATCTCTAGGGCAATGTAGCACACCCAGAGCAGTTGTTCTACTTCTGCCAGGTCAGGCATGCAAAGAAACTGCGTTTCACAGGCCTTTGTAAGAGATGTTCCCGGTAGGCTGTTAGAGCACTGTGCAGAGCGAGTTGTTTCTTAGCTTCCCAAAGAGCTGGAAGCAAGATGCTTTGGGGCCCTTCTCACCCTTTGGAAAGAAGGCAGCACTTTGTGCCTTACAGCTCTAGGGCAATGTAGCACACCCAGAGCAGAAGTTCTTCTTCAGCCAGATCAGGCCTGCAAAGAAACTGCGTTTCACAGGCCTTTGTAAGAGATGTTTCCGGTAGGCTGTTAGAGCACTGTGCAGAGCGAGTTGTTTCTTAGCTTCCCAAACAGCCGGATGCAAGATGCTTTGGGGCCCTTCTCACCCTTTGGAAAGAAGTCAGCACTTTGTGCCTTGCAGCTATAGGGCAATGTAGCACACCCAGGGCAGAAGTTGTACTTCAGCCAGATCAGGCCTGCAAAGAAACTGCGTTTCACAGGCCTTTGTAAGAGATGTTCCCGGTAGGCTGTAAGAGCACTGTGCAGAGCGAGTTGTTTCCTAGCTTCCCAAAGAGCTGGAAGCAAGATGCTTTGGGGCCCTGCTCACCCTTGGGAAAGAAGGCAGCACTTTGTGCCTTGCAGCTCTAGGGCAATGTAGCACACCCAAAGCAGAAGTTCTACTTCAGCCAGATCAGACCTGCAAAGAAACTGCGTTTCACAGGCCTTTGTAAGAGATGTTCCCGGTGGGCTGTTAGAGCACTGTGCAGAGCGAGTTGTTTCTTAGCTTCCCAAGGAGCTGGAAGCAAGATGCTTTAGGGGCCATCTGCTCTTAAGGAAAGAATGCATCACTTTGTGCCTTGCATCTCTAGGGCAATGTAGCACACCCAGAGCAGTTGTTCTACTTCTGCCAGGTCAGGCATGCAAAGAAACTGCGTTTCACAGGCCTTTGTAAGAGATGTTCCCGGTAGGCTGTTAGAGCACTGTGCAGAGCTACTTGTTTCTTAGCTTCCCAAAGAGCTGGAAGCAAGATGCTTTGGGGCCCTCTCACCCTTTGGAAAGAAGGCAGCACTTTGTGACTTGCCGCTCTAGGGCAATGTAGCACACCCAGAGCCGAAGTTCTACTTCAGCTAGATCAGACCTGCAAAGAAACTTCGTTTCACAGGCCTTTGTAAGAGATGTTCCCGGTAGGCTGTAAGAGCATTGTTCAGAGCGACTAATTTCTTAGCTTCCCAGAGAGCTGGAAGCATGATGCTTTGGGGCCCATCTGCCCCTATGGAAAGATCGCAGCACTTTGTGCCTTTCAGCTCTAGGGCAATGCAGCACACCCCGAGCAGAAGTTCTACTTCAGCCAGATCAGGCCTGCAAAGAAACTGCGTTTCACAGGCCTTTGTAAGAGATGTTCCCGGTAGGCTGTTGGAGCACTGTGCAGAGCGAGTTGTTTCTTAGCTTCCCAGAGAGCTCTAAGCAAGATGCTTTGGGGCCCGTTAACTTTATACCCTGCTACTTTGCTGTAGTTGTTGATTATTTCTAATAGTTTTTCTGTGGATTCTTTGGGGTTTTCTATGTATAAGATCATGTCGTCTGCAAACAACGCGAGTTTTACTTCTTCGTTACCTATTTGGACTCCTTTTATTTATTTTTCCTGCCGAATTGCTCTGGCCAGCACCTCCAGTACTATGTTGAATAGGAGTGGTGAAAGTGGGCACCCTTGTCTTGTTCCTGTCCTCAGAGGGATGGCTTTCAGCTTTTGTCCATTGAGTATGCTGTTGGCTGTGGGTCTATCATATATGGCCTTTATTATGTTGAGGTACTTTCCTTCTATACCCATTTTACTGAGGGTTTTTATCATAAATGGGTGTTGGATCTTGTCGAATGCTTTCTCTGCGTCTATTGAGATGATCATGTGGTTTTTGTTTTTCATTTTGTTGATGTAGTGTATCACGTTGATTGACTTGCGGGTGTTGAACCATCCCTGTGTCCCTGGTATAAATCCCACTTGATCATGGTGTATAATCTTTTTGATGTATTGCTGTAATCGGTTTGCCAAAATTTTGTTGAGGATTTTTGCATCTATGTTCATCAGTGATATCGGCCTGTAGTTCTCCTTCTTTGTGTTGTCCTTGTCAGGTTGGGGGATCAGAGTGATGTTGGCTTCATAGAATGTGTTAGGGAGTTCTCCATCTTTCTCAATTTTCTGGAACAGTTTGAGGAGAATAGGTACAAAGAACTCACACTGCTTAACAACAAAAAAACAAACAACCCGATCAAAAAATGGGCAGAGGACATGAACAGACATTTCTCCAAAGAAGATATGAATATGGCCAATAGACACATGAAAAGATGTTCATCATCGCTAATCATCAGGGAAATGCAAATCAAAACTACACTAAGATATCACCTTACCCCCGTTAGATTGGCAAAAACATCCAAAACCAAGAACGACGAATGTTGGAGAGGTTGTGGAGAAAGAGGAACCCTCATACACTGTTGGTGGGAATGCAAACTGGTACAGCCACTATGGAAAACAGTATGGAGATTTCTCAAAAAGTTAAAAATAGAAATACCCTATGACCCAGCCATCCCATTAGTGGGTATCTATCCTAAGAACCTGATATCAGATATCTCAAGAGTCCGTTGCACCCCTATGTTCATCGCAGCATTATTTACAATAGCCAAGACGTGGAACCAGCCTACATGCCCAGAAACTGATGATTGGATAAAGAAGATGTGGTATATATACACAAAGGAATACTACTCAGCCAGAAAAAAAGACGACATTGGCCCCTTCACAACAATGTGGATGGACCTCGAGGGCATTATGTTAAGCGAAATAAGTCAGTCAGAGAAAGACGAACTCTATATGACTCCACTCATAGGTGGAAATTAGTATATTGAGAAGGAGATCTGATCGGTGGTTACCAGGGAAAAGGGGGGGTGGGGGGAGGGCACGGAGTGGGAAGTGGTGTTCCCACAACATGACTAACAAAAATGTACAACTGAAATTTCACAAGGATGTAATCCATCATAACATTAATGAACAAAAAAAAAAAATAAAGATGCTTTGGGGCCCATCTGCCCCTATGAAAAGAACGCAGCACTTTGTGCCTTGCAGCTCTATGGCAATGTAGCACACCCAGAGCAGAAGTTCTACTTCAGCCAGATCAGGCCCGCAAAGAAACTGCGTTTCACAGGCCTTTGTAAGAGATGTTCCCGGTAGGCTGATAGAGCACTGTGCAGAGCGAGTTGTTTCTTAGCTTCCCAAAGACCTGGAAGCAAGATGCTTTGGGGCCCTTCTCACCCTTTGGAAAGAAGGCAGCACTTTGTGCCTTACAGCTCTAGGGCAATGTAGCACACCCAGAGCAGAAGTTCTTCTTCAGCCAGATCAGGCCTGCAAAGAAACTGCGTTTCACAGGCCTTTGTAAGAGATGTTCCCGGTAGGCTGTTAGAGCACTGTGCAGAGAGACTTGTTTCTTAGCTTCCCAAACAGCCGGATGCAAGATGCTTTGGGGCCCTTCTCACCCTTTGGAAAGAAGTCAGCACTTTGTGCCTTGCAGCTATAGGGCAATGTAGCACACCCAGGGCAGAAGTTGTACTTCAGCCAGATCAGGCCTGCAAAGAAACTGCGTTTCACAGGCCTTTGTAAGAGATGTTCCCGGTAGGCTGTTAGAGCACTGTGCAGAGCGAGTTGTTTCCTAGCTTCCCAAAGAGCTGGAAGCAAGATGCTTTGGGGCCCTTCTCACCCTTGGGAAAGAAGGCAGCACTTTGTGCCTTGCAGCTCTAGGGCAATGTAGCACACCCAAAGCAGAAGTTCTACTTCAGCCAGATCAGACCTGCAAAGAAACTGGTTTCACAGGCCTTTGTAAGAGATGTTCCCGGTAGGCTGTTAGAGCACTGTGCAGAGCGAGTTGTTTCTTAGCTTCCCAAGGAGCTGGAAGCAAGACGCTTTAGGGGCCATCTGCTCTTAAGGAAAGAAGGCATCACTTTGTGCCTTGCATCTCTAGGGCAATGTAGCACACCCAGAGCAGTTGTTCTACTTCTGCCAGGTCAGGCATGCAAAGAAACTGCGTTTCACAGGCCTTTGTAAGAGATGTTCCCGGTAGGCTGTTAGAGCACTGTGCAGAGCGAGTTGTTTCTTAGCTTCCCAAAGAGCTGGAAGCAAGATGCTTTGGGGCCCTTCTCACCCTTTGGAAAGAAGGCAGCACTTTGTGCCTTACAGCTCTAGGGCAATGTAGCACACCCAGAGCAGAAGTTCTTCTTCAGCCAGATCAGGCCTGCAAAGAAACTGCGTTTCACAGGCCTTTGTAAGAGATGTTTCCGGTAGGCTGTTAGAGCACTGTGCAGAGCGAGTTGTTTCTTAGCTTCCCAAACAGCCGGATGCAAGATGCTTTGGGGCCCTTCTCACCCTTTGGAAAGAAGTCAGCACTTTGTGCCTTGCAGCTATAGGGCAATGTAGCACACCCAGGGCAGAAGTTGTACTTCAGCCAGATCAGGCCTGCAAAGAAACTGCGTTTCACAGGCCTTTGTAAGAGATGTTCCCGGTAGGCTGTAAGAGCACTGTGCAGAGCGAGTTGTTTCCTAGCTTCCCAAAGAGCTGGAAGCAAGATGCTTTGGGGCCCTGCTCACCCTTGGGAAAGAAGGCAGCACTTTGTGCCTTGCATCTCTAGGGCAATGTAGCACACCCAAAGCAGAAGTTCTACTTCAGCCAGATCAGACCTGCAAAGAAACTGCGTTTCACAGGCCTTTGTAAGAGATGTTCCCGGTGGGCTGTTAGAGCACTGTGCAGAGCGAGTTGTTTCTTAGCTTCCCAAGGAGCTGGAAGCAAGATGCTTTAGGGGCCATCTGCTCTTAAGGAAAGAATGCATCACTTTGTGCCTTGCATCTCTAGGGCAATGTAGCACACCCAGAGCAGTTGTTCTACTTCTGCCAGGTCAGGCATGCAAAGAAACTGCGTTTCACAGGCCTTTGTAAGAGATGTTCCCGGTAGGCTGTTAGAGCACTGTGCAGAGCTACTTGTTTCTTAGCTTCCCAAAGAGCTGGAAGCAAGATGCTTTGGGGCCCTCTCACCCTTTTCAAAGAAGGCAGCACTTTGTGACTTGCCGCTCTAGGGCAATGTAGCACACCCAGAGCCGAAGTTCTACTTCAGCTAGATCAGACCTGCAAAGAAACTTCGTTTCACAGGCCTTTGTAAGAGATGTTCCCGGTAGGCTGTAAGAGCATTGTTCAGAGCGACTAGTTTCTTAGCTTCCCAGAGAGCTGGAAGCATGATGCTTTGGGGCCCATCTGCCCCTATGGAAAGATCGCAGCACTTTGTGCCTTTCAGCTCTAGGGCAATGCAGCACACCCCGAGCAGAAGTTCTACTTCAGCCAGATCAGGCCTGCAAAGAAACTGCGTTTCACAACCTTTGTAAGAGATGTTCCCGGTAGGCTGTTAGAGCACTGTGCAGAGCGAGTTGTTTCTTAGCTTCCCAGAGAGCTGGAAGCAAGATGCTTTGGGGCCCGTTAATTTTATACCCTGCTACTTTGCTGTAGTTGTTGATTATTTCTAATAGTTTTTCTGTGGATTCTTTGGGGTTTTCTATGTATAAGATCATGTCGTCTGCAAACAACGTGAGTTTTCCTTCTTCGTTACCTATTTGGATTCCTTTTATTTTTTTATTTCCTGCCGAATTGCTCTGGCCAGCACCTCCAGTACTATGTTGAATAGGAGTGGTGAAAGTGGGCACCCTTGTCTTGTTCCTGTCCTCAGAGGGATGGCTTTCAGCTTTTGTCCATTGAGTATGATGTTGGCTGTGGGTCTATCATATATGGCCTTTATTATGTTGAGGTTCTTTCCTTCTATACCCATTTTACTGAGGGTTTTTATCATAAATGGGTGTTGGATCTTGTCGAATGCTTTCTCTGCGTCTATTGAGATGATCATGTGGTTTTTGTTTTTCATTTTGTTGATGTAGTGTATCACGTTGATTGACTTGCGGGTGTTGAACCATCCCTGTGTCCCTGGTATAAATCCCACTTGATCATGGTGTATAATCTTTTTGATGTATTGCTGTAATCGGTTTGCCAAAATTTTGTTGAGGATTTTTGCATCTATGTTCATCAGTGATATCGGCCTGTAGTTCTCCTTCTTTGTGTTGTCCTTGTCAGGTTGGGGGATCAGAGTGATGTTGGCTTCATAGAATGTGTTAGGGAGTTCTCCATCTTTCTCAATTTTCTGGAACAGTTTGAGGAGAATAGGTACAAAGAACTCACACTGCTTAACAACAAAAAAACAAACAACCCGATCCAAAAATGGGCAGAGGACATGAACAGACATTTCTCAAAAGAAGATAGGAATATGGCCAATAGACACATGAAAAGATGTTCATCATCGCTAATCATCAGGGAAATGCAAATCAAAACTACACTAAGATATCACCTTACCCCCGTTAGATTGGCAAAAACATCCAAAACCAAGAACGACAAATGTTGGAGAGGTTGTGGAGAAAGAGGAACCCTCATACACTGTTGGTGGGAATGCAAACTGGTACAGCCACTATGGAAAACAGTATGGAGATTTCTCAAAAAGTTAAAAATAGAAATACCCTATGACCCAGCCATCCCATTACTGGGTATCTATCCTAAGAACCTGATATCAGATATCTCAAGAGTCCGTTGCACCCCTATGTTCATCGCAGCATTATTTACAATAGCCAAGACGTGGAACCAGCCTACATGCCCAGAAACTGATGATTGGATAAAGAAGATGTGGTATATATACACAATGGAATACTACTCAGCCATAAAAAAAGACGACATTGGCCCATTCACAACAATGTCGATGGACCTCGAGGGCATTATGTTAAGCGAAATAAGTCAGTCAGAGAAAGACGAACTCTATATGACTCCACTCATAGGTGGAAATTAGTATATTGAGAAGGAGATCTGATCGGTGGTTACCAGGGAAAAGGGGGGGTGGGGGGGGGCACGGAGTGGGAAGTGGTGTTCCCACAACATGACTAACAAAAATGTACAACTGAAATTTCACAAGCTTGTAATCCATCATAACATTAATAAACAAAAAAAAAAAAAAAAGATGCTTTGGGGCCCATCTGCCCCTATGGAAAGAACGCAGCACTTTGTGCCTTGCAGCTCTAGGGCAATGTAGCACACCCAGAGCAGAAGTTCTACTTCAGGTAGATCAGGCCCGCAAAGAAACTGCGTTTCACAGGCCTTTGTAAGAGATGTTCCCGGTAGGCTGTTAGAGCACTGTGCAGAGCGAGTTGTTTCTTAGCTTCCCAAAGAGCTGGAAGCAAGATGCTTTGGGGCCCTTCTCACCCTTTGGAAAGAAGGCAGCACTTTGTGCCTTACAGCTCTAGGGCAATGTAGCACACCCAGAGCAGAAGTTCTTCTTCAGCCAGATCAGGCCTGCAAAGAAACTGCGTTTCACAGGCCTTTGTAAGAGATGTTCCCGGTAGGCTGTTAGAGCACTGTGCAGAGCGAGTTGTTTCTTAGCTTCCCAAACAGCCGGATGCAAGATGCTTTGGGGCCCTTCTCACCCTTTGGAATGAAGTCAGCACTTTGTGCCTTGCAGCTATAGGGCAATGTAGCACACCCAGGGCAGAAGTTGTACTTCAGCCAGATCAGGCCTGCAAAGAAACTGCGTTTCACAGGCCTTTGTAAGAGATGTCCCCGGTAGGCTGTTAGAGCACTGTGCAGAGCGAGTTGTTTCCTAGCTTCCCAAAGAGCTGGAAGCAAGATTCTTTGGGGCCCTGCTCACCCTTGGGAAAGAAGGCGGCACTTTGTGCCTTGCAGCTCTAGGGCAATGTAGCACACCCAAAGCAGAAGTTCTACTTCAGCCAGATCAGACCTGCAAAGAAACTGCGTTTCACAGGCCTTTGTAAGAGATGTTCCCGGTGGGCTGTTAGAGCACTGTGCAGAGCGAGTTGTTTCTTAGCTTCCCAAGGAGCTGGAAGCAAGATGCTTTAGGGGCCATCTGCTCTTAAGGAAAGAAGGCATCACTTTGTGCCTTGCATCTCTAGGGCAATGTAGCACACCCAGAGCAGTTGTTCTACTTCTGCCAGGTCAGGCATGCAAAGAAACTGCGTTTCACAGGCCTTTGTAAGAGATGTTCCCGGTAGGCTGTAAGAGCACTGTTCAGAGCGACTAGTTTCTTAGCTTCCCAGAGAGCTGGAAGCATGATGCTTTGGGGCCCATCTGCCCCTATGGAAAGATCGCAGCACTTTGTGCCTTTCAGCTCTAGGGCAATGCAGCACACCCCGAGGAGAAGTTCTACTTCAGCCAGATCAGGCCTGCAAAGAAACTGCGTTTCACAACCTTTGTAAGAGATGTTCCCGGTAGGCTGTTAGAGCACTGTGCTGAGCGAGTTGTTTCTTAGCTTCCCAGAGAGCTGGAAGCAAGATGCTTTGGGGCCCGTTAATTTTATACCCTGCTACTTTGCTGTAGTTGTTGATTATTTCTAATAGTTTTTCTGTGGATTCTTTGGGGTTATCTATGTATAAGATCATGTCGTCTGCAAACAACGTGAGTTTTACTTCTTCGTTACCTATTTGGATTCCTTTTATTTTTTTTTCCTGCCGAATTGCTCTGGCCAGCACCTCCAGTACTATGTTGAATAGGAGTGGTGAAAGTGGGCACCCTTGTCTTGTTCCTGTCCTCAGAGGGATGGCTTTCAGCTTTTGTCTATTGAGTATGCTGTTGGCTGTGGGTCTATCATATATGGCCTTTATTATGTTGAGGTACTTTCCTTCTATACCCATTTTACTGAGGGTTTTTATCATAAATGGGTGTTGGATCTTGTCGAATGCTTTCTCTGCGTCTATTGAGATGATCATGTGGTTTTTGTTTTTCATTTTGTTGATGTAGTGTATCACGTTGATTGACTTGCGGGTGTTGAAACATCCCTGTGTCCCTGGTATAAATCCCACTTGATCATGGTGTATAATCTTTTTGATGTATTGCTGTAATCGGTTTGCCAAAATTTTGTTGAGGATTTTTGCATCTATGTTCATCAGTGATATCGGCCTGTAGTTCTCCTTCTTTGTGTTGTCCTTGTCAGGTTGGGGGATCAGAGTGATGTTGGCTTCATAGAATGTGTTAGGGAGTTCTCCATCTTTCTCAATTTTCTGGAACAGTTTGAGGAGAATAGGTACAAAGAACTCACACTGCTTAACAACAAAAAAACAAACAACCCGATCAAAAAATGGGCAGAGGACATGAACAGACATTTCTCAAAAGAAGATATGAATATGGCCAATAGACACATGAAAAGATGTTCATCATCGCTAATCATCAGGGAAATGCAAATCAAAACTACACTAAGATATCACCTTACCCTCGTTAGATTGGCAAAAACATCCAAAACCAAGAACGACAAATGTTGGAGAGGTTGTGGAGAAAGAGGAACCCTCATACACTGTTGGTGGGAATGCAAACTGGTACAGCCACTATGGAAAACAGTATGGAGATTTCTCAAAAAGTTAAAAATAGAAATACCCTATGACCCAGCCATCCCATTACTGGGTATCTATCCTAAGAACCTGATATCAGATATCTCAAGAGTCCGTTGCACCCCTATGTTCATCGCAGCATTATTTACAATAGCCAAGACGTGGAACCAGCCTACATGCCCAGAAACTGATGATTGGATAAAGAAGATGTGGTATATATACACAATGGAATACTACTCAGCCATAAAAAAAGACGACATTGGCCCATTCACAACAATGTCGATGGACCTCGAGGGCATTATGTTAAGCGAAATAAGTCAGTCAGAGAAAGACGAACTCTATATGACTCCACTCATAGGTGGAAATTAGTATATTGAGAAGGAGATCTGATCGGTGGTTACCAGGGAAAAGGGGGGGTGGGGGGAGGGCACGGAGTGGGAAGTGGTGTTCCCACAACATGACTAACAAAAATGTACAACTGAAATTTCACAAGCTTGTAATCCATCATAACATTAATAAACAAAAAAAAAAAAAAAGATGCTTTGGGGCCCATCTGCCCCTATGGAAAGAACGCAGCACTTTGTGCCTTGCAGCTCTAGGGCAATGTAGCACACCCAGAGCAGAAGTTCTACTTCAGCCAGATCAGGCCCGCAAAGAAACTGCGTTTCACAGGCCTTTGTAAGAGATGTTCCCGGTAGGCTGATAGAGCACTGTGCAGAGCGAGTTGTTTCTTAGCTTCCCAAAGAGCTGGAAGCAAGATGCTTTGGGGCCCTTCTCACCCTTTGGAAAGAAGGCAGCACTTTGTGCCTTACAGCTCTAGGGCAATGTAGCACACCCAGAGCAGAAGTTCTTCTTCAGCCAGATCAGGCCTGCAAAGAAACTGCGTTTCACAGGCCTTTGTAAGAGATGTTCCCGGTAGGCTGTTAGAGCACTGTGCAGAGCGAGTTGTTTCTTAGCTTCCCAAACAGCCGGATGCAAGATGCTTTGGGGCCCTTCTCACCCTTTGGAATGAAGTCAGCACTTTGTGCCTTGCAGCTATAGGGCAATGTAGCACACCCAGGGCAGAAGTTGTACTTCAGCCAGATCAGGCCTGCAAAGAAACTGCGTTTCACAGGCCTTTGTAAGAGATGTCCCCGGTAGGCTGTTAGAGCACTGTGCAGAGCGAGTTGTTTCCTAGCTTCCCAAAGAGCTGGAAGCAAGATTCTTTGGGGCCCTGCTCACCCTTGGGAAAGAAGGCGGCACTTTGTGCCTTGCAGCTCTAGGGCAATGTAGCACACCCAAAGCAGAAGTTCTACTTCAGCCAGATCAGACCTGCAAAGAAACTGCGTTTCACAGGCCTTTGTAAGAGATGTTCCCGGTGGGCTGTTAGAGCACTGTGCAGAGCGAGTTGTTTCTTAGCTTCCCAAGGAGCTGGAAGCAAGATGCTTTAGGGGCCATCTGCTCTTAAGGAAAGAAGGCATCACTTTGTGCCTTGCATCTCTAGGGCAATGTAGCACACCCAGAGCAGTTGTTCTACTTCTGCCAGGTCAGGCATGCAAAGAAACTGCGTTTCACAGGCCTTTGTAAGAGATGTTCCCGGTAGGCTGTAAGAGCACTGTTCAGAGCGACTAGTTTCTTAGCTTCCCAGAGAGCTGGAAGCATGATGCTTTGGGGCCCATCTGCCCCTATGGAAAGATCGCAGCACTTTGTGCCTTTCAGCTCTAGGGCAATGCAGCACACCCCGAGGAGAAGTTCTACTTCAGCCAGATCAGGCCTGCAAAGAAACTGCGTTTCACAACCTTTGTAAGAGATGTTCCCGGTAGGCTGTTAGAGCACTGTGCTGAGCGAGTTGTTTCTTAGCTTCCCAGAGAGCTGGAAGCAAGATGCTTTGGGGCCCGTTAATTTTATACCCTGCTACTTTGCTGTAGTTGTTGATTATTTCTAATAGTTTTTCTGTGGATTCTTTGGGGTTATCTATGTATAAGATCATGTCGTCTGCAAACAACGTGAGTTTTACTTCTTCGTTACCTATTTGGATTCCTTTTATTTTTTTTTCCTGCCGAATTGCTCTGGCCAGCACCTCCAGTACTATGTTGAATAGGAGTGGTGAAAGTGGGCACCCTTGTCTTGTTCCTGTCCTCAGAGGGATGGCTTTCAGCTTTTGTCTATTGAGTATGCTGTTGGCTGTGGGTCTATCATATATGGCCTTTATTATGTTGAGGTACTTTCCTTCTATACCCATTTTACTGAGGGTTTTTATCATAAATGGGTGTTGGATCTTGTCGAATGCTTTCTCTGCGTCTATTGAGATGATCATGTGGTTTTTGTTTTTCATTTTGTTGATGTAGTGTATCACGTTGATTGACTTGCGGGTGTTGAAACATCCCTGTGTCCCTGGTATAAATCCCACTTGATCATGGTGTATAATCTTTTTGATGTATTGCTGTAATCGGTTTGCCAAAATTTTGTTGAGGATTTTTGCATCTATGTTCATCAGTGATATCGGCCTGTAGTTCTCCTTCTTTGTGTTGTCCTTGTCAGGTTGGGGGATCAGAGTGATGTTGGCTTCATAGAATGTGTTAGGGAGTTCTCCATCTTTCTCAATTTTCTGGAACAGTTTGAGGAGAATAGGTACAAAGAACTCACACTGCTTAACAACAAAAAAACAAACAACCCGATCAAAAAATGGGCAGAGGACATGAACAGACATTTCTCAAAAGAAGATATGAATATGGCCAATAGACACATGAAAAGATGTTCATCATCGCTAATCATCAGGGAAATGCAAATCAAAACTACACTAAGATATCACCTTACCCTCGTTAGATTGGCAAAAACATCCAAAACCAAGAACGACAAATGTTGGAGAGGTTGTGGAGAAAGAGGAACCCTCATACACTGTTGGTGGGAATGCAAACTGGTACAGCCACTATGGAAAACAGTATGGAGATTTCTCAAAAAGTTAAAAATAGAAATACCCTATGACCCAGCCATCCCATTACTGGGTATCTATCCTAAGAACCTGATATCAGATATCTCAAGAGTCCGTTGCACCCCTATGTTCATCGCAGCATTATTTACAATAGCCAAGACGTGGAACCAGCCTACATGCCCAGAAACTGATGATTGGATAAAGAAGATGTGGTATATATACACAATGGAATACTACTCAGCCATAAAAAAAGACGACATTGGCCCATTCACAACAATGTCGATGGACCTCGAGGGCATTATGTTAAGCGAAATAAGTCAGTCAGAGAAAGACGAACTCTATATGACTCCACTCATAGGTGGAAATTAGTATATTGAGAAGGAGATCTGATCGGTGGTTACCAGGGAAAAGGGGGGGTGGGGGGAGGGCACGGAGTGGGAAGTGGTGTTCCCACAACATGACTAACAAAAATGTACAACTGAAATTTCACAAGCTTGTAATCCATCATAACATTAATAAACAAAAAAAAAAAAAAAGATGCTTTGGGGCCCATCTGCCCCTATGGAAAGAACGCAGCACTTTGTGCCTTGCAGCTCTAGGGCAATGTAGCACACCCAGAGCAGAAGTTCTACTTCAGCCAGATCAGGCCCGCAAAGAAACTGCGTTTCACAGGCCTTTGTAAGAGATGTTCCCGGTAGGCTGATAGAGCACTGTGCAGAGCGAGTTGTTTCTTAGCTTCCCAAAGAGCTGGAAGCAAGATGCTTTGGGGCCCTTCTCACCCTTTGGAAAGAAGGCAGCACTTTGTGCCTTACAGCTCTAGGGCAATGTAGCACACCCAGAGCAGAAGTTCTTCTTCAGCCAGATCAGGCCTGCAAAGAAACTGCGTTTCACAGGCCTTTGTAAGAGATGTTCCCGGTAGGCTGTTAGAGCACTGTGCAGAGCGAGTTGTTTCTTAGCTTCCCAAACAGCCGGAAGCAAGATGCTTTGGGGCCCTTCTCACCCTTTGCAAAGAAGTCAGCACTTTGTGCCTTGCAGCTATAGGGCAATGTAGCACACCCAGGGCTGAAGTTGTACTTCAGCCAGATCAGGCCTGCAAAGAAACTGCGTTTCACAGGCCTTTGTAAGAGATGTTCCCGGTAAGCTGTTAGAGCACTGTGCAGAGCGAGTTGTTTCCTAGCTTCCCAAAGAGCTGGAAGCAAGATGCTTTGGGGCCCTTCTCACCCTTGGGAAAGAAGGCAGCACTTTGTGCCTTGCAGCTCTAGGGCAATGTAGCACACCCAAAGCAGAAGTTCTACTTCAGCCAGATCAGACCTGCAAAGAAACTGCGTTTCACAGGCCTTTGTAAGAGATGTTCCCTGTAGGCTGTTAGAGCACTGTGCAGAGCGAGTTGTTTCTTAGCTTCCCAAGGAGCTGGAAGCAAGATGCTTTAGGGGCCATCTGCTCTTAAGGAAAGAAGGCAGCACTTTGTGCCTTGCATCTCTAGGGCAATGTAGCACACCCAGAGCAGTTGTTCTACTTCTGCCAGGTCAGGCATGCAAAGAAACTGCGTTTCACAGGCCTTTGTAAGAGATGTTCCCGGTAGGCTGTTAGAGCACTGTGCAGAGCGACTTGTTTCTTAGCTTCCCAAAGAGCTGGAAGCAAGATGCTTTGGGGCCCTCTCACCCTTTGGAATGAAGGCAGCACTTTGTGACTTGCAGCTCTAGGGCAATGTAGCACACCCAGAGCCGAAGTTCTACTTCAGCTAGATCAGACCTGCAAAGAAACTTCGTTTCACAGGCCTTTGTAAGAGATGTTCCCGGTAGGCTGTAAGAGCACTGTTCAGAGCGACTAGTTTCTTAGCTTCCCAGAGAGCTGGAAGCATGATGCTTTGGGGCCCATCTGCCCCTATGGAAAGATCGCAGCACTTTGTGCCTTTCAGCTCTAGGGCAATGCAGCACACCCCGAGCAGAAGTTCTACTTCAGCCAGATCAGGCCTGCAAAGAAACTGCGTTTCACAACCTTTGTAAGAGATGTTCCCGGTAGGCTGTTAGAGCACTGTGCAGAGCGAGTTGTTTCTTAGCTTCCCAGAGAGCTGGAAGCAAGATGCTTTGGGGCCCGTTAATTTTATACCCTGCTACTTTGCTGTAGTTGTTGATTATTTCTAATAGTTTTTCTGTGGATTCTTTGGGGTTATCTATGTATAAGATCATGTCGTCTGCAAACAACGTGAGTTTTACTTCTTCGTTACCTATTTGGATTCCTTTTATTTTTTTTTCCTGTCGAATTGCTCTGGCCAGCACCTCCAGTACTATGTTGTATAGGAGTGGTGAAAGTGGGCACCCTTGTCTTGTTCCTGTCCTCAGAGGGATGGCTTTCAGCTTTTGTCCATTGAGTATGCTGTTGGCTGTGGGTCTATCATATATGGCCTTTATTATGTTGAGGTACTTTCCTTCTATACCCATTTTACTGAGGGTTTTTATCATAAATGGGTGTTGGATCTTGTCGAATGCTTTCTCTGCGTCTATTGAGATGATCATGTGGTTTTTGTTTTTCATTTTGTTGATGTAGTGTATCACGTTGATTGACTTGCGGGTGTTGAACCATCCCTGTGTCCCTGGTATAAATCCCACTTGATCATGGTGTATAATCTTTTTGATGTATTGCTGTAATCGGTTTGCCAAAATTTTGTTGAGGATTTTTGCATCTATGTTCATCAGTGATATCGGCCTGTAGTTCTCCTTCTTTGTGTTGTCCTTGTCAGGTTGGGGGATCAGAGTGATGTTGGCTTCATAGAATGTGTTAGGGAGTTCTCCATCTTTCTCAATTTTCTGGAACAGTTTGAGGAGAATAGGTACAAAGAACTCACACTGCTTAACAACAAAAAAACAAACAACCCGATCAAAAAATGGGCAGAGGACATGAACAGACATTTCTCCAAAGAAGATATGAATATGGCCAATAGACACATGAAAAGATGTTCATCATCGCTAATCATCAGGGAAATGCAAATCAAAACTACACTAAGATATCACCTTACCCTCGTTAGATTGGCAAAAACATCCAAAACCAAGAACGACAAATGTTGGAGAGGTTGTGGAGAAAGAGGAACCCTCATACACTGTTGGTGGGAATGCAAAGTGGTACAGCCACTATGGAAAACAGTATGGAGATTTCTCAAAAAGTTAAAAATAGAAATACCCTATGACCCAGCCATCCCATTACTGGGTATCTATCCTAAGAACCTGATATCAGATATCTCAAGAGTCCGTTGCACCCCTATGTTCATCGCAGCATTATTTACAATAGCCAAGACGTGGAACCAGCCTACATGCCCAGAAACTGATGATTGGATAAAGAAGATGTGGTATATATACACAATGGAATACTACTCAGCCATAAAAAAAGACGACATTGGCCCATTCACAACAATGTCGATGGACCTCGAGGGCATTATGTTAAGCGAAATAAGTCAGTCAGAGAAAGACGAACTCTATATGACTCCACTCATAGGTGGAAATTAGTATATTGAGAAGGAGATCTGATCGGTGGTTACCAGGGAAAAGGGGGGGTGGGGGGAGGGCACGGAGTGGGAAGTGGTGTTCCCACAACATGACTAACAAAAATGTACAACTGAAATTTCACAAGCTTGTAATCCATCATAACATTAATAAACAAAAAAAAAAAAAGATGCTTTGGGGCCCATCTGCCCCTATGGAAAGAACGCAGCACTTTGTGCCTTGCAGCTCTAGGGCAATGTAGCACACCCAGAGCAGAAGTTCTACTTCAGCCAGATCAGGCCCGCAAAGAAACTGCGTTTCACAGGCCTTTGTAAGAGATGTTCCCGGTAGGCTGATAGAGCACTGTGCAGAGCGAGTTGTTTCTTAGCTTCCCAAAGAGCTGGAAGCAAGATGCTTTGGGGCCCTTCTCACCCTTTGGAAAGAAGGCAGCACTTTGTGCCTTACAGCTCTAGGGCAATGTAGCACACCCAGAGCAGAAGTTCTTCTTCAGCCAGATCAGGCCTGCAAAGAAACTGCGTTTCACAGGCCTTTGTAAGAGATGTTCCCGGTAGGCTGTTAGAGCACTGTGCAGAGCGAGTTGTTTCTTAGCTTCCCAAACAGCCGGAAGCAAGATGCTTTGGGGCCCTTCTCACCCTTTGCAAAGAAGTCAGCACTTTGTGCCTTGCAGCTATAGGGCAATGTAGCACACCCAGGGCTGAAGTTGTACTTCAGCCAGATCAGGCCTGCAAAGAAACTGCGTTTCACAGGCCTTTGTAAGAGATGTTCCCGGTAAGCTGTTAGAGCACTGTGCAGAGCGAGTTGTTTCCTAGCTTCCCAAAGAGCTGGAAGCAAGATGCTTTGGGGCCCTTCTCACCCTTGGGAAAGAAGGCAGCACTTTGTGCCTTGCAGCTCTAGGGCAATGTAGCACACCCAAAGCAGAAGTTCTACTTCAGCCAGATCAGACCTGCAAAGAAACTGCGTTTCACAGGCCTTTGTAAGAGATGTTCCCTGTAGGCTGTTAGAGCACTGTGCAGAGCGAGTTGTTTCTTAGCTTCCCAAGGAGCTGGAAGCAAGATGCTTTAGGGGCCATCTGCTCTTAAGGAAAGAAGGCAGCACTTTGTGCCTTGCATCTCTAGGGCAATGTAGCACACCCAGAGCAGTTGTTCTACTTCTGCCAGGTCAGGCATGCAAAGAAACTGCGTTTCACAGGCCTTTGTAAGAGATGTTCCCGGTAGGCTGTTAGAGCACTGTGCAGAGCGACTTGTTTCTTAGCTTCCCAAAGAGCTGGAAGCAAGATGCTTTGGGGCCCTCTCACCCTTTGGAATGAAGGCAGCACTTTGTGACTTGCAGCTCTAGGGCAATGTAGCACACCCAGAGCCGAAGTTCTACTTCAGCTAGATCAGACCTGCAAAGAAACTTCGTTTCACAGGCCTTTGTAAGAGATGTTCCCGGTAGGCTGTAAGAGCACTGTTCAGAGCGACTAGTTTCTTAGCTTCCCAGAGAGCTGGAAGCATGATGCTTTGGGGCCCATCTGCCCCTATGGAAAGATCGCAGCACTTTGTGCCTTTCAGCTCTAGGGCAATGCAGCACACCCCGAGCAGAAGTTCTACTTCAGCCAGATCAGGCCTGCAAAGAAACTGCGTTTCACAACCTTTGTAAGAGATGTTCCCGGTAGGCTGTTAGAGCACTGTGCAGAGCGAGTTGTTTCTTAGCTTCCCAGAGAGCTGGAAGCAAGATGCTTTGGGGCCCGTTAATTTTATACCCTGCTACTTTGCTGTAGTTGTTGATTATTTCTAATAGTTTTTCTGTGGATTCTTTGGGGTTATCTATGTATAAGATCATGTCGTCTGCAAACAACGTGAGTTTTACTTCTTCGTTACCTATTTGGATTCCTTTTATTTTATTTTCCTGCCGAATTGCTCTTGCCAGCACCTCCAGTACTATGTTGAATAGGAGTGGTGAAAGTGGGCACCCTTGTCTTGTTCCTGTCCTCAGAGGGATGGCTTTCAGCTTTTGTCCATTGAGTATGCTGTTGGCTGTGGGTCTATCATATATGGCCTTTATTATGTTGAGGTACTTTACTTCTATACCCATTTTACTCAGGGTTTTTATCATAAATGGGTGTTGGATCTTGTCGAATGCTTTCTCTGCGTCTATTGAGATGATCATGTGGTTTTTGTTTTTCATTTTGTTGATGTAGTGTATCACGTTGATTGACTTGCGGGTGTTGAACCATCCCTGTGTCCCTGGTATAAATCCCACTTGATCATGGTGTATAATCTTTTTGATGTATTGCTGTAATCGGTTTGCCAAAATTTTGTTGAGGATTTTTGCATCTATGTTCATCAGTGATATCGGCCTGTAGTTCTCCTTCTTTGTGTTGTCCTTGTCAGGTTGGGGGATCAGAGTGATGTTGGCTTCATAGAATGTGTTAGGGAGTTCTCCATCTTTCTCAATTTTCTGGAACAGTTTGAGGAGAATAGGTACAAAGAACTCACACTGCTTAACAACAAAAAAACAAACAACCCGATCAAAAAATGGGCAGAGGACATGAACAGACATTTCTCAAAAGAAGATATGAATATGGCCAATAGACACATGAAAAGATGTTCATCATCGCTAATCATCAGGGAAATGCAAATCAAAACTACACTAAGATATCACCTTACCCCCGTTAGATTGGCAAAAACATCCAAAACCAAGAACGACGAATGTTGGAGAGGTTGTGGAGAAAGAGGAACCCTCATACACTGTTGGTGGGAATGCAAACTGGTACAGCCACTATGGAAAACAGTATGGAGATTTCTCAAAAAGTTAAAAATAGAAATACCCTATGACCCAGCCATCCCATTACTGGGTATCTATCCTAAGAACCTGATATCAGATATCTCAAGAGTCCGTTGCACCCCTATGTTCATCGCAGCATTATTTACAATAGCCAAGACGTGGAACCAGCCTACATGCCCAGAAACTGATGATTGGATAAAGAAGATGTGGTATATATACACAATGGAATACTACTCAGCCATAAAAACAGACGACATTGGCCCATTCACAACAATGTCGATGGACCTCGAGGGCATTATGTTAAGCGAAATAAGTCAGTCAGAGAAAGACGAACTCTATATGACTCCACTCATAGGTGGAAATTAGTATATTGAGAAGGAGATCTGATCGGTGGTTACCAGGGAAAAGGGGAGGTGGGGGGAGGGCACGGAGTGGGAAGTGGTGTTCCCACAACATGACTAACAAAAATGTACAACTGAAATTTCACAAGCTTGTAATCCATCATAACATTAATAAACAAAATAAGAAAAAAAAGATGCTTTGGGGCCCATCTGCCCCTATGGAAAGAACGCAGCACTTTGTGCCTTGCAGCTCTAGGGCAATGTAGCACACCCAGAGCAGAAGTTCTACTTCAGCCAGATCAGGCCCGCAAAGAAACTGCGTTTCACAGGCCTTTGTAAGAGATGTTCCCGGTAGGCTGATAGAGCACTGTTCAGAGCGAGTTGTTTCTTAGCTTCCCAAAGAGGTGGAAGCAAGATGCTTTGAGGCCCTTCTCACCCTTTGGAAAGAAGGCAGCACTTTGTGCCTTTCAGCTCTAGGGCAATGTAGCACACCCAGAGCAGAAGTTCTTCTTCAGCCAGATCAGGCCTGCAAAGAAACTGCGTTTCACAGGCCTTTGTAAGAGATGTTCCCAGTAGGCTGTTAGAGCACTGTGCAGAGAGACTTGTTTCTTAGCTTCCCAAAGAGCTGGAAGCAAGATGCTTTGGGGCCCTTCTCACCCTTTGGCAAGAAGGCAGCACTTTGTGCCTTGCAGCTCTAGGGCAATGTAGCACACCCAGAGCAGAAGTTCTACTTCAGCCAGATCAGGCCTGCAAAGAAACTGCGTTTCACAGGCCTTTGTAAGAGATGATCGCGGTAGGCTGTTAGAGCACTGTGCAGAGCGAGTTGTTTCTCAGCTTCCAAAAGAGTTGGAAGCAAGATGCTTTGGGGCTCATCTGCCCCTTTGAAATGAAGGCAGCACTTTGTGCCTTGCAGCTCTAGGGCAATGTAGCACATCCAGAGCAGAAGTTCTACTTCAGCCAGATCAGGCCCGCAAAGAAACTGCATTTCACAGGCCTTTGTAAGAGATGTTCCCGGTAGGCTGTTAGAGCACTGTGCAGAGCGAGTTGTTTCTTAGCTTCCCAAATAGCTGGAAGCAGGATGCTTTGGGGCCCTACTCAGCCTTTGGAAAGAAGGCAGCACTTTGTGCCTTGCAGCTCTAGGGCAATGTAGCACACCCAGATCAGAAGTTCTACTTCAGCCAGATCAGACCTGCAAAGAAACTGCGTTTCACAGGCCTTTGTAAGAGATGTTCCCTGTAGGCTGTTAGAGCATTGTGCAGAGCGAGTTGTTTCTTAGCTTCCCAAAGAGGTGGAAGCAAGATGCTTTGGGGCCCATCTGCCCTTAAGGAAAGAAGGCAGCACTTTGTGCCTTGCAGCTCTAGGGCAATGCAGCACACCCTGAGCAGAAGTTCTACTTCAGCCAGATCAGGCCTGCAAAGAAACTGCGTTTCACAGGCCTTTGTAAGAGATGTTCCCGGTAGGCTGTTAGAGCACTGTGCAGAGCGAGTTGTTTCTTAGCTTCCCAGAGAGCTGGAAGCAAGATGCTTTGGGGCCCGTTAAGTTTATACCCTGCTACTTTGCTGTAGTTATTGGTTATTTCTAATAGTTTTTCTGTGGATTCTTTGGGGTTTTCTATGTATAAGATCATGTCGTCTGCAAACAACGCGAGTTTTTCTTCTTCGTTACCTATTTGGATTCCTTTTATTTTTTTTTCCTGCCGAATTGCTCTGGCCAGCACCTCCAGTACTATGTTGAATAGGAGTGGTGAAAGTGGGCACCCTTGTCTTGTTCCTGTCCTCAGTGGGATGGCTTTCAGCTTTTGTCCATTGAGTATGATGTTGGCTGTGGGTCTATCATATATGGCCTTTATTATGTTGAGGTACTTTCC
The DNA here is from genome assembly GCF_041296235.1 of Equus asinus. Taxonomy (NCBI): domain Eukaryota; kingdom Metazoa; phylum Chordata; class Mammalia; order Perissodactyla; family Equidae; genus Equus; species Equus asinus. The sequence goes on along the minus strand of NC_091790.1, from coordinate 64,583,094 downwards.
TTCTATACCCATTTTACTGAGGGTTGTTATCATAAATGGGTGTTGGATCTTGTCGAATGCTTTCTCTGCGTCTATTGAGATGATCATGTGGTTTTTGTTTTTCATTTTGTTGATGTAGTGTATCACGTTGATTGACTTGCGGGTGTTGAACCATCCCTGTGTCCCTGGTATAAATCCCACTTGATCATGGTGTATAATCTTTTTGATGTATTGCTGTAATCGGTTTGCCAAAATTTGGTTGAGGATTTTTGCATCTATGTTCATCAGTGATATCGGCCTGTAGTTCTCCTTCTTTGTGTTGTCCTTGTCAGGTTTGGGGATCAGAGTGATGTTGGCCTCATAGAATGTGTTAGGGAGTTCTCCATCTTTCTCAATTTTCTGGAACAGTTTGAGGAGAATAGCTACTAAGAACTCACACTGCTTAACAACAAAAAAACAAACAACCCGATCAAAAAATGGGCAGAGGACATGAACAGACATTTCTCCAAAGAAGATATGAATATGGCCAATAGACACATGAAAAGATGTTCATCATCGCTAATCATCAGGGAAATGCAAATCAAAACTACACTAAGATATCACCTTACGCCCGGTAGATTGGCAAAAACGTCCAAAACCAAGAACGACAAATGTTGGAGAGGTTGTGGAGAAAGAGGAACCCTCATACACTGTTGGTGGGAATGCAAACTGGTACAGCCACTATGGAAAACAGTATGGAGATTTCTCAAAAAGTTAAAAATAGAAATACCCTATGACCCAGCCATCCCATTACTGGGTATCTATCCTAAGAACCTGATATCAGATATCTCAAGAGTCCGTTGCACCCCTATGTTCATCGCAGCATTATTTACAATAGCCAAGACGTGGAACCAGCCTACATGCCCAGAAACTGATGATTGGATAAAGAAGATGTGGTATATATACACAATGGAATACTTCTCAGCCATAAAAAAGACGACATTGGCCCCTTCACAACAATGTGGATGGACCTCGAGGGCATTATGTTAAGCGAAATAAGTCAGTCAGAGAAAGACGAACTCTATATGACTCCACTCATAGGTGGAAATTAGTATATTGAGAAGGAGATCTGATCGGTGGTTACCAGGGAAAAGGGTGGGTGGGGGGAGGGCACGGAGTGGGAAGTGGTGTTCCCACAACATGACTAACAAAAATGTACAACTGAAATTTCACAAGCTTGTAATGCATCATAACATCAGTAAACAAAAAAAAAAAAAAGATGCTTTGCGGCCCATCTGCCCCTATGGACAGAACGCAGCACTTTCTGCCTTGCAGCTCTAGGGCAATGTAGCACACCCAGAGCAGAAGTTCTACTTCAGCCAGATCAGGCCTGCAAAGAAACTGCGTTTCACAGGCCTTTGTAAGAGATGTTCCCAGTAGGCTGTTAGAGCACTGTGCAGAGAGACTTGTTTCTTAGCATCCCAAAGAGCTGGAAGCAAGATGTTTTGGGGCCCTTCTCACCTTTGGCAAGAAGGCAGCACTTTGTGCCTTGCAGCTCTAGGGCAATGTAGCACACCCAGAGCAGAAGTTCTACTTCAGCCAGATCAGGCCTGCAAAGAAACTGCGTTTCACAGGCCTTTGTAAGAGATGTTCCCGGTAGGCTGTTAGAGCACTGTGCAGAGCGAGTTGTTTCTTAGCTTCCCAAAGAGCTGGAAGCAAGATGCTTTGGGGCCCTACTCAGCCTTTGGAAAGAAGGCAGCACTTTGTGCCTTGCAGCTCTAGGGCAATGTAGCACACCCAGAGTAGAAGTTTTACTTCAGCCAGATCAGGCCTGCAAAGAAACTGCGTTTCACAGGCCTTTGTAAGAGATGTTCCCCGTAGGCTGTTAGACCACTGTGCAGAGAGAGTTCTTTCGTAGCTTCCCAAAGACCTGGAAGCAAGATGCTTTGGGGGCCATCTGCCCTTAAGGAAAGAAGGCAGCACTTTGTGCCTTGCAGCTCTAGGGCAATGTAGCACACCCAGAGCCGAAGTTCTACTTCAGCTAGATCAGACCTGCAAAGAAACTGCGTTTCACAGGCCTTTGTAAGAGATGTTCCCCGTAGGCTGTTAGAGCACTGTGCAGAGCGAGTTGTTTCTTAGCTTCCCAAACAGCCGGTAGCAAGACGCTTTGGGGGCAATCTGCACTTAAGTAAAGAAGGCAGCACTTTGTGCCTTGCAGCTCTACGGCATTGTAGCACACCCAGAGCAGTTGTTCTACTTCTGCCAGGTCAGTCGTGCAAAGAAACTGCGTTTCACAGGCCTTTGTAGGAGATGTTCCCGGTAGGCTGTTAGAGCACTGTGCAGAGCGAGTTGTTTCTTAGCTTCCCAAAGAGCCGGAAGCAAGATGCTTTGGGGCCCTTCTCACCCTTTGGAAAGAAGGCAGCACTTTGTGCCTTGCAGCTCTAGGGCACTGTAGCACACCCAGAGCAGTTGTTCTACTTCTGCCAGGTCAGGCCTGCAAAGAAACTTCGTTTCACAGGCCTTTGTGAGAGATGTTCAAGGTAGGCTGTTAGAGCACTGTGCAGAGCGACTTGTTTCTTAGCTTCCCAAAGAGCTGTAGGCAAGATGCTTTGGGGCCCTTCTCACCCTTTGGAAAGAAGGCAGCACTTTGTGCCTTGCAGCTCTAGGGCAATGTAGCACACCCAGAGCCGAAGTTCTACTTCAGCTAGATCAGACCTGCAAAGAAACTTCGTTTCACAGGCCTTTGTAAGAGATGTTCCCGGTAGGCTGTAAGTGCACTGTGCAGAGCGACTAGTTTCTTAGCTTCCCAGAGAGCTGGAAGCAAGATGCTTTGGGGCCCATCTGCCCCTATGGAAAGAACGCAGCACTTTGTGCCTTGCAGCTCTAGGGCAATGCAGCACACCCCGAGCAGAAGTTCTACTTCAGCCAGATCAGGCCTGCAAAGAAACTGCGTTTCACAGGCCTTTGTAAGAGATGTTCCCGGTAGGCTGTTAGAGCATTGTGCAGAGCGAGTTGTTTCTTAGCTTCCCAGAGAGCTGTAAGCAAGATGCTTTGGGGCCCGTTAATTTTATACCATGCTACTTTGCTGTAGTTGTTGATTATTTCTAATAGTTTTTCTGTGGATTCTTTGGGGTTTTTTATGTATAAGATCATGTCGTCTGCAAACAACGCGAGTTTTACTTCTTCGTTACCTATTTGGATTCCTTTTATTTTTTTTTCCTGCCGAATTGCTCTGGCCTGCACCTCCAGTACTATGTTGAATAGGAGTGGTGAAAGTGGGCACCCTTGTCTTGTTCCTGTCCTCAGAGGGATGGCTTTCAGCTTTTGTCCATTGAGTATGATGTTGGCTGTGAGTCTATCATATATGGCCTTTATTATGTTGAGGTATTTTCCTTCTATATCCATTTTACTGAGGGTTTTTATCATAAATGGGTGTTGGATCTTGTCGAATGCTTTCTCTGCGTCTATTGAGATGATCATGTGGTTTTTGTTTTTCATTTTGTTGATGTAGTGTATCACGTTGATTGACTTGCGGGTGTTGAACCATCCCTGTGTCCCTGGTATAAATCCCACTTGATCATGGTGTATAATCTTTTTGATGTATTGCTGTAATCGGTTTGCCAAAATTTTGTTGAGGATTTTTGCATCTATGTTCATCAGTGATATCGGCCTGTAGTTCTCCTTCTTTGTGTTGTCCTTGTCAGGTTTGGGGATCAGAGTGATGTTGGCCTCATAGAATGTGTTAGGGAGTTCTCCATCTTTCTCAATTTTCTGGAACAGTTTGAGGAGAATAGCTACAAAGAACTCACACTGCTTAACAACAAAAAAACAAACAACCCGATCAAAAAATGGGCAGAGGACATGAACAGACATTTCTCCAAAGAAGATATGAATATGGCCAATAGACACATGAAAAGATGTTCATCATCGCTAATCATCAGGGAAATGCAAATCAAAACTACACTAAGATATCACCTTACCCCCGGTAGATTGGCAAAAACGTCCAAAACCAAGAACGACAAATGTTGGAGAGGTTGTGGAGAAAGAGGAACCCTCATACACTGTTGGTGGGAATGCAAACTGGTACAGCCACTATGGAAAACAGTATGGAGATTTCTCAAAAAGTTAAAAATAGAAATACCCTATGACCCAGCCATCCCATTACTGGGTATCTATCCTAAGAACCTGATATCAGATATCTCAAGAGTCCGTTGCACCCCTATGTTCATCGCAGCATTATTTACAATAGCCAAGACGTGGAACCAGCCTACATGCCCAGAAACTGATGATTGGATAAAGAAGATGTGGTATATATACACAATGGAATACTACTCAGCCATAAAAAAAGACGACATTGGCCCCTTCACAACAATGTGGATGGACCTCGAGGGCATTATGTTAAGCGAAATAAGTCAGTCAGAGAAAGACGAACTCTATATGACTCCACTCATAGGTGGAAATTAGTATATTGAGAAGGAGATCTGATCGGTGGTTACCAGGGAAAAGGGGGGGTGGGGGGAGGGCACGGAGTGGGAAGTGGTGTTCCCACAACATGACTAACAAAAATGTACAACTGAAATTTCACAAGCTTGCAATGCATCATAACATCAGTAAACAAAAAAAAAAAAAAAGGGAAGCTTTGGGGCCCATCTGCCCCTATGGACAGAACGCAGCACTTTCTGCCTTGCAGCTCTAGGGCAATGTAGCACACCCAGAGCAGAAGTTCTACTTCAGCCAGATCAGGCCTGCAAAGAAACTGCGTTTCACAGGCCTTTGTAAGAGATGTTCCCAGTAGGCTGTTAGAGCACTGTGCAGAGAGACTTGTTTCGTAGCTTCCCAAAGAGCTGGAAGCAAGATGTTTTGGGGCCCTTCTCACCTTTGGCAAGAAGGCAGCACTTTGTGCCTTGCAGCTCTAGGGCAATGTAGCACACCCAGAGCAGAAGTTCTACTTCAGCCAGATCAGGCCTGCAAAGAAACTGCGTTTCACAGGCCTTTGTAAGAGATGTTCCCGGTAGGCTGTTAGAGCACTGTGCAGAGCGAGTTGTTTCTTAGCTTCCCAAAGAGCTGGAAGCAAGATGCTTTGCGGCCCTACTCAGCCTTTGGAAAGAAGGCAGCACTTTGTGCCTTGCAGCTCTAGGGCAATGTAGCACACCCAGAGTAGAAGTTTTACTTCAGCCAGATCAGGCCTGCAAAGAAACTGCGTTTCACAGGCCTTTGTAAGAGATGTTCCCCGTAGGCTGTTAGACCACTGTGCAGAGAGAGTTCTTTCGTAGCTTCCCAAAGACCTGGAAGCAAGATGCTTTGGGGGCCATCTGCCCTTAAGGAAAGAAGGCAGCACTTTGTGCCTTGCAGCTCTAGGGCAATGTAGCACACCCAGAGCCGAAGTTCTACTTCAGCTAGATCAGACCTGCAAAGAAACTGCGTTTCACAGGCCTTTGTAAGAGATGTTCCCCGTAGGCTGTTAGAGCACTGTGCAGAGCGAGTTGTTTCTTAGCTTCCCAAACAGCCGGTAGCAAGACGCTTTGGGGGCAATCTGCACTTAAGTAAAGAAGGCAGCACTTTGTGCCTTGCAGCTCTACGGCATTGTAGCACACCCAGAGCAGTTGTTCTACTTCTGCCAGGTCAGTCGTGCAAAGAAACTGCGTTTCACAGGCCTTTGTAGGAGATGTTCCCGGTAGGCTGTTAGAGCACTGTGCAGAGCGAGTTGTTTCTTAGCTTCCCAAAGAGCCGGAAGCAAGATGCTTTGGGGCCCTTCTCACCCTTTGGAAAGAAGGCAGCACTTTGTGCCTTGCAGCTCTAGGGCACTGTAGCACACCCAGAGCAGTTGTTCTACTTCTGCCAGGTCAGGCCTGCAAAGAAACTTCGTTTCACAGGCCTTTGTGAGAGATGTTCAAGGTAGGCTGTTAGAGCACTGTGCAGAGCGACTTGTTTCTTAGCTTCCCAAAGAGCTGTAGGCAAGATGCTTTGGGGCCCTTCTCACCCTTTGGAAAGAAGGCAGCACTTTGTGCCTTGCAGCTCTAGGGCAATGTAGCACACCCAGAGCCGAAGTTCTACTTCAGCTAGATCAGACCTGCAAAGAAACTTCGTTTCACAGGCCTTTGTAAGAGATGTTCCCGGTAGGCTGTAAGTGCACTGTGCAGAGCGACTAGTTTCTTAGCTTCCCAGAGAGCTGGAAGCAAGATGCTTTGGGGCCCATCTGCCCCTATGGAAAGAACGCAGCACTTTGTGCCTTGCAGCTCTAGGGCAATGCAGCACACCCCGAGCAGAAGTTCTACTTCAGCCAGATCAGGCCTGCAAAGAAACTGCGTTTCACAGGCCTTTGTAAGAGATGTTCCCGGTAGGCTGTTAGAGCACTGTGCAGAGCGAGTTGTTTCTTAGCTTCCCAGAGAGCTGTAAGCAAGATGCTTTGGGGCCCGTTAATTTTATACCATGCTACTTTGCTGTAGTTGTTGATTATTTCTAATAGTTTTTCTGTGGATTCTTTGGGGTTTTTTATGTATAAGATCATGTCGTCTGCAAACAACGCGAGTTTTACTTCTTCGTTACCTATTTGGATTCCTTTTATTTTTTTTTCCTGCCGAATTGCTCTGGCCTGCACCTCCAGTACTATGTTGAATAGGAGTGGTGAAAGTGGGCACCCTTGTCTTGTTCCTGTCCTCAGAGGGATGGCTTTCAGCTTTTGTCCATTGAGTATGATGTTGGCTGTGGGTCTATCATATATGGCCTTTATTATGTTGAGGTATTTTCCTTCTATATCCATTTTACTGAGGGTTTTTATCATAAATGGGTGTTGGATCTTGTCGAATGCTTTCTCTGCGTCTATTGAGATGATCATGTGGTTTTTGTTTTTCATTTTGTTGATGTAGTGTATCACGTTGATTGACTTGCGGGTGTTGAACCATCCCTGTGTCCCTGGTATAAATCCCACTTGATCATGGTGTATAATCTTTTTGATGTATTGCTGTAATCGGTTTGCCAAAATTTTGTTGAGGATTTTTGCATCTATGTTCATCAGTGATATCGGCCTGTAGTTCTCCTTCTTTGTGTTGTCCTTGTCAGGTTTGGGGATCAGAGTGATGTTGGCCTCATAGAATGTGTTAGGGAGTTCTCCATCTTTCTCAATTTTCTGGAACAGTTTGAGGAGAATAGCTACTAAGAACTCACACTGCTTAACAACAAAAAAACAAACAACCCGATCAAAAAATGGGCAGAGGACATGAACAGACATTTCTCCAAAGAAGATATGAATATGGCCAATAGACACATGAAAAGATGTTCATCATCGCTAATCATCAGGGAAATGCAAATCAAAACTACACTAAGATATCACCTTACCCCCGGTAGATTGGCAAAAACGTCCAAAACCAAGAACGACAAATGTTGGAGAGGTTGTGGAGAAAGAGGAACCCTCATACACTGTTGGTGGGAATGCAAACTGGTACAGCCACTATGGAAAACAGTATGGAGATTTCTCAAAAAGTTAAAAATAGAAATACCCTATGACCCAGCCATCCCATTACTGGGTATCTATCCTAAGAACCTGATATCAGATATCTCAAGAGTCCGTTGCACCCCTATGTTCATCGCAGCATTATTTACAATAGCCAAGACGTGGAACCAGCCTACATGCCCAGAAACTGATGATTGGATAAAGAAGATGTGGTATATATACACAATGGAATACTACTCAGCCATAAAAAAAGACGACATTGGCCCCTTCACAACAATGTGGATGGACCTCGAGGGCATTATGTTAAGCGAAATAAGTCAGTCAGAGAAAGACGAACTCTATATGACTCCACTCATAGGTGGAAATTAGTATATTGAGAAGGAGATCTGATCGGTGGTTACCAGGGAAAAGGGGGGGTGGGGGGAGGGCACGGAGTGGGAAGTGGTGTTCCCACAACATGACTAACAAAAATGTACAACTGAAATTTCACAAGCTTGTAATGCATCATAACATCAGTAAACAAAAAAAAAAAAAAAAGGGAAGCTTTGGGGCCCATCTGCCCCTATGGACAGAACGCAGCACTTTCTGCCTTGCAGCTCTAGGGCAATGTAGCACACCCAGAGCAGAAGTTCTACTTCAGCCAGATCAGGCCTGCAAAGAAACTGCGTTTCACAGGCCTTTGTAAGAGATGTTCCCAGTAGGCTGTTAGAGCACTGTGCAGAGAGACTTGTTTCTTAGCTTCCCAAAGAGCTGGAAGCAAGATATTTTGGGGCCCTTCTCACCTTTGGCAAGAAGGCAGCACTTTGTGCCTTGCAGCTCTAGGGCAATGTAGCACACCCAGAGCAGAAGTTCTACTTCAGCCAGATCAGGCCTGCAAAGAAACTGCGTTTCACAGGCCTTTGTAAGAGATGTTCCCGGTAGGCTGTTAGAGCACTGTGCAGAGCGAGTTGTTTCTTAGCTTCCCAAAGAGCTGGAAGCAAGATGCTTTGCGGCCCTACTCAGCCTTTGGAAAGAAGGCAGCACTTTGTGCCTTGCAGCTCTAGGGCAATGTAGCACACCCAGAGTAGAAGTTTTACTTCAGCCAGATCAGGCCTGCAAAGAAACTGCGTTTCACAGGCCTTTGTAAGAGATGTTCCCCGTAGGCTGTTAGACCACTGTGCAGAGAGAGTTCTTTCGTAGCTTCCCAAAGACCTGGAAGCAAGATGCTTTGGGGGCCATCTGCCCTTAAGGAAAGAAGGCAGCACTTTGTGCCTTGCAGCTCTAGGGCAATGTAGCACACCCAGAGCCGAAGTTCTACTTCAGCTAGATCAGACCTGCAAAGAAACTGCGTTTCACAGGCCTTTGTAAGAGATGTTCCCCGTAGGCTGTTAGAGCACTGTGCAGAGCGAGTTGTTTCTTAGCTTCCCAAACAGCCGGTAGCAAGACGCTTTGGGGGCAATCTGCACTTAAGTAAAGAAGGCAGCACTTTGTGCCTTGCAGCTCTACGGCATTGTAGCACACCCAGAGCAGTTGTTCTACTTCTGCCAGGTCAGTCGTGCAAAGAAACTGCGTTTCACAGGCCTTTGTAGGAGATGTTCCCGGTAGGCTGTTAGAGCACTGTGCAGAGCGAGTTGTTTCTTAGCTTCCCAAAGAGCCGGAAGCAAGATGCTTTGGGGCCCTTCTCACCCTTTGGAAAGAAGGCAGTACTTTGTGCCTTGCAGCTCTAGGGCACTGTAGCACACCCAGAGCAGTTGTTCTACTTCTGCCAGGTCAGGCCTGCAAAGAAACTTCGTTTCACAGGCCTTTGTGAGAGATGTTCAAGGTAGGCTGTTAGAGCACTGTGCAGAGCGACTTGTTTCTTAGCTTCCCAAAGAGCTGTAGGCAAGATGCTTTGGGGCCCTTCTCACCCTTTGGAAAGAAGGCAGCACTTTGTGCCTTGCAGCTCTAGGGCAATGTAGCACACCCAGAGCCGAAGTTCTACTTCAGCTAGATCAGACCTGCAAAGAAACTTCGTTTCACAGGCCTTTGTAAGAGATGTTCCCGGTAGGCTGTAAGTGCACTGTGCAGAGCGACTAGTTTCTTAGCTTCCCAGAGAGCTGGAAGCAAGATGCTTTGGGGCCCATCTGCCCCTATGGAAAGAACGCAGCACTTTGTGCCTTGCAGCTCTAGGGCAATGCAGCACACCCCGAGCAGAAGTTCTACTTCAGCCAGATCAGGCCTGCAAAGAAACTGCGTTTCACAGGCCTTTGTAAGAGATGTTCCCGGTAGGCTGTTAGAGCACTGTGCAGAGCGAGTTGTTTCTTAGCTTCCCAGAGAGCTGTAAGCAAGATGGTTGGGGCCCGTTAATTTTATACCATGCTACTTTGCTGTAGTTGTTGATTATTTCTAATAATTTTTCTGTGGATTCTTTGGGGTTTTTTATGTATAAGATCATGTCGTCTGCAAACAACGCGAGTTTTACTTCTTCGTTACCTATTTGGATTCCTTTTATTTTTTTTTCCTGCCGAATTGCTCTGGCCTGCACCTCCAGTACTATGTTGAATAGGAGTGGTGAAAGTGGGCACCCTTGTCTTGTTCCTGTCCTCAGAGGGATGGCTTTCAGCTTTTGTCCATTGAGTATGATGTTGGCTGTGGGTCTATCATATATGGCCTTTATTATGTTGAGGTATTTTCCTTCTATATCCATTTTACTGAGGGTTTTTATCATAAATGGGTGTTGGATCTTGTCGAATGCTTTCTCTGCGTCTATTGAGATGATCATGTGGTTTTTGTTTTTCATTTTGTTGATGTAGTGTATCACGTTGATTGACTTGCGGGTGTTGAACCATCCCTGTGTCCCTGGTATAAATCCCACTTGATCATGGTGTATAATCTTTTTGATGTATTGCTGTAATCGGTTTGCCAAAATTTTGTTGAGGATTTTTGCATCTATGTTCATCAGTGATATCGGCCTGTAGTTCTCCTTCTTTGTGTTGTCCTTGTCAGGTTTGGGGATCAGAGTGATGTTGGCCTCATAGAATGTGTTAGGGAGTTCTCCATCTTTCTCAATTTTCTGGAACAGTTTGAGGAGAATAGCCACAAAGAACTCACACTGCTTAACAACAAAAAAACAAACAACCCGATCAAAAAATGGGCAGAGGACATGAACAGACATTTCTCCAAAGAAGATATGAATATGGCCAATAGACACATGAAAAGATGTTCATCATCGCTAATCATCAGGGAAATGCAAATCAAAACTACACTAAGATATCACCTTACCCCCGTTAGATTGGCAAAAACGTCCAAAACCAAGAACGACAAATGTTGGAGAGGTTGTGGAGAAAGAGGAACCCTCATACACTGTTGGTGGGAATGCAAACTGGTACAGCCACTATGGAAAACAGTATGGAGAATTCTCAAAAAGTTAAAAATAGAAATACCCTATGACCCAGCCATCCCATTACTGGGTATCTATCCTAAGAACCTGATATCAGATATCTCAAGAGTCCGTTGCACCCCTATGTTCATCGCAGCATTATTTACAATAGCCAAGACGTGGAACCAGCCTACGTGCCCAGAAACTGATGATTGGATAAAGAAGATGTGGTATATATACACAATGGAATACTACTCAGCCATAAAAAAAGACGACATTGGCCCCTTCACAACAATGTGGATGGACCTCGAGGGCATTATGTTAAGCGAAATAAGTCAGTCAGAGAAAGACGAACTCTATATGACTCCACTCATAGGTGGAAATTAGTATATTGAGAAGGAGATCTGATCGGTGGTTACCAGGGAAAAGGGGGGGTGGGGGGAGGGCACGGAGTGGGAAGTGGTGTTCCCACAACATGACTAACAAAAATGTACAACTGAAATTTCACAAGCTTGTAATGCATCATAACATCAGTAAACAAAAAAAAAAAAAAAAGGGAAGCTTTGGGGCCCATCTGCCCCTATGGACAGAACGCAGCACTTTCTGCCTTGCAGCTCTAGGGCAATGTAGCACACCCAGAGCAGAAGTTCTACTTCAGCCAGATCAGGCCTGCAAAGAAACTGCGTTTCACAGGCCTTTGTAAGAGATGTTCCCAGTAGGCTGTTAGAGCACTGTGCAGAGAGACTTGTTTCTTAGCTTCCCAAAGAGCTGGAAGCAAGATGTTTTGGGGCCCTTCTCACCTTTGGCAAGAAGGCAGCACTTTGTGCCTTGCAGCTCTAGGGCAATGTAGCACACCCAGAGCAGAAGTTCTACTTCAGCCAGATCAGGCCTGCAAAGAAACTGCGTTTCACAGGCCTTTGTAAGAGATGTTCCCGGTAGGCTGTTAGAGCACTGTGCAGAGCGAGTTGTTTCTTAGCTTCCCAAAGAGCTGGAAGCAAGATGCTTTGCGGCCCTACTCAGCCTTTGGAAAGAAGGCAGCACTTTGTGCCTTGCAGCTCTAGGGCAATGTAGCACACCCAGAGTAGAAGTTTTACTTCAGCCAGATCAGGCCTGCAAAGAAACTGCGTTTCACAGGCCTTTGTAAGAGATGTTCCCCGTAGGCTGTTAGACCACTGTGCAGAGCGAGTTCTTTCGTAGCTTCCCAAAGACCTGGAAGCAAGATGCTTTGGGGGCCATCTGCCCTTAAGGAAAGAAGGCAGCACTTTGTGCCTTGCAGCTCTACGGCATTGTAGCACACCCAGAGCAGTTGTTCTACTTCTGCCAGGTCAGTCGTGCAAAGAAACTGCGTTTCACAGGCCTTTGTAGGAGATGTTCCCGGTAGGCTGTTAGAGCACTATGCAGAGCGAGTTGTTTCTTAGCTTCCCAAAGAGCCGGAAGCAAGATGCTTTGGGGCCCTTCTCACCCTTTGGAAAGAAGGCAGCACTTTGTGCCTTGCAGCTCTAGGGCACTGTAGCACACCCAGAGCAGTTGTTCTACTTCTGCCAGGTCAGGCCTGCAAAGAAACTTCGTTTCACAGGCCTTTGTGAGAGATGTTCAAGGTAGGCTGTTAGAGCACTGTGCAGAGCGACTTGTTTCTTAGCTTCCCAAAGAGCTGTAGGCAAGTTGCTTTGGGGCCCTTCTCACCCTTTGGAAAGAAGGCAGCACTTTGTGCCTTGCAGCTCTAGGGCAATGTAGCACACCCAGAGCCGAAGTTCTACTTCAGCTAGATCAGACCTGCAAAGAAACTTCGTTTCACAGGCCTTTGTAAGAGATGTTCCCGGTAGGCTGTAAGTGCACTGTGCAGAGCGACTAGTTTCTTAGCTTCCCAGAGAGCTGGAAGCAAGATGCTTTGGGGCCCATCTGCCCCTATGGAAAGAACGCAGCACTTTGTGCCTTGCAGCTCTAGGGCAATGCAGCACACCCCGAGCAGAAGTTCTACTTCAGCCAGATCAGGCCTGCAAAGAAACTGCGTTTCACAGGCCTTTGTAAGAGATGTTCCCGGTAGGCTGTTAGAGCACTGTGCAGAGCGAGTTGTTTCTTAGCTTCCCAGAGAGCTGTAAGCAAGATGCTTTGGGGCCCGTTAATTTTATACCATGCTACTTTGCTGTAGTTGTTGATTATTTCTAATAGTTTTTCTGTGGATTCTTTGGGGTTTTTTATGTATAAGATCATGTCGTCTGCAAACAACGCGAGTTTTACTTCTTCGTTACCTATTTGGATTCCTTTTATTTTTTTTTCCTGCCGAATTGCTCTGGCCTGCACCTCCAGTACTATGTTGAATAGGAGTGGTGAAAGTGGGCACCCTTGTCTTGTTCCTGTCCTCAGAGGGATGGCTTTCAGCTTTTGTCCATTGAGTATGATGTTGGCTGTGGGTCTATCATATATGGCCTTTATTATGTTGAGGTATTTTCCTTCTATATCCATTTTACTGAGGGTTTTTATCATAAATGGGTGTTGGATCTTGTCGAATGCTTTCTCTGCGTCTATTGAGATGATCATGTGGTTTTTGTTTTTCATTTTGTTGATGTAGTGTATCACGTTGATTGACTTGCGGGTGTTGAACCATCCCTGTGTCCCTGGTATAAATCCCACTTGATCATGGTGTATAATCTTTTTGATGTATTGCTGTAATCGGTTTGCCAAAATTTTGTTGAGGATTTTTGCATCTATGTTCATCAGTGATATCGGCCTGTAGTTCTCCTTCTTTGTGTTGTCCTTGTCAGGTTTGGGGATCAGAGTGATGTTGGCCTCATAGAATGTGTTAGGGAGTTCTCCATCTTTCTCAATTTTCTGGAACAGTTTGAGGAGAATAGCTACAAAGAACTCACACTGCTTAACAACAAAAAAACAAACAACCCGATCAAAAAATGGGCAGAGGACATGAACAGACATTTCTCCAAAGAAGATATGAATATGGCCAATAGACACATGAAAAGATGTTCATCATCGCTAATCATCAGGGAAATGCAAATCAAAACTACACTAAGATATCACCTTACCCCCGGTAGATTGGCAAAAACGTCCAAAACCAAGAACGACAAATGTTGGAGAGGTTGTGGAGAAAGAGGAACCCTCATACACTGTTGGTGGGAATGCAAACTGGTACAGCCACTATGGAAAACAGTATGGAGATTTCTCAAAAAGTTAAAAATAGAAATACCCTATGACCCAGCCATCCCATTACTGGGTATCTATCCTAAGAACCTGATATCAGATATCTCAAGAGTCCGTTGCACCCCTATGTTCATCGCAGCATTATTTACAATAGCCAAGACGTGGAACCAGCCTACATGCCCAGAAACTGATGATTGGATAAAGAAGATGTGGTATATATACACAATGGAATACTACTCAGCCATAAAAAAAGACGACATTGGCCCCTTCACAACAAGGTGGATGGACCTCGAGGGCATTATGTTAAGCGAAATAAGTCAGTCAGAGAAAGACGAACTCTATATGACTCCACTCATAGGTGGAAATTAGTATATTGAGAAGGAGATCTGATCGGTGGTTACCAGGGAAAAGGGTGGGTGGGGGGAGGGCACGGAGTGGGAAGTGGTGTTCCCACAACATGACTAACAAAAATGTACAACTGAAATTTCACAAGCTTGTAATGCATCATAACATCAGTAAACAAAAAAAAAAAAAAAGATGCTTTGCGGCCCATCTGCCCCTATGGACAGAACGCAGCACTTTCTGCCTTGCAGCTCTAGGGCAATGTAGCACACCCAGAGCAGAAGTTCTACTTCAGCCAGATCAGGCCCGCAAAGAAACTGCGTTTCACAGGCCTTTGTAAGAGATGTTCCCAGTAGGCTGTTAGAGCACTGTGCAGAGAGACTTGTTTCTTAGCTTCCCAAAGAGCTGGAAGCAAGATGCTTTGGGGCCCTTCTCACCCTTTGGCAAGAAGGCAGCACTTTGTGCCTTGCAGGTCTAGGTCAATGTAGCACACCCAGAGCAGAAGTTCTACTTCAGCCAGATCAGGCCTGGAAAGAAACTGCGTTTCACAGGCCTTTGTAAGAGATGATCGCGGTAGGCTGTTAGAGCACTGTGCAGAGCGAGTTGTTTGTCAGCTTCCAAAAGAGTTGGAAGCAAGATGCTTTGGGGCTCATCTGCCCCTTTGAAATGAAGGCAGCACTTTGTGCCTTGCAGCTCTAGGGCAATGTAGCACATCCAGAGCAGAAGTTCTACTTCAGCCAGATCAAGCCCGCAAAGAAACTGCATTTCACAGGCCTTTGTAAGAGATGTTCCCGGTAGGCTGTTAGAGCACTGTGCAGAGCGAGTTGTTTCTCAGCTTCCCAAATAGCTGGAAGCAAGATGCTTTGGGGCCCTACTCAGCCTTTGGAAAGAAGGCAGCACTTTGTGCCTTGCAGCTCTAGGGCAATGTAGCACACCCAGAGCAGAAGTTTTACTTCAGCCAGATCAGGCCTGCAAAGAAACTGCGTTTCACAGGCCTTTGTAAGAGATGTTCCCCGTAGGCTGTTAGACCACTGTGCAGAGCGAGTTCTTTCTTAGCTTCCCAAAGACCTGGAAGCAAGATGCTTTGGGGGCCATCTGCCCTTAAGGAAAGAAGGCAGCACTTTGTGCCTTGCAGCTCTAGGGCAATGTAGCACACCCAGAGCAGATGTTCTACTTCTGCCAGGTCAGGCCTGCAAAGAAACTGCGTTTCACAGGCCTTTGTAATAGATGTTCCCCGTAGGCTGTTAGAGCACTGTGCAGAGCGAGTTGTTTCTTAGCTTCCCAAACAGCCGGTAGCAAGACGCTTTGGGGGCAATCTGCACTTAAGTAAAGAAGGCAGCACTTTGTGCCTTGCAGCTCTACGGCATTGTAGCACACCCAGAGCAGTTGTTCTACTTCTGCCAGGTCAGTCGTGCAAAGAAACTGCGTTTCACAGGCCTTTGTAGGAGATGTTCCCGGTAGGCTGTTAGAGCACTGTGCAGAGCGAGTTGTTTCTTAGCTTCCCAAAGAGCCGGAAGCAAGATGCTTTGGGGCCCTTCTCACCCTTTGGAAAGAAGGCAGCACTTTGTGCCTTGCAGCTCTAGGGCAATGTAGCACACCCAGAGCAGAAGTTGTACTTCAGCCAGATCAGGCCTGCAAAGAAACTGCGTTTCACAGGCCTTTGTAAGACATGTTCGCGGTAGGCTGTTAGAGCACTGTGCAGAGCGAGTTGTTTCCTAGCTTCCCAAAGAGCTGCAAGCAAGATGCTTTGGGGACCTTCTCACCCTTTGGAAAGAAGGCAGCACTTTGTGCCTTTCAGCTCTAGGGCAATGTAGCACACCCAGAGCAGATGTTCTACTTCTGCCAGGTCACGCCTGCAAAGAAACTGCGTTTCACAGGCCTTTGTAAGAGATGTTCCCCGTAGGCTGTTAGAGCACTGTGCAGAGCGAGTTGTTTCTTAGCTTCCCAAACAGCCGGTAGCAAGACGCTTTGGGGGCAATCTGCACTTAAGTAAAGAAGGCAGCACTTTGTGCCTTGCAGCTCTACGGCATTGTAGCACACCCAGAGCAGTTGTTCTACTTCTGCCAGGTCAGGCCTGCAAAGAAACTTCGTTTCACAGGCCTTTGTGAGAGATGTTCAAGGTAGGCTGTTAGAGCACTGTGCAGAGCGACTTGTTTCTTAGCTTCCCAAAGAGCTGTAGGCAAGTTGCTTTGGGGCCCTTCTCACCCTTTGGAAAGAAGGCAGCACTTTGTGCCTTGCAGCTCTAGGGCAATGTAGCACACCCAGAGCCGAAGTTCTACTTCAGCTAGATCAGACCTGCAAAGAAACTTCGTTTCACAGGCCTTTGTAAGAGATGTTCCCGGTAGGCTGTAAGTGCACTGTGCAGAGCGACTAGTTTCTTAGCTTCCCAGAGAGCTGGAAGCAAGATGCTTTGGGGCCCATCTGCCCCTATGGAAAGAACGCAGCACTTTGTGCCTTGCAGCTCTAGGGCAATGCAGCACACCCCGAGCAGAAGTTCTACTTCAGCCAGATCAGGCCTGCAAAGAAACTGCGTTTCACAGGCCTTTGTAAGAGATGTTCCCGGTAGGCTGTTAGAGCACTGTGCAGAGCGAGTTGTTTCTTAGCTTCCCAGAGAGCTGTAAGCAAGATGCTTTGGGGCCCGTTAATTTTATACCATGCTACTTTGCTGTAGTTGTTGATTATTTCTAATAGTTTTTCTGTGGATTCTTTGGGGTTTTTTATGTATAAGATCATGTCGTCTGCAAACAACGCGAGTTTTACTTCTTCGTTACCTATTTGGATTCCTTTTATTTTTTTTTCCTGCCGAATTGCTCTGGCCTGCACCTCCAGTACTATGTTGAATAGGAGTGGTGAAAGTGGGCACCCTTGTCTTGTTCCTGTCCTCAGAGGGATGGCTTTCAGCTTTTGTCCATTGAGTATGATGTTGGCTGTGGGTCTATCATATATGGCCTTTATTATGTTGAGGTATTTTCCTTCTATATCCATTTTACTGAGGGTTTTTATCATAAATGGGTGTTGGATCTTGTCGAATGCTTTCTCTGCGTCTATTGAGATGATCATGTGGTTTTTGTTTTTCATTTTGTTGATGTAGTGTATCACGTTGATTGACTTGCGGGTGTTGAACCATCCCTGTGTCCCTGGTATAAATCCCACTTGATCATGGTGTATAATCTTTTTGATGTATTGCTGTAATCGGTTTGCCAAAATTTTGTTGAGGATTTTTGCATCTATGTTCATCAGTGATATCGGCCTGTAGTTCTCCTTCTTTGTGTTGTCCTTGTCAGGTTTGGGGATCAGAGTGATGTTGGCCTCATAGAATGTGTTAGGGAGTTCTCCATCTTTCTCAATTTTCTGGAACAGTTTGAGGAGAATAGCTACAAAGAACTCACACTGCTTAACAACAAAAAAACAAACAACCCGATCAAAAAATGGGCAGAGGACATGAACAGACATTTCTCCAAAGAAGATATGAATATGGCCAATAGACACATGAAAAGATGTTCATCATCGCTAATCATCAGGGAAATGCAAATCAAAACTACACTAAGATATCACCTTACCCCCGGTAGATTGGCAAAAACGTCCAAAACCAAGAACGACAAATGTTGGAGAGGTTGTGGAGAAAGAGGAACCCTCATACACTGTTGGTGGGAATGCAAACTGGTACAGCCACTATGGAAAACAGTATGGAGATTTCTCAAAAAGTTAAAAATAGAAATACCCTACGACCCAGCCATCCCATTACTGGGTATCTATCCTAAGAACCTGATATCAGATATCTCAAGAGTCCGTTGCACCCCTATGTTCATTGCAGCATTATTTACAATAGCCAAGACGTGGAACCAGCCTACATGCCCAGAAACTGATGATTGGATAAAGAAGATGTGGTATATATACACAATGGAATACTACTCAGCCATAAAAAAAGACGACATTGGCCCCTTCACAACAAGGTGGATGGACCTCGAGGGCATTATGTTAAGCGAAATAAGTCAGTCAGAGAAAGACGAACTCTATATGACTCCACTCATAGGTGGAAATTAGTATATTGAGAAGGAGATCTGATCGGTGGTTACCAGGGAAAAGGGTGGGTGGGGGGAGGGCACGGAGTGGGAAGTGGTGTTCCCACAACATGACTAACAAAAATGTACAACTGAAATTTCACAAGCTTGTAATGCATCATAACATCAGTAAACAAAAAAAAAAAAAAGATGCTTTGCGGCCCATCTGCCCCTATGGACAGAACGCAGCACTTTCTGCCTTGCAGCTCTAGGGCAATGTAGCACACCCAGAGCAGAAGTTCTACTTCAGCCAGATCAGGCCCGCAAAGAAACTGCGTTTCACAGGCCTTTGTAAGAGATGTTCCCAGTAGGCTGTTAGAGCACTGTGCAGAGAGACTTGTTTCTTAGCTTCCCAAAGAGCTGGAAGCAAGATGCTTTGGGGCCTTTCTCACCCTTTGGCAAGAAGGCAGCACTTTGTGCCTTGCAGGTCTAGGTCAATGTAGCACACCCAGAGCAGAAGTTCTACTTCAGCCAGATCAGGCCTGGAAAGAAACTGCGTTTCACAGGCCTTTGTAAGAGATGATCGCGGTAGGCTGTTAGAGCACTGTGCAGAGCGAGTTGTTTGTCAGCTTCCAAAAGAGTTGGAAGCAAGATGCTTTGGGGCTCATCTGCCCCTTTGAAATGAAGGCAGCATTTTGTGCCTTGCAGCTCTAGGGCAATGTAGCACATCCAGAGCAGAAGTTCTACTTCAGCCAGATCAAGCCCGCAAAGAAACTGCATTTCACAGGCCTTTGTAAGAGATGTTCCCGGTAGGCTGTTAGAGCACTGTGCAGAGCGAGTTGTTTCTCAGCTTCCCAAATAGCTGGAAGCAAGATGCTTTGGGGCCCTACTCAGCCTTTGGAAAGAAGGCAGCACTTTGTGCCTTGCAGCTCTAGGGCAATGTAGCACACCCAGAGCAGAAGTTTTACTTCAGCCAGATCAGGCCTGCAAAGAAACTGCGTTTCACAGGCCTTTGTAAGAGATGTTCCCCGTAGGCTGTTAGACCACTGTGCAGAGCGAGTTCTTTCTTAGCTTCCCAAAGACCTGGAAGCAAGATGCTTTGGGGGCCATCTGCCCTTAAGGAAAGAAGGCAGCACTTTGTGCCTTGCAGCTCTAGGGCAATGTAGCACACCCAGAGCAGATGTTCTACTTCTGCCAGGTCAGGCCTGCAAAGAAACTGCGTTTCACAGGCCTTTGTAATAGATGTTCCCCGTAGGCTGTTAGAGCACTGTGCAGAGCGAGTTGTTTCTTAGCTTCCCAAACAGCCGGTAGCAAGACGCTTTGGGGGCAATCAGCACTTAAGTAAAGAAGGCAGCACTTTGTGCCTTGCAGCTCTACGGCATTGTAGCACACCCAGAGCAGTTGTTCTACTTCTGCCAGGTCAGTCGTGCAAAGAAACTGCGTTTCACAGGCCTTTGTAGGAGATGTTCCCGGTAGGCTGTTAGAGCACTGTGCAGAGCGAGTTGTTTCTTAGCTTCCCAAAGAGCCGGAAGCAAGATGCTTTGGGGCCCTTCTCACCCTTTGGAAAGAAGGCAGCACTTTGTGCCTTGCAGCTCTAGGGCAATGTAGCACACCCAGAGCAGAAGTTGTACTTCAGCCAGATCAGGCCTGCAAAGAAACTGCGTTTCACAGGCCTTTGTAAGACATGTTCGCGGTAGGCTGTTAGAGCACTGTGCAGAGCGAGTTGTTTCCTAGCTTCCCAAAGAGCTGCAAGCAAGATGCTTTGGGGACCTTCTCACCCTTTGGAAAGAAGGCAGCACTTTGTGCCTTTCAGCTCTAGGGCAATGTAGCACACCCAGAGCAGATGTTCTACTTCTGCCAGGTCACGCCTGCAAAGAAACTGCGTTTCACAGGCCTTTGTAAGAGATGTTCCCGGTAGGCTGTAAGAGCACTGTGCAGAGCGACTAGTTTCTTAGCTTCCCAGAGAGGTGGAAGCAAGATGCTTTGGGGCCCATCTGCCCCTATGGAAAGAACGCAGCACTTTGAGCCTTGCAGCTCTAGGGCAATGCAGCACACCCCGAGCAGAAGTTCTACTTCAGCCAGATCAGGCCTGCAAAGAAACTGCGTTTCATAGGCCTTTGTAAGAGATGTTCCCGGTAGGCTGTTAGAGCACTGTGCAGAGCGACTTGTTTCTTAGCTTCCCAGAGAGCTCTAAGCAAGATGCTTTGGGGCTCGTTAATTTTATACCCTGCTACTTTGCTGTAGTTGTTGATTATTTCTAATAGTTTTTCTGTGGATTCTTTGGGGTTTTCTATGTATAAGATCATGTCGTCTGCAAACAACGCGAGTTTTACTTCTTCGTTACCTATTTGGATTCCTTTTATTTTTTTTTCCTGCCGAATTGCTCTGGCCAGCACCTCCAGTACTATGTTGAATAGGAGTGGTGAAAGTGGGCACCCTTGTCTTGTTCCTGTCCTCAGAGGGATGGCTTTCAGCTTTTGTCCATTGAGTATGCTGTTGGCTGTGGGTCTATCATATATGGCCTTTATTATGTTGAGGTACTTTCCTTCTATACCCATTTAACTGAGGGTTTTTATCATAAATGGGTGTTGGATCTTGTCGAATGCTTTCTCTGCGTCTATTGAGATGATCATGTGGTTTTTGTTTTTCATTTTGTTGATGTAGTGTATCACGTTGATTGACTTGCGGGTGTTGAACCATCCCTGTGTCCCTGGTATAAATCCCACTTGATCATGGTGTATAATCTTTTTGATGTATTGCTGTAATCGGTTTGCCAAAATTTGGTTGAGGATTTTTGCATCTATGTTCATCAGTGATATCGGCCTGTAGTTCTCCTTCTTTGTGTTGTCCTTGTCAGGTTGGGGGATCAGAGTGATGTTGGCTTCATAGAATGTGTTAGGGAGTTCTCCATCTTTCTCAATTTTCTGGAACAGTTTGAGGAGAATAGGTACAAAGAACTCACACTGCTTAACAACAAAAAAACAAACAACCCGATCGAAAAATGGGCAGAGGACATGAACGGACATTTATCCAAAGAAGATATGAATATGGCCAATAGACACATGAAAAGATGTTCATCATCGCTAATCATCAGGGAAATGCAAATCAAAACTACACTAAGATATCACCTTACCCCCGGTAGATTGGCAAAAACATCCAAAACCAAGAACGACAAATGTTGGAGAGGTTGTGGAGAAAGAGGAACCCTCATACACTGTTGGTGGGAATGCAAACTGGTACAGCCACTATGGAAAACAGTATGGAGATTTCTCAAAAAGTTAAAAATAGAAATACCCTATGACCCAGCCATCCCATTACTGGGTATCTATCCTAAGAACCTGATATCAGATATCTCAAGAGTCCATTGCACCCCTATGTTCATCGCAGCATTATTTACAACAGCCAAGACGTGGAACCAGCCTACATGCCCAGAAACTGATGATTGGATAAAGAAGATGTGGTATATATACACAATGGAATACTACTCAGCCATAAAAAAAGACGACATTGGCCCCTTCACAACAAGGTGGATGGACCTCGAGGGCATTATGTTAAGCGAAATAAGTCAGTCAGAGAAAGACGAACTCTATATGACTCCACTCATAGGTGGAAATTAGTATATTGAGAAGGAGATCTGATCGGTGGTTACCAGGGAAAAGGGGGGGTGGGGGGAGGGCACGGAGGGGGAAGTGGTGTTCCCACAACATGACTAACAAAAATGTACAACTGAAATTTCACAAGCTTGTAATCCATCATAACATTAATAAACAAAAAAAAAAAAAAAGAGAAGCTTTGGGGCCCATCTGCCCCTATGGAAAGAACGCAGCACTTTCTGCCTTGCAGCTCTAGGGCAATGTAGCACACCCAGAGCAGAAGTTCTACTTCAGCCAGATCAGGCCCGCAAAGAAACTGCGTTTCACAGGCCTTTGTAAGAGATGTTCCCGGTAGGCTGATAGAGCACTGTGCAGAGCGAGTTGTTTCTTAGCTTCCCAAACAGCCGGAAGCAAGATGCTTTGGGGCCCTTCTCACCCTTTGGAAAGAAGTCAGCACTTTGTGCCTTGCAGCTCTAGGGCAATGTAGCACTCCCAGAGCAGAAGTTGTACTTCAGCCAGATCAGGCCTGCAAAGAAACTGCGTTTCACAGGCCTTTGTAAGAGATGTTCCCGGTAGGCTGTTAGAGCACTGTGCAGAGCGAGTTGTTTCCTAGCTTCCCAAAGAGCTGGAAGCAAGATGCTTTGGGGCCCTTCTCACCCTTTGGCAAGAAGGCAGCACTTTGTGCCTTGCAGGTCTAGGTCAATGTAGCACACCCAGAGCAGAAGTTCTACTTCAGCCAGATCAGGCCTGCAAAGAAACTGCGTTTCACAGGCCTTTGTAAGAGATGATCGCGGTAGGCTGTTAGAGCACTGTGCAGAGCGAGTTGTTTGTCAGCTTCCAAAAGAGTTGGAAGCAAGATGCTTTGGGGCTCATCTGCCCCTTTGAAATGAAGGCAGCACTTTGTGCCTTGCAGCTCTAGGGCAATGTAGCACATCCAGAGCTGAAGTTCTACTTCAGCCAGATCAGGCCCGCAAAGAAACTGCATTTCACAGGCCTTTGTAAGAGATGTTCCCGGTAGGCTGTTAGAGCACTGTGCAGAGCGAGTTGTTTCTCAGCTTCCCAAATAGCTGGAAGCAAGATGCTTTGGGGCCCTACTCAGCCTTTGGAAAGAAGGCAGCACTTTGTGCCTTGCAGCTCTAGGGCAATGTAGCACACCCAGAGCAGAAGTTTTACTTCAGCCAGATCAGGCCTGCAAAGAAACTGCGTTTCACAGGCCTTTGTAAGAGATGTTCCCCGTAGGCTGTTAGACCACTGTGCAGAGCGAGTTCTTTCTTAGCTTCCCAAAGACCTGGGAGCAAGATGCTTTGGGGGCCATCTGCCCTTAAGGAAAGAAGGCAGCACTTTGTGCCTTGCAGCTCTAGGGCAATGTAGCACACCCAGAGCCGAAGTTCTACTTCAGCTAGATCAGACCTGCAAAGAAACTGCGTTTCACAGGCCTTTGTAAGAGATGTTCCCCGTAGGCTGTTAGAGCACTGTGCAGAGCGAGTTGTTTCTTAGCTTCCCAAACAGCCGGTAGCAAGACGCTTTGGGGGCAATCTGCACTTAAGTAAAGAAGGCAGCACTTTGTGCCTTGCAGCTCTACGGCATTGTAGCACACCCAGAGCAGTTGTTCTACTTCTGCCAGGTCAGTCGTGCAAAGAAACTGCGTTTCACAGGCCTTTGTAGGAGATGTTCCCGGTAGGCTGTTAGAGCACTGTGCAGAGCGAGTTGTTTCTTAGCTTCCCAAAGAGCCGGAAGCAAGATGCTTTGGGGCCCTTCTCACCCTTTGGAAAGAAGGCAGCACTTTGTGCCTTGCAGCTCTAGGGCAATGTAGCACACCCAGAGCAGAAGTTGTACTTCAGCCAGATCAGGCCTGCAAAGAAACTGCGTTTCACAGGCCTTTGTAAGAGATGTTCGCGGTAGGCTGTTAGATCACTGTGCAGAGCGAGTTGTTTCCTAGCTTCCCAAAGAGCTGCAAGCAAGATGCTTTGGGGACCTTCTCACCCTTTGGAAAGAAGGCAGCACTTTGTGCCTTGCAGCTCTAGGGCAATGTAGCACACCCAGATCAGAAGTTCTACTTCAGCCAGATCAGACCTGCAAAGAAACTGCGTTTCACAGGCCTATGTAAGAGATGTTCCCAGTAGGCTGTGAGAGCACTGTGCAGAGCGAGTTGTTTCTTAGCTTCCCAGAGAGCTCTAAGCAAGATGCTTTGGGGCCCGTTAACTTTATACCCTGCTACTTTGCTGTAGTTGTTGATTATTTCTAATAGTTTTTCTGTGGATTCTTTGGGGTTTTCTATGTATAAGTTCATGTCGTCTGCAAACAACGCGAGTTTTACTTCTTCGTTACCTATTTGGATTCCTTTTATTTTTTTTTCCTTGCGAATTGCTCTGGCCAGCACCTCCAGTACTATGTTGAATAGGAGTGGTGAAAGTGGGCACCCTTGTCTTGTTCCTGTCCTCAGAGGGATGGCTTTCAGCTTTTGTCCATTGAGTATGATGTTGGCTGTGGGTCTATCATATATGGCCTTTATCATGTTGAGGTACTTTCCTTCTACACCCATTTTACTGAGGGTTTTTATCATAAATGGGTGTTGGATCTTGTCGAATGCTTTCTCTGCGTCTATTGAGATGATCATGTGGTTTTTGTTTTTCATTTTGTTGGTGTAGTGTATCACGTTGATTGACTTGCGGGTGTTGAACCATCCCTGTGTCCCTGGTATAAATCCCACTTGATCATGGTGTATAATCTTTTTGATGTATTGCTGTAATCGGTTTGCCAAAATTTTGTTGAGGATTTTTGCATCTATGTTCATCAGTGATATCGGCCTGTAGTTCTCCTTCTTTGTGTTGTCCTTGTCAGGTTGGGGGATCAGAGTGATGTTGGCTTCATAGAATGTGTTAGGGAGTTCTCCATCTTTCTCAATTTTCTGGAACAGTTTGAGGAGAATAGGTAGAAAGAACTCACACTGCTTAACAACAAAAAAACAAACAACCCGATCAAAAAATGGGCAGAGGACATGAACAGACATTTCTCCAAAGAAGATATGAATATGGCCAATAGACACATGAAAAGATGTTCATCATCGCTAATCATCAGGGAAATGCAAATCAAAACTACACTAAGATATCACCTTACCCCCGTTAGATTGGCAAAAACGTCCAAAACCAAGAACGACAAATGTTGGAGAGGTTGTGGAGAAAGAGGAACCCTCATACACTGTTGGTGGGAATGCAAACTGGTACAGCCACTATGGAAAACAGTATGGAGATTTCTCAAAAAGTTAAAAATAGAAATACCCTATGACCCAGCCATCCCATTACTGGGTATCTATCCTAAGAACCTGATATCAGATATCTCAAGAGTCCGTTGCACCCCTATGTTCATCGCAGCATTATTTACAATAGCCAAGACGTGGAACCAGCCTACATGCCCAGAAACTGATGATTGGATAAAGAAGATGTGGTATATATACACAATGGAATACTACTCAGCCATAAAAAAAGACGACATTGGCCCCTTCACAACAATGTGGATGGACCTCGAGGGCATTATGTTAAGCGAAATAAGTCAGTCAGAGAAAGACGAACTCTATATGACTCCACTCATAGGTGGAAATTAGTATATTGAGAAGGAGATCTGATCGGTGGTTACCAGGGAAAAGGGGGGGTGGGGGGAGGGCACGGAGTGGGAAGTGGTGTTCCCACAACATGACTAACAAAAATGTACAACTGAAATTTCACAAGCTTGTAATCCATCATAACATTAATAAACAAAAAAAAAAAAAAAAAAGAAGCTTTGGGGCCCATCTGCCCCTATGGAAAGAACGCAGCACTTTGTGCCTTTCAGCTCTAGGGCAATGTAGCACACCCAGAGCAGATGTTGTACTTCTGCCAGGTCACGCCTGCAAAGAAACTGCGTTTCACAGGCCTTTGTAAGAGATGTTCCCGGTAGGCTGTAAGAGCACTGTGCAGAGCGACTAGTTTCTTAGCTTCCCAGAGAGGTGGAAGCAAGATGCTTTGGGGCCCATCTGCCCCTATGGAAAGAACGCAGCACTTTGTGCCTTGCAGCTCTAGGGCAATGCAGCACACCCCGAGCAGAAGTTCTACTTCAGCCAGATCAGGCCTGCAAAGAAACTGCGTTTCACAGGCCTTTGTAAGAGATGTTCCCGGTAGGCTGTTAGAGCACTGTGCAGAGCGACTTGTTTCTTAGCTTCCCAGAGAGCTGGAAGCAAGATGCTTTGGGGCCCGTTAATTGTATACCCTGCTACTTTGCTGTAGTTGTTGATTATTTCTAATAGTTTTTCTGTGGATTCTTTGGGGTTTTCTATGTATAAGATCATGTCGTCTGCAAACAACGCGAGTTTTACTTCTTCGTTACCTATTTGGATTCCTTTTATTTTTTTTTCCTGCCGAATTGCTCTGGCCAGCACCTCCAGTACTATGTTGAATAGGAGTGGTGAAAGTGGGCACCCTTGTCTTGTTCCTGTCCTCAGAGGGATGGCTTTCAGCTTTTGTCCATTGAGTATGATGTTGGCTGTGGGTCTATCATATATGGCCTTTATTATGTTGAGGTACTTTCCTTCTATACCCATTTAACTGAGGGTTTTTATCATAAATGGGTGTTGGATCTTGTCGAATGCTTTCTCTGCGTCTATTGAGATGATCATGTGGTTTTTGTTTTTCATTTTGTTGATGTAGTGTATCACGTTGATTGACTTGCGGGTGTTGAACCATCCCTGTTTCCCTGGTATAAATCCCACTTGATCATGGTGTATAATCTTTTTGATGTATTGCTGTAATCGGTTTGCCAAAATTTTGTTGAGGATTTTTGCATCTATGTTCATCAGTGATATCGGCCTGTAGTTCTCCTTCTTTGTGTTGTCCTTGTCAGGTTGGGGGATCAGAGTGATGTTGGCTTCATAGAATGTGTTAGGGAGTTCTCCATCTTTCTCAATTTTCTGGAACAGTTTGAGGAGAATAGGTACAAAGAACTCACACTGCTTAACAACAATAAAACAAACAACCCGATCAAAAAATGGGCAGAGGACATGAACAGACATTTCTCCAAAGAAGATATGAATATGGCCAATAGACACATGAAAAGATGTTCATCATCGCTAATCATCAGGGAAATGCAAATCAAAACTACACTAAGATATCACCTTACCCCCGTTAGATTGGCAAAAACGTCCAAAACCAAGAACGACAAATGTTGGAGAGGTTGTGGAGAAAGAGGAACCCTCATACACTGTTGGTGGGAATGCAAACTGGTACAGCCACTATGGAAAACAGTATGGAGATTTCTCAAAAAGTTAAAAATAGAAATACCCTATGACCCAGCCATCCCATTACTGGGTATCTATCCTAAGAACCTGATATCAGATATCTCAAGAGTCCGTTGCACCCCTATGTTCATCGCAGCATTATTTACAATAGCCAAGACGTGGAACCAGCCTACATGCCCAGAAACTGATGATTGGATAAAGAAGATGTGGTATATATACACAATGGAATACTACTCAGCCATAAAAAAAGACGACATTGGCCCCTTCACAACAAGGTGGATGGACCTCGAGGGCATTATGTTAAGCGAAATAAGTCAGTCAGAGAAAGACGAACTCTATATGACTCCACTCATAGGTGGAAATTAGTATATTGAGAAGGAGATCTGATCGGTGGTTACCAGGGAAAAGGGGGGGTGGGGGGAGGGCACGGAGGGGGAAGTGGTGTTCCCACAACATGACTAACAAAAATGTACAACTGAAATTTCACAAGCTTGTAATCCATCATAACATTAATAAACAAAAAAAAAAAAAAAAGAGAAGCTTTGGGGCCCATCTGCCCCTATGGAAAGAACGCAGCACTTTCTGCCTTGCAGCTCTAGGGCAATGTAGCACACCCAGAGCAGAAGTTCTACTTCAGCCAGATCAGGCCCGCAAAGAAACTGCGTTTCACAGGCCTTTGTAAGAGATGATCGCGGTAGGCTGTTAGAGCACTGTGCAGAGCGAGTTGTTTGTCAGCTTCCAAAAGAGTTGGAAGCAAGATGCTTTGGGGCTCATCTGCCCCTTTGAAATGAAGGCAGCACTTTGTGCCTTGCAGCTCTAGGGCAATGTAGCACATCCAGAGCAGAAGTTCTACTTCAGCCAGATCAGGCCCGCAAAGAAACTGCATTTCACAGGCCTTTGTAAGAGATGATCCCGGTAGGCTGTTAGAGCACTGTGCAGAGCGAGTTGTTTCTCAGCTTCCCAAATAGCTGGAAGCAAGATGCTTTGGGGCCCTACTAAGCCTTTGGAAAGAAGGCAGCACTTTGTGCCTTGCAGCTCTAGGGCAATGTAGCACACCCAGAGCAGAAGTTTTACTTCAGCCAGATCAGGCCCGCAAAGAAACTGCGTTTCACAGGCCTTTGTAAGAGATGTTCCCCGTAGGCTGTTAGACCACTGTGCAGAGCGAGTTCTTTCTTAGCTTCCCAAAGACCTGGAAGCAAGATGCTTTGGGGGCCATCTGCCCTTAAGGAAAGAAGGCAGCACTTTGTGCCTTGCAGCTCTAGGGCAATGTAGCACACCCAGAGCAGATGTTCTACTTCTGCCAGGTCAGGCCTGCAAAGAAACTGCGTTTCACAGGCCTTTGTAATAGATGTTCCCCGTAGGCTGTTAGAGCACTGTGCAGAGCGAGTTGTTTCTTAGCTTCCCAAACAGCCGGTAGCAAGACGCTTTGGGGGCAATCTGCACTTCAGTAAAGAAGGCAGCACTTTGTGCGTTGCAGCTCTACGGCATTGTAGCACACCCAGAGCAGTTGTTCTACTTCTGCCAGGTCAGTCGTGCAAAGAAACTGCGTTTCACAGGCCTTTGTAGGAGATGTTCCCGGTAGGCTGTTAGAGCACTGTGCAGAGCGAGTTGTTTCTTAGCTTCCCAAAGAGCCGGAAGCAAGATGCTTTGGGGCCCTTCTCACCCTTTGGAAAGAAGGCAGCACTTTGTGCCTTGCAGCTCTAGGGCACTGTAGCACACCCAGAGCAGTTGTTCTACTTCTGCCAGGTCAGGCCTGCAAAGAAACTTCGTTTCACAGGCCTTTGTGAGAGATGTTCAAGGTAGGCTGTTAGAGCACTGTGCAGAGCGACTTGTTTCTTAGCTTCCCAAAGAGCTGGAGGCAAGATGCTTTGGGGCCCTTCTCACCCTTTGGAAAGAAGGCAGCACTTTGTGCCTTGCAGCTCTAGGGCAATGTAGCACACCCAGAGCCGAAGTTCTACTTCAGCTAGATCAGACCTGCAAAGAAACTTCGTTTCACAGGCCTTTGTAAGAGATGTTCCCGGTAGGCTGTAAGTGCACTGTGCAGAGCGACTAGTTTCTTAGCTTCCCAGAGAGCTGGAAGCAAGATGCTTTGGGGCCCATCTGCCCCTAAGGAAAGAACGCAGCACTTTGTGCCTTGCAGCTCTAGGGCAATGCAGCACACCCCGAGCAGAAGTTCTACTTCAGCCAGATCAGGCCTGCAAAGAAACTGCGTTTCACAGGCCTTTGTAAGAGATGTTCCCGGTAGGCTGTTAGAGCACTGTGCAGAGCGAGTTGTTTCTTAGCTTCCCAGAGAGCTGGAAGCAAGATGCTTTGGGGCCCGTTAATTTTATACCCTGCTACTTTGCTGTAGTTGTTGATTATTTCTAATAGTTTTTCTGTGGATTCTTTGGGGTTTTTTATGTATAAGATCATGTCGTCTGCATACAACGCAAGTTTTACTTCTTCGTTACCTATTTGGATTCCTTTTATTTTTTTTCCTGCCGAATTGCTCTGGCCTGCACCTCCAGTACTATGTTGAATAGGAGTGGTGAAAGTGGGCACCCTTGTCTTGTTCCTGTCCTCAGAGGGATGGCTTTCAGCTTTTGTCCATTGAGTATGATGTTGGCTGTGTGTCTATCATATATGGCCTTTATTATGTTGAGGTACTTTCCTTCTATACCCATTTTACTGAGGGTTTTTATCATAAATGGGTGTTGGATCTTGTCGAATGCTTTCTCTGCGTCTATTGAGATGATCATGTGGTTTTTGTTTTTCATTTTGTTGATGTAGTGTATCACGTTGATTGACTTGCGGGTGTTGAACCATCCCTGTGTCCCTGGTATAAATCCCACTTGATCATGGTGTATAATCTTTTTGATGTATTGCTGTAATCGGTTTGCCAAAATTTGGTTGAGGATTTTTGCATCTATGTTCATCAGTGATATCGGCCTGTAGTTCTCCTTCTTTGTGTTGTCCTTGTCAGGTTTGGGGATCAGAGTGATGTTGGCTTCATAGAATGTGTTAGGGAGTTCTCCATCTTTCTCAATTTTCTGGAACAGTTTGAGGAGAATAGGTACAAAGAACTCACACTGCTTAACAACAAAAAAACAAACAACCCGATGAAAAAATGGCCAGAGGACATGAACAGACATTTCTCCAAAGAAGATATGAATATGGCCAATAGACACATGAAAAGATGTTCATCATCGCTAATCATCAGGGAAATGCAAATCAAAACTACACTAAGATATCACCTTACCCCCGTTAGATTGGCAAAAACGTCCAAAACCAAGAACGACAAATGTTGGAGAGGTTGTGGAGAAAGAGGAACCCTCATACACTGTTGGTGGGAATGCAAACTGGTACAGCCACTATGGAAAACAGTATGGAGATTTCTCAAAAAGTTAAAAATAGAAATACCCTATGACCCAGCCATCCCATTACTGGGTATCTATCCTAAGAACCTGATATCAGATATCTCAAGAGTCCGTTGCACCCCTATGTTCATCGCAGCATTATTTACAATAGCCAAGACGTGGAACCAGCCTACATGCCCAGAAACTGATGATTGGATAAAGAAGATGTGGTATATATACACAATGGAATACTACTCAGCCATAAAAAAAGACGACATTGGCCCCTTCACAACAATGTGGATGGACCTCGAGGGCATTATGTTAAGCGAAATAAGTCAGTCAGAGAAAGACGAACTCTATATGACTCCACTCATAGGTGGAAATTAGTATATTGAGAAGGAGATCTGATCGGTGGTTACCAGGGAAAAGGGGGGGTGGGGGGAGGGCACGGAGTGGGAAGTGGTGTTCCCACAACATGACTAACAAAAATGTACAACTGAAATTTCACAAGCTTGTAATCCATCATAACATTAATAAACAAAAAAAAAAAAAAAAAAAGAAGCTTTGGGGCCCATCTGCCCCTATGGAAAGAACGCAGCACTTTGTGCCTTGCAGCTCTAGGGCAATGTAGCACACCCAGAGCAGAAGTTCTACTTCAGCCAGATCAGGCCCGCAAAGAAACTGCGTTTCACAGGCCTTTGTAAGAGATGTTCCCGGTAGGCTGATAGAGCACTGTGCAGAGCGAGTTGTTTCTTAGCTTCCCAAAGAGCTGGAAGCAAGATGCTTTGGGGCCCTTCTCACCCTTTGGCAAGAAGGCAGCACTTTCTGCCTTGCAGCTCTAAGGCAATGTAGCACACCCAGAGCAGAAGTTCTACTTCAGCCAGATCAGCCATGCAAAGAAACTGCGTTTCACAGGCCTTTGTAAGAGATGTTCCCGGTAGGCTGTTAGAGCACTGTGCAGAGCGAGTTGTTTCTCAGCTTCCAAAAGAGTTGGAAGCAAGATGCTTTGGGGCTCATCTGCCCCTTTGAGATGAAGGTAGCACTTTGTGCCTTGCAGCTCTAGGGCAATGTAGCACACCCAGAGCAGAAGTTCTACTTCAGCCAGATGAGGCCTGCAAAGAAACTGCGTTTCACAGGCCTTTGTAAGAGATGTTCCCGGTAGGCTGTTAGAGCACTGTGCAGAGCAAGTTGTTTCCTAGCTTCCCAACGAGCTGGAAGCAAGATGCTTTGGGGCCCTTCTCATCCTTTGGAAAGAAGGCAGCACTTTGTGCCTTGCAGCTCTAGGGCAATGTAGCACACCCAAAGCAGAAGTTCTACTTCAGCCACATCAGACCTGCAAAGAAACTGCGTTTCACAGGCCTTTGTAAGAGATGTTCCCTGTAGGCTGTTAGAGAACTGTGCAGAGCGAGTTGTTTCTTAGCTTCCCAAGGAGCTGGAAGCAAGATGCTTTAGGGACCATCTGCCCTTAAGGAAAGAAGGCAGCACTTTGTGCCTTGCAGCTCTAGGGCAATGTAGCACAACCAGAGAAGTTGTTCTACTTCTGCCAGGTCAGGCCTGCAAAGAAACTTCGTTTCACAGGCCTTTGTAAGAGATGTTCCCGGTAGGCTGTTAGAGCACTGTGCAGAGCGACTTGTTTCTTAGCTTCCCAAAGAGCTGGAAGCAAGATGCTTTGGGGCCCTCTCACCCTTTGGAAAGAAGGCAGCACTTTGTGCCTTGCAGCTCTAGGGCAATGTAGCACACCCAGAGCCGAAGTTCTACTTCAGCTAGATCAGACCTGCAAAGAAACTTCGTTTCACAGGCCTTTGTAAGAGATGTTCCCGGTAGGCTGTAAGAGCACTGTGCAGAGCGACTAGTTTCTTAGCTTCCCAGAGAGCTGGAAGCAAGATGCTTTGGGGCCCATCTGCCCATATGGAAAGAACGCAGCACTTTGTGCCTTGCAGCTCTAGGGCAATGCAGCACACCCCGAGCAGAAGTTCTACTTCAGCCAGATCAGGCCTGCAAAGAAACTGCGTTTCACAGGCCTTTGTAAGAGATGTTCCCGGTAGGCTGTTAGAGCACTGTGCAGAGCGAGTTGTTTCTTAGCTTCCCAGAGAGCTGGAAGCAAGATGCTTTGGGGCCCGTTAATTTTATACCCTGCTACTTTGCTGTAGTTGTTGATTATTTCTAATAGTTTTTCTGTGGATTCTTTGGGGTTTTTTATGTATAAGATCATGTCGTCTGCAAACAACGCGAGTTTTACTTCTTCGTTACCTATTTGGATTCCTTTTATTTTATTTTCCTGCCGAATTGCTCTGGCCAGCACCTCCAGTACTATGTTGAATAGGAGTGGTGAAAGTGGGCACCCTTGTCTTGTTCCTGTCCTCAGAGGGATGGCTTTCAGCTTTTGTCCATTGAGTATGCTGTTGGCTGTGGGTGTATCATATATGGCCTTTATTATGTTGAGGTACTTTCCTTCTATACCCATTTTACTGAGGGTTTTTATCATAAATGGGTGTTGGATCTTGTCGAATGCTTTCTCTGCGTCTATTGTGATGATCATGTGGTTTTTGTTTTTCATTTTGTTGATGTAGTGTATCACGTTGATTGACTTGCGGGTGTTGAACCATCCCAGTGTCCCTGGTATAAATCCCACTTGATCATGGTGTATAATCTTTTTGATGTAGTGCTGTAATCGGTTTGCCAAAATTTTGTTGAGGATTTTTGCATCTATGTTCATCAGTGATATCGGCCTGTAGTTCTCCTTCTTTGTGTTGTCCTTGTCAGGTTGGGGGATCAGAGTGATGTTGGCTTCATAGAATGTGTTAGGGAGTTCTCCATCTTTCTCAATTTTCTGGAACAGTTTGAGGAGAATAGCTACAAAGAACTCACACTGCTTAACAACAAAAAAACAAACAACCCGATCCAAAAATGGGCAGAGGACATGAACAGACATTTCTCAAAAGAAGATATGAATATGGCCAATAGACACATGAAAAGATGTTCATCATCGCTAATCATCAGGGAAATGCAAATCAAAACTACACTAAGATATCACCTTACCCCCGTTAGATTGGCAAAAACATCCAAAACCAAGAACGACAAATGTTGGAGAGGTTGTGGAGAAAGAGGAACCCTCATACACTGTTGGTGGGAATGCAAACTGGTACAGCCACTATGGAAAACAGTATGGAGATTTCTCAAAAAGTTAAAAATAGAAATACCCTATGACCCAGCCATCCCATTACTGGGTATCTATCCTAAGAACCTGATATCAGATATCTCAAGAGTCCGTTGCACCCCTATGTTCATCGCAGCATTATTTACAATAGCCAAGACGTGGAACCAGCCTACATGCCCAGAAACTGATGATTGGATAAAGAAGATGTGGTATATATACACAATGGAATACTACTCAGCCATAAAAAAAGACGACATTGGCCCCTTCACAACAATGTGGATGGACCTCGAGGGCATTATGTTAAGCGAAATAAGTCAGTCAGAGAAAGACGAACTCTATATGACTCCACTCATAGGTGGAAATTAGTATATTGAGAAGGAGATCTGATCGGTGGTTACCAGGGAAAAGGGGGGGTGGGGGGAGGGCACGGAGTGGGAAGTGGTGTTCCCACAACATGACTAACAAAAATGTACAACTGAAATTTCACAAGCTTGTAATCCATCATAACATTAATAAACAAAAAAAAAAAAAAAAAAGAAGCTTTGGGGCCCATCTGCCCCTATGGAAAGAACGCAGCACTTTGTGCCTTTCAGCTCTAGGGCAATGTAGCACACCCAGAGCAGATGTTGTACTTCTGCCAGGTCACGCCTGCAAAGAAACTGCGTTTCACAGGCCTTTGTAAGAGATGTTCCCGGTAGGCTGTAAGAGCACTGTGCAGAGCGACTAGTTTCTTAGCTTCCCAGAGAGGTGGAAGCAAGATGCTTTGGGGCCCATCTGCCCCTATGGAAAGAACGCAGCACTTTGTGCCTTGCAGCTCTAGGGCAATGCAGCACACCCCGAGCAGAATTTCTACTTCAGCCAGATCAGGCCTGCAAAGAAACTGCGTTTCACAGGCCTTTGTAAGAGATGTTCCCGGTAGGCTGTTAGAGCACTGTGCAGAGCGACTTGTTTCTTAGCTTCCCAGAGAGCTGGAAGCAAGATGCTTTGGGGCCCGTTAATTGTATACCCTGCTACTTTGCTGTAGTTGTTGATTATTTCTAATAGTTTTTCTGTGGATTCTTTGGGGTTTTCTATGTATAAGATCATGTCGTCTGCAAACAACGCGAGTTTTACTTCTTCGTTACCTATTTGGATTCCTTTTATTTTTTTTTCCTGCCGAATTGCTCTGGCCAGCACCTCCAGTACTATGTTGAATAGGAGTGGTGAAAGTGGGCACCCTTGTCTTGTTCCTGTCCTCAGAGGGATGGCTTTCAGCTTTTGTCCATTGAGTATGATGTTGGCTGTGGGTCTATCATATATGGCCTTTATTATGTTGAGGTACTTTCCTTCTATACCCATTTAACTGAGGGTTTTTATCATAAATGGGTGTTGGATCTTGTCGAATGCTTTCTCTGCGTCTATTGAGATGATCATGTGGTTTTTGTTTTTCATTTTGTTGATGTAGTGTATCACGTTGATTGACTTGCGGGTGTTGAACCATCCCTGTTTCCCTGGTATAAATCCCACTTGATCATGGTGTATAATCTTTTTGATGTATTGCTGTAATCGGTTTGCCAAAATTTTGTTGAGGATTTTTGCATCTATGTTCATCAGTGATATCGGCCTGTAGTTCTCCTTCTTTGTGTTGTCCTTGTCAGGTTGGGGGATCAGAGTGATGTTGGCTTCATAGAATGTGTTAGGGAGTTCTCCATCTTTCTCAATTTTCTGGAACAGTTTGAGGAGAATAGGTACAAAGAACTCACACTGCTTAACAACAATAAAACAAACAACCCGATCAAAAAATGGGCAGAGGACATGAACAGACATTTCTCCAAAGAAGATATGAATATGGCCAATAGACACATGAAAAGATGTTCATCATCGCTAATCATCAGGGAAATGCAAATCAAAACTACACTAAGATATCACCTTACCCCCGTTAGATTGGCAAAAACGTCCAAAACCAAGAACGACAAATGTTGGAGAGGTTGTGGAGAAAGAGGAACCCTCATACACTGTTGGTGGGAATGCAAACTGGTACAGCCACTATGGAAAACAGTATGGAGATTTCTCAAAAAGTTAAAAATAGAAATACCCTATGACCCAGCCATCCCATTACTGGGTATCTATCCTAAGAACCTGATATCAGATATCTCAAGAGTCCGTTGCACCCCTATGTTCATCGCAGCATTATTTACAATAGCCAAGACGTGGAACCAGCCTACATGCCCAGAAACTGATGATTGGATAAAGAAGATGTGGTATATATACACAATGGAATACTACTCAGCCATAAAAAAAGACGACATTGGCCCCTTCACAACAAGGTGGATGGACCTCGAGGGCATTATGTTAAGCGAAATAAGTCAGTCAGAGAAAGACGAACTCTATATGACTCCACTCATAGGTGGAAATTAGTATATTGAGAAGGAGATCTGATCGGTGGTTACCAGGGAAAAGGGGGGGTGGGGGGAGGGCACGGAGGGGGAAGTGGTGTTCCCACAACATGACTAACAAAAATGTACAACTGAAATTTCACAAGCTTGTAATCCATCATAACATTAATAAACAAAAAAAAAAAAAAAAGAGAAGCTTTGGGGCCCATCTGCCCCTATGGAAAGAACGCAGCACTTTCTGCCTTGCAGCTCTAGGGCAATGTAGCACACCCAGAGCAGAAGTTCTACTTCAGCCAGATCAGGCCCGCAAAGAAACTGCGTTTCACAGGCCTTTGTAAGAGATGATCGCGGTAGGCTGTTAGAGCACTGTGCAGAGCGAGTTGTTTGTCAGCTTCCAAAAGAGTTGGAAGCAAGATGCTTTGGGGCTCATCTGCCCCTTTGAAATGAAGGCAGCACTTTGTGCCTTGCAGCTCTAGGGCAATGTAGCACATCCAGAGCAGAAGTTCTACTTCAGCCAGATCAGGCCCGCAAAGAAACTGCATTTCACAGGCCTTTGTAAGAGATGATCCCGGTAGGCTGTTAGAGCACTGTGCAGAGCGAGTTGTTTCTCAGCTTCCCAAATAGCTGGAAGCAAGATGCTTTGGGGCCCTACTAAGCCTTTGGAAAGAAGGCAGCACTTTGTGCCTTGCAGCTCTAGGGCAATGTAGCACACCCAGAGCAGAAGTTTTACTTCAGCCAGATCAGGCCCGCAAAGAAACTGCGTTTCACAGGCCTTTGTAAGAGATGTTCCCCGTAGGCTGTTAGACCACTGTGCAGAGCGAGTTCTTTCTTAGCTTCCCAAAGACCTGGAAGCAAGATGCTTTGGGGGCCATCTGCCCTTAAGGAAAGAAGGCAGCACTTTGTGCCTTGCAGCTCTAGGGCAATGTAGCACACCCAGAGCAGATGTTCTACTTCTGCCAGGTCAGGCCTGCAAAGAAACTGCGTTTCACAGGCCTTTGTAATAGATGTTCCCCGTAGGCTGTTAGAGCACTGTGCAGAGCGAGTTGTTTCTTAGCTTCCCAAACAGCCGGTAGCAAGACGCTTTGGGGGCAATCTGCACTTCAGTAAAGAAGGCAGCACTTTGTGCGTTGCAGCTCTACGGCATTGTAGCACACCCAGAGCAGTTGTTCTACTTCTGCCAGGTCAGTCGTGCAAAGAAACTGCGTTTCACAGGCCTTTGTAGGAGATGTTCCCGGTAGGCTGTTAGAGCACTGTGCAGAGCGAGTTGTTTCTTAGCTTCCCAAAGAGCCGGAAGCAAGATGCTTTGGGGCCCTTCTCACCCTTTGGAAAGAAGGCAGCACTTTGTGCCTTGCAGCTCTAGGGCACTGTAGCACACCCAGAGCAGTTGTTCTACTTCTGCCAGGTCAGGCCTGCAAAGAAACTTCGTTTCACAGGCCTTTGTGAGAGATGTTCAAGGTAGGCTGTTAGAGCACTGTGCAGAGCGACTTGTTTCTTAGCTTCCCAAAGAGCTGGAGGCAAGATGCTTTGGGGCCCTTCTCACCCTTTGGAAAGAAGGCAGCACTTTGTGCCTTGCAGCTCTAGGGCAATGTAGCACACCCAGAGCCGAAGTTCTACTTCAGCTAGATCAGACCTGCAAAGAAACTTCGTTTCACAGGCCTTTGTAAGAGATGTTCCCGGTAGGCTGTAAGTGCACTGTGCAGAGCGACTAGTTTCTTAGCTTCCCAGAGAGCTGGAAGCAAGATGCTTTGGGGCCCATCTGCCCCTAAGGAAAGAACGCAGCACTTTGTGCCTTGCAGCTCTAGGGCAATGCAGCACACCCCGAGCAGAAGTTCTACTTCAGCCAGATCAGGCCTGCAAAGAAACTGCGTTTCACAGGCCTTTGTAAGAGATGTTCCCGGTAGGCTGTTAGAGCACTGTGCAGAGCGAGTTGTTTCTTAGCTTCCCAGAGAGCTGGAAGCAAGATGCTTTGGGGCCCGTTAATTTTATACCCTGCTACTTTGCTGTAGTTGTTGATTATTTCTAATAGTTTTTCTGTGGATTCTTTGGGGTTTTTTATGTATAAGATCATGTCGTCTGCATACAACGCAAGTTTTACTTCTTCGTTACCTATTTGGATTCCTTTTATTTTTTTTCCTGCCGAATTGCTCTGGCCTGCACCTCCAGTACTATGTTGAATAGGAGTGGTGAAAGTGGGCACCCTTGTCTTGTTCCTGTCCTCAGAGGGATGGCTTTCAGCTTTTGTCCATTGAGTATGATGTTGGCTGTGGGTCTATCATATATGGCCTTTATCATGTTGAGGTACTTTCCTTCTACACCCATTTTACTGAGGGTTTTTATCATAAATGGGTGTTGGATCTTGTCGAATGCTTTCTCTGCGTCTATTGAGATGATCATGTGGTTTTTGTTTTTCATTTTGTTGGTGTAGTGTATCACGTTGATTGACTTGCGGGTGTTGAACCATCCCTGTGTCCCTGGTATAAATCCCACTTGATCATGGTGTATAATCTTTTTGATGTATTGCTGTAATCGGTTTGCCAAAATTTTGTTGAGGATTTTTGCATCTATGTTCATCAGTGATATCGGCCTGTAGTTCTCCTTCTTTGTGTTGTCCTTGTCAGGTTGGGGGATCAGAGTGATGTTGGCTTCATAGAATGTGTTAGGGAGTTCTCCATCTTTCTCAATTTTCTGGAACAGTTTGAGGAGAATAGGTAGAAAGAACTCACACTGCTTAACAACAAAAAAACAAACAACCCGATCAAAAAATGGGCAGAGGACATGAACAGACATTTCTCCAAAGAAGATATGAATATGGCCAATAGACACATGAAAAGATGTTCATCATCGCTAATCATCAGGGAAATGCAAATCAAAACTACACTAAGATATCACCTTACCCCCGTTAGATTGGCAAAAACGTCCAAAACCAAGAACGACAAATGTTGGAGAGGTTGTGGAGAAAGAGGAACCCTC
Organism: Equus asinus; assembly: GCF_041296235.1. NCBI lineage: Eukaryota > Metazoa > Chordata > Mammalia > Perissodactyla > Equidae > Equus > Equus asinus. The sequence goes on along the minus strand of NC_091790.1, from coordinate 64,544,157 downwards.
ATACACTGTTGGTGGGAATGCAAACTGGTACAGCCACTATGGAAAACAGTATGGAGATTTCTCAAAAAGTTAAAAATAGAAATACCCTATGACCCAGCCATCCCATTACTGGGTATCTATCCTAAGAACCTGATATCAGATATCTCAAGAGTCCGTTGCACCCCTATGTTCATCGCAGCATTATTTACAATAGCCAAGACGTGGAACCAGCCTACATGCCCAGAAACTGATGATTGGATAAAGAAGATGTGGTATATATACACAATGGAATACTACTCAGCCATAAAAAAAGACGACATTGGCCCCTTCACAACAATGTGGATGGACCTCGAGGGCATTATGTTAAGCGAAATAAGTCAGTCAGAGAAAGACGAACTCTATATGACTCCACTCATAGGTGGAAATTAGTATATTGAGAAGGAGATCTGATCGGTGGTTACCAGGGAAAAGGGGGGGTGGGGGGAGGGCACGGAGTGGGAAGTGGTGTTCCCACAACATGACTAACAAAAATGTACAACTGAAATTTCACAAGCTTGTAATCCATCATAACATTAATAAACAAAAAAAAAAAAAAAAAAAGAAGCTTTGGGGCCCATCTGCCCCTATGGAAAGAACGCAGCACTTTGTGCCTTGCAGCTCTAGGGCAATGTAGCACACCCAGAGCAGAAGTTCTACTTCAGCCAGATCAGGCCCGCAAAGAAACTGCGTTTCACAGGCCTTTGTAAGAGATGTTCCCGGTAGGCTGATAGAGCACTGTGCAGAGCGAGTTGTTTCTTAGCTTCCCAAAGAGCTGGAAGCAAGATGCTTTGGGGCCCTTCTCACCCTTTGGCAAGAAGGCAGCACTTTCTGCCTTGCAGCTCTAAGGCAATGTAGCACACCCAGAGCAGAAGTTCTACTTCAGCCAGATCAGCCATGCAAAGAAACTGCGTTTCACAGGCCTTTGTAAGAGATGTTCCCGGTAGGCTGTTAGAGCACTGTGCAGAGCGAGTTGTTTCTCAGCTTCCAAAAGAGTTGGAAGCAAGATGCTTTGGGGCTCATCTGCCCCTTTGAGATGAAGGTAGCACTTTGTGCCTTGCAGCTCTAGGGCAATGTAGCACACCCAGAGCAGAAGTTCTACTTCAGCCAGATGAGGCCTGCAAAGAAACTGCGTTTCACAGGCCTTTGTAAGAGATGTTCCCGGTAGGCTGTTAGAGCACTGTGCAGAGCAAGTTGTTTCCTAGCTTCCCAACGAGCTGGAAGCAAGATGCTTTGGGGCCCTTCTCATCCTTTGGAAAGAAGGCAGCACTTTGTGCCTTGCAGCTCTAGGGCAATGTAGCACACCCAAAGCAGAAGTTCTACTTCAGCCACATCAGACCTGCAAAGAAACTGCGTTTCACAGGCCTTTGTAAGAGATGTTCCCTGTAGGCTGTTAGAGAACTGTGCAGAGCGAGTTGTTTCTTAGCTTCCCAAGGAGCTGGAAGCAAGATGCTTTAGGGACCATCTGCCCTTAAGGAAAGAAGGCAGCACTTTGTGCCTTGCAGCTCTAGGGCAATGTAGCACAACCAGAGAAGTTGTTCTACTTCTGCCAGGTCAGGCCTGCAAAGAAACTTCGTTTCACAGGCCTTTGTAAGAGATGTTCCCGGTAGGCTGTTAGAGCACTGTGCAGAGCGACTTGTTTCTTAGCTTCCCAAAGAGCTGGAAGCAAGATGCTTTGGGGCCCTCTCACCCTTTGGAAAGAAGGCAGCACTTTGTGCCTTGCAGCTCTAGGGCAATGTAGCACACCCAGAGCCGAAGTTCTACTTCAGCTAGATCAGACCTGCAAAGAAACTTCGTTTCACAGGCCTTTGTAAGAGATGTTCCCGGTAGGCTGTAAGAGCACTGTGCAGAGCGACTAGTTTCTTAGCTTCCCAGAGAGCTGGAAGCAAGATGCTTTGGGGCCCATCTGCCCATATGGAAAGAACGCAGCACTTTGTGCCTTGCAGCTCTAGGGCAATGCAGCACACCCCGAGCAGAAGTTCTACTTCAGCCAGATCAGGCCTGCAAAGAAACTGCGTTTCACAGGCCTTTGTAAGAGATGTTCCCGGTAGGCTGTTAGAGCACTGTGCAGAGCGAGTTGTTTCTTAGCTTCCCAGAGAGCTGGAAGCAAGATGCTTTGGGGCCCGTTAATTTTATACCCTGCTACTTTGCTGTAGTTGTTGATTATTTCTAATAGTTTTTCTGTGGATTCTTTGGGGTTTTTTATGTATAAGATCATGTCGTCTGCAAACAACGCGAGTTTTACTTCTTCGTTACCTATTTGGATTCCTTTTATTTTATTTTCCTGCCGAATTGCTCTGGCCAGCACCTCCAGTACTATGTTGAATAGGAGTGGTGAAAGTGGGCACCCTTGTCTTGTTCCTGTCCTCAGAGGGATGGCTTTCAGCTTTTGTCCATTGAGTATGCTGTTGGCTGTGGGTGTATCATATATGGCCTTTATTATGTTGAGGTACTTTCCTTCTATACCCATTTTACTGAGGGTTTTTATCATAAATGGGTGTTGGATCTTGTCGAATGCTTTCTCTGCGTCTATTGTGATGATCATGTGGTTTTTGTTTTTCATTTTGTTGATGTAGTGTATCACGTTGATTGACTTGCGGGTGTTGAACCATCCCTGTGTCCCTGGTATAAATCCCACTTGATCATGGTGTATAATCTTTTTGATGTAGTGCTGTAATCGGTTTGCCAAAATTTTGTTGAGGATTTTTGCATCTATGTTCATCAGTGATATCGGCCTGTAGTTCTCCTTCTTTGTGTTGTCCTTGTCAGGTTGGGGGATCAGAGTGATGTTGGCTTCATAGAATGTGTTAGGGAGTTCTCCATCTTTCTCAATTTTCTGGAACAGTTTGAGGAGAATAGCTACAAAGAACTCACACTGCTTAACAACAAAAAAACAAACAACCCGATCCAAAAATGGGCAGAGGACATGAACAGACATTTCTCAAAAGAAGATATGAATATGGCCAATAGACACATGAAAAGATGTTCATCATCGCTAATCATCAGGGAAATGCAAATCAAAACTACACTAAGATATCACCTTACCCCCGTTAGATTGGCAAAAACATCCAAAACCAAGAACGACAAATGTTGGAGAGGTTGTGGAGAAAGAGGAACCCTCATACACTGTTGGTGGGAATGCAAACTGGTACAGCCACTATGGAAAACAGTATGGAGATTTCTCAAAAAGTTAAAAATAGAAATACCCTATGACCCAGCCATCCCATTACTGGGTATCTATCCTAAGAACCTGATATCAGATATCTCAAGAGTCCGTTGCACCCCTATGTTCATCGCAGCATTATTTACAATAGCCAAGACGTGGAACCAGCCTACATGCCCAGAAACTGATGATTGGATAAAGAAGATGTGGTATATATACACAATGGAATACTACTCAGCCATAAAAAAAGACGACATTGGCACCTTCACAACAATGTGGATGGACCTCGAGGGCATTATGTTAAGCGAAATAAGTCAGTCAGAGAAAGACGAACTCTATATGACTCCACTCATAGGTGGAAATTAGTATATTGAGAAGGAGATCTGATCGGTGGTTACCAGGGAAAAGGGGGGTGGGGAGAGGGCACGGAGTGGGAAGTGGTGTTCCCACAACATGACTAACAAAAATGTACAACTGAAATTTCACAAGCTTGTAATCCATCATAACATTAATAAACAAACAAAAAAAAAAGATGCTTTGGGGCCCATCTGCCCCTATGGAATGAACGCAGCACTTTGTGCCTTGCAGCTCTAGGGCAATGTAGCACACCCAGAGCAGAAGTTCTACTTCAGCCAGATCAGGCCCGCAAAGAAACTGCGTTTCACAGGCCTTTGTAAGAGATGTTCCCGGTAGGCTGTTAGAGCACTGTGCAGAGCGAGTTGTTTCTTAGCTTCCCAAAGAGCTGGAAGGAAGATGCTTTGGGGCCCTTCTCACCCTTTGGCAAGAAGGCAGCACTTTGTGCCTTGCAGCTCTAAGGCAATGTAGCACACCCAGAGCAGAAGTTCTACCTCAGCCAGATCAGGCAGGCAAAGAAACTGCGTTTCACGGGCCTTTGTAAGAGATGTTCCCGGTAGGCTGTTAGAGCACTGTGCAGAGCGAGTTGTTTCTCAGCTTCCAAAAGAGTTGGAAGCAAGATGCTTTGGGGCTCATCTGCCCCTTTGAAATGAAGGCAGCACTTTGTGCCTTGCAGCTCTAGGGCAATGTAGCACACCCAGAGCAGAAGTCCTACTTCAGCCAGATCAGGCCTGCAAAGAAACTGCGTTTCACAGGCCTTTGTAAGAGATGTTCCCGGTAGGCTGTTAGAGCACTGTGCAGAGCGAGTTGTTTCTTAGCTTCCCAGAGAGCTGGAAGCAAGATGCTTTGGGGCCCGTTAATTTTATACCCTGCTACTTTGCTGCAGTTGTTGATTATTTCTAATAGTTTTTCTGTGGATTCTTTGGGGTTTTCTATGTATAAGATCATGTCGTCTGCACACAACGCGAGGTTTACTTCTTCGTTACCTATTTGGATTCCTTTTATTTTTTTTTCCTGCCGAATTGCTCTGGCCAGCACCTCCAGTACTATGTTGAATAGGAGTGGTGAAAGTGGGCACCCTTGTCTTGTTCCTGTCCTCAGAGGGATGGCTTTCAGCTTTTGTCCATTGAGTATGCTGTTGGCTGTGGGTCTATCATATATGGCCTTTATTATGTTGAGGTACTTTCCTTCTATACCAATTTTACTGAGGGTTTTTATCATAAATGGGTGTTGGATCTTGTCGAATGCTTTCTCTGCGTCTATTGAGATGATCATGTGGTTTTTGTTTTTCATTTTGTTGATGTAGTGTATCACGTTGATTGACTTGCGGGTGTTGAACCATCCCTGTGTCCCTGGTATAAATCCCACTTGATCATGGTGTATAATCTTTTTGATGTAGTGCTGTAATCGGTTTGCCAAAATTTTGTTGAGGATTTTTGCATCTATGTTCATCAGTGATATCGGCCTGTAGTTCTCCTTCTTTGTGTTGTCCTTGTCAGGTTGGGGGATCAGAGTGATTTTGGCTTCATAGAATGTGTTAGGGAGTTCTCCATCTTTCTCAATTTTCTGGAACAGTTTGAGGAGAATAGGTACAAAGAACTCACACTGCTTAACAACAAAAAAACAAACAACCCGATCCAAAAATGGGCAGAGGATATGAACAGACATTTCTCAAAAGAAGACATGAATATGGCCAATAGACACATGAAAAGATGTTCATCATCGCTAATCATCAGGGAAATGCAAATCAAAACTACACTAAGATATCACCTTACCCCCGTTAGATTGGCAAAAACATCCAAAACCAAGAACGACAAATGTTGGAGAGGTTGTGGAGAAAGAGGAACCCTCATACACTGTTGGTGGGAATGCAAACTGGTACAGCCACTATGGAAAACAGTATGGAGATTTCTCAAAAAGTTAAAAATAGAAATACCCTATGACCCAGCCATCCCATTACTGGGTATCTATCCTAAGAACCTGATATCAGATATCTCAAGAGTCCGTTGCACCCCTATGTTCATCGCAGCATTATTTACAATAGCCAAGACGTGGAACCACCCTACATGCCCAGAAACTGATGATTGGATAAAGAAGATGTGGTATATATACACAATGGAATACTACTCAGCCATAAAAAAAGACGACATTGGCCCCTTCACAACAATGTGGATGGACCTCGAGGGCATTATGTTAAGCGAAATAAGTCAGTCAGAGAAAGACGAACTCTATATGACTCCACTCATAGGTGGAAATTAGTATATTGAGAAGGAGATCTGATCGGTGGTTACCAGGGAAAAGGGGGGGTGGGGGGAGGGCACGGAGTGGAAAGTGGTGTTCCCACAACATGACTAACAAAAATGTACAACTGAAATTTCACAAGCTTCTAATCCATCATAACATTAATAAACAAAAAAAAAAAAAGATGCTTTGGGGCCCATCTGCCCCTATGGAAAGAACGCAGCACTTTGTGCCTTGCAGCTCTAGAGCAATGTAGCACACCCAGAGCAGAAGTTCTACTTCAGCCAGATCAGGCCCGCAAAGAAACTGCGTTTCACAGGCCTTTGTAAGAGATGTTCCCAGTAGGCTGTTAGAGCACTGTGCAGAGCGAGTTGTTTCTTAGCTTCCCAAAGAGCTGGAAGCAAGATGCTTTGGGGCCCTTCTCACCCTTTGGCAAGAAGGCAGCACTTTGTGCCTTGCAGCTCTAAGGCAATGTAGCACACCCAGAGCAGAAGTTCTACTTCAGCCAGATCAGGCATGCAAAGAAACTGCGTTTCACAGGCCTTTGTAAGAGATGTTCCCGGTAGGCTGTTAGAGCACTGTGCAGAGCGAGTTGTTTCTTAGCTTCCCAAAGAGCTGGAAGGAAGATGCTTTGGGGCCCTTCTCACCCTTTGGCAAGAAGGCAGCACTTTGTGCCTTGCAGCTCTAAGGCAATGTAGCACACCCAGAGCAGAAGTTCTACCTCAGCCAGATCAGGCAGGCAAAGAAACTGCGTTTCACGGGCCTTTGTAAGAGATGTTCCCGGTAGGCTGTTAGAGCACTGTGCAGAGCGAGTTGTTTCTCAGCTTCCAAAAGAGTTGGAAGCAAGATGCTTTGGGGCTCATCTGCCCCTTTGAAATGAAGGCAGCACTTTGTGCCTTGCAGCTCTAGGGCAATGTAGCACACCCAGAGCAGAAGTTGTACTTCAGCCAGATCAGGCCTGCAAAGAAACTGCGTTTCACAGGCCTTTGTAAGAGATGTTCCCGGTAGGCTGTTAGAGCACTGTGCAGAGCGAGTTGTTTCTTAGCTTCCCAGAGAGCTGGAAGCAAGATGCTTTGGGGCCCGTTAATTTTATACCCTGCTACTTTGCTGCAGTTGTTGATTATTTCTAATAGTTTTTCTGTGGATTCTTTGGGGTTTTCTATGTATAAGATCATGTCGTCTGCACACAACGCGAGGTTTACTTCTTCGTTACCTATTTGGATTCCTTTTATTTTTTTTTCCTGCCGAATTGCTCTGGCCAGCACCTCCAGTACTATGTTGAATAGGAGTGGTGAAAGTGGGCACCCTTGTCTTGTTCCTGTCCTCAGAGGGATGGCTTTCAGCTTTTGTCCATTGAGTATGCTGTTGGCTGTGGGTCTATCATATATGGCCTTTATTATGTTGAGGTACTTTCCTTCTATACCCATTTTACTGAGGGTTTTTATCATAAATGGGTGTTGGATCTTGTCAAATGCTTTCTCTGCGTCTATTGAGATGATCATGTGGTTTTTGTTTTTCATTTTGTTGATGTAGTGTATCACGTTGATTGACTTGCGGGTGTTGAACCATCCCTGTGTCCCTGGTATAAATCCCACTTGATCATGGTGTATAATCTTTTTGATGTAGTGCTGTAATCGGTTTGCCAAAATTTTGTTGAGGATTTTTGCATCTATGTTCATCAGTGATATCGGCCTGTAGTTCTCCTTCTTTGTGTTGTCCTTGTCAGGTTGGGGGATCAGAGTGATTTTGGCTTCATAGAATGTGTTAGGGAGTTCTCCATCTTTCTCAATTTTCTGGAACAGTTTGAGGAGAATAGGTACAAAGAACTCACACTGCTTAAAAACAAAAAAACAAACAACCCGATCAAAAAATGGGCAGAGGACATGAACAGACATTTCTCAAAAGAAGATATGAATATGGCCAATAGACACATGAAAAGATGTTCATCATCGCTAATCATCAGGGAAATGCAAATCAAAACTACACTAAGATATCACCTTACCCCCGTTAGATTGGCAAAAACATCCAAAACCAAGAACGACAAATGTTGGAGAGGTTGTGGAGAAAGAGGAACCCTCATACACTGTTGGTGGGAATGCAAACTGGTACAGCCACTATGGAAAACAGTATGGAGATTTCTCAAAAAGTTAAAAATAGAAATACCCTATGACCCAGCCATCCCATTACTGGGTATCTATCCTAAGAACCTGATATCAGATATCTCAAGAGTCCGTTGCACCCCTATGTTCATCGCAGCATTATTTACAATAGCCAAGACGTGGAACCAGCCTACATGCCCAGAAACTGATGATTGGATAAAGAAGATGTGGTATATATACACAATGGAATACTACTCAGCCATAAAAAAAGACGACATTGGCCCCTTCACAACAATGTGGATGGACCTCGAGGGCATTATGTTAAGCGAAATAAGTCAGTCAGAGAAAGACGAACTCTATATGACTCCACTCATAGGTGGAAATTAGTATATTGAGAAGGAGATCTGATCGGTGGTTACCAGGGAAAAGGGGGGGTGGGGGGAGGGCACGGAGTGGAAAGTGGTGTTCCCACAACATGACTAACAAAAATGTACAACTGAAATTTCACAAGCTTCTAATCCATCATAACATTAATAAACAAAAAAAAAAAAGATGCTTTGGGGCCCATCTGCCCCTATGGAAAGAACGCAGCACTTTGTGCCTTGCAGCTCTAGGGCAATGTAGCACACCCAGAGCAGAAGTTCTACTTCAGCCAGAGCAGGCCCGCAAAGAAACTGCGTTTCACAGGCCTTTGTAAGAGAAGTTCCCGGTAGGCTGTTAGAGCACTGTGCAGAGCGAGTTGTTTCTCAGCTTCCAAAAGAGTTGGAAGCAAGATGCTTTGTGGCTCATCTGCCCCTTTGAAATGATGGCAGCACTTTGTGCCTTGCAGCTCTAGGGCAATGTAGCACACCCAGAGCAGAAGTTCTACTTCAGCCAGATCAGGCCTGCAAAGAAACTGCGTTTCACAGTCCTTTGTAAGAGATGTTCCCGGTAGGCTGTTAGAGCACTGTGCTGAGCGAGTTGTTTCTTAGCTTCCCAGAGAGCTGGAAGCAAGATGCTTTGGGGCCGGTTAATTTTATACCCTGCTGCTTTGCTGTAGTTGTTGATTATTTCTAATAGTTTTTCTGTGGATTCTTTGGGGTTTTCTATGTATAAGATCATGTCGTCTGCAAACAACGCGAGTTTTACTTCTTCGTTACCTATTTCGATTCCTTTTATTTTTTTTTCCTGCCGAACTGCTCTGGCCAGCACCTCCAGTACTATGTTGAATAGGAGTGGTGAAAGTGGGCACCCTTGTCTTGTTCCTGTCCTCAGAGGGATGGCTTTCAGCTTTTGTCCATTGAGTATGCTGTTGGCTGTGGGTCTATCATATATGGCCTTTATTATGTTGAGGTACTTTCCTTCTATACCCATTTTACTGAGGGTTTTTATCATAAAAGGGTGTTGGATCTTGTCGAATGCTTTCTCTGCGTCTATTGAGATGATCATGTGGTTTTTGTTTTTCATTTTGTTGATGTAGTGTATCACGTTGATTGACTTGCGGGTGTTGAACCATCCCTGTGTCCCTGGTATAAATCCCACTTGATCATGGTGTATAATCTTTTTGATGTATTGCTGTAATCGGTTTGCCAAAATTTTGTTGAGGATTTTTGCATCTATGTTCATCAGTGATATCGGCCTGTAGTTCTCCTTCTTTGTGTTGTCCTTGTCAGGTTGGGGGATCAGAGTGATGTTGGCTTCATAGAATGTGTTAGGGAGTTCTCCATCTTTCTCAATTTTCTGGAACAGTTTGAGGAGAATAGCTACAAAGAACTCACACTGCTTAACAACAAAAAAACAAACAACCCGATCCAAAAATGGGCAGAGGACATGAACAGACATTTCTCAAAAGAAGATATGAATATGGCCAATAGACACATGAAAAGATGTTCATCATCGCTAATCATCAGGGAAATGCAAATCAAAACTACACTAAGATATCACCTTACCCCCGTTAGATTGGCAAAAACATCCAAAACCAAGAACGACAAATGTTGGAGAGGTTGTGGAGAAAGAGGAACCCTCATACACTGTTGGTGAGAATGCAAACTGGTACAGCCACTATGGAAAACAGTATGGAGATTTCTCAAAAAGTTAAAAATAGAAATACCCTATGACCCAGCCATCCCATTACTGGGTATCTATCCTAAGAACCTGATATCAGATATCTCAAGAGTCCGTTGCACCCCTATGTTCATCGCAGCATTATTTACAATAGCCAAGACGTGGAACCAGCCTACATGCCCAGAAACTGATGATTGGATAAAGAAGATGTGGTATATATACACAATGGAATACTACTCAGCCAGAAAAAAAGACGACATTGGCCCCTTCACAACAATGTGGATGGACCTCGAGGGCATTATGTTAAGCGAAATAAGTCAGTCAGAGAAAGACGAACTCTATATGACTCCACTCATAGGTGGAAATTAGTATATTGAGAAGGAGATCTGATCGGTGGTTACCAGGGAAAAGGGGGGGTGGGGGGAGGGCACGGAGTGGGAAGTGGTGTTCCCACAACATGACTAACAAAAATGTACAACTGAAATTTCACAAGCTTGTAATCCATCATAACATTAATAAACAAAAAAAAAAAAAAGATGCTTTGGGGCCCATGTGCCCCTATGGAAAGAACGCAGCACTTTGTGCCTTGCAGCTCTAGGGCAATGTAGCACACCCAGAGCAGAAGTTCTACTTCAGCCAGATCAGGCCCGCAAAGAAACTGCGTTTCACAGGCCTTTGTAAGAGATGTTCCCGGTAGGCTGTTAGAGCACTGTGCAGAGCGAGTTGTTTCTTAGCTTCCCAACGAGCTGGAAGCAAGATGCTTTGGGGCCCTTCTCACCCTTTGGCAAGAAGGCAGCACTTTGTGCCTTGCAGCTCTAAGGCAATATAGCACACCCAGAGCAGAAGTTCTACTTCAGCCAGATTAGGCAGGCAAAGAAACTGCGTTTCACAGGCCTTTGTAAGAGATGTTCCCGGTAGGCTGTTAGAGCACTGTGCAGAGCGAGTTGTTTCTCAGGTTCCAAAAGAGTTGGAAGCAAGATGCTTTGGGGCCCATCTGCCCCTATGGAAAGAACGCAGCACTTTGTGCCTTGCAGCTCTAGGACAATGCAGCACACCCCGAGCAGAAGTTCTACTTCTGCCAGGTCATGCCTGCAAAGAAACTGCGTTTCACAGGCCTTTGTAAGAGATGTTCCCGGTAGGCTGTTAGAGCACTGTGCAGAGCGAGTTGTTTCTTAGCTTCCCAGAGAGCTGGAAGCAAGATGCTTTGGAGCCGGTTAATTTTATACCCTGCTACTTTGCTGTAGTTGTTGATTATTTCTAATAGTTTTTCTGTGGATTCTTTGGGGTTTTCTATGTATAAGATCATGTCGTCTGCAAACAACGCTAGTTTTACTTCTTCGTTACCTATTTGGATTCCTTTTATTTTTTTATTTCCTGCCGAATTGCTCTGGCCAGCACCTCCAGTACTATGTTGAATAGGAGTGGTGAAAGTGGGCACCCTTGTCTTGTTCCTGTCCTCAGAGGGATGGCTTTCAGCTTTTGTCCATTGAGTATGATGTTGGCTGTGGGTCTATCATATATGGCCTTTATTATGTTGAGGTTCTTTCCTTCTATACCCATTTTACTGAGGGTTTTTATCATAAATGGGTGTTGGATCTTGTCGAATGCTTTCTCTGCGTCTATTGAGATGATCATGTGGTTTTTGTTTTTCATTTTGTTGATGTAGTGTATCACGTTGATTGACTTGCGGGTGTTGAACCATCCCTGTGTCCCTGGTATAAATCCCACTTGATCATGGTGTATAATCTTTTTGATGTATTGCTGTAATCGGTTTGCCAAAATTTTGTTGAGGATTTTTGCATCTATGTTCATCAGTGATATCGGCCTGTAGTTCTCCTTCTTTGTGTTGTCCTTGTCAGGTTGGGGGATCAGAGTGATGTTGGCTTCATAGAATGTGTTAGGGAGTTCTCCATCTTTCTCAATTTTCTGGAACAGTTTGAGGAGAATAGGTACAAAGAACTCACACTGCTTAACAACAAAAAAACAAACAACCCGATCCAAAAATGGGCAGAGGACATGAACAGACATTTCTCAAAAGAAGATATGAATATGGCCAATAGACACATGAAAAGATGTTCATCATCGCTAATCATCAGGGAAATGCAAATCAAAACTACACTAAGATATCACCTTACCCCCGTTAGATTGGCAAAAACATCCAAAACCAAGAACGACAAATGTTGGAGAGGTTGTGGAGAAAGAGGAACCCTCATACACTGTTGGTGGGAATGCAAACTGGTACAGCCACTATGGAAAACAGTATGGAGATTTCTCAAAAAGTTAAAAATAGAAATACCCTATGACCCAGCCATCCCATTACTGGGTATCTATCCTAAGAACCTGATATCAGATATCTCAAGAGTCCGTTGCACCCCTATGTTCATCGCAGCATTATTTACAATAGCCAAGACGTGGAACCAGCCTACATGCCCAGAAACTGATGATTGGATAAAGAAGATGTGGTATATATACACAAAGGAATACTACTCAGCCAGAAAAAAAGACGACATTGGCCCCTTCACAACAATGTGGATGGACCTCGAGGGCATTATGTTAAGCGAAATAAGTCAGTCAGAGAAAGACGAACTCTATATGACTCCACTCATAGGTGGAAATTAGTATATTGAGCAGGAGATCTGATCGGTGGTTACCAGGGAAAAGGAGGGGTGGGGGGAGGGCACGGAGGGGGAAGTGGTGTTCCCACTACATGACTAACAAAAATGTACAACTGAAATTTCACAAGCTTGTAATCCATCATAACATTAATAAACAAACAAACAAACAAAAAGATGCTTTGGGGCCAATCGGCCCCTATGGAAAGAACGCAGCACTTTGTGCCTTGCAGCTCTAGGGCAATGTAGCACACCCAGAGCAGAAGTTCTACTTCAGCCAGATCAGGCCCGCAAAGAAACTGCGTTTCACAGGCCTTTGTAAGAGATGTTCCCTGTAGGCTGTTAGAGCACTGTGCAGAGCGAGTTGTTTCTCAGCTTCCAAAAGAGTTGGAAGCAAGATGCTTTGGGGCTCATCTGCCCCTTTGAAATGAAGGCAGCACTTTGTGCCTTGCAGCTATAGGGCAATGTAGCACACCCAGAGCAGAAGTTGTACTTCAGCCAGATCAGGCCTGCAAAGAAACTGCGTTTCACAGGCCTTTGTAAGAGATGTTCCCGGTAGGCTGTTAGAGCACTGTGCAGAGCGAGTTGTTTCTTAGCTTCCCAGAGAGCTGGAAGCAAGATGCTTTGGGGCCCGTTAATTTTATACCCTGCTACTTTGCTGCAGTTGTTGATTATTTCTAATAGTTTTTCTGTGGATTCTTTGGGGTTTTCTATGTATAAGATCATGTCGTCTGCACACAACGCGAGGTTTACTTCTTCGTTACCTATTTGGATTCCTTTTATTTTTTTTTCCTGCCGAATTGCTCTGGCCAGCACCTCCAGTACTATGTTGAATAGGAGTGGTGAAAGTGGGCACCCTTGTCTTGTTCCTGTCCTCAGAGGGATGGCTTTCAGCTTTTGTCCATTGAGTATGCTGTTGGCTGTGGGTCTATCATATATGGCCTTTATTATGTTGAGGTACTTTCCTTCTATACCCATTTTACTGAGGGTTTTTATCATAAATGGGTGTTGGATCTTGTCAAATGCTTTCTCTGCGTCTATTGAGATGATCATGTGGTTTTTGTTTTTCATTTTGTTGATGTAGTGTATCACGTTGATTGACTTGCGGGTGTTGAACCATCCCTGTGTCCCTGGTATAAATCCCACTTGATCATGGTGTATAATCTTTTTGATGTAGTGCTGTAATCGGTTTGCCAAAATTTTGTTGAGGATTTTTGCATCTATGTTCATCAGTGATATCGGCCTGTAGTTCTCCTTCTTTGTGTTGTCCTTGTCAGGTTGGGGGATCAGAGTGATTTTGGCTTCATAGAATGTGTTAGGGAGTTCTCCATCTTTCTCAATTTTCTGGAACAGTTTGAGGAGAATAGGTACAAAGAACTCACACTGCTTAAAAACAAAAAAACAAACAACCCGATCAAAAAATGGGCAGAGGACATGAACAGACATTTCTCAAAAGAAGATATGAATATGGCCAATAGACACATGAAAAGATGTTCATCATCGCTAATCATCAGGGAAATGCAAATCAAAACTACACTAAGATATCACCTTACCCCCGTTAGATTGGCAAAAACATCAAAACCAAGAACGACAAATGTTGGAGAGGTTGTGGAGAAAGAGGAACCCTCATACACTGTTGGTGGGAATGCAAACTGGTACAGCCACTATGGAAAACAGTATGGAGATTTCTCAAAAAGTTAAAAATAGAAATACCCTATGACCCAGCCATCCCATTACTGGGTATCTATCCTAAGAACCTGATATCAGATATCTCAAGAGTCCGTTGCACCCCTATGTTCATCGCAGCATTATTTACAATAGCCAAGACGTGGAACCAGCCTACATGCCCAGAAACTGATGATTGGATAAAGAAGATGTGGTATATATACACAATGGAATACTACTCAGCCATAAAAAAAGACGACATTGGCCCCTTCACAACAATGTGGATGGACCTCGAGGGCATTATGTTAAGCGAAATAAGTCAGTCAGAGAAAGACGAACTCTATATGACTCCACTCATAGGTGGAAATTAGTATATTGAGAAGGAGATCTGATCGGTGGTTACCAGGGAAAAGGGGGGGTGGGGGGAGGGCACGGAGTGGAAAGTGGTGTTCCCACAACATGACTAACAAAAATGTACAACTGAAATTTCACAAGCTTCTAATCCATCATAACATTAATAAACAAAAAAAAAAAAGATGCTTTGGGGCCCATCTGCCCCTATGGAAAGAACGCAGCACTTTGTGCCTTGCAGCTCTAGGGCAATGTAGCACACCCAGAGCAGAAGTTCTACTTCAGCCAGAGCAGGCCCGCAAAGAAACTGCGTTTCACAGGCCTTTGTAAGAGAAGTTCCCGGTAGGCTGTTAGAGCACTGTGCAGAGCGAGTTGTTTCTCAGCTTCCAAAATAGTTGGAAGCAAGATGCTTTGTGGCTCATCTGCCCCTTTGAAATGATGGCAGCACTTTGTGCCTTGCAGCTCTAGGGCAATGTAGCACACCCAGAGCAGAAGTTCTACTTCAGCCAGATCAGGCCTGCAAAGAAACTGCGTTTCACAGTCCTTTGTAAGAGATGTTCCCGGTAGGCTGTTAGAGCACTGTGCTGAGCGAGTTGTTTCTTAGCTTCCCAGAGAGCTGGAAGCAAGATGCTTTGGGGCCGGTTAATTTTATACCCTGCTGCTTTGCTGTAGTTGTTGATTATTTCTAATAGTTTTTCTGTGGATTCTTTGGGGTTTTCTATGTATAAGATCATGTCGTCTGCAAACAACGCGAGTTTTACTTCTTCGTTACCTATTTCGATTCCTTTTATTTTTTTTTCCTGCCGAATTGCTCTGGCCAGCACCTCCAGTACTATGTTGAATAGGAGTGGTGAAAGTGGGCACCCTTGTCTTGTTCCTGTCCTCAGAGGGATGGCTTTCAGCTTTTGTCCATTGAGTATGCTGTTGGCTGTGGGTCTATCATATATGGCCTTTATTATGTTGAGGTACTTTCCTTCTATACCCATTTTACTGAGGGTTTTTATCATAAATGGGTGTTGGATCTTGTCGAATGCTTTCTCTGCGTCTATTGAGATGATCATGTGGTTTTTGTTTTTCATTTTGTTGATGTAGTGTATCACGTTGATTGACTTGCGGGTGTTGAACCATCCCTGTGTCCCTGGTATAAATCCCACTTGATCATGGTGTATAATCTTTTTGATGTATTGCTGTAATCGGTTTGCCAAAATTTTGTTGAGGATTTTTGCATCTATGTTCATCAGTGATATCGGCCTGTAGTTCTCCTTCTTTGTGTTGTCCTTGTCAGGTTGGGGGATCAGAGTGATGTTGGCTTCATAGAATGTGTTAGGGAGTTCTCCATCTTTCTCAATTTTCTGGAACAGTTTGAGGAGAATAGCTACAAAGAACTCACACTGCTTAACAACAAAAAAACAAACAACCCGATCCAAAAATGGGCAGAGGACATGAACAGACATTTCTCAAAAGAAGATATGAATATGGCCAATAGACACATGAAAAGATGTTCATCATCGCTAATCATCAGGGAAATGCAAATCAAAACTACACTAAGATATCACCTTACCCCCGTTAGATTGGCAAAAACATCCAAAACCAAGAACGACAAATGTTGGAGAGGTTGTGGAGAAAGAGGAACCCTCATACACTGTTGGTGAGAATGCAAACTGGTACAGCCACTATGGAAAACAGTATGGAGATTTCTCAAAAAGTTAAAAATAGAAATACCCTATGACCCAGCCATCCCATTACTGGGTATCTATCCTAAGAACCTGATATCAGATATCTCAAGAGTCCGTTGCACCCCTATGTTCATCGCAGCATTATTTACAATAGCCAAGACGTGGAACCAGCCTACATGCCCAGAAACTGATGATTGGATAAAGAAGATGTGGTATATATACACAATGGAATACTACTCAGCCAGAAAAAAAGACGACATTGGCCCCTTCACAACAATGTGGATGGACCTCGAGGGCATTATGTTAAGCGAAATAAGTCAGTCAGAGAAAGACGAACTCTATATGACTCCACTCATAGGTGGAAATTAGTATATTGAGAAGGAGATCTGATCGGTGGTTACCAGGGAAAAGGGGGGGTGGGGGGAGGGCACGGAGTGGGAAGTGGTGTTCCCACAACATGACTAACAAAAATGTACAACTGAAATTTCACAAGCTTGTAATCCATCATAACATTAATAAACAAAAAAAAAAAAAAGATGCTTTGGGGCCCATGTGCCCCTATGGAAAGAACGCAGCACTTTGTGCCTTGCAGCTCTAGGGCAATGTAGCACACCCAGAGCAGAAGTTCTACTTCAGCCAGATCAGGCCCGCAAAGAAACTGCGTTTCACAGGCCTTTGTAAGAGATGTTCCCGGTAGGCTGTTAGAGCACTGTGCAGAGCGAGTTGTTTCTTAGCTTCCCAACGAGCTGGAAGCAAGATGCTTTGGGGCCCTTCTCACCCTTTGGCAAGAAGGCAGCACTTTGTGCCTTGCAGCTCTAAGGCAATATAGCACACCCAGAGCAGAAGTTCTACTTCAGCCAGATTAGGCAGGCAAAGAAACTGCGTTTCACAGGCCTTTGTAAGAGATGTTCCCGGTAGGCTGTTAGAGCACTGTGCAGAGCGAGTTGTTTCTCAGGTTCCAAAAGAGTTGGAAGCAAGATGCTTTGGGGCCCATCTGCCCCTATGGAAAGAACGCAGCACTTTGTGCCTTGCAGCTCTAGGACAATGCAGCACACCCCGAGCAGAAGTTCTACTTCTGCCAGGTCAGGCCTGCAAAGAAACTGCGTTTCACAGGCCTTTGTAAGAGATGTTCCCGGTAGGCTGTTAGAGCACTGTGCAGAGCGAGTTGTTTCTTAGCTTCCCAGAGAGCTGGAAGCAAGATGCTTTGGAGCCGGTTAATTTTATACCCTGCTACTTTGCTGTAGTTGTTGATTAT
This sequence comes from Equus asinus, assembly GCF_041296235.1. NCBI lineage: Eukaryota > Metazoa > Chordata > Mammalia > Perissodactyla > Equidae > Equus > Equus asinus. The sequence goes on along the minus strand of NC_091790.1, from coordinate 64,526,683 downwards.
TTCTAATAGTTTTTCTGTGGATTCTTTGGGGTTTTCTATGTATAAGATCATGTCGTCTGCAAACAACGCTAGTTTTACTTCTTCGTTACCTATTTGGATTCCTTTTATTTTTTTATTTCCTGCCGAATTGCTCTGGCCAGCACCTCCAGTACTATGTTGAATAGGAGTGGTGAAAGTGGGCACCCTTGTCTTGTTCCTGTCCTCAGAGGGATGGCTTTCAGCTTTTGTCCATTGAGTATGATGTTGGCTGTGGGTCTATCATATATGGCCTTTATTATGTTGAGGTTCTTTCCTTCTATACCCATTTTACTGAGGGTTTTTATCATAAATGGGTGTTGGATCTTGTCGAATGCTTTCTCTGCGTCTATTGAGATGATCATGTGGTTTTTGTTTTTCATTTTGTTGATGTAGTGTATCACGTTGATTGACTTGCGGGTGTTGAACCATCCCTGTGTCCCTGGTATAAATCCCACTTGATCATGGTGTATAATCTTTTTGATGTATTGCTGTAATCGGTTTGCCAAAATTTTGTTGAGGATTTTTGCATCTATGTTCATCAGTGATATCGGCCTGTAGTTCTCCTTCTTTGTGTTGTCCTTGTCAGGTTGGGGGATCAGAGTGATGTTGGCTTCATAGAATGTGTTAGGGAGTTCTCCATCTTTCTCAATTTTCTGGAACAGTTTGAGGAGAATAGGTACAAAGAACTCACACTGCTTAACAACAAAAAAACAAACAACCCGATCCAAAAATGGGCAGAGGACATGAACAGACATTTCTCAAAAGAAGATATGAATATGGCCAATAGACACATGAAAAGATGTTCATCATCGCTAATCATCAGGGAAATGCAAATCAAAACTACACTAAGATATCACCTTACCCCCGTTAGATTGGCAAAAACATCCAAAACCAAGAACGACAAATGTTGGAGAGGTTGTGGAGAAAGAGGAACCCTCATACACTGTTGGTGGGAATGCAAACTGGTACAGCCACTATGGAAAACAGTATGGAGATTTCTCAAAAAGTTAAAAATAGAAATACCCTATGACCCAGCCATCCCATTACTGGGTATCTATCCTAAGAACCTGATATCAGATATCTCAAGAGTCCGTTGCACCCCTATGTTCATCGCAGCATTATTTACAATAGCCAAGACGTGGAACCAGCCTACATGCCCAGAAACTGATGATTGGATAAAGAAGATGTGGTATATATACACAAAGGAATACTACTCAGCCAGAAAAAAAGACGACATTGGCCCCTTCACAACAATGTGGATGGACCTCGAGGGCATTATGTTAAGCGAAATAAGTCAGTCAGAGAAAGACGAACTCTATATGACTCCACTCATAGGTGGAAATTAGTATATTGAGCAGGAGATCTGATCGGTGGTTACCAGGGAAAAGGAGGGGTGGGGGGAGGGCACGGAGGGGGAAGTGGTGTTCCCACTACATGACTAACAAAAATGTACAACTGAAATTTCACAAGCTTGTAATCCATCATAACATTAATAAACAAACAAACAAACAAAAAGATGCTTTGGGGCCAATCGGCCCCTATGGAAAGAACGCAGCACTTTGTGCCTTGCAGCTCTAGGGCAATGTAGCACACCCAGAGCAGAAGTTCTACTTCAGCCAGATCAGGCCCGCAAAGAAACTGCGTTTCACAGGCCTTTGTAAGAGATGTTCCCTGTAGGCTGTTAGAGCACTGTGCAGAGCGAGTTGTTCCTTAGCTTCCCAACGAGCTGGAAGCAAGATGCTTTCGGGCCCTTCTCACCCTTTGGAAAGAAGGCAGCACTTTGTGCCTTGCAGCTCTAGGGCAATGTAGCACACCCAGAGCCGAAGTTCTACTTCAGCTAGATCAGACCTGCAAAGAAACTGCGTTTCACAGGCCTTTGTAAGAGATGTTCCCGGTAGGCTGTTAGAGCACTGTGCAGAGCGACTAGTTTCTTAGCTTCCCAGAGAGCTGGAAGAAAGATGCTTTGGGGCCCATCTGACCCTATGGAAAGAACGCAGCACTTTGTGCCTTGCAGCTCTAGGGCAATGCAGCACACCCCGTGCAGAAGTTCTACTTCAGCCAGATCAGGCCTGCAAAGAAACTGCGTTTCACAGGCCTTTGTAAGAGATGTTCCCGGTAGGCTGTTAGAGCACTGTGCAGAGCGAGTTGTTTCTTAGCTTCCCAGAGAGCTGGAAGCAAGATGCTTTGGGGCCCGTTAATTGTATACGCTGCTACTTTGCTGTAGTTGTTGATTATTTCTAATAGTTTTTCCGTGGATTCTTTGGGGTTTTCTAGGTATAAGATCATGTCGTCGGCAAACAACGCGAGTTTTACTTCTTCGTTACCTATTTGGATTCCTTTTATTTTTTTTTCCTGCCGAATTGCTCTGGCCAGCACCTCCAGTACTATGTTGAATAGGAGTGGTGAAAGTGGGCACCCTTGTCTTGTTCCTGTCCTCAGAGGGATGGCTTTCAGCTTTTGTCCATTGAGTATGATGTTGGCTGTGGGTCTATCATATATGGCCTTTATTATGTTGAGGTACTTTCCTTCTACATCCATTTTACTGAGGGTTTTTATCATAAATGGGTGTTGGATCTTGTCGAATGCTTTCTCTGCGTCTATTGAGATGATCATGTGGTTTTTGTTTTTCATTTTGTTGATGTAGTGTATCACGTTGATTGACTTGCGGGTGTTGAACCATCCCTGTGTCCCTGGTATAAATCCCACTTGATCATGGTGTATAATCTTTTTGATGTATTGCTGTAATCGGTTTGCCAAAATTTGGTTGAGGATTTTTGCATCTATGTTCATCAGTGATATCGGCCTGTAGTTCTCCTTCTTTGTGTTGTCCTTGTCAGGTTTGGGGATCAGAGTGATGTTGGCTTCATAGAATGTGTTAGGGAGTTCTCCATCTTTCTCAATTTTCTGGAACAGTTTGAGGAGAATAGCTACAAAGAACTCACACTGCTTAACAACAAAAAAACAAACAACCCGATCAAAAAATGGGCAGAGGACATGAACAGACATTTCTCCAAAGAAGATATGAATATGGCCAATAGACACATGAAAAGATGTTCATCATCGCTAATCATCAGGGAAATGCAAATCAAAACTACACTAAGATATCACCTTACCCCCGTTAGATTGGCAAAAACATCCAAAACCAAGAACGACGAATGTTGGAGAGGTTGTGGAGAAAGAGGAACCCTCATACACTGTTGGTGGGAATGCAAACTGGTACAGCCACTATGGAAAACAGTATGGAGATTTCTCAAAAAGTTAAAAATAGAAATACCCTATGACCCAGCCATCCCATTAGTGGGTATCTATCCTAAGAACCTGATATCAGATATCTCAAGAGTCCGTTGCACCCCTATGTTCATCGCAGCATTATTTACAATAGCCAAGACGTGGAACCAGCCTACATGCCCAGAAACTGATGATTGGATAAAGAAGATGTGGTATATATACACAAAGGAATACTACTCAGCCAGAAAAAAAGACGACATTGGCCCCTTCACAACAATGTGGATGGACCTCGAGGGCATTATGTTAAGCGAAATAAGTCAGTCAGAGAAAGACGAACTCTATATGACTCCACTCATAGGTGGAAATTAGTATATTGAGAAGGAGATCTGATCGGTGGTTACCAGGGAAAAAGGGGGGTGGGGGGAGGGCACGGAGTGGGAAGTGGTGTTCCCACAACATGACTAACAAAAATGTACAACTGAAATTTCACAAGGATGTAATCCATCATAACATTAATGAACAAAAAAAAAAAATAAAGATGCTTTGGGGCCCATCTGCCCCTATGAAAAGAACGCAGCACTTTGTGCCTTGCAGCTCTATGGCAATGTAGCACACCCAGAGCAGAAGTTCTACTTCAGCCAGATCAGGCCCGCAAAGAAACTGCGTTTCACAGGCCTTTGTAAGAGATGTTCCCGGTAGGCTGATAGAGCACTGTGCAGAGCGAGTTGTTTCTTAGCTTCCCAAAGACCTGGAAGCAAGATGCTTTGGGGCCCTTCTCACCCTTTGGAAAGAAGGCAGCACTTTGTGCCTTACAGCTCTAGGGCAATGTAGCACACCCAGAGCAGAAGTTCTTCTTCAGCCAGATCAGGCCTGCAAAGAAACTGCGTTTCACAGGCCTTTGTAAGAGATGTTCCCGGTAGGCTGTTAGAGCACTGTGCAGAGCGAGTTGTTTCTTAGCTTCCCAAACAGCCGGATGCAAGATGCTTTGGGGCCCTTCTCACCCTTTGGAAAGAAGTCAGCACTTTGTGCCTTGCAGCTATAGGGCAATGTAGCACACCCAGGGCAGAAGTTGTACTTCAGCCAGATCAGGCCTGCAAAGAAACTGCGTTTCACAGGCCTTTGTAAGAGATGTTCCCGGTAGGCTGTTAGAGCACTGTGCAGAGCGAGTTGTTTCCTAGCTTCCCAAAGAGCTGGAAGCAAGATGCTTTGGGGCCCTTCTCACCCTTGGGAAAGAAGGCAGCACTTTGTGCCTTGCAGCTCTAGGGCAATGCAGCACACCCAAAGCAGAAGTTCTACTTCAGCCAGATCAGACCTGCAAAGAAACTGGTTTCACAGGCCTTTGTAAGAGATGTTCCCGGTAGGCTGTTAGAGCACTGTGCAGAGCGAGTTGTTTCTTAGCTTCCCAAGGAGCTGGAAGCAAGATGCTTTAGGGGCCATCTGCTCTTAAGGAAAGAAGGCATCACTTTGTGCCTTGCATCTCTAGGGCAATGTAGCACACCCAGAGCAGTTGTTCTACTTCTGCCAGGTCAGGCATGCAAAGAAACTGCGTTTCACAGGCCTTTGTAAGAGATGTTCCCGGTAGGCTGTTAGAGCACTGTGCAGAGCGAGTTGTTTCTTAGCTTCCCAAAGAGCTGGAAGCAAGATGCTTTGGGGCCCTTCTCACCCTTTGGAAAGAAGGCAGCACTTTGTGCCTTACAGCTCTAGGGCAATGTAGCACACCCAGAGCAGAAGTTCTTCTTCAGCCAGATCAGGCCTGCAAAGAAACTGCGTTTCACAGGCCTTTGTAAGAGATGTTTCCGGTAGGCTGTTAGAGCACTGTGCAGAGCGAGTTGTTTCTTAGCTTCCCAAACAGCCGGATGCAAGATGCTTTGGGGCCCTTCTCACCCTTTGGAAAGAAGTCAGCACTTTGTGCCTTGCAGCTATAGGGCAATGTAGCACACCCAGGGCAGAAGTTGTACTTCAGCCAGATCAGGCCTGCAAAGAAACTGCGTTTCACAGGCCTTTGTAAGAGATGTTCCCGGTAGGCTGTAAGAGCACTGTGCAGAGCGAGTTGTTTCCTAGCTTCCCAAAGAGCTGGAAGCAAGATGCTTTGGGGCCCTGCTCACCCTTGGGAAAGAAGGCAGCACTTTGTGCCTTGCAGCTCTAGGGCAATGTAGCACACCCAAAGCAGAAGTTCTACTTCAGCCAGATCAGACCTGCAAAGAAACTGCGTTTCACAGGCCTTTGTAAGAGATGTTCCCGGTGGGCTGTTAGAGCACTGTGCAGAGCGAGTTGTTTCTTAGCTTCCCAAGGAGCTGGAAGCAAGATGCTTTAGGGGCCATCTGCTCTTAAGGAAAGAATGCATCACTTTGTGCCTTGCATCTCTAGGGCAATGTAGCACACCCAGAGCAGTTGTTCTACTTCTGCCAGGTCAGGCATGCAAAGAAACTGCGTTTCACAGGCCTTTGTAAGAGATGTTCCCGGTAGGCTGTTAGAGCACTGTGCAGAGCTACTTGTTTCTTAGCTTCCCAAAGAGCTGGAAGCAAGATGCTTTGGGGCCCTCTCACCCTTTGGAAACAAGTCAGCACTTTGTGACTTGCCGCTCTAGGGCAATGTAGCACACCCAGAGCCGAAGTTCTACTTCAGCTAGATCAGACCTGCAAAGAAACTTCGTTTCACAGGCCTTTGTAAGAGATGTTCCCGGTAGGCTGTAAGAGCATTGTTCAGAGCGACTAGTTTCTTAGCTTCCCAGAGAGCTGGAAGCATGATGCTTTGGGGCCCATCTGCCCCTATGGAAAGATCGCAGCACTTTGTGCCTTTCAGCTCTAGGGCAATGCAGCACACCCCGAGCAGAAGGTCTACTTCAGCCAGATCAGGCCTGCAAAGAAACTGCGTTTCACAACCTTTGTAAGAGATGTTCCCGGTAGGCTGTTAGAGCACTGTGCAGAGCGAGTTGTTTCTTAGCTTCCCAGAGAGCTGGAAGCAAGATGCTTTGGGGCCCGTTAATTTTATACCCTGCTACTTTGCTGCAGTTGTTGATTATTTCTAATAGTTTTTCTGTGGATTCTTTGGGGTTTTCTATGTATAAGATCATGTCGTCTGCACACAACGCGAGGTTTACTTCTTCGTTACCTATTTGGATTCCTTTTATTTTTTTTTCCTGCCGAATTGCTCTGGCCAGCACCTCCAGTACTATGTTGAATAGGAGTGGTGAAAGTGGGCACCCTTGTCTTGTTCCTGTCCTCAGAGGGATGGCTTTCAGCTTTTGTCCATTGAGTATGCTGTTGGCTGTGGGTCTATCATATATGGCCTTTATTATGTTGAGGTACTTTCCTTCTATACCCATTTTACTGAGGGTTTTTATCATAAATGGGTGTTGGATCTTGTCAAATGCTTTCTCTGCGTCTATTGAGATGATCATGTGGTTTTTGTTTTTCATTTTGTTGATGTAGTGTATCACGTTGATTGACTTGCGGGTGTTGAACCATCCCTGTGTCCCTGGTATAAATCCCACTTGATCATGGTGTATAATCTTTTTGATGTATTGCTGTAATCGGTTTGCCAAAATTTTGTTGAGGATTTTTGCATCTATGTTCATCAGTGATATCGGCCTGTAGTTCTCCTTCTTTGTGTTGTCCTTGTCAGGTTGGGGGATCAGAGTGATGTTGGCTTCATAGAATGTGTTAGGGAGTTCTCCATCTTTCTCAATTTTCTGGAACAGTTTGAGGAGAATAGGTACAAAGAACTCACACTGCTTAACAACAAAAAAACAAACAACCCGATCAAAAAATGGGCAGAGGACATGAACAGACATTTCTCCAAAGAAGATATGAATATGGCCAATAGACACATGAAAAGATGTTCATCATCGCTAATCATCAGGGAAATGCAAATCAAAACTACACTAAGATATCACCTTACCCCCGTTAGATTGGCAAAAACATCCAAAACCAAGAACGACGAATGTTGGAGAGGTTGTGGAGAAAGAGGAACCCTCATACACTGTTGGTGGGAATGCAAACTGGTACAGCCACTATGGAAAACAGTATGGAGATTTCTCAAAAAGTTAAAAATAGAAATACCCTATGACCCAGCCATCCCATTAGTGGGTATCTATCCTAAGAACCTGATATCAGATATCTCAAGAGTCCGTTGCACCCCTATGTTCATCGCAGCATTATTTACAATAGCCAAGACGTGGAACCAGCCTACATGCCCAGAAACTGATGATTGGATAAAGAAGATGTGGTATATATACACAAAGGAATACTACTCAGCCAGAAAAAAAGACGACATTGGCCCCTTCACAACAATGTGGATGGACCTCGAGGGCATTATGTTAAGCGAAATAAGTCAGTCAGAGAAAGACGAACTCTATATGACTCCACTCATAGGTGGAAATTAGTATATTGAGAAGGAGATCTGATCGGTGGTTACCAGGGAAAAGGGGGGGTGGGGGGAGGGCACGGAGTGGGAAGTGGTGTTCCCACAACATGACTAACAAAAATGTACAACTGAAATTTCACAAGGATGTAATCCATCATAACATTAATGAACAAAAAAAAAAAATAAAGATGCTTTGGGGCCCATCTGCCCCTATGAAAAGAACGCAGCACTTTGTGCCTTGCAGCTCTATGGCAATGTAGCACACCCAGAGCAGAAGTTCTACTTCAGCCAGATCAGGCCCGCAAAGAAACTGCGTTTCACAGGCCTTTGTAAGAGATGTTCCCGGTAGGCTGATAGAGCACTGTGCAGAGCGAGTTGTTTCTTAGCTTCCCAAAGACCTGGAAGCAAGATGCTTTGGGGCCCTTCTCACCCTTTGGAAAGAAGGCAGCACTTTGTGCCTTACAGCTCTAGGGCAATGTAGCACACCCAGAGCAGAAGTTCTTCTTCAGCCAGATCAGGCCTGCAAAGAAACTGCGTTTCACAGGCCTTTGTAAGAGATGTTCCCGGTAGGCTGTTAGAGCACTGTGCAGAGCGAGTTGTTTCTTAGCTTCCCAAACAGCCGGATGCAAGATGCTTTGGGGCCCTTCTCACCCTTTGGAAAGAAGTCAGCACTTTGTGCCTTGCAGCTATAGGGCAATGTAGCACACCCAGGGCAGAAGTTGTACTTCAGCCAGATCAGGCCTGCAAAGAAACTGCGTTTCACAGGCCTTTGTAAGAGATGTTCCCGGTAGGCTGTTAGAGCACTGTGCAGAGCGAGTTGTTTCCTAGCTTCCCAAAGAGCTGGAAGCAAGATGCTTTGGGGCCCTTCTCACCCTTGGGAAAGAAGGCAGCACTTTGTGCCTTGCAGCTCTAGGGCAATGTAGCACACCCAAAGCAGAAGTTCTACTTCAGCCAGATCAGACCTGCAAAGAAACTGGTTTCACAGGCCTTTGTAAGAGATGTTCCCGGTAGGCTGTTAGAGCACTGTGCAGAGCGAGTTGTTTCTTAGCTTCCCAAGGAGCTGGAAGCAAGATGCTTTAGGGGCCATCTGCTCTTAAGGAAAGAAGGCATCACTTTGTGCCTTGCATCTCTAGGGCAATGTAGCACACCCAGAGCAGTTGTTCTACTCTGCCAGGTCAGGCATGCAAAGAAACTGCGTTTCACAGGCCTTTGTAAGAGATGTTCCCGGTAGGCTGTTAGAGCACTGTGCAGAGCGAGTTGTTTCTTAGCTTCCCAAAGAGCTGGAAGCAAGATGCTTTGGGGCCCTTCTCACCCTTTGGAAAGAAGGCAGCACTTTGTGCCTTACAGCTCTAGGGCAATGTAGCACACCCAGAGCAGAAGTTCTTCTTCAGCCAGATCAGGCCTGCAAAGAAACTGCGTTTCACAGGCCTTTGTAAGAGATGTTTCCGGTAGGCTGTTAGAGCACTGTGCAGAGCGAGTTGTTTCTTAGCTTCCCAAACAGCCGGATGCAAGATGCTTTGGGGCCCTTCTCACCCTTTGGAAAGAAGTCAGCACTTTGTGCCTTGCAGCTATAGGGCAATGTAGCACACCCAGGGCAGAAGTTGTACTTCAGCCAGATCAGGCCTGCAAAGAAACTGCGTTTCACAGGCCTTTGTAAGAGATGTTCCCGGTAGGCTGTAAGAGCACTGTGCAGAGCGAGTTGTTTCCTAGCTTCCCAAAGAGCTGGAAGCAAGATGCTTTGGGGCCCTGCTCACCCTTGGGAAAGAAGGCAGCACTTTGTGCCTTGCAGCTCTAGGGCAATGTAGCACACCCAAAGCAGAAGTTCTACTTCAGCCAGATCAGACCTGCAAAGAAACTGCGTTTCACAGGCCTTTGTAAGAGATGTTCCCGGTGGGCTGTTAGAGCACTGTGCAGAGCGAGTTGTTTCTTAGCTTCCCAAGGAGCTGGAAGCAAGATGCTTTAGGGGCCATCTGCTCTTAAGGAAAGAATGCATCACTTTGTGCCTTGCATCTCTAGGGCAATGTAGCACACCCAGAGCAGTTGTTCTACTTCTGCCAGGTCAGGCATGCAAAGAAACTGCGTTTCACAGGCCTTTGTAAGAGATGTTCCCGGTAGGCTGTTAGAGCACTGTGCAGAGCTACTTGTTTCTTAGCTTCCCAAAGAGCTGGAAGCAAGATGCTTTGGGGCCCTCTCACCCTTTGGAAAGAAGGCAGCACTTTGTGACTTGCCGCTCTAGGGCAATGTAGCACACCCAGAGCCGAAGTTCTACTTCAGCTAGATCAGACCTGCAAAGAAACTTCGTTTCACAGGCCTTTGTAAGAGATGTTCCCGGTAGGCTGTAAGAGCATTGTTCAGAGCGACTAGTTTCTTAGCTTCCCAGAGAGCTGGAAGCATGATGCTTTGGGGCCCATCTGCCCCTATGGAAAGATCGCAGCACTTTGTGCCTTTCAGCTCTAGGGCAATGCAGCACACCCCGAGCAGAAGTTCTACTTCAGCCAGATCAGGCCTGCAAAGAAACTGCGTTTCACAACCTTTGTAAGAGATGTTCCCGGTAGGCTGTTAGAGCACTGTGCAGAGCGAGTTGTTTCTTAGCTTCCCAGAGAGCTGGAAGCAAGATGCTTTGGGGCCCGTTAATTTTATACCCTGCTACTTTGCTGTAGTTGTTGATTATTTCTAATAGTTTTTCTGTGGATTCTTTGGGGTTTTCTATGTATAAGATCATGTCGTCTGCAAACAACGTGAGTTTTCCTTCTTCGTTACCTATTTGGATTCCTTTTATTTTTTTATTTCCTGCCGAATTGCTCTGGCCAGCACCTCCAGTACTATGTTGAATAGGAGTGGTGAAAGTGGGCACCCTTGTCTTGTTCCTGTCCTCAGAGGGATGGCTTTCAGCTTTTGTCCATTGAGTATGATGTTGGCTGTGGGTCTATCATATATGGCCTTTATTATGTTGAGGTTCTTTCCTTCTATACCCATTTTACTGAGGGTTTTTATCATAAATGGGTGTTGGATCTTGTCGAATGCTTTCTCTGCGTCTATTGAGATGATCATGTGGTTTTTGTTTTTCATTTTGTTGATGTAGTGTATCACGTTGATTGACTTGCGGGTGTTGAACCATCCCTGTGTCCCTGGTATAAATCCCACTTGATCATGGTGTATAATCTTTTTGATGTATTGCTGTAATCGGTTTGCCAAAATTTTGTTGAGGATTTTTGCATCTATGTTCATCAGTGATATCGGCCTGTAGTTCTCCTTCTTTGTGTTGTCCTTGTCAGGTTGGGGGATCAGAGTGATGTTGGCTTCATAGAATGTGTTAGGGAGTTCTCCATCTTTCTCAATTTTCTGGAACAGTTTGAGGAGAATAGGTACAAAGAACTCACACTGCTTAACAACAAAAAAACAAACAACCCGATCAAAAAATGGGCAGAGGACATGAACAGACATTTCTCCAAAGAAGATATGAATATGGCCAATAGACACATGAAAAGATGTTCATCATCGCTAATCATCAGGGAAATGCAAATCAAAACTACACTAAGATATCACCTTACCCCCGTTAGATTGGCAAAAACATCCAAAACCAAGAACGACAAATGTTGGAGAGGTTGTGGAGAAAGAGGAACCCTCATACACTGTTGGTGGGAATGCAAACTGGTACAGCCACTATGGAAAACAGTATGGAGATTTCTCAAAAAGTTAAAAATAGAAATACCCTATGACCCAGCCATCCCATTACTGGGTATCTATCCTAAGAACCTGATATCAGATATCTCAAGAGTCCGTTGCACCCCTATGTTCATCGCAGCATTATTTACAATAGCCAAGACGTGGAACCAGCCTACATGCCCAGAAACTGATGATTGGATAAAGAAGATGTGGTATATATACACAATGGAATACTACTCAGCCATAAAAAAAGACGACATTGGCCCATTCACAACAATGTCGATGGACCTCGAGGGCATTATGTTAAGCGAAATAAGTCAGTCAGAGAAAGACGAACTCTATATGACTCCACTCATAGGTGGAAATTAGTATATTGAGAAGGAGATCTGATCGGTGGTTACCAGCGAAAAGGGGGTGTGGGGGGGGGCACGGAGTGGGAAGTGGTGTTCCCACAACATGACTAACAAAAATGTACAACTGAAATTTCACAAGCTTGTAATCCATCATAACATTAATAAACAAAAAAAAAAAAAAAGATGCTTTGGGGCCCATCTGCCCCTATGGAAAGAACGCAGCACTTTGTGCCTTGCAGCTCTAGGGCAATGTAGCACACCCAGAGCAGAAGTTCTACTTCAGGTAGATCAGGCCCGCAAAGAAACTGCGTTTCACAGGCCTTTGTAAGAGATGTTCCCGGTAGGCTGTTAGAGCACTGTGCAGAGCGAGTTGTTTCTTAGCTTCCCAAAGAGCTGGAAGCAAGATGCTTTGGGGCCCTTCTCACCCTTTGGAAAGAAGGCAGCACTTTGTGCCTTACAGCTCTAGGGCAATGTAGCACACCCAGAGCAGAAGTTCTTCTTCAGCCAGATCAGGCCTGCAAAGAAACTGCGTTTCACAGGCCTTTGTAAGAGATGTTTCCGGTAGGCTGTTAGAGCACTGTGCAGAGCGAGTTGTTTCTTAGCTTCCCAAACAGCCGGATGCAAGATGCTTTGGGGCCCTTCTCACCCTTTGGAATGAAGTCAGCACTTTGTGCCTTGCAGCTATAGGGCAATGTAGCACACCCAGGGCAGAAGTTGTACTTCAGCCAGATCAGGCCTGCAAAGAAACTGCGTTTCACAGGCCTTTGTAAGAGATGTTCCCGGTAGGCTGTTAGAGCACTGTGCAGAGCGAGTTGTTTCCTAGCTTCCCAAAGAGCTGGAAGCAAGATTCTTTGGGGCCCTGCTCACCCTTGGGAAAGAAGGCGGCACTTTGTGCCTTGCAGCTCTAGGGCAATGTAGCACACCCAAAGCAGAAGTTCTACTTCAGCCAGATCAGACCTGCAAAGAAACTGCGTTTCACAGGCCTTTGTAAGAGATGTTCCCGGTGGGCTGTTAGAGCACTGTGCAGAGCGAGTTGTTTCTTAGCTTCCCAAGGAGCTGGAAGCAAGATGCTTTAGGGGCCATCTGCTCTTAAGGAAAGAAGGCATCACTTTGTGCCTTGCATCTCTAGGGCAATGTAGCACACCCAGAGCAGTTGTTCTACTTCTGCCAGGTCAGGCATGCAAAGAAACTGCGTTTCACAGGCCTTTGTAAGAGATGTTCCCGGTAGGCTGTAAGAGCACTGTTCAGAGCGACTAGTTTCTTAGCTTCCCAGAGAGCTGGAAGCATGATGCTTTGGGGCCCATCTGCCCCTATGGAAAGATCGCAGCACTTTGTGCCTTTCAGCTCTAGGGCAATGCAGCACACCCCGAGGAGAAGTTCTACTTCAGCCAGATCAGGCCTGCAAAGAAACTGCGTTTCACAACCTTTGTAAGAGATGTGCCCGGTAGGCTGTTAGAGCACTGTGCTGAGCGAGTTGTTTCTTAGCTTCCCAGAGAGCTGGAAGCAAGATGCTTTGGGGCCCGTTAATTTTATACCCTGCTACTTTGCTGTAGTTGATTATTTCTAATAGTTTTTCTGTGGATTCTTTGGGGTTATCTATGTATAAGATCATGTCGTCTGCAAACAACGTGAGTTTTACTTCTTCGTTACCTATTTGGATTCCTTTTATTTTTTTTTCCTGCCGAATTGCTCTGGCCAGCACCTCCAGTACTATGTTGAATAGGAGTGGTGAAAGTGGGCACCCTTGTCTTGTTCCTGTCCTCAGAGGGATGGCTTTCAGCTTTTGTCCATTGAGTATGCTGTTGGCTGTGGGTCTATCATATATGGCCTTTATTATGTTGAGGTAGTTTCCTTCTATACCCATTTTACTGAGGGTTTTTATCATAAATGGGTGTTGGATCTTGTCGAATGCTTCCTCTGCGTCTATTGAGATGATCCTGTGGTTTTTGTTTTTCATTTTGTTGATGTAGTGTATCACGTTGATTGACTTGCGGGTGTTGAACCATCCCTGTGTCCCTGGTATAAATCCCACTTGATCATGGTGTATAATCTTTTTGATGTATTGCTGTAATCGGTTTGCCAAAATTTTGTTGAGGATTTTTGCATCTATGTTCATCAGTGATATCGGCCTGTAGTTCTCCTTCTTTGTGTTGTCCTTGTCAGGTTGGGGGATCAGAGTGATGTTGGCTTCATAGAATGTGTTAGGGAGTTCTCCATCTTTCTCAATTTTCTGGAACAGTTTGAGGAGAATAGCTACAAAGAACTCACACTGCTTAACAACAAAAAAACAAACAACCCGATCAAAAAATGGGCAGAGGACATGAACAGACATTTCTCCAAAGAAGATATGAATATGGCCAATAGACACATGAAAAGATGTTCATCATCGCTAATCATCAGGGAAATGCAAATCAAAACTACACTAAGATATCACCTTACCCCCGTTAGATTGGCAAAAACATCCAAAACCAAGAACGACGAATGTTGGAGAGGTTGTGGAGAAAGAGGAACCCTCATACACTGTTGGTGGGAATGCAAACTGGTACAGCCACTATGGAAAACAGTATGGAGATTTCTCAAAAAGTTAAAAATAGAAATACCCTATGACCCAGCCATCCCATTAGTGGGTATCTATCCTAAGAACCTGATATCAGATATCTCAAGAGTCCGTTGCACCCCTATGTTCATCGCAGCATTATTTACAATAGCCAAGACGTGGAACCAGCCTACATGCCCAGAAACTGATGATTGGATAAAGAAGATGTGGTATATATACACAAAGGAATACTACTCAGCCAGAAAAAAAGACGACATTGGCCCCTTCACAACAATGTGGATGGACCTCGAGGGCATTATGTTAAGCGAAATAAGTCAGTCAGAGAAAGACGAACTCTATATGACTCCACTCATAGGTGGAAATTAGTATATTGAGAAGGAGATCTGATCGGTGGTTACCAGGGAAAAAGGGGGGTTGGGGGTGGGCACGGAGTGGGAAGTGGTGTTCCCACAACATGACTAACAAAAATGTACAACTGAAATTTCACAAGGATGTAATCCATCATAACATTAATGAACAAAAAAAAAAATAAAGATGCTTTGGGGCCCATCTGCCCCTATGAAAAGAACGCAGCACTTTGTGCCTTGCAGCTCTATGGCAATGTAGCACACCCAGAGCAGAAGTTCTACTTCAGCCAGATCAGGCCCGCAAAGAAACTGCGTTTCACAGGCCTTTGTAAGAGATGTTCCCGGTAGGCTGATAGAGCACTGTGCAGAGCGAGTTGTTTCTTAGCTTCCCAAAGACCTGGAAGCAAGATGCTTTGGGGCCCTTCTCACCCTTTGGAAAGAAGGCAGCACTTTGTGCCTTACAGCTCTAGGGCAATGTAGCACACCCAGAGCAGAAGTTCTTCTTCAGCCAGATCAGGCCTGCAAAGAAACTGCGTTTCACAGGCCTTTGTAAGAGATGTTCCCGGTAGGCTGTTAGAGCACTGTGCAGAGCGAGTTGTTTCTTAGCTTCCCAAACAGCCGGATGCAAGATGCTTTGGGGCCCTTCTCACCCTTTGGAAAGAAGTCAGCACTTTGTGCCTTGCAGCTATAGGGCAATGTAGCACACCCAGGGCAGAAGTTGTACTTCAGCCAGATCAGGCCTGCAAAGAAACTGCGTTTCACAGGCCTTTGTAAGAGATGTTCCCGGTAGGCTGTTAGAGCACTGTGCAGAGCGAGTTGTTTCCTAGCTTCCCAAAGAGCTGGAAGCAAGATGCTTTGGGGCCCTTCTCACCCTTGGGAAAGAAGGCAGCACTTTGTGCCTTGCAGCTCTAGGGCAATGTAGCACACCCAAAGCAGAAGTTCTACTTCAGCCAGATCAGACCTGCAAAGAAACTGGTTTCACAGGCCTTTGTAAGAGATGTTCCCGGTAGGCTGTTAGAGCACTGTGCAGAGCGAGTTGTTTCTTAGCTTCCCAAGGAGCTGGAAGCAAGATGCTTTAGGGGCCATCTGCTCTTAAGGAAAGAAGGCATCACTTTGTGCCTTGCATCTCTAGGGCAATGTAGCACACCCAGAGCAGTTGTTCTACTTCTGCCAGGTCAGGCATGCAAAGAAACTGCGTTTCACAGGCCTTTGTAAGAGATGTTCCCGGTAGGCTGTTAGAGCACTGTGCAGAGCGAGTTGTTTCTTAGCTTCCCAAAGAGCTGGAAGCAAGATGCTTTGGGGCCCTTCTCACCCTTTGGAAAGAAGGCAGCACTTTGTGCCTTACAGCTCTAGGGCAATGTAGCACACCCAGAGCAGAAGTTCTTCTTCAGCCAGATCAGGCCTGCAAAGAAACTGCGTTTCACAGGCCTTTGTAAGAGATGTTTCCGGTAGGCTGTTAGAGCACTGTGCAGAGCGAGTTGTTTCTTAGCTTCCCAAACAGCCGGATGCAAGATGCTTTGGGGCCCTTCTCACCCTTTGGAAAGAAGTCAGCACTTTGTGCCTTGCAGCTATAGGGCAATGTAGCACACCCAGGGCAGAAGTTGTACTTCAGCCAGATCAGGCCTGCAAAGAAACTGCGTTTCACAGGCCTTTGTAAGAGATGTTCCCGGTAGGCTGTAAGAGCACTGTGCAGAGCGAGTTGTTTCCTAGCTTCCCAAAGAGCTGGAAGCAAGATGCTTTGGGGCCCTGCTCACCCTTGGGAAAGAAGGCAGCACTTTGTGCCTTGCAGCTCTAGGGCAATGTAGCACACCCAAAGCAGAAGTTCTACTTCAGCCAGATCAGACCTGCAAAGAAACTGCGTTTCACAGGCCTTTGTAAGAGATGTTCCCGGTGGGCTGTTAGAGCACTGTGCAGAGCGAGTTGTTTCTTAGCTTCCCAAGGAGCTGGAAGCAAGATGCATTAGGGGCCATCTGCTCTTAAGGAAAGAATGCATCACTTTGTGCCTTGCATCTCTAGGGCAATGTAGCACACCCAGAGCAGATGTTCTACTTCTGCCAGGTCAGGCCTGCAAAGAAACTGCGTTTCACAGGCCTTTGTAAGAGATGTTCCCGGTAGGCTGTTAGAGCACTGTGCAGAGCGAGTTGTTTCTTAGCTTCCCAAACAGCCGGAAGCAAGATGCTTTGGGGCCCTTCTCACCCTTTGGAAAGAAGTCAGCACTTTGTGCCTTGCAGCTCTAGGGCAATGTAGCACACCCAGAGCAGAAGTTGTACTTCAGCCAGATCAGGCCTGCAAAGAAACTGCGTTTCACAGGCCTTTGTAAGAGATGTTCCCGGTAGGCTGTAAGAGCACTGTGCAGAGCGACTAGTTTCTTAGCTTCCCAGAGAGCTGGAAGCAAGATGCTTTGGGGCCCATCTGCCCCTATGGAAAGAACGCAGCACTTTGTGCCTTGCAGCTCTAGGGCAATGCAGCACACCCCGAGCAGAAGTTCTACTTCAGCCAGATCAGGCCTGCAAAGAAACTGCGTTTCACAGGCCTTTGTAAGAGATGTTCCCGGTAGGCTGTTGGAGCACTGTGCAGAGCGAGTTGTTTCTTAGCTTCCCAGAGAGCTCTAAGCAAGATGCTTTGGGGCCCGTTAACTTTATACCCTGCTACTTTGCTGTAGTTGTTGATTATTTCTAATAGTTTTTCTGTGGATTCTTTGGGGTTTTCTATGTATAAGATCATGTCGTCTGCAAACAACGCGAGTTTTACTTCTTCGTTACCTATTTGGACTCCTTTTATTTATTTTTCCTGCCGAATTGCTCTGGCCAGCACCTCCAGTACTATGTTGAATAGGAGTGGTGAAAGTGGGCACCCTTGTCTTGTTCCTGTCCTCAGAGGGATGGCTTTCAGCTTTTGTCCATTGAGTATGCTGTTGGCTGTGGGTCTATCATATATGGCCTTTATTATGTTGAGGTACTTTCCTTCTATACCCATTTTACTGAGGGTTTTTATCATAAATGGGTGTTGGATCTTGTCGAATGCTTTCTCTGCGTCTATTGAGATGATCATGTGGTTTTTGTTTTTCATTTTGTTGATGTAGTGTATCACGTTGATTGACTTGCGGGTGTTGAACCATCCCTGTGTCCCTGGTATAAATCCCACTTGATCATGGTGTATAATCTTTTTGATGTATTGCTGTAATCGGTTTGCCAAAATTTTGTTGAGGATTTTTGCATCTATGTTCATCAGTGATATCGGCCTGTAGTTCTCCTTCTTTGTGTTGTCCTTGTCAGGTTGGGGGATCAGAGTGATGTTGGCTTCATAGAATGTGTTAGGGAGTTCTCCATCTTTCTCAATTTTCTGGAACAGTTTGAGGAGAATAGGTACAAAGAACTCACACTGCTTAACAACAAAAAAACAAACAACCCGATCAAAAAATGGGCAGAGGACATGAACAGACATTTCTCCAAAGAAGATATGAATATGGCCAATAGACACATGAAAAGATGTTCATCATCGCTAATCATCAGGGAAATGCAAATCAAAACTACACTAAGATATCACCTTACCCCCGTTAGATTGGCAAAAACATCCAAAACCAAGAACGACGAATGTTGGAGAGGTTGTGGAGAAAGAGGAACCCTCATACACTGTTGGTGGGAATGCAAACTGGTACAGCCACTATGGAAAACAGTATGGAGATTTCTCAAAAAGTTAAAAATAGAAATACCCTATGACCCAGCCATCCCATTAGTGGGTATCTATCCTAAGAACCTGATATCAGATATCTCAAGAGTCCGTTGCACCCCTATGTTCATCGCAGCATTATTTACAATAGCCAAGACGTGGAACCAGCCTACATGCCCAGAAACTGATGATTGGATAAAGAAGATGTGGTATATATACACAAAGGAATACTACTCAGCCAGAAAAAAAGACGACATTGGCCCCTTCACAAGAATGTGGATGGACCTCGAGGGCATTATGTTAAGCGAAATAAGTCAGTCAGAGAAAGACGAACTCTATATGACTCCACTCATAGGTGGAAATTAGTATATTGAGAAGGAGATCTGATCGGTGGTTACCAGGGAAAAGGGGGGGTGGGGGGAGGGCACGGAGTGGGAAGTGGTGTTCCCACAACATGACTAACAAAAATGTACAACTGAAATTTCACAAGGATGTAATCCATCATAACATTAATGAACAAAAAAAAAAAATAAAGATGCTTTGGGGCCCATCTGCCCCTATGAAAAGAACGCAGCACTTTGTGCCTTGCAGCTCTATGGCAATGTAGCACACCCAGAGCAGAAGTTCTACTTCAGCCAGATCAGGCCCGCAAAGAAACTGCGTTTCACAGGCCTTTGTAAGAGATGTTCCCGGTAGGCTGATAGAGCACTGTGCAGAGCGAGTTGTTTCTTAGCTTCCCAAAGACCTGGAAGCAAGATGCTTTGGGGCCCTTCTCACCCTTTGGAAAGAAGGCAGCACTTTGTGCCTTACAGCTCTAGGGCAATGTAGCACACCCAGAGCAGAAGTTCTTCTTCAGCCAGATCAGGCCTGCAAAGAAACTGCGTTTCACAGGCCTTTGTAAGAGATGTTCCCGGTAGGCTGTTAGAGCACTGTGCAGAGCGAGTTGTTTCTTAGCTTCCCAAACAGCCGGATGCAAGATGCTTTGGGGCCCTTCTCACCCTTTGGAAAGAAGTCAGCACTTTGTGCCTTGCAGCTATAGGGCAATGTAGCACACCCAGGGCAGAAGTTGTACTTCAGCCAGATCAGGCCTGCAAAGAAACTGCGTTTCACAGGCCTTTGTAAGAGATGTTCCCGGTAGGCTGTTAGAGCACTGTGCAGAGCGAGTTGTTTCCTAGCTTCCCAAAGAGCTGGAAGCAAGATGCTTTGGGGCCCTTCTCACCCTTGGGAAAGAAGGCAGCACTTTGTGCCTTGCAGCTCTAGGGCAATGTAGCACACCCAAAGCAGAAGTTCTACTTCAGCCAGATCAGACCTGCAAAGAAACTGGTTTCACAGGCCTTTGTAAGAGATGTTCCCGGTAGGCTGTTAGAGCACTGTGCAGAGCGAGTTGTTTCTTAGCTTCCCAAGGAGCTGGAAGCAAGACGCTTTAGGGGCCATCTGCTCTTAAGGAAAGAAGGCATCACTTTGTGCCTTGCATCTCTAGGGCAATGTAGCACACCCAGAGCAGTTGTTCTACTTCTGCCAGGTCAGGCATGCAAAGAAACTGCGTTTCACAGGCCTTTGTAAGAGATGTTCCCGGTAGGCTGTTAGAGCACTGTGCAGAGCGAGTTGTTTCTTAGCTTCCCAAAGAGCTGGAAGCAAGATGCTTTGGGGCCCTTCTCACCCTTTGGAAAGAAGGCAGCACTTTGTGCCTTACAGCTCTAGGGCAATGTAGCACACCCAGAGCAGAAGTTCTTCTTCAGCCAGATCAGGCCTGCAAAGAAACTGCGTTTCACAGGCCTTTGTAAGAGATGTATCCGGTAGGCTGTTAGAGCACTGTGCAGAGCGAGTTGTTTCTTAGCTTCCCAAACAGCCGGATGCAAGATGCTTTGGGGCCCTTCTCACCCTTTGGAAAGAAGTCAGCACTTTGTGCCTTGCAGCTATAGGGCAATGTAGCACACCCAGGGCAGAAGTTGTACTTCAGCCAGATCAGGCCTGCAAAGAAACTGCGTTTCACAGGCCTTTGTAAGAGATGTTCCCGGTAGGCTGTAAGAGCACTGTGCAGAGCGAGTTGTTTCCTAGCTTCCCAAAGAGCTGGAAGCAAGATGCTTTGGGGCCCTGCTCACCCTTGGGAAAGAAGGCAGCACTTTGTGCCTTGCAGCTCTAGGGCAATGTAGCACACCCAAAGCAGAAGTTCTACTTCAGCCAGATCAGACCTGCAAAGAAACTGCGTTTCACAGGCCTTTGTAAGAGATGTTCCCGGTGGGCTGTTAGAGCACTGTGCAGAGCGAGTTGTTTCTTAGCTTCCCAAGGAGCTGGAAGCAAGATGCTTTAGGGGCCATCTGCTCTTAAGGAAAGAATGCATCACTTTGTGCCTTGCATCTCTAGGGCAATGTAGCACACCCAGAGCAGTTGTTCTACTTCTGCCAGGTCAGGCATGCAAAGAAACTGCGTTTCACAGGCCTTTGTAAGAGATGTTCCCGGTAGGCTGTTAGAGCACTGTGCAGAGCTACTTGTTTCTTAGCTTCCCAAAGAGCTGGAAGCAAGATGCTTTGGGGCCCTCTCACCCTTTTCAAAGAAGGCAGCACTTTGTGACTTGCCGCTCTAGGGCAATGTAGCACACCCAGAGCCGAAGTTCTACTTCAGCTAGATCAGACCTGCAAAGAAACTTCGTTTCACAGGCCTTTGTAAGAGATGTTCCCGGTAGGCTGTAAGAGCATTGTTCAGAGCGACTAGTTTCTTAGCTTCCCAGAGAGCTGGAAGCATGATGCTTTGGGGCCCATCTGCCCCTATGGAAAGATCGCAGCACTTTGTGCCTTTCAGCTCTAGGGCAATGCAGCACACCCCGAGCAGAAGTTCTACTTCAGCCAGATCAGGCCTGCAAAGAAACTGCGTTTCACAACCTTTGTAAGAGATGTTCCCGGTAGGCTGTTAGAGCACTGTGCAGAGCGAGTTGTTTCTTAGCTTCCCAGAGAGCTGGAAGCAAGATGCTTTGGGGCCCGTTAATTTTATACCCTGCTACTTTGCTGTAGTTGTTGATTATTTCTAATAGTTTTTCTGTGGATTCTTTGGGGTTTTCTATGTATAAGATCATGTCGTCTGCAAACAACGTGAGTTTTCCTTCTTCGTTACCTATTTGGATTCCTTTTATTTTTTTATTTCCTGCCGAATTGCTCTGGCCAGCACCTCCAGTACTATGTTGAATAGGAGTGGTGAAAGTGGGCACCCTTGTCTTGTTCCTGTCCTCAGAGGGATGGCTTTCAGCTTTTGTCCATTGAGTATGATGTTGGCTGTGGGTCTATCATATATGGCCTTTATTATGTTGAGGTTCTTTCCTTCTATACCCATTTTACTGAGGGTTTTTATCATAAATGGGTGTTGGATCTTGTCGAATGCTTTCTCTGCGTCTATTGAGATGATCATGTGGTTTTTGTTTTTCATTTTGTTGATGTAGTGTATCACGTTGATTGACTTGCGGGTGTTGAACCATCCCTGTGTCCCTGGTATAAATCCCACTTGATCATGGTGTATAATCTTTTTGATGTATTGCTGTAATCGGTTTGCCAAAATTTTGTTGAGGATTTTTGCATCTATGTTCATCAGTGATATCGGCCTGTAGTTCTCCTTCTTTGTGTTGTCCTTGTCAGGTTGGGGGATCAGAGTGATGTTGGCTTCATAGAATGTGTTAGGGAGTTCTCCATCTTTCTCAATTTTCTGGAACAGTTTGAGGAGAATAGGTACAAAGAACTCACACTGCTTAACAACAAAAAAACAAACAACCCGATCAAAAAATGGGCAGAGGACATGAACAGACATTTCTCCAAAGAAGATATGAATATGGCCAATAGACACATGAAAAGATGTTCATCATCGCTAATCATCAGGGAAATGCAAATCAAAACTACACTAAGATATCACCTTACCCCCGTTAGATTGGCAAAAACATCCAAAACCAAGAACGACAAATGTTGGAGAGGTTGTGGAGAAAGAGGAACCCTCATACACTGTTGGTGGGAATGCAAACTGGTACAGCCACTATGGAAAACAGTATGGAGATTTCTCAAAAAGTTAAAAATAGAAATACCCTATGACCCAGCCATCCCATTACTGGGTATCTATCCTAAGAACCTGATATCAGATATCTCAAGAGTCCGTTGCACCCCTATGTTCATCGCAGCATTATTTACAATAGCCAAGACGTGGAACCAGCCTACATGCCCAGAAACTGATGATTGGATAAAGAAGATGTGGTATATATACACAATGGAATACTACTCAGCCATAAAAAAAGACGACATTGGCCCATTCACAACAATGTCGATGGACCTCGAGGGCATTATGTTAAGCGAAATAAGTCAGTCAGAGAAAGACGAACTCTATATGACTCCACTCATAGGTGGAAATTAGTATATTGAGAAGGAGATCTGATCGGTGGTTACCAGGGAAAAGGGGGGGTGGGGGGGGGCACGGAGTGGGAAGTGGTGTTCCCACAACATGACTAACAAAAATGTACAACTGAAATTTCACAAGCTTGTAATCCATCATAACATTAATAAACAAAAAAAAAAAAAAAAGATGCTTTGGGGCCCATCTGCCCCTATGGAAAGAACGCAGCACTTTGTGCCTTGCAGCTCTAGGGCAATGTAGCACACCCAGAGCAGAAGTTCTACTTCAGGTAGATCAGGCCCGCAAAGAAACTGCGTTTCACAGGCCTTTGTAAGAGATGTTCCCGGTAGGCTGTTAGAGCACTGTGCAGAGCGAGTTGTTTCTTAGCTTCCCAAAGAGCTGGAAGCAAGATGCTTTGGGGCCCTTCTCACCCTTTGGAAAGAAGGCAGCACTTTGTGCCTTACAGCTCTAGGGCAATGTAGCACACCCAGAGCAGAAGTTCTTCTTCAGCCAGATCAGGCCTGCAAAGAAACTGCGTTTCACAGGCCTTTGTAAGAGATGTTCCCGGTAGGCTGTTAGAGCACTGTGCAGAGCGAGTTGTTTCTTAGCTTCCCAAACAGCCGGATGCAAGATGCTTTGGGGCCCTTCTCACCCTTTGGAATGAAGTCAGCACTTTGTGCCTTGCAGCTATAGGGCAATGTAGCACACCCAGGGCAGAAGTTGTACTTCAGCCAGATCAGGCCTGCAAAGAAACTGCGTTTCACAGGCCTTTGTAAGAGATGTCCCCGGTAGGCTGTTAGAGCACTGTGCAGAGCGAGTTGTTTCCTAGCTTCCCAAAGAGCTGGAAGCAAGATTCTTTGGGGCCCTGCTCACCCTTGGGAAAGAAGGCGGCACTTTGTGCCTTGCAGCTCTAGGGCAATGTAGCACACCCAAAGCAGAAGTTCTACTTCAGCCAGATCAGACCTGCAAAGAAACTGCGTTTCACAGGCCTTTGTAAGAGATGTTCCCGGTGGGCTGTTAGAGCACTGTGCAGAGCGAGTTGTTTCTTAGCTTCCCAAGGAGCTGGAAGCAAGATGCTTTAGGGGCCATCTGCTCTTAAGGAAAGAAGGCATCACTTTGTGCCTTGCATCTCTAGGGCAATGTAGCACACCCAGAGCAGTTGTTCTACTTCTGCCAGGTCAGGCATGCAAAGAAACTGCGTTTCACAGGCCTTTGTAAGAGATGTTCCCGGTAGGCTGTAAGAGCACTGTTCAGAGCGACTAGTTTCTTAGCTTCCCAGAGAGCTGGAAGCATGATGCTTTGGGGCCCATCTGCCCCTATGGAAAGATCGCAGCACTTTGTGCCTTTCAGCTCTAGGGCAATGCAGCACACCCCGAGGAGAAGTTCTACTTCAGCCAGATCAGGCCTGCAAAGAAACTGCGTTTCACAACCTTTGTAAGAGATGTTCCCGGTAGGCTGTTAGAGCACTGTGCTGAGCGAGTTGTTTCTTAGCTTCCCAGAGAGCTGGAAGCAAGATGCTTTGGGGCCCGTTAATTTTATACCCTGCTACTTTGCTGTAGTTGTTGATTATTTCTAATAGTTTTTCTGTGGATTCTTTGGGGTTATCTATGTATAAGATCATGTCGTCTGCAAACAACGTGAGTTTTACTTCTTCGTTACCTATTTGGATTCCTTTTATTTTTTTTTCCTGCCGAATTGCTCTGGCCAGCACCTCCAGTACTATGTTGAATAGGAGTGGTGAAAGTGGGCACCCTTGTCTTGTTCCTGTCCTCAGAGGGATGGCTTTCAGCTTTTGTCTATTGAGTATGCTGTTGGCTGTGGGTCTATCATATATGGCCTTTATTATGTTGAGGTACTTTCCTTCTATACCCATTTTACTGAGGGTTTTTATCATAAATGGGTGTTGGATCTTGTCGAATGCTTTCTCTGCGTCTATTGAGATGATCATGTGGTTTTTGTTTTTCATTTTGTTGATGTAGTGTATCACGTTGATTGACTTGCGGGTGTTGAAACATCCCTGTGTCCCTGGTATAAATCCCACTTGATCATGGTGTATAATCTTTTTGATGTATTGCTGTAATCGGTTTGCCAAAATTTTGTTGAGGATTTTTGCATCTATGTTCATCAGTGATATCGGCCTGTAGTTCTCCTTCTTTGTGTTGTCCTTGTCAGGTTGGGGGATCAGAGTGATGTTGGCTTCATAGAATGTGTTAGGGAGTTCTCCATCTTTCTCAATTTTCTGGAACAGTTTGAGGAGAATAGGTACAAAGAACTCACACTGCTTAACAACAAAAAAACAAACAACCCGATCAAAAAATGGGCAGAGGACATGAACAGACATTTCTCAAAAGAAGATATGAATATGGCCAATAGACACATGAAAAGATGTTCATCATCGCTAATCATCAGGGAAATGCAAATCAAAACTACACTAAGATATCACCTTACCCTCGTTAGATTGGCAAAAACATCCAAAACCAAGAACGACAAATGTTGGAGAGGTTGTGGAGAAAGAGGAACCCTCATACACTGTTGGTGGGAATGCAAACTGGTACAGCCACTATGGAAAACAGTATGGAGATTTCTCAAAAAGTTAAAAATAGAAATACCCTATGACCCAGCCATCCCATTACTGGGTATCTATCCTAAGAACCTGATATCAGATATCTCAAGAGTCCGTTGCACCCCTATGTTCATCGCAGCATTATTTACAATAGCCAAGACGTGGAACCAGCCTACATGCCCAGAAACTGATGATTGGATAAAGAAGATGTGGTATATATACACAATGGAATACTACTCAGCCATAAAAAAAGACGACATTGGCCCATTCACAACAATGTCGATGGACCTCGAGGGCATTATGTTAAGCGAAATAAGTCAGTCAGAGAAAGACGAACTCTATATGACTCCACTCATAGGTGGAAATTAGTATATTGAGAAGGAGATCTGATCGGTGGTTACCAGGGAAAAGGGGGGGTGGGGGGAGGGCACGGAGTGGGAAGTGGTGTTCCCACAACATGACTAACAAAAATGTACAACTGAAATTTCACAAGCTTGTAATCCATCATAACATTAATAAACAAAAAAAAAAAAAAAGATGCTTTGGGGCCCATCTGCCCCTATGGAAAGAACGCAGCACTTTGTGCCTTGCAGCTCTAGGGCAATGTAGCACACCCAGAGCAGAAGTTCTACTTCAGCCAGATCAGGCCCGCAAAGAAACTGCGTTTCACAGGCCTTTGTAAGAGATGTTCCCGGTAGGCTGATAGAGCACTGTGCAGAGCGAGTTGTTTCTTAGCTTCCCAAAGAGCTGGAAGCAAGATGCTTTGGGGCCCTTCTCACCCTTTGGAAAGAAGGCAGCACTTTGTGCCTTACAGCTCTAGGGCAATGTAGCACACCCAGAGCAGAAGTTCTTCTTCAGCCAGATCAGGCCTGCAAAGAAACTGCGTTTCACAGGCCTTTGTAAGAGATGTTCCCGGTAGGCTGTTAGAGCACTGTGCAGAGCGAGTTGTTTCTTAGCTTCCCAAACAGCCGGAAGCAAGATGCTTTGGGGCCCTTCTCACCCTTTGCAAAGAAGTCAGCACTTTGTGCCTTGCAGCTATAGGGCAATGTAGCACACCCAGGGCTGAAGTTGTACTTCAGCCAGATCAGGCCTGCAAAGAAACTGCGTTTCACAGGCCTTTGTAAGAGATGTTCCCGGTAAGCTGTTAGAGCACTGTGCAGAGCGAGTTGTTTCCTAGCTTCCCAAAGAGCTGGAAGCAAGATGCTTTGGGGCCCTTCTCACCCTTGGGAAAGAAGGCAGCACTTTGTGCCTTGCAGCTCTAGGGCAATGTAGCACACCCAAAGCAGAAGTTCTACTTCAGCCAGATCAGACCTGCAAAGAAACTGCGTTTCACAGGCCTTTGTAAGAGATGTTCCCTGTAGGCTGTTAGAGCACTGTGCAGAGCGAGTTGTTTCTTAGCTTCCCAAGGAGCTGGAAGCAAGATGCTTTAGGGGCCATCTGCTCTTAAGGAAAGAAGGCAGCACTTTGTGCCTTGCATCTCTAGGGCAATGTAGCACACCCAGAGCAGTTGTTCTACTTCTGCCAGGTCAGGCATGCAAAGAAACTGCGTTTCACAGGCCTTTGTAAGAGATGTTCCCGGTAGGCTGTTAGAGCACTGTGCAGAGCGACTTGTTTCTTAGCTTCCCAAAGAGCTGGAAGCAAGATGCTTTGGGGCCCTCTCACCCTTTGGAATGAAGGCAGCACTTTGTGACTTGCAGCTCTAGGGCAATGTAGCACACCCAGAGCCGAAGTTCTACTTCAGCTAGATCAGACCTGCAAAGAAACTTCGTTTCACAGGCCTTTGTAAGAGATGTTCCCGGTAGGCTGTAAGAGCACTGTTCAGAGCGACTAGTTTCTTAGCTTCCCAGAGAGCTGGAAGCATGATGCTTTGGGGCCCATCTGCCCCTATGGAAAGATCGCAGCACTTTGTGCCTTTCAGCTCTAGGGCAATGCAGCACACCCCGAGCAGAAGTTCTACTTCAGCCAGATCAGGCCTGCAAAGAAACTGCGTTTCACAACCTTTGTAAGAGATGTTCCCGGTAGGCTGTTAGAGCACTGTGCAGAGCGAGTTGTTTCTTAGCTTCCCAGAGAGCTGGAAGCAAGATGCTTTGGGGCCCGTTAATTTTATACCCTGCTACTTTGCTGTAGTTGTTGATTATTTCTAATAGTTTTTCTGTGGATTCTTTGGGGTTATCTATGTATAAGATCATGTCGTCTGCAAACAACGTGAGTTTTACTTCTTCGTTACCTATTTGGATTCCTTTTATTTTTTTTTCCTGTCGAATTGCTCTGGCCAGCACCTCCAGTACTATGTTGTATAGGAGTGGTGAAAGTGGGCACCCTTGTCTTGTTCCTGTCCTCAGAGGGATGGCTTTCAGCTTTTGTCCATTGAGTATGCTGTTGGCTGTGGGTCTATCATATATGGCCTTTATTATGTTGAGGTACTTTCCTTCTATACCCATTTTACTGAGGGTTTTTATCATAAATGGGTGTTGGATCTTGTCGAATGCTTTCTCTGCGTCTATTGAGATGATCATGTGGTTTTTGTTTTTCATTTTGTTGATGTAGTGTATCACGTTGATTGACTTGCGGGTGTTGAACCATCCCTGTGTCCCTGGTATAAATCCCACTTGATCATGGTGTATAATCTTTTTGATGTATTGCTGTAATCGGTTTGCCAAAATTTTGTTGAGGATTTTTGCATCTATGTTCATCAGTGATATCGGCCTGTAGTTCTCCTTCTTTGTGTTGTCCTTGTCAGGTTGGGGGATCAGAGTGATGTTGGCTTCATAGAATGTGTTAGGGAGTTCTCCATCTTTCTCAATTTTCTGGAACAGTTTGAGGAGAATAGGTACAAAGAACTCACACTGCTTAACAACAAAAAAACAAACAACCCGATCAAAAAATGGGCAGAGGACATGAACAGACATTTCTCCAAAGAAGATATGAATATGGCCAATAGACACATGAAAAGATGTTCATCATCGCTAATCATCAGGGAAATGCAAATCAAAACTACACTAAGATATCACCTTACCCTCGTTAGATTGGCAAAAACATCCAAAACCAAGAACGACAAATGTTGGAGAGGTTGTGGAGAAAGAGGAACCCTCATACACTGTTGGTGGGAATGCAAAGTGGTACAGCCACTATGGAAAACAGTATGGAGATTTCTCAAAAAGTTAAAAATAGAAATACCCTATGACCCAGCCATCCCATTACTGGGTATCTATCCTAAGAACCTGATATCAGATATCTCAAGAGTCCGTTGCACCCCTATGTTCATCGCAGCATTATTTACAATAGCCAAGACGTGGAACCAGCCTACATGCCCAGAAACTGATGATTGGATAAAGAAGATGTGGTATATATACACAATGGAATACTACTCAGCCATAAAAAAAGACGACATTGGCCCATTCACAACAATGTCGATGGACCTCGAGGGCATTATGTTAAGCGAAATAAGTCAGTCAGAGAAAGACGAACTCTATATGACTCCACTCATAGGTGGAAATTAGTATATTGAGAAGGAGATCTGATCGGTGGTTACCAGGGAAAAGGGGGGGTGGGGGGAGGGCACGGAGTGGGAAGTGGTGTTCCCACAACATGACTAACAAAAATGTACAACTGAAATTTCACAAGCTTGTAATCCATCATAACATTAATAAACAAAAAAAAAAAAAGATGCTTTGGGGCCCATCTGCCCCTATGGAAAGAACGCAGCACTTTGTGCCTTGCAGCTCTAGGGCAATGTAGCACACCCAGAGCAGAAGTTCTACTTCAGCCAGATCAGGCCCGCAAAGAAACTGCGTTTCACAGGCCTTTGTAAGAGATGTTCCCGGTAGGCTGATAGAGCACTGTGCAGAGCGAGTTGTTTCTTAGCTTCCCAAAGAGCTGGAAGCAAGATGCTTTGGGGCCCTTCTCACCCTTTGGAAAGAAGGCAGCACTTTGTGCCTTACAGCTCTAGGGCAATG
This sequence comes from Equus asinus, assembly GCF_041296235.1. Lineage (NCBI taxonomy): Eukaryota > Metazoa > Chordata > Mammalia > Perissodactyla > Equidae > Equus > Equus asinus. The sequence continues at coordinate 64,497,599 of NC_091790.1, read as the reverse complement.
TAGCACACCCAGAGCAGAAGTTCTTCTTCAGCCAGATCAGGCCTGCAAAGAAACTGCGTTTCACAGGCCTTTGTAAGAGATGTTCCCGGTAGGCTGTTAGAGCACTGTGCAGAGCGAGTTGTTTCTTAGCTTCCCAAACAGCCGGAAGCAAGATGCTTTGGGGCCCTTCTCACCCTTTGCAAAGAAGTCAGCACTTTGTGCCTTGCAGCTATAGGGCAATGTAGCACACCCAGGGCTGAAGTTGTACTTCAGCCAGATCAGGCCTGCAAAGAAACTGCGTTTCACAGGCCTTTGTAAGAGATGTTCCCGGTAAGCTGTTAGAGCACTGTGCAGAGCGAGTTGTTTCCTAGCTTCCCAAAGAGCTGGAAGCAAGATGCTTTGGGGCCCTTCTCACCCTTGGGAAAGAAGGCAGCACTTTGTGCCTTGCAGCTCTAGGGCAATGTAGCACACCCAAAGCAGAAGTTCTACTTCAGCCAGATCAGACCTGCAAAGAAACTGCGTTTCACAGGCCTTTGTAAGAGATGTTCCCTGTAGGCTGTTAGAGCACTGTGCAGAGCGAGTTGTTTCTTAGCTTCCCAAGGAGCTGGAAGCAAGATGCTTTAGGGGCCATCTGCTCTTAAGGAAAGAAGGCAGCACTTTGTGCCTTGCATCTCTAGGGCAATGTAGCACACCCAGAGCAGTTGTTCTACTTCTGCCAGGTCAGGCATGCAAAGAAACTGCGTTTCACAGGCCTTTGTAAGAGATGTTCCCGGTAGGCTGTTAGAGCACTGTGCAGAGCGACTTGTTTCTTAGCTTCCCAAAGAGCTGGAAGCAAGATGCTTTGGGGCCCTCTCACCCTTTGGAATGAAGGCAGCACTTTGTGACTTGCAGCTCTAGGGCAATGTAGCACACCCAGAGCCGAAGTTCTACTTCAGCTAGATCAGACCTGCAAAGAAACTTCGTTTCACAGGCCTTTGTAAGAGATGTTCCCGGTAGGCTGTAAGAGCACTGTTCAGAGCGACTAGTTTCTTAGCTTCCCAGAGAGCTGGAAGCATGATGCTTTGGGGCCCATCTGCCCCTATGGAAAGATCGCAGCACTTTGTGCCTTTCAGCTCTAGGGCAATGCAGCACACCCCGAGCAGAAGTTCTACTTCAGCCAGATCAGGCCTGCAAAGAAACTGCGTTTCACAACCTTTGTAAGAGATGTTCCCGGTAGGCTGTTAGAGCACTGTGCAGAGCGAGTTGTTTCTTAGCTTCCCAGAGAGCTGGAAGCAAGATGCTTTGGGGCCCGTTAATTTTATACCCTGCTACTTTGCTGTAGTTGTTGATTATTTCTAATAGTTTTTCTGTGGATTCTTTGGGGTTATCTATGTATAAGATCATGTCGTCTGCAAACAACGTGAGTTTTACTTCTTCGTTACCTATTTGGATTCCTTTTATTTTATTTTCCTGCCGAATTGCTCTGGCCAGCACCTCCAGTACTATGTTGAATAGGAGTGGTGAAAGTGGGCACCCTTGTCTTGTTCCTGTCCTCAGAGGGATGGCTTTCAGCTTTTGTCCATTGAGTATGCTGTTGGCTGTGGGTCTATCATATATGGCCTTTATTATGTTGAGGTACTTTACTTCTATACCCATTTTACTCAGGGTTTTTATCATAAATGGGTGTTGGATCTTGTCGAATGCTTTCTCTGCGTCTATTGAGATGATCATGTGGTTTTTGTTTTTCATTTTGTTGATGTAGTGTATCACGTTGATTGACTTGCGGGTGTTGAACCATCCCTGTGTCCCTGGTATAAATCCCACTTGATCATGGTGTATAATCTTTTTGATGTATTGCTGTAATCGGTTTGCCAAAATTTTGTTGAGGATTTTTGCATCTATGTTCATCAGTGATATCGGCCTGTAGTTCTCCTTCTTTGTGTTGTCCTTGTCAGGTTGGGGGATCAGAGTGATGTTGGCTTCATAGAATGTGTTAGGGAGTTCTCCATCTTTCTCAATTTTCTGGAACAGTTTGAGGAGAATAGGTACAAAGAACTCACACTGCTTAACAACAAAAAAACAAACAACCCGATCAAAAAATGGGCAGAGGACATGAACAGACATTTCTCAAAAGAAGATATGAATATGGCCAATAGACACATGAAAAGATGTTCATCATCGCTAATCATCAGGGAAATGCAAATCAAAACTACACTAAGATATCACCTTACCCCCGTTAGATTGGCAAAAACATCCAAAACCAAGAACGACGAATGTTGGAGAGGTTGTGGAGAAAGAGGAACCCTCATACACTGTTGGTGGGAATGCAAACTGGTACAGCCACTATGGAAAACAGTATGGAGATTTCTCAAAAAGTTAAAAATAGAAATACCCTATGACCCAGCCATCCCATTACTGGGTATCTATCCTAAGAACCTGATATCAGATATCTCAAGAGTCCGTTGCACCCCTATGTTCATCGCAGCATTATTTACAATAGCCAAGACGTGGAACCAGCCTACATGCCCAGAAACTGATGATTGGATAAAGAAGATGTGGTATATATACACAATGGAATACTACTCAGCCATAAAAACAGACGACATTGGCCCATTCACAACAATGTCGATGGACCTCGAGGGCATTATGTTAAGCGAAATAAGTCAGTCAGAGAAAGACGAACTCTATATGACTCCACTCATAGGTGGAAATTAGTATATTGAGAAGGAGATCTGATCGGTGGTTACCAGGGAAAAGGGGAGGTGGGGGGAGGGCACGGAGTGGGAAGTGGTGTTCCCACAACATGACTAACAAAAATGTACAACTGAAATTTCACAAGCTTGTAATCCATCATAACATTAATAAACAAAAAAAGAAAAAAAAGATGCTTTGGGGCCCATCTGCCCCTATGGAAAGAACGCAGCACTTTGTGCCTTGCAGCTCTAGGGCAATGTAGCACACCCAGAGCAGAAGTTCTACTTCAGCCAGATCAGGCCCGCAAAGAAACTGCGTTTCACAGGCCTTTGTAAGAGATGTTCCCGGTAGGCTGATAGAGCACTGTTCAGAGCGAGTTGTTTCTTAGCTTCCCAAAGAGGTGGAAGCAAGATGCTTTGAGGCCCTTCTCACCCTTTGGAAAGAAGGCAGCACTTTGTGCCTTTCAGCTCTAGGGCAATGTAGCACACCCAGAGCAGAAGTTCTTCTTCAGCCAGATCAGGCCTGCAAAGAAACTGCGTTTCACAGGCCTTTGTAAGAGATGTTCCCAGTAGGCTGTTAGAGCACTGTGCAGAGAGACTTGTTTCTTAGCTTCCCAAAGAGCTGGAAGCAAGATGCTTTGGGGCCCTTCTCACCCTTTGGCAAGAAGGCAGCACTTTGTGCCTTGCAGCTCTAGGGCAATGTAGCACACCCAGAGCAGAAGTTCTACTTCAGCCAGATCAGGCCTGCAAAGAAACTGCGTTTCACAGGCCTTTGTAAGAGATGATCGCGGTAGGCTGTTAGAGCACTGTGCAGAGCGAGTTGTTTCTCAGCTTCCAAAAGAGTTGGAAGCAAGATGCTTTGGGGCTCATCTGCCCCTTTGAAATGAAGGCAGCACTTTGTGCCTTGCAGCTCTAGGGCAATGTAGCACATCCAGAGCAGAAGTTCTACTTCAGCCAGATCAGGCCCGCAAAGAAACTGCATTTCACAGGCCTTTGTAAGAGATGTTCCCGGTAGGCTGTTAGAGCACTGTGCAGAGCGAGTTGTTTCTTAGCTTCCCAAATAGCTGGAAGCAGGATGCTTTGGGGCCCTACTCAGCCTTTGGAAAGAAGGCAGCACTTTGTGCCTTGCAGCTCTAGGGCAATGTAGCACACCCAGATCAGAAGTTCTACTTCAGCCAGATCAGACCTGCAAAGAAACTGCGTTTCACAGGCCTTTGTAAGAGATGTTCCCTGTAGGCTGTTAGAGCATTGTGCAGAGCGAGTTGTTTCTTAGCTTCCCAAAGAGGTGGAAGCAAGATGCTTTGGGGCCCATCTGCCCTTAAGGAAAGAAGGCAGCACTTTGTGCCTTGCAGCTCTAGGGCAATGCAGCACACCCTGAGCAGAAGTTCTACTTCAGCCAGATCAGGCCTGCAAAGAAACTGCGTTTCACAGGCCTTTGTAAGAGATGTTCCCGGTAGGCTGTTAGAGCACTGTGCAGAGCGAGTTGTTTCTTAGCTTCCCAGAGAGCTGGAAGCAAGATGCTTTGGGGCCCGTTAAGTTTATACCCTGCTACTTTGCTCTAGTTATTGGTTATTTCTAATAGTTTTTCTGTGGATTCTTTGGGGTTTTCTATGTATAAGATCATGTCGTCTGCAAACAACGCGAGTTTTTCTTCTTCGTTACCTATTTGGATTCCTTTTATTTTTTTTTCCTGCCGAATTGCTCTGGCCAGCACCTCCAGTACTATGTTGAATAGGAGTGGTGAAAGTGGGCACCCTTGTCTTGTTCCTGTCCTCAGTGGGATGGCTTTCAGCTTTTGTCCATTGAGTATGATGTTGGCTGTGGGTCTATCATATATGGCCTTTATTATGTTGAGGTACTTTCCTTCTATACCCATTTTACTGAGGGTTGTTATCATAAATGGGTGTTGGATCTTGTCGAATGCTTTCTCTGCGTCTATTGAGATGATCATGTGGTTTTTGTTTTTCATTTTGTTGATGTAGTGTATCACGTTGATTGACTTGCGGGTGTTGAACCATCCCTGTGTCCCTGGTATAAATCCCACTTGATCATGGTGTATAATCTTTTTGATGTATTGCTGTAATCGGTTTGCCAAAATTTTGTTGAGGATTTTTGCATCTATGTTCATCAGTGATATCGGCCTGTAGTTCTCCTTCTTTGTGTTGTCCTTGTCAGGTTTGGGGATCAGAGTGATGTTGGCCTCATAGAATGTGTTAGGGAGTTCTCCATCTTTCTCAATTTTCTGGAACAGTTTGAGGAGAATAGGTACAAAGAACTCACACTGCATAACAACAAAAAAACAAACAACCCGATCAAAAAATGGGCAGAGGACATGAACAGACATTTCTCCAAAGAAGATATGAATATGGCCAATAGACACATGAAAAGATGTTCATCATCGCTAATCATCAGGGAAATGCAAATCAAAACTACACTAAGATATCACCTTACGCCCGGTAGATTGGCAAAAACGTCCAAAACCAAGAACGACAAATGTTGGAGAGGTTGTGGAGAAAGAGGAACCCTCATACACTGTTGGTGGGAATGCAAACTGGTACAGCCACTATGGAAAACAGTATGGAGATTTCTCAAAAAGTTAAAAATAGAAATACCCTATGACCCAGCCATCCCATTACTGGGTATCTATCCTAAGAACCTGATATCAGATATCTCAAGAGTCCGTTGCACCCCTATGTTCATCGCAGCATTATTTACAATAGCCAAGACGTGGAACCAGCCTACATGCCCAGAAACTGATGATTGGATAAAGAAGATGTGGTATATATACACAATGGAATACTTCTCAGCCATAAAAAAGACGACATTGGCCCCTTCACAACAATGTGGATGGACCTCGAGGGCATTATGTTAAGCGAAATAAGTCAGTCAGAGAAAGACGAACTCTATATGACTCCACTCATAGGTGGAAATTAGTATATTGAGAAGGAGATCTGATCGGTGGTTACCAGGGAAAAGGGTGGGTGGGGGGAGGGCACGGAGTGGGAAGTGGTGTTCCCACAACATGACTAACAAAAATGTACAACTGAAATTTCACAAGCTTGTAATGCATCATAACATCAGTAAACAAAAAAAAAAAAAAGATGCTTTGCGGCCCATCTGCCCCTATGGACAGAACGCAGCACTTTCTGCCTTGCAGCTCTAGGGCAATGTAGCACACCCAGAGCAGAAGTTCTACTTCAGCCAGATCAGGCCTGCAAAGAAACTGCGTTTCACAGGCCTTTGTAAGAGATGTTCCCAGTAGGCTGTTAGAGCACTGTGCAGAGAGACTTGTTTCTTAGCTTCCCAAAGAGCTGGAAGCAAGATGTTTTGGGGCCCTTCTCACCTTTGGCAAGAAGGCAGCACTTTGTGCCTTGCAGCTCTAGGGCAATGTAGCACACCCAGAGCAGAAGTTCTACTTCAGCCAGATCAGGCCTGCAAAGAAACTGCGTTTCACAGGCCTTTGTAAGAGATGTTCCCGGTAGGCTGTTAGAGCACTGTGCAGAGCGAGTTGTTTCTTAGCTTCCCAAAGAGCTGGAAGCAAGATGCTTTGGGGCCCTACTCAGCCTTTGGAAAGAAGGCAGCACTTTGTGCCTTGCAGCTCTAGGGCAATGTAGCACACCCAGAGTAGAAGTTTTACTTCAGCCAGATCAGGCCTGCAAAGAAACTGCGTTTCACAGGCCTTTGTAAGAGATGTTCCCCGTAGGCTGTTAGACCACTGTGCAGAGAGAGTTCTTTCGTAGCTTCCCAAAGACCTGGAAGCAAGATGCTTTGGGGGCCATCTGCCCTTAAGGAAAGAAGGCAGCACTTTGTGCCTTGCAGCTCTAGGGCAATGTAGCACACCCAGAGCCGAAGTTCTACTTCAGCTAGATCAGACCTGCAAAGAAACTGCGTTTCACAGGCCTTTGTAAGAGATGTTCCCCGTAGGCTGTTAGAGCACTGTGCAGAGCGAGTTGTTTCTTAGCTTCCCAAACAGCCGGTAGCAAGACGCTTTGGGGGCAATCTGCACTTAAGTAAAGAAGGCAGCACTTTGTGCCTTGCAGCTCTACGGCATTGTAGCACACCCAGAGCAGTTGTTCTACTTCTGCCAGGTCAGTCGTGCAAAGAAACTGCGTTTCACAGGCCTTTGTAGGAGATGTTCCCGGTAGGCTGTTAGAGCACTGTGCAGAGCGAGTTGTTTCTTAGCTTCCCAAAGAGCCGGAAGCAAGATGCTTTGGGGCCCTTCTCACCCTTTGGAAAGAAGGCAGCACTTTGTGCCTTGCAGCTCTAGGGCACTGTAGCACACCCAGAGCAGTTGTTCTACTTCTGCCAGGTCAGGCCTGCAAAGAAACTTCGTTTCACAGGCCTTTGTGAGAGATGTTCAAGGTAGGCTGTTAGAGCACTGTGCAGAGCGACTTGTTTCTTAGCTTCCCAAAGAGCTGTAGGCAAGATGCTTTGGGGCCCTTCTCACCCTTTGGAAAGAAGGCAGCACTTTGTGCCTTGCAGCTCTAGGGCAATGTAGCACACCCAGAGCCGAAGTTCTACTTCAGCTAGATCAGACCTGCAAAGAAACTTCGTTTCACAGGCCTTTGTAAGAGATGTTCCCGGTAGGCTGTAAGTGCACTGTGCAGAGCGACTAGTTTCTTAGCTTCCCAGAGAGCTGGAAGCAAGATGCTTTGGGGCCCATCTGCCCCTATGGAAAGAACGCAGCACTTTGTGCCTTGCAGCTCTAGGGCAATGCAGCACACCCCGAGCAGAAGTTCTACTTCAGCCAGATCAGGCCTGCAAAGAAACTGCGTTTCACAGGCCTTTGTAAGAGATGTTCCCGGTAGGCTGTTAGAGCACTGTGCAGAGCGAGTTGTTTCTTAGCTTCCCAGAGAGCTGTAAGCAAGATGCTTTGGGGCCCGTTAATTTTATACCATGCTACTTTGCTGTAGTTGTTGATTATTTCTAATAGTTTTTCTGTGGATTCTTTGGGGTTTTTTATGTATAAGATCATGTCGTCTGCAAACAACGCGAGTTTTACTTCTTCGTTACCTATTTGGATTCCTTTTATTTTTTTTTCCTGCCGAATTGCTCTGGCCTGCACCTCCAGTACTATGTTGAATAGGAGTGGTGAAAGTGGGCACCCTTGTCTTGTTCCTGTCCTCAGAGGGATGGCTTTCAGCTTTTGTCCATTGAGTATGATGTTGGCTGTGGGTCTATCATATATGGCCTTTATTATGTTGAGGTATTTTCCTTCTATATCCATTTTACTGAGGGTTTTTATCATAAATGGGTGTTGGATCTTGTCGAATGCTTTCTCTGCGTCTATTGAGATGATCATGTGGTTTTTGTTTTTCATTTTGTTGATGTAGTGTATCACGTTGATTGACTTGCGGGTGTTGAACCATCCCTGTGTCCCTGGTATAAATCCCACTTGATCATGGTGTATAATCTTTTTGATGTATTGCTGTAATCGGTTTGCCAAAATTTTGTTGAGGATTTTTGCATCTATGTTCATCAGTGATATCGGCCTGTAGTTCTCCTTCTTTGTGTTGTCCTTGTCAGGTTTGGGGATCAGAGTGATGTTGGCCTCATAGAATGTGTTAGGGAGTTCTCCATCTTTCTCAATTTTCTGGAACAGTTTGAGGAGAATAGCTACTAAGAACTCACACTGCTTAACAACAAAAAAACAAACAACCCGATCAAAAAATGGGCAGAGGACATGAACAGACATTTCTCCAAAGAAGATATGAATATGGCCAATAGACACATGAAAAGATGTTCATCATCGCTAATCATCAGGGAAATGCAAATCAAAACTACACTAAGATATCACCTTACCCCCGGTAGATTGGCAAAAACGTCCAAAACCAAGAACGACAAATGTTGGAGAGGTTGTGGAGAAAGAGGAACCCTCATACACTGTTGGTGGGAATGCAAACTGGTACAGCCACTATGGAAAACAGTATGGAGATTTCTCAAAAAGTTAAAAATAGAAATACCCTATGACCCAGCCATCCCATTACTGGGTATCTATCCTAAGAACCTGATATCAGATATCTCAAGAGTCCGTTGCACCCCTATGTTCATCGCAGCATTATTTACAATAGCCAAGACGTGGAACCAGCCTACATGCCCAGAAACTGATGATTGGATAAAGAAGATGTGGTATATATACACAATGGAATACTACTCAGCCATAAAAAAAGACGACATTGGCCCCTTCACAACAATGTGGATGGACCTCGAGGGCATTATGTTAAGCGAAATAAGTCAGTCAGAGAAAGACGAACTCTATATGACTCCACTCATAGGTGGAAATTAGTATATTGAGAAGGAGATCTGATCGGTGGTTACCAGGGAAAAGGGGGGGTGGGGGGAGGGCACGGAGTGGGAAGTGGTGTTCCCACAACATGACTAACAAAAATGTACAACTGAAATTTCACAAGCTTGTAATGCATCATAACATCAGTAAACAAAAAAAAAAAAAAAAGGGAAGCTTTGGGGCCCATCTGCCCCTATGGACAGAACGCAGCACTTTCTGCCTTGCAGCTCTAGGGCAATGTAGCACACCCAGAGCAGAAGTTCTACTTCAGCCAGATCAGGCCTGCAAAGAAACTGCGTTTCACAGGCCTTTGTAAGAGATGTTCCCAGTAGGCTGTTAGAGCACTGTGCAGAGAGACTTGTTTCTTAGCTTCCCAAAGAGCTGGAAGCAAGATATTTTGGGGCCCTTCTCACCTTTGGCAAGAAGGCAGCACTTTGTGCCTTGCAGCTCTAGGGCAATGTAGCACACCCAGAGCAGAAGTTCTACTTCAGCCAGATCAGGCCTGCAAAGAAACTGCGTTTCACAGGCCTTTGTAAGAGATGTTCCCGGTAGGCTGTTAGAGCACTGTGCAGAGCGAGTTGTTTCTTAGCTTCCCAAAGAGCTGGAAGCAAGATGCTTTGCGGCCCTACTCAGCCTTTGGAAAGAAGGCAGCACTTTGTGCCTTGCAGCTCTAGGGCAATGTAGCACACCCAGAGTAGAAGTTTTACTTCAGCCAGATCAGGCCTGCAAAGAAACTGCGTTTCACAGGCCTTTGTAAGAGATGTTCCCCGTAGGCTGTTAGACCACTGTGCAGAGAGAGTTCTTTCGTAGCTTCCCAAAGACCTGGAAGCAAGATGCTTTGGGGGCCATCTGCCCTTAAGGAAAGAAGGCAGCACTTTGTGCCTTGCAGCTCTAGGGCAATGTAGCACACCCAGAGCCGAAGTTCTACTTCAGCTAGATCAGACCTGCAAAGAAACTGCGTTTCACAGGCCTTTGTAAGAGATGTTCCCCGTAGGCTGTTAGAGCACTGTGCAGAGCGAGTTGTTTCTTAGCTTCCCAAACAGCCGGTAGCAAGACGCTTTGGGGGCAATCTGCACTTAAGTAAAGAAGGCAGCACTTTGTGCCTTGCAGCTCTACGGCATTGTAGCACACCCAGAGCAGTTGTTCTACTTCTGCCAGGTCAGTCGTGCAAAGAAACTGCGTTTCACAGGCCTTTGTAGGAGATGTTCCCGGTAGGCTGTTAGAGCACTGTGCAGAGCGAGTTGTTTCTTAGCTTCCCAAAGAGCCGGAAGCAAGATGCTTTGGGGCCCTTCTCACCCTTTGGAAAGAAGGCAGTACTTTGTGCCTTGCAGCTCTAGGGCACTGTAGCACACCCAGAGCAGTTGTTCTACTTCTGCCAGGTCAGGCCTGCAAAGAAACTTCGTTTCACAGGCCTTTGTGAGAGATGTTCAAGGTAGGCTGTTAGAGCACTGTGCAGAGCGACTTGTTTCTTAGCTTCCCAAAGAGCTGTAGGCAAGATGCTTTGGGGCCCTTCTCACCCTTTGGAAAGAAGGCAGCACTTTGTGCCTTGCAGCTCTAGGGCAATGTAGCACACCCAGAGCCGAAGTTCTACTTCAGCTAGATCAGACCTGCAAAGAAACTTCGTTTCACAGGCCTTTGTAAGAGATGTTCCCGGTAGGCTGTAAGTGCACTGTGCAGAGCGACTAGTTTCTTAGCTTCCCAGAGAGCTGGAAGCAAGATGCTTTGGGGCCCATCTGCCCCTATGGAAAGAACGCAGCACTTTGTGCCTTGCAGCTCTAGGGCAATGCAGCACACCCCGAGCAGAAGTTCTACTTCAGCCAGATCAGGCCTGCAAAGAAACTGCGTTTCACAGGCCTTTGTAAGAGATGTTCCCGGTAGGCTGTTAGAGCACTGTGCAGAGCGAGTTGTTTCTTAGCTTCCCAGAGAGCTGTAAGCAAGATGGTTGGGGCCCGTTAATTTTATACCATGCTACTTTGCTGTAGTTGTTGATTATTTCTAATAATTTTTCTGTGGATTCTTTGGGGTTTTTTATGTATAAGATCATGTCGTCTGCAAACAACGCGAGTTTTACTTCTTCGTTACCTATTTGGATTCCTTTTATTTTTTTTTCCTGCCGAATTGCTCTGGCCTGCACCTCCAGTACTATGTTGAATAGGAGTGGTGAAAGTGGGCACCCTTGTCTTGTTCCTGTCCTCAGAGGGATGGCTTTCAGCTTTTGTCCATTGAGTATGATGTTGGCTGTGGGTCTATCATATATGGCCTTTATTATGTTGAGGTATTTTCCTTCTATATCCATTTTACTGAGGGTTTTTATCATAAATGGGTGTTGGATCTTGTCGAATGCTTTCTCTGCGTCTATTGAGATGATCATGTGGTTTTTGTTTTTCATTTTGTTGATGTAGTGTATCACGTTGATTGACTTGCGGGTGTTGAACCATCCCTGTGTCCCTGGTATAAATCCCACTTGATCATGGTGTATAATCTTTTTGATGTATTGCTGTAATCGGTTTGCCAAAATTTTGTTGAGGATTTTTGCATCTATGTTCATCAGTGATATCGGCCTGTAGTTCTCCTTCTTTGTGTTGTCCTTGTCAGGTTTGGGGATCAGAGTGATGTTGGCCTCATAGAATGTGTTAGGGAGTTCTCCATCTTTCTCAATTTTCTGGAACAGTTTGAGGAGAATAGCCACAAAGAACTCACACTGCTTAACAACAAAAAAACAAACAACCCGATCAAAAAATGGGCAGAGGACATGAACAGACATTTCTCCAAAGAAGATATGAATATGGCCAATAGACACATGAAAAGATGTTCATCATCGCTAATCATCAGGGAAATGCAAATCAAAACTACACTAAGATATCACCTTACCCCCGTTAGATTGGCAAAAACGTCCAAAACCAAGAACGACAAATGTTGGAGAGGTTGTGGAGAAAGAGGAACCCTCATACACTGTTGGTGGGAATGCAAACTGGTACAGCCACTATGGAAAACAGTATGGAGAATTCTCAAAAAGTTAAAAATAGAAATACCCTATGACCCAGCCATCCCATTACTGGGTATCTATCCTAAGAACCTGATATCAGATATCTCAAGAGTCCGTTGCACCCCTATGTTCATCGCAGCATTATTTACAATAGCCAAGACGTGGAACCAGCCTACGTGCCCAGAAACTGATGATTGGATAAAGAAGATGTGGTATATATACACAATGGAATACTACTCAGCCATAAAAAAAGACGACATTGGCCCCTTCACAACAATGTGGATGGACCTCGAGGGCATTATGTTAAGCGAAATAAGTCAGTCAGAGAAAGACGAACTCTATATGACTCCACTCATAGGTGGAAATTAGTATATTGAGAAGGAGATCTGATCGGTGGTTACCAGGGAAAAGGGGGGGTGGGGGGAGGGCACGGAGTGGGAAGTGGTGTTCCCACAACATGACTAACAAAAATGTACAACTGAAATTTCACAAGCTTGTAATGCATCATAACATCAGTAAACAAAAAAAAAAAAAAAAGGGAAGCTTTGGGGCCCATCTGCCCCTATGGACAGAACGCAGCACTTTCTGCCTTGCAGCTCTAGGGCAATGTAGCACACCCAGAGCAGAAGTTCTACTTCAGCCAGATCAGGCCTGCAAAGAAACTGCGTTTCACAGGCCTTTGTAAGAGATGTTCCCAGTAGGCTGTTAGAGCACTGTGCAGAGAGACTTGTTTCTTAGCTTCCCAAAGAGCTGGAAGCAAGATGTTTTGGGGCCCTTCTCACCTTTGGCAAGAAGGCAGCACTTTGTGCCTTGCAGCTCTAGGGCAATGTAGCACACCCAGAGCAGAAGTTCTACTTCAGCCAGATCAGGCCTGCAAAGAAACTGCGTTTCACAGGCCTTTGTAAGAGATGTTCCCGGTAGGCTGTTAGAGCACTGTGCAGAGCGAGTTGTTTCTTAGCTTCCCAAAGAGCTGGAAGCAAGATGCTTTGCGGCCCTACTCAGCCTTTGGAAAGAAGGCAGCACTTTGTGCCTTGCAGCTCTAGGGCAATGTAGCACACCCAGAGTAGAAGTTTTACTTCAGCCAGATCAGGCCTGCAAAGAAACTGCGTTTCACAGGCCTTTGTAAGAGATGTTCCCCGTAGGCTGTTAGACCACTGTGCAGAGAGAGTTCTTTCGTAGCTTCCCAAAGACCTGGAAGCAAGATGCTTTGGGGGCCATCTGCCCTTAAGGAAAGAAGGCAGCACTTTGTGCCTTGCAGCTCTAGGGCAATGTAGCACACCCAGAGCCGAAGTTCTACTTCAGCTAGATCAGACCTGCAAAGAAACTGCGTTTCACAGGCCTTTGTAAGAGATGTTCCCCGTAGGCTGTTAGAGCACTGTGCAGAGCGAGTTGTTTCTTAGCTTCCCAAACAGCCGGTAGCAAGACGCTTTGGGGGCAATCTGCACTTAAGTAAAGGAGGCAGCACTTTGTGCCTTGCAGCTCTACGGCATTGTAGCACACCCAGAGCAGTTGTTCTACTTCTGCCAGGTCAGTCGTGCAAAGAAACTGCGTTTCACAGGCCTTTGTAGGAGATGTTCCCGGTAGGCTGTTAGAGCACTATGCAGAGCGAGTTGTTTCTTAGCTTCCCAAAGAGCCGGAAGCAAGATGCTTTGGGGCCCTTCTCACCCTTTGGAAAGAAGGCAGCACTTTGTGCCTTGCAGCTCTAGGGCACTGTAGCACACCCAGAGCAGTTGTTCTACTTCTGCCAGGTCAGGCCTGCAAAGAAACTTCGTTTCACAGGCCTTTGTGAGAGATGTTCAAGGTAGGCTGTTAGAGCACTGTGCAGAGCGACTTGTTTCTTAGCTTCCCAAAGAGCTGTAGGCAAGTTGCTTTGGGGCCCTTCTCACCCTTTGGAAAGAAGGCAGCACTTTGTGCCTTGCAGCTCTAGGGCAATGTAGCACACCCAGAGCCGAAGTTCTACTTCAGCTAGATCAGACCTGCAAAGAAACTTCGTTTCACAGGCCTTTGTAAGAGATGTTCCCGGTAGGCTGTAAGTGCACTGTGCAGAGCGACTAGTTTCTTAGCTTCCCAGAGAGCTGGAAGCAAGATGCTTTGGGGCCCATCTGCCCCTATGGAAAGAACGCAGCACTTTGTGCCTTGCAGCTCTAGGGCAATGCAGCACACCCCGAGCAGAAGTTCTACTTCAGCCAGATCAGGCCTGCAAAGAAACTGCGTTTCACAGGCCTTTGTAAGAGATGTTCCCGGTAGGCTGTTAGAGCACTGTGCAGAGCGAGTTGTTTCTTAGCTTCCCAGAGAGCTGTAAGCAAGATGCTTTGGGGCCCGTTAATTTTATACCATGCTACTTTGCTGTAGTTGTTGATTATTTCTAATAGTTTTTCTGTGGATTCTTTGGGGTTTTTTATGTATAAGATCATGTCGTCTGCAAACAACGCGAGTTTTACTTCTTCGTTACCTATTTGGATTCCTTTTATTTTTTTTTCCTGCCGAATTGCTCTGGCCTGCACCTCCAGTACTATGTTGAATAGGAGTGGTGAAAGTGGGCACCCTTGTCTTGTTCCTGTCCTCAGAGGGATGGCTTTCAGCTTTTGTCCATTGAGTATGATGTTGGCTGTGGGTCTATCATATATGGCCTTTATTATGTTGAGGTATTTTCCTTCTATATCCATTTTACTGAGGGTTTTTATCATAAATGGGTGTTGGATCTTGTCGAATGCTTTCTCTGCGTCTATTGAGATGATCATGTGGTTTTTGTTTTTCATTTTGTTGATGTAGTGTATCACGTTGATTGACTTGCGGGTGTTGAACCATCCCTGTGTCCCTGGTATAAATCCCACTTGATCATGGTGTATAATCTTTTTGATGTATTGCTGTAATCGGTTTGCCAAAATTTTGTTGAGGATTTTTGCATCTATGTTCATCAGTGATATCGGCCTGTAGTTCTCCTTCTTTGTGTTGTCCTTGTCAGGTTTGGGGATCAGAGTGATGTTGGCCTCATAGAATGTGTTAGGGAGTTCTCCATCTTTCTCAATTTTCTGGAACAGTTTGAGGAGAATAGCTACAAAGAACTCACACTGCTTAACAACAAAAAAACAAACAACCCGATCAAAAAATGGGCAGAGGACATGAACAGACATTTCTCCAAAGAAGATATGAATATGGCCAATAGACACATGAAAAGATGTTCATCATCGCTAATCATCAGGGAAATGCAAATCAAAACTACACTAAGATATCACCTTACCCCCGGTAGATTGGCAAAAACGTCCAAAACCAAGAACGACAAATGTTGGAGAGGTTGTGGAGAAAGAGGAACCCTCATACACTGTTGGTGGGAATGCAAACTGGTACAGCCACTATGGAAAACAGTATGGAGATTTCTCAAAAAGTTAAAAATAGAAATACCCTATGACCCAGCCATCCCATTACTGGGTATCTATCCTAAGAACCTGATATCAGATATCTCAAGAGTCCGTTGCACCCCTATGTTCATCGCAGCATTATTTACAATAGCCAAGACGTGGAACCAGCCTACGTGCCCAGAAACTGATGATTGGATAAAGAAGATGTGGTATATATACACAATGGAATACTACTCAGCCATAAAAAAAGACGACATTGGCCCCTTCACAACAATGTGGATGGACCTCGAGGGCATTATGTTAAGCGAAATAAGTCAGTCAGAGAAAGACGAACTCTATATGACTCCACTCATAGGTGGAAATTAGTATATTGAGAAGGAGATCTGATCGGTGGTTACCAGGGAAAAGGGGGGGTGGGGGGAGGGCACGGAGTGGGAAGTGGTGTTCCCACAACATGACTAACAAAAATGTACAACTGAAATTTCACAAGCTTGTAATGCATCATAACATCAGTAAACAAAAAAAAAAAAAAAAGGGAAGCTTTGGGGCCCATCTGCCCCTATGGACAGAACGCAGCACTTTCTGCCTTGCAGCTCTAGGGCAATGTAGCACACCCAGAGCAGAAGTTCTACTTCAGCCAGATCAGGCCTGCAAAGAAACTGCGTTTCACAGGCCTTTGTAAGAGATGTTCCCAGTAGGCTGTTAGAGCACTGTGCAGAGAGACTTGTTTCTTAGCTTCCCAAAGAGCTGGAAGCAAGATGTTTTGGGGCCCTTCTCACCTTTGGCAAGAAGGCAGCACTTTGTGCCTTGCAGCTCTAGGGCAATGTAGCACACCCAGAGCAGAAGTTCTACTTCAGCCAGATCAGGCCTGCAAAGAAACTGCGTTTCACAGGCCTTTGTAAGAGATGTTCCCGGTAGGCTGTTAGAGCACTGTGCAGAGCGAGTTGTTTCTTAGCTTCCCAAAGAGCTGGAAGCAAGATGCTTTGCGGCCCTACTCAGCCTTTGGAAAGAAGGCAGCACTTTGTGCCTTGCAGCTCTAGGGCAATGTAGCACACCCAGAGTAGAAGTTTTACTTCAGCCAGATCAGGCCTGCAAAGAAACTGCGTTTCACAGGCCTTTGTAAGAGATGTTCCCCGTAGGCTGTTAGACCACTGTGCAGAGAGAGTTCTTTCGTAGCTTCCCAAAGACCTGGAAGCAAGATGCTTTGGGGGCCATCTGCCCTTAAGGAAAGAAGGCAGCACTTTGTGCCTTGCAGCTCTAGGGCAATGTAGCACACCCAGAGCCGAAGTTCTACTTCAGCTAGATCAGACCTGCAAAGAAACTGCGTTTCACAGGCCTTTGTAAGAGATGTTCCCCGTAGGCTGTTAGAGCACTGTGCAGAGCGAGTTGTTTCTTAGCTTCCCAAACAGCCGGTAGCAAGACGCTTTGGGGGCAATCTGCACTTAAGTAAAGGAGGCAGCACTTTGTGCCTTGCAGCTCTACGGCATTGTAGCACACCCAGAGCAGTTGTTCTACTTCTGCCAGGTCAGTCGTGCAAAGAAACTGCGTTTCACAGGCCTTTGTAGGAGATGTTCCCGGTAGGCTGTTAGAGCACTATGCAGAGCGAGTTGTTTCTTAGCTTCCCAAAGAGCCGGAAGCAAGATGCTTTGGGGCCCTTCTCACCCTTTGGAAAGAAGGCAGCACTTTGTGCCTTGCAGCTCTAGGGCACTGTAGCACACCCAGAGCAGTTGTTCTACTTCTGCCAGGTCAGGCCTGCAAAGAAACTTCGTTTCACAGGCCTTTGTGAGAGATGTTCAAGGTAGGCTGTTAGAGCACTGTGCAGAGCGACTTGTTTCTTAGCTTCCCAAAGAGCTGTAGGCAAGTTGCTTTGGGGCCCTTCTCACCCTTTGGAAAGAAGGCAGCACTTTGTGCCTTGCAGCTCTAGGGCAATGTAGCACACCCAGAGCCGAAGTTCTACTTCAGCTAGATCAGACCTGCAAAGAAACTTCGTTTCACAGGCCTTTGTAAGAGATGTTCCCGGTAGGCTGTAAGTGCACTGTGCAGAGCGACTAGTTTCTTAGCTTCCCAGAGAGCTGGAAGCAAGATGCTTTGGGGCCCATCTGCCCCTATGGAAAGAACGCAGCACTTTGTGCCTTGCAGCTCTAGGGCAATGCAGCACACCCCGAGCAGAAGTTCTACTTCAGCCAGATCAGGCCTGCAAAGAAACTGCGTTTCACAGGCCTTTGTAAGAGATGTTCCCGGTAGGCTGTTAGAGCACTGTGCAGAGCGAGTTGTTTCTTAGCTTCCCAGAGAGCTGTAAGCAAGATGCTTTGGGGCCCGTTAATTTTATACCATGCTACTTTGCTGTAGTTGTTGATTATTTCTAATAGTTTTTCTGTGGATTCTTTGGGGTTTTTTATGTATAAGATCATGTCGTCTGCAAACAACGCGAGTTTTACTTCTTCGTTACCTATTTGGATTCCTTTTATTTTTTTTTCCTGCCGAATTGCTCTGGCCTGCACCTCCAGTACTATGTTGAATAGGAGTGGTGAAAGTGGGCACCCTTGTCTTGTTCCTGTCCTCAGAGGGATGGCTTTCAGCTTTTGTCCATTGAGTATGATGTTGGCTGTGGGTCTATCATATATGGCCTTTATTATGTTGAGGTATTTTCCTTCTATATCCATTTTACTGAGGGTTTTTATCATAAATGGGTGTTGGATCTTGTCGAATGCTTTCTCTGCGTCTATTGAGATGATCATGTGGTTTTTGTTTTTCATTTTGTTGATGTAGTGTATCACGTTGATTGACTTGCGGGTGTTGAACCATCCCTGTGTCCCTGGTATAAATCCCACTTGATCATGGTGTATAATCTTTTTGATGTATTGCTGTAATCGGTTTGCCAAAATTTTGTTGAGGATTTTTGCATCTATGTTCATCAGTGATATCGGCCTGTAGTTCTCCTTCTTTGTGTTGTCCTTGTCAGGTTTGGGGATCAGAGTGATGTTGGCCTCATAGAATGTGTTAGGGAGTTCTCCATCTTTCTCAATTTTCTGGAACAGTTTGAGGAGAATAGCTACAAAGAACTCACACTGCTTAACAACAAAAAAACAAACAACCCGATCAAAAAATGGGCAGAGGACATGAACAGACATTTCTCCAAAGAAGATATGAATATGGCCAATAGACACATGAAAAGATGTTCATCATCGCTAATCATCAGGGAAATGCAAATCAAAACTACACTAAGATATCACCTTACCCCCGGTAGATTGGCAAAAACGTCCAAAACCAAGAACGACAAATGTTGGAGAGGTTGTGGAGAAAGAGGAACCCTCATACACTGTTGGTGGGAATGCAAACTGGTACAGCCACTATGGAAAACAGTATGGAGATTTCTCAAAAAGTTAAAAATAGAAATACCCTACGACCCAGCCATCCCATTACTGGGTATCTATCCTAAGAACCTGATATCAGATATCTCAAGAGTCCGTTGCACCCCTATGTTCATCGCAGCATTATTTACAATAGCCAAGACGTGGAACCAGCCTACATGCCCAGAAACTGATGATTGGATAAAGAAGATGTGGTATATATACACAATGGAATACTACTCAGCCATAAAAAAAGACGACATTGGCCCCTTCACAACAAGGTGGATGGACCTCGAGGGCATTATGTTAAGCGAAATAAGTCAGTCAGAGAAAGACGAACTCTATATGACTCCACTCATAGGTGGAAATTAGTATATTGAGAAGGAGATCTGATCGGTGGTTACCAGGGAAAAGGGTGGGTGGGGGGAGGGCACGGAGTGGGAAGTGGTGTTCCCACAACATGACTAACAAAAATGTACAACTGAAATTTCACAAGCTTGTAATGCATCATAACATCAGTAAACAAAAAAAAAAAAAAAGATGCTTTGCGGCCCATCTGCCCCTATGGACAGAACGCAGCACTTTCTGCCTTGCAGCTCTAGGGCAATGTAGCACACCCAGAGCAGAAGTTCTACTTCAGCCAGATCAGGCCCGCAAAGAAACTGCGTTTCACAGGCCTTTGTAAGAGATGTTCCCAGTAGGCTGTTAGAGCACTGTGCAGAGAGACTTGTTTCTTAGCTTCCCAAAGAGCTGGAAGCAAGATGCTTTGGGGCCCTTCTCACCCTTTGGCAAGAAGGCAGCACTTTGTGCCTTGCAGGTCTAGGTCAATGTAGCACACCCAGAGCAGAAGTTCTACTTCAGCCAGATCAGGCCTGGAAAGAAACTGCGTTTCACAGGCCTTTGTAAGAGATGATCGCGGTAGGCTGTTAGAGCACTGTGCAGAGCGAGTTGTTTGTCAGCTTCCAAAAGAGTTGGAAGCAAGATGCTTTGGGGCTCATCTGCCCCTTTGAAATGAAGGCAGCATTTTGTGCCTTGCAGCTCTAGGGTAATGTAGCACATCCAGAGCAGAAGTTCTACTTCAGCCAGATCAAGCCCGCAAAGAAACTGCATTTCACAGGCCTTTGTAAGAGATGTTCCCGGTAGGCTGTTAGAGCACTGTGCAGAGCGAGTTGTTTCTCAGCTTCCCAAATAGCTGGAAGCAAGATGCTTTGGGGCCCTACTCAGCCTTTGGAAAGAAGGCAGCACTTTGTGCCTTGCAGCTCTAGGGCAATGTAGCACACCCAGAGCAGAAGTTTTACTTCAGCCAGATCAGGCCTGCAAAGAAACTGCGTTTCACAGGCCTTTGTAAGAGATGTTCCCCGTAGGCTGTTAGACCACTGTGCAGAGCGAGTTCTTTCTTAGCTTCCCAAAGACCTGGAAGCAAGATGCTTTGGGGGCCATCTGCCCTTAAGGAAAGAAGGCAGCACTTTGTGCCTTGCAGCTCTAGGGCAATGTAGCACACCCAGAGCAGATGTTCTACTTCTGCCAGGTCAGGCCTGCAAAGAAACTGCGTTTCACAGGCCTTTGTAATAGATGTTCCCCGTAGGCTGTTAGAGCACTGTGCAGAGCGAGTTGTTTCTTAGCTTCCCAAACAGCCGGTAGCAAGACGCTTTGGGGGCAATCAGCACTTAAGTAAAGAAGGCAGCACTTTGTGCCTTGCAGCTCTACGGCATTGTAGCACACCCAGAGCAGTTGTTCTACTTCTGCCAGGTCAGTCGTGCAAAGAAACTGCGTTTCACAGGCCTTTGTAGGAGATGTTCCCGGTAGGCTGTTAGAGCACTGTGCAGAGCGAGTTGTTTCTTAGCTTCCCAAAGAGCCGGAAGCAAGATGCTTTGGGGCCCTTCTCACCCTTTGGAAAGAAGGCAGCACTTTGTGCCTTGCAGCTCTAGGGCAATGTAGCACACCCAGAGCAGAAGTTGTACTTCAGCCAGATCAGGCCTGCAAAGAAACTGCGTTTCACAGGCCTTTGTAAGACATGTTCGCGGTAGGCTGTTAGAGCACTGTGCAGAGCGAGTTGTTTCCTAGCTTCCCAAAGAGCTGCAAGCAAGATGCTTTGGGGACCTTCTCACCCTTTGGAAAGAAGGCAGCACTTTGTGCCTTTCAGCTCTAGGGCAATGTAGCACACCCAGAGCAGATGTTCTACTTCTGCCAGGTCACGCCTGCAAAGAAACTGCGTTTCACAGGCCTTTGTAAGAGATGTTCCCGGTAGGCTGTAAGAGCACTGTGCAGAGCGACTAGTTTCTTAGCTTCCCAGAGAGGTGGAAGCAAGATGCTTTGGGGCCCATCTGCCCCTATGGAAAGAACGCAGCACTTTGAGCCTTGCAGCTCTAGGGCAATGCAGCACACCCCGAGCAGAAGTTCTACTTCAGCCAGATCAGGCCTGCAAAGAAACTGCGTTTCATAGGCCTTTGTAAGAGATGTTCCCGGTAGGCTGTTAGAGCACTGTGCAGAGCGACTTGTTTCTTAGCTTCCCAGAGAGCTCTAAGCAAGATGCTTTGGGGCTCGTTAATTTTATACCCTGCTACTTTGCTGTAGTTGTTGATTATTTCTAATAGTTTTTCTGTGGATTCTTTGGGGTTTTCTATGTATAAGATCATGTCGTCTGCAAACAACGCGAGTTTTACTTCTTCGTTACCTATTTGGATTCCTTTTATTTTTTTTTCCTGCCGAATTGCTCTGGCCAGCACCTCCAGTACTATGTTGAATAGGAGTGGTGAAAGTGGGCACCCTTGTCTTGTTCCTGTCCTCAGAGGGATGGCTTTCAGCTTTTGTCCATTGAGTATGCTGTTGGCTGTGGGTCTATCATATATGGCCTTTATTATGTTGAGGTACTTTCCTTCTATACCCATTTAACTGAGGGTTTTTATCATAAATGGGTGTTGGATCTTGTCGAATGCTTTCTCTGCGTCTATTGAGATGATCATGTGGTTTTTGTTTTTCATTTTGTTGATGTAGTGTATCACGTTGATTGACTTGCGGGTGTTGAACCATCCCTGTGTCCCTGGTATAAATCCCACTTGATCATGGTGTATAATCTTTTTGATGTATTGCTGTAATCGGTTTGCCAAAATTTGGTTGAGGATTTTTGCATCTATGTTCATCAGTGATATCGGCCTGTAGTTCTCCTTCTTTGTGTTGTCCTTGTCAGGTTGGGGGATCAGAGTGATGTTGGCTTCATAGAATGTGTTAGGGAGTTCTCCATCTTTCTCAATTTTCTGGAACAGTTTGAGGAGAATAGGTACAAAGAACTCACACTGCTTAACAACAAAAAAACAAACAACCCGATCGAAAAATGGGCAGAGGACATGAACGGACATTTATCCAAAGAAGATATGAATATGGCCAATAGACACATGAAAAGATGTTCATCATCGCTAATCATCAGGGAAATGCAAATCAAAACTACACTAAGATATCACCTTACCCCCGGTAGATTGGCAAAAACATCCAAAACCAAGAACGACAAATGTTGGAGAGGTTGTGGAGAAAGAGGAACCCTCATACACTGTTGGTGGGAATGCAAACTGGTACAGCCACTATGGAAAACAGTATGGAGATTTCTCAAAAAGTTAAAAATAGAAATACCCTATGACCCAGCCATCCCATTACTGGGTATCTATCCTAAGAACCTGATATCAGATATCTCAAGAGTCCATTGCACCCCTATGTTCATCGCAGCATTATTTACAACAGCCAAGACGTGGAACCAGCCTACATGCCCAGAAACTGATGATTGGATAAAGAAGATGTGGTATATATACACAATGGAATACTACTCAGCCATAAAAAAAGACGACATTGGCCCCTTCACAACAAGGTGGATGGACCTCGAGGGCATTATGTTAAGCGAAATAAGTCAGTCAGAGAAAGACGAACTCTATATGACTCCACTCATAGGTGGAAATTAGTATATTGAGAAGGAGATCTGATCGGTGGTTACCAGGGAAAAGGGGGGGTGGGGGGAGGGCACGGAGGGGGAAGTGGTGTTCCCACAACATGACTAACAAAAATGTACAACTGAAATTTCACAAGCTTGTAATCCATCATAACATTAATAAACAAAAAAAAAAAAAAAAGAGAAGCTTTGGGGCCCATCTGCCCCTATGGAAAGAACGCAGCACTTTCTGCCTTGCAGCTCTAGGGCAATGTAGCACACCCAGAGCAGAAGTTCTACTTCAGCCAGATCAGGCCCGCAAAGAAACTGCGTTTCACAGGCCTTTGTAAGAGATGTTCCCGGTAGGCTGATAGAGCACTGTGCAGAGCGAGTTGTTTCTTAGCTTCCCAAACAGCCGGAAGCAAGATGCTTTGGGGCCCTTCTCACCCTTTGGAAAGAAGTCAGCACTTTGTGCCTTGCAGCTCTAGGGCAATGTAGCACTCCCAGAGCAGAAGTTGTACTTCAGCCAGATCAGGCCTGCAAAGAAACTGCGTTTCACAGGCCTTTGTAAGAGATGTTCCCGGTAGGCTGTTAGAGCACTGTGCAGAGCGAGTTGTTTCCTAGCTTCCCAAAGAGCTGGAAGCAAGATGCTTTGGGGCCCTTCTCACCCTTTGGCAAGAAGGCAGCACTTTGTGCCTTGCAGGTCTAGGTCAATGTAGCACACCCAGAGCAGAAGTTCTACTTCAGCCAGATCAGGCCTGCAAAGAAACTGCGTTTCACAGGCCTTTGTAAGAGATGATCGCGGTAGGCTGTTAGAGCACTGTGCAGAGCGAGTTGTTTGTCAGCTTCCAAAAGAGTTGGAAGCAAGATGCTTTGGGGCTCATCTGCCCCTTTGAAATGAAGGCAGCACTTTGTGCCTTGCAGCTCTAGGGCAATGTAGCACATCCAGAGCTGAAGTTCTACTTCAGCCAGATCAGGCCCGCAAAGAAACTGCATTTCACAGGCCTTTGTAAGAGATGTTCCCGGTAGGCTGTTAGAGCACTGTGCAGAGCGAGTTGTTTCTCAGCTTCCCAAATAGCTGGAAGCAAGATGCTTTGGGGCCCTACTCAGCCTTTGGAAAGAAGGCAGCACTTTGTGCCTTGCAGCTCTAGGGCAATGTAGCACACCCAGAGCAGAAGTTTTACTTCAGCCAGATCAGGCCTGCAAAGAAACTGCGTTTCACAGGCCTTTGTAAGAGATGTTCCCCGTAGGCTGTTAGACCACTGTGCAGAGCGAGTTCTTTCTTAGCTTCCCAAAGACCTGGGAGCAAGATGCTTTGGGGGCCATCTGCCCTTAAGGAAAGAAGGCAGCACTTTGTGCCTTGCAGCTCTAGGGCAATGTAGCACACCCAGAGCCGAAGTTCTACTTCAGCTAGATCAGACCTGCAAAGAAACTGCGTTTCACAGGCCTTTGTAAGAGATGTTCCCCGTAGGCTGTTAGAGCACTGTGCAGAGCGAGTTGTTTCTTAGCTTCCCAAACAGCCGGTAGCAAGACGCTTTGGGGGCAATCTGCACTTAAGTAAAGAAGGCAGCACTTTGTGCCTTGCAGCTCTACGGCATTGTAGCACACCCAGAGCAGTTGTTCTACTTCTGCCAGGTCAGTCGTGCAAAGAAACTGCGTTTCACAGGCCTTTGTAGGAGATGTTCCCGGTAGGCTGTTAGAGCACTGTGCAGAGCGAGTTGTTTCTTAGCTTCCCAAAGAGCCGGAAGCAAGATGCTTTGGGGCCCTTCTCACCCTTTGGAAAGAAGGCAGCACTTTGTGCCTTGCAGCTCTAGGGCAATGTAGCACACCCAGAGCAGAAGTTGTACTTCAGCCAGATCAGGCCTGCAAAGAAACTGCGTTTCACAGGCCTTTGTAAGAGATGTTCGCGGTAGGCTGTTAGATCACTGTGCAGAGCGAGTTGTTTCCTAGCTTCCCAAAGAGCTGCAAGCAAGATGCTTTGGGGACCTTCTCACCCTTTGGAAAGAAGGCAGCACTTTGTGCCTTGCAGCTCTAGGGCAATGTAGCACACCCAGATCAGAAGTTCTACTTCAGCCAGATCAGACCTGCAAAGAAACTGCGTTTCACAGGCCTATGTAAGAGATGTTCCCAGTAGGCTGTGAGAGCACTGTGCAGAGCGAGTTGTTTCTTAGCTTCCCAGAGAGCTCTAAGCAAGATGCTTTGGGGCCCGTTAACTTTATACCCTGCTACTTTGCTGTAGTTGTTGATTATTTCTAATAGTTTTTCTGTGGATTCTTTGGGGTTTTCTATGTATAAGTTCATGTCGTCTGCAAACAACGCGAGTTTTACTTCTTCGTTACCTATTTGGATTCCTTTTATTTTTTTTTCCTTGCGAATTGCTCTGGCCAGCACCTCCAGTACTATGTTGAATAGGAGTGGTGAAAGTGGGCACCCTTGTCTTGTTCCTGTCCTCAGAGGGATGGCTTTCAGCTTTTGTCCATTGAGTATGATGTTGGCTGTGGGTCTATCATATATGGCCTTTATCATGTTGAGGTACTTTCCTTCTACACCCATTTTACTGAGGGTTTTTATCATAAATGGGTGTTGGATCTTGTCGAATGCTTTCTCTGCGTCTATTGAGATGATCATGTGGTTTTTGTTTTTCATTTTGTTGGTGTAGTGTATCACGTTGATTGACTTGCGGGTGTTGAACCATCCCTGTGTCCCTGGTATAAATCCCACTTGATCATGGTGTATAATCTTTTTGATGTATTGCTGTAATCGGTTTGCCAAAATTTTGTTGAGGATTTTTGCATCTATGTTCATCAGTGATATCGGCCTGTAGTTCTCCTTCTTTGTGTTGTCCTTGTCAGGTTGGGGGATCAGAGTGATGTTGGCTTCATAGAATGTGTTAGGGAGTTCTCCATCTTTCTCAATTTTCTGGAACAGTTTGAGGAGAATAGGTAGAAAGAACTCACACTGCTTAACAACAAAAAAACAAACAACCCGATCAAAAAATGGGCAGAGGACATGAACAGACATTTCTCCAAAGAAGATATGAATATGGCCAATAGACACATGAAAAGATGTTCATCATCGCTAATCATCAGGGAAATGCAAATCAAAACTACACTAAGATATCACCTTACCCCCGTTAGATTGGCAAAAACGTCCAAAACCAAGAACGACAAATGTTGGAGAGGTTGTGGAGAAAGAGGAACCCTCATACACTGTTGGTGGGAATGCAAACTGGTACAGCCACTATGGAAAACAGTATGGAGATTTCTCAAAAAGTTAAAAATAGAAATACCCTATGACCCAGCCATCCCATTACTGGGTATCTATCCTAAGAACCTGATATCAGATATCTCAAGAGTCCGTTGCACCCCTATGTTCATCGCAGCATTATTTACAATAGCCAAGACGTGGAACCAGCCTACATGCCCAGAAACTGATGATTGGATAAAGAAGATGTGGTATATATACACAATGGAATACTACTCAGCCATAAAAAAAGACGACATTGGCCCCTTCACAACAATGTGGATGGACCTCGAGGGCATTATGTTAAGCGAAATAAGTCAGTCAGAGAAAGACGAACTCTATATGACTCCACTCATAGGTGGAAATTAGTATATTGAGAAGGAGATCTGATCGGTGGTTACCAGGGAAAAGGGGGGGTGGGGGGAGGGCACGGAGTGGGAAGTGGTGTTCCCACAACATGACTAACAAAAATGTACAACTGAAATTTCACAAGCTTGTAATCCATCATAACATTAATAAACAAAAAAAAAAAAAAAAAAGAAGCTTTGGGGCCCATCTGCCCCTATGGAAAGAACGCAGCACTTTGTGCCTTTCAGCTCTAGGGCAATGTAGCACACCCAGAGCAGATGTTGTACTTCTGCCAGGTCACGCCTGCAAAGAAACTGCGTTTCACAGGCCTTTGTAAGAGATGTTCCCGGTAGGCTGTAAGAGCACTGTGCAGAGCGACTAGTTTCTTAGCTTCCCAGAGAGGTGGAAGCAAGATGCTTTGGGGCCCATCTGCCCCTATGGAAAGAACGCAGCACTTTGTGCCTTGCAGCTCTAGGGCAATGCAGCACACCCCGAGCAGAAGTTCTACTTCAGCCAGATCAGGCCTGCAAAGAAACTGCGTTTCACAGGCCTTTGTAAGAGATGTTCCCGGTAGGCTGTTAGAGCACTGTGCAGAGCGACTTGTTTCTTAGCTTCCCAGAGAGCTGGAAGCAAGATGCTTTGGGGCCCGTTAATTGTATACCCTGCTACTTTGCTGTAGTTGTTGATTATTTCTAATAGTTTTTCTGTGGATTCTTTGGGGTTTTCTATGTATAAGATCATGTCGTCTGCAAACAACGCGAGTTTTACTTCTTCGTTACCTATTTGGATTCCTTTTATTTTTTTTTCCTGCCGAATTGCTCTGGCCAGCACCTCCAGTACTATGTTGAATAGGAGTGGTGAAAGTGGGCACCCTTGTCTTGTTCCTGTCCTCAGAGGGATGGCTTTCAGCTTTTGTCCATTGAGTATGATGTTGGCTGTGGGTCTATCATATATGGCCTTTATTATGTTGAGGTACTTTCCTTCTATACCCATTTAACTGAGGGTTTTTATCATAAATGGGTGTTGGATCTTGTCGAATGCTTTCTCTGCGTCTATTGAGATGATCATGTGGTTTTTGTTTTTCATTTTGTTGATGTAGTGTATCACGTTGATTGACTTGCGGGTGTTGAACCATCCCTGTTTCCCTGGTATAAATCCCACTTGATCATGGTGTATAATCTTTTTGATGTATTGCTGTAATCGGTTTGCCAAAATTTTGTTGAGGATTTTTGCATCTATGTTCATCAGTGATATCGGCCTGTAGTTCTCCTTCTTTGTGTTGTCCTTGTCAGGTTGGGGGATCAGAGTGATGTTGGCTTCATAGAATGTGTTAGGGAGTTCTCCATCTTTCTCAATTTTCTGGAACAGTTTGAGGAGAATAGGTACAAAGAACTCACACTGCTTAACAACAATAAAACAAACAACCCGATCAAAAAATGGGCAGAGGACATGAACAGACATTTCTCCAAAGAAGATATGAATATGGCCAATAGACACATGAAAAGATGTTCATCATCGCTAATCATCAGGGAAATGCAAATCAAAACTACACTAAGATATCACCTTACCCCCGTTAGATTGGCAAAAACGTCCAAAACCAAGAACGACAAATGTTGGAGAGGTTGTGGAGAAAGAGGAACCCTCATACACTGTTGGTGGGAATGCAAACTGGTACAGCCACTATGGAAAACAGTATGGAGATTTCTCAAAAAGTTAAAAATAGAAATACCCTATGACCCAGCCATCCCATTACTGGGTATCTATCCTAAGAACCTGATATCAGATATCTCAAGAGTCCGTTGCACCCCTATGTTCATCGCAGCATTATTTACAATAGCCAAGACGTGGAACCAGCCTACATGCCCAGAAACTGATGATTGGATAAAGAAGATGTGGTATATATACACAATGGAATACTACTCAGCCATAAAAAAAGACGACATTGGCCCCTTCACAACAAGGTGGATGGACCTCGAGGGCATTATGTTAAGCGAAATAAGTCAGTCAGAGAAAGACGAACTCTATATGACTCCACTCATAGGTGGAAATTAGTATATTGAGAAGGAGATCTGATCGGTGGTTACCAGGGAAAAGGGGGGGTGGGGGGAGGGCACGGAGGGGGAAGTGGTGTTCCCACAACATGACTAACAAAAATGTACAACTGAAATTTCACAAGCTTGTAATCCATCATAACATTAATAAACAAAAAAAAAAAAAAAAGAGAAGCTTTGGGGCCCATCTGCCCCTATGGAAAGAACGCAGCACTTTCTGCCTTGCAGCTCTAGGGCAATGTAGCACACCCAGAGCAGAAGTTCTACTTCAGCCAGATCAGGCCCGCAAAGAAACTGCGTTTCACAGGCCTTTGTAAGAGATGATCGCGGTAGGCTGTTAGAGCACTGTGCAGAGCGAGTTGTTTGTCAGCTTCCAAAAGAGTTGGAAGCAAGATGCTTTGGGGCTCATCTGCCCCTTTGAAATGAAGGCAGCACTTTGTGCCTTGCAGCTCTAGGGCAATGTAGCACATCCAGAGCAGAAGTTCTACTTCAGCCAGATCAGGCCCGCAAAGAAACTGCATTTCACAGGCCTTTGTAAGAGATGATCCCGGTAGGCTGTTAGAGCACTGTGCAGAGCGAGTTGTTTCTCAGCTTCCCAAATAGCTGGAAGCAAGATGCTTTGGGGCCCTACTAAGCCTTTGGAAAGAAGGCAGCACTTTGTGCCTTGCAGCTCTAGGGCAATGTAGCACACCCAGAGCAGAAGTTTTACTTCAGCCAGATCAGGCCCGCAAAGAAACTGCGTTTCACAGGCCTTTGTAAGAGATGTTCCCCGTAGGCTGTTAGACCACTGTGCAGAGCGAGTTCTTTCTTAGCTTCCCAAAGACCTGGAAGCAAGATGCTTTGGGGGCCATCTGCCCTTAAGGAAAGAAGGCAGCACTTTGTGCCTTGCAGCTCTAGGGCAATGTAGCACACCCAGAGCAGATGTTCTACTTCTGCCAGGTCAGGCCTGCAAAGAAACTGCGTTTCACAGGCCTTTGTAATAGATGTTCCCCGTAGGCTGTTAGAGCACTGTGCAGAGCGAGTTGTTTCTTAGCTTCCCAAACAGCCGGTAGCAAGACGCTTTGGGGGCAATCTGCACTTCAGTAAAGAAGGCAGCACTTTGTGCGTTGCAGCTCTACGGCATTGTAGCACACCCAGAGCAGTTGTTCTACTTCTGCCAGGTCAGTCGTGCAAAGAAACTGCGTTTCACAGGCCTTTGTAGGAGATGTTCCCGGTAGGCTGTTAGAGCACTGTGCAGAGCGAGTTGTTTCTTAGCTTCCCAAAGAGCCGGAAGCAAGATGCTTTGGGGCCCTTCTCACCCTTTGGAAAGAAGGCAGCACTTTGTGCCTTGCAGCTCTAGGGCACTGTAGCACACCCAGAGCAGTTGTTCTACTTCTGCCAGGTCAGGCCTGCAAAGAAACTTCGTTTCACAGGCCTTTGTGAGAGATGTTCAAGGTAGGCTGTTAGAGCACTGTGCAGAGCGACTTGTTTCTTAGCTTCCCAAAGAGCTGGAGGCAAGATGCTTTGGGGCCCTTCTCACCCTTTGGAAAGAAGGCAGCACTTTGTGCCTTGCAGCTCTAGGGCAATGTAGCACACCCAGAGCCGAAGTTCTACTTCAGCTAGATCAGACCTGCAAAGAAACTTCGTTTCACAGGCCTTTGTAAGAGATGTTCCCGGTAGGCTGTAAGTGCACTGTGCAGAGCGACTAGTTTCTTAGCTTCCCAGAGAGCTGGAAGCAAGATGCTTTGGGGCCCATCTGCCCCTAAGGAAAGAACGCAGCACTTTGTGCCTTGCAGCTCTAGGGCAATGCAGCACACCCCGAGCAGAAGTTCTACTTCAGCCAGATCAGGCCTGCAAAGAAACTGCGTTTCACAGGCCTTTGTAAGAGATGTTCCCGGTAGGCTGTTAGAGCACTGTGCAGAGCGAGTTGTTTCTTAGCTTCCCAGAGAGCTGGAAGCAAGATGCTTTGGGGCCCGTTAATTTTATACCCTGCTACTTTGCTGTAGTTGTTGATTATTTCTAATAGTTTTTCTGTGGATTCTTTGGGGTTTTTTATGTATAAGATCATGTCGTCTGCATACAACGCAAGTTTTACTTCTTCGTTACCTATTTGGATTCCTTTTATTTTTTTTCCTGCCGAATTGCTCTGGCCTGCACCTCCAGTACTATGTTGAATAGGAGTGGTGAAAGTGGGCACCCTTGTCTTGTTCCTGTCCTCAGAGGGATGGCTTTCAGCTTTTGTCCATTGAGTATGATGTTGGCTGTGTGTCTATCATATATGGCCTTTATTATGTTGAGGTACTTTCCTTCTATACCCATTTTACTGAGGGTTTTTATCATAAATGGGTGTTGGATCTTGTCGAATGCTTTCTCTGCGTCTATTGAGATGATCATGTGGTTTTTGTTTTTCATTTTGTTGATGTAGTGTATCACGTTGATTGACTTGCGGGTGTTGAACCATCCCTGTGTCCCTGGTATAAATCCCACTTGATCATGGTGTATAATCTTTTTGATGTATTGCTGTAATCGGTTTGCCAAAATTTGGTTGAGGATTTTTGCATCTATGTTCATCAGTGATATCGGCCTGTAGTTCTCCTTCTTTGTGTTGTCCTTGTCAGGTTTGGGGATCAGAGTGATGTTGGCTTCATAGAATGTGTTAGGGAGTTCTCCATCTTTCTCAATTTTCTGGAACAGTTTGAGGAGAATAGGTACAAAGAACTCACACTGCTTAACAACAAAAAAACAAACAACCCGATGAAAAAATGGCCAGAGGACATGAACAGACATTTCTCCAAAGAAGATATGAATATGGCCAATAGACACATGAAAAGATGTTCATCATCGCTAATCATCAGGGAAATGCAAATCAAAACTACACTAAGATATCACCTTACCCCCGTTAGATTGGCAAAAACGTCCAAAACCAAGAACGACAAATGTTGGAGAGGTTGTGGAGAAAGAGGAACCCTCATACACTGTTGGTGGGAATGCAAACTGGTACAGCCACTATGGAAAACAGTATGGAGATTTCTCAAAAAGTTAAAAATAGAAATACCCTATGACCCAGCCATCCCATTACTGGGTATCTATCCTAAGAACCTGATATCAGATATCTCAAGAGTCCGTTGCACCCCTATGTTCATCGCAGCATTATTTACAATAGCCAAGACGTGGAACCAGCCTACATGCCCAGAAACTGATGATTGGATAAAGAAGATGTGGTATATATACACAATGGAATACTACTCAGCCATAAAAAAAGACGACATTGGCCCCTTCACAACAATGTGGATGGACCTCGAGGGCATTATGTTAAGCGAAATAAGTCAGTCAGAGAAAGACGAACTCTATATGACTCCACTCATAGGTGGAAATTAGTATATTGAGAAGGAGATCTGATCGGTGGTTACCAGGGAAAAGGGGGGGTGGGGGGAGGGCACGGAGTGGGAAGTGG
The DNA here is from genome assembly GCF_041296235.1 of Equus asinus. NCBI lineage: Eukaryota > Metazoa > Chordata > Mammalia > Perissodactyla > Equidae > Equus > Equus asinus. The sequence continues at coordinate 64,465,979 of NC_091790.1, read as the reverse complement.
TGTTCCCACAACATGACTAACAAAAATGTACAACTGAAATTTCACAAGCTTGTAATCCATCATAACATTAATAAACAAAAAAAAAAAAAAAAAAAGAAGCTTTGGGGCCCATCTGCCCCTATGGAAAGAACGCAGCACTTTGTGCCTTGCAGCTCTAGGGCAATGTAGCACACCCAGAGCAGAAGTTCTACTTCAGCCAGATCAGGCCCGCAAAGAAACTGCGTTTCACAGGCCTTTGTAAGAGATGTTCCCGGTAGGCTGATAGAGCACTGTGCAGAGCGAGTTGTTTCTTAGCTTCCCAAAGAGCTGGAAGCAAGATGCTTTGGGGCCCTTCTCACCCTTTGGCAAGAAGGCAGCACTTTCTGCCTTGCAGCTCTAAGGCAATGTAGCACACCCAGAGCAGAAGTTCTACTTCAGCCAGATCAGCCATGCAAAGAAACTGCGTTTCACAGGCCTTTGTAAGAGATGTTCCCGGTAGGCTGTTAGAGCACTGTGCAGAGCGAGTTGTTTCTCAGCTTCCAAAAGAGTTGGAAGCAAGATGCTTTGGGGCTCATCTGCCCCTTTGAGATGAAGGTAGCACTTTGTGCCTTGCAGCTCTAGGGCAATGTAGCACACCCAGAGCAGAAGTTCTACTTCAGCCAGATGAGGCCTGCAAAGAAACTGCGTTTCACAGGCCTTTGTAAGAGATGTTCCCGGTAGGCTGTTAGAGCACTGTGCAGAGCAAGTTGTTTCCTAGCTTCCCAACGAGCTGGAAGCAAGATGCTTTGGGGCCCTTCTCATCCTTTGGAAAGAAGGCAGCACTTTGTGCCTTGCAGCTCTAGGGCAATGTAGCACACCCAAAGCAGAAGTTCTACTTCAGCCACATCAGACCTGCAAAGAAACTGCGTTTCACAGGCCTTTGTAAGAGATGTTCCCTGTAGGCTGTTAGAGAACTGTGCAGAGCGAGTTGTTTCTTAGCTTCCCAAGGAGCTGGAAGCAAGATGCTTTAGGGACCATCTGCCCTTAAGGAAAGAAGGCAGCACTTTGTGCCTTGCAGCTCTAGGGCAATGTAGCACAACCAGAGAAGTTGTTCTACTTCTGCCAGGTCAGGCCTGCAAAGAAACTTCGTTTCACAGGCCTTTGTAAGAGATGTTCCCGGTAGGCTGTTAGAGCACTGTGCAGAGCGACTTGTTTCTTAGCTTCCCAAAGAGCTGGAAGCAAGATGCTTTGGGGCCCTCTCACCCTTTGGAAAGAAGGCAGCACTTTGTGCCTTGCAGCTCTAGGGCAATGTAGCACACCCAGAGCCGAAGTTCTACTTCAGCTAGATCAGACCTGCAAAGAAACTTCGTTTCACAGGCCTTTGTAAGAGATGTTCCCGGTAGGCTGTAAGAGCACTGTGCAGAGCGACTAGTTTCTTAGCTTCCCAGAGAGCTGGAAGCAAGATGCTTTGGGGCCCATCTGCCCATATGGAAAGAACGCAGCACTTTGTGCCTTGCAGCTCTAGGGCAATGCAGCACACCCCGAGCAGAAGTTCTACTTCAGCCAGATCAGGCCTGCAAAGAAACTGCGTTTCACAGGCCTTTGTAAGAGATGTTCCCGGTAGGCTGTTAGAGCACTGTGCAGAGCGAGTTGTTTCTTAGCTTCCCAGAGAGCTGGAAGCAAGATGCTTTGGGGCCCGTTAATTTTATACCCTGCTACTTTGCTGTAGTTGTTGATTATTTCTAATAGTTTTTCTGTGGATTCTTTGGGGTTTTTTATGTATAAGATCATGTCGTCTGCAAACAACGCGAGTTTTACTTCTTCGTTACCTATTTGGATTCCTTTTATTTTATTTTCCTGCCGAATTGCTCTGGCCAGCACCTCCAGTACTATGTTGAATAGGAGTGGTGAAAGTGGGCACCCTTGTCTTGTTCCTGTCCTCAGAGGGATGGCTTTCAGCTTTTGTCCATTGAGTATGCTGTTGGCTGTGGGTGTATCATATATGGCCTTTATTATGTTGAGGTACTTTCCTTCTATACCCATTTTACTGAGGGTTTTTATCATAAATGGGTGTTGGATCTTGTCGAATGCTTTCTCTGCGTCTATTGTGATGATCATGTGGTTTTTGTTTTTCATTTTGTTGATGTAGTGTATCACGTTGATTGACTTGCGGGTGTTGAACCATCCCAGTGTCCCTGGTATAAATCCCACTTGATCATGGTGTATAATCTTTTTGATGTAGTGCTGTAATCGGTTTGCCAAAATTTTGTTGAGGATTTTTGCATCTATGTTCATCAGTGATATCGGCCTGTAGTTCTCCTTCTTTGTGTTGTCCTTGTCAGGTTGGGGGATCAGAGTGATGTTGGCTTCATAGAATGTGTTAGGGAGTTCTCCATCTTTCTCAATTTTCTGGAACAGTTTGAGGAGAATAGCTACAAAGAACTCACACTGCTTAACAACAAAAAAACAAACAACCCGATCCAAAAATGGGCAGAGGACATGAACAGACATTTCTCAAAAGAAGATATGAATATGGCCAATAGACACATGAAAAGATGTTCATCATCGCTAATCATCAGGGAAATGCAAATCAAAACTACACTAAGATATCACCTTACCCCCGTTAGATTGGCAAAAACATCCAAAACCAAGAACGACAAATGTTGGAGAGGTTGTGGAGAAAGAGGAACCCTCATACACTGTTGGTGGGAATGCAAACTGGTACAGCCACTATGGAAAACAGTATGGAGATTTCTCAAAAAGTTAAAAATAGAAATACCCTATGACCCAGCCATCCCATTACTGGGTATCTATCCTAAGAACCTGATATCAGATATCTCAAGAGTCCGTTGCACCCCTATGTTCATCGCAGCATTATTTACAATAGCCAAGACGTGGAACCAGCCTACATGCCCAGAAACTGATGATTGGATAAAGAAGATGTGGTATATATACACAATGGAATACTACTCAGCCATAAAAAAAGACGACATTGGCCCCTTCACAACAATGTGGATGGACCTCGAGGGCATTATGTTAAGCGAAATAAGTCAGTCAGAGAAAGACGAACTCTATATGACTCCACTCATAGGTGGAAATTAGTATATTGAGAAGGAGATCTGATCGGTGGTTACCAGGGAAAAGGGGGGGTGGGGGGAGGGCACGGAGTGGGAAGTGGTGTTCCCACAACATGACTAACAAAAATGTACAACTGAAATTTCACAAGCTTGTAATCCATCATAACATTAATAAACAAAAAAAAAAAAAAAAAAGAAGCTTTGGGGCCCATCTGCCCCTATGGAAAGAACGCAGCACTTTGTGCCTTGCAGCTCTAGGGCAATGTAGCACACCCAGAGCAGATGTTGTACTTCTGCCAGGTCACGCCTGCAAAGAAACTGCGTTTCACAGGCCTTTGTAAGAGATGTTCCCGGTAGGCTGTAAGAGCACTGTGCAGAGCGACTAGTTTCTTAGCTTCCCAGAGAGGTGGAAGCAAGATGCTTTGGGGCCCATCTGCCCCTATGGAAAGAACGCAGCACTTTGTGCCTTGCAGCTCTAGGGCAATGCAGCACACCCCGAGCAGAATTTCTACTTCAGCCAGATCAGGCCTGCAAAGAAACTGCGTTTCACAGGCCTTTGTAAGAGATGTTCCCGGTAGGCTGTTAGAGCACTGTGCAGAGCGACTTGTTTCTTAGCTTCCCAGAGAGCTGGAAGCAAGATGCTTTGGGGCCCGTTAATTGTATACCCTGCTACTTTGCTGTAGTTGTTGATTATTTCTAATAGTTTTTCTGTGGATTCTTTGGGGTTTTCTATGTATAAGATCATGTCGTCTGCAAACAACGCGAGTTTTACTTCTTCGTTACCTATTTGGATTCCTTTTATTTTTTTTTCCTGCCGAATTGCTCTGGCCAGCACCTCCAGTACTATGTTGAATAGGAGTGGTGAAAGTGGGCACCCTTGTCTTGTTCCTGTCCTCAGAGGGATGGCTTTCAGCTTTTGTCCATTGAGTATGATGTTGGCTGTGGGTCTATCATATATGGCCTTTATTATGTTGAGGTACTTTCCTTCTATACCCATTTAACTGAGGGTTTTTATCATAAATGGGTGTTGGATCTTGTCGAATGCTTTCTCTGCGTCTATTGAGATGATCATGTGGTTTTTGTTTTTCATTTTGTTGATGTAGTGTATCACGTTGATTGACTTGCGGGTGTTGAACCATCCCTGTTTCCCTGGTATAAATCCCACTTGATCATGGTGTATAATCTTTTTGATGTATTGCTGTAATCGGTTTGCCAAAATTTTGTTGAGGATTTTTGCATCTATGTTCATCAGTGATATCGGCCTGTAGTTCTCCTTCTTTGTGTTGTCCTTGTCAGGTTGGGGGATCAGAGTGATGTTGGCTTCATAGAATGTGTTAGGGAGTTCTCCATCTTTCTCAATTTTCTGGAACAGTTTGAGGAGAATAGGTACAAAGAACTCACACTGCTTAACAACAATAAAACAAACAACCCGATCAAAAAATGGGCAGAGGACATGAACAGACATTTCTCCAAAGAAGATATGAATATGGCCAATAGACACATGAAAAGATGTTCATCATCGCTAATCATCAGGGAAATGCAAATCAAAACTACACTAAGATATCACCTTACCCCCGTTAGATTGGCAAAAACGTCCAAAACCAAGAACGACAAATGTTGGAGAGGTTGTGGAGAAAGAGGAACCCTCATACACTGTTGGTGGGAATGCAAACTGGTACAGCCACTATGGAAAACAGTATGGAGATTTCTCAAAAAGTTAAAAATAGAAATACCCTATGACCCAGCCATCCCATTACTGGGTATCTATCCTAAGAACCTGATATCAGATATCTCAAGAGTCCGTTGCACCCCTATGTTCATCGCAGCATTATTTACAATAGCCAAGACGTGGAACCAGCCTACATGCCCAGAAACTGATGATTGGATAAAGAAGATGTGGTATATATACACAATGGAATACTACTCAGCCATAAAAAAAGACGACATTGGCCCCTTCACAACAAGGTGGATGGACCTCGAGGGCATTATGTTAAGCGAAATAAGTCAGTCAGAGAAAGACGAACTCTATATGACTCCACTCATAGGTGGAAATTAGTATATTGAGAAGGAGATCTGATCGGTGGTTACCAGGGAAAAGGGGGGGTGGGGGGAGGGCACGGAGGGGGAAGTGGTGTTCCCACAACATGACTAACAAAAATGTACAACTGAAATTTCACAAGCTTGTAATCCATCATAACATTAATAAACAAAAAAAAAAAAAAAAGAGAAGCTTTGGGGCCCATCTGCCCCTATGGAAAGAACGCAGCACTTTCTGCCTTGCAGCTCTAGGGCAATGTAGCACACCCAGAGCAGAAGTTCTACTTCAGCCAGATCAGGCCCGCAAAGAAACTGCGTTTCACAGGCCTTTGTAAGAGATGATCGCGGTAGGCTGTTAGAGCACTGTGCAGAGCGAGTTGTTTGTCAGCTTCCAAAAGAGTTGGAAGCAAGATGCTTTGGGGCTCATCTGCCCCTTTGAAATGAAGGCAGCACTTTGTGCCTTGCAGCTCTAGGGCAATGTAGCACATCCAGAGCAGAAGTTCTACTTCAGCCAGATCAGGCCCGCAAAGAAACTGCATTTCACAGGCCTTTGTAAGAGATGATCCCGGTAGGCTGTTAGAGCACTGTGCAGAGCGAGTTGTTTCTCAGCTTCCCAAATAGCTGGAAGCAAGATGCTTTGGGGCCCTACTAAGCCTTTGGAAAGAAGGCAGCACTTTGTGCCTTGCAGCTCTAGGGCAATGTAGCACACCCAGAGCAGAAGTTTTACTTCAGCCAGATCAGGCCCGCAAAGAAACTGCGTTTCACAGGCCTTTGTAAGAGATGTTCCCCGTAGGCTGTTAGACCACTGTGCAGAGCGAGTTCTTTCTTAGCTTCCCAAAGACCTGGAAGCAAGATGCTTTGGGGGCCATCTGCCCTTAAGGAAAGAAGGCAGCACTTTGTGCCTTGCAGCTCTAGGGCAATGTAGCACACCCAGAGCAGATGTTCTACTTCTGCCAGGTCAGGCCTGCAAAGAAACTGCGTTTCACAGGCCTTTGTAATAGATGTTCCCCGTAGGCTGTTAGAGCACTGTGCAGAGCGAGTTGTTTCTTAGCTTCCCAAACAGCCGGTAGCAAGACGCTTTGGGGGCAATCTGCACTTCAGTAAAGAAGGCAGCACTTTGTGCGTTGCAGCTCTACGGCATTGTAGCACACCCAGAGCAGTTGTTCTACTTCTGCCAGGTCAGTCGTGCAAAGAAACTGCGTTTCACAGGCCTTTGTAGGAGATGTTCCCGGTAGGCTGTTAGAGCACTGTGCAGAGCGAGTTGTTTCTTAGCTTCCCAAAGAGCCGGAAGCAAGATGCTTTGGGGCCCTTCTCACCCTTTGGAAAGAAGGCAGCACTTTGTGCCTTGCAGCTCTAGGGCACTGTAGCACACCCAGAGCAGTTGTTCTACTTCTGCCAGGTCAGGCCTGCAAAGAAACTTCGTTTCACAGGCCTTTGTGAGAGATGTTCAAGGTAGGCTGTTAGAGCACTGTGCAGAGCGACTTGTTTCTTAGCTTCCCAAAGAGCTGGAGGCAAGATGCTTTGGGGCCCTTCTCACCCTTTGGAAAGAAGGCAGCACTTTGTGCCTTGCAGCTCTAGGGCAATGTAGCACACCCAGAGCCGAAGTTCTACTTCAGCTAGATCAGACCTGCAAAGAAACTTCGTTTCACAGGCCTTTGTAAGAGATGTTCCCGGTAGGCTGTAAGTGCACTGTGCAGAGCGACTAGTTTCTTAGCTTCCCAGAGAGCTGGAAGCAAGATGCTTTGGGGCCCATCTGCCCCTAAGGAAAGAACGCAGCACTTTGTGCCTTGCAGCTCTAGGGCAATGCAGCACACCCCGAGCAGAAGTTCTACTTCAGCCAGATCAGGCCTGCAAAGAAACTGCGTTTCACAGGCCTTTGTAAGAGATGTTCCCGGTAGGCTGTTAGAGCACTGTGCAGAGCGAGTTGTTTCTTAGCTTCCCAGAGAGCTGGAAGCAAGATGCTTTGGGGCCCGTTAATTTTATACCCTGCTACTTTGCTGTAGTTGTTGATTATTTCTAATAGTTTTTCTGTGGATTCTTTGGGGTTTTTTATGTATAAGATCATGTCGTCTGCATACAACGCAAGTTTTACTTCTTCGTTACCTATTTGGATTCCTTTTATTTTTTTTCCTGCCGAATTGCTCTGGCCTGCACCTCCAGTACTATGTTGAATAGGAGTGGTGAAAGTGGGCACCCTTGTCTTGTTCCTGTCCTCAGAGGGATGGCTTTCAGCTTTTGTCCATTGAGTATGATGTTGGCTGTGGGTCTATCATATATGGCCTTTATCATGTTGAGGTACTTTCCTTCTACACCCATTTTACTGAGGGTTTTTATCATAAATGGGTGTTGGATCTTGTCGAATGCTTTCTCTGCGTCTATTGAGATGATCATGTGGTTTTTGTTTTTCATTTTGTTGGTGTAGTGTATCACGTTGATTGACTTGCGGGTGTTGAACCATCCCTGTGTCCCTGGTATAAATCCCACTTGATCATGGTGTATAATCTTTTTGATGTATTGCTGTAATCGGTTTGCCAAAATTTTGTTGAGGATTTTTGCATCTATGTTCATCAGTGATATCGGCCTGTAGTTCTCCTTCTTTGTGTTGTCCTTGTCAGGTTGGGGGATCAGAGTGATGTTGGCTTCATAGAATGTGTTAGGGAGTTCTCCATCTTTCTCAATTTTCTGGAACAGTTTGAGGAGAATAGGTAGAAAGAACTCACACTGCTTAACAACAAAAAAACAAACAACCCGATCAAAAAATGGGCAGAGGACATGAACAGACATTTCTCCAAAGAAGATATGAATATGGCCAATAGACACATGAAAAGATGTTCATCATCGCTAATCATCAGGGAAATGCAAATCAAAACTACACTAAGATATCACCTTACCCCCGTTAGATTGGCAAAAACGTCCAAAACCAAGAACGACAAATGTTGGAGAGGTTGTGGAGAAAGAGGAACCCTCATACACTGTTGGTGGGAATGCAAACTGGTACAGCCACTATGGAAAACAGTATGGAGATTTCTCAAAAAGTTAAAAATAGAAATACCCTATGACCCAGCCATCCCATTACTGGGTATCTATCCTAAGAACCTGATATCAGATATCTCAAGAGTCCGTTGCACCCCTATGTTCATCGCAGCATTATTTACAATAGCCAAGACGTGGAACCAGCCTACATGCCCAGAAACTGATGATTGGATAAAGAAGATGTGGTATATATACACAATGGAATACTACTCAGCCATAAAAAAAGACGACATTGGCCCCTTCACAACAATGTGGATGGACCTCGAGGGCATTATGTTAAGCGAAATAAGTCAGTCAGAGAAAGACGAACTCTATATGACTCCACTCATAGGTGGAAATTAGTATATTGAGAAGGAGATCTGATCGGTGGTTACCAGGGAAAAGGGGGGGTGGGGGGAGGGCACGGAGTGGGAAGTGGTGTTCCCACAACATGACTAACAAAAATGTACAACTGAAATTTCACAAGCTTGTAATCCATCATAACATTAATAAACAAAAAAAAAAAAAAAAAAAGAAGCTTTGGGGCCCATCTGCCCCTATGGAAAGAACGCAGCACTTTGTGCCTTGCAGCTCTAGGGCAATGTAGCACACCCAGAGCAGAAGTTCTACTTCAGCCAGATCAGGCCCGCAAAGAAACTGCGTTTCACAGGCCTTTGTAAGAGATGTTCCCGGTAGGCTGATAGAGCACTGTGCAGAGCGAGTTGTTTCTTAGCTTCCCAAAGAGCTGGAAGCAAGATGCTTTGGGGCCCTTCTCACCCTTTGGCAAGAAGGCAGCACTTTCTGCCTTGCAGCTCTAAGGCAATGTAGCACACCCAGAGCAGAAGTTCTACTTCAGCCAGATCAGCCATGCAAAGAAACTGCGTTTCACAGGCCTTTGTAAGAGATGTTCCCGGTAGGCTGTTAGAGCACTGTGCAGAGCGAGTTGTTTCTCAGCTTCCAAAAGAGTTGGAAGCAAGATGCTTTGGGGCTCATCTGCCCCTTTGAGATGAAGGTAGCACTTTGTGCCTTGCAGCTCTAGGGCAATGTAGCACACCCAGAGCAGAAGTTCTACTTCAGCCAGATGAGGCCTGCAAAGAAACTGCGTTTCACAGGCCTTTGTAAGAGATGTTCCCGGTAGGCTGTTAGAGCACTGTGCAGAGCAAGTTGTTTCCTAGCTTCCCAACGAGCTGGAAGCAAGATGCTTTGGGGCCCTTCTCATCCTTTGGAAAGAAGGCAGCACTTTGTGCCTTGCAGCTCTAGGGCAATGTAGCACACCCAAAGCAGAAGTTCTACTTCAGCCACATCAGACCTGCAAAGAAACTGCGTTTCACAGGCCTTTGTAAGAGATGTTCCCTGTAGGCTGTTAGAGAACTGTGCAGAGCGAGTTGTTTCTTAGCTTCCCAAGGAGCTGGAAGCAAGATGCTTTAGGGACCATCTGCCCTTAAGGAAAGAAGGCAGCACTTTGTGCCTTGCAGCTCTAGGGCAATGTAGCACAACCAGAGAAGTTGTTCTACTTCTGCCAGGTCAGGCCTGCAAAGAAACTTCGTTTCACAGGCCTTTGTAAGAGATGTTCCCGGTAGGCTGTTAGAGCACTGTGCAGAGCGACTTGTTTCTTAGCTTCCCAAAGAGCTGGAAGCAAGATGCTTTGGGGCCCTCTCACCCTTTGGAAAGAAGGCAGCACTTTGTGCCTTGCAGCTCTAGGGCAATGTAGCACACCCAGAGCCGAAGTTCTACTTCAGCTAGATCAGACCTGCAAAGAAACTTCGTTTCACAGGCCTTTGTAAGAGATGTTCCCGGTAGGCTGTAAGAGCACTGTGCAGAGCGACTAGTTTCTTAGCTTCCCAGAGAGCTGGAAGCAAGATGCTTTGGGGCCCATCTGCCCATATGGAAAGAACGCAGCACTTTGTGCCTTGCAGCTCTAGGGCAATGCAGCACACCCCGAGCAGAAGTTCTACTTCAGCCAGATCAGGCCTGCAAAGAAACTGCGTTTCACAGGCCTTTGTAAGAGATGTTCCCGGTAGGCTGTTAGAGCACTGTGCAGAGCGAGTTGTTTCTTAGCTTCCCAGAGAGCTGGAAGCAAGATGCTTTGGGGCCCGTTAATTTTATACCCTGCTACTTTGCTGTAGTTGTTGATTATTTCTAATAGTTTTTCTGTGGATTCTTTGGGGTTTTTTATGTATAAGATCATGTCGTCTGCAAACAACGCGAGTTTTACTTCTTCGTTACCTATTTGGATTCCTTTTATTTTATTTTCCTGCCGAATTGCTCTGGCCAGCACCTCCAGTACTATGTTGAATAGGAGTGGTGAAAGTGGGCACCCTTGTCTTGTTCCTGTCCTCAGAGGGATGGCTTTCAGCTTTTGTCCATTGAGTATGCTGTTGGCTGTGGGTGTATCATATATGGCCTTTATTATGTTGAGGTACTTTCCTTCTATACCCATTTTACTGAGGGTTTTTATCATAAATGGGTGTTGGATCTTGTCGAATGCTTTCTCTGCGTCTATTGTGATGATCATGTGGTTTTTGTTTTTCATTTTGTTGATGTAGTGTATCACGTTGATTGACTTGCGGGTGTTGAACCATCCCTGTGTCCCTGGTATAAATCCCACTTGATCATGGTGTATAATCTTTTTGATGTAGTGCTGTAATCGGTTTGCCAAAATTTTGTTGAGGATTTTTGCATCTATGTTCATCAGTGATATCGGCCTGTAGTTCTCCTTCTTTGTGTTGTCCTTGTCAGGTTGGGGGATCAGAGTGATGTTGGCTTCATAGAATGTGTTAGGGAGTTCTCCATCTTTCTCAATTTTCTGGAACAGTTTGAGGAGAATAGCTACAAAGAACTCACACTGCTTAACAACAAAAAAACAAACAACCCGATCCAAAAATGGGCAGAGGACATGAACAGACATTTCTCAAAAGAAGATATGAATATGGCCAATAGACACATGAAAAGATGTTCATCATCGCTAATCATCAGGGAAATGCAAATCAAAACTACACTAAGATATCACCTTACCCCCGTTAGATTGGCAAAAACATCCAAAACCAAGAACGACAAATGTTGGAGAGGTTGTGGAGAAAGAGGAACCCTCATACACTGTTGGTGGGAATGCAAACTGGTACAGCCACTATGGAAAACAGTATGGAGATTTCTCAAAAAGTTAAAAATAGAAATACCCTATGACCCAGCCATCCCATTACTGGGTATCTATCCTAAGAACCTGATATCAGATATCTCAAGAGTCCGTTGCACCCCTATGTTCATCGCAGCATTATTTACAATAGCCAAGACGTGGAACCAGCCTACATGCCCAGAAACTGATGATTGGATAAAGAAGATGTGGTATATATACACAATGGAATACTACTCAGCCATAAAAAAAGACGACATTGGCACCTTCACAACAATGTGGATGGACCTCGAGGGCATTATGTTAAGCGAAATAAGTCAGTCAGAGAAAGACGAACTCTATATGACTCCACTCATAGGTGGAAATTAGTATATTGAGAAGGAGATCTGATCGGTGGTTACCAGGGAAAAGGGGGGTGGGGAGAGGGCACGGAGTGGGAAGTGGTGTTCCCACAACATGACTAACAAAAATGTACAACTGAAATTTCACAAGCTTGTAATCCATCATAACATTAATAAACAAACAAAAAAAAAAGATGCTTTGGGGCCCATCTGCCCCTATGGAATGAACGCAGCACTTTGTGCCTTGCAGCTCTAGGGCAATGTAGCACACCCAGAGCAGAAGTTCTACTTCAGCCAGATCAGGCCCGCAAAGAAACTGCGTTTCACAGGCCTTTGTAAGAGATGTTCCCGGTAGGCTGTTAGAGCACTGTGCAGAGCGAGTTGTTTCTTAGCTTCCCAAAGAGCTGGAAGGAAGATGCTTTGGGGCCCTTCTCACCCTTTGGCAAGAAGGCAGCACTTTGTGCCTTGCAGCTCTAAGGCAATGTAGCACACCCAGAGCAGAAGTTCTACCTCAGCCAGATCAGGCAGGCAAAGAAACTGCGTTTCACGGGCCTTTGTAAGAGATGTTCCCGGTAGGCTGTTAGAGCACTGTGCAGAGCGAGTTGTTTCTCAGCTTCCAAAAGAGTTGGAAGCAAGATGCTTTGGGGCTCATCTGCCCCTTTGAAATGAAGGCAGCACTTTGTGCCTTGCAGCTCTAGGGCAATGTAGCACACCCAGAGCAGAAGTCCTACTTCAGCCAGATCAGGCCTGCAAAGAAACTGCGTTTCACAGGCCTTTGTAAGAGATGTTCCCGGTAGGCTGTTAGAGCACTGTGCAGAGCGAGTTGTTTCTTAGCTTCCCAGAGAGCTGGAAGCAAGATGCTTTGGGGCCCGTTAATTTTATACCCTGCTACTTTGCTGCAGTTGTTGATTATTTCTAATAGTTTTTCTGTGGATTCTTTGGGGTTTTCTATGTATAAGATCATGTCGTCTGCACACAACGCGAGGTTTACTTCTTCGTTACCTATTTGGATTCCTTTTATTTTTTTTTCCTGCCGAATTGCTCTGGCCAGCACCTCCAGTACTATGTTGAATAGGAGTGGTGAAAGTGGGCACCCTTGTCTTGTTCCTGTCCTCAGAGGGATGGCTTTCAGCTTTTGTCCATTGAGTATGCTGTTGGCTGTGGGTCTATCATATATGGCCTTTATTATGTTGAGGTACTTTCCTTCTATACCAATTTTACTGAGGGTTTTTATCATAAATGGGTGTTGGATCTTGTCGAATGCTTTCTCTGCGTCTATTGAGATGATCATGTGGTTTTTGTTTTTCATTTTGTTGATGTAGTGTATCACGTTGATTGACTTGCGGGTGTTGAACCATCCCTGTGTCCCTGGTATAAATCCCACTTGATCATGGTGTATAATCTTTTTGATGTAGTGCTGTAATCGGTTTGCCAAAATTTTGTTGAGGATTTTTGCATCTATGTTCATCAGTGATATCGGCCTGTAGTTCTCCTTCTTTGTGTTGTCCTTGTCAGGTTGGGGGATCAGAGTGATTTTGGCTTCATAGAATGTGTTAGGGAGTTCTCCATCTTTCTCAATTTTCTGGAACAGTTTGAGGAGAATAGGTACAAAGAACTCACACTGCTTAACAACAAAAAAACAAACAACCCGATCCAAAAATGGGCAGAGGATATGAACAGACATTTCTCAAAAGAAGACATGAATATGGCCAATAGACACATGAAAAGATGTTCATCATCGCTAATCATCAGGGAAATGCAAATCAAAACTACACTAAGATATCACCTTACCCCCGTTAGATTGGCAAAAACATCCAAAACCAAGAACGACAAATGTTGGAGAGGTTGTGGAGAAAGAGGAACCCTCATACACTGTTGGTGGGAATGCAAACTGGTACAGCCACTATGGAAAACAGTATGGAGATTTCTCAAAAAGTTAAAAATAGAAATACCCTATGACCCAGCCATCCCATTACTGGGTATCTATCCTAAGAACCTGATATCAGATATCTCAAGAGTCCGTTGCACCCCTATGTTCATCGCAGCATTATTTACAATAGCCAAGACGTGGAACCACCCTACATGCCCAGAAACTGATGATTGGATAAAGAAGATGTGGTATATATACACAATGGAATACTACTCAGCCATAAAAAAAGACGACATTGGCCCCTTCACAACAATGTGGATGGACCTCGAGGGCATTATGTTAAGCGAAATAAGTCAGTCAGAGAAAGACGAACTCTATATGACTCCACTCATAGGTGGAAATTAGTATATTGAGAAGGAGATCTGATCGGTGGTTACCAGGGAAAAGGGGGGGTGGGGGGAGGGCACGGAGTGGAAAGTGGTGTTCCCACAACATGACTAACAAAAATGTACAACTGAAATTTCACAAGCTTCTAATCCATCATAACATTAATAAACAAAAAAAAAAAAAGATGCTTTGGGGCCCATCTGCCCCTATGGAAAGAACGCAGCACTTTGTGCCTTGCAGCTCTAGAGCAATGTAGCACACCCAGAGCAGAAGTTCTACTTCAGCCAGATCAGGCCCGCAAAGAAACTGCGTTTCACAGGCCTTTGTAAGAGATGTTCCCAGTAGGCTGTTAGAGCACTGTGCAGAGCGAGTTGTTTCTTAGCTTCCCAAAGAGCTGGAAGCAAGATGCTTTGGGGCCCTTCTCACCCTTTGGCAAGAAGGCAGCACTTTGTGCCTTGCAGCTCTAAGGCAATGTAGCACACCCAGAGCAGAAGTTCTACTTCAGCCAGATCAGGCATGCAAAGAAACTGCGTTTCACAGGCCTTTGTAAGAGATGTTCCCGGTAGGCTGTTAGAGCACTGTGCAGAGCGAGTTGTTTCTTAGCTTCCCAAAGAGCTGGAAGGAAGATGCTTTGGGGCCCTTCTCACCCTTTGGCAAGAAGGCAGCACTTTGTGCCTTGCAGCTCTAAGGCAATGTAGCACACCCAGAGCAGAAGTTCTACCTCAGCCAGATCAGGCAGGCAAAGAAACTGCGTTTCACGGGCCTTTGTAAGAGATGTTCCCGGTAGGCTGTTAGAGCACTGTGCAGAGCGAGTTGTTTCTCAGCTTCCAAAAGAGTTGGAAGCAAGATGCTTTGGGGCTCATCTGCCCCTTTGAAATGAAGGCAGCACTTTGTGCCTTGCAGCTCTAGGGCAATGTAGCACACCCAGAGCAGAAGTTGTACTTCAGCCAGATCAGGCCTGCAAAGAAACTGCGTTTCACAGGCCTTTGTAAGAGATGTTCCCGGTAGGCTGTTAGAGCACTGTGCAGAGCGAGTTGTTTCTTAGCTTCCCAGAGAGCTGGAAGCAAGATGCTTTGGGGCCCGTTAATTTTATACCCTGCTACTTTGCTGCAGTTGTTGATTATTTCTAATAGTTTTTCTGTGGATTCTTTGGGGTTTTCTATGTATAAGATCATGTCGTCTGCACACAACGCGAGGTTTACTTCTTCGTTACCTATTTGGATTCCTTTTATTTTTTTTTCCTGCCGAATTGCTCTGGCCAGCACCTCCAGTACTATGTTGAATAGGAGTGGTGAAAGTGGGCACCCTTGTCTTGTTCCTGTCCTCAGAGGGATGGCTTTCAGCTTTTGTCCATTGAGTATGCTGTTGGCTGTGGGTCTATCATATATGGCCTTTATTATGTTGAGGTACTTTCCTTCTATACCCATTTTACTGAGGGTTTTTATCATAAATGGGTGTTGGATCTTGTCAAATGCTTTCTCTGCGTCTATTGAGATGATCATGTGGTTTTTGTTTTTCATTTTGTTGATGTAGTGTATCACGTTGATTGACTTGCGGGTGTTGAACCATCCCTGTGTCCCTGGTATAAATCCCACTTGATCATGGTGTATAATCTTTTTGATGTAGTGCTGTAATCGGTTTGCCAAAATTTTGTTGAGGATTTTTGCATCTATGTTCATCAGTGATATCGGCCTGTAGTTCTCCTTCTTTGTGTTGTCCTTGTCAGGTTGGGGGATCAGAGTGATTTTGGCTTCATAGAATGTGTTAGGGAGTTCTCCATCTTTCTCAATTTTCTGGAACAGTTTGAGGAGAATAGGTACAAAGAACTCACACTGCTTAAAAACAAAAAAACAAACAACCCGATCAAAAAATGGGCAGAGGACATGAACAGACATTTCTCAAAAGAAGATATGAATATGGCCAATAGACACATGAAAAGATGTTCATCATCGCTAATCATCAGGGAAATGCAAATCAAAACTACACTAAGATATCACCTTACCCCCGTTAGATTGGCAAAAACATCCAAAACCAAGAACGACAAATGTTGGAGAGGTTGTGGAGAAAGAGGAACCCTCATACACTGTTGGTGGGAATGCAAACTGGTACAGCCACTATGGAAAACAGTATGGAGATTTCTCAAAAAGTTAAAAATAGAAATACCCTATGACCCAGCCATCCCATTACTGGGTATCTATCCTAAGAACCTGATATCAGATATCTCAAGAGTCCGTTGCACCCCTATGTTCATCGCAGCATTATTTACAATAGCCAAGACGTGGAACCAGCCTACATGCCCAGAAACTGATGATTGGATAAAGAAGATGTGGTATATATACACAATGGAATACTACTCAGCCATAAAAAAAGACGACATTGGCCCCTTCACAACAATGTGGATGGACCTCGAGGGCATTATGTTAAGCGAAATAAGTCAGTCAGAGAAAGACGAACTCTATATGACTCCACTCATAGGTGGAAATTAGTATATTGAGAAGGAGATCTGATCGGTGGTTACCAGGGAAAAGGGGGGGTGGGGGGAGGGCACGGAGTGGAAAGTGGTGTTCCCACAACATGACTAACAAAAATGTACAACTGAAATTTCACAAGCTTCTAATCCATCATAACATTAATAAACAAAAAAAAAAAAGATGCTTTGGGGCCCATCTGCCCCTATGGAAAGAACGCAGCACTTTGTGCCTTGCAGCTCTAGGGCAATGTAGCACACCCAGAGCAGAAGTTCTACTTCAGCCAGAGCAGGCCCGCAAAGAAACTGCGTTTCACAGGCCTTTGTAAGAGAAGTTCCCGGTAGGCTGTTAGAGCACTGTGCAGAGCGAGTTGTTTCTCAGCTTCCAAAAGAGTTGGAAGCAAGATGCTTTGTGGCTCATCTGCCCCTTTGAAATGATGGCAGCACTTTGTGCCTTGCAGCTCTAGGGCAATGTAGCACACCCAGAGCAGAAGTTCTACTTCAGCCAGATCAGGCCTGCAAAGAAACTGCGTTTCACAGTCCTTTGTAAGAGATGTTCCCGGTAGGCTGTTAGAGCACTGTGCTGAGCGAGTTGTTTCTTAGCTTCCCAGAGAGCTGGAAGCAAGATGCTTTGGGGCCGGTTAATTTTATACCCTGCTGCTTTGCTGTAGTTGTTGATTATTTCTAATAGTTTTTCTGTGGATTCTTTGGGGTTTTCTATGTATAAGATCATGTCGTCTGCAAACAACGCGAGTTTTACTTCTTCGTTACCTATTTCGATTCCTTTTATTTTTTTTTCCTGCCGAATTGCTCTGGCCAGCACCTCCAGTACTATGTTGAATAGGAGTGGTGAAAGTGGGCACCCTTGTCTTGTTCCTGTCCTCAGAGGGATGGCTTTCAGCTTTTGTCCATTGAGTATGCTGTTGGCTGTGGGTCTATCATATATGGCCTTTATTATGTTGAGGTACTTTCCTTCTATACCCATTTTACTGAGGGTTTTTATCATAAAAGGGTGTTGGATCTTGTCGAATGCTTTCTCTGCGTCTATTGAGATGATCATGTGGTTTTTGTTTTTCATTTTGTTGATGTAGTGTATCACGTTGATTGACTTGCGGGTGTTGAACCATCCCTGTGTCCCTGGTATAAATCCCACTTGATCATGGTGTATAATCTTTTTGATGTATTGCTGTAATCGGTTTGCCAAAATTTTGTTGAGGATTTTTGCATCTATGTTCATCAGTGATATCGGCCTGTAGTTCTCCTTCTTTGTGTTGTCCTTGTCAGGTTGGGGGATCAGAGTGATGTTGGCTTCATAGAATGTGTTAGGGAGTTCTCCATCTTTCTCAATTTTCTGGAACAGTTTGAGGAGAATAGCTACAAAGAACTCACACTGCTTAACAACAAAAAAACAAACAACCCGATCCAAAAATGGGCAGAGGACATGAACAGACATTTCTCAAAAGAAGATATGAATATGGCCAATAGACACATGAAAAGATGTTCATCATCGCTAATCATCAGGGAAATGCAAATCAAAACTACACTAAGATATCACCTTACCCCCGTTAGATTGGCAAAAACATCCAAAACCAAGAACGACAAATGTTGGAGAGGTTGTGGAGAAAGAGGAACCCTCATACACTGTTGGTGAGAATGCAAACTGGTACAGCCACTATGGAAAACAGTATGGAGATTTCTCAAAAAGTTAAAAATAGAAATACCCTATGACCCAGCCATCCCATTACTGGGTATCTATCCTAAGAACCTGATATCAGATATCTCAAGAGTCCGTTGCACCCCTATGTTCATCGCAGCATTATTTACAATAGCCAAGACGTGGAACCAGCCTACATGCCCAGAAACTGATGATTGGATAAAGAAGATGTGGTATATATACACAATGGAATACTACTCAGCCAGAAAAAAAGACGACATTGGCCCCTTCACAACAATGTGGATGGACCTCGAGGGCATTATGTTAAGCGAAATAAGTCAGTCAGAGAAAGACGAACTCTATATGACTCCACTCATAGGTGGAAATTAGTATATTGAGAAGGAGATCTGATCGGTGGTTACCAGGGAAAAGGGGGGGTGGGGGGAGGGCACGGAGTGGGAAGTGGTGTTCCCACAACATGACTAACAAAAATGTACAACTGAAATTTCACAAGCTTGTAATCCATCATAACATTAATAAACAAAAAAAAAAAAAAGATGCTTTGGGGCCCATGTGCCCCTATGGAAAGAACGCAGCACTTTGTGCCTTGCAGCTCTAGGGCAATGTAGCACACCCAGAGCAGAAGTTCTACTTCAGCCAGATCAGGCCCGCAAAGAAACTGCGTTTCACAGGCCTTTGTAAGAGATGTTCCCGGTAGGCTGTTAGAGCACTGTGCAGAGCGAGTTGTTTCTTAGCTTCCCAACGAGCTGGAAGCAAGATGCTTTGGGGCCCTTCTCACCCTTTGGCAAGAAGGCAGCACTTTGTGCCTTGCAGCTCTAAGGCAATATAGCACACCCAGAGCAGAAGTTCTACTTCAGCCAGATTAGGCAGGCAAAGAAACTGCGTTTCACAGGCCTTTGTAAGAGATGTTCCCGGTAGGCTGTTAGAGCACTGTGCAGAGCGAGTTGTTTCTCAGGTTCCAAAAGAGTTGGAAGCAAGATGCTTTGGGGCCCATCTGCCCCTATGGAAAGAACGCAGCACTTTGTGCCTTGCAGCTCTAGGACAATGCAGCACACCCCGAGCAGAAGTTCTACTTCTGCCAGGTCATGCCTGCAAAGAAACTGCGTTTCACAGGCCTTTGTAAGAGATGTTCCCGGTAGGCTGTTAGAGCACTGTGCAGAGCGAGTTGTTTCTTAGCTTCCCAGAGAGCTGGAAGCAAGATGCTTTGGAGCCGGTTAATTTTATACCCTGCTACTTTGCTGTAGTTGTTGATTATTTCTAATAGTTTTTCTGTGGATTCTTTGGGGTTTTCTATGTATAAGATCATGTCGTCTGCAAACAACGCTAGTTTTACTTCTTCGTTACCTATTTGGATTCCTTTTATTTTTTTATTTCCTGCCGAATTGCTCTGGCCAGCACCTCCAGTACTATGTTGAATAGGAGTGGTGAAAGTGGGCACCCTTGTCTTGTTCCTGTCCTCAGAGGGATGGCTTTCAGCTTTTGTCCATTGAGTATGATGTTGGCTGTGGGTCTATCATATATGGCCTTTATTATGTTGAGGTTCTTTCCTTCTATACCCATTTTACTGAGGGTTTTTATCATAAATGGGTGTTGGATCTTGTCGAATGCTTTCTCTGCGTCTATTGAGATGATCATGTGGTTTTTGTTTTTCATTTTGTTGATGTAGTGTATCACGTTGATTGACTTGCGGGTGTTGAACCATCCCTGTGTCCCTGGTATAAATCCCACTTGATCATGGTGTATAATCTTTTTGATGTATTGCTGTAATCGGTTTGCCAAAATTTTGTTGAGGATTTTTGCATCTATGTTCATCAGTGATATCGGCCTGTAGTTCTCCTTCTTTGTGTTGTCCTTGTCAGGTTGGGGGATCAGAGTGATGTTGGCTTCATAGAATGTGTTAGGGAGTTCTCCATCTTTCTCAATTTTCTGGAACAGTTTGAGGAGAATAGGTACAAAGAACTCACACTGCTTAACAACAAAAAAACAAACAACCCGATCCAAAAATGGGCAGAGGACATGAACAGACATTTCTCAAAAGAAGATATGAATATGGCCAATAGACACATGAAAAGATGTTCATCATCGCTAATCATCAGGGAAATGCAAATCAAAACTACACTAAGATATCACCTTACCCCCGTTAGATTGGCAAAAACATCCAAAACCAAGAACGACAAATGTTGGAGAGGTTGTGGAGAAAGAGGAACCCTCATACACTGTTGGTGGGAATGCAAACTGGTACAGCCACTATGGAAAACAGTATGGAGATTTCTCAAAAAGTTAAAAATAGAAATACCCTATGACCCAGCCATCCCATTACTGGGTATCTATCCTAAGAACCTGATATCAGATATCTCAAGAGTCCGTTGCACCCCTATGTTCATCGCAGCATTATTTACAATAGCCAAGACGTGGAACCAGCCTACATGCCCAGAAACTGATGATTGGATAAAGAAGATGTGGTATATATACACAAAGGAATACTACTCAGCCAGAAAAAAAGACGACATTGGCCCCTTCACAACAATGTGGATGGACCTCGAGGGCATTATGTTAAGCGAAATAAGTCAGTCAGAGAAAGACGAACTCTATATGACTCCACTCATAGGTGGAAATTAGTATATTGAGCAGGAGATCTGATCGGTGGTTACCAGGGAAAAGGAGGGGTGGGGGGAGGGCACGGAGGGGGAAGTGGTGTTCCCACTACATGACTAACAAAAATGTACAACTGAAATTTCACAAGCTTGTAATCCATCATAACATTAATAAACAAACAAACAAACAAAAAGATGCTTTGGGGCCAATCGGCCCCTATGGAAAGAACGCAGCACTTTGTGCCTTGCAGCTCTAGGGCAATGTAGCACACCCAGAGCAGAAGTTCTACTTCAGCCAGATCAGGCCCGCAAAGAAACTGCGTTTCACAGGCCTTTGTAAGAGATGTTCCCT
Source organism: Equus asinus (assembly GCF_041296235.1). Lineage (NCBI taxonomy): Eukaryota > Metazoa > Chordata > Mammalia > Perissodactyla > Equidae > Equus > Equus asinus. The sequence continues at coordinate 64,445,079 of NC_091790.1, read as the reverse complement.
GTAGGCTGTTAGAGCACTGTGCAGAGCGAGTTGTTTCTCAGCTTCCAAAAGAGTTGGAAGCAAGATGCTTTGGGGCTCATCTGCCCCTTTGAAATGAAGGCAGCACTTTGTGCCTTGCAGCTATAGGGCAATGTAGCACACCCAGAGCAGAAGTTGTACTTCAGCCAGATCAGGCCTGCAAAGAAACTGCGTTTCACAGGCCTTTGTAAGAGATGTTCCCGGTAGGCTGTTAGAGCACTGTGCAGAGCGAGTTGTTTCTTAGCTTCCCAGAGAGCTGGAAGCAAGATGCTTTGGGGCCCGTTAATTTTATACCCTGCTACTTTGCTGCAGTTGTTGATTATTTCTAATAGTTTTTCTGTGGATTCTTTGGGGTTTTCTATGTATAAGATCATGTCGTCTGCACACAACGCGAGGTTTACTTCTTCGTTACCTATTTGGATTCCTTTTATTTTTTTTTCCTGCCGAATTGCTCTGGCCAGCACCTCCAGTACTATGTTGAATAGGAGTGGTGAAAGTGGGCACCCTTGTCTTGTTCCTGTCCTCAGAGGGATGGCTTTCAGCTTTTGTCCATTGAGTATGCTGTTGGCTGTGGGTCTATCATATATGGCCTTTATTATGTTGAGGTACTTTCCTTCTATACCCATTTTACTGAGGGTTTTTATCATAAATGGGTGTTGGATCTTGTCAAATGCTTTCTCTGCGTCTATTGAGATGATCATGTGGTTTTTGTTTTTCATTTTGTTGATGTAGTGTATCACGTTGATTGACTTGCGGGTGTTGAACCATCCCTGTGTCCCTGGTATAAATCCCACTTGATCATGGTGTATAATCTTTTTGATGTAGTGCTGTAATCGGTTTGCCAAAATTTTGTTGAGGATTTTTGCATCTATGTTCATCAGTGATATCGGCCTGTAGTTCTCCTTCTTTGTGTTGTCCTTGTCAGGTTGGGGGATCAGAGTGATTTTGGCTTCATAGAATGTGTTAGGGAGTTCTCCATCTTTCTCAATTTTCTGGAACAGTTTGAGGAGAATAGGTACAAAGAACTCACACTGCTTAAAAACAAAAAAACAAACAACCCGATCAAAAAATGGGCAGAGGACATGAACAGACATTTCTCAAAAGAAGATATGAATATGGCCAATAGACACATGAAAAGATGTTCATCATCGCTAATCATCAGGGAAATGCAAATCAAAACTACACTAAGATATCACCTTACCCCCGTTAGATTGGCAAAAACATCAAAACCAAGAACGACAAATGTTGGAGAGGTTGTGGAGAAAGAGGAACCCTCATACACTGTTGGTGGGAATGCAAACTGGTACAGCCACTATGGAAAACAGTATGGAGATTTCTCAAAAAGTTAAAAATAGAAATACCCTATGACCCAGCCATCCCATTACTGGGTATCTATCCTAAGAACCTGATATCAGATATCTCAAGAGTCCGTTGCACCCCTATGTTCATCGCAGCATTATTTACAATAGCCAAGACGTGGAACCAGCCTACATGCCCAGAAACTGATGATTGGATAAAGAAGATGTGGTATATATACACAATGGAATACTACTCAGCCATAAAAAAAGACGACATTGGCCCCTTCACAACAATGTGGATGGACCTCGAGGGCATTATGTTAAGCGAAATAAGTCAGTCAGAGAAAGACGAACTCTATATGACTCCACTCATAGGTGGAAATTAGTATATTGAGAAGGAGATCTGATCGGTGGTTACCAGGGAAAAGGGGGGGTGGGGGGAGGGCACGGAGTGGAAAGTGGTGTTCCCACAACATGACTAACAAAAATGTACAACTGAAATTTCACAAGCTTCTAATCCATCATAACATTAATAAACAAAAAAAAAAAAGATGCTTTGGGGCCCATCTGCCCCTATGGAAAGAACGCAGCACTTTGTGCCTTGCAGCTCTAGGGCAATGTAGCACACCCAGAGCAGAAGTTCTACTTCAGCCAGAGCAGGCCCGCAAAGAAACTGCGTTTCACAGGCCTTTGTAAGAGAAGTTCCCGGTAGGCTGTTAGAGCACTGTGCAGAGCGAGTTGTTTCTCAGCTTCCAAAATAGTTGGAAGCAAGATGCTTTGTGGCTCATCTGCCCCTTTGAAATGATGGCAGCACTTTGTGCCTTGCAGCTCTAGGGCAATGTAGCACACCCAGAGCAGAAGTTCTACTTCAGCCAGATCAGGCCTGCAAAGAAACTGCGTTTCACAGTCCTTTGTAAGAGATGTTCCCGGTAGGCTGTTAGAGCACTGTGCTGAGCGAGTTGTTTCTTAGCTTCCCAGAGAGCTGGAAGCAAGATGCTTTGGGGCCGGTTAATTTTATACCCTGCTGCTTTGCTGTAGTTGTTGATTATTTCTAATAGTTTTTCTGTGGATTCTTTGGGGTTTTCTATGTATAAGATCATGTCGTCTGCAAACAACGCGAGTTTTACTTCTTCGTTACCTATTTCGATTCCTTTTATTTTTTTTTCCTGCCGAATTGCTCTGGCCAGCACCTCCAGTACTATGTTGAATAGGAGTGGTGAAAGTGGGCACCCTTGTCTTGTTCCTGTCCTCAGAGGGATGGCTTTCAGCTTTTGTCCATTGAGTATGCTGTTGGCTGTGGGTCTATCATATATGGCCTTTATTATGTTGAGGTACTTTCCTTCTATACCCATTTTACTGAGGGTTTTTATCATAAATGGGTGTTGGATCTTGTCGAATGCTTTCTCTGCGTCTATTGAGATGATCATGTGGTTTTTGTTTTTCATTTTGTTGATGTAGTGTATCACGTTGATTGACTTGCGGGTGTTGAACCATCCCTGTGTCCCTGGTATAAATCCCACTTGATCATGGTGTATAATCTTTTTGATGTATTGCTGTAATCGGTTTGCCAAAATTTTGTTGAGGATTTTTGCATCTATGTTCATCAGTGATATCGGCCTGTAGTTCTCCTTCTTTGTGTTGTCCTTGTCAGGTTGGGGGATCAGAGTGATGTTGGCTTCATAGAATGTGTTAGGGAGTTCTCCATCTTTCTCAATTTTCTGGAACAGTTTGAGGAGAATAGCTACAAAGAACTCACACTGCTTAACAACAAAAAAACAAACAACCCGATCCAAAAATGGGCAGAGGACATGAACAGACATTTCTCAAAAGAAGATATGAATATGGCCAATAGACACATGAAAAGATGTTCATCATCGCTAATCATCAGGGAAATGCAAATCAAAACTACACTAAGATATCACCTTACCCCCGTTAGATTGGCAAAAACATCCAAAACCAAGAACGACAAATGTTGGAGAGGTTGTGGAGAAAGAGGAACCCTCATACACTGTTGGTGAGAATGCAAACTGGTACAGCCACTATGGAAAACAGTATGGAGATTTCTCAAAAAGTTAAAAATAGAAATACCCTATGACCCAGCCATCCCATTACTGGGTATCTATCCTAAGAACCTGATATCAGATATCTCAAGAGTCCGTTGCACCCCTATGTTCATCGCAGCATTATTTACAATAGCCAAGACGTGGAACCAGCCTACATGCCCAGAAACTGATGATTGGATAAAGAAGATGTGGTATATATACACAATGGAATACTACTCAGCCAGAAAAAAAGACGACATTGGCCCCTTCACAACAATGTGGATGGACCTCGAGGGCATTATGTTAAGCGAAATAAGTCAGTCAGAGAAAGACGAACTCTATATGACTCCACTCATAGGTGGAAATTAGTATATTGAGAAGGAGATCTGATCGGTGGTTACCAGGGAAAAGGGGGGGTGGGGGGAGGGCACGGAGTGGGAAGTGGTGTTCCCACAACATGACTAACAAAAATGTACAACTGAAATTTCACAAGCTTGTAATCCATCATAACATTAATAAACAAAAAAAAAAAAAAGATGCTTTGGGGCCCATGTGCCCCTATGGAAAGAACGCAGCACTTTGTGCCTTGCAGCTCTAGGGCAATGTAGCACACCCAGAGCAGAAGTTCTACTTCAGCCAGATCAGGCCCGCAAAGAAACTGCGTTTCACAGGCCTTTGTAAGAGATGTTCCCGGTAGGCTGTTAGAGCACTGTGCAGAGCGAGTTGTTTCTTAGCTTCCCAACGAGCTGGAAGCAAGATGCTTTGGGGCCCTTCTCACCCTTTGGCAAGAAGGCAGCACTTTGTGCCTTGCAGCTCTAAGGCAATATAGCACACCCAGAGCAGAAGTTCTACTTCAGCCAGATTAGGCAGGCAAAGAAACTGCGTTTCACAGGCCTTTGTAAGAGATGTTCCCGGTAGGCTGTTAGAGCACTGTGCAGAGCGAGTTGTTTCTCAGGTTCCAAAAGAGTTGGAAGCAAGATGCTTTGGGGCCCATCTGCCCCTATGGAAAGAACGCAGCACTTTGTGCCTTGCAGCTCTAGGACAATGCAGCACACCCCGAGCAGAAGTTCTACTTCTGCCAGGTCAGGCCTGCAAAGAAACTGCGTTTCACAGGCCTTTGTAAGAGATGTTCCCGGTAGGCTGTTAGAGCACTGTGCAGAGCGAGTTGTTTCTTAGCTTCCCAGAGAGCTGGAAGCAAGATGCTTTGGAGCCGGTTAATTTTATACCCTGCTACTTTGCTGTAGTTGTTGATTATTTCTAATAGTTTTTCTGTGGATTCTTTGGGGTTTTCTATGTATAAGATCATGTCGTCTGCAAACAACGCTAGTTTTACTTCTTCGTTACCTATTTGGATTCCTTTTATTTTTTTATTTCCTGCCGAATTGCTCTGGCCAGCACCTCCAGTACTATGTTGAATAGGAGTGGTGAAAGTGGGCACCCTTGTCTTGTTCCTGTCCTCAGAGGGATGGCTTTCAGCTTTTGTCCATTGAGTATGATGTTGGCTGTGGGTCTATCATATATGGCCTTTATTATGTTGAGGTTCTTTCCTTCTATACCCATTTTACTGAGGGTTTTTATCATAAATGGGTGTTGGATCTTGTCGAATGCTTTCTCTGCGTCTATTGAGATGATCATGTGGTTTTTGTTTTTCATTTTGTTGATGTAGTGTATCACGTTGATTGACTTGCGGGTGTTGAACCATCCCTGTGTCCCTGGTATAAATCCCACTTGATCATGGTGTATAATCTTTTTGATGTATTGCTGTAATCGGTTTGCCAAAATTTTGTTGAGGATTTTTGCATCTATGTTCATCAGTGATATCGGCCTGTAGTTCTCCTTCTTTGTGTTGTCCTTGTCAGGTTGGGGGATCAGAGTGATGTTGGCTTCATAGAATGTGTTAGGGAGTTCTCCATCTTTCTCAATTTTCTGGAACAGTTTGAGGAGAATAGGTACAAAGAACTCACACTGCTTAACAACAAAAAAACAAACAACCCGATCCAAAAATGGGCAGAGGACATGAACAGACATTTCTCAAAAGAAGATATGAATATGGCCAATAGACACATGAAAAGATGTTCATCATCGCTAATCATCAGGGAAATGCAAATCAAAACTACACTAAGATATCACCTTACCCCCGTTAGATTGGCAAAAACATCCAAAACCAAGAACGACAAATGTTGGAGAGGTTGTGGAGAAAGAGGAACCCTCATACACTGTTGGTGGGAATGCAAACTGGTACAGCCACTATGGAAAACAGTATGGAGATTTCTCAAAAAGTTAAAAATAGAAATACCCTATGACCCAGCCATCCCATTACTGGGTATCTATCCTAAGAACCTGATATCAGATATCTCAAGAGTCCGTTGCACCCCTATGTTCATCGCAGCATTATTTACAATAGCCAAGACGTGGAACCAGCCTACATGCCCAGAAACTGATGATTGGATAAAGAAGATGTGGTATATATACACAAAGGAATACTACTCAGCCAGAAAAAAAGACGACATTGGCCCCTTCACAACAATGTGGATGGACCTCGAGGGCATTATGTTAAGCGAAATAAGTCAGTCAGAGAAAGACGAACTCTATATGACTCCACTCATAGGTGGAAATTAGTATATTGAGCAGGAGATCTGATCGGTGGTTACCAGGGAAAAGGAGGGGTGGGGGGAGGGCACGGAGGGGGAAGTGGTGTTCCCACTACATGACTAACAAAAATGTACAACTGAAATTTCACAAGCTTGTAATCCATCATAACATTAATAAACAAACAAACAAACAAAAAGATGCTTTGGGGCCAATCGGCCCCTATGGAAAGAACGCAGCACTTTGTGCCTTGCAGCTCTAGGGCAATGTAGCACACCCAGAGCAGAAGTTCTACTTCAGCCAGATCAGGCCCGCAAAGAAACTGCGTTTCACAGGCCTTTGTAAGAGATGTTCCCTGTAGGCTGTTAGAGCACTGTGCAGAGCGAGTTGTTCCTTAGCTTCCCAACGAGCTGGAAGCAAGATGCTTTCGGGCCCTTCTCACCCTTTGGAAAGAAGGCAGCACTTTGTGCCTTGCAGCTCTAGGGCAATGTAGCACACCCAGAGCCGAAGTTCTACTTCAGCTAGATCAGACCTGCAAAGAAACTGCGTTTCACAGGCCTTTGTAAGAGATGTTCCCGGTAGGCTGTTAGAGCACTGTGCAGAGCGACTAGTTTCTTAGCTTCCCAGAGAGCTGGAAGAAAGATGCTTTGGGGCCCATCTGACCCTATGGAAAGAACGCAGCACTTTGTGCCTTGCAGCTCTAGGGCAATGCAGCACACCCCGTGCAGAAGTTCTACTTCAGCCAGATCAGGCCTGCAAAGAAACTGCGTTTCACAGGCCTTTGTAAGAGATGTTCCCGGTAGGCTGTTAGAGCACTGTGCAGAGCGAGTTGTTTCTTAGCTTCCCAGAGAGCTGGAAGCAAGATGCTTTGGGGCCCGTTAATTGTATACGCTGCTACTTTGCTGTAGTTGTTGATTATTTCTAATAGTTTTTCCGTGGATTCTTTGGGGTTTTCTAGGTATAAGATCATGTCGTCGGCAAACAACGCGAGTTTTACTTCTTCGTTACCTATTTGGATTCCTTTTATTTTTTTTTCCTGCCGAATTGCTCTGGCCAGCACCTCCAGTACTATGTTGAATAGGAGTGGTGAAAGTGGGCACCCTTGTCTTGTTCCTGTCCTCAGAGGGATGGCTTTCAGCTTTTGTCCATTGAGTATGATGTTGGCTGTGGGTCTATCATATATGGCCTTTATTATGTTGAGGTACTTTCCTTCTACATCCATTTTACTGAGGGTTTTTATCATAAATGGGTGTTGGATCTTGTCGAATGCTTTCTCTGCGTCTATTGAGATGATCATGTGGTTTTTGTTTTTCATTTTGTTGATGTAGTGTATCACGTTGATTGACTTGCGGGTGTTGAACCATCCCTGTGTCCCTGGTATAAATCCCACTTGATCATGGTGTATAATCTTTTTGATGTATTGCTGTAATCGGTTTGCCAAAATTTGGTTGAGGATTTTTGCATCTATGTTCATCAGTGATATCGGCCTGTAGTTCTCCTTCTTTGTGTTGTCCTTGTCAGGTTTGGGGATCAGAGTGATGTTGGCTTCATAGAATGTGTTAGGGAGTTCTCCATCTTTCTCAATTTTCTGGAACAGTTTGAGGAGAATAGCTACAAAGAACTCACACTGCTTAACAACAAAAAAACAAACAACCCGATCAAAAAATGGGCAGAGGACATGAACAGACATTTCTCCAAAGAAGATATGAATATGGCCAATAGACACATGAAAAGATGTTCATCATCGCTAATCATCAGGGAAATGCAAATCAAAACTACACTAAGATATCACCTTACCCCCGTTAGATTGGCAAAAACATCCAAAACCAAGAACGACGAATGTTGGAGAGGTTGTGGAGAAAGAGGAACCCTCATACACTGTTGGTGGGAATGCAAACTGGTACAGCCACTATGGAAAACAGTATGGAGATTTCTCAAAAAGTTAAAAATAGAAATACCCTATGACCCAGCCATCCCATTAGTGGGTATCTATCCTAAGAACCTGATATCAGATATCTCAAGAGTCCGTTGCACCCCTATGTTCATCGCAGCATTATTTACAATAGCCAAGACGTGGAACCAGCCTACATGCCCAGAAACTGATGATTGGATAAAGAAGATGTGGTATATATACACAAAGGAATACTACTCAGCCAGAAAAAAAGACGACATTGGCCCCTTCACAACAATGTGGATGGACCTCGAGGGCATTATGTTAAGCGAAATAAGTCAGTCAGAGAAAGACGAACTCTATATGACTCCACTCATAGGTGGAAATTAGTATATTGAGAAGGAGATCTGATCGGTGGTTACCAGGGAAAAAGGGGGGTGGGGGGAGGGCACGGAGTGGGAAGTGGTGTTCCCACAACATGACTAACAAAAATGTACAACTGAAATTTCACAAGGATGTAATCCATCATAACATTAATGAACAAAAAAAAAAAATAAAGATGCTTTGGGGCCCATCTGCCCCTATGAAAAGAACGCAGCACTTTGTGCCTTGCAGCTCTATGGCAATGTAGCACACCCAGAGCAGAAGTTCTACTTCAGCCAGATCAGGCCCGCAAAGAAACTGCGTTTCACAGGCCTTTGTAAGAGATGTTCCCGGTAGGCTGATAGAGCACTGTGCAGAGCGAGTTGTTTCTTAGCTTCCCAAAGACCTGGAAGCAAGATGCTTTGGGGCCCTTCTCACCCTTTGGAAAGAAGGCAGCACTTTGTGCCTTACAGCTCTAGGGCAATGTAGCACACCCAGAGCAGAAGTTCTTCTTCAGCCAGATCAGGCCTGCAAAGAAACTGCGTTTCACAGGCCTTTGTAAGAGATGTTCCCGGTAGGCTGTTAGAGCACTGTGCAGAGCGAGTTGTTTCTTAGCTTCCCAAACAGCCGGATGCAAGATGCTTTGGGGCCCTTCTCACCCTTTGGAAAGAAGTCAGCACTTTGTGCCTTGCAGCTATAGGGCAATGTAGCACACCCAGGGCAGAAGTTGTACTTCAGCCAGATCAGGCCTGCAAAGAAACTGCGTTTCACAGGCCTTTGTAAGAGATGTTCCCGGTAGGCTGTTAGAGCACTGTGCAGAGCGAGTTGTTTCCTAGCTTCCCAAAGAGCTGGAAGCAAGATGCTTTGGGGCCCTTCTCACCCTTGGGAAAGAAGGCAGCACTTTGTGCCTTGCAGCTCTAGGGCAATGCAGCACACCCAAAGCAGAAGTTCTACTTCAGCCAGATCAGACCTGCAAAGAAACTGGTTTCACAGGCCTTTGTAAGAGATGTTCCCGGTAGGCTGTTAGAGCACTGTGCAGAGCGAGTTGTTTCTTAGCTTCCCAAGGAGCTGGAAGCAAGATGCTTTAGGGGCCATCTGCTCTTAAGGAAAGAAGGCATCACTTTGTGCCTTGCATCTCTAGGGCAATGTAGCACACCCAGAGCAGTTGTTCTACTTCTGCCAGGTCAGGCATGCAAAGAAACTGCGTTTCACAGGCCTTTGTAAGAGATGTTCCCGGTAGGCTGTTAGAGCACTGTGCAGAGCGAGTTGTTTCTTAGCTTCCCAAAGAGCTGGAAGCAAGATGCTTTGGGGCCCTTCTCACCCTTTGGAAAGAAGGCAGCACTTTGTGCCTTACAGCTCTAGGGCAATGTAGCACACCCAGAGCAGAAGTTCTTCTTCAGCCAGATCAGGCCTGCAAAGAAACTGCGTTTCACAGGCCTTTGTAAGAGATGTTTCCGGTAGGCTGTTAGAGCACTGTGCAGAGCGAGTTGTTTCTTAGCTTCCCAAACAGCCGGATGCAAGATGCTTTGGGGCCCTTCTCACCCTTTGGAAAGAAGTCAGCACTTTGTGCCTTGCAGCTATAGGGCAATGTAGCACACCCAGGGCAGAAGTTGTACTTCAGCCAGATCAGGCCTGCAAAGAAACTGCGTTTCACAGGCCTTTGTAAGAGATGTTCCCGGTAGGCTGTAAGAGCACTGTGCAGAGCGAGTTGTTTCCTAGCTTCCCAAAGAGCTGGAAGCAAGATGCTTTGGGGCCCTGCTCACCCTTGGGAAAGAAGGCAGCACTTTGTGCCTTGCAGCTCTAGGGCAATGTAGCACACCCAAAGCAGAAGTTCTACTTCAGCCAGATCAGACCTGCAAAGAAACTGCGTTTCACAGGCCTTTGTAAGAGATGTTCCCGGTGGGCTGTTAGAGCACTGTGCAGAGCGAGTTGTTTCTTAGCTTCCCAAGGAGCTGGAAGCAAGATGCTTTAGGGGCCATCTGCTCTTAAGGAAAGAATGCATCACTTTGTGCCTTGCATCTCTAGGGCAATGTAGCACACCCAGAGCAGTTGTTCTACTTCTGCCAGGTCAGGCATGCAAAGAAACTGCGTTTCACAGGCCTTTGTAAGAGATGTTCCCGGTAGGCTGTTAGAGCACTGTGCAGAGCTACTTGTTTCTTAGCTTCCCAAAGAGCTGGAAGCAAGATGCTTTGGGGCCCTCTCACCCTTTGGAAACAAGTCAGCACTTTGTGACTTGCCGCTCTAGGGCAATGTAGCACACCCAGAGCCGAAGTTCTACTTCAGCTAGATCAGACCTGCAAAGAAACTTCGTTTCACAGGCCTTTGTAAGAGATGTTCCCGGTAGGCTGTAAGAGCATTGTTCAGAGCGACTAGTTTCTTAGCTTCCCAGAGAGCTGGAAGCATGATGCTTTGGGGCCCATCTGCCCCTATGGAAAGATCGCAGCACTTTGTGCCTTTCAGCTCTAGGGCAATGCAGCACACCCCGAGCAGAAGGTCTACTTCAGCCAGATCAGGCCTGCAAAGAAACTGCGTTTCACAACCTTTGTAAGAGATGTTCCCGGTAGGCTGTTAGAGCACTGTGCAGAGCGAGTTGTTTCTTAGCTTCCCAGAGAGCTGGAAGCAAGATGCTTTGGGGCCCGTTAATTTTATACCCTGCTACTTTGCTGCAGTTGTTGATTATTTCTAATAGTTTTTCTGTGGATTCTTTGGGGTTTTCTATGTATAAGATCATGTCGTCTGCACACAACGCGAGGTTTACTTCTTCGTTACCTATTTGGATTCCTTTTATTTTTTTTTCCTGCCGAATTGCTCTGGCCAGCACCTCCAGTACTATGTTGAATAGGAGTGGTGAAAGTGGGCACCCTTGTCTTGTTCCTGTCCTCAGAGGGATGGCTTTCAGCTTTTGTCCATTGAGTATGCTGTTGGCTGTGGGTCTATCATATATGGCCTTTATTATGTTGAGGTACTTTCCTTCTATACCCATTTTACTGAGGGTTTTTATCATAAATGGGTGTTGGATCTTGTCAAATGCTTTCTCTGCGTCTATTGAGATGATCATGTGGTTTTTGTTTTTCATTTTGTTGATGTAGTGTATCACGTTGATTGACTTGCGGGTGTTGAACCATCCCTGTGTCCCTGGTATAAATCCCACTTGATCATGGTGTATAATCTTTTTGATGTATTGCTGTAATCGGTTTGCCAAAATTTTGTTGAGGATTTTTGCATCTATGTTCATCAGTGATATCGGCCTGTAGTTCTCCTTCTTTGTGTTGTCCTTGTCAGGTTGGGGGATCAGAGTGATGTTGGCTTCATAGAATGTGTTAGGGAGTTCTCCATCTTTCTCAATTTTCTGGAACAGTTTGAGGAGAATAGGTACAAAGAACTCACACTGCTTAACAACAAAAAAACAAACAACCCGATCAAAAAATGGGCAGAGGACATGAACAGACATTTCTCCAAAGAAGATATGAATATGGCCAATAGACACATGAAAAGATGTTCATCATCGCTAATCATCAGGGAAATGCAAATCAAAACTACACTAAGATATCACCTTACCCCCGTTAGATTGGCAAAAACATCCAAAACCAAGAACGACGAATGTTGGAGAGGTTGTGGAGAAAGAGGAACCCTCATACACTGTTGGTGGGAATGCAAACTGGTACAGCCACTATGGAAAACAGTATGGAGATTTCTCAAAAAGTTAAAAATAGAAATACCCTATGACCCAGCCATCCCATTAGTGGGTATCTATCCTAAGAACCTGATATCAGATATCTCAAGAGTCCGTTGCACCCCTATGTTCATCGCAGCATTATTTACAATAGCCAAGACGTGGAACCAGCCTACATGCCCAGAAACTGATGATTGGATAAAGAAGATGTGGTATATATACACAAAGGAATACTACTCAGCCAGAAAAAAAGACGACATTGGCCCCTTCACAACAATGTGGATGGACCTCGAGGGCATTATGTTAAGCGAAATAAGTCAGTCAGAGAAAGACGAACTCTATATGACTCCACTCATAGGTGGAAATTAGTATATTGAGAAGGAGATCTGATCGGTGGTTACCAGGGAAAAGGGGGGGTGGGGGGAGGGCACGGAGTGGGAAGTGGTGTTCCCACAACATGACTAACAAAAATGTACAACTGAAATTTCACAAGGATGTAATCCATCATAACATTAATGAACAAAAAAAAAAAATAAAGATGCTTTGGGGCCCATCTGCCCCTATGAAAAGAACGCAGCACTTTGTGCCTTGCAGCTCTATGGCAATGTAGCACACCCAGAGCAGAAGTTCTACTTCAGCCAGATCAGGCCCGCAAAGAAACTGCGTTTCACAGGCCTTTGTAAGAGATGTTCCCGGTAGGCTGATAGAGCACTGTGCAGAGCGAGTTGTTTCTTAGCTTCCCAAAGACCTGGAAGCAAGATGCTTTGGGGCCCTTCTCACCCTTTGGAAAGAAGGCAGCACTTTGTGCCTTACAGCTCTAGGGCAATGTAGCACACCCAGAGCAGAAGTTCTTCTTCAGCCAGATCAGGCCTGCAAAGAAACTGCGTTTCACAGGCCTTTGTAAGAGATGTTCCCGGTAGGCTGTTAGAGCACTGTGCAGAGCGAGTTGTTTCTTAGCTTCCCAAACAGCCGGATGCAAGATGCTTTGGGGCCCTTCTCACCCTTTGGAAAGAAGTCAGCACTTTGTGCCTTGCAGCTATAGGGCAATGTAGCACACCCAGGGCAGAAGTTGTACTTCAGCCAGATCAGGCCTGCAAAGAAACTGCGTTTCACAGGCCTTTGTAAGAGATGTTCCCGGTAGGCTGTTAGAGCACTGTGCAGAGCGAGTTGTTTCCTAGCTTCCCAAAGAGCTGGAAGCAAGATGCTTTGGGGCCCTTCTCACCCTTGGGAAAGAAGGCAGCACTTTGTGCCTTGCAGCTCTAGGGCAATGTAGCACACCCAAAGCAGAAGTTCTACTTCAGCCAGATCAGACCTGCAAAGAAACTGGTTTCACAGGCCTTTGTAAGAGATGTTCCCGGTAGGCTGTTAGAGCACTGTGCAGAGCGAGTTGTTTCTTAGCTTCCCAAGGAGCTGGAAGCAAGATGCTTTAGGGGCCATCTGCTCTTAAGGAAAGAAGGCATCACTTTGTGCCTTGCATCTCTAGGGCAATGTAGCACACCCAGAGCAGTTGTTCTACTCTGCCAGGTCAGGCATGCAAAGAAACTGCGTTTCACAGGCCTTTGTAAGAGATGTTCCCGGTAGGCTGTTAGAGCACTGTGCAGAGCGAGTTGTTTCTTAGCTTCCCAAAGAGCTGGAAGCAAGATGCTTTGGGGCCCTTCTCACCCTTTGGAAAGAAGGCAGCACTTTGTGCCTTACAGCTCTAGGGCAATGTAGCACACCCAGAGCAGAAGTTCTTCTTCAGCCAGATCAGGCCTGCAAAGAAACTGCGTTTCACAGGCCTTTGTAAGAGATGTTTCCGGTAGGCTGTTAGAGCACTGTGCAGAGCGAGTTGTTTCTTAGCTTCCCAAACAGCCGGATGCAAGATGCTTTGGGGCCCTTCTCACCCTTTGGAAAGAAGTCAGCACTTTGTGCCTTGCAGCTATAGGGCAATGTAGCACACCCAGGGCAGAAGTTGTACTTCAGCCAGATCAGGCCTGCAAAGAAACTGCGTTTCACAGGCCTTTGTAAGAGATGTTCCCGGTAGGCTGTAAGAGCACTGTGCAGAGCGAGTTGTTTCCTAGCTTCCCAAAGAGCTGGAAGCAAGATGCTTTGGGGCCCTGCTCACCCTTGGGAAAGAAGGCAGCACTTTGTGCCTTGCAGCTCTAGGGCAATGTAGCACACCCAAAGCAGAAGTTCTACTTCAGCCAGATCAGACCTGCAAAGAAACTGCGTTTCACAGGCCTTTGTAAGAGATGTTCCCGGTGGGCTGTTAGAGCACTGTGCAGAGCGAGTTGTTTCTTAGCTTCCCAAGGAGCTGGAAGCAAGATGCTTTAGGGGCCATCTGCTCTTAAGGAAAGAATGCATCACTTTGTGCCTTGCATCTCTAGGGCAATGTAGCACACCCAGAGCAGTTGTTCTACTTCTGCCAGGTCAGGCATGCAAAGAAACTGCGTTTCACAGGCCTTTGTAAGAGATGTTCCCGGTAGGCTGTTAGAGCACTGTGCAGAGCTACTTGTTTCTTAGCTTCCCAAAGAGCTGGAAGCAAGATGCTTTGGGGCCCTCTCACCCTTTGGAAAGAAGGCAGCACTTTGTGACTTGCCGCTCTAGGGCAATGTAGCACACCCAGAGCCGAAGTTCTACTTCAGCTAGATCAGACCTGCAAAGAAACTTCGTTTCACAGGCCTTTGTAAGAGATGTTCCCGGTAGGCTGTAAGAGCATTGTTCAGAGCGACTAGTTTCTTAGCTTCCCAGAGAGCTGGAAGCATGATGCTTTGGGGCCCATCTGCCCCTATGGAAAGATCGCAGCACTTTGTGCCTTTCAGCTCTAGGGCAATGCAGCACACCCCGAGCAGAAGTTCTACTTCAGCCAGATCAGGCCTGCAAAGAAACTGCGTTTCACAACCTTTGTAAGAGATGTTCCCGGTAGGCTGTTAGAGCACTGTGCAGAGCGAGTTGTTTCTTAGCTTCCCAGAGAGCTGGAAGCAAGATGCTTTGGGGCCCGTTAATTTTATACCCTGCTACTTTGCTGTAGTTGTTGATTATTTCTAATAGTTTTTCTGTGGATTCTTTGGGGTTTTCTATGTATAAGATCATGTCGTCTGCAAACAACGTGAGTTTTCCTTCTTCGTTACCTATTTGGATTCCTTTTATTTTTTTATTTCCTGCCGAATTGCTCTGGCCAGCACCTCCAGTACTATGTTGAATAGGAGTGGTGAAAGTGGGCACCCTTGTCTTGTTCCTGTCCTCAGAGGGATGGCTTTCAGCTTTTGTCCATTGAGTATGATGTTGGCTGTGGGTCTATCATATATGGCCTTTATTATGTTGAGGTTCTTTCCTTCTATACCCATTTTACTGAGGGTTTTTATCATAAATGGGTGTTGGATCTTGTCGAATGCTTTCTCTGCGTCTATTGAGATGATCATGTGGTTTTTGTTTTTCATTTTGTTGATGTAGTGTATCACGTTGATTGACTTGCGGGTGTTGAACCATCCCTGTGTCCCTGGTATAAATCCCACTTGATCATGGTGTATAATCTTTTTGATGTATTGCTGTAATCGGTTTGCCAAAATTTTGTTGAGGATTTTTGCATCTATGTTCATCAGTGATATCGGCCTGTAGTTCTCCTTCTTTGTGTTGTCCTTGTCAGGTTGGGGGATCAGAGTGATGTTGGCTTCATAGAATGTGTTAGGGAGTTCTCCATCTTTCTCAATTTTCTGGAACAGTTTGAGGAGAATAGGTACAAAGAACTCACACTGCTTAACAACAAAAAAACAAACAACCCGATCAAAAAATGGGCAGAGGACATGAACAGACATTTCTCCAAAGAAGATATGAATATGGCCAATAGACACATGAAAAGATGTTCATCATCGCTAATCATCAGGGAAATGCAAATCAAAACTACACTAAGATATCACCTTACCCCCGTTAGATTGGCAAAAACATCCAAAACCAAGAACGACAAATGTTGGAGAGGTTGTGGAGAAAGAGGAACCCTCATACACTGTTGGTGGGAATGCAAACTGGTACAGCCACTATGGAAAACAGTATGGAGATTTCTCAAAAAGTTAAAAATAGAAATACCCTATGACCCAGCCATCCCATTACTGGGTATCTATCCTAAGAACCTGATATCAGATATCTCAAGAGTCCGTTGCACCCCTATGTTCATCGCAGCATTATTTACAATAGCCAAGACGTGGAACCAGCCTACATGCCCAGAAACTGATGATTGGATAAAGAAGATGTGGTATATATACACAATGGAATACTACTCAGCCATAAAAAAAGACGACATTGGCCCATTCACAACAATGTCGATGGACCTCGAGGGCATTATGTTAAGCGAAATAAGTCAGTCAGAGAAAGACGAACTCTATATGACTCCACTCATAGGTGGAAATTAGTATATTGAGAAGGAGATCTGATCGGTGGTTACCAGCGAAAAGGGGGTGTGGGGGGGGGCACGGAGTGGGAAGTGGTGTTCCCACAACATGACTAACAAAAATGTACAACTGAAATTTCACAAGCTTGTAATCCATCATAACATTAATAAACAAAAAAAAAAAAAAAGATGCTTTGGGGCCCATCTGCCCCTATGGAAAGAACGCAGCACTTTGTGCCTTGCAGCTCTAGGGCAATGTAGCACACCCAGAGCAGAAGTTCTACTTCAGGTAGATCAGGCCCGCAAAGAAACTGCGTTTCACAGGCCTTTGTAAGAGATGTTCCCGGTAGGCTGTTAGAGCACTGTGCAGAGCGAGTTGTTTCTTAGCTTCCCAAAGAGCTGGAAGCAAGATGCTTTGGGGCCCTTCTCACCCTTTGGAAAGAAGGCAGCACTTTGTGCCTTACAGCTCTAGGGCAATGTAGCACACCCAGAGCAGAAGTTCTTCTTCAGCCAGATCAGGCCTGCAAAGAAACTGCGTTTCACAGGCCTTTGTAAGAGATGTTTCCGGTAGGCTGTTAGAGCACTGTGCAGAGCGAGTTGTTTCTTAGCTTCCCAAACAGCCGGATGCAAGATGCTTTGGGGCCCTTCTCACCCTTTGGAATGAAGTCAGCACTTTGTGCCTTGCAGCTATAGGGCAATGTAGCACACCCAGGGCAGAAGTTGTACTTCAGCCAGATCAGGCCTGCAAAGAAACTGCGTTTCACAGGCCTTTGTAAGAGATGTTCCCGGTAGGCTGTTAGAGCACTGTGCAGAGCGAGTTGTTTCCTAGCTTCCCAAAGAGCTGGAAGCAAGATTCTTTGGGGCCCTGCTCACCCTTGGGAAAGAAGGCGGCACTTTGTGCCTTGCAGCTCTAGGGCAATGTAGCACACCCAAAGCAGAAGTTCTACTTCAGCCAGATCAGACCTGCAAAGAAACTGCGTTTCACAGGCCTTTGTAAGAGATGTTCCCGGTGGGCTGTTAGAGCACTGTGCAGAGCGAGTTGTTTCTTAGCTTCCCAAGGAGCTGGAAGCAAGATGCTTTAGGGGCCATCTGCTCTTAAGGAAAGAAGGCATCACTTTGTGCCTTGCATCTCTAGGGCAATGTAGCACACCCAGAGCAGTTGTTCTACTTCTGCCAGGTCAGGCATGCAAAGAAACTGCGTTTCACAGGCCTTTGTAAGAGATGTTCCCGGTAGGCTGTAAGAGCACTGTTCAGAGCGACTAGTTTCTTAGCTTCCCAGAGAGCTGGAAGCATGATGCTTTGGGGCCCATCTGCCCCTATGGAAAGATCGCAGCACTTTGTGCCTTTCAGCTCTAGGGCAATGCAGCACACCCCGAGGAGAAGTTCTACTTCAGCCAGATCAGGCCTGCAAAGAAACTGCGTTTCACAACCTTTGTAAGAGATGTGCCCGGTAGGCTGTTAGAGCACTGTGCTGAGCGAGTTGTTTCTTAGCTTCCCAGAGAGCTGGAAGCAAGATGCTTTGGGGCCCGTTAATTTTATACCCTGCTACTTTGCTGTAGTTGATTATTTCTAATAGTTTTTCTGTGGATTCTTTGGGGTTATCTATGTATAAGATCATGTCGTCTGCAAACAACGTGAGTTTTACTTCTTCGTTACCTATTTGGATTCCTTTTATTTTTTTTTCCTGCCGAATTGCTCTGGCCAGCACCTCCAGTACTATGTTGAATAGGAGTGGTGAAAGTGGGCACCCTTGTCTTGTTCCTGTCCTCAGAGGGATGGCTTTCAGCTTTTGTCCATTGAGTATGCTGTTGGCTGTGGGTCTATCATATATGGCCTTTATTATGTTGAGGTAGTTTCCTTCTATACCCATTTTACTGAGGGTTTTTATCATAAATGGGTGTTGGATCTTGTCGAATGCTTCCTCTGCGTCTATTGAGATGATCCTGTGGTTTTTGTTTTTCATTTTGTTGATGTAGTGTATCACGTTGATTGACTTGCGGGTGTTGAACCATCCCTGTGTCCCTGGTATAAATCCCACTTGATCATGGTGTATAATCTTTTTGATGTATTGCTGTAATCGGTTTGCCAAAATTTTGTTGAGGATTTTTGCATCTATGTTCATCAGTGATATCGGCCTGTAGTTCTCCTTCTTTGTGTTGTCCTTGTCAGGTTGGGGGATCAGAGTGATGTTGGCTTCATAGAATGTGTTAGGGAGTTCTCCATCTTTCTCAATTTTCTGGAACAGTTTGAGGAGAATAGCTACAAAGAACTCACACTGCTTAACAACAAAAAAACAAACAACCCGATCAAAAAATGGGCAGAGGACATGAACAGACATTTCTCCAAAGAAGATATGAATATGGCCAATAGACACATGAAAAGATGTTCATCATCGCTAATCATCAGGGAAATGCAAATCAAAACTACACTAAGATATCACCTTACCCCCGTTAGATTGGCAAAAACATCCAAAACCAAGAACGACGAATGTTGGAGAGGTTGTGGAGAAAGAGGAACCCTCATACACTGTTGGTGGGAATGCAAACTGGTACAGCCACTATGGAAAACAGTATGGAGATTTCTCAAAAAGTTAAAAATAGAAATACCCTATGACCCAGCCATCCCATTAGTGGGTATCTATCCTAAGAACCTGATATCAGATATCTCAAGAGTCCGTTGCACCCCTATGTTCATCGCAGCATTATTTACAATAGCCAAGACGTGGAACCAGCCTACATGCCCAGAAACTGATGATTGGATAAAGAAGATGTGGTATATATACACAAAGGAATACTACTCAGCCAGAAAAAAAGACGACATTGGCCCCTTCACAACAATGTGGATGGACCTCGAGGGCATTATGTTAAGCGAAATAAGTCAGTCAGAGAAAGACGAACTCTATATGACTCCACTCATAGGTGGAAATTAGTATATTGAGAAGGAGATCTGATCGGTGGTTACCAGGGAAAAAGGGGGGTTGGGGGTGGGCACGGAGTGGGAAGTGGTGTTCCCACAACATGACTAACAAAAATGTACAACTGAAATTTCACAAGGATGTAATCCATCATAACATTAATGAACAAAAAAAAAAATAAAGATGCTTTGGGGCCCATCTGCCCCTATGAAAAGAACGCAGCACTTTGTGCCTTGCAGCTCTATGGCAATGTAGCACACCCAGAGCAGAAGTTCTACTTCAGCCAGATCAGGCCCGCAAAGAAACTGCGTTTCACAGGCCTTTGTAAGAGATGTTCCCGGTAGGCTGATAGAGCACTGTGCAGAGCGAGTTGTTTCTTAGCTTCCCAAAGACCTGGAAGCAAGATGCTTTGGGGCCCTTCTCACCCTTTGGAAAGAAGGCAGCACTTTGTGCCTTACAGCTCTAGGGCAATGTAGCACACCCAGAGCAGAAGTTCTTCTTCAGCCAGATCAGGCCTGCAAAGAAACTGCGTTTCACAGGCCTTTGTAAGAGATGTTCCCGGTAGGCTGTTAGAGCACTGTGCAGAGCGAGTTGTTTCTTAGCTTCCCAAACAGCCGGATGCAAGATGCTTTGGGGCCCTTCTCACCCTTTGGAAAGAAGTCAGCACTTTGTGCCTTGCAGCTATAGGGCAATGTAGCACACCCAGGGCAGAAGTTGTACTTCAGCCAGATCAGGCCTGCAAAGAAACTGCGTTTCACAGGCCTTTGTAAGAGATGTTCCCGGTAGGCTGTTAGAGCACTGTGCAGAGCGAGTTGTTTCCTAGCTTCCCAAAGAGCTGGAAGCAAGATGCTTTGGGGCCCTTCTCACCCTTGGGAAAGAAGGCAGCACTTTGTGCCTTGCAGCTCTAGGGCAATGTAGCACACCCAAAGCAGAAGTTCTACTTCAGCCAGATCAGACCTGCAAAGAAACTGGTTTCACAGGCCTTTGTAAGAGATGTTCCCGGTAGGCTGTTAGAGCACTGTGCAGAGCGAGTTGTTTCTTAGCTTCCCAAGGAGCTGGAAGCAAGATGCTTTAGGGGCCATCTGCTCTTAAGGAAAGAAGGCATCACTTTGTGCCTTGCATCTCTAGGGCAATGTAGCACACCCAGAGCAGTTGTTCTACTTCTGCCAGGTCAGGCATGCAAAGAAACTGCGTTTCACAGGCCTTTGTAAGAGATGTTCCCGGTAGGCTGTTAGAGCACTGTGCAGAGCGAGTTGTTTCTTAGCTTCCCAAAGAGCTGGAAGCAAGATGCTTTGGGGCCCTTCTCACCCTTTGGAAAGAAGGCAGCACTTTGTGCCTTACAGCTCTAGGGCAATGTAGCACACCCAGAGCAGAAGTTCTTCTTCAGCCAGATCAGGCCTGCAAAGAAACTGCGTTTCACAGGCCTTTGTAAGAGATGTTTCCGGTAGGCTGTTAGAGCACTGTGCAGAGCGAGTTGTTTCTTAGCTTCCCAAACAGCCGGATGCAAGATGCTTTGGGGCCCTTCTCACCCTTTGGAAAGAAGTCAGCACTTTGTGCCTTGCAGCTATAGGGCAATGTAGCACACCCAGGGCAGAAGTTGTACTTCAGCCAGATCAGGCCTGCAAAGAAACTGCGTTTCACAGGCCTTTGTAAGAGATGTTCCCGGTAGGCTGTAAGAGCACTGTGCAGAGCGAGTTGTTTCCTAGCTTCCCAAAGAGCTGGAAGCAAGATGCTTTGGGGCCCTGCTCACCCTTGGGAAAGAAGGCAGCACTTTGTGCCTTGCAGCTCTAGGGCAATGTAGCACACCCAAAGCAGAAGTTCTACTTCAGCCAGATCAGACCTGCAAAGAAACTGCGTTTCACAGGCCTTTGTAAGAGATGTTCCCGGTGGGCTGTTAGAGCACTGTGCAGAGCGAGTTGTTTCTTAGCTTCCCAAGGAGCTGGAAGCAAGATGCATTAGGGGCCATCTGCTCTTAAGGAAAGAATGCATCACTTTGTGCCTTGCATCTCTAGGGCAATGTAGCACACCCAGAGCAGATGTTCTACTTCTGCCAGGTCAGGCCTGCAAAGAAACTGCGTTTCACAGGCCTTTGTAAGAGATGTTCCCGGTAGGCTGTTAGAGCACTGTGCAGAGCGAGTTGTTTCTTAGCTTCCCAAACAGCCGGAAGCAAGATGCTTTGGGGCCCTTCTCACCCTTTGGAAAGAAGTCAGCACTTTGTGCCTTGCAGCTCTAGGGCAATGTAGCACACCCAGAGCAGAAGTTGTACTTCAGCCAGATCAGGCCTGCAAAGAAACTGCGTTTCACAGGCCTTTGTAAGAGATGTTCCCGGTAGGCTGTAAGAGCACTGTGCAGAGCGACTAGTTTCTTAGCTTCCCAGAGAGCTGGAAGCAAGATGCTTTGGGGCCCATCTGCCCCTATGGAAAGAACGCAGCACTTTGTGCCTTGCAGCTCTAGGGCAATGCAGCACACCCCGAGCAGAAGTTCTACTTCAGCCAGATCAGGCCTGCAAAGAAACTGCGTTTCACAGGCCTTTGTAAGAGATGTTCCCGGTAGGCTGTTGGAGCACTGTGCAGAGCGAGTTGTTTCTTAGCTTCCCAGAGAGCTCTAAGCAAGATGCTTTGGGGCCCGTTAACTTTATACCCTGCTACTTTGCTGTAGTTGTTGATTATTTCTAATAGTTTTTCTGTGGATTCTTTGGGGTTTTCTATGTATAAGATCATGTCGTCTGCAAACAACGCGAGTTTTACTTCTTCGTTACCTATTTGGACTCCTTTTATTTATTTTTCCTGCCGAATTGCTCTGGCCAGCACCTCCAGTACTATGTTGAATAGGAGTGGTGAAAGTGGGCACCCTTGTCTTGTTCCTGTCCTCAGAGGGATGGCTTTCAGCTTTTGTCCATTGAGTATGCTGTTGGCTGTGGGTCTATCATATATGGCCTTTATTATGTTGAGGTACTTTCCTTCTATACCCATTTTACTGAGGGTTTTTATCATAAATGGGTGTTGGATCTTGTCGAATGCTTTCTCTGCGTCTATTGAGATGATCATGTGGTTTTTGTTTTTCATTTTGTTGATGTAGTGTATCACGTTGATTGACTTGCGGGTGTTGAACCATCCCTGTGTCCCTGGTATAAATCCCACTTGATCATGGTGTATAATCTTTTTGATGTATTGCTGTAATCGGTTTGCCAAAATTTTGTTGAGGATTTTTGCATCTATGTTCATCAGTGATATCGGCCTGTAGTTCTCCTTCTTTGTGTTGTCCTTGTCAGGTTGGGGGATCAGAGTGATGTTGGCTTCATAGAATGTGTTAGGGAGTTCTCCATCTTTCTCAATTTTCTGGAACAGTTTGAGGAGAATAGGTACAAAGAACTCACACTGCTTAACAACAAAAAAACAAACAACCCGATCAAAAAATGGGCAGAGGACATGAACAGACATTTCTCCAAAGAAGATATGAATATGGCCAATAGACACATGAAAAGATGTTCATCATCGCTAATCATCAGGGAAATGCAAATCAAAACTACACTAAGATATCACCTTACCCCCGTTAGATTGGCAAAAACATCCAAAACCAAGAACGACGAATGTTGGAGAGGTTGTGGAGAAAGAGGAACCCTCATACACTGTTGGTGGGAATGCAAACTGGTACAGCCACTATGGAAAACAGTATGGAGATTTCTCAAAAAGTTAAAAATAGAAATACCCTATGACCCAGCCATCCCATTAGTGGGTATCTATCCTAAGAACCTGATATCAGATATCTCAAGAGTCCGTTGCACCCCTATGTTCATCGCAGCATTATTTACAATAGCCAAGACGTGGAACCAGCCTACATGCCCAGAAACTGATGATTGGATAAAGAAGATGTGGTATATATACACAAAGGAATACTACTCAGCCAGAAAAAAAGACGACATTGGCCCCTTCACAAGAATGTGGATGGACCTCGAGGGCATTATGTTAAGCGAAATAAGTCAGTCAGAGAAAGACGAACTCTATATGACTCCACTCATAGGTGGAAATTAGTATATTGAGAAGGAGATCTGATCGGTGGTTACCAGGGAAAAGGGGGGGTGGGGGGAGGGCACGGAGTGGGAAGTGGTGTTCCCACAACATGACTAACAAAAATGTACAACTGAAATTTCACAAGGATGTAATCCATCATAACATTAATGAACAAAAAAAAAAAATAAAGATGCTTTGGGGCCCATCTGCCCCTATGAAAAGAACGCAGCACTTTGTGCCTTGCAGCTCTATGGCAATGTAGCACACCCAGAGCAGAAGTTCTACTTCAGCCAGATCAGGCCCGCAAAGAAACTGCGTTTCACAGGCCTTTGTAAGAGATGTTCCCGGTAGGCTGATAGAGCACTGTGCAGAGCGAGTTGTTTCTTAGCTTCCCAAAGACCTGGAAGCAAGATGCTTTGGGGCCCTTCTCACCCTTTGGAAAGAAGGCAGCACTTTGTGCCTTACAGCTCTAGGGCAATGTAGCACACCCAGAGCAGAAGTTCTTCTTCAGCCAGATCAGGCCTGCAAAGAAACTGCGTTTCACAGGCCTTTGTAAGAGATGTTCCCGGTAGGCTGTTAGAGCACTGTGCAGAGCGAGTTGTTTCTTAGCTTCCCAAACAGCCGGATGCAAGATGCTTTGGGGCCCTTCTCACCCTTTGGAAAGAAGTCAGCACTTTGTGCCTTGCAGCTATAGGGCAATGTAGCACACCCAGGGCAGAAGTTGTACTTCAGCCAGATCAGGCCTGCAAAGAAACTGCGTTTCACAGGCCTTTGTAAGAGATGTTCCCGGTAGGCTGTTAGAGCACTGTGCAGAGCGAGTTGTTTCCTAGCTTCCCAAAGAGCTGGAAGCAAGATGCTTTGGGGCCCTTCTCACCCTTGGGAAAGAAGGCAGCACTTTGTGCCTTGCAGCTCTAGGGCAATGTAGCACACCCAAAGCAGAAGTTCTACTTCAGCCAGATCAGACCTGCAAAGAAACTGGTTTCACAGGCCTTTGTAAGAGATGTTCCCGGTAGGCTGTTAGAGCACTGTGCAGAGCGAGTTGTTTCTTAGCTTCCCAAGGAGCTGGAAGCAAGACGCTTTAGGGGCCATCTGCTCTTAAGGAAAGAAGGCATCACTTTGTGCCTTGCATCTCTAGGGCAATGTAGCACACCCAGAGCAGTTGTTCTACTTCTGCCAGGTCAGGCATGCAAAGAAACTGCGTTTCACAGGCCTTTGTAAGAGATGTTCCCGGTAGGCTGTTAGAGCACTGTGCAGAGCGAGTTGTTTCTTAGCTTCCCAAAGAGCTGGAAGCAAGATGCTTTGGGGCCCTTCTCACCCTTTGGAAAGAAGGCAGCACTTTGTGCCTTACAGCTCTAGGGCAATGTAGCACACCCAGAGCAGAAGTTCTTCTTCAGCCAGATCAGGCCTGCAAAGAAACTGCGTTTCACAGGCCTTTGTAAGAGATGTATCCGGTAGGCTGTTAGAGCACTGTGCAGAGCGAGTTGTTTCTTAGCTTCCCAAACAGCCGGATGCAAGATGCTTTGGGGCCCTTCTCACCCTTTGGAAAGAAGTCAGCACTTTGTGCCTTGCAGCTATAGGGCAATGTAGCACACCCAGGGCAGAAGTTGTACTTCAGCCAGATCAGGCCTGCAAAGAAACTGCGTTTCACAGGCCTTTGTAAGAGATGTTCCCGGTAGGCTGTAAGAGCACTGTGCAGAGCGAGTTGTTTCCTAGCTTCCCAAAGAGCTGGAAGCAAGATGCTTTGGGGCCCTGCTCACCCTTGGGAAAGAAGGCAGCACTTTGTGCCTTGCAGCTCTAGGGCAATGTAGCACACCCAAAGCAGAAGTTCTACTTCAGCCAGATCAGACCTGCAAAGAAACTGCGTTTCACAGGCCTTTGTAAGAGATGTTCCCGGTGGGCTGTTAGAGCACTGTGCAGAGCGAGTTGTTTCTTAGCTTCCCAAGGAGCTGGAAGCAAGATGCTTTAGGGGCCATCTGCTCTTAAGGAAAGAATGCATCACTTTGTGCCTTGCATCTCTAGGGCAATGTAGCACACCCAGAGCAGTTGTTCTACTTCTGCCAGGTCAGGCATGCAAAGAAACTGCGTTTCACAGGCCTTTGTAAGAGATGTTCCCGGTAGGCTGTTAGAGCACTGTGCAGAGCTACTTGTTTCTTAGCTTCCCAAAGAGCTGGAAGCAAGATGCTTTGGGGCCCTCTCACCCTTTTCAAAGAAGGCAGCACTTTGTGACTTGCCGCTCTAGGGCAATGTAGCACACCCAGAGCCGAAGTTCTACTTCAGCTAGATCAGACCTGCAAAGAAACTTCGTTTCACAGGCCTTTGTAAGAGATGTTCCCGGTAGGCTGTAAGAGCATTGTTCAGAGCGACTAGTTTCTTAGCTTCCCAGAGAGCTGGAAGCATGATGCTTTGGGGCCCATCTGCCCCTATGGAAAGATCGCAGCACTTTGTGCCTTTCAGCTCTAGGGCAATGCAGCACACCCCGAGCAGAAGTTCTACTTCAGCCAGATCAGGCCTGCAAAGAAACTGCGTTTCACAACCTTTGTAAGAGATGTTCCCGGTAGGCTGTTAGAGCACTGTGCAGAGCGAGTTGTTTCTTAGCTTCCCAGAGAGCTGGAAGCAAGATGCTTTGGGGCCCGTTAATTTTATACCCTGCTACTTTGCTGTAGTTGTTGATTATTTCTAATAGTTTTTCTGTGGATTCTTTGGGGTTTTCTATGTATAAGATCATGTCGTCTGCAAACAACGTGAGTTTTCCTTCTTCGTTACCTATTTGGATTCCTTTTATTTTTTTATTTCCTGCCGAATTGCTCTGGCCAGCACCTCCAGTACTATGTTGAATAGGAGTGGTGAAAGTGGGCACCCTTGTCTTGTTCCTGTCCTCAGAGGGATGGCTTTCAGCTTTTGTCCATTGAGTATGATGTTGGCTGTGGGTCTATCATATATGGCCTTTATTATGTTGAGGTTCTTTCCTTCTATACCCATTTTACTGAGGGTTTTTATCATAAATGGGTGTTGGATCTTGTCGAATGCTTTCTCTGCGTCTATTGAGATGATCATGTGGTTTTTGTTTTTCATTTTGTTGATGTAGTGTATCACGTTGATTGACTTGCGGGTGTTGAACCATCCCTGTGTCCCTGGTATAAATCCCACTTGATCATGGTGTATAATCTTTTTGATGTATTGCTGTAATCGGTTTGCCAAAATTTTGTTGAGGATTTTTGCATCTATGTTCATCAGTGATATCGGCCTGTAGTTCTCCTTCTTTGTGTTGTCCTTGTCAGGTTGGGGGATCAGAGTGATGTTGGCTTCATAGAATGTGTTAGGGAGTTCTCCATCTTTCTCAATTTTCTGGAACAGTTTGAGGAGAATAGGTACAAAGAACTCACACTGCTTAACAACAAAAAAACAAACAACCCGATCAAAAAATGGGCAGAGGACATGAACAGACATTTCTCCAAAGAAGATATGAATATGGCCAATAGACACATGAAAAGATGTTCATCATCGCTAATCATCAGGGAAATGCAAATCAAAACTACACTAAGATATCACCTTACCCCCGTTAGATTGGCAAAAACATCCAAAACCAAGAACGACAAATGTTGGAGAGGTTGTGGAGAAAGAGGAACCCTCATACACTGTTGGTGGGAATGCAAACTGGTACAGCCACTATGGAAAACAGTATGGAGATTTCTCAAAAAGTTAAAAATAGAAATACCCTATGACCCAGCCATCCCATTACTGGGTATCTATCCTAAGAACCTGATATCAGATATCTCAAGAGTCCGTTGCACCCCTATGTTCATCGCAGCATTATTTACAATAGCCAAGACGTGGAACCAGCCTACATGCCCAGAAACTGATGATTGGATAAAGAAGATGTGGTATATATACACAATGGAATACTACTCAGCCATAAAAAAAGACGACATTGGCCCATTCACAACAATGTCGATGGACCTCGAGGGCATTATGTTAAGCGAAATAAGTCAGTCAGAGAAAGACGAACTCTATATGACTCCACTCATAGGTGGAAATTAGTATATTGAGAAGGAGATCTGATCGGTGGTTACCAGGGAAAAGGGGGGGTGGGGGGGGGCACGGAGTGGGAAGTGGTGTTCCCACAACATGACTAACAAAAATGTACAACTGAAATTTCACAAGCTTGTAATCCATCATAACATTAATAAACAAAAAAAAAAAAAAAAGATGCTTTGGGGCCCATCTGCCCCTATGGAAAGAACGCAGCACTTTGTGCCTTGCAGCTCTAGGGCAATGTAGCACACCCAGAGCAGAAGTTCTACTTCAGGTAGATCAGGCCCGCAAAGAAACTGCGTTTCACAGGCCTTTGTAAGAGATGTTCCCGGTAGGCTGTTAGAGCACTGTGCAGAGCGAGTTGTTTCTTAGCTTCCCAAAGAGCTGGAAGCAAGATGCTTTGGGGCCCTTCTCACCCTTTGGAAAGAAGGCAGCACTTTGTGCCTTACAGCTCTAGGGCAATGTAGCACACCCAGAGCAGAAGTTCTTCTTCAGCCAGATCAGGCCTGCAAAGAAACTGCGTTTCACAGGCCTTTGTAAGAGATGTTCCCGGTAGGCTGTTAGAGCACTGTGCAGAGCGAGTTGTTTCTTAGCTTCCCAAACAGCCGGATGCAAGATGCTTTGGGGCCCTTCTCACCCTTTGGAATGAAGTCAGCACTTTGTGCCTTGCAGCTATAGGGCAATGTAGCACACCCAGGGCAGAAGTTGTACTTCAGCCAGATCAGGCCTGCAAAGAAACTGCGTTTCACAGGCCTTTGTAAGAGATGTCCCCGGTAGGCTGTTAGAGCACTGTGCAGAGCGAGTTGTTTCCTAGCTTCCCAAAGAGCTGGAAGCAAGATTCTTTGGGGCCCTGCTCACCCTTGGGAAAGAAGGCGGCACTTTGTGCCTTGCAGCTCTAGGGCAATGTAGCACACCCAAAGCAGAAGTTCTACTTCAGCCAGATCAGACCTGCAAAGAAACTGCGTTTCACAGGCCTTTGTAAGAGATGTTCCCGGTGGGCTGTTAGAGCACTGTGCAGAGCGAGTTGTTTCTTAGCTTCCCAAGGAGCTGGAAGCAAGATGCTTTAGGGGCCATCTGCTCTTAAGGAAAGAAGGCATCACTTTGTGCCTTGCATCTCTAGGGCAATGTAGCACACCCAGAGCAGTTGTTCTACTTCTGCCAGGTCAGGCATGCAAAGAAACTGCGTTTCACAGGCCTTTGTAAGAGATGTTCCCGGTAGGCTGTAAGAGCACTGTTCAGAGCGACTAGTTTCTTAGCTTCCCAGAGAGCTGGAAGCATGATGCTTTGGGGCCCATCTGCCCCTATGGAAAGATCGCAGCACTTTGTGCCTTTCAGCTCTAGGGCAATGCAGCACACCCCGAGGAGAAGTTCTACTTCAGCCAGATCAGGCCTGCAAAGAAACTGCGTTTCACAACCTTTGTAAGAGATGTTCCCGGTAGGCTGTTAGAGCACTGTGCTGAGCGAGTTGTTTCTTAGCTTCCCAGAGAGCTGGAAGCAAGATGCTTTGGGGCCCGTTAATTTTATACCCTGCTACTTTGCTGTAGTTGTTGATTATTTCTAATAGTTTTTCTGTGGATTCTTTGGGGTTATCTATGTATAAGATCATGTCGTCTGCAAACAACGTGAGTTTTACTTCTTCGTTACCTATTTGGATTCCTTTTATTTTTTTTTCCTGCCGAATTGCTCTGGCCAGCACCTCCAGTACTATGTTGAATAGGAGTGGTGAAAGTGGGCACCCTTGTCTTGTTCCTGTCCTCAGAGGGATGGCTTTCAGCTTTTGTCTATTGAGTATGCTGTTGGCTGTGGGTCTATCATATATGGCCTTTATTATGTTGAGGTACTTTCCTTCTATACCCATTTTACTGAGGGTTTTTATCATAAATGGGTGTTGGATCTTGTCGAATGCTTTCTCTGCGTCTATTGAGATGATCATGTGGTTTTTGTTTTTCATTTTGTTGATGTAGTGTATCACGTTGATTGACTTGCGGGTGTTGAAACATCCCTGTGTCCCTGGTATAAATCCCACTTGATCATGGTGTATAATCTTTTTGATGTATTGCTGTAATCGGTTTGCCAAAATTTTGTTGAGGATTTTTGCATCTATGTTCATCAGTGATATCGGCCTGTAGTTCTCCTTCTTTGTGTTGTCCTTGTCAGGTTGGGGGATCAGAGTGATGTTGGCTTCATAGAATGTGTTAGGGAGTTCTCCATCTTTCTCAATTTTCTGGAACAGTTTGAGGAGAATAGGTACAAAGAACTCACACTGCTTAACAACAAAAAAACAAACAACCCGATCAAAAAATGGGCAGAGGACATGAACAGACATTTCTCAAAAGAAGATATGAATATGGCCAATAGACACATGAAAAGATGTTCATCATCGCTAATCATCAGGGAAATGCAAATCAAAACTACACTAAGATATCACCTTACCCTCGTTAGATTGGCAAAAACATCCAAAACCAAGAACGACAAATGTTGGAGAGGTTGTGGAGAAAGAGGAACCCTCATACACTGTTGGTGGGAATGCAAACTGGTACAGCCACTATGGAAAACAGTATGGAGATTTCTCAAAAAGTTAAAAATAGAAATACCCTATGACCCAGCCATCCCATTACTGGGTATCTATCCTAAGAACCTGATATCAGATATCTCAAGAGTCCGTTGCACCCCTATGTTCATCGCAGCATTATTTACAATAGCCAAGACGTGGAACCAGCCTACATGCCCAGAAACTGATGATTGGATAAAGAAGATGTGGTATATATACACAATGGAATACTACTCAGCCATAAAAAAAGACGACATTGGCCCATTCACAACAATGTCGATGGACCTCGAGGGCATTATGTTAAGCGAAATAAGTCAGTCAGAGAAAGACGAACTCTATATGACTCCACTCATAGGTGGAAATTAGTATATTGAGAAGGAGATCTGATCGGTGGTTACCAGGGAAAAGGGGGGGTGGGGGGAGGGCACGGAGTGGGAAGTGGTGTTCCCACAACATGACTAACAAAAATGTACAACTGAAATTTCACAAGCTTGTAATCCATCATAACATTAATAAACAAAAAAAAAAAAAAAGATGCTTTGGGGCCCATCTGCCCCTATGGAAAGAACGCAGCACTTTGTGCCTTGCAGCTCTAGGGCAATGTAGCACACCCAGAGCAGAAGTTCTACTTCAGCCAGATCAGGCCCGCAAAGAAACTGCGTTTCACAGGCCTTTGTAAGAGATGTTCCCGGTAGGCTGATAGAGCACTGTGCAGAGCGAGTTGTTTCTTAGCTTCCCAAAGAGCTGGAAGCAAGATGCTTTGGGGCCCTTCTCACCCTTTGGAAAGAAGGCAGCACTTTGTGCCTTACAGCTCTAGGGCAATGTAGCACACCCAGAGCAGAAGTTCTTCTTCAGCCAGATCAGGCCTGCAAAGAAACTGCGTTTCACAGGCCTTTGTAAGAGATGTTCCCGGTAGGCTGTTAGAGCACTGTGCAGAGCGAGTTGTTTCTTAGCTTCCCAAACAGCCGGAAGCAAGATGCTTTGGGGCCCTTCTCACCCTTTGCAAAGAAGTCAGCACTTTGTGCCTTGCAGCTATAGGGCAATGTAGCACACCCAGGGCTGAAGTTGTACTTCAGCCAGATCAGGCCTGCAAAGAAACTGCGTTTCACAGGCCTTTGTAAGAGATGTTCCCGGTAAGCTGTTAGAGCACTGTGCAGAGCGAGTTGTTTCCTAGCTTCCCAAAGAGCTGGAAGCAAGATGCTTTGGGGCCCTTCTCACCCTTGGGAAAGAAGGCAGCACTTTGTGCCTTGCAGCTCTAGGGCAATGTAGCACACCCAAAGCAGAAGTTCTACTTCAGCCAGATCAGACCTGCAAAGAAACTGCGTTTCACAGGCCTTTGTAAGAGATGTTCCCTGTAGGCTGTTAGAGCACTGTGCAGAGCGAGTTGTTTCTTAGCTTCCCAAGGAGCTGGAAGCAAGATGCTTTAGGGGCCATCTGCTCTTAAGGAAAGAAGGCAGCACTTTGTGCCTTGCATCTCTAGGGCAATGTAGCACACCCAGAGCAGTTGTTCTACTTCTGCCAGGTCAGGCATGCAAAGAAACTGCGTTTCACAGGCCTTTGTAAGAGATGTTCCCGGTAGGCTGTTAGAGCACTGTGCAGAGCGACTTGTTTCTTAGCTTCCCAAAGAGCTGGAAGCAAGATGCTTTGGGGCCCTCTCACCCTTTGGAATGAAGGCAGCACTTTGTGACTTGCAGCTCTAGGGCAATGTAGCACACCCAGAGCCGAAGTTCTACTTCAGCTAGATCAGACCTGCAAAGAAACTTCGTTTCACAGGCCTTTGTAAGAGATGTTCCCGGTAGGCTGTAAGAGCACTGTTCAGAGCGACTAGTTTCTTAGCTTCCCAGAGAGCTGGAAGCATGATGCTTTGGGGCCCATCTGCCCCTATGGAAAGATCGCAGCACTTTGTGCCTTTCAGCTCTAGGGCAATGCAGCACACCCCGAGCAGAAGTTCTACTTCAGCCAGATCAGGCCTGCAAAGAAACTGCGTTTCACAACCTTTGTAAGAGATGTTCCCGGTAGGCTGTTAGAGCACTGTGCAGAGCGAGTTGTTTCTTAGCTTCCCAGAGAGCTGGAAGCAAGATGCTTTGGGGCCCGTTAATTTTATACCCTGCTACTTTGCTGTAGTTGTTGATTATTTCTAATAGTTTTTCTGTGGATTCTTTGGGGTTATCTATGTATAAGATCATGTCGTCTGCAAACAACGTGAGTTTTACTTCTTCGTTACCTATTTGGATTCCTTTTATTTTTTTTTCCTGTCGAATTGCTCTGGCCAGCACCTCCAGTACTATGTTGTATAGGAGTGGTGAAAGTGGGCACCCTTGTCTTGTTCCTGTCCTCAGAGGGATGGCTTTCAGCTTTTGTCCATTGAGTATGCTGTTGGCTGTGGGTCTATCATATATGGCCTTTATTATGTTGAGGTACTTTCCTTCTATACCCATTTTACTGAGGGTTTTTATCATAAATGGGTGTTGGATCTTGTCGAATGCTTTCTCTGCGTCTATTGAGATGATCATGTGGTTTTTGTTTTTCATTTTGTTGATGTAGTGTATCACGTTGATTGACTTGCGGGTGTTGAACCATCCCTGTGTCCCTGGTATAAATCCCACTTGATCATGGTGTATAATCTTTTTGATGTATTGCTGTAATCGGTTTGCCAAAATTTTGTTGAGGATTTTTGCATCTATGTTCATCAGTGATATCGGCCTGTAGTTCTCCTTCTTTGTGTTGTCCTTGTCAGGTTGGGGGATCAGAGTGATGTTGGCTTCATAGAATGTGTTAGGGAGTTCTCCATCTTTCTCAATTTTCTGGAACAGTTTGAGGAGAATAGGTACAAAGAACTCACACTGCTTAACAACAAAAAAACAAACAACCCGATCAAAAAATGGGCAGAGGACATGAACAGACATTTCTCCAAAGAAGATATGAATATGGCCAATAGACACATGAAAAGATGTTCATCATCGCTAATCATCAGGGAAATGCAAATCAAAACTACACTAAGATATCACCTTACCCTCGTTAGATTGGCAAAAACATCCAAAACCAAGAACGACAAATGTTGGAGAGGTTGTGGAGAAAGAGGAACCCTCATACACTGTTGGTGGGAATGCAAAGTGGTACAGCCACTATGGAAAACAGTATGGAGATTTCTCAAAAAGTTAAAAATAGAAATACCCTATGACCCAGCCATCCCATTACTGGGTATCTATCCTAAGAACCTGATATCAGATATCTCAAGAGTCCGTTGCACCCCTATGTTCATCGCAGCATTATTTACAATAGCCAAGACGTGGAACCAGCCTACATGCCCAGAAACTGATGATTGGATAAAGAAGATGTGGTATATATACACAATGGAATACTACTCAGCCATAAAAAAAGACGACATTGGCCCATTCACAACAATGTCGATGGACCTCGAGGGCATTATGTTAAGCGAAATAAGTCAGTCAGAGAAAGACGAACTCTATATGACTCCACTCATAGGTGGAAATTAGTATATTGAGAAGGAGATCTGATCGGTGGTTACCAGGGAAAAGGGGGGGTGGGGGGAGGGCACGGAGTGGGAAGTGGTGTTCCCACAACATGACTAACAAAAATGTACAACTGAAATTTCACAAGCTTGTAATCCATCATAACATTAATAAACAAAAAAAAAAAAAGATGCTTTGGGGCCCATCTGCCCCTATGGAAAGAACGCAGCACTTTGTGCCTTGCAGCTCTAGGGCAATGTAGCACACCCAGAGCAGAAGTTCTACTTCAGCCAGATCAGGCCCGCAAAGAAACTGCGTTTCACAGGCCTTTGTAAGAGATGTTCCCGGTAGGCTGATAGAGCACTGTGCAGAGCGAGTTGTTTCTTAGCTTCCCAAAGAGCTGGAAGCAAGATGCTTTGGGGCCCTTCTCACCCTTTGGAAAGAAGGCAGCACTTTGTGCCTTACAGCTCTAGGGCAATGTAGCACACCCAGAGCAGAAGTTCTTCTTCAGCCAGATCAGGCCTGCAAAGAAACTGCGTTTCACAGGCCTTTGTAAGAGATGTTCCCGGTAGGCTGTTAGAGCACTGTGCAGAGCGAGTTGTTTCTTAGCTTCCCAAACAGCCGGAAGCAAGATGCTTTGGGGCCCTTCTCACCCTTTGCAAAGAAGTCAGCACTTTGTGCCTTGCAGCTATAGGGCAATGTAGCACACCCAGGGCTGAAGTTGTACTTCAGCCAGATCAGGCCTGCAAAGAAACTGCGTTTCACAGGCCTTTGTAAGAGATGTTCCCGGTAAGCTGTTAGAGCACTGTGCAGAGCGAGTTGTTTCCTAGCTTCCCAAAGAGCTGGAAGCAAGATGCTTTGGGGCCCTTCTCACCCTTGGGAAAGAAGGCAGCACTTTGTGCCTTGCAGCTCTAGGGCAATGTAGCACACCCAAAGCAGAAGTTCTACTTCAGCCAGATCAGACCTGCAAAGAAACTGCGTTTCACAGGCCTTTGTAAGAGATGTTCCCTGTAGGCTGTTAGAGCACTGTGCAGAGCGAGTTGTTTCTTAGCTTCCCAAGGAGCTGGAAGCAAGATGCTTTAGGGGCCATCTGCTCTTAAGGAAAGAAGGCAGCACTTTGTGCCTTGCATCTCTAGGGCAATGTAGCACACCCAGAGCAGTTGTTCTACTTCTGCCAGGTCAGGCATGCAAAGAAACTGCGTTTCACAGGCCTTTGTAAGAGATGTTCCCGGTAGGCTGTTAGAGCACTGTGCAGAGCGACTTGTTTCTTAGCTTCCCAAAGAGCTGGAAGCAAGATGCTTTGGGGCCCTCTCACCCTTTGGAATGAAGGCAGCACTTTGTGACTTGCAGCTCTAGGGCAATGTAGCACACCCAGAGCCGAAGTTCTACTTCAGCTAGATCAGACCTGCAAAGAAACTTCGTTTCACAGGCCTTTGTAAGAGATGTTCCCGGTAGGCTGTAAGAGCACTGTTCAGAGCGACTAGTTTCTTAGCTTCCCAGAGAGCTGGAAGCATGATGCTTTGGGGCCCATCTGCCCCTATGGAAAGATCGCAGCACTTTGTGCCTTTCAGCTCTAGGGCAATGCAGCACACCCCGAGCAGAAGTTCTACTTCAGCCAGATCAGGCCTGCAAAGAAACTGCGTTTCACAACCTTTGTAAGAGATGTTCCCGGTAGGCTGTTAGAGCACTGTGCAGAGCGAGTTGTTTCTTAGCTTCCCAGAGAGCTGGAAGCAAGATGCTTTGGGGCCCGTTAATTTTATACCCTGCTACTTTGCTGTAGTTGTTGATTATTTCTAATAGTTTTTCTGTGGATTCTTTGGGGTTATCTATGTATAAGATCATGTCGTCTGCAAACAACGTGAGTTTTACTTCTTCGTTACCTATTTGGATTCCTTTTATTTTATTTTCCTGCCGAATTGCTCTGGCCAGCACCTCCAGTACTATGTTGAATAGGAGTGGTGAAAGTGGGCACCCTTGTCTTGTTCCTGTCCTCAGAGGGATGGCTTTCAGCTTTTGTCCATTGAGTATGCTGTTGGCTGTGGGTCTATCATATATGGCCTTTATTATGTTGAGGTACTTTACTTCTATACCCATTTTACTCAGGGTTTTTATCATAAATGGGTGTTGGATCTTGTCGAATGCTTTCTCTGCGTCTATTGAGATGATCATGTGGTTTTTGTTTTTCATTTTGTTGATGTAGTGTATCACGTTGATTGACTTGCGGGTGTTGAACCATCCCTGTGTCCCTGGTATAAATCCCACTTGATCATGGTGTATAATCTTTTTGATGTATTGCTGTAATCGGTTTGCCAAAATTTTGTTGAGGATTTTTGCATCTATGTTCATCAGTGATATCGGCCTGTAGTTCTCCTTCTTTGTGTTGTCCTTGTCAGGTTGGGGGATCAGAGTGATGTTGGCTTCATAGAATGTGTTAGGGAGTTCTCCATCTTTCTCAATTTTCTGGAACAGTTTGAGGAGAATAGGTACAAAGAACTCACACTGCTTAACAACAAAAAAACAAACAACCCGATCAAAAAATGGGCAGAGGACATGAACAGACATTTCTCAAAAGAAGATATGAATATGGCCAATAGACACATGAAAAGATGTTCATCATCGCTAATCATCAGGGAAATGCAAATCAAAACTACACTAAGATATCACCTTACCCCCGTTAGATTGGCAAAAACATCCAAAACCAAGAACGACGAATGTTGGAGAGGTTGTGGAGAAAGAGGAACCCTCATACACTGTTGGTGGGAATGCAAACTGGTACAGCCACTATGGAAAACAGTATGGAGATTTCTCAAAAAGTTAAAAATAGAAATACCCTATGACCCAGCCATCCCATTACTGGGTATCTATCCTAAGAACCTGATATCAGATATCTCAAGAGTCCGTTGCACCCCTATGTTCATCGCAGCATTATTTACAATAGCCAAGACGTGGAACCAGCCTACATGCCCAGAAACTGATGATTGGATAAAGAAGATGTGGTATATATACACAATGGAATACTACTCAGCCATAAAAACAGACGACATTGGCCCATTCACAACAATGTCGATGGACCTCGAGGGCATTATGTTAAGCGAAATAAGTCAGTCAGAGAAAGACGAACTCTATATGACTCCACTCATAGGTGGAAATTAGTATATTGAGAAGGAGATCTGATCGGTGGTTACCAGGGAAAAGGGGAGGTGGGGGGAGGGCACGGAGTGGGAAGTGGTGTTCCCACAACATGACTAACAAAAATGTACAACTGAAATTTCACAAGCTTGTAATCCATCATAACATTAATAAACAAAAAAAGAAAAAAAAGATGCTTTGGGGCCCATCTGCCCCTATGGAAAGAACGCAGCACTTTGTGCCTTGCAGCTCTAGGGCAATGTAGCACACCCAGAGCAGAAGTTCTACTTCAGCCAGATCAGGCCCGCAAAGAAACTGCGTTTCACAGGCCTTTGTAAGAGATGTTCCCGGTAGGCTGATAGAGCACTGTTCAGAGCGAGTTGTTTCTTAGCTTCCCAAAGAGGTGGAAGCAAGATGCTTTGAGGCCCTTCTCACCCTTTGGAAAGAAGGCAGCACTTTGTGCCTTTCAGCTCTAGGGCAATGTAGCACACCCAGAGCAGAAGTTCTTCTTCAGCCAGATCAGGCCTGCAAAGAAACTGCGTTTCACAGGCCTTTGTAAGAGATGTTCCCAGTAGGCTGTTAGAGCACTGTGCAGAGAGACTTGTTTCTTAGCTTCCCAAAGAGCTGGAAGCAAGATGCTTTGGGGCCCTTCTCACCCTTTGGCAAGAAGGCAGCACTTTGTGCCTTGCAGCTCTAGGGCAATGTAGCACACCCAGAGCAGAAGTTCTACTTCAGCCAGATCAGGCCTGCAAAGAAACTGCGTTTCACAGGCCTTTGTAAGAGATGATCGCGGTAGGCTGTTAGAGCACTGTGCAGAGCGAGTTGTTTCTCAGCTTCCAAAAGAGTTGGAAGCAAGATGCTTTGGGGCTCATCTGCCCCTTTGAAATGAAGGCAGCACTTTGTGCCTTGCAGCTCTAGGGCAATGTAGCACATCCAGAGCAGAAGTTCTACTTCAGCCAGATCAGGCCCGCAAAGAAACTGCATTTCACAGGCCTTTGTAAGAGATGTTCCCGGTAGGCTGTTAGAGCACTGTGCAGAGCGAGTTGTTTCTTAGCTTCCCAAATAGCTGGAAGCAGGATGCTTTGGGGCCCTACTCAGCCTTTGGAAAGAAGGCAGCACTTTGTGCCTTGCAGCTCTAGGGCAATGTAGCACACCCAGATCAGAAGTTCTACTTCAGCCAGATCAGACCTGCAAAGAAACTGCGTTTCACAGGCCTTTGTAAGAGATGTTCCCTGTAGGCTGTTAGAGCATTGTGCAGAGCGAGTTGTTTCTTAGCTTCCCAAAGAGGTGGAAGCAAGATGCTTTGGGGCCCATCTGCCCTTAAGGAAAGAAGGCAGCACTTTGTGCCTTGCAGCTCTAGGGCAATGCAGCACACCCTGAGCAGAAGTTCTACTTCAGCCAGATCAGGCCTGCAAAGAAACTGCGTTTCACAGGCCTTTGTAAGAGATGTTCCCGGTAGGCTGTTAGAGCACTGTGCAGAGCGAGTTGTTTCTTAGCTTCCCAGAGAGCTGGAAGCAAGATGCTTTGGGGCCCGTTAAGTTTATACCCTGCTACTTTGCTCTAGTTATTGGTTATTTCTAATAGTTTTTCTGTGGATTCTTTGGGGTTTTCTATGTATAAGATCATGTCGTCTGCAAACAACGCGAGTTTTTCTTCTTCGTTACCTATTTGGATTCCTTTTATTTTTTTTTCCTGCCGAATTGCTCTGGCCAGCACCTCCAGTACTATGTTGAATAGGAGTGGTGAAAGTGGGCACCCTTGTCTTGTTCCTGTCCTCAGTGGGATGGCTTTCAGCTTTTGTCCATTGAGTATGATGTTGGCTGTGGGTCTATCATATATGGCCTTTATTATGTTGAGGTACTTTCCTTCTATACCCATTTTACTGAGGGTTGTTATCATAAATGGGTGTTGGATCTTGTCGAATGCTTTCTCTGCGTCTATTGAGATGATCATGTGGTTTTTGTTTTTCATTTTGTTGATGTAGTGTATCACGTTGATTGACTTGCGGGTGTTGAACCATCCCTGTGTCCCTGGTATAAATCCCACTTGATCATGGTGTATAATCTTTTTGATGTATTGCTGTAATCGGTTTGCCAAAATTTTGTTGAGGATTTTTGCATCTATGTTCATCAGTGATATCGGCCTGTAGTTCTCCTTCTTTGTGTTGTCCTTGTCAGGTTTGGGGATCAGAGTGATGTTGGCCTCATAGAATGTGTTAGGGAGTTCTCCATCTTTCTCAATTTTCTGGAACAGTTTGAGGAGAATAGGTACAAAGAACTCACACTGCATAACAACAAAAAAACAAACAACCCGATCAAAAAATGGGCAGAGGACATGAACAGACATTTCTCCAAAGAAGATATGAATATGGCCAATAGACACATGAAAAGATGTTCATCATCGCTAATCATCAGGGAAATGCAAATCAAAACTACACTAAGATATCACCTTACGCCCGGTAGATTGGCAAAAACGTCCAAAACCAAGAACGACAAATGTTGGAGAGGTTGTGGAGAAAGAGGAACCCTCATACACTGTTGGTGGGAATGCAAACTGGTACAGCCACTATGGAAAACAGTATGGAGATTTCTCAAAAAGTTAAAAATAGAAATACCCTATGACCCAGCCATCCCATTACTGGGTATCTATCCTAAGAACCTGATATCAGATATCTCAAGAGTCCGTTGCACCCCTATGTTCATCGCAGCATTATTTACAATAGCCAAGACGTGGAACCAGCCTACATGCCCAGAAACTGATGATTGGATAAAGAAGATGTGGTATATATACACAATGGAATACTTCTCAGCCATAAAAAAGACGACATTGGCCCCTTCACAACAATGTGGATGGACCTCGAGGGCATTATGTTAAGCGAAATAAGTCAGTCAGAGAAAGACGAACTCTATATGACTCCACTCATAGGTGGAAATTAGTATATTGAGAAGGAGATCTGATCGGTGGTTACCAGGGAAAAGGGTGGGTGGGGGGAGGGCACGGAGTGGGAAGTGGTGTTCCCACAACATGACTAACAAAAATGTACAACTGAAATTTCACAAGCTTGTAATGCATCATAACATCAGTAAACAAAAAAAAAAAAAAGATGCTTTGCGGCCCATCTGCCCCTATGGACAGAACGCAGCACTTTCTGCCTTGCAGCTCTAGGGCAATGTAGCACACCCAGAGCAGAAGTTCTACTTCAGCCAGATCAGGCCTGCAAAGAAACTGCGTTTCACAGGCCTTTGTAAGAGATGTTCCCAGTAGGCTGTTAGAGCACTGTGCAGAGAGACTTGTTTCTTAGCTTCCCAAAGAGCTGGAAGCAAGATGTTTTGGGGCCCTTCTCACCTTTGGCAAGAAGGCAGCACTTTGTGCCTTGCAGCTCTAGGGCAATGTAGCACACCCAGAGCAGAAGTTCTACTTCAGCCAGATCAGGCCTGCAAAGAAACTGCGTTTCACAGGCCTTTGTAAGAGATGTTCCCGGTAGGCTGTTAGAGCACTGTGCAGAGCGAGTTGTTTCTTAGCTTCCCAAAGAGCTGGAAGCAAGATGCTTTGGGGCCCTACTCAGCCTTTGGAAAGAAGGCAGCACTTTGTGCCTTGCAGCTCTAGGGCAATGTAGCACACCCAGAGTAGAAGTTTTACTTCAGCCAGATCAGGCCTGCAAAGAAACTGCGTTTCACAGGCCTTTGTAAGAGATGTTCCCCGTAGGCTGTTAGACCACTGTGCAGAGAGAGTTCTTTCGTAGCTTCCCAAAGACCTGGAAGCAAGATGCTTTGGGGGCCATCTGCCCTTAAGGAAAGAAGGCAGCACTTTGTGCCTTGCAGCTCTAGGGCAATGTAGCACACCCAGAGCCGAAGTTCTACTTCAGCTAGATCAGACCTGCAAAGAAACTGCGTTTCACAGGCCTTTGTAAGAGATGTTCCCCGTAGGCTGTTAGAGCACTGTGCAGAGCGAGTTGTTTCTTAGCTTCCCAAACAGCCGGTAGCAAGACGCTTTGGGGGCAATCTGCACTTAAGTAAAGAAGGCAGCACTTTGTGCCTTGCAGCTCTACGGCATTGTAGCACACCCAGAGCAGTTGTTCTACTTCTGCCAGGTCAGTCGTGCAAAGAAACTGCGTTTCACAGGCCTTTGTAGGAGATGTTCCCGGTAGGCTGTTAGAGCACTGTGCAGAGCGAGTTGTTTCTTAGCTTCCCAAAGAGCCGGAAGCAAGATGCTTTGGGGCCCTTCTCACCCTTTGGAAAGAAGGCAGCACTTTGTGCCTTGCAGCTCTAGGGCACTGTAGCACACCCAGAGCAGTTGTTCTACTTCTGCCAGGTCAGGCCTGCAAAGAAACTTCGTTTCACAGGCCTTTGTGAGAGATGTTCAAGGTAGGCTGTTAGAGCACTGTGCAGAGCGACTTGTTTCTTAGCTTCCCAAAGAGCTGTAGGCAAGATGCTTTGGGGCCCTTCTCACCCTTTGGAAAGAAGGCAGCACTTTGTGCCTTGCAGCTCTAGGGCAATGTAGCACACCCAGAGCCGAAGTTCTACTTCAGCTAGATCAGACCTGCAAAGAAACTTCGTTTCACAGGCCTTTGTAAGAGATGTTCCCGGTAGGCTGTAAGTGCACTGTGCAGAGCGACTAGTTTCTTAGCTTCCCAGAGAGCTGGAAGCAAGATGCTTTGGGGCCCATCTGCCCCTATGGAAAGAACGCAGCACTTTGTGCCTTGCAGCTCTAGGGCAATGCAGCACACCCCGAGCAGAAGTTCTACTTCAGCCAGATCAGGCCTGCAAAGAAACTGCGTTTCACAGGCCTTTGTAAGAGATGTTCCCGGTAGGCTGTTAGAGCACTGTGCAGAGCGAGTTGTTTCTTAGCTTCCCAGAGAGCTGTAAGCAAGATGCTTTGGGGCCCGTTAATTTTATACCATGCTACTTTGCTGTAGTTGTTGATTATTTCTAATAGTTTTTCTGTGGATTCTTTGGGGTTTTTTATGTATAAGATCATGTCGTCTGCAAACAACGCGAGTTTTACTTCTTCGTTACCTATTTGGATTCCTTTTATTTTTTTTTCCTGCCGAATTGCTCTGGCCTGCACCTCCAGTACTATGTTGAATAGGAGTGGTGAAAGTGGGCACCCTTGTCTTGTTCCTGTCCTCAGAGGGATGGCTTTCAGCTTTTGTCCATTGAGTATGATGTTGGCTGTGGGTCTATCATATATGGCCTTTATTATGTTGAGGTATTTTCCTTCTATATCCATTTTACTGAGGGTTTTTATCATAAATGGGTGTTGGATCTTGTCGAATGCTTTCTCTGCGTCTATTGAGATGATCATGTGGTTTTTGTTTTTCATTTTGTTGATGTAGTGTATCACGTTGATTGACTTGCGGGTGTTGAACCATCCCTGTGTCCCTGGTATAAATCCCACTTGATCATGGTGTATAATCTTTTTGATGTATTGCTGTAATCGGTTTGCCAAAATTTTGTTGAGGATTTTTGCATCTATGTTCATCAGTGATATCGGCCTGTAGTTCTCCTTCTTTGTGTTGTCCTTGTCAGGTTTG
This sequence comes from Equus asinus, assembly GCF_041296235.1. Classification (NCBI taxonomy): domain Eukaryota; kingdom Metazoa; phylum Chordata; class Mammalia; order Perissodactyla; family Equidae; genus Equus; species Equus asinus. Next base: position 64,403,200 of record NC_091790.1, on the reverse strand, counting down.
GGGATCAGAGTGATGTTGGCCTCATAGAATGTGTTAGGGAGTTCTCCATCTTTCTCAATTTTCTGGAACAGTTTGAGGAGAATAGCTACTAAGAACTCACACTGCTTAACAACAAAAAAACAAACAACCCGATCAAAAAATGGGCAGAGGACATGAACAGACATTTCTCCAAAGAAGATATGAATATGGCCAATAGACACATGAAAAGATGTTCATCATCGCTAATCATCAGGGAAATGCAAATCAAAACTACACTAAGATATCACCTTACCCCCGGTAGATTGGCAAAAACGTCCAAAACCAAGAACGACAAATGTTGGAGAGGTTGTGGAGAAAGAGGAACCCTCATACACTGTTGGTGGGAATGCAAACTGGTACAGCCACTATGGAAAACAGTATGGAGATTTCTCAAAAAGTTAAAAATAGAAATACCCTATGACCCAGCCATCCCATTACTGGGTATCTATCCTAAGAACCTGATATCAGATATCTCAAGAGTCCGTTGCACCCCTATGTTCATCGCAGCATTATTTACAATAGCCAAGACGTGGAACCAGCCTACATGCCCAGAAACTGATGATTGGATAAAGAAGATGTGGTATATATACACAATGGAATACTACTCAGCCATAAAAAAAGACGACATTGGCCCCTTCACAACAATGTGGATGGACCTCGAGGGCATTATGTTAAGCGAAATAAGTCAGTCAGAGAAAGACGAACTCTATATGACTCCACTCATAGGTGGAAATTAGTATATTGAGAAGGAGATCTGATCGGTGGTTACCAGGGAAAAGGGGGGGTGGGGGGAGGGCACGGAGTGGGAAGTGGTGTTCCCACAACATGACTAACAAAAATGTACAACTGAAATTTCACAAGCTTGTAATGCATCATAACATCAGTAAACAAAAAAAAAAAAAAAAGGGAAGCTTTGGGGCCCATCTGCCCCTATGGACAGAACGCAGCACTTTCTGCCTTGCAGCTCTAGGGCAATGTAGCACACCCAGAGCAGAAGTTCTACTTCAGCCAGATCAGGCCTGCAAAGAAACTGCGTTTCACAGGCCTTTGTAAGAGATGTTCCCAGTAGGCTGTTAGAGCACTGTGCAGAGAGACTTGTTTCTTAGCTTCCCAAAGAGCTGGAAGCAAGATATTTTGGGGCCCTTCTCACCTTTGGCAAGAAGGCAGCACTTTGTGCCTTGCAGCTCTAGGGCAATGTAGCACACCCAGAGCAGAAGTTCTACTTCAGCCAGATCAGGCCTGCAAAGAAACTGCGTTTCACAGGCCTTTGTAAGAGATGTTCCCGGTAGGCTGTTAGAGCACTGTGCAGAGCGAGTTGTTTCTTAGCTTCCCAAAGAGCTGGAAGCAAGATGCTTTGCGGCCCTACTCAGCCTTTGGAAAGAAGGCAGCACTTTGTGCCTTGCAGCTCTAGGGCAATGTAGCACACCCAGAGTAGAAGTTTTACTTCAGCCAGATCAGGCCTGCAAAGAAACTGCGTTTCACAGGCCTTTGTAAGAGATGTTCCCCGTAGGCTGTTAGACCACTGTGCAGAGAGAGTTCTTTCGTAGCTTCCCAAAGACCTGGAAGCAAGATGCTTTGGGGGCCATCTGCCCTTAAGGAAAGAAGGCAGCACTTTGTGCCTTGCAGCTCTAGGGCAATGTAGCACACCCAGAGCCGAAGTTCTACTTCAGCTAGATCAGACCTGCAAAGAAACTGCGTTTCACAGGCCTTTGTAAGAGATGTTCCCCGTAGGCTGTTAGAGCACTGTGCAGAGCGAGTTGTTTCTTAGCTTCCCAAACAGCCGGTAGCAAGACGCTTTGGGGGCAATCTGCACTTAAGTAAAGAAGGCAGCACTTTGTGCCTTGCAGCTCTACGGCATTGTAGCACACCCAGAGCAGTTGTTCTACTTCTGCCAGGTCAGTCGTGCAAAGAAACTGCGTTTCACAGGCCTTTGTAGGAGATGTTCCCGGTAGGCTGTTAGAGCACTGTGCAGAGCGAGTTGTTTCTTAGCTTCCCAAAGAGCCGGAAGCAAGATGCTTTGGGGCCCTTCTCACCCTTTGGAAAGAAGGCAGTACTTTGTGCCTTGCAGCTCTAGGGCACTGTAGCACACCCAGAGCAGTTGTTCTACTTCTGCCAGGTCAGGCCTGCAAAGAAACTTCGTTTCACAGGCCTTTGTGAGAGATGTTCAAGGTAGGCTGTTAGAGCACTGTGCAGAGCGACTTGTTTCTTAGCTTCCCAAAGAGCTGTAGGCAAGATGCTTTGGGGCCCTTCTCACCCTTTGGAAAGAAGGCAGCACTTTGTGCCTTGCAGCTCTAGGGCAATGTAGCACACCCAGAGCCGAAGTTCTACTTCAGCTAGATCAGACCTGCAAAGAAACTTCGTTTCACAGGCCTTTGTAAGAGATGTTCCCGGTAGGCTGTAAGTGCACTGTGCAGAGCGACTAGTTTCTTAGCTTCCCAGAGAGCTGGAAGCAAGATGCTTTGGGGCCCATCTGCCCCTATGGAAAGAACGCAGCACTTTGTGCCTTGCAGCTCTAGGGCAATGCAGCACACCCCGAGCAGAAGTTCTACTTCAGCCAGATCAGGCCTGCAAAGAAACTGCGTTTCACAGGCCTTTGTAAGAGATGTTCCCGGTAGGCTGTTAGAGCACTGTGCAGAGCGAGTTGTTTCTTAGCTTCCCAGAGAGCTGTAAGCAAGATGGTTGGGGCCCGTTAATTTTATACCATGCTACTTTGCTGTAGTTGTTGATTATTTCTAATAATTTTTCTGTGGATTCTTTGGGGTTTTTTATGTATAAGATCATGTCGTCTGCAAACAACGCGAGTTTTACTTCTTCGTTACCTATTTGGATTCCTTTTATTTTTTTTTCCTGCCGAATTGCTCTGGCCTGCACCTCCAGTACTATGTTGAATAGGAGTGGTGAAAGTGGGCACCCTTGTCTTGTTCCTGTCCTCAGAGGGATGGCTTTCAGCTTTTGTCCATTGAGTATGATGTTGGCTGTGGGTCTATCATATATGGCCTTTATTATGTTGAGGTATTTTCCTTCTATATCCATTTTACTGAGGGTTTTTATCATAAATGGGTGTTGGATCTTGTCGAATGCTTTCTCTGCGTCTATTGAGATGATCATGTGGTTTTTGTTTTTCATTTTGTTGATGTAGTGTATCACGTTGATTGACTTGCGGGTGTTGAACCATCCCTGTGTCCCTGGTATAAATCCCACTTGATCATGGTGTATAATCTTTTTGATGTATTGCTGTAATCGGTTTGCCAAAATTTTGTTGAGGATTTTTGCATCTATGTTCATCAGTGATATCGGCCTGTAGTTCTCCTTCTTTGTGTTGTCCTTGTCAGGTTTGGGGATCAGAGTGATGTTGGCCTCATAGAATGTGTTAGGGAGTTCTCCATCTTTCTCAATTTTCTGGAACAGTTTGAGGAGAATAGCCACAAAGAACTCACACTGCTTAACAACAAAAAAACAAACAACCCGATCAAAAAATGGGCAGAGGACATGAACAGACATTTCTCCAAAGAAGATATGAATATGGCCAATAGACACATGAAAAGATGTTCATCATCGCTAATCATCAGGGAAATGCAAATCAAAACTACACTAAGATATCACCTTACCCCCGTTAGATTGGCAAAAACGTCCAAAACCAAGAACGACAAATGTTGGAGAGGTTGTGGAGAAAGAGGAACCCTCATACACTGTTGGTGGGAATGCAAACTGGTACAGCCACTATGGAAAACAGTATGGAGAATTCTCAAAAAGTTAAAAATAGAAATACCCTATGACCCAGCCATCCCATTACTGGGTATCTATCCTAAGAACCTGATATCAGATATCTCAAGAGTCCGTTGCACCCCTATGTTCATCGCAGCATTATTTACAATAGCCAAGACGTGGAACCAGCCTACGTGCCCAGAAACTGATGATTGGATAAAGAAGATGTGGTATATATACACAATGGAATACTACTCAGCCATAAAAAAAGACGACATTGGCCCCTTCACAACAATGTGGATGGACCTCGAGGGCATTATGTTAAGCGAAATAAGTCAGTCAGAGAAAGACGAACTCTATATGACTCCACTCATAGGTGGAAATTAGTATATTGAGAAGGAGATCTGATCGGTGGTTACCAGGGAAAAGGGGGGGTGGGGGGAGGGCACGGAGTGGGAAGTGGTGTTCCCACAACATGACTAACAAAAATGTACAACTGAAATTTCACAAGCTTGTAATGCATCATAACATCAGTAAACAAAAAAAAAAAAAAAAGGGAAGCTTTGGGGCCCATCTGCCCCTATGGACAGAACGCAGCACTTTCTGCCTTGCAGCTCTAGGGCAATGTAGCACACCCAGAGCAGAAGTTCTACTTCAGCCAGATCAGGCCTGCAAAGAAACTGCGTTTCACAGGCCTTTGTAAGAGATGTTCCCAGTAGGCTGTTAGAGCACTGTGCAGAGAGACTTGTTTCTTAGCTTCCCAAAGAGCTGGAAGCAAGATGTTTTGGGGCCCTTCTCACCTTTGGCAAGAAGGCAGCACTTTGTGCCTTGCAGCTCTAGGGCAATGTAGCACACCCAGAGCAGAAGTTCTACTTCAGCCAGATCAGGCCTGCAAAGAAACTGCGTTTCACAGGCCTTTGTAAGAGATGTTCCCGGTAGGCTGTTAGAGCACTGTGCAGAGCGAGTTGTTTCTTAGCTTCCCAAAGAGCTGGAAGCAAGATGCTTTGCGGCCCTACTCAGCCTTTGGAAAGAAGGCAGCACTTTGTGCCTTGCAGCTCTAGGGCAATGTAGCACACCCAGAGTAGAAGTTTTACTTCAGCCAGATCAGGCCTGCAAAGAAACTGCGTTTCACAGGCCTTTGTAAGAGATGTTCCCCGTAGGCTGTTAGACCACTGTGCAGAGAGAGTTCTTTCGTAGCTTCCCAAAGACCTGGAAGCAAGATGCTTTGGGGGCCATCTGCCCTTAAGGAAAGAAGGCAGCACTTTGTGCCTTGCAGCTCTAGGGCAATGTAGCACACCCAGAGCCGAAGTTCTACTTCAGCTAGATCAGACCTGCAAAGAAACTGCGTTTCACAGGCCTTTGTAAGAGATGTTCCCCGTAGGCTGTTAGAGCACTGTGCAGAGCGAGTTGTTTCTTAGCTTCCCAAACAGCCGGTAGCAAGACGCTTTGGGGGCAATCTGCACTTAAGTAAAGGAGGCAGCACTTTGTGCCTTGCAGCTCTACGGCATTGTAGCACACCCAGAGCAGTTGTTCTACTTCTGCCAGGTCAGTCGTGCAAAGAAACTGCGTTTCACAGGCCTTTGTAGGAGATGTTCCCGGTAGGCTGTTAGAGCACTATGCAGAGCGAGTTGTTTCTTAGCTTCCCAAAGAGCCGGAAGCAAGATGCTTTGGGGCCCTTCTCACCCTTTGGAAAGAAGGCAGCACTTTGTGCCTTGCAGCTCTAGGGCACTGTAGCACACCCAGAGCAGTTGTTCTACTTCTGCCAGGTCAGGCCTGCAAAGAAACTTCGTTTCACAGGCCTTTGTGAGAGATGTTCAAGGTAGGCTGTTAGAGCACTGTGCAGAGCGACTTGTTTCTTAGCTTCCCAAAGAGCTGTAGGCAAGTTGCTTTGGGGCCCTTCTCACCCTTTGGAAAGAAGGCAGCACTTTGTGCCTTGCAGCTCTAGGGCAATGTAGCACACCCAGAGCCGAAGTTCTACTTCAGCTAGATCAGACCTGCAAAGAAACTTCGTTTCACAGGCCTTTGTAAGAGATGTTCCCGGTAGGCTGTAAGTGCACTGTGCAGAGCGACTAGTTTCTTAGCTTCCCAGAGAGCTGGAAGCAAGATGCTTTGGGGCCCATCTGCCCCTATGGAAAGAACGCAGCACTTTGTGCCTTGCAGCTCTAGGGCAATGCAGCACACCCCGAGCAGAAGTTCTACTTCAGCCAGATCAGGCCTGCAAAGAAACTGCGTTTCACAGGCCTTTGTAAGAGATGTTCCCGGTAGGCTGTTAGAGCACTGTGCAGAGCGAGTTGTTTCTTAGCTTCCCAGAGAGCTGTAAGCAAGATGCTTTGGGGCCCGTTAATTTTATACCATGCTACTTTGCTGTAGTTGTTGATTATTTCTAATAGTTTTTCTGTGGATTCTTTGGGGTTTTTTATGTATAAGATCATGTCGTCTGCAAACAACGCGAGTTTTACTTCTTCGTTACCTATTTGGATTCCTTTTATTTTTTTTTCCTGCCGAATTGCTCTGGCCTGCACCTCCAGTACTATGTTGAATAGGAGTGGTGAAAGTGGGCACCCTTGTCTTGTTCCTGTCCTCAGAGGGATGGCTTTCAGCTTTTGTCCATTGAGTATGATGTTGGCTGTGGGTCTATCATATATGGCCTTTATTATGTTGAGGTATTTTCCTTCTATATCCATTTTACTGAGGGTTTTTATCATAAATGGGTGTTGGATCTTGTCGAATGCTTTCTCTGCGTCTATTGAGATGATCATGTGGTTTTTGTTTTTCATTTTGTTGATGTAGTGTATCACGTTGATTGACTTGCGGGTGTTGAACCATCCCTGTGTCCCTGGTATAAATCCCACTTGATCATGGTGTATAATCTTTTTGATGTATTGCTGTAATCGGTTTGCCAAAATTTTGTTGAGGATTTTTGCATCTATGTTCATCAGTGATATCGGCCTGTAGTTCTCCTTCTTTGTGTTGTCCTTGTCAGGTTTGGGGATCAGAGTGATGTTGGCCTCATAGAATGTGTTAGGGAGTTCTCCATCTTTCTCAATTTTCTGGAACAGTTTGAGGAGAATAGCTACAAAGAACTCACACTGCTTAACAACAAAAAAACAAACAACCCGATCAAAAAATGGGCAGAGGACATGAACAGACATTTCTCCAAAGAAGATATGAATATGGCCAATAGACACATGAAAAGATGTTCATCATCGCTAATCATCAGGGAAATGCAAATCAAAACTACACTAAGATATCACCTTACCCCCGGTAGATTGGCAAAAACGTCCAAAACCAAGAACGACAAATGTTGGAGAGGTTGTGGAGAAAGAGGAACCCTCATACACTGTTGGTGGGAATGCAAACTGGTACAGCCACTATGGAAAACAGTATGGAGATTTCTCAAAAAGTTAAAAATAGAAATACCCTATGACCCAGCCATCCCATTACTGGGTATCTATCCTAAGAACCTGATATCAGATATCTCAAGAGTCCGTTGCACCCCTATGTTCATCGCAGCATTATTTACAATAGCCAAGACGTGGAACCAGCCTACGTGCCCAGAAACTGATGATTGGATAAAGAAGATGTGGTATATATACACAATGGAATACTACTCAGCCATAAAAAAAGACGACATTGGCCCCTTCACAACAATGTGGATGGACCTCGAGGGCATTATGTTAAGCGAAATAAGTCAGTCAGAGAAAGACGAACTCTATATGACTCCACTCATAGGTGGAAATTAGTATATTGAGAAGGAGATCTGATCGGTGGTTACCAGGGAAAAGGGGGGGTGGGGGGAGGGCACGGAGTGGGAAGTGGTGTTCCCACAACATGACTAACAAAAATGTACAACTGAAATTTCACAAGCTTGTAATGCATCATAACATCAGTAAACAAAAAAAAAAAAAAAAGGGAAGCTTTGGGGCCCATCTGCCCCTATGGACAGAACGCAGCACTTTCTGCCTTGCAGCTCTAGGGCAATGTAGCACACCCAGAGCAGAAGTTCTACTTCAGCCAGATCAGGCCTGCAAAGAAACTGCGTTTCACAGGCCTTTGTAAGAGATGTTCCCAGTAGGCTGTTAGAGCACTGTGCAGAGAGACTTGTTTCTTAGCTTCCCAAAGAGCTGGAAGCAAGATGTTTTGGGGCCCTTCTCACCTTTGGCAAGAAGGCAGCACTTTGTGCCTTGCAGCTCTAGGGCAATGTAGCACACCCAGAGCAGAAGTTCTACTTCAGCCAGATCAGGCCTGCAAAGAAACTGCGTTTCACAGGCCTTTGTAAGAGATGTTCCCGGTAGGCTGTTAGAGCACTGTGCAGAGCGAGTTGTTTCTTAGCTTCCCAAAGAGCTGGAAGCAAGATGCTTTGCGGCCCTACTCAGCCTTTGGAAAGAAGGCAGCACTTTGTGCCTTGCAGCTCTAGGGCAATGTAGCACACCCAGAGTAGAAGTTTTACTTCAGCCAGATCAGGCCTGCAAAGAAACTGCGTTTCACAGGCCTTTGTAAGAGATGTTCCCCGTAGGCTGTTAGACCACTGTGCAGAGAGAGTTCTTTCGTAGCTTCCCAAAGACCTGGAAGCAAGATGCTTTGGGGGCCATCTGCCCTTAAGGAAAGAAGGCAGCACTTTGTGCCTTGCAGCTCTAGGGCAATGTAGCACACCCAGAGCCGAAGTTCTACTTCAGCTAGATCAGACCTGCAAAGAAACTGCGTTTCACAGGCCTTTGTAAGAGATGTTCCCCGTAGGCTGTTAGAGCACTGTGCAGAGCGAGTTGTTTCTTAGCTTCCCAAACAGCCGGTAGCAAGACGCTTTGGGGGCAATCTGCACTTAAGTAAAGGAGGCAGCACTTTGTGCCTTGCAGCTCTACGGCATTGTAGCACACCCAGAGCAGTTGTTCTACTTCTGCCAGGTCAGTCGTGCAAAGAAACTGCGTTTCACAGGCCTTTGTAGGAGATGTTCCCGGTAGGCTGTTAGAGCACTATGCAGAGCGAGTTGTTTCTTAGCTTCCCAAAGAGCCGGAAGCAAGATGCTTTGGGGCCCTTCTCACCCTTTGGAAAGAAGGCAGCACTTTGTGCCTTGCAGCTCTAGGGCACTGTAGCACACCCAGAGCAGTTGTTCTACTTCTGCCAGGTCAGGCCTGCAAAGAAACTTCGTTTCACAGGCCTTTGTGAGAGATGTTCAAGGTAGGCTGTTAGAGCACTGTGCAGAGCGACTTGTTTCTTAGCTTCCCAAAGAGCTGTAGGCAAGTTGCTTTGGGGCCCTTCTCACCCTTTGGAAAGAAGGCAGCACTTTGTGCCTTGCAGCTCTAGGGCAATGTAGCACACCCAGAGCCGAAGTTCTACTTCAGCTAGATCAGACCTGCAAAGAAACTTCGTTTCACAGGCCTTTGTAAGAGATGTTCCCGGTAGGCTGTAAGTGCACTGTGCAGAGCGACTAGTTTCTTAGCTTCCCAGAGAGCTGGAAGCAAGATGCTTTGGGGCCCATCTGCCCCTATGGAAAGAACGCAGCACTTTGTGCCTTGCAGCTCTAGGGCAATGCAGCACACCCCGAGCAGAAGTTCTACTTCAGCCAGATCAGGCCTGCAAAGAAACTGCGTTTCACAGGCCTTTGTAAGAGATGTTCCCGGTAGGCTGTTAGAGCACTGTGCAGAGCGAGTTGTTTCTTAGCTTCCCAGAGAGCTGTAAGCAAGATGCTTTGGGGCCCGTTAATTTTATACCATGCTACTTTGCTGTAGTTGTTGATTATTTCTAATAGTTTTTCTGTGGATTCTTTGGGGTTTTTTATGTATAAGATCATGTCGTCTGCAAACAACGCGAGTTTTACTTCTTCGTTACCTATTTGGATTCCTTTTATTTTTTTTTCCTGCCGAATTGCTCTGGCCTGCACCTCCAGTACTATGTTGAATAGGAGTGGTGAAAGTGGGCACCCTTGTCTTGTTCCTGTCCTCAGAGGGATGGCTTTCAGCTTTTGTCCATTGAGTATGATGTTGGCTGTGGGTCTATCATATATGGCCTTTATTATGTTGAGGTATTTTCCTTCTATATCCATTTTACTGAGGGTTTTTATCATAAATGGGTGTTGGATCTTGTCGAATGCTTTCTCTGCGTCTATTGAGATGATCATGTGGTTTTTGTTTTTCATTTTGTTGATGTAGTGTATCACGTTGATTGACTTGCGGGTGTTGAACCATCCCTGTGTCCCTGGTATAAATCCCACTTGATCATGGTGTATAATCTTTTTGATGTATTGCTGTAATCGGTTTGCCAAAATTTTGTTGAGGATTTTTGCATCTATGTTCATCAGTGATATCGGCCTGTAGTTCTCCTTCTTTGTGTTGTCCTTGTCAGGTTTGGGGATCAGAGTGATGTTGGCCTCATAGAATGTGTTAGGGAGTTCTCCATCTTTCTCAATTTTCTGGAACAGTTTGAGGAGAATAGCTACAAAGAACTCACACTGCTTAACAACAAAAAAACAAACAACCCGATCAAAAAATGGGCAGAGGACATGAACAGACATTTCTCCAAAGAAGATATGAATATGGCCAATAGACACATGAAAAGATGTTCATCATCGCTAATCATCAGGGAAATGCAAATCAAAACTACACTAAGATATCACCTTACCCCCGGTAGATTGGCAAAAACGTCCAAAACCAAGAACGACAAATGTTGGAGAGGTTGTGGAGAAAGAGGAACCCTCATACACTGTTGGTGGGAATGCAAACTGGTACAGCCACTATGGAAAACAGTATGGAGATTTCTCAAAAAGTTAAAAATAGAAATACCCTACGACCCAGCCATCCCATTACTGGGTATCTATCCTAAGAACCTGATATCAGATATCTCAAGAGTCCGTTGCACCCCTATGTTCATCGCAGCATTATTTACAATAGCCAAGACGTGGAACCAGCCTACATGCCCAGAAACTGATGATTGGATAAAGAAGATGTGGTATATATACACAATGGAATACTACTCAGCCATAAAAAAAGACGACATTGGCCCCTTCACAACAAGGTGGATGGACCTCGAGGGCATTATGTTAAGCGAAATAAGTCAGTCAGAGAAAGACGAACTCTATATGACTCCACTCATAGGTGGAAATTAGTATATTGAGAAGGAGATCTGATCGGTGGTTACCAGGGAAAAGGGTGGGTGGGGGGAGGGCACGGAGTGGGAAGTGGTGTTCCCACAACATGACTAACAAAAATGTACAACTGAAATTTCACAAGCTTGTAATGCATCATAACATCAGTAAACAAAAAAAAAAAAAAAGATGCTTTGCGGCCCATCTGCCCCTATGGACAGAACGCAGCACTTTCTGCCTTGCAGCTCTAGGGCAATGTAGCACACCCAGAGCAGAAGTTCTACTTCAGCCAGATCAGGCCCGCAAAGAAACTGCGTTTCACAGGCCTTTGTAAGAGATGTTCCCAGTAGGCTGTTAGAGCACTGTGCAGAGAGACTTGTTTCTTAGCTTCCCAAAGAGCTGGAAGCAAGATGCTTTGGGGCCCTTCTCACCCTTTGGCAAGAAGGCAGCACTTTGTGCCTTGCAGGTCTAGGTCAATGTAGCACACCCAGAGCAGAAGTTCTACTTCAGCCAGATCAGGCCTGGAAAGAAACTGCGTTTCACAGGCCTTTGTAAGAGATGATCGCGGTAGGCTGTTAGAGCACTGTGCAGAGCGAGTTGTTTGTCAGCTTCCAAAAGAGTTGGAAGCAAGATGCTTTGGGGCTCATCTGCCCCTTTGAAATGAAGGCAGCATTTTGTGCCTTGCAGCTCTAGGGTAATGTAGCACATCCAGAGCAGAAGTTCTACTTCAGCCAGATCAAGCCCGCAAAGAAACTGCATTTCACAGGCCTTTGTAAGAGATGTTCCCGGTAGGCTGTTAGAGCACTGTGCAGAGCGAGTTGTTTCTCAGCTTCCCAAATAGCTGGAAGCAAGATGCTTTGGGGCCCTACTCAGCCTTTGGAAAGAAGGCAGCACTTTGTGCCTTGCAGCTCTAGGGCAATGTAGCACACCCAGAGCAGAAGTTTTACTTCAGCCAGATCAGGCCTGCAAAGAAACTGCGTTTCACAGGCCTTTGTAAGAGATGTTCCCCGTAGGCTGTTAGACCACTGTGCAGAGCGAGTTCTTTCTTAGCTTCCCAAAGACCTGGAAGCAAGATGCTTTGGGGGCCATCTGCCCTTAAGGAAAGAAGGCAGCACTTTGTGCCTTGCAGCTCTAGGGCAATGTAGCACACCCAGAGCAGATGTTCTACTTCTGCCAGGTCAGGCCTGCAAAGAAACTGCGTTTCACAGGCCTTTGTAATAGATGTTCCCCGTAGGCTGTTAGAGCACTGTGCAGAGCGAGTTGTTTCTTAGCTTCCCAAACAGCCGGTAGCAAGACGCTTTGGGGGCAATCAGCACTTAAGTAAAGAAGGCAGCACTTTGTGCCTTGCAGCTCTACGGCATTGTAGCACACCCAGAGCAGTTGTTCTACTTCTGCCAGGTCAGTCGTGCAAAGAAACTGCGTTTCACAGGCCTTTGTAGGAGATGTTCCCGGTAGGCTGTTAGAGCACTGTGCAGAGCGAGTTGTTTCTTAGCTTCCCAAAGAGCCGGAAGCAAGATGCTTTGGGGCCCTTCTCACCCTTTGGAAAGAAGGCAGCACTTTGTGCCTTGCAGCTCTAGGGCAATGTAGCACACCCAGAGCAGAAGTTGTACTTCAGCCAGATCAGGCCTGCAAAGAAACTGCGTTTCACAGGCCTTTGTAAGACATGTTCGCGGTAGGCTGTTAGAGCACTGTGCAGAGCGAGTTGTTTCCTAGCTTCCCAAAGAGCTGCAAGCAAGATGCTTTGGGGACCTTCTCACCCTTTGGAAAGAAGGCAGCACTTTGTGCCTTTCAGCTCTAGGGCAATGTAGCACACCCAGAGCAGATGTTCTACTTCTGCCAGGTCACGCCTGCAAAGAAACTGCGTTTCACAGGCCTTTGTAAGAGATGTTCCCGGTAGGCTGTAAGAGCACTGTGCAGAGCGACTAGTTTCTTAGCTTCCCAGAGAGGTGGAAGCAAGATGCTTTGGGGCCCATCTGCCCCTATGGAAAGAACGCAGCACTTTGAGCCTTGCAGCTCTAGGGCAATGCAGCACACCCCGAGCAGAAGTTCTACTTCAGCCAGATCAGGCCTGCAAAGAAACTGCGTTTCATAGGCCTTTGTAAGAGATGTTCCCGGTAGGCTGTTAGAGCACTGTGCAGAGCGACTTGTTTCTTAGCTTCCCAGAGAGCTCTAAGCAAGATGCTTTGGGGCTCGTTAATTTTATACCCTGCTACTTTGCTGTAGTTGTTGATTATTTCTAATAGTTTTTCTGTGGATTCTTTGGGGTTTTCTATGTATAAGATCATGTCGTCTGCAAACAACGCGAGTTTTACTTCTTCGTTACCTATTTGGATTCCTTTTATTTTTTTTTCCTGCCGAATTGCTCTGGCCAGCACCTCCAGTACTATGTTGAATAGGAGTGGTGAAAGTGGGCACCCTTGTCTTGTTCCTGTCCTCAGAGGGATGGCTTTCAGCTTTTGTCCATTGAGTATGCTGTTGGCTGTGGGTCTATCATATATGGCCTTTATTATGTTGAGGTACTTTCCTTCTATACCCATTTAACTGAGGGTTTTTATCATAAATGGGTGTTGGATCTTGTCGAATGCTTTCTCTGCGTCTATTGAGATGATCATGTGGTTTTTGTTTTTCATTTTGTTGATGTAGTGTATCACGTTGATTGACTTGCGGGTGTTGAACCATCCCTGTGTCCCTGGTATAAATCCCACTTGATCATGGTGTATAATCTTTTTGATGTATTGCTGTAATCGGTTTGCCAAAATTTGGTTGAGGATTTTTGCATCTATGTTCATCAGTGATATCGGCCTGTAGTTCTCCTTCTTTGTGTTGTCCTTGTCAGGTTGGGGGATCAGAGTGATGTTGGCTTCATAGAATGTGTTAGGGAGTTCTCCATCTTTCTCAATTTTCTGGAACAGTTTGAGGAGAATAGGTACAAAGAACTCACACTGCTTAACAACAAAAAAACAAACAACCCGATCGAAAAATGGGCAGAGGACATGAACGGACATTTATCCAAAGAAGATATGAATATGGCCAATAGACACATGAAAAGATGTTCATCATCGCTAATCATCAGGGAAATGCAAATCAAAACTACACTAAGATATCACCTTACCCCCGGTAGATTGGCAAAAACATCCAAAACCAAGAACGACAAATGTTGGAGAGGTTGTGGAGAAAGAGGAACCCTCATACACTGTTGGTGGGAATGCAAACTGGTACAGCCACTATGGAAAACAGTATGGAGATTTCTCAAAAAGTTAAAAATAGAAATACCCTATGACCCAGCCATCCCATTACTGGGTATCTATCCTAAGAACCTGATATCAGATATCTCAAGAGTCCATTGCACCCCTATGTTCATCGCAGCATTATTTACAACAGCCAAGACGTGGAACCAGCCTACATGCCCAGAAACTGATGATTGGATAAAGAAGATGTGGTATATATACACAATGGAATACTACTCAGCCATAAAAAAAGACGACATTGGCCCCTTCACAACAAGGTGGATGGACCTCGAGGGCATTATGTTAAGCGAAATAAGTCAGTCAGAGAAAGACGAACTCTATATGACTCCACTCATAGGTGGAAATTAGTATATTGAGAAGGAGATCTGATCGGTGGTTACCAGGGAAAAGGGGGGGTGGGGGGAGGGCACGGAGGGGGAAGTGGTGTTCCCACAACATGACTAACAAAAATGTACAACTGAAATTTCACAAGCTTGTAATCCATCATAACATTAATAAACAAAAAAAAAAAAAAAAGAGAAGCTTTGGGGCCCATCTGCCCCTATGGAAAGAACGCAGCACTTTCTGCCTTGCAGCTCTAGGGCAATGTAGCACACCCAGAGCAGAAGTTCTACTTCAGCCAGATCAGGCCCGCAAAGAAACTGCGTTTCACAGGCCTTTGTAAGAGATGTTCCCGGTAGGCTGATAGAGCACTGTGCAGAGCGAGTTGTTTCTTAGCTTCCCAAACAGCCAGAAGCAAGATGCTTTGGGGCCCTTCTCACCCTTTGGAAAGAAGTCAGCACTTTGTGCCTTGCAGCTCTAGGGCAATGTAGCACTCCCAGAGCAGAAGTTGTACTTCAGCCAGATCAGGCCTGCAAAGAAACTGCGTTTCACAGGCCTTTGTAAGAGATGTTCCCGGTAGGCTGTTAGAGCACTGTGCAGAGCGAGTTGTTTCCTAGCTTCCCAAAGAGCTGGAAGCAAGATGCTTTGGGGCCCTTCTCACCCTTTGGCAAGAAGGCAGCACTTTGTGCCTTGCAGGTCTAGGTCAATGTAGCACACCCAGAGCAGAAGTTCTACTTCAGCCAGATCAGGCCTGCAAAGAAACTGCGTTTCACAGGCCTTTGTAAGAGATGATCGCGGTAGGCTGTTAGAGCACTGTGCAGAGCGAGTTGTTTGTCAGCTTCCAAAAGAGTTGGAAGCAAGATGCTTTGGGGCTCATCTGCCCCTTTGAAATGAAGGCAGCACTTTGTGCCTTGCAGCTCTAGGGCAATGTAGCACATCCAGAGCTGAAGTTCTACTTCAGCCAGATCAGGCCCGCAAAGAAACTGCATTTCACAGGCCTTTGTAAGAGATGTTCCCGGTAGGCTGTTAGAGCACTGTGCAGAGCGAGTTGTTTCTCAGCTTCCCAAATAGCTGGAAGCAAGATGCTTTGGGGCCCTACTCAGCCTTTGGAAAGAAGGCAGCACTTTGTGCCTTGCAGCTCTAGGGCAATGTAGCACACCCAGAGCAGAAGTTTTACTTCAGCCAGATCAGGCCTGCAAAGAAACTGCGTTTCACAGGCCTTTGTAAGAGATGTTCCCCGTAGGCTGTTAGACCACTGTGCAGAGCGAGTTCTTTCTTAGCTTCCCAAAGACCTGGGAGCAAGATGCTTTGGGGGCCATCTGCCCTTAAGGAAAGAAGGCAGCACTTTGTGCCTTGCAGCTCTAGGGCAATGTAGCACACCCAGAGCCGAAGTTCTACTTCAGCTAGATCAGACCTGCAAAGAAACTGCGTTTCACAGGCCTTTGTAAGAGATGTTCCCCGTAGGCTGTTAGAGCACTGTGCAGAGCGAGTTGTTTCTTAGCTTCCCAAACAGCCGGTAGCAAGACGCTTTGGGGGCAATCTGCACTTAAGTAAAGAAGGCAGCACTTTGTGCCTTGCAGCTCTAGGGCAATGTAGCACACCCAGAGCAGAAGTTGTACTTCAGCCAGATCAGGCCTGCAAAGAAACTGCGTTTCACAGGCCTTTGTAAGAGATGTTCGCGGTAGGCTGTTAGATCACTGTGCAGAGCGAGTTGTTTCCTAGCTTCCCAAAGAGCTGCAAGCAAGATGCTTTGGGGCCCTTCTCACCCTTTGGAAAGAAGGCAGCACTTTGTGCCTTGCAGCTCTAGGGCAATGTAGCACACCCAGAGCAGAAGTTGTACTTCAGCCAGATCAGGCCTGCAAAGAAACTGCGTTTCACAGGCCTTTGTAAGAGATGTTCGCGGTAGGCTGTTAGATCACTGTGCAGAGCGAGTTGTTTCCTAGCTTCCCAAAGAGCTGCAAGCAAGATGCTTTGGGGACCTTCTCACCCTTTGGAAAGAAGGCAGCACTTTGTGCCTTGCAGCTCTAGGGCAATGTAGCACACCCAGATCAGAAGTTCTACTTCAGCCAGATCAGACCTGCAAAGAAACTGCGTTTCACAGGCCTATGTAAGAGATGTTCCCAGTAGGCTGTTAGAGCACTGTGCAGAGCGAGTTGTTTCTTAGCTTCCCAGAGAGCTCTAAGCAAGATGCTTTGGGGCCCGTTAACTTTATACCCTGCTACTTTGCTGTAGTTGTTGATTATTTCTAATAGTTTTTCTGTGGATTCTTTGGGGTTTTCTATGTATAAGTTCATGTCGTCTGCAAACAACGCGAGTTTTACTTCTTCGTTACCTATTTGGATTCCTTTTATTTTTTTTTCCTTGCGAATTGCTCTGGCCAGCACCTCCAGTACTATGTTGAATAGGAGTGGTGAAAGTGGGCACCCTTGTCTTGTTCCTGTCCTCAGAGGGATGGCTTTCAGCTTTTGTCCATTGAGTATGATGTTGGCTGTGGGTCTATCATATATGGCCTTTATCATGTTGAGGTACTTTCCTTCTACACCCATTTTACTGAGGGTTTTTATCATAAATGGGTGTTGGATCTTGTCGAATGCTTTCTCTGCGTCTATTGAGATGATCATGTGGTTTTTGTTTTTCATTTTGTTGGTGTAGTGTATCACGTTGATTGACTTGCGGGTGTTGAACCATCCCTGTGTCCCTGGTATAAATCCCACTTGATCATGGTGTATAATCTTTTTGATGTATTGCTGTAATCGGTTTGCCAAAATTTTGTTGAGGATTTTTGCATCTATGTTCATCAGTGATATCGGCCTGTAGTTCTCCTTCTTTGTGTTGTCCTTGTCAGGTTGGGGGATCAGAGTGATGTTGGCTTCATAGAATGTGTTAGGGAGTTCTCCATCTTTCTCAATTTTCTGGAACAGTTTGAGGAGAATAGGTAGAAAGAACTCACACTGCTTAACAACAAAAAAACAAACAACCCGATCAAAAAATGGGCAGAGGACATGAACAGACATTTCTCCAAAGAAGATATGAATATGGCCAATAGACACATGAAAAGATGTTCATCATCGCTAATCATCAGGGAAATGCAAATCAAAACTACACTAAGATATCACCTTACCCCCGTTAGATTGGCAAAAACGTCCAAAACCAAGAACGACAAATGTTGGAGAGGTTGTGGAGAAAGAGGAACCCTCATACACTGTTGGTGGGAATGCAAACTGGTACAGCCACTATGGAAAACAGTATGGAGATTTCTCAAAAAGTTAAAAATAGAAATACCCTATGACCCAGCCATCCCATTACTGGGTATCTATCCTAAGAACCTGATATCAGATATCTCAAGAGTCCGTTGCACCCCTATGTTCATCGCAGCATTATTTACAATAGCCAAGACGTGGAACCAGCCTACATGCCCAGAAACTGATGATTGGATAAAGAAGATGTGGTATATATACACAATGGAATACTACTCAGCCATAAAAAAAGACGACATTGGCCCCTTCACAACAATGTGGATGGACCTCGAGGGCATTATGTTAAGCGAAATAAGTCAGTCAGAGAAAGACGAACTCTATATGACTCCACTCATAGGTGGAAATTAGTATATTGAGAAGGAGATCTGATCGGTGGTTACCAGGGAAAAGGGGGGGTGGGGGGAGGGCACGGAGTGGGAAGTGGTGTTCCCACAACATGACTAACAAAAATGTACAACTGAAATTTCACAAGCTTGTAATCCATCATAACATTAATAAACAAAAAAAAAAAAAAAAAAGAAGCTTTGGGGCCCATCTGCCCCTATGGAAAGAACGCAGCACTTTGTGCCTTTCAGCTCTAGGGCAATGTAGCACACCCAGAGCAGATGTTGTACTTCTGCCAGGTCACGCCTGCAAAGAAACTGCGTTTCACAGGCCTTTGTAAGAGATGTTCCCGGTAGGCTGTAAGAGCACTGTGCAGAGCGACTAGTTTCTTAGCTTCCCAGAGAGGTGGAAGCA
The DNA here is from genome assembly GCF_041296235.1 of Equus asinus. Lineage (NCBI taxonomy): Eukaryota > Metazoa > Chordata > Mammalia > Perissodactyla > Equidae > Equus > Equus asinus. The sequence continues at coordinate 64,384,835 of NC_091790.1, read as the reverse complement.
AGATGCTTTGGGGCCCATCTGCCCCTATGGAAAGAACGCAGCACTTTGTGCCTTGCAGCTCTAGGGCAATGCAGCACACCCCGAGCAGAAGTTCTACTTCAGCCAGATCAGGCCTGCAAAGAAACTGCGTTTCACAGGCCTTTGTAAGAGATGTTCCCGGTAGGCTGTTAGAGCACTGTGCAGAGCGACTTGTTTCTTAGCTTCCCAGAGAGCTGGAAGCAAGATGCTTTGGGGCCCGTTAATTGTATACCCTGCTACTTTGCTGTAGTTGTTGATTATTTCTAATAGTTTTTCTGTGGATTCTTTGGGGTTTTCTATGTATAAGATCATGTCGTCTGCAAACAACGCGAGTTTTACTTCTTCGTTACCTATTTGGATTCCTTTTATTTTTTTTTCCTGCCGAATTGCTCTGGCCAGCACCTCCAGTACTATGTTGAATAGGAGTGGTGAAAGTGGGCACCCTTGTCTTGTTCCTGTCCTCAGAGGGATGGCTTTCAGCTTTTGTCCATTGAGTATGATGTTGGCTGTGGGTCTATCATATATGGCCTTTATTATGTTGAGGTACTTTCCTTCTATACCCATTTAACTGAGGGTTTTTATCATAAATGGGTGTTGGATCTTGTCGAATGCTTTCTCTGCGTCTATTGAGATGATCATGTGGTTTTTGTTTTTCATTTTGTTGATGTAGTGTATCACGTTGATTGACTTGCGGGTGTTGAACCATCCCTGTTTCCCTGGTATAAATCCCACTTGATCATGGTGTATAATCTTTTTGATGTATTGCTGTAATCGGTTTGCCAAAATTTTGTTGAGGATTTTTGCATCTATGTTCATCAGTGATATCGGCCTGTAGTTCTCCTTCTTTGTGTTGTCCTTGTCAGGTTGGGGGATCAGAGTGATGTTGGCTTCATAGAATGTGTTAGGGAGTTCTCCATCTTTCTCAATTTTCTGGAACAGTTTGAGGAGAATAGGTACAAAGAACTCACACTGCTTAACAACAATAAAACAAACAACCCGATCAAAAAATGGGCAGAGGACATGAACAGACATTTCTCCAAAGAAGATATGAATATGGCCAATAGACACATGAAAAGATGTTCATCATCGCTAATCATCAGGGAAATGCAAATCAAAACTACACTAAGATATCACCTTACCCCCGTTAGATTGGCAAAAACGTCCAAAACCAAGAACGACAAATGTTGGAGAGGTTGTGGAGAAAGAGGAACCCTCATACACTGTTGGTGGGAATGCAAACTGGTACAGCCACTATGGAAAACAGTATGGAGATTTCTCAAAAAGTTAAAAATAGAAATACCCTATGACCCAGCCATCCCATTACTGGGTATCTATCCTAAGAACCTGATATCAGATATCTCAAGAGTCCGTTGCACCCCTATGTTCATCGCAGCATTATTTACAATAGCCAAGACGTGGAACCAGCCTACATGCCCAGAAACTGATGATTGGATAAAGAAGATGTGGTATATATACACAATGGAATACTACTCAGCCATAAAAAAAGACGACATTGGCCCCTTCACAACAAGGTGGATGGACCTCGAGGGCATTATGTTAAGCGAAATAAGTCAGTCAGAGAAAGACGAACTCTATATGACTCCACTCATAGGTGGAAATTAGTATATTGAGAAGGAGATCTGATCGGTGGTTACCAGGGAAAAGGGGGGGTGGGGGGAGGGCACGGAGGGGGAAGTGGTGTTCCCACAACATGACTAACAAAAATGTACAACTGAAATTTCACAAGCTTGTAATCCATCATAACATTAATAAACAAAAAAAAAAAAAAAAGAGAAGCTTTGGGGCCCATCTGCCCCTATGGAAAGAACGCAGCACTTTCTGCCTTGCAGCTCTAGGGCAATGTAGCACACCCAGAGCAGAAGTTCTACTTCAGCCAGATCAGGCCCGCAAAGAAACTGCGTTTCACAGGCCTTTGTAAGAGATGATCGCGGTAGGCTGTTAGAGCACTGTGCAGAGCGAGTTGTTTGTCAGCTTCCAAAAGAGTTGGAAGCAAGATGCTTTGGGGCTCATCTGCCCCTTTGAAATGAAGGCAGCACTTTGTGCCTTGCAGCTCTAGGGCAATGTAGCACATCCAGAGCAGAAGTTCTACTTCAGCCAGATCAGGCCCGCAAAGAAACTGCATTTCACAGGCCTTTGTAAGAGATGATCCCGGTAGGCTGTTAGAGCACTGTGCAGAGCGAGTTGTTTCTCAGCTTCCCAAATAGCTGGAAGCAAGATGCTTTGGGGCCCTACTAAGCCTTTGGAAAGAAGGCAGCACTTTGTGCCTTGCAGCTCTAGGGCAATGTAGCACACCCAGAGCAGAAGTTTTACTTCAGCCAGATCAGGCCCGCAAAGAAACTGCGTTTCACAGGCCTTTGTAAGAGATGTTCCCCGTAGGCTGTTAGACCACTGTGCAGAGCGAGTTCTTTCTTAGCTTCCCAAAGACCTGGAAGCAAGATGCTTTGGGGGCCATCTGCCCTTAAGGAAAGAAGGCAGCACTTTGTGCCTTGCAGCTCTAGGGCAATGTAGCACACCCAGAGCAGATGTTCTACTTCTGCCAGGTCAGGCCTGCAAAGAAACTGCGTTTCACAGGCCTTTGTAATAGATGTTCCCCGTAGGCTGTTAGAGCACTGTGCAGAGCGAGTTGTTTCTTAGCTTCCCAAACAGCCGGTAGCAAGACGCTTTGGGGGCAATCTGCACTTCAGTAAAGAAGGCAGCACTTTGTGCGTTGCAGCTCTACGGCATTGTAGCACACCCAGAGCAGTTGTTCTACTTCTGCCAGGTCAGTCGTGCAAAGAAACTGCGTTTCACAGGCCTTTGTAGGAGATGTTCCCGGTAGGCTGTTAGAGCACTGTGCAGAGCGAGTTGTTTCTTAGCTTCCCAAAGAGCCGGAAGCAAGATGCTTTGGGGCCCTTCTCACCCTTTGGAAAGAAGGCAGCACTTTGTGCCTTGCAGCTCTAGGGCACTGTAGCACACCCAGAGCAGTTGTTCTACTTCTGCCAGGTCAGGCCTGCAAAGAAACTTCGTTTCACAGGCCTTTGTGAGAGATGTTCAAGGTAGGCTGTTAGAGCACTGTGCAGAGCGACTTGTTTCTTAGCTTCCCAAAGAGCTGGAGGCAAGATGCTTTGGGGCCCTTCTCACCCTTTGGAAAGAAGGCAGCACTTTGTGCCTTGCAGCTCTAGGGCAATGTAGCACACCCAGAGCCGAAGTTCTACTTCAGCTAGATCAGACCTGCAAAGAAACTTCGTTTCACAGGCCTTTGTAAGAGATGTTCCCGGTAGGCTGTAAGTGCACTGTGCAGAGCGACTAGTTTCTTAGCTTCCCAGAGAGCTGGAAGCAAGATGCTTTGGGGCCCATCTGCCCCTAAGGAAAGAACGCAGCACTTTGTGCCTTGCAGCTCTAGGGCAATGCAGCACACCCCGAGCAGAAGTTCTACTTCAGCCAGATCAGGCCTGCAAAGAAACTGCGTTTCACAGGCCTTTGTAAGAGATGTTCCCGGTAGGCTGTTAGAGCACTGTGCAGAGCGAGTTGTTTCTTAGCTTCCCAGAGAGCTGGAAGCAAGATGCTTTGGGGCCCGTTAATTTTATACCCTGCTACTTTGCTGTAGTTGTTGATTATTTCTAATAGTTTTTCTCTGGATTCTTTGGGGTTTTTTATGTATAAGATCATGTCGTCTGCATACAACGCAAGTTTTACTTCTTCGTTACCTATTTGGATTACTTTTATTTTTTTTCCTGCCGAATTGCTCTGGCCTGCACCTCCAGTACTATGTTGAATAGGAGTGGTGAAAGTGGGCACCCTTGTCTTGTTCCTGTCCTCAGAGGGATGGCTTTCAGCTTTTGTCCATTGAGTATGATGTTGGCTGTGGGTCTATCATATATGGCCTTTATCATGTTGAGGTACTTTCCTTCTACACCCATTTTACTGAGGGTTTTTATCATAAATGGGTGTTGGATCTTGTCGAATGCTTTCTCTGCGTCTATTGAGATGATCATGTGGTTTTTGTTTTTCATTTTGTTGGTGTAGTGTATCACGTTGATTGACTTGCGGGTGTTGAACCATCCCTGTGTCCCTGGTATAAATCCCACTTGATCATGGTGTATAATCTTTTTGATGTATTGCTGTAATCGGTTTGCCAAAATTTTGTTGAGGATTTTTGCATCTATGTTCATCAGTGATATCGGCCTGTAGTTCTCCTTCTTTGTGTTGTCCTTGTCAGGTTGGGGGATCAGAGTGATGTTGGCTTCATAGAATGTGTTAGGGAGTTCTCCATCTTTCTCAATTTTCTGGAACAGTTTGAGGAGAATAGGTAGAAAGAACTCACACTGCTTAACAACAAAAAAACAAACAACCCGATCAAAAAATGGGCAGAGGACATGAACAGACATTTCTCCAAAGAAGATATGAATATGGCCAATAGACACATGAAAAGATGTTCATCATCGCTAATCATCAGGGAAATGCAAATCAAAACTACACTAAGATATCACCTTACCCCCGTTAGATTGGCAAAAACGTCCAAAACCAAGAACGACAAATGTTGGAGAGGTTGTGGAGAAAGAGGAACCCTCATACACTGTTGGTGGGAATGCAAACTGGTACAGCCACTATGGAAAACAGTATGGAGATTTCTCAAAAAGTTAAAAATAGAAATACCCTATGACCCAGCCATCCCATTACTGGGTATCTATCCTAAGAACCTGATATCAGATATCTCAAGAGTCCGTTGCACCCCTATGTTCATCGCAGCATTATTTACAATAGCCAAGACGTGGAACCAGCCTACATGCCCAGAAACTGATGATTGGATAAAGAAGATGTGGTATATATACACAATGGAATACTACTCAGCCATAAAAAAAGACGACATTGGCCCCTTCACAACAATGTGGATGGACCTCGAGGGCATTATGTTAAGCGAAATAAGTCAGTCAGAGAAAGACGAACTCTATATGACTCCACTCATAGGTGGAAATTAGTATATTGAGAAGGAGATCTGATCGGTGGTTACCAGGGAAAAGGGGGGGTGGGGGGAGGGCACGGAGTGGGAAGTGGTGTTCCCACAACATGACTAACAAAAATGTACAACTGAAATTTCACAAGCTTGTAATCCATCATAACATTAATAAACAAAAAAAAAAAAAAAAAAAAGAAGCTTTGGGGCCCATCTGCCCCTATGGAAAGAACGCAGCACTTTGTGCCTTTCAGCTCTAGGGCAATGTAGCACACCCAGAGCAGATGTTGTACTTCTGCCAGGTCACGCCTGCAAAGAAACTGCGTTTCACAGGCCTTTGTAAGAGATGTTCCCGGTAGGCTGTAAGAGCACTGTGCAGAGCGACTAGTTTCTTAGCTTCCCAGAGAGGTGGAAGCAAGATGCTTTGGGGCCCATCTGCCCCTATGGAAAGAACGCAGCACTTTGTGCCTTGCAGCTCTAGGGCAATGCAGCACACCCCGAGCAGAAGTTCTACTTCAGCCAGATCAGGCCTGCAAAGAAACTGCGTTTCACAGGCCTTTGTAAGAGATGTTCCCGGTAGGCTGTTAGAGCACTGTGCAGAGCGACTTGTTTCTTAGCTTCCCAGAGAGCTGGAAGCAAGATGCTTTGGGGCCCGTTAATTGTATACCCTGCTACTTTGCTGTAGTTGTTGATTATTTCTAATAGTTTTTCTGTGGATTCTTTGGGGTTTTCTATGTATAAGATCATGTCGTCTGCAAACAACGCGAGTTTTACTTCTTCGTTACCTATTTGGATTCCTTTTATTTTTTTTTCCTGCCGAATTGCTCTGGCCAGCACCTCCAGTACTATGTTGAATAGGAGTGGTGAAAGTGGGCACCCTTGTCTTGTTCCTGTCCTCAGAGGGATGGCTTTCAGCTTTTGTCCATTGAGTATGATGTTGGCTGTGGGTCTATCATATATGGCCTTTATTATGTTGAGGTACTTTCCTTCTATACCCATTTAACTGAGGGTTTTTATCATAAATGGGTGTTGGATCTTGTCGAATGCTTTCTCTGCGTCTATTGAGATGATCATGTGGTTTTTGTTTTTCATTTTGTTGATGTAGTGTATCACGTTGATTGACTTGCGGGTGTTGAACCATCCCTGTTTCCCTGGTATAAATCCCACTTGATCATGGTGTATAATCTTTTTGATGTATTGCTGTAATCGGTTTGCCAAAATTTTGTTGAGGATTTTTGCATCTATGTTCATCAGTGATATCGGCCTGTAGTTCTCCTTCTTTGTGTTGTCCTTGTCAGGTTGGGGGATCAGAGTGATGTTGGCTTCATAGAATGTGTTAGGGAGTTCTCCATCTTTCTCAATTTTCTGGAACAGTTTGAGGAGAATAGGTACAAAGAACTCACACTGCTTAACAACAATAAAACAAACAACCCGATCAAAAAATGGGCAGAGGACATGAACAGACATTTCTCCAAAGAAGATATGAATATGGCCAATAGACACATGAAAAGATGTTCATCATCGCTAATCATCAGGGAAATGCAAATCAAAACTACACTAAGATATCACCTTACCCCCGTTAGATTGGCAAAAACGTCCAAAACCAAGAACGACAAATGTTGGAGAGGTTGTGGAGAAAGAGGAACCCTCATACACTGTTGGTGGGAATGCAAACTGGTACAGCCACTATGGAAAACAGTATGGAGATTTCTCAAAAAGTTAAAAATAGAAATACCCTATGACCCAGCCATCCCATTACTGGGTATCTATCCTAAGAACCTGATATCAGATATCTCAAGAGTCCGTTGCACCCCTATGTTCATCGCAGCATTATTTACAATAGCCAAGACGTGGAACCAGCCTACATGCCCAGAAACTGATGATTGGATAAAGAAGATGTGGTATATATACACAATGGAATACTACTCAGCCATAAAAAAAGACGACATTGGCCCCTTCACAACAAGGTGGATGGACCTCGAGGGCATTATGTTAAGCGAAATAAGTCAGTCAGAGAAAGACGAACTCTATATGACTCCACTCATAGGTGGAAATTAGTATATTGAGAAGGAGATCTGATCGGTGGTTACCAGGGAAAAGGGGGGGTGGGGGGAGGGCACGGAGGGGGAAGTGGTGTTCCCACAACATGACTAACAAAAATGTACAACTGAAATTTCACAAGCTTGTAATCCATCATAACATTAATAAACAAAAAAAAAAAAAAAAAGAGAAGCTTCGGGGCCCATCTGCCCCTATGGAAAGAACGCAGCACTTTCTGCCTTGCAGCTCTAGGGCAATGTAGCACACCCAGAGCAGAAGTTCTACTTCATCCAGATCAGGCCCGCAAAGAAACTGCGTTTCACAGGCCTTTGTAAGAGATGTTCCCAGTAGGCTGTTAGAGCACTGTGCAGAGAGACTTGTTTCTTAGCTTCCCAAAGAGCTGGAAGCAAGATGCTTTGGGGCCCTTCTCACCCTTTGGCAAGAAGGCAGCACTTTGTGCCTTGCAGGTCTAGGTCAATGTAGCACACCCAGAGCAGAAGTTCTACTTCAGCCAGATCAGGCCTGCAAAGAAACTGCGTTTCACAGGCCTTTGTAAGAGATGATCGCGGTAGGCTGTTAGAGCACTGTGCAGAGCGAGTTGTTTGTCAGCTTCCAAAAGAGTTGGAAGCAAGATGCTTTGGGGCTCATCTGCCCCTTTGAAATGAAGGCAGCACTTTGTGCCTTGCAGCTCTAGGGCAATGTAGCACATCCAGAGCAGAAGTTCTACTTCAGCCAGATCAGGCCCGCAAAGAAACTGCATTTCACAGGCCTTTGTAAGAGATGATCCCGGTAGGCTGTTAGAGCACTGTGCAGAGCGAGTTGTTTCTCAGCTTCCCAAATAGCTGGAAGCAAGATGCTTTGGGGCCCTACTAAGCCTTTGGAAAGAAGGCAGCACTTTGTGCCTTGCAGCTCTAGGGCAATGTAGCACACCCAGAGCAGAAGTTTTACTTCAGCCAGATCAGGCCCGCAAAGAAACTGCGTTTCACAGGCCTTTGTAAGAGATGTTCCCCGTAGGCTGTTAGACCACTGTGCAGAGCGAGTTCTTTCTTAGCTTCCCAAAGACCTGGAAGCAAGATGCTTTGGGGGCCATCTGCCCTTAAGGAAAGAAGGCAGCACTTTGTGCCTTGCAGCTCTAGGGCAATGTAGCACACCCAGAGCAGATGTTCTACTTCTGCCAGGTCAGGCCTGCAAAGAAACTGCGTTTCACAGGCCTTTGTAATAGATGTTCCCCGTAGGCTGTTAGAGCACTGTGCAGAGCGAGTTGTTTCTTAGCTTCCCAAACAGCCGGTAGCAAGACGCTTTGGGGGCAATCTGCACTTCAGTAAAGAAGGCAGCACTTTGTGCCTTGCAGCTCTACGGCATTGTAGCACACCCAGAGCAGTTGTTCTACTTCTGCCAGGTCAGTCGTGCAAAGAAACTGCGTTTCACAGGCCTTTGTAGGAGATGTTCCCGGTAGGCTGTTAGAGCACTGTGCAGAGCGAGTTGTTTCTTAGCTTCCCAAAGAGCCGGAAGCAAGATGCTTTGGGGCCCTTCTCACCCTTTGGAAAGAAGGCAGCACTTTGTGCCTTGCAGCTCTAGGGCACTGTAGCACACCCAGAGCAGTTGTTCTACTTCTGCCAGGTCAGGCCTGCAAAGAAACTTCGTTTACCAGGCCTTTGTGAGAGATGTTCAAGGTAGGCTGTTAGAGCACTGTGCAGAGCGACTTGTTTCTTAGCTTCCCAAAGAGCTGGAGGCAAGATGCTTTGGGGCCCTTCTCACCCTTTGGAAAGAAGGCAGCACTTTGTGCCTTGCAGCTCTAGGGCAATGTAGCACACCCAGAGCCGAAGTTCTACTTCAGCTAGATCAGACCTGCAAAGAAACTTCGTTTCACAGGCCTTTGTAAGAGATGTTCCCGGTAGGCTGTAAGTGCACTGTGCAGAGCGACTAGTTTCTTAGCTTCCCAGAGAGCTGGAAGCAAGATGCTTTGGGGCCCATCTGCCCCTAAGGAAAGAACGCAGCACTTTGTGCCTTGCAGCTCTAGGGCAATGCAGCACACCCCGAGCAGAAGTTCTACTTCAGCCAGATCAGGCCTGCAAAGAAACTGCGTTTCACAGGCCTTTGTAAGAGATGTTCCCGGTAGGCTGTTAGAGCACTGTGCAGAGCGAGTTGTTTCTTAGCTTCCCAGAGAGCTGGAAGCAAGATGCTTTGGGGCCCGTTAATTTTATACCCTGCTACTTTGCTGTAGTTGTTGATTATTTCTAATAGTTTTTCTGTGGATTCTTTGGGGTTTTTTATGTATAAGATCATGTCGTCTGCATACAACGCAAGTTTTACTTCTTCGTTACCTATTTGGATTCCTTTTATTTTTTTTCCTGCCGAATTGCTCTGGCCTGCACCTCCAGTACTATGTTGAATAGGAGTGGTGAAAGTGGGCACCCTTGTCTTGTTCCTGTCCTCAGAGGGATGGCTTTCAGCTTTTGTCCATTGAGTATGATGTTGGCTGTGGGTCTATCATATATGGCCTTTATCATGTTGAGGTACTTTCCTTCTACACCCATTTTACTGAGGGTTTTTATCATAAATGGGTGTTGGATCTTGTCGAATGCTTTCTCTGCGTCTATTGAGATGATCATGTGGTTTTTGTTTTTCATTTTGTTGGTGTAGTGTATCACGTTGATTGACTTGCGGGTGTTGAACCATCCCTGTGTCCCTGGTATAAATCCCACTTGATCATGGTGTATAATCTTTTTGATGTATTGCTGTAATCGGTTTGCCAAAATTTTGTTGAGGATTTTTGCATCTATGTTCATCAGTGATATCGGCCTGTAGTTCTCCTTCTTTGTGTTGTCCTTGTCAGGTTGGGGGATCAGAGTGATGTTGGCTTCATAGAATGTGTTAGGGAGTTCTCCATCTTTCTCAATTTTCTGGAACAGTTTGAGGAGAATAGGTAGAAAGAACTCACACTGCTTAACAACAAAAAAACAAACAACCCGATCAAAAAATGGGCAGAGGACATGAACAGACATTTCTCCAAAGAAGATATGAATATGGCCAATAGACACATGAAAAGATGTTCATCATCGCTAATCATCAGGGAAATGCAAATCAAAACTACACTAAGATATCACCTTACCCCCGTTAGATTGGCAAAAACGTCCAAAACCAAGAACGACAAATGTTGGAGAGGTTGTGGAGAAAGAGGAACCCTCATACACTGTTGGTGGGAATGCAAACTGGTACAGCCACTATGGAAAACAGTATGGAGATTTCTCAAAAAGTTAAAAATAGAAATACCCTATGACCCAGCCATCCCATTACTGGGTATCTATCCTAAGAACCTGATATCAGATATCTCAAGAGTCCGTTGCACCCCTATGTTCATCGCAGCATTATTTACAATAGCCAAGACGTGGAACCAGCCTACATGCCCAGAAACTGATGATTGGATAAAGAAGATGTGGTATATATACACAATGGAATACTACTCAGCCATAAAAAAAGACGACATTGGCCCCTTCACAACAATGTGGATGGACCTCGAGGGCATTATGTTAAGCGAAATAAGTCAGTCAGAGAAAAACGAACTCTATATGACTCCACTCATAGGTGGAAATTAGTATATTGAGAAGGAGATCTGATCGGTGGTTACCAGGGAAAAGGGGGGGTGGGGGGAGGGCACGGAGTGGGAAGTGGTGTTCCCACAACATGACTAACAAAAATGTACAACTGAAATTTCACAAGCTTGTAATCCATCATAACATTAATAAACAAAAAAAAAAAAAAAAAGAAGCTTTGGGGCCCATCTGCCCCTATGGAAAGAACGCAGCACTTTGTGCCTTTCAGCTCTAGGGCAATGTAGCACACCCAGAGCAGATGTTGTACTTCTGCCAGGTCACGCCTGCAAAGAAACTGCGTTTCACAGGCCTTTGTAAGAGATGTTCCCGGTAGGCTGTTAGAGCACTGTGCAGAGCGAGTTGTTTCTTAGCTTCCCAGAGAGCTGGAAGCAAGATGCTTTGGGGCCCGTTAATTTTATACCCTGCTACTTTGCTGTAGTTGTTGATTATTTCTAATAGTTTTTCTGTGGATTCTTTGGGGTTTTTTATGTATAAGATCATGTCGTCTGCATACAACGCAAGTTTTACTTCTTCGTTACCTATTTGGATTCCTTTTATTTTTTTTCCTGCCGAATTGCTCTGGCCTGCACCTCCAGTACTATGTTGAATAGGAGTGGTGAAAGTGGGCACCCTTGTCTTGTTCCTGTCCTCAGAGGGATGGCTTTCAGCTTTTGTCCATTGAGTATGATGTTGGCTGTGGGTCTATCATATATGGCCTTTATCATGTTGAGGTACTTTCCTTCTACACCCATTTTACTGAGGGTTTTTATCATAAATGGGTGTTGGATCTTGTCGAATGCTTTCTCTGCGTCTATTGAGATGATCATGTGGTTTTTGTTTTTCATTTTGTTGGTGTAGTGTATCACGTTGATTGACTTGCGGGTGTTGAACCATCCCTGTGTCCCTGGTATAAATCCCACTTGATCATGGTGTATAATCTTTTTGATGTATTGCTGTAATCGGTTTGCCAAAATTTTGTTGAGGATTTTTGCATCTATGTTCATCAGTGATATCGGCCTGTAGTTCTCCTTCTTTGTGTTGTCCTTGTCAGGTTGGGGGATCAGAGTGATGTTGGCTTCATAGAATGTGTTAGGGAGTTCTCCATCTTTCTCAATTTTCTGGAACAGTTTGAGGAGAATAGGTAGAAAGAACTCACACTGCTTAACAACAAAAAAACAAACAACCCGATCAAAAAATGGGCAGAGGACATGAACAGACATTTCTCCAAAGAAGATATGAATATGGCCAATAGACACATGAAAAGATGTTCATCATCGCTAATCATCAGGGAAATGCAAATCAAAACTACACTAAGATATCACCTTACCCCCGTTAGATTGGCAAAAACGTCCAAAACCAAGAACGACAAATGTTGGAGAGGTTGTGGAGAAAGAGGAACCCTCATACACTGTTGGTGGGAATGCAAACTGGTACAGCCACTATGGAAAACAGTATGGAGATTTCTCAAAAAGTTAAAAATAGAAATACCCTATGACCCAGCCATCCCATTACTGGGTATCTATCCTAAGAACCTGATATCAGATATCTCAAGAGTCCGTTGCACCCCTATGTTCATCGCAGCATTATTTACAATAGCCAAGACGTGGAACCAGCCTACATGCCCAGAAACTGATGATTGGATAAAGAAGATGTGGTATATATACACAATGGAATACTACTCAGCCATAAAAAAGACGACATTGGCCCCTTCACAACAATGTGGATGGACCTCGAGGGCATTATGTTAAGCGAAATAAGTCAGTCAGAGAAAGACGAACTCTATATGACTCCACTCATAGGTGGAAATTAGTATATTGAGAAGGAGATCTGATCGGTGGTTACCAGGGAAAAGGGGGGGTGGGGGGAGGGCACGGAGTGGGAAGTGGTGTTCCCACAACATGACTAACAAAAATGTACAACTGAAATTTCACAAGCTTGTAATCCATCATAACATTAATAAACAAAAAAAAAAAAAAAAAAGAAGCTTTGGGGCCCATCTGCCCCTATGGAAAGAACGCAGCACTTTGTGCCTTTCAGCTCTAGGGCAATGTAGCACACCCAGAGCAGATGTTGTACTTCTGCCAGGTCACGCCTGCAAAGAAACTGCGTTTCACAGGCCTTTGTAAGAGATGTTCCCGGTAGGCTGTTAGAGCACTGTGCAGAGCGAGTTGTTTCTTAGCTTCCCAGAGAGCTGGAAGCAAGATGCTTTGGGGCCCGTTAATTTTATACCCTGCTACTTTGCTGTAGTTGTTGATTATTTCTAATAGTTTTTCTGTGGATTCTTTGGGGTTTTTTATGTATAAGATCATGTCGTCTGCATACAACGCAAGTTTTACTTCTTCGTTACCTATTTGGATTCCTTTTATTTTTTTTCCTGCCGAATTGCTCTGGCCTGCACCTCCAGTACTATGTTGAATAGGAGTGGTGAAAGTGGGCACCCTTGTCTTGTTCCTGTCCTCAGAGGGATGGCTTTCAGCTTTTGTCCATTGAGTATGATGTTGGCTGTGGGTCTATCATATATGGCCTTTATCATGTTGAGGTACTTTCCTTCTACACCCATTTTACTGAGGGTTTTTATCATAAATAGGTGTTGGATCTTGTCGAATGCTTTCTCTGCGTCTATTGAGATGATCATGTGGTTTTTGTTTTTCATTTTGTTGGTGTAGTGTATCACGTTGATTGACTTGCGGGTGTTGAACCATCCCTGTGTCCCTGGTATAAATCCCACTTGATCATGGTGTATAATCTTTTTGATGTATTGCTGTAATCGGTTTGCCAAAATTTTGTTGAGGATTTTTGCATCTATGTTCATCAGTGATATCGGCCTGTAGTTCTCCTTCTTTGTGTTGTCCTTGTCAGGTTGGGGGATCAGAGTGATGTTGGCTTCATAGAATGTGTTAGGGAGTTCTCCATCTTTCTCAATTTTCTGGAACAGTTTGAGGAGAATAGGTAGAAAGAACTCACACTGCTTAACAACAAAAAAACAAACAACCCGATCAAAAAATGGGCAGAGGACATGAACAGACATTTCTCCAAAGAAGATATGAATATGGCCAATAGACACATGAAAAGATGTTCATCATCGCTAATCATCAGGGAAATGCAAATCAAAACTACACTAAGATATCACCTTACCCCCGGTAGATTGGCAAAAACGTCCAAAACCAAGAACGACAAATGTTGGAGAGGTTGTGGAGAAAGAGGAACCCTCATACACTGTTGGTGGGAATGCAAACTGGTACAGCCACTATGGAAAACAGTATGGAGATTTCTCAAAAAGTTAAAAATAGAAATACCCTATGACCCAGCCATCCCACTACTGGGTGTCTATCCTAAGAACCTGATATCAGATATCTCAAGACTCCGTTGCACCCCTATGTTCATCGCAGCATTATTTACAATAGCCAAGACGTGGAACCAGCCTACATGCCCAGAAACTGATGATTGGATAAAGAAGATGTGGTATATATACACAAGGGAATACTACTCAGCCATAAAAAAAGAAGACATTGGCCCCTTCACAACAATGTGGATGGACCTCGAGGGCATTATGTTAAGCGAAATAAGTCAGTCAGAGAAAGACGAACTCTATATGACTCCACTCATAGGTGGAAATTAGTATATTGAGAAGGAGATCTGATCGGTGGTTACCAGGGAAAAGGGTGGGTGGGGGGAGGGCACGGAGTGGGAAGTGGTGTTCCCACAACATGACTAACAAAAATGTACAACTGAAATTTCACAAGCTTGTAATCCATCATAACATTAATAAACAAAAAAAAAAAAAAAAAAGAAGCTTTGGGGCCCATCTGCCCCTATGGAAAGAACGCAGCACTTTGTGCCTTTCAGCTCTAGGGCAATGTAGCACACCCAGAGCAGATGTTCTACTTCTGCCAGGTCACGCCTGCAAAGAAACTGCGTTTCACAGGCCTTTGTAAGAGATGTTCCCGGTAGGCTGTTAGAGCACTGTGCAGAGCGAGTTGTTTCTTAGCTTCCCAGAGAGCTGGAAGCAAGATGCTTTGGGGCCCGTTAATTTTATACCCTGCTACTTTGCTGTAGTTGTTGATTATTTCTAATAGTTTTTCTGTGGATTCTTTGGGGTTTTCTATGTATAAGATCATGTCGTCTGCAAACAACGCGAGTTTTACTTCTTCGTTACCTATTTGGATTCCTTTTATTTTTTTTCCTGCCGAATTGCTCTGGCCTGCACCTCCAGTACTATGTTGAATAGGAGTGGTGAAAGTGGGCACCCTTGTCTTGTTCCTGTCCTCAGAGGGATGGCTTTCAGCTTTTGTCCATTGAGTATGATGTTGGCTGTGGGTCTATCATATATGGCCTTTATCATGTTGAGGTACTTTCCTTCTACACCCATTTTACTGAGGGTTTTTATCATAAATAGGTGTTGGATCTTGTCGAATGCTTTCTCTGCGTCTATTGAGATGATCATGTGGTTTTTGTTTTTCATTTTGTTGGTGTAGTGTATCACGTTGATTGACTTGCGGGTGTTGAACCATCCCTGTTTCCCTGGTATAAATCCCACTTGATCATGGTGTATAATCTTTTTGATGTATTGCTGTAATCGGTTTGCCAAAATTTTGTTGAGGATTTTTGCATCTATGTTCATCAGTGATATCGGCCTGTAGTTCTCCTTCTTTGTGTTGTCCTTGTCAGGTTGGGGGATCAGAGTGATGTTGGCTTCATAGAATGTGTTAGGGAGTTCTCCATCTTTCTCAATTTTCTGGAACAGTTTGAGGAGAATAGGTACAAAGAACTCACACTGCTTAACAACAATAAAACAAACAACCCGATCAAAAAATGGGCAGAGGACATGAACAGACATTTCTCCAAAGAAGATATGAATATGGCCAATAGACACATGAAAAGATGTTCATCATCGCTAATCATCAGGGAAATGCAAATCAAAACTACACTAAGATATCACCTTACCCCCGGTAGATTGGCAAAAACGTCCAAAACCAAGAACGACAAATGTTGGAGAGGTTGTGGAGAAAGAGGAACCCTCATACACTGTTGGTGGGAATGCAAACTGGTACAGCCACTATGGAAAACAGTATGGAGATTTCTCAAAAAGTTAAAAATAGAAATACCCTATGACCCAGCCATCCCACTACTGGGTGTCTATCCTAAGAACCTGATATCAGATATCTCAAGACTCCGTTGCACCCCTATGTTCATCGCAGCATTATTTACAATAGCCAAGACGTGGAACCAGCCTACATGCCCAGAAACTGATGATTGGATAAAGAAGATGTGGTATATATACACAAGGGAATACTACTCAGCCATAAAAAAAGAAGACATTGGCCCCTTCACAACAATGTGGATGGACCTCGAGGGCATTATGTTAAGCGAAATAAGTCAGTCAGAGAAAGACGAACTCTATATGACTCCACTCATAGGTGGAAATTAGTATATTGAGAAGGAGATCTGATCGGTGGTTACCAGGGAAAAGGGGGGGTGGGGGGAGGGCACGGAGTGGGAAGTGGTGTTCCCACAACATGACTAACAAAAATGTACAACTGAAATTTCACAAGCTTGTAATCCATCATAACATTAATAAACAAAAAAAAAAAAAAAAAAGAAGCTTTGGGGCCCATCTGCCCCTATGGAAAGAACGCAGCACTTTGTGCCTTGCAGCTCTAGGGCAATGCAGCACACCCCGAGCAGAAGTTCTACTTCAGCCAGATCAGGCCTGCAAAGAAACTGCGTTTCACAGGCCTTTGTAAGAGATGTTCCCGGTAGGCTGTTAGAGCACTGTGCAGAGCGACTTGTTTCTTAGCTTCCCAGAGAGCTGGAAGCAAGATGCTTTGGGGCCCGTTAATTTTATACCCTGCTACTTTGCTGTAGTTGTTGATTATTTCTAATAGTTTTTCTGTGGATTCTTTGGGGTTTTCTATGTATAAGATCATGTCGTCTGCAAACAACGCGAGTTTTACTTCTTCGTTACCTATTTGGATTCCTTTTATTTTTTTTCCTGCCGAATTGCTCTGGCCAGCACCTCCAGTACTATGTTGAATAGGAGTGGTGAAAGTGGGCACCCTTGTCTTGTTCCTGTCCTCAGAGGGATGGCTTTCAGCTTTTGTCCATTGAGTATGATGTTGGCTGTGGGTCTATCATATATGGCCTTTATTATGTTGAGGTACTTTCCTTCTATACCCATTTAACTGAGGGTTTTTATCATAAATGGGTGTTGGATCTTGTCGAATGCTTTCTCTGCGTCTATTGAGATGATCATGTGGTTTTTGTTTTTCATTTTGTTGATGTAGTGTATCACGTTGATTGACTTGCGGGTGTTGAACCATCCCTGTTTCCCTGGTATAAATCCCACTTGATCATGGTGTATAATCTTTTTGATGTATTGCTGTAATCGGTTTGCCAAAATTTTGTTGAGGATTTTTGCATCTATGTTCATCAGTGATATCGGCCTGTAGTTCTCCTTCTTTGTGTTGTCCTTGTCAGGTTGGGGGATCAGAGTGATGTTGGCTTCATAGAATGTGTTAGGGAGTTCTCCATCTTTCTCAATTTTCTGGAACAGTTTGAGGAGAATAGGTACAAAGAACTCACACTGCTTAACAACAATAAAACAAACAACCCGATCAAAAAATGGGCAGAGGACATGAACAGACATTTCTCCAAAGAAGATATGAATATGGCCAATAGACACATGAAAAGATGTTCATCATCGCTAATCATCAGGGAAATGCAAATCAAAACTACACTAAGATATCACCTTACCCCCGTTAGATTGGCAAAAACGTCCAAAACCAAGAACGACAAATGTTGGAGAGGTTGTGGAGAAAGAGGAACCCTCATACACTGTTGGTGGGAATGCAAACTGGTACAGCCACTATGGAAAACAGTATGGAGATTTCTCAAAAAGTTAAAAATAGAAATACCCTATGACCCAGCCATCCCATTACTGGGTATCTATCCTAAGAACCTGATATCAGATATCTCAAGAGTCCGTTGCACCCCTATGTTCATCGCAGCATTATTTACAATAGCCAAGACGTGGAACCAGCCTACATGCCCAGAAACTGATGATTGGATAAAGAAGATGTGGTATATATACACAATGGAATACTACTCAGCCATAAAAAAAGACGACATTGGCCCCTTCACAACAAGGTGGATGGACCTCGAGGGCATTATGTTAAGCGAAATAAGTCAGTCAGAGAAAGACGAACTCTATATGACTCCACTCATAGGTGGAAATTAGTATATTGAGAAGGAGATCTGATCGGTGGTTACCAGGGAAAAGGGGGGGTGGGGGGAGGGCACGGAGGGGGAAGTGGTGTTCCCACAACATGACTAACAAAAATGTACAACTGAAATTTCACAAGCTTGTAATCCATCATAACATTAATAAACAAAAAAAAAAAAAAAAGAGAAGCTTTGGGGCCCATCTGCCCCTATGGAAAGAACGCAGCACTTTCTGCCTTGCAGCTCTAGGGCAATGTAGCACACCCAGAGCAGAAGTTCTACTTCAGCCAGATCAGGCCCACAAAGAAACTGCGTTTCACAGGCCTTTGTAAGAGATGTTCCCAGTAGGCTGTTAGAGCACTGTGCAGAGAGACTTGTTTCTTAGCTTCCCAAAGAGCTGGAAGCAAGATGCTTTGGGGCCCTTCTCACCCTTTGGCAAGAAGGCAGCACTTTGTGCCTTGCAGGTCTAGGTCAATGTAGCACACCCAGAGCAGAAGTTCTACTTCAGCCAGATCAGCCTGCAAAGAAACTGCGTTTCACAGGCCTTTGTAAGAGATGATCGCGGTAGGCTGTTAGAGCACTGTGCAGAGCGAGTTGTTTGTCAGCTTCCAAAAGAGTTGGAAGCAAGATGCTTTGGGGCTCATCTGCCCCTTTGAAATGAAGGCAGCACTTTGTGCCTTGCAGCTCTAGGGCAATGTAGCACATCCAGAGCAGAAGTTCTACTTCAGCCAGATCAGGCCCGCAAAGAAACTGCATTTCACAGGCCTTTGTAAGAGATGATCCCGGTAGGCTGTTAGAGCACTGTGCAGAGCGAGTTGTTTCTCAGCTTCCCAAATAGCTGGAAGCAAGATGCTTTGGGGCCCTACTCAGCCTTTGGAAAGAAGGCAGCACTTTGTGCCTTGCAGCTCTAGGGCAATGTAGCACACCCAGAGCAGAAGTTTTACTTCAGCCAGATCAGGCCTGCAAAGAAACTGCGTTTCACAGGCCTTTGTAAGAGATGTTCCCCGTAGGCTGTTAGACCACTGTGCAGAGCGAGTTCTTTCTTAGCTTCCCAAAGACCTGGAAGCAAGACGCTTTGGGGGCAATCTGCACTTCAGTAAAGAAGGCAGCACTTTGTGCCTTGCAGCTCTACGGCATTGTAGCACACCCAGAGCAGTTGTTCTACTTCTGCCAGGTCAGTCGTGCAAAGAAACTGCGTTTCACAGGCCTTTGTAGGAGATGTTCCCGGTAGGCTGTTAGAGCACTGTGCAGAGCGAGTTGTTTCTTAGCTTCCCAAAGAGCCGGAAGCAAGATGCTTTGGGGCCCTTCTCACCCTTTGGAAAGAAGGCAGCACTTTGTGCCTTGCAGCTCTAGGGCACTGTAGCACACCCAGAGCAGTTGTTCTACTTCTGCCAGGTCAGACCTGCAAAGAAACTTCGTTTCACAGGCCTTTGTGAGAGATGTTCAAGGTAGGCTGTTAGAGCACTGTGCAGAGCGACTTGTTTCTTAGCTTCCCAAAGAGCTGGAGGCAAGATGCTTTGGGGCCCTTCTCACCCTTTGGAAAGAAGGCAGCACTTTGTGCCTTGCAGCTCTAGGGCAATGTAGCACACCCAGAGCCGAAGTTCTACTTCAGCTAGATCAGACCTGCAAAGAAACTTCGTTTCACAGGCCTTTGTAAGAGATGTTCCCGGTAGGCTGTAAGTGCACTGTGCAGAGCGACTAGTTTCTTAGCTTCCCAGAGAGCTGGAAGCAAGATGCTTTGGGGCCCATCTGCCCCTAAGGAAAGAACGCAGCACTTTGTGCCTTGCAGCTCTAGGGCAATGCAGCACACCCCGAGCAGAAGTTCTACTTCAGCCAGATCAGGCCTGCAAAGAAACTGCGTTTCACAGGCCTTTGTAAGAGATGTTCCCGGTAGGCTGTTAGAGCACTGTGCAGAGCGAGTTGTTTCTTAGCTTCCCAGAGAGCTGGAAGCAAGATGCTTTGGGGCCCGTTAATTTTATACCCTGCTACTTTGCTGTAGTTGTTGATTATTTCTAATAGTTTTTCTGTGGATTCTTTGGGGTTTTTTATGTATAAGATCATGTCGTCTGCATACAACGCAAGTTTTACTTCTTCGTTACCTATTTGGATTCCTTTTATTTTTTTTCCTGCCGAATTGCTCTGGCCTGCACCTCCAGTACTATGTTGAATAGGAGTGGTGAAAGTGGGCACCCTTGTCTTGTTCCTGTCCTCAGAGGGATGGCTTTCAGCTTTTGTCCATTGAGTATGATGTTGGCTGTGGGTCTATCATATATGGCCTTTATCATGTTGAGGTACTTTCCTTCTACACCCATTTTACTGAGGGTTTTTATCATAAATGGGTGTTGGATCTTGTCGAATGCTTTCTCTGCGTCTATTGAGATGATCATGTGGTTTTTGTTTTTCATTTTGTTGGTGTAGTGTATCACGTTGATTGACTTGCGGGTGTTGAACCATCCCTGTGTCCCTGGTATAAATCCCACTTGATCATGGTGTATAATCTTTTTGATGTATTGCTGTAATCGGTTTGCCAAAATTTTGTTGAGGATTTTTGCATCTATGTTCATCAGTGATATCGGCCTGTAGTTCTCCTTCTTTGTGTTGTCCTTGTCAGGTTGGGGGATCAGAGTGATGTTGGCTTCATAGAATGTGTTAGGGAGTTCTCCATCTTTCTCAATTTTCTGGAACAGTTTGAGGAGAATAGGTAGAAAGAACTCACACTGCTTAACAACAAAAAAACAAACAACCCGATCAAAAAATGGGCAGAGGACATGAACAGACATTTCTCCAAAGAAGATATGAATATGGCCAATAGACACATGAAAAGATGTTCATCATCGCTAATCATCAGGGAAATGCAAATCAAAACTACACTAAGATATCACCTTACCCCCGTTAGATTGGCAAAAACGTCCAAAACCAAGAACGACAAATGTTGGAGAGGTTGTGGAGAAAGAGGAACCCTCATACACTGTTGGTGGGAATGCAAACTGGTACAGCCACTATGGAAAACAGTATGGAGATTTCTCAAAAAGTTAAAAATAGAAATACCCTATGACCCAGCCATCCCATTACTGGGTATCTATCCTAAGAACCTGATATCAGATATCTCAAGAGTCCGTTGCACCCCTATGTTCATCGCAGCATTATTTACAATAGCCAAGACGTGGAACCAGCCTACATGCCCAGAAACTGATGATTGGATAAAGAAGATGTGGTATATATACACAATGGAATACTACTCAGCCATAAAAAAAGACGACATTGGCCCCTTCACAACAATGTGGATGGACCTCGAGGGTATTATGTTAAGCGAAATAAGTCAGTCAGAGAAAGACGAACTCTATATGACTCCACTCATAGGTGGAAATTAGTATATTGAGAAGGAGATCTGATCGGTGGTTACCAGGGAAAAGGGGGGGTGGGGGGAGGGCACGGAGTGAGACGTGGTGTTCCCACAACATGACTAACAAAAATGTACAACTGAAATTTCACAAGCTTGTAATCCATCATAACATTAATAAACAAAAAAAAAAAAAAAAAAAGAAGCTTTGGGGCCCATCTGCCCCTATGGAAAGAACGCAGCACTTTGTGCCTTTCAGCTCTAGGGCAATGTAGCACACCCAGAGCAGATGTTGTACTTCTGCCAGGTCACGCCTGCAAAGAAACTGCGTTTCACAGGCCTTTGTAAGAGATGTTCCCGGTAGGCTGTAAGAGCACTGTGCAGAGCGACTAGTTTCTTAGCTTCCCAGAGAGGTGGAAGCAAGATGCTTTGGGGCCCATCTGCCCCTATGGAAAGAACGCAGCACTTTGTGCCTTGCAGCTCTAGGGCAATGCAGCACACCCCGAGCAGAAGTTCTACTTCAGCCAGATCAGGCCTGCAAAGAAACTGCGTTTCACAGGCCTTTGTAAGAGATGTTCCCGGTAGGCTGTTAGAGCACTGTGCAGAGCGACTTGTTTCTTAGCTTCCCAGAGAGCTCTAAGCAAGATGCTTTGGGGCCCGTTAATTGTATACCCTGCTACTTTGCTGTAGTTGTTGATTATTTCTAATAGTTTTTCTGTGGATTCTTTGGGGTTTTCTATGTATAAGATCATGTCGTCTGCAAACAACGCGAGTTTTACTTCTTCGTTACCTATTTGGATTCCTTTTATTTTTTTTTCCTGCCGAATTGCTCTGGCCAGCACCTCCAGTACTATGTTGAATAGGAGTGGTGAAAGTGGGCGCCCTTGTCTTGTTCCTGTCCTCAGAGGGATGGCTTTCAGCTTTTGTCCATTGAGTATGATGTTGGCTGTGGGTCTATCATATATGGCCTTTATTATGTTGAGGTACTTTCCTTCTATACCCATTTAACTGAGGGTTTTTATCATAAATGGGTGTTGGATCTTGTCGAATGCTTTCTCTGCGTCTATTGAGATGATCATGTGGTTTTTGTTTTTCATTTTGTTGATGTAGTGTATCACGTTGATTGACTTGCGGGTGTTGAACCATCCCTGTTTCCCTGGTATAAATCCCACTTGATCATGGTGTATAATCTTTTTGATGTATTGCTGTAATCGGTTTGCCAAAATTTTGTTGAGGATTTTTGCATCTATGTTCATCAGTGATATCGGCCTGTAGTTCTCCTTCTTTGTGTTGTCCTTGTCAGGTTGGGGGATCAGAGTGATGTTGGCTTCATAGAATGTGTTAGGGAGTTCTCCATCTTTCTCAATTTTCTGGAACAGTTTGAGGAGAATAGGTACAAAGAACTCACACTGCTTAACAACAAAAAAACAAACAACCCGATCGAAAAATGGGCAGAGGACATGAACGGACATTTCTCCAAAGAAGATATGAATATGGCCAATAGACACATGAAAAGATGTTCATCATCGCTAATCATCAGGGAAATGCAAATCAAAACTACACTAAGATATCACCTTACCCCCGTTAGATTGGCAAAAACATCCAAAACCAAGAACGACAAATGTTGGAGAGGTTGTGGAGAAAGAGGAACCCTCATACACTGTTGGTGGGAATGCAAACTGGTACAGCCACTATGGAAAACAGTATGGAGATTTCTCAAAAAGTTAAAAATAGAAATACCCTATGACCCAGCCATCCCATTACTGGGTATCTATCCTAAGAACCTGATATCAGATATCTCAAGAGTCCGTTGCACCCCTATGTTCATCGCAGCATTATTTACAATAGCCAAGACGTGGAACCAGCCTACATGCCCAGAAACTGATGATTGGATAAAGAAGATGTGGTATATATACACAATGGAATACTACTCAGCCATAAAAAAAGACGACATTGGCCCCTTCACAACAAGGTGGATGGACCTCGAGGGCATTATGTTAAGCGAAATAAGTCAGTCAGAGAAAGACGAACTCTATATGACTCCACTCATAGGTGGAAATTAGTATATTGAGAAGGAGATCTGATCAGTGGTTACCAGGGAAAAGGGGGGTGGGGGGAGGGCACGGAGGGGGAAGTGGTGTTCCCACAACATGACTAACAAAAATGTACAACTGAAATTTCACAAGCTTGTAATCCATCATAACATTAATAAACAAAAAAAAAAAAAAGAGAAGCTTTGGGGCCCATCTGCCCCTATGGAAAGAACGCAGCACTTTCTGCCTTGCAGCTCTAGGGCAATGTAGCACACCCAGAGCAGAAGTTCTACTTCAGCCAGATCAGGCCCGCAAAGAAACTGCGTTTCACAGGCCTTTGTAAGAGATGTTCCCGGTAGGCTGATAGAGCACTGTGCAGAGCGAGTTGTTTCTTAGCTTCCCAAACAGCCGGAAGCAAGATGCTTTGGGGCCCTTCTCACCCTTTGGAAAGAAGTCAGCACTTTGTGCCTTGCAGCTCTAGGGCAATGTAGCACTCCCAGAGCAGAAGTTGTACTTCAGCCAGATCAGGCCTGCAAAGAAACTCCGTTTCACAGGCCTTTGTAAGAGATGTTCCCGGTAGGCTGTTAGAGCACTGTGCAGAGCGAGTTGTTTCCTAGCTTCCCAAAGAGCTGGAAGCAAGATGCTTTGGGGCCCTTCTCACCCTTTAGAAAGAAGGCAGCACTTTGTGCCTTGCAGCTCTAGGGCAATGTAGCACACCCAAAGCCAAAGTTCTACTTCAGCCAGATCAGACCTGCAAAGAAACTGCGTTTCACAGGCCTTTGTAAGAGATGTTCCCTGTAGGCTGTTAGAGAACTGTGCAGAGCGAGTTGTTTCTTAGCTTCCCAAGGAGCTGGAAGCAAGATGCTTTAGGGGCCATCTGCCCTTAAGGAAAGAAGGCAGCACTTTGTGCCTTGCAGCTTTAGGGCAATGTAGCACACCCAGAGCAGAAGTTGTACTTCAGCCAGATCAGGCCTGCAAAGAAACTGCGTTTCACAGGCCTTTGTAAGAGATGTTCCCGGTAGGCTGTTAGAGCACTGTGCAGAGCGAGTTGTTTCTTAGCTTCCCAGAGAGCTCTAAGCAAGATGCTTTGGGGCCCGTTAACTTTATACCCTGCTACTTTGCTGTAGTTGTTGATTATTTCTAATAGTTTTTCTGTGGATTCTTTGGGGTTTTCTATGTATAAGATCATGTCGTCTGCAAACAACGCGAGTTTTACTTCTTCGTTACCTATTTGGATTCCTTTTATTTCTTTTTCCTGCCGAATTGCTCTGGCCAGCACCTCCAGTACTATGTTGAATAGGAGTGGTGAAAGTGGGCACCCTTGTCTTGTTCCTGTCCTCAGAGGGATGGCTTTCAGCTTTTGTCCATTGAGTATGATGTTGGCTGTGGGTCTATCATATATGGCCTTTATTATGTTGAGGTACTTTCCTTCTATACCCATTTTACTGAGGGTTGTTATCATAAATGGGTGTTGGATCTTGTCGAATGCTTTCTCTGCGTCTATTGAGATGATCATGTGGTTTTTGTTTTTCATTTTGTTGGTGTAGTGTATCACGTTGATTGACTTGCGGGTGTTGAACCATCCCTGTGTCCCTGGTATAAATCCCACTTGATCATGGTGTATAATCTTTTTGATGTATTGCTGTAATCGGTTTGCCAAAATTTTGTTGAGGATTTTTGCATCTATGTTCATCAGTGATATCGGCCTGTAGTTCTCCTTCTTTGTGTTGTCCTTGTCAGGTTGGGGGATCAGAGTGATGTTGGCTTCATAGAATGTGTTAGGGAGTTCTCCATCTTTCTCAATTTTCTGGAACAGTTTGAGGAGAATAGGTACAAAGAACTCACACTGCTTAACAACAAAAAAACAAACAACCCGATCCAAAAATGGGCAGAGGACATGAACAGACATTTCTCCAAAGAAGATATGAATATGGCCAATAGACACATGAAAAGATGTTCATCATCGCTAATCATCAGGGAAATGCAAATCAAAACTACACTAAGATATCACCTTACCCCCGTTAGATTGGCAAAATCATCCAAAACCAAGAACGACAAATGTTGGAGAGGTTGTGGAGAAAGAGGAACCCTCATACACTGTTGGTGGGAATGCAAACTGGTACAGCCACTATGGAAAACAGTATGGAGATTTCTCAAAAAGTTAAAAATAGAAATACCCTATGACCCAGCCATCCCATTACTGGGTATCTATCCTAAGAACCTGATATCAGATATCTCAAGAGTCCGTTGCACCCCTATGTTCATCGCAGCATTATTTACAATAGCCAAGACGTGGAACCAGCCTACATGCCCAGAAACTGATGATTGGATAAAGAAGATGTGGTATATATACACAATGGAATACTACTCAGCCATAAAAAAAGACGACATTGGCCCCTTCACAACAATGTGGATGGACCTCGAGGGCATTATGTTAAGCGAAATAAGTCAGTCAGAGAAAGACGAACTCTATATGACTCCACTCATAGGTGGAAATTAGTATATTGAGAAGGAGATCTGATCGGTGGTTACCAGGGAAAAGGGGGGGTGGGGGGAGGGCACGGAGGGGGAAGTGGTGTTCCCACAACATGACTAACAAAAATGTACAACTGAAATTTCACAAGCTTGTAATCCATCATAACATTAATAAACAAAAAAAAAAAAAAAAGGGAAGCTTTGGGGCCCATCTGCCCCTATGGAAATAACGCAGCACTTTCTGCCTTGCAGCTCTAGGGCAATGTAGCACACCCAGAGCAGAAGTTCTACTTCAGCCAGATCAGGCCCGCAAAGAAACTGCGTTTCACAGGCCTTTGTAAGAGATGTTCCCGGTAGGCTGTTAGAGCACTGTGAAGAGCGAGTTGTTTCTTAGCTTCCCAAACAGCCGGAAGCAAGATGCTTTGGGGCCCTTCTCACCCTTTGGAAAGAAGTCAGCACTTTGTGCCTTGCAGCTCTAGGGCAATGTAGCACACGCAGAGCAGAAGTTGTACTTCAGCCAGATCAGGCCTGCAAAGAAACTGCGTTTCACAGGCCTTTGTAAGAGATGTTCCCGGTAGGCTGTTAGAGCACTGTGCAGAGCGAGTTGTTTCCTAGCTTCCCAAAGAGCTGGAAGCAAGATGCTTTGGGGCCCTTCTCACCCTTTAGAAAGAAGGCAGCACTTTGTGCCTTGCAGCTCTAGGGCAATGTAGCACACCCAAAGCCAAAGTTCTACTTCAGCCAGATCAGACCTGCAAAGAAACTGCGTTTCACAGGACTTTGTAAGAGATGTTCCCTGTAGGCTGTTAGAGAACTGTGCAGAGCGAGTTGTTTCTTAGCTTCCCAAGGAGCTGGAAGCAAGATGCTTTAGGGGCCATCTGCCCTTAGGGAAAGAAGGCAGCACTTTGTGCCTTGCAGCTTTAGGGCAATGTAGCACACCCAGAGCAGAAGTTGTACTTCAGCCAGATCAGGCCTGCAAAGAAACTGCGTTTCACAGGCCTTTGTAAGAGATGTTGCCTGTAGGCTGTTAGAGAACTGTGCAGAGCGAGTTGTTTCTTAGCTTCCCAAGGAGCTGGAAGCAAGATGCTTTAGGGGCCATCTGCCCTTAAGGAAAGAACGCAGCACTTTGTGCCTTGCAGCTCTAGGGCAATGCAGCACACCCCGAGCAGAAGTTCTACTTCAGCCAGATCAGGCCTGCAAAGAAACTGCGTTTCACAGGCCTTTGTAAGAGATGTTCCCGGTAGGCTGTTAGAGCACTGTGCAGAGCGAGTTGTTTCTTAGCTTCCCAGAGAGCTCTAAGCAAGATGCTTTGGGGCCCGTTTACTTTATACCCTGCTACTTTGCTGTAGTTGTTGATTATTTCTAATAGTTTTTCTGTGGATTCTTTGGGGTTTTCTATGTATAAGATCATGTCGTCTGCAAACAACGCGAGTTTTACTTCTTCGTTACCTATTTCGATTCCTTTTATTTTTTTTTCCTGCCGAATTGCTCTGGCCAGCACCTCCAGTACTATGTTGAATAGGAGTGGTGAAAGTTGGCACCCTTGTCTTGTTCCTGTCCTCAGAGGGATGGCTTTCAGCTTTTGTCCATTGAGTATGATGTTGGCTGTGGGTCTATCATATATGGCCTTTATTATGTTGAGGTACTTTCCTTCTATACCCATTTTACTGAGGGTTGTTATCATAAATGGGTGTTGGATCTTGTCGAATGCTTTCTCTGCGTCTATTGAGATGATCATGTGGTTTTTGTTTTTCATTTTGTTGGTGTAGTGTATCACGTTGATTGACTTGCGGGTGTTGAACCATCCCTGTGTCCCTGGTATAAATCCCACTTGATCATGGTGTATAATCTTTTTGATGTATTGCTGTAATCGGTTTGCCAAAATTTGGTTGAGGATTTTTGCATCTATGTTCATCAGTGATATCGGCCTGTAGTTCTCCTTCTTTGTGTTGTCCTTGTCAGGTTGGGGGATCAGAGTGATGTTGGCTTCATAGAATGTGTTAGGGAGTTCTCCATCTTTCTCAATTTTCTGGAACAGTTTGAGGAGAATAGGTACAAAGAACTCACACTGCTTAACAACAAAAAAACAAACAACCCGATCAAAAAATGGGCAGAGGACATGAACAGACATTTCTCCAAAGAAGATATGAATATGGCCAATAGACACATGAAAAGATGTTCATCATCGCTAATCATCAGCGAAATGCAAATCAAAACTACGCTAAGATATCACCTTACCCCCGTTAGATTGGCAAAATCATCCAAAACCAAGAACGACAAATGTTGGAGAGGTTGTGGAGAAAGAGGAACCCTCATACACTGTTGGTGGGAATGCAAACTGGTACAGCCACTATGGAAAACAGTATGGAGATTTCTCAAAAAGTTAAAAATAGAAATACCCTATGAGCCAGCCATCCCATTACTGGGTATCTATCCTAAGAACCTGATATCAGATATCTCAAGAGTCCGTTGCACCCCTATGTTCATCGCAGCATTATTTACAATAGCCAAGACGTGGAACCAGCCTACATGCCCAGAAACTGATGATTGGATAAAGAAGATGTGGTATATATACACAATGGAATACTACTCAGCCATAAAAAAAGACGACATTGGCCCCTTCACAACAATGTGGATGGACCTCGAGGGCATTATGTTAAGCGAAATAAGTCAGTCAGAGAAAGACGAACTCTATATGACTCCACTCATAGGTGGAAATTAGTATATTGAGAAGGAGATCTGATCGGTGGTTACCAGGGAAAAGGGGGGGTGGGGGGAGGGCACGGAGGGGGAAGTGGTGTTCCCACAACATGACTAACAAAAATGTACAACTGAAATTTCACAAGCTTGTAATCCATCATAACATTAATAAACAAAAAAAAAAAAAAAAAGGGAAGCTTTGGGGCCCATCTGCCCCTATGGAAAGAACGCAGCACTTTCTGCCTTGCAGCTCTAGGGCAATGTAGCACACCCAGAGCAGAAGTTCTACTTCAGCCAGATCAGGCCCGCAAAGAAACTGCGTTTCACAGGCCTTTGTAAGAGATGTTCCCGGTAGGCTGTTAGAGCACTGTGCAGAGCGAGTTGTTTCTTAGCTTCCCAAACAGCCGGAAGCAAGATGCTTTGGGGCCCTTCTCACCCTTTGGAAAGAAGTCAGCACTTTGTGCCTTGCAGCTCTAGGGCAATGTAGCACACCCAAAGCAGAAGTTGTACTTCAGCCAGATCAGGCCTGCAAAGTGCGTTTCACAGGCCTTTGTAAGAGATGTTCCCGGTAGGCTGTTAGAGCACTGTGCAGAGCGAGTTGTTTCCTAGCTTCCCAAAGAGCTGGAAGCAAGATGCTTTGGGGCCCTTCTCACCCTTTGGAAAGAAGGCAGCACTTTGTGCCTTGCAGCTCTAGGGCAATGTAGCACACCCAAAGCAGAAGTTCTACTTCAGCCAGATCAGACCTGCAAAGAAACTGCGTTTCACAGGCCTTTGTAAGAGATGTTCCCTGTAGGCTGTTAGAGAACTGTGCAGAGCGAGTTGTTTCTTTGCTTCCCAAGGAGCTGGAAGCAAGATTCTTTAGGGGCCATCTGCCCTTAAGGAAAGAAGGCAGCACTTTGTGCCTTGCATCTCTAGGGCAATGTAGGACACCCAGAGCAGTTGTTCTACTTCTGCCAGGTCAGGCCTGCAAAGAAACTTCGTTTCACAGGCCTTTGTAAGAGATGTTCCCGGTAGGCTGTAAGAGCACTGTGCAGAGAGACTAGTTTCTTAGCTTCCCAGAGAGCTGGAAGCAAGATGCTTTGGGGCCCATCTGCCCCTATGGAAAGAACGCAGCACTTTGTGCCTTGCAGCTCTAGGGCAATGCAGCACACCCCGAGCAGAAGTTCTACTTCAGCCAGATCAGGCCTGCAAAGAAACTGCGTTTCACAGGCCTTTGTAAGAGATGTTCCCGGTAGGCTGTTAGAGCACTGTGCAGAGCGAGTTGTTTCTTAGCTTCCCAGAGAGCTCTAAGCAAGATGCTTTGGGGCCCGTTAACTTTATACCCTGCTACTTTGCTGTAGTTGTTGATTATTTCTAATAGTTTTTCTGTGGATTCTTTGGGGTTTTCTATGTATAAGATCATGTCGTCTGCAAACAACGCGAGTTTTACTTCTTCGTTACCTATTTGGATTCCTTTTATTTCTTTTTCCTGCCGAATTGCTCTGGCCAGCACCTCCAGTACTATGTTGAATAGGAGTGGTGAAAGTGGGCACCCTTGTCTTGTTCCTGTCCTCAGAGGGATGGCTTTCAGCTTTTGTCCATTGAGTATGATGTTGGCTGTGGGTCTATCATATATGGCCTTTATTATGTTGAGGTACTTTCCTTCTATACCCATTTTACTGAGGGTTGTTATCATAAATGGGTGTTGGATCTTGTCGAATGCTTTCTCTGCGTCTATTGAGATGATCATGTGGTTTTTGTTTTTCATTTTGTTGGTGTAGTGTATCACGTTGATTGACTTGCGGGTGTTGAACCATCCCTGTGTCCCTGGTATAAATCCCACTTGATCATGGTGTATAATCTTTTTGATGTATTGCTGTAATCGGTTTGCCAAAATTTTGTTGAGGATTTTTGCATCTATGTTCATCAGTGATATCGGCCTGTAGTTCTCCTTCTTTGTGTTGTCCTTGTCAGGTTGGGGGATCAGAGTGATGTTGGCTTCATAGAATGTGTTAGGGAGTTCTCCATCTTTCTCAATTTTCTGGAACAGTTTGAGGAGAATAGGTACAAAGAACTCACACTGCTTAACAACAAAAAAACAAACAACCCGATCCAAAAATGGGCAGAGGACATGAACAGACATTTCTCCAAAGAAGATATGAATATGGCCAATAGACACATGAAAAGATGTTCATCATCGCTAATCATCAGGGAAATGCAAATCAAAACTACACTAAGATATCACCTTACCCCCGTTAGATTGGCAAAATCATCCAAAACCAAGAACGACAAATGTTGGAGAGGTTGTGGAGAAAGAGGAACCCTCATACACTGTTGGTGGGAATGCAAACTGGTACAGCCACTATGGAAAACAGTATGGAGATTTCTCAAAAAGTTAAAAATAGAAATACCCTATGAGCCAGCCATCCCATTACTGGGTATCTATCCTAAGAACCTGATATCAGATATCTCAAGAGTCCGTTGCACCCCTATGTTCATCGCAGCATTATTTACAATAGCCAAGACGTGGAACCAGCCTACATGCCCAGAAACTGATGATTGCATAAAGAAGATGTGGTATATATACACAATGGAATACTACTCAGCCATAAAAAAAGACGACATTGGCCCCTTCACAACAATGTGGATGGACCTCGAGGGCATTATGTTAAGCGAAATAAGTCAGTCAGAGAAAGACGAACTCTATATGACTCCACTCATAGGTGGAAATTAGTATATTGAGAAGGAGATCTGATCGGTGGTTACCAGGGAAAAGGGGGGGTGGGGGGAGGGCACGGAGGGGGAAGTGGTGTTCCCACAACATGACTAACAAAAATGTACAACTGAAATTTCACAAGCTTGTAATCCATCATAACATTAATAAACAAAAAAAAAAAAAAAAAAGGGAAGCTTTAGGGCCCATCTGCCCCTATGGAAAGAACGCAGCACTTTCTGCCTTGCAGCTCTAGGGCAATGTAGCACACCCAGAGCAGAAGTTCTACTTCAGCCAGATCAGGCCCGCAAAGAAACTGCGTTTCACAGGCCTTTGTAAGAGATGTTCCCGGTAGGTTGTTAGAGCACTGTGCAGAGCGAGTTGTTTCTTAGCTTCCCAAACAGCCGGAAGCAAGATGCTTTGGGGCCCTTCTCACCCTTTGGAAAGAAGTCAGCACTTTGTGCCTTGCAGCTCTAGGGCAATGTAGCACACCCAGAGCAGTTGTTCTACTTCTGCCAGGTCAGGCCTGCAAAGAAACTGCGTTTCACAGGCCTTTGTAAGAGATGTTCCCGGTAGGCTGTTAGAGCACTGTGCAGAGCGAGTTGTTTCCTAGCTTCCCAAAGAGCTGGAAGCAAGATGCTTTGGGGCCCTTCTCACCCTTTAGAAAGAAGGCAGCACTTTGTGCCTTGCAGCTCTAGGGCAATGTAGCACACCCAAAGCCAAAGTTCTACTTCAGCCAGGTCAGACCTGCAAAGAAACTGCGTTTCACAGGCCTTTGTAAGAGATGTTCCCTGTAGGCTGTTAGAGAACTGTGCAGAGCGAGTTGTTTCTTAGCTTCCCAAGGAGCTGGAAGCAAGATGCTTTAGGGGCCATCTGCCCTTAAGGAAAGAAGGCAGCACTTTGTGCCTTGCAGCTTTAGGGCAATGTAGCACACCCAGAGCAGAAGTTGTACTTCAGCCAGATCAGGCCTGCAAAGAAACTGCGTTTCACAGGCCTTTGTAAGAGATGTTCCCGGTAGGCTGTAAGAGCACTGTGCAGAGCGAGTTGTTTCTTAGCTTCCCAGAGAGCTGGAAGCAAGATGCTTTGGGGCCCATCTGCCCCTATGGAAAGAACGCAGCACTTTGTGCCTTGCAGCTCTAGGGCAATGCAGCACACCCCGAGCAGAAGTTCTACTTCAGCCAGATCAGGCCTGCAAAGAAACTGCGAGTCGCAGGCCTTTGTAAGAGATGTTCCCGGTAGGCTGTTAGAGCACTGTGCAGAGCGAGTTGTTTCTTAGCTTCCCAGAGAGCTCTAAGCAAGATGCTTTGGGGCCCGTTAACTTTATACCCTGCTACTTTGCTGTAGTTGTTGATTATTTCTAATAGTTTTTCTGTGGATTCTTTGGGGTTTTCTATGTATAAGATCATGTCGTCTGCAAACAACGCGAGTTTTACTTCTTCGTTACCTATTTGGATTCCTTTTATTTCTTTTTCCTTCCGAATTGCTCTGGCCAGCACCTCCAGTACTATGTTGAATAGGAGTGGTGAAAGTGGGCACCCTTGTCTTGTTCCTGTCCTCAGAGGGATGGCTTTCAGCTTTTGTCCATTGAGTATGATGTTGGCTGTGGGTCTATCATATATGGCCTTTATTATGTTGAGGTACTTTCCTTCTATACCCATTTTACTGAGGGTTGTTATCATAAATGGGTGTTGGATCTTGTCGAATGCTTTCTCTGCGTCTATTGAGATGATCATGTGGTTTTTGTTTTTCATTTTGTTGGTGTAGTGTATCACGTTGATTGACTTGCGGGTGTTGAACCATCCCTGTGTCCCTGGTATAAATCCCACTTGATCATGGTGTATAATCTTTTTGATGTATTGCTGTAATCGGTTTGCCAAAATTTGGTTGAGGATTTTTGCATCTATGTTCATCAGTGATATCGGCCTGTAGTTCTCCTTCTTTGTGTTGTCCTTGTCAGGTTGGGGGATCAGAGTGATGTTGGCTTCATAGAATGTGTTAGGGAGTTCTCCATCTTTCTCAATTTTCTGGAACAGTTTGAGGAGAATAGGTACAAAGAACTCACACTGCTTAACAACAAAAAAACAAACAACCCGATCCAAAAATGGGCAGAGGACATGAACGGACATTTCTCCAAAGAAGATATGAATATGGCCAATAGACACATGAAAAGATGTTCATCATCGCTAATCATCAGGGAAATGCAAATCAAAACTACACTAAGATATCACCTTACCCCCGTTAGATTGGCAAAATCATCCAAAACCAAGAACGACAAATGTTGGAGAGGTTGTGGAGAAAGAGGAACCCTCATACACTGTTGGTGGGAATGCAAACTGGTACAGCCACTATGGAAAACAGTATGGAGATTTCTCAAAAAGTTAAAAATAGAAATACCCTATGACCCAGCCATCCCATTACTGGGTATCTATCCTAAGAACCTGATATCAGATATCTCAAGAGTCCGTTGCACCCCTATGTTCATCGCAGCATTATTTACAATAGCCAAGACGTGGAACCAGCCTACATGCCCAGAAACTGATGATTGGATAAAGAAGATGTGGTATATATACACAATGGAATACTACTCAGCCCTAAAAAAAGACGACATTGGCCCCTTCACAACAATGTGGATGGACCTCGAGGGCATTATGTTAAGCGAAATAAGTCAGTCAGAGAAAGACGAACTCTATATGACTCCACTCATAGGTGGAAATTAGTATATTGAGAAGGAGATCTGATCGGTGGTTACCAGGGAAAAGGGGGGGTGGGGGGAGGGCACGGAGGGGGAAGTGGTGTTCCCACAACATGACTAACAAAAATGTACAACTGAAATTTCACAAGCTTGTAATCCATCATAACATTAATAAACAAAAAAAAAAAAAAAAAGGGAAGCTTTGGGGCCCATCTGCCCCTATGGAAAGAACACAGCACTTTCTGCCTTGCAGCTCTAGGGCAATGTAGCACACCCAGAGCAGAAGTTCTACTTCAGCCAGATCAGGCCCGCAAAGAAACTGCGTTTCACAGGCCTTTGTAAGAGATGTTCCCGGTAGGCTGTTAGAGCACTGTGCAGAGCGAGTTGTTTCTTAGCTTCCCAAACAGCCGGAAGCAAGATGCTTTGGGGCCCTTCTCACCCTTTGGAAAGAAGTCAGCACTTTGTGCCTTGCAGCTCTAGGGCAATGTAGCACACGCAGAGCAGAAGTTGTACTTCAGCCAGATCAGGCCTGCAAAGTGCGTTTCACAGGCCTTTGTAAGAGATGTTCCCGGTAGGCTGTTAGAGCACTGTGCAGAGCGAGTTGTTTCCTAGCTTCCCAAAGAGCTGGAAGCAAGATGCTTTGGGGCCCTTCTCACCCTTTGGAAAGAAGGCAGCACTTTGTGCCTTGCAGCTCTAGGGCAATGTAGCACACCCAAAGCAGAAGTTCTACTTCAGCCAGATCAGACCTGCAAAGAAACTGCGTTTCACAGGCCTTTGTAAGAGATGTTCCCTGTAGGCTGTTAGAGAACTGTGCAGAGCGAGTTGTTTCTTTGCTTCCCAAGGAGCTGGAAGCAAGATTCTTTAGGGGCCATCTGCCCTTAAGGAAAGAAGGCAGCACTTTGTGCCTTGCATCTCTAGGGCAATGTAGGACACCCAGAGCAGTTGTTCTACTTCTGCCAGGTCAGGCCTGCAAAGAAACTTCGTTTCACAGGCCTTTGTAAGAGATGTTCCCGGTAGGCTGTAAGAGCACTGTGCAGAGAGACTAGTTTCTTAGCTTCCCAGAGAGCTGGAAGCAAGATGCTTTGGGGCCCATCTGCCCCTATGGAAAGAACGCAGCACTTTGTGCCTTGCAGCTCTAGGGCAATGCAGCACACCCCGAGCAGAAGTTCTACTTCAGCCAGATCAGGCCTGCAAAGAAACTGCGTTTCACAGGCCTTTGTAAGAGATGTTCCCGGTAGGCTGTTAGAGCACTGTGCAGAGCGAGTTGTTTCTTAGCTTCCCAGAGAGCTCTAAGCAAGATGCTTTGGGGCCCGTTAACTTTATACCCTGCTACTTTGCTGTAGTTGTTGATTATTTCTAATAGTTTTTCTGTGGATTCTTTGGGGTTTTCTATGTATAAGATCATGTCGTCTGCAAACAACCCGAGTTTTACTTCTTCGTTACCTATTTGGATTCCTTTTATTTCTTTTTCCTGCCGAATTGCTCTGGCCAGCACCTCCAGTACTATGTTGAATAGGAGTGGTGAAAGTGGGCACCCTTGTCTTGTTCCTGTCCTCAGAGGGATGGCTTTCAGCTTTTGTCCATTGAGTATGATGTTGGCTGTGGGTCTATCATATATGGCCTTTATTATGTTGAGGTACTTTCCTTCTATACCCATTTTACTGAGGGTTTTTATCATAAATGGGTGTTGGATCTTGTCGAATGCTTTCTCTGCGTCTATTGAGATGATCATGTGGTTTTTGTTTTTCATTTTGTTGGTGTAGTGTATCACGTTGATTGACTTGCGGGTGTTGAACCATCCCTGTGTCCCTGGTATAAATCCCACTTGATCATGGTGTATAATCTTTTTGATGTATTGCTGTAATCGGTTTGCCAAAATTTTGTTGAGGATTTTTGCATCTATGTTCATCAGTGATATCGGCCTGTAGTTCTCCTTCTTTGTGTTGTCCTTGTCAGGTTGGGGGATCAGAGTGATGTTGGCTTCATAGAATGTGTTAGGGAGTTCTCCATCTTTCTCAATTTTCTGGAACAGTTTGAGGAGAATAGGTACAAAGAACTCACACTGCTTAACAACAAAAAAACAAACAACCCGATCCAAAAATGGGCAGAGGACATGAACAGACATTTCTCCAAAGAAGATATGAATATGGCCAATAGACACATGAAAAGATGTTCATCATCGCTAATCATCAGGGAAATGCAAATCAAAACTACACTAAGATATCACCTTACCCCCGTTAGATTGGCAAAATCATCCAAAACCAAGAACGACAAATGTTGGAGAGGTTGTGGAGAAAGAGGAACCCTCATACACTGTTGGTGGGAATGCAAACTGGTACAGCCACTATGGAAAACAGTATGGAGATTTCTCAAAAAGTTAAAAATAGAAATACCCTATGAGCCAGCCATCCCATTACTGGGTATCTATCCTAAGAACCTGATATCAGATATCTCAAGAGTCCGTTGCACCCCTATGTTCATCGCAGCATTATTTACAATAGCCAAGACGTGGAACCAGCCTACATGCCCAGAAACTGATGATTGCATAAAGAAGATGTGGTATATATACACAATGGAATACTACTCAGCCATAAAAAAAGACGACATTGGCCCCTTCACAACAATGTGGATGGACCTCGAGGGCATTATGTTAAGCGAAATAAGTCAGTCAGAGAAAGACGAACTCTATATGACTCCACTCATAGGTGGAAATTAGTATATTGAGAAGGAGATCTGATCGGTGGTTACCAGGGAAAAGGGGGGGTGGGGGGAGGGCACGGAGGGGGAAGTGGTGTTCCCACAACATGACTAACAAAAATGTACAACTGAAATTTCACAAGCTTGTAATCCATCATAACATTAATAAACAAAAAAAAAAAAAAAAAAAGGGAAGCTTTGGGGCCCATCTGCCCCTATGGAAAGAACGCAGCACTTTCTGCCTTGCAGCTCTAGGGCAATGTAGCACACCCAGAGCAGAAGTTCTACTTCAGCCAGATCAGGCCCGCAAAGAAACTGCGTTTCACAGGCCTTTGTAAGAGATGTTCCCGGTAGGTTGTTAGAGCACTGTGCAGAGCGAGTTGTTTCTTAGCTTCCCAAACAGCCGGAAGCAAGATGCTTTGGGGCCCTTCTCACCCTTTGGAAAGAAGTCAGCACTTTGTGCCTTGCAGCTCTAGGGCAATGTAGCACACCCAGAGCAGTTGTTCTACTTCTGCCAGGTCAGGCCTGCAAAGAAACTGCGTTTCACAGGCCTTTGTAAGAGATGTTCCCGGTAGGCTGTTAGAGCACTGTGCAGAGCGAGTTGTTTCCTAGCTTCCCAAAGAGCTGGAAGCAAGATGCTTTGGGGCCCTTCTCACCCTTTAGAAAGAAGGCAGCACTTTGTGCCTTGCAGCTCTAGGGCAATGTAGCACACCCAAAGCCAAAGTTCTACTTCAGCCAGGTCAGACCTGCAAAGAAACTGCGTTTCACAGGCCTTTGTAAGAGATGTTCCCTGTAGGCTGTTAGAGAACTGTGCAGAGCGAGTTGTTTCTTAGCTTCCCAAGGAGCTGGAAGCAAGATGCTTTAGGGGCCATCTGCCCTTAAGGAAAGAAGGCAGCACTTTGTGCCTTGCAGCTTTAGGGCAATGTAGCACACCCAGAGCAGAAGTTGTACTTCAGCCAGATCAGGCCTGCAAAGAAACTGCGTTTCACAGGCCTTTGTAAGAGATGTTCCCGGTAGGCTGTAAGAGCACTGTGCAGAGCGAGTTGTTTCTTAGCTTTCCAGAGAGCTGGAAGCAAGATGCTTTGGGGCCCATCTGCCCCTATGGAAAGAACGCAGCACTTTGTGCCTTGCAGCTCTAGGGCAATGCAGCACACCCCGAGCAGAAGTTCTACTTCAGCCAGATCAGGCCTGCAAAGAAACTGCGAGTCGCAGGCCTTTGTAAGAGATGTTCCCGGTAGGCTGTTAGAGCACTGTGCAGAGCGAGTTGTTTCTTAGCTTCCCAGAGAGCTCTAAGCAAGATGCTTTTGGGCCCGTTAACTTTATACCCTGCTACTTTGCTGTAGTTGTTGATTATTTCTAATAGTTTTTCTGTGGATTCTTTGGGGTTTTCTATGTATAAGATCATGTCGTCTGCAAACAACGCGAGTTTTACTTCTTCGTTACCTATTTGGATTCCTTTTATTTTTTTTTCCTGCCGAATTGCTCTGGCCAGCACCTCCAGTACTATGTTGAATAGGAGTGGTGAAAGTGGGCACCCTTGTCTTGTTCCTGTCCTCAGAGGGATGGCTTTCAGCTTTTGTCCATTGAGTATGATGTTGGCTGTGGGTCTATCATATATGGCCTTTATTATGTTGAGGTACTTTCCTTCTATACCCATTTTACTGAGGGTTGTTATCATAAATGGGTGTTGGATTTTGTCGAATGCTTTCTCTGCGTCTATTGAGATGATCATGTGGTTTTTGTTTTTCATTTTGTTGGTGTAGTGTATCACGTTGATTGACTTGCGGGTGTTGAACCATCCCTGT
This sequence comes from Equus asinus, assembly GCF_041296235.1. Taxonomy (NCBI): domain Eukaryota; kingdom Metazoa; phylum Chordata; class Mammalia; order Perissodactyla; family Equidae; genus Equus; species Equus asinus. The sequence continues at coordinate 64,346,578 of NC_091790.1, read as the reverse complement.
GTCCCTGGTATAAATCCCACTTGATCATGGTGTATAATCTTTTTGATGTATTGCTGTAATCGGTTTGCCAAAATTTTGTTGAGGATTTTTGCATCTATGTTCATCAGTGATATCGGCCTGTAGTTCTCCTTCTTTGTGTTGTCCTTGTCAGGTTGGGGGATCAGAGTGATGTTGGCTTCATAGAATGTGTTAGGGAGTTCTCCATCTTTCTCAATTTTCTGGAACAGTTTGAGGAGAATAGGTACAAAGAACTCACACTGCTTAACAACAAAAAAACAAACAACCCGATCCAAAAATGGGCAGAGGACATGAACGGACATTTCTCCAAAGAAGATATGAATATGGCCAATAGACACATGAAAAGATGTTCATCATCGCTAATCATCAGGGAAATGCAAATCAAAACTACACTAAGATATCACCTTACCCCCGTTAGATTGGCAAAATCATCCAAAACCAAGAACGACAAATGTTGGAGAGGTTGTGGAGAAAGAGGAACCCTCATACACTGTTGGTGGGAATGCAAACTGGTACAGCCACTATGGAAAACAGTATGGAGATTTCTCAAAAAGTTAAAAATAGAAATACCCTATGACCCAGCCATCCCATTACTGGGTATCTATCCTAAGAACCTGATATCAGATATCTCAAGAGTCCGTTGCACCCCTATGTTCATCGCAGCATTATTTACAATAGCCAAGACGTGGAACCAGCCTACATGCCCAGAAACTGATGATTGGATAAAGAAGATGTGGTATATATACACAATGGAATACTACTCAGCCCTAAAAAAAGACGACATTGGCCCCTTCACAACAATGTGGATGGACCTCGAGGGCATTATGTTAAGCGAAATAAGTCAGTCAGAGAAAGACGAACTCTATATGACTCCACTCATAGGTGGAAATTAGTATATTGAGAAGGAGATCTGATCGGTGGTTACCAGGGAAAAGGGGGGGTGGGGGGAGGGCACGGAGTGGGAAGTGGTGTTCCCACAATATGACTAACAAAAATGTACAACTGAAATTTCACAAGCTTGTAATCCATCATAACATTAATAAACAAAAAAAAAAAAAAAAAAAAGAAGCTTTGGGGCCCATCTGCCCCTATGGAAAGAACGCAGCACTTTGTGCCTTTCAGCTCTAGGGCAATGTAGCACACCCAGAGCAGATGTTCTACTTCTGCCAGGTCAGGCCTGCAAAGAAACTGCGTTTCACAGGCCTTTGTAAGAGATGTTCCCGGTAGGCTGTTAGAGCACTGTGCAGAGCGAGTTGTTTCTTAGCTTCCCAAACAGCCGGAAGCAAGATGCTTTGGGGCCCTTCTCACCCTTTGGAAAGAAGTCAGCACTTTGTGCCTTGCAGCTCTAGGGCAATGTAGCACACCCAGAGCAGAAGTTGTACTTCAGCCAGATCAGGCCTGCAAAGAAACTGCGTTTCACAGGCCTTTGTAAGAGATGTTCCCGGTAGGCTGTAAGAGCACTGTGCAGAGCGACTAGTTTCTTAGCTTCCCAGAGAGGTGGAAGCAAGATGCTTTGGGGCCCATCTGCCCCTATGGAAAGAACGCAGCACTTTGTGCCTTGCAGCTCTAGGGCAATGCAGCACACCCCGAGCAGAAGTTCTACTTCAGCCAGATCAGGCCTGCAAAGAAACTGCGTTTCACAGGCCTTTGTAAGAGATGTTCCCGGTAGGCTGTTGGAGCACTGTGCAGAGCGAGTTGTTTCTTAGCTTCCCAGAGAGCTCTAAGCAAGATGCTTTGGGGCCCGTTAACTTTATACCCTGCTACTTTGCTGTAGTTGTTGATTATTTCTAATAGTTTTTCTGTGGATTCTTTGGGGTTTTCTATGTATAAGATCATGTCGTCTGCAAACAACGCGAGTTTTACTTCTTCGTTACCTATTTGGACTCCTTTTATTTATTTTTCCTGCCGAATTGCTCTGGCCAGCACCTCCAGTACTATGTTGAATAGGAGTGGTGAAAGTGGGCACCCTTGTCTTGTTCCTGTCCTCAGAGGGATGGCTTTCAGCTTTTGTCCATTGAGTATGCTGTTGGCTGTGGGTCTATCATATATGGCCTTTATTATGTTGAGGTACTTTCCTTCTATACCCATTTTACTGAGGGTTTTTATCATAAATGGGTGTTGGATCTTGTCGAATGCTTTCTCTGCGTCTATTGAGATGATCATGTGGTTTTTGTTTTTCATTTTGTTGGTGTAGTTTATCACGTTGATTGACTTGCGGGTGTTGAACCATCCCTGTGTCCCTGGTATAAATCCCACTTGATCATGGTGTATAATCTTTTTGATGTATTGCTGTAATCGGTTTGCCAAAATTTTGTTGAGGATTTTTGCATCTATGTTCATCAGTGATATCGGCCTGTAGTTCTCCTTCTTTGTGTTGTCCTTGTCAGGTTGGGGGATCAGAGTGATGTTGGCTTCATAGAATGTGTTAGGGAGTTCTCCATCTTTCTCAATTTTCTGGAACAGTTTGAGGAGAATAGGTACAAAGAACTCACACTGCTTAACAACAAAAAAACAAACAACCCGATCAAAAAATGGGCAGAGGACATGAACAGACATTTCTCCAAAGAAGATATGAACATGGCCAATAGACACATGAAAAGATGTTCATCATCGCTAATCATCAGGGAAATGCAAATCAAAACTACACTAAGATATCACCTTACCCCCGTTAGATTGGCAAAAACATCCAAAACCAAGAACGACAAATGTTGGAGAGGTTGTGGAGAAAGAGGAACCCTCATACACTGTTGGTGGGAATGCAAACTGGTACAGCCACTATGGAAAACAGTATGGAGATTTCTCAAAAAGTTAAAAATAGAAATACCCTATGACCCAGCCATCCCATTACTGGGTATCTATCCTAAGAACCTGATATCAGATATCTCAAGAGTCCGTTGCACCCCTATGTTCATCGCAGCATTATTTACAATAGCCAAGACGTGGAACCAGCCTACATGCCCAGAAACTGATGATTGGATAAAGAAGATGTGGTATATATACACAATGGAATACTACTCAGCCATAAAAAAAGACGACATTGGCCCCTTCACAACAATGTGGATGGACCTCGAGGGCATTATGTTAAGCGAAATAAGTCAGTCAGAGAAAGACGAACTCTATATGACTCCACTCATAGGTGGAAATTAGTATATTGAGAAGGAGATCTGATTGGTGGTTACCAGGGAAAAGGGGGGGTGGGGGGAGGGCACGGAGTGGGAAGTGGTGTTCCCACAACATGACTAACAAAAATGTACAACTGAAATTTCACAAGCTTGTAATCCATCATAACATTAATAAACAAAAAAAAAAAAAAAAAAGAAGCTTTGGGGCCCATCTGCCCCTATGGAAAGAACGCAGCACTTTGTGCCTTTCAGCTCTAGGGCAATGTAGCACACCCAGAGCAGATGTTCTACTTCTGCCATGTCAGGCCTGCAAAGAAACTGCGTTTCACAGTCCTTTGTAAGAGATGTTCCCGGTAGGCTGTTGGAGCACTGTGCAGAGCGAGTTGTTTCTTAGCTTCCCAGAGAGCTCTAAGCAAGATGCTTTGGGGCCCGTTAACTTTATACCCTGCTACTTTGCTGTAGTTGTTGATTATTTCTAATAGTTTTTCTGTGGATTCTTTGGGGTTTTCTATGTATAAGATCATGTCGTCTGCAAACAACGCGAGTTTTACTTCTTCGTTACCTATTTGGACTCCTTTTATTTATTTTTCCTGCCGAATTGCTCTGGCCAGCACCTCCAGTACTATGTTGAATAGGAGTGGTGAAAGTGGGCACCCTTGTCTTGTTCCTGTCCTCAGAGGGATGGCTTTCAGCTTTTGTCCATTGAGTATGCTGTTGGCTGTGGGTCTATCATATATGGCCTTTATTATGTTGAGGTACTTTCCTTCTATACCCATTTTACTGAGGGTTTTTATCATAAATGGGTGTTGGATCTTGTCGAATGCTTTCTCTGCGTCTATTGAGATGATCATGTGGTTTTTGTTTTTCATTTTGTTGATGTAGTGTATCACGTTGATTGACTTGCGGGTGTTGAACCATCCCTGTGTCCCTGGTATAAATCCCACTTGATCATGGTGTATAATCTTTTTGATGTATTGCTGTAATCGGTTTGCCAAAATTTTGTTGAGGATTTTTGCATCTATGTTCATCAGTGATATCGGCCTGTAGTTCTCCTTCTTTGTGTTGTCCTTGTCAGGTTGGGGGATCAGAGTGATGTTGGCTTCATAGAATGTGTTAGGGAGTTCTCCATCTTTCTCAATTTTCTGGAACAGTTTGAGGAGAATAGGTACAAAGAACTCACACTGCTTAACAACAAAAAAACAAACAACCCGATCAAAAAATGGGCAGAGGACATGAACAGACATTTCTCCAAAGAAGATATGAATATGGCCAATAGACACATGAAAAGATGTTCATCATCGCTAATCATCAGGGAAATGCAAATCAAAACTACACTAAGATATCACCTTACCCCCGTTAGATTGGCAAAATCATCCAAAACCTAGAACGACAAATGTTGGAGAGGTTGTGGAGAAAGAGGAACCCTCATACACTGTTGGTGGGAATGCAAACTGGTACAGCCACTATGGAAAACAGTATGGAGATTTCTCAAAAAGTTAAAAATAGAAATACCCTATGAGCCAGCCATCCCATTACTGGGTATCTATCCTAAGAACCTGATATCAGATATCTCAAGAGTCCGTTGCACCCCTATGTTCATCGCAGCATTATTTACAATAGCCAAGACGTGGAACCAGCCTACATGCCCAGAAACTGATGATTGGATAAAGAAGATGTGGTATATATACACAATGGAATACTACTCAGCCATAAAAAAAGACGACATTGGCCCCTTCACAACAATGTGGATGGACCTCGAGGGCATTATGTTAAGCGAAATAAGTCAGTCAGAGAAAGACGAACTCTATATGACTCCACTCATAGGTGGAAATTAGTATATTGAGAAGGAGATCTGATCGGTGGTTACCAGGGAAAAGGGGGGGTGGGGGGAGGGCACGGAGGGGGAAGTGGTGTTCCCACAACATGACTAACAAAAATGTACAACTGAAATTTCACAAGCTTGTAATCCATCATAACATTAATAAACAAAAAAAAAAATAAAAAGAGAAGCTTTGGGGCCCATCTGCCCCTATGGAAAGAACACAGCACTTTCTGCCTTGCAGCTCTAGGGCAATGTAGCACACCCAGAGCAGAAGTTCTACTTCAGCCAGATCAGGCCCGCAAAGAAACTGCGTTTCACAGGCCTTTGTAAGAGATGTTCCCAGTAGGCTGTTGGAGCACTGTGCAGAGCGAGTTGTTTCTTAGCTTCCCAGAGAGCTCTAAGCAAGATGCTTTGGGGCCCGTTAATTTTATACCATGCTACTTTGCTGTAGTTGTTGATTATTTCTAATAGTTTTTCTGTGGATTCTTTGGGGTTTTCTATGTATAAGATCATGTCGTCTGCAAACAACGCGAGTTTTACTTCTTCGTTACCTATTTGGACTCCTTTTATTTATTTTTCCTGCCGAATTGCTCTGGCCAGCACCTCCAGTACTATGTTGAATAGGAGTGGTGAAAGTGGGCACCCTTGTCTTGTTCCTGTCCTCAGAGGGATGGCTTTCAGCTTTTGTCCATTGAGTATGCTGTTGGCTGTGGGTCTATCATATATGGCCTTTATTATGTTGAGGTACTTTCCTTCTATACCCATTTTACTGAGGGTTTTTATCATAAATGGGTGTTGGATCTTGTCGAATGCTTTCTCTGCGTCTATTGAGATGATCATGTGGTTTTTGTTTTTCATTTTGTTGATGTAGTGTATCACGTTGATTGACTTGCGGGTGTTGAACCATCCCTGTGTCCCTGGTATAAATCCCACTTGATCATGGTGTATAATCTTTTTGATGTATTGCTGTAATCGGTTTGCCAAAATTTTGTTGAGGATTTTTGCATCTATGTTCATCAGTGATATCGGCCTGTAGTTCTCCTTCTTTGTGTTGTCCTTGTCAGGTTGGGGGATCAGAGTGATGTTGGCTTCATAGAATGTGTTAGGGAGTTCTCCATCTTTCTCAATTTTCTGGAACAGTTTGAGGAGAATAGGTACAAAGAACTCACACTGCTTAACAACAAAAAAACAAACAACCCGATCAAAAAATGGGCAGAGGACATGAACAGACATTTCTCCAAAGAAGATATGAATATGGCCAATAGACACATGAAAAGATGTTCATCATCGCTAATCATCAGGGAAATGCAAATCAAAACTACACTAAGATATCACCTTACCCCCGTTAGATTGGCAAAATCATCCAAAACCTAGAACGACAAATGTTGGAGAGGTTGTGGAGAAAGAGGAACCCTCATACACTGTTGGTGGGAATGCAAACTGGTACAGCCACTATGGAAAACAGTATGGAGATTTCTCAAAAAGTTAAAAATAGAAATACCCTATGAGCCAGCCATCCCATTACTGGGTATCTATCCTAAGAACCTGATATCAGATATCTCAAGAGTCCGTTGCACCCCTATGTTCATCGCAGCATTATTTACAATAGCCAAGACGTGGAACCAGCCTACATGCCCAGAAACTGATGATTGGATAAAGAAGATGTGGTATATATACACAATGGAATACTACTCAGCCATAAAAAAAGACGACATTGGCCCCTTCACAACAATGTGGATGGACCTCGAGGGCATTATGTTAAGCGAAATAAGTCAGTCAGAGAAAGACGAACTCTATATGACTCCACTCATAGGTGGAAATTAGTATATTGAGAAGGAGATCTGATCGGTGGTTACCAGGGAAAAGGGGGGGTGGGGGGAGGGCACGGAGGGGGAAGTGGTGTTCCCACAACATGACTAACAAAAATGTACAACTGAAATTTCACAAGCTTGTAATCCATCATAACATTAATAAACAAAAAAAAAAATAAAAAGAGAAGCTTTGGGGCCCATCTGCCCCTATGGAAAGAACGCAGCACTTTGTGCCTTGCAGCTCTAGGGCAATGTAGCACACCCAGAGCAGAAGTTCTACTTCAGCCAGATCAGGCCCGCAAAGAAACTGCGTTTCACAGGCCTTTCTAAGAGATGTTCCCTGTAGGCTGTTAGAGCACTGTGCAGAGCGAGTTGTTTCCTAGCTTCCCAAAGAGCTGGAAGCAAGATGCTTTGGGGCCCTTCTCACCCTTTGGAAAGAAGGCAGCACTTTGTGCCTTGCAGCTCTAGGGCAATGTAGCACACCCAAAGCAGAAGTTCTACTTCAGCCAGATCAGACCTGCAAAGAAACTGCGTTTCACAGGCCTTTCTAAGAGATGTTCCCTGTAGGCTGTTAGAGAACTGTGCAGAGCGAGTTGTTTCTTAGCTTCCCAAGGAGCTGGAAGCAAGATGCTTTAGGGGCCATCTGCCCTTAAGGAAAGAAGGCAGCACTTTGTGCCTTGCATCTATAGGGCAATGTAGCACACCCAGAGCAGTTGTTCTACTTCTGCCAGGTCAGGCCTGCAAAGAAACTTCGTTTCACAGGCCTTTGTAAGAGATGTTCCCGGTAGGCTGTAAGAGCACTGTGCAGAGCGACTAGTTTCTTAGCTTCCCAGAGAGCTGAAAGCAAGATGCTTTGGGGCCCATCTGCCCCTATGGAAAGAACGCAGCACTTTGTGCCTTGCAGCTCTAGGGCAATGCAGCACACCCCGAGCAGAAGTTCTACTTCAGCCAGATCAGGCCTGCAAAGAAACTGCGTTTCACAGGCCTTTGTAAGAGATGTTCCCGGTAGGCTGTTAGTGCACTGTGCAGAGCGAGTTGTTTCTTATCTTCCCAGAGAGCTGGAAGCAAGATGCTTTGGGGCCCGTTAACTTTATACCCTGCTACTTTGCTGTAGTTGTTGATTATTTCTAATAGTTTTTCTGTGGATTCTTTGGGGTTTTCTATGTATAAGATCATGTCGTCTGCAAACAACGCGAGTTTTGCTTCTTCGTTACCTATTTGGATTCATTTTATTTCTTTTTCCTGCCGAATTGCTCTGGCCAGCACCTCCAGTACTATGTTGAATAGGAGTGGTGAAAGTGGGCACCCTTGTCTTGTTCCTGTCCTCAGAGGGATGGCTTTCAGCTTTTGTCCATTGAGTATGATGTTGGCTGTGGGTCTATCATATATGGCCTTTATTATGTTGAGGTACTTTCCTTCTATACCCATTTTACTGAGGGTTGTTATTATAAATGGGTGTTGGATCTTGTCGAATGCTTTCTCTTCGTCTATTGAGATGATCATGTGGTTTTTGTTTTTCATTTTGTTGATGTAGTGTATCACGTTGATTGACTTGCGGGTGTTGAACCATCCCTGTGTCCCTGGTATAAATCCCACTTGATCATGGTGTATAATCTTTTTGATGTATTGCTGTAATCGGTTTGCCAAAATTTTGTTGAGGATTTTTGCATCTATGTTCATCAGTGATATCGGCCTGTAGTTCTCCTTCTTTGTGTTGTCCTTGTCAGGTTGGGGGATCAGAGTGATGTTGGCTTCATAGAATGTGTTAGGGAGTTCTCCATCTTTCTCAATTTTCTGGAACAGTTTGAGGAGAATAGGTACAAAGAACTCACACTGCTTAACAACAAAAAAACAAACAACCCGATCAAAAAATGGGCAGAGGACATGAACAGACATTTCTCCAAAGAAGATATGAATATGGCCAATAGACACATGAAAAGATGTTCATCATCGCTAATCATCAGGGAAATGCAAATCAAAACTACACTAAGATATCACCTTACCCCCGTTAGATTGGCAAAATCATCCAAAACCTAGAACAACAAATGTTGGAGAGGTTGTGGAGAAAGAGGAACCCTCATACACTGTTGGTGGGAATGCAAACTGGTACAGCCACTATGGAAAACAGTATGGAGATTTCTCAAAAAGTTAAAAATAGAAATACCCTATGAGCCAGCCATCCCATTACTGGGTATCTATCCTAAGAACCTGATATCAGATATCTCAAGAGTCCGTTGCACCCCTATGTTCATCGCAGCATTATTTACAATAGCCAAGACGTGGAACCAGCCTACATGCCCAGAAACTGATGATTGGATAAAGAAGATGTGGTATATATACACAATGGAATACTACTCAGCCCTAAAAAAAGACGAAATTGGCCCCTTCACAACAATGTGGATGGACCTCGAGGGCATTATGTTAAGCGAAATAAGTCAGTCAGAGAAAGACGAACTCTATATGACTCCACTCATAGGTGGAAATTAATATATTGAGAAGGAGATCTGATCGGTGGTTACCAGGGAAAAGGGGGGGTGGGGGGAGGGCACGGAGGGGGAAGTGGTGTTCCCACAACATGACTAACAAAAATGTACAACTGAAATTTCACAAGCTTGTAATCCATCATAACATTAATAAACAAAAAAAAAAAAAAAAAGAGAAGCTTTGGGGCCCATCTGCCCCTATGGAAAGAACGCAGCACTTTGTGCCTTGCAGCTCTAGGGCAATGTAGCACACCCAGAGCAGAAGTTCTACTTCAGCCAGATCAGGCCCGCAAAGAAACTGCGTTTCACAGGGCTTTCTAAGAGATGTTCCCTGTAGGCTGTTAGAGCACTGTGCAGAGCGAGTTGTTTCCTAGCTTCCCAAAGAGCTGGAAGCAAGATGCTTTGGGGCCCTTCTCACCCTTTGGAAAGAAGGCAGCACTTTGTGCCTTGCAGATCTAGGGCAATGTAGCACACCCAAAGCAGAAGTTCTACTTCAGCCAGATCAGACCTGCAAAGAAACTGCGTTTCACAGGCCTTTCTAAGAGATGTTCTCTGTAGGCTGTTAGAGAACTGTGCAGAGCGAGTTGTTTCTTAGCTTCCCAAGGAGCTGGAAGCAAGATGCTTTAGGGGCCATCTGCCCTTAAGGAAAGAAGGCAGCACTTTGTGCCTTGCATCTCTAGGGCAATGTAGCACACCCAGAGCAGTTGTTCTACTTCTGCCAGGTCAGGCCTGCAAAGAAACTTCGTTTCACAGGCCTTTGTAAGAGATGTTCCCGGTAGGCTGTAAGAGCACTGTGCAGAGCGACTAGTTTCTTAGCTTCCCAGAGAGCTGAAAGCAAGATGCTTTGGGGCCCATCTGCCCCTATGGAAAGAACGCAGCACTTTGTGCCTTGCAGCTCTAGGGCAATGCAGCACACCCCGAGCAGAAGTTCTACTTCAGCCAGATCAGGCCTGCAAAGAAACTGCGTTTCACAGGCCTTTGTAAGATATGTTCCCGGTAGGCTGTTAGAGCACTGTGCAGAGCGAGTTGTTTCTTATCTTCCCAGAGAGCTGGAAGCAAGATGCTTTGGGGCCCGTTAACTTTATACCCTGCTACTTTGCTGTAGTTGTTGATTATTTCTAATAGTTTTTCTGTGGATTCTTTGGGGTTTTCTATGTATAAGATCATGTCGTCTGCAAACAACGCGAGTTTTGCTTCTTCGTTACCTATTTGGATTCATTTTATTTCTTTTTCCTGCCGAATTGCTCTGGCCAGCACCTCCAGTACTATGTTGAATAGGAGTGGTGAAAGTGGGCACCCTTGTCTTGTTCCTGTCCTCAGAGGGATGGCTTTCAGCTTTTGTCCATTGAGTATGATGTTGGCTGTGGGTCTATCATGTATGGCCTTTATTATGTTGAGGTACTTTCCTTCTATACCCATTTTACTGAGGGTTTTTATCATAAATGGGTGTTGGATCTTGTCGAACGCTTTCTCTGCGTCTATTGAGATGATCATGTGGTTTTTGTTTTTCATTTTGTTGATGTAGTGTATCACGTTGATTGACTTGCGGGTGTTGAACCATCCCTGTGTCCCTGGTATAAATCCCACTTGATCATGGTGTATAATCTTTTTGATGTATTGCTGTAATCGGTTTGCCAAAATTTTGTTGAGGATTTTTGCATCTATGTTCATCAGTGATATCGGCCTGTAGTTCTCCTTCTTTGTGTTGTCCTTGTCAGGTTTGGGGATCAGAGTGATGTTGGCTTCATAGAATGTGTTAGGGAGTTCTCCATCTTTCTCAATTTTCTGGAACAGTTTGAGGAGCATAGGTACAAAGAACTCACACTGCTTAACAACAAAAAAACAAACAACCCGATCAAAAAATGGGCAGAGGACATGAACAGACATTTCTCCAAAGAAGATATGAATATGGCCAATAGACACATGAAAAGATGTTCATCATCGCTAATCATCAGGGAAATGCAAATCAAAACTACACTAAGATATCACCTTACCCCCGTTAGATTGGCAAAAACATCCAAAACCAAGAACGACAAATGTTGGAGAGGTTGTGGAGAAAGAGGAACCCTCATACACTGTTGGTGGGAATGCAAACTGGTACAGCCACTATGGAAAACAGTATGGAGATTTCTCAAAAAGTTAAAAATAGAAATACCCTATGACCCAGCCATCCCATTACTGGGTATCTATCCTAAGAACCTGATATCAGATATCTCAAGAGTCCGTTGCACCCCTATGTTCATCGCAGCATTATTTACAATAGCCAAGACGTGGAACCAGCCTACATGCCCAGAAAATGATGATTGGATAAAGAAGATGTGGTATATATACACAATGGAATACTACTCAGCCATAAAAAAAGACGACATTGGCCCCTTCACAACAATGTGGATGGACCTCGAGGGCATTATGTTAAGCGAAATAAGTCAGTCAGAGAAAGACGAACTCTATATGACTCCACTCATAGGTGGAAATTAGTATATTGAGAAGGAGATCTGATCGGTGGTTACCAGGGAAAAGGGGGAGTGGGGGGAGGGCATGGAGGGGGAAGTGGTGTTCCCACAACATGACTAACAAAAATGTACAACTGAAATTTCACAAGCTTGTAATCCATCATAACATTAATAAACAAAAAAAAAAAAAAAAAAGAAGCTTTGGGGCCCATCTGCCCCTATGGAAAGAACGCAGCACTTTCTGCCTTGCAGCTCTAGGGCAATGTAGCACACCCAGAGCAGAAGTTCTACTTCAGCCAGATCAGGCCCGCAAAGAAACTGCGTTTCACAGGCCTTTGTAAGAGATGTTCCCGGTAGGCTGTTAGAGCACTGTGCAGAGCGAGTTGTTTCTTAGCTTCCCAAACAGCCGGAAGCAAGATGCTTTGGGGCCCTTCTCACCCTTTGGAAAGAAGTCAGCACTTTTTGCCCTGCTGCTCTAGGGCAATGTAGCACACGCAGAGCAGAAGTTGTACTTCAGCCAGATCAGGCCTGCAAAGAAACTGCGTTTCACAGGCCTTTGTAAGAGATGTTCCCGGTAGGCTGTAAGAGCACTGTGCAGAGCGACTAGTTTCTTAGCTTCCCAGAGAGCTGGAAGTAAGATGCTTTGGGGCCCATCTGCCCCTATGGAAAGAACGCCGCACTTTGTGCCTTGCAGCTCTAGGGCAATGCAGCACACCCCGAGCAGAAGTTCTACTTTAGCCAGATCAGGCCTGCAAAGAAACTGCGTTTCACAGGCCTTTGTAAGAGATGTTCCCGGTAGGCTGTTAGAGCACTGTGCAGAGCGAGTTGTTTCTTAGCTTCCCAGAGAGCTGGAAGCAAGATGCTTTGGGGCCCGTTAATTGTATCCCCTGCTACTTTGCTGTAGTTGTTGATTATTTCTAATAGTTTTTCTGTGGATTCTTTGGGGTTTTCTATGTATAAGATCATGTCGTCTGCAAACAACGCGAGTTTTGCTTCTTCGTTACCTATTTGGACTCATTTTATTTCTTTTTCCTGCCGAATTGCTCTGGCCAGCACCTCCAGTACTATGTTGAATAGGAGTGGTGAAAGTGGGCACCCTTGTCTTGTTCCTGTCCTCAGAGGGATGGCTTTCAGCTTTTGTCCATTGAGTATGATGTTGGCTGTGGGTCTATCATATATGGCCTTTATTATGTTGAGGTACTTTCCTTCTATACCCATTTTACTGAGGGTTTTTATCATAAATGGGTGTTGGATCTTGTCGAACGCTTTCTCTGCGTCTATTGAGATGATCATGTGGTTTTTGTTTTTCATTTTGTTGATGTAGTGTATCACGTTGATTGACTTGCGGGTGTTGAACCATCCCTGTGTCCCTGGTATAAATCCCACTTGATCATGGTGTATAATCTTTTTGATGTATTGCTGTAATCGGTTTGCCAAAATTTTGTTGAGGATTTTTGCATCTATGTTCATCAGTGATATCGGCCTGTAGTTCTCCTTCTTTGTGTTGTCCTTGTCAGGTTTGGGGATCAGAGTGATGTTGGCTTCATAGAATGTGTTAGGGAGTTCTCCATCTTTCTCAATTTTCTGGAACAGTTTGAGGAGCATAGGTACAAAGAACTCACACTGCTTAACAACAAAAAAACAAACAACCCGATCAAAAAATGGGCAGAGGACATGAACAGACATTTCTCCAAAGAAGATATGAATATGGCCAATAGACACATGAAAAGATGTTCATCATCGCTAATCATCAGGGAAATGCAAATCAAAACTACACTAAGATATCACCTTACCCCCGTTAGATTGGCAAAAACATCCAAAACCAAGAACGACAAATGTTGGAGAGGTTGTGGAGAAAGAGGAACCCTCATACACTGTTGGTGGTAATGCAAACTGGTACAGCCACTATGGAAAACAGTATGGAGATTTCTCAAAAAGTTAAAAATAGAAATACCCTATGACCCAGCCATCCCATTACTGGGTATCTATCCTAAGAACCTGATATCAGATATCTCAAGAGTCCGTTGCACCCCTATGTTCATCGCAGCATTATTTACAATAGCCAAGACGTGGAACCAGCCTACATGCCCAGAAACTGATGATTGGATAAAGAAGATGTGGTATATATACACAATGGAATACTACTCAGCCATAAAAAAAGACGACATTGGCCCCTTCACAACAATGTGGATGGACCTCGAGGGCATTATGTTAAGCGAAATAAGTCAGTCAGAGAAAGACGAACTCTATATGACTCCACTCATAGGTGGAAATTAGTATATTGAGAAGGAGATCTGATCGGTGGTTACCAGGGAAAAGGGGGGGTGGGGGGAGGGCACGGAGGGGGAAGTGGTGTTCCCACAACATGACTAACAAAAATGTACAACTGAAATTTCACAAGCTTGTAATCCATCATAACATTAATAAAAAAAAAAAAAAAAAAAAAAAGAAGCTTTGGGGCCCATCTGCCCCTATGGAAAGAACGCAGCACTTTGTGCCTTGCAGCTCTAGGGCAATGTAGCACACCCAGAGCAGAAGTTCTACTTCAGCCAGATCAGGCCCGCAAAGAAACTGCGTTTCACTGGCCTTTGTAAGAGATGTTCCCGGTAGGCTGTAAGAGCACTGTGCAGAGCGACTTGTTTCTCAGCTTCCCAAAGAGCTGGAAGCAAGATGCTTTGGGACCCTCTCACCCTTTGGAAAGAAGGCAGCACTTTGTGCCTTGCAGCTCTAGGGCAATGTAGCACACCCAGAGCCGAAGTTCTACTTCAGCTAGATCAGACCTTCAAATAAACTTCGTTTCACAGGCCTTTGTAAGAGATGTTCCCTGTAGGCTGTAAGAGCACTGTGCAGAGCGACTAGTTTCTTAGCTTCCCAGAGAGCTGAAAGCAAGATGCTTTGGGGCCCATCTGCCCCTATGGAAAGAACGCAGCACTTTGTGCCTTGCAGCTCTAGGGCAATGCAGCACACCCCGAGCAGAAGTTCTACTTCAGCCAGATCAGGCCTGCAAAGAAACTGCGTTTCACAGGCCTTTGTAAGGGATGTTCCCGGTAGGCTCTTAGAGCACTGTGCAGAGCGAGTTGTTTCTTAGTTTCCCAGAGAGCTGGAAGCAAGATGCTTTGGGGAACGTTAATTTTATACCCTGCTACTTTGCTGTAGTTTTTGATTATTTCTAATAGTTTTTCTGTGGATTCTTTGGGGTTTTCTATGTATAAGATCATGTCGTCTGCAAACAACGTGAGTTTTACTTCTTCGTTACCTATTTGGACTCCTTTTATTTTTTTTTCCTGCCGAATTGCTCTGGCCAGCACCTCCAGTACTATGTTGAATAGGAGTGGTGAAAGTGGGCACCCTTGTCTTGTTCCTGTCCTCAGAGGGATGGCTTTCAGCTTTTGTCCATTGAGTATGATGTTGGCTGTGGGTCTATCATATATGGCCTTTATTATGTTGAGGTACTTTCCTTCTATAGCCATTTTACTGAGGGTTGTTATCATAAATGGGTGTTGGATCTTGTCGAATGCTTTCTCTGCGTCTATTGAGATGATCATGTGGTTTTTGTTTTTCATTTTGTTGATGTAGTGTATCACGTTGATTGACTTGCGGGTGTTGAACCATCCCTGTGTCCCTGGTATAAATCCCACTTGATCATGGTGTATAATCTTTTTGATGTATTGCTGTAATCGGTTTGCCAAAATTTTGTTGAGGATTTTTGCATCTATGTTCATCAGTGATATCGGCCTGTAGTTCTCCTTCTTTGTGTTGTCCTTGTCAGGTTTGGGGATCAGAGTGATGTTGGCTTCATAGAATGTGTTAGGGAGTTCTCCATCTTTCTCAATTTTCTGGAACAGTTTGAGGAGAATAGGTACAAAGAACTCACACTGCTTAACAACAAAAAACAAACAACCCGATCAAAAAATGGGCAGAGGACATGAACAGACATTTCTCCAAAGAAGATATGAATATGGCCAATAGACACATGAAAAGATGTTCATCATCACTAATCATCAGGGAAATGCAAATCAAAACTACTCTAAGATATCACCTTACCCCCGTTAGATTGGCAAAATCATCCAAAACCAAGAACGACAAATGTTGGAGAGGTTGTGGAGAAAGAGGAACCCTCATACACTGTTGGTGGGAATGCAAACTGGTACAGCCACTATGGAAAACAGTATGGAGATTTCTCAAAAAGTTAAAAATAGAAATACCCTATGACCCAGCCATCCCATTACTGGGTATCTATCCTAAGAACCTGATATCAGATATCTCAAGAGTCCGTTGCACCCCTATGTTCATCGCAGCATTATTTACAATAGCCAAGACGTGGAACCAGCCTACATGCCCAGAAACTGATGATTGGATAAAGAAGATGTGGTATATATACACAATGGAATACTACTCAGCCCTAAAAAAAGACGACATTGGCCCCTTCACAACAATGTGGATGGACCTCGAGGGCATTATGTTAAGCGAAATAAGTCAGTCAGAGAAAGACGAACTCTATATGACTCCACTCATAGGTGGAAATTAGTATATTGAGAAGGAGATCTGATCGGTGGTTACCAGGGAAAAGGGGGGGTGGGGGGAGGGCACGAAGTGGGAAGTGGTGTTCCCACAACATGACTAACAAAAATGTACAACTGAAATTTCACAAGCTTGTAATCCATCATAACATTAATAAACAAAAAAAAAAAAAAGATGCTTTGGGGCCCATCTGCCCCTATGGAAAGAACGCAGCACTTTGTGCCTTGCAGCTCTAGGGCAATGTAGCACACCCAGAGCAGAAGTTCTACTTCAGCCAGATCAGGCCCGCAAAGAAACTGCGTTTCACAGGCCTTTGTAAGAGATGTTCCCGGTAGGCTGTTAGAGCACTGTGCAGAGCGAGTTGTTTCTCAGCTTCCAAAAGAGTTGGAAGCAAGATGCTTTGGGGCTCACTGCCCCTTTGAAAAGAAGGCAGCAGTTTGTGCCTTGCAGCTCTAGGGCAATGTAGCACACGCAGAGCAGAAGTTGTACTTCAGCCAGATCAGGCCTGCAAAGAAACTGCGTTTCACAGGCCTTTGTAAGAGATGTTCCCCGTAGGCTGTTAGAGCACTGTGCAGAGCGAGTTCTTTCTTAGCTTCCCAAAGACCTGGAAGGAAGATGCTTTGGGGGCCATCTGCCGTTAAGGAAAGAAGGCAGCACTTTGTGCCTTGCAGCTCTAGGGCAATGTAGCACACCCAGAGCAGTTGTTCTACTTCTGCCAGGTCAGGCCTGCAAAGAAACTTCGTTTCACAGGCCTTTGTAAGAGATGTTCCCGGTAGGCTGTTAGAGCACTGTGCAGAGAGAGTTGTTTCTTAACTTCCCAAACAGCCGGAAGCAAGATGCTTTGGGGGCCATCTGCCCTTAAGTAAAGAAGGCAGCACTTTGTGCCTTGCAGCTCTAGGGCAATGTAGCACACCCAGAGCAGAAGTTCTACTTCAGCCAGATCAGGCCTGCAAAGAAAGTGCGTTTCACAGGCCTTTGTAAGAGATGTTCCCGGTAGGCTGTTAGAGCACTGTGCAGAGCAAGTTGTTTCCTAGCTTCCCAAAGAGCTGGAAGCAAGATGCTTTGGGGCCCTTCTCACCCTTTGGAAAGAAGGCAGCACTTTGTGCCTTGCAGCTCTAGGGCAATGTAGTACACCCAAGCAGAAGTTCTACTTCAGCCACATCAGACCTGCAAAGAAACTGCGTTTCACAGGCCTTTGTAAGACATGTTCCCTGTAGGCTGTTAGAGAACTGTGCAGAGCGACTTGTTTCTTAGCTTCCCAAGGAGCTGGAAGCAAGATACTTTAGCGACCATCTGCCCTTAAGGAAAGAAGGCAGCACTTTGTGCCTTGCAGCTCTAGGTCAATGTCGCACACCCAGAGCAGAAGTTCTACTTCAGCCAGATCAGGCCCGCAAAGAAACTGCATTTCACAGGGCTTTGTAAGAGATGTTCCCGGTAGGCTGTTAGAGCACTGTGCAGAGCGAGTTCTTTCTTAGCTTACCAAAGAGCTGGAAGCAAGATGCTTTGGGGGCCATCTTCCCTTAAGGAAAGAAGGCAGCACTTTGTGCCTTGCAGCTCTAGTGCAATGTAGCACACCCAGAGCAAATGTTCTACTTCTGCCACGTCAGCCTTGCAAAGAAACTGCGTTTCACAGGCCTTTGTAAGAGATGTTCCCGGTAGGCTGATAGAGCACTGTGCAGAGCGAGTTGTTTCTTAGATTCCCAAACAGCCGGAAGCAAGATGCTTTGGGGCCCTTCTCTCCCTTTGGAAAGAAGGCAGCACTTTGTGCCTTGCAGCTCTAGTGCAATGTAGCACACCCAGAGCAAAAGTTCTACTTCTGCCAGATCAGGCCTGCAAAGAAACTGCGTTTCACAGGCCTTTGTAAGAGATGTTCCCGGTAGGCTGTTAGAGCACTGTGCAGAGCAAGTTGTTTCCCAGCTTCCCAAAGAGCTGGAAGCAAGATGCTTTGGGGCCCTTCTCACCCTTTGGCAAGAAGGCAGCACTTTGTGCCTTGCAGCTCTAGGGCAATGTAGCACACCCAAAGCAGAAGTTCTACTTCAGCCACATCAGACCTGCAAAGAAACTGCGTTTCACAGGCCTTTGTAAGAGATGTTCCCTGTAGGCTGTAAGAGCACTGTGCAGAGCGACTAGTTTCTTAGCTTCCCAGAGAGCTGGAAGCAAGATGCTTTGGGGCCCATCTGCCCCTATGGAAAGAACGCAGCACTTTGTGCCTTGCAGCTCTAGGGCAATGCAGCACACCCTGAGCAGAAGTTCTACTTCAGCCAGATCAGGCCTGCAAAGAAACTGCGTTTCGCAGGCCTTTGTAAGAGATGTTCCCGGTAGGCTGTTAGAGCACTGTGCAGAGCGAGTTGTTTCTTAGCTTCCCAGAGAGCTGGAAGCAAGATGCTTTGGGGCCCGTTAATTTTATACCTTGCTACTTTGCTGTAGTTGTTGATTATTTCTAATAGTTTTTCTGTGGATTCTTTGGGGTTTTCTATGTATAAGATCATGTCGTCTGCAAACAACGCGAGTTTTACTTCTTCGTTACCTATTTGGATTCCTTTTATTTTTTTTTCCTGCCGAATTGCTCTGGCCAGCACCTCCAGTACTATGTTGAATAGGAGTGGTGAAAGTGGGCACCCTTGTCTTGTTCCTGTCCTCAGAGGGATGGCTTTCAGCTTTTGTCCATTGAGTATGATGTTGGCTGTGGGTCTATCATATATGGCCTTTATTATGTTGAGGTACTTTCCTTCTATACCCATTTTACTGAGGGTTTTTATCATAAATGGGTGTTGGATCTTGTCGAATGCTTTCTCTGCGTCTATTGAGATGATCATGTGTTTTTGTTTTTCATTTTGTTGATGTAGTGTATCACGTTGATTGACTTGCGGGTGTTGAACCATCCCTGTGTCCCTGGTATAAATCCCACTTGATCATGGTGTATAATCTTTTTGATGTATTGCTGTAATCGGTTTGCCAAAATTTTGTTGAGGATTTTTGCATCTATGTTCATCAGTGATATCGGCCTGTAGTTCTCCTTCTTTGTGTTGTCCTTGTCAGGTTTGGGGATCAGAGTGATGTTGGCTTCATAGAATGTGTTAGGGAGTTCTCCATCTTTCTCAATTTTCTGGAACAGTTTGAGGAGAATAGGTACAAAGAACTCACACTGCTTAACAACAAAAAAACAAACAACCCGATCAAAAAATGGGCAGAGGACATGAACAGACATTTCTCCAAAGAAGATATGAATATGGCCAATAGACACATGAAAAGATGTTCATCATCGCTAATCATCAGGGAAATGCAAATCAAAACTACACTAAGATATCACCTTACCCCCGGTAGATTGGCAAAAACGTCCAAAACCAAGAACGACGAATGTTGGAGAGGTTGTGGAGAAAGAGGAACCCTCATACACTGTTGGTGGGAATGCAAACTGGTACAGCCACTATGGAAAACAGTATGGAGATTTCTCAAAAAGTTAAAAATAGAAATACCCTATGACCCAGCCATCCCATTACTGGGTATCTATCCTAAGAACCTGATATCAGATATCTCAAGAGTCCGTTGCACCCCTATGTTCATCGCAGCATTATTTACAATAGCCAAGACGTGGAACCAGCCTACATGCCCAGAAACTGATGATTGGATAAAGAAGATGTGGTATATATACACAATGGAATACTACTCAGCCATAAAAAAAGACGACATTGGCCCCTTCACAACAATGTGGATGGACCTCGAGAGCATTATGTTAAGCGAAATAAGTCAGTCAGAGAAAGACGAACTCTATATGACTCCACTCATAGGTGGAAATTAGTATATTGAGAAGGAGATCTGATCGGTGGTTACCAGGGAAAAGGGGGGGTGGGGGGAGGGCACGGAGGGGGAAGTGGTGTTCCCACAACATGACTAACAAAAATGTACAACTGAAATTTCACAAGCTTGTAATCCATCATAACATTAATAAACAAAAAAAAAAAAAAAAGAAGCTTTGGGGCCCATCTGCCCCTATGGAAAGAACGCAGCACTTTGTGCCTTGCAGCTCTAGGGCAATGTAGCACACCCAGAGCAGAAGTTCTACTTCAGCCAGATCAGGCCCGCAAAGAAACTGCGTTTCACAGGCCTTTGTAAGAGATGTTCCCGGTAGGCTGTTAGAGCACTGTGCAGAGCGAGTTGTTTCTCAGCTTCCAAAAGAGTTGGAAGCAAGATGCTTTGGGGCTCACTGCCCCTTTGAAAAGAAGGCAGCAGTTTGTGCCTTGCAGCTCTAGGGCAATGTAGCACACGCAGAGCAGAAGTTGTACTTCAGCCAGATCAGGCCTGCAAAGAAACTGCGTTTCACAGGCCTTTGTAAGAGATGTTCCCCATAGGCTGTTAGAGCACTGTGCAGAGCGAGTTCTTTCTTAGCTTCCCAAAGACCTGGAAGGAAGATGCTTTGGGGGCCATCTGCCGTTAAGGAAAGAAGGCAGCACTTTGTGCCTTGCAGCTCTAGGGCAATGTAGCACACCCAGAGCAGTTGTTCTACTTCTGCCAGGTCAGGCCTGCAAAGAAACTTCGTTTCACAGGCCTTTGTAAGAGATGTTCCCGGTAGGCTGTTAGAGCACTGTGCAGAGCGAGTTGTTTCTTAACTTCCCAAACAGCCGGAAGCAAGATGCTTTGGGGGCCATCTGCCCTTAAGTAAAGAAGGCAGCACTTTGTGCCTTGCAGCTCTAGTGCAATGTAGCACACCCAGAGCAAATATTCTACTTCTGCCACGTCAGCCCTGCAAAGAAACTGCGTTTCACAGGCCTTTGTAAGAGATGTTCCCGGTAGGCTGATAGAGCACTGTGCAGAGCGAGTTGTTTCTTAACTTCCCACAGAGCTGGAAGCAAGATGCTTTGGGGCCCTTCTCACCCTTTGGAAAGAAGGCAGCACTTTGTGCCTTGCAGCTCTAGGGCAATGTAGCACACCCAAAGCAGAAGGTCTACTTCAGCCAGATCAGACCTGCAAAGAAACTGCGTTTCACAGGCCTTTGTAAGAGATGTTCCCTGTAGGCTGTTAGAGCACTGTGCAGAGCGAGTTGTTTCTTAGCTTCCCAAGGAGCTGGAAGCAAGATGCTTTAGGGGCCATCTGCCCTTAAGGAAAGAAGGCAGCACTTTGTGCCTTGCAGCTCTAGGTCAATGTAGCACACCCAGAGAAGTTGTTCTACTTCTGCCAGGTCAGGCCTGCAAATAAACTTCGTTTCACAGGCCTTTGTAAGAGATGTTCCCGGTAGGCTGTTAGAGCACTGTGCAGAGCGACTTGTTTCTTAGCTTCCCAAAGAGCTGGAAGCAAGATGCTTTGGGGCCCTCTCAGCCTTTGGAAAGAAGGCAGCACTTTGTGCCTTGCAGCTCTAGGGCAATGTAGCACACCCAGAGCCGAAGTTCTACTTCAGCTAGATCAGACCTGCATAGAAACTTCGTTTCACAGGCCTTTGTAAGAGATGTTCCCGGTAGGCTGTAAGAGCACTGTGCAGAGCGACTAGTTTCTTAGCTTCCCAGAGAGCTGGAAGCAAGATGCTTTGGGGCCCATCTGCCCCTATGAAAAGAACGCAGCACTTTGTGCCTTGCAGCTCTAGGGCAATGCAGCACACCCCGAGCAGAAGTTCTACTTCAGCCAGATCAGGCTTGCAATGAAACTGCGTTTCACAGGCCTTTGTAAGAGATGTTCCCGGTAGGCTGTTAGAGCACTGTGCAGAGCCAGTTGTTTCTTAGCTTCCCAGAGAGCTGGAAGCAAGATGCTTTGGGGCCCGTTAATTTTATACCCTGCTACTTTGCTGTAGTTGTTGATTATTTCTAATAGTTTTTCTGTGGATTCTTTGGGGTTTTCTATGTATAAGATCATGTCGTCTGCAAACAACGCGAGTTTTACTTCTTCGTTGCCTATTTCGATTCCTTTTATTTTTTTTCCTGCCGAATTGCTCTGGCCAGCACCTCCAGTACTATGTTGAATAGGAGTGGTGAAAGTGGGCACCCTTGTCTTGTTCCTGTCCTCAGAGGGATGGCTTTCAGCTTTTGTCCATTGAGTATGATGTTGGCTGTGGGTCTATCATATATGGCCTTTATTATGTTGAGGTACTTTCCTTCTATACCCATTTTACTGAGGGTTGTTATTATAAATGGGTGTTGGATCTTGTCGAATGCTTTCTCTGCGTCTATTGAGATGATCATGTGGTTTTTGTTTTTCATTTTGTTGATGTAGTGTATCACGTTGATTGACTTGCGGGTGTTGAACCATCCCTGTGTCCCTGGTATAAATCCCACTTGATCATGATGTATAATCTTTTTGATGTATTGCTGTAATCGGTTTGCCACAATTTTGTTGAGGATTTTTCCATCTATGTTCATCAGTGATATCGGCCTGTAGTTCTCCTTCTTTGTGTTGTCCTTGTCAGGTTTGGGGATCAGAGTGATGTTGGCTTCATAGAATGTGTTAGGGAGTTCTCCATCTTTCCCAATTTTCTGTAACACATTGAGGAGCATAGGTACAAAGAACTCACACTGCTTAACAACAAAAAAACAAACAACCCGATCCAAAAATGGGCAGAGGACATGAACAGACATTTCTCAAAAGAAGATATGAATATGGCCAATAGACACATGAAAAGATGTTCATCATCGCTAATCATCAGGGAAATGCAAATCAAAACTACACTAAGATATCACCTTACCCCCGGTAGATTGGCAAAAACGTCCAAAACCAAGAACGACAAATGTTGGAGAGGTTGTGGAGAAAGAGGAACCCTCATACACTGTTGGTGGGAATGCAAACTGGTACAGCCACTATGGAAAACAGTATGGAGATTTCTCAAAAAGTTAAAAATAGAAATACCCTATGACCCAGCCATCCCATTACTGGGTATCTATCCTAAGAACCTGATATCAGATATCTCAAGAGTCCGTTGCACCCCTATGTTCATCGCAGCATTATTTACAATAGCCAAGACGTGGAACCAGCCTACATGCCTAGAAACTTATGATTGGATAAAGAAGATGTGGTATATATACACAATGGAATACTACTCAGCCATAAAAAAAGACGACATTGGCCCCTTCACAACAATGTGGAGGGACCTCGAGGGCATTATGTTAAGCGAAATAAGTCAGTCAGAGAAAGACGAACTCTATATGACTCCACTCATAGGTGGAAATTAGTATATTGAGAAGGAGATCTGATCGGTGGTTACCAGGGAAAAGGGGGGGTGGGGGGAGGGCACGAAGTGGGAAGTGGTGTTCCCACAACATGACTAACAAAAATGTACAACTGAAATTTCACAAGCTTGTAATCCATCATAACATTAATAAACAAAAAAAAAAAAAAGATGCTTTGGGGCCCATCTGCCCCTATGGAAAGAACGCAGCACTTTGTGCCTTGCAGCTCTAGGGCAATGTAGCACACCCAGAGCAGAAGTTCTACTTCAGCCAGATCAGGCCCGCAAAGAAACTGCGTTTCACAGGCCTTTGTAAGAGATGTTCCCGGTAGGCTGTTAGAGCACTGTGCAGAGCGAGTTGTTTCTCAGCTTCCAAAAGAGTTGGAAGCAAGATGCTTTGGGGCTCACTGCCCCTTTGAAAAGAAGGCAGCAGTTTGTGCCTTGCAGCTCTAGGGCAATGTAGCACACGCAGAGCAGAAGTTGTACTTCAGCCAGATCAGGCCTGCAAAGAAACTGCGTTTCACAGGCCTTTGTAAGAGATGTTCCCCGTAGGCTGTTAGAGCACTGTGCAGAGCGAGTTCTTTCTTAGCTTCCCAAAGACCTGGAAGGAAGATGCTTTGGGGGCCATCTGCCGTTAAGGAAAGAAGGCAGCACTTTGTGCCTTGCAGCTCTAGGGCAATGTAGCACACCCAGAGCAGTTGTTCTACTTCTGCCAGGTCAGGCCTGCAAAGAAACTTCGTTTCACAGGCCTTTGTAAGAGATGTTCCCGGTAGGCTGTTAGAGCACTGTGCAGAGAGAGTTGTTTCTTAACTTCCCAAACAGCCGGAAGCAAGATGCTTTGGGGGCCATCTGCCCTTAAGTAAAGAAGGCAGCACTTTGTGCCTTGCAGCTCTAGGGCAATGTAGCACATCCAGAGCAGAAGTTCTACTTCAGCCAGATCAGGCCTGCAAAGAAAGTGCGTTTCACAGGCCTTTGTAAGAGATGTTCCCGGTAGGCTGTTAGAGCACTGTGCAGAGCAAGTTGTTTCCTAGCTTCCCAAAGAGCTGGAAGCAAGATGCTTTGGGGCCCTTCTCACCCTTTGGAAAGAAGGCAGCACTTTGTGCCTTGCAGCTCTAGGGCAATGTAGTACACCCAAAGCAGAAGTTCTACTTCAGCCACATCAGACCTGCAAAGAAACTGCGTTTCACAGGCCTTTGTAAGACATGTTCCCTGTAGGCTGTTAGAGAACTGTGCAGAGCGACTTGTTTCTTAGCTTCCCAAGGAGCTGGAAGCAAGATACTTTAGCGACCATCTGCCCTTAAGGAAAGAAGGCAGCACTTTGTGCCCTGCAGCTCTAGGTCAATGTCGCACACCCAGAGCAGAAGTTCTACTTCAGCCAGATCAGGCCCGCAAAGAAACTGCATTTCACAGGGCTTTGTAAGAGATGTTCCCGGTAGGCTGTTAGAGCACTGTGCAGAGCGAGTTCTTTCTTAGCTTACCAAAGAGCTGGAAGCAAGATGCTTTGGGGGCCATCTTCCCTTAAGGAAAGAAGGCAGCACTTTGTGCCTTGCAGCTCTAGTGCAATGTAGCACACCCAGAGCAAATGTTCTACTTCTGCCACGTCAGCCCTGCAAAGAAACTGCGTTTCACAGGCCTTTGTAAGAGATGTTCCCGGTAGGCTGTTAGAGCACTGTGCAGAGCAAGTTGTTTCTTAGATTCCCAAACAGCCGGAAGCAAGATGCTTTGGGGCCCTTCTCTCCCTTTGGAAAGAAGGCAGCACTTTGTGCCTTGCAGCTCTAGTGCAATGTAGCACACCCAGAGCAAAAGTTCTACTTCTGCCAGATCTGGCCTGCAAAGAAACTGCGTTTCACAGGCCTTTGTAAGAGATGTTCCCGGTAGGCTGTTAGAGCACTGTGCAGAGCAAGTTGTTTCCCAGCTTCCCAAAGAGCTGGAAGCAAGATGCTTTGGGGCCCTTCTCACCCTTTGGCAAGAAGGCAGCACTTTGTGCCTTGCAGCTCTAGGGCAATGTAGCACACCCAAAGCAGAAGTTCTACTTCAGCCACATCAGACCTGCAAAGAAACTGCGTTTCACAGGCCTTTGTAAGAGATGTTCCCTGTAGGCTGTAAGAGCACTGTGCAGAGCGACTAGTTTCTTAGCTTCCCAGAGAGCTGGAAGCAAGATGCTTTGGGGCCCATCTGCCCCTATGGAAAGAACGCAGCACTTTGTGCCTTGCAGCTCTAGGGCAATGCAGCACACCCTGAGCAGAAGTTCTACTTCAGCCAGATCAGGCCTGCAAAGAAACTGCGTTTCGCAGGCCTTTGTAAGAGATGTTCCCGGTAGGCTGTTAGAGCACTGTGCAGAGCGAGTTGTTTCTTAGCTTCCCAGAGAGCTGGAAGCAAGATGCTTTGGGGCCCGTTAATTTTATACCTTGCTACTTTGCTGTAGTTGTTGATTATTTCTAATAGTTTTTCTGTGGATTCTTTGGGGTTTTCTATGTATAAGATCATGTCGTCTGCAAACAACGCGAGTTTTACTTCTTCGTTACCTATTTGGATTCCTTTTATTTTTTTTTCCTGCCGAATTGCTCTGGCCAGCACCTCCAGTACTATGTTGAATAGGAGTGGTGAAAGTGGGCACCCTTGTCTTGTTCCTGTCCTCAGAGGGATGGCTTTCAGCTTTTGTCCATTGAGTATGATGTTGGCTGTGGGTCTATCATATATGGCCTTTATTATGTTGAGGTACTTTCCTTCTATACCCATTTTACTGAGGGTTTTTATCATAAATGGGTGTTGGATCTTGTCGAATGCTTTCTCTGCGTCTATTGAGATGATCATGTGTTTTTGTTTTTCATTTTGTTGATGTAGTGTATCACGTTGATTGACTTGCGGGTGTTGAACCATCCCTGTGTCCCTGGTATAAATCCCACTTGATCATGGTGTATAATCTTTTTGATGTATTGCTGTAATCGGTTTGCCAAAATTTTGTTGAGGATTTTTGCATCTATGTTCATCAGTGATATCGGCCTGTAGTTCTCCTTCTTTGTGTTGTCCTTGTCAGGTTTGGGGATCAGAGTGATGTTGGCTTCATAGAATGTGTTAGGGAGTTCTCCATCTTTCTCAATTTTCTGGAACAGTTTGAGGAGAATAGGTACAAAGAACTCACACTGCTTAACAACAAAAAAACAAACAACCCGATCAAAAAATGGGCAGAGGACATGAACAGACATTTCTCCAAAGAAGATATGAATATGGCCAATAGACACATGAAAAGATGTTCATCATCGCTAATCATCAGGGAAATGCAAATCAAAACTACACTAAGATATCACCTTACCCCCGGTAGATTGGCAAAAACGTCCAAAACCAAGAACGACGAATGTTGGAGAGGTTGTGGAGAAAGAGGAACCCTCATACACTGTTGGTGGGAATGCAAACTGGTACAGCCACTATGGAAAACAGTATGGAGATTTCTCAAAAAGTTAAAAATAGAAATACCCTATGACCCAGCCATCCCATTACTGGGTATCTATCCTAAGAACCTGATATCAGATATCTCAAGAGTCCGTTGCACCCCTATGTTCATCGCAGCATTATTTACAATAGCCAAGACGTGGAACCAGCCTACATGCCCAGAAACTGATGATTGGATAAAGAAGATGTGGTATATATACACAATGGAATACTACTCAGCCATAAAAAAAGACGACATTGGCCCCTTCACAACAATGTGGATGGACCTCGAGAGCATTATGTTAAGCGAAATAAGTCAGTCAGAGAAAGACGAACTCTATATGACTCCACTCATAGGTGGAAATTAGTATATTGAGAAGGAGATCTGATCGGTGGTTACCAGGGAAAAGGGGGGGTGGGGGGAGGGCACGGAGGGGGAAGTGGTGTTCCCACAACATGACTAACAAAAATGTACAACTGAAATTTCACAAGCTTGTAATCCATCATAACATTAATAAACAAAAAAAAAAAAAAAAGAAGCTTTGGGGCCCATCTGCCCCTATGGAAAGAACGCAGCACTTTGTGCCTTGCAGCTCTAGGGCAATGTAGCACACCCAGAGCAGAAGTTCTACTTCAGCCAGATCAGGCCCGCAAAGAAACTGCGTTTCACAGGCCTTTGTAAGAGATGTTCCCGGTAGGCTGTTAGAGCACTGTGCAGAGCGAGTTGTTTCTCAGCTTCCAAAAGAGTTGGAAGCAAGATGCTTTGGGGCTCACTGCCCCTTTGAAAAGAAGGCAGCAGTTTGTGCCTTGCAGCTCTAGGGCAATGTAGCACACGCAGAGCAGAAGTTGTACTTCAGCCAGATCAGGCCTGCAAAGAAACTGCGTTTCACAGGCCTTTGTAAGAGATGTTCCCCATAGGCTGTTAGAGCACTGTGCAGAGCGAGTTCTTTCTTAGCTTCCCAAAGACCTGGAAGGAAGATGCTTTGGGGGCCATCTGCCGTTAAGGAAAGAAGGCAGCACTTTGTGCCTTGCAGCTCTAGGGCAATGTAGCACACCCAGAGCAGTTGTTCTACTTCTGCCAGGTCAGGCCTGCAAAGAAACTTCGTTTCACAGGCCTTTGTAAGAGATGTTCCCGGTAGGCTGTTAGAGCACTGTGCAGAGCGAGTTGTTTCTTAACTTCCCAAACAGCCGGAAGCAAGATGCTTTGGGGGCCATCTGCCCTTAAGTAAAGAAGGCAGCACTTTGTGCCTTGCAGCTCTAGGGCAATGTAGCACACCCAGAGCAGAAGTTCTACTTCAGCCAGATCAGGCCTGCAAAGAAACTGCGTTTCACAGGCCTTTGTAAGAGATGTTCCCGGTAGGCTGTTAGAGCACTGTGCAGAGCGAGTTGTTTCTTAGCTTCCCAAGGAGCTGGAAGCAAGATACTTTAGCGACCATCTGCCCTTAAGGAAAGAAGGCAGCACTTTGTGCCTTGCAGCTCTAGGTCAATGTCGCACACCCAGAGCAGAAGTTCTACTTCAGCCAGATCAGGCCCGCAAAGAAACTGCATTTCACATGGCTTTGTAAGAGATGTTCCCGGTAGGCTGTTAGAGCACTGTGCAGAGCGAGTTCTTTCATAGCTTACCAAAGAGCTGGAAGCAAGATGCTTTGGGGGCCATCTTCCCTTAAGGAAAGAAGGCAGCACTTTGTGCCTTGCAGCTCTAGTGCAATGTAGCACACCCAGAGCAAATATTCTACTTCTGCCACGTCAGCCCTGCAAAGAAACTGCGTTTCACAGGCCTTTGTAAGAGATGTTCCCGGTAGGCTGATAGAGCACTGTGCAGAGCGAGTTGTTTCTTAGCTTCCCACAGAGCTGGAAGCAAGATGCTTTGGGGCCCTTCTCACCCTTTGGAAAGAAGGCAGCACTTTGTGCCTTGCAGCTCTAGGGCAATGTAGCACACCCAAAGCAGAAGGTCTACTTCAGCCAGATCAGACCTGCAAAGAAACTGCGTTTCACAGGCCTTTGTAAGAGATGTTCCCTGTAGGCTGTTAGAGCACTGTGCAGAGCGAGTTGTTTCTTAGCTTCCCAAGGAGCTGGAAGCAAGATGCTTTAGGGGCCATCTGCCCTTAAGGAAAGAAGGCAGCACTTTGTGCCTTGCAGCTCTAGGTCAATGTAGCACACCCAGAGAAGTTGTTCTACTTCTGCCAGGTGAGGCCTGCAAATAAACTTCGTTTCACAGGCCTTTGTAAGAGATGTTCCCGGTAGGCTGTTAGAGCACTGTGCAGAGCGACTTGTTTCTTAGCTTCCCAAAGAGCTGGAAGCAAGATGCTTTGGGGCCCTCTCAGCCTTTGGAAAGAAGGCAGCACTTTGTGCCTTGCAGCTCTAGGGCAATGTAGCACACCCAGAGCCGAAGTTCTACTTCAGCTAGATCAGACCTGCATAGAAACTTCGTTTCACAGGCCTTTGTAAGAGATGTTCCCGGTAGGCTGTAAGAGCACTGTGCAGAGCGACTAGTTTCTTAGCTTCCCAGAGAGCTGGAAGCAAGATGCTTTGGGGCCCATCTGCCCCTATGGAAAGAACGCAGCACTTTGTGCCTTGCAGCTCTAGGGCAATGCAGCACACCCCGAGCAGAAGTTCTACTTCAGCCAGATCAGGCTTGCAATGAAACTGCGTTTCACAGGCCTTTGTAAGAGATGTTCCCGGTAGGCTGTTAGAGCACTGTGCAGAGCCAGTTGTTTCTTAGCTTCCCAGAGAGCTGGAAGCAAGATGCTTTGGGGCCCGTTAATTTTATACCCTGCTACTTTGCTGTAGTTGTTGATTATTTCTAATAGTTTTTCTGTGGATTCTTTGGGGTTTTCTATGTATAAGATCATGTCGTCTGCAAACAACGCGAGTTTTACTTCTTCGTTGCCTATTTCGATTCCTTTTATTTTTTTTCCTGCCGAATTGCTCTGGCCAGCACCTCCAGTACTATGTTGAATAGGAGTGGTGAAAGTGGGCACCCTTGTCTTGTTCCTGTCCTCAGAGGGATGGCTTTCAGCTTTTGTCCATTGAGTATGATGTTGGCTGTGGGTCTATCATATATGGCCTTTATTATTTTGAGGTACTTTCCTTCTATACCCATTTTACTGAGGGTTGTTATTATAAATGGGTGTTGGATCTTGTCGAATGCTTTCTCTGCGTCTATTGAGATGATCATGTGGTTTTTGTTTTTCATTTTGTTGATGTAGTGTATCACGTTGATTGACTTGCGGGTGTTGAACCATCCCTGTGTCCCTGGTATAAATCCCACTTGATCATGGTGTATAATCTTTTTGATGTATTGCTGTAATCGGTTTGCCAAAATTTTGTTGAGGATTTTTGCATCTATGTTCATCAGTGATATCGGCCTGTAGTTCTCCTTCTTTGTGTTGTCCTTGTCAGGTTGGGGGATCAGAGTGATGTTGGCTTCATAGAATGTGTTAGGGAGTTCTCCATCTTTCTCAATTTTCTGGAACAGTTTGAGGAGCATAGGTACAAAGAACTCACACTGCTTAACAACAAAAAAACAAACAACCCGATCAAAAAATGGGCAGAGGACATGAACAGACATTTCTCCAAAGAAGATATGAATATGGCCAATAGACACATGAAAAGATGTTCATCATCGCTAATCATCAGGGAAATGCAAATCAAAACTACACTAAGATATCACCTTACCCCCGTTAGATTGGCAAAAACATCCAAAACCAAGAACGACAAATGTTGGAGAGGTTGTGGAGAAAGAGGAACCCTCATACACTGTTGGTGGGAATGCAAACTGGTACAGCCACTATGGAAAACAGTATGGAGATTTCTCAAAAAGTTAAAAATAGAAATACCCTATGACCCAGCCATCCCATTACTGGGTATCTATCCTAAGAACCTGATATCAGATATCTCAAGAGTCCGTTGCACCCCTATGTTCATCGCAGCATTATTTACAATAGCCAAGACGTGGAACCAGCCTACATGCCCAGAAAGTGATGATTGGATAAAGAAGATGTGGTATATATACACAATGGAATACTACTCAGCCATAAAAAAAGACGACATTGGCCCCTTCACAACAATGTGGATGGACCTCGAGGGCATTATGTTAAGCGAAATAAGTCAGTCAGAGAAAGACGAACTCTATATGACTCCACTCATAGGTGGAAATTAGTATATTGAGAAGGAGATCTGATCGGTGGTTACCAGGGAAAAGGGGGGGTGGGGGGAGGGCACGGAGGGGGAAGTGGTGTTCCCACAACATGACTAACAAAAATGTACAACTGAAATTTCACAAGCTTGTAATCCATCATAACATTAATAAACAAAAAAAAAAAAAAAAGATTCTTTGGGGCCCATCTGCCCCTATGGAAAGAACGCAGCACTTTGTGCCTTGCAGCTCTAGGGCAATGTAGCACACCCAGAGCAGAGGTTCTACTTCAGCCAGATCAGGCCCGCAAAGAAACTGCGTTTCACAGGCCTTTGTAAGAGATGTTCCCGGTAGGCTGTTAGAGCACTGTGCAGAGCAAGTTGTTTCCTATCTTCCCAAAGAGCTTGAAGCAAGATGCTTTGGGGCCCTTCTCACCCTTTGGAAAGAAGGCAGCACTTTGTGCCTTGCAGCTCTACGGCAATGTAGTACACCCAAAGCAGAAGTTCTACTTCAGCCACATCAGACCTGCAAAGAAACTGCGTTTCACAGGCCTTTGTAAGAGATGTTCCCTGTAGGCTGTTAGAGAACTGTGCAGAGCGAGTTGTTTCTTAGCTTCCCAAGGAGCTGGAAGCAAGATACTTTAGCGACCATCTGCCCTTAAGGAAAGAAGGCAGCACTTTGTGCCTTGCAGCTCTAGGTCAATGTCGCACACCCAGAGCAGAAGTTCTACTTCAGCCAGATCAGGCCCGCAAAGAAACTGCATTTCACAGGGCTTTGTAAGAGATGTTCCCGGTAGGCTGTTAGAGCACTGTGCAGAGCGAGTTCTTTCTTAGCTTACCAAAGAGCTGGAAGCAAGATGCTTTGGGGGCCATCTTCCCTTAAGGAAAGAAGGCAGCACTTTGTGCCTTGCAGCTCTAGTGCAATGTAGCACACCCAGAGCAAATGTTCTACTTCTGCCACGTCAGCCCTGCAAAGAAACTGCGTTTCACAGGCCTTTGTAAGAGATGTTCCCGGTAGGCTGTAAGAGCACTGTGCAGAGCGACTAGTTTCTTAGCTTCCCAGAGAGCTGGAAGCAAGATGCTTTGGGGCCCACCTGACCCTATGGAAAGAACGCAGCACTTTGTGCCTTGCAGCTCTAGGGCAATGCAGCACACCCCGAGCAGAAGTTCTACTTCAGCTAGATCAGGCCTGCAAAGAAACTGCGTTTCACAGGCCTTCGTAAGAGATGTTCCCGGTAGGCTGTTAGAGCACTGTGCAGAGCGAGTTGTTTCTTAGCTTCCCAGAGAGCTCTAAGCAAGATGCTTTGGGGCCCGTTAACTTTATACCCTGCTACTTTGCTTTAGTTGTTGATTATTTCTAATAGTTTTTCTGTGGATTCTTTGGGGTTTTCTATGTATAAGATCATGTCGTCTGCAAACAACGCGAGTTTTACTTCTTCGTTATCTATTTGGATTCCTTTTATTTTTTTTTCCTGCCGAATTGCTCTGGCCAGCACCTCCAGTACTATGTTGAATAGGAGTGGTGAAAGTGGGCACCCTTGTCTTGTTCCTGTCCTCAGAGGGATGGCTTTCAGCTTTTGTCCATTGAGTATGCTGTTGGCTGTGCGTCTATCATATATGGCCTTTATTATGTTGAGGTACTTTCCTTATATACCCATTTTACTGAGGGTTTTTATCATAAATGGGTGTTTGATCTTGTCGAATGCTTTCTCTGCGTCTATTGAGATGATCATGTGGGTTTTGTTTTTCATTTTGTTGATGTAGTGTATCACGTTGATTGACTTGCGGGTGTTGAACCATCCCTGTGTCCCTGGTATAAATCCCACTTGATCATGGTGTATAATCTTTTTGATGTATTGCTGTAATCGGTTTGCCAAAATTTTGTTGAGGATTTTTGCATCTATGTTCATCAGTGATATCGGCCTGTAGTACTCCTTCTTTGTGTTGTCCTTGTCAGGTTTGGGGATCAGAGTGATGTTGGCTTCATAGAATGTGTTAGGGAGTTCTCCATCTTTCTCAATTTTCTGGAACAGTTTGAGGAGAATAGGTACAAAGAACTCACACTGCTTAACAACAAAAAAACAAACAACCCGATCAAAAAATGGGCAGAGGACATGAACAGACTTTTCTCCAAAGAAGATATGAATATGGCCAATAGACACATGAAAAGATGTTCATCATCGCTAATCATCAGGGAAATGCAAATCAAAACTACACTAAGATATCACCTTACCCCCGTTAGATTGGCAAAAACATCCAAAACCAAGAACGACAAATGTTGGAGAGGTTGTGGAGAAAGAGGAACCCTCATACACTGTTGGTGGGAATGCAAACTGGTACAGCCACTATGGAAAACAGTATGGAGATTTCTCAAAAAGTTAAAAATAGAAATACCCTATGACCCAGCCATCCCATTACTGGGTATCTATCCTAAGAACCTGATATCAGATATCTCAAGAGTCCGTTGCACCCCTATGTTCATCGCAGCATTATTTACAATAGCCAAGACGTGGAACCAGCCTACATGCCTAGAAACTTATGATTGGATAAAGAAGATGTGGTATATATACACAATGGAATACTACTCAGCCATAAAAAAAGACGACATTGGCCCCTTCACAACAATGTGGAGGGACCTCGAGGGCATTATGTTAAGCGAAATAAGTCAGTCAGAGAAAGACGAACTCTATATGACTCCACTCATAGGTGGAAATTAGTATATTGAGAAGGAGATCTGATCGGTGGTTACCAGGGAAAAGGGGGGGTGGGGGGAGGGCACGAAGTGGGAAGTGGTGTTCCCACAACATGACTAACAAAAATGTACAACTGAAATTTCACAAGCTTGTAATCCATCATAACATTAATAAACAAACAAAAAAAAAAGATGCTTTGGGGCCCATCTGCCCCTATGGAAAGAACGCAGCACTTTGTGCCTTGCAGCTCTAGGGCAATGTAGCACACCCAGAGCAGAAGTTCTACTTCAGCCAGATCAGGCCCGCAAAGAAACTGCGTTTCACAGGCCTTTGTAAGAGATGTTCCTGGTAGGCTGTTAGAGCACTGTGCAGACCGAGTTGTTTCTTAGCTTCCCAAAGAGCTGGAAGCAAGATGCTTTGGGGCCCTTCTCACCCTTTGGCAAGAAGGCAGCACTTTGTGCCTTGCAGCTCTAAGGCAATGTAGCACACCCAGAGCAGAAGTTCTACTTCAGCCAGATCAGGCCTGCAAAGAAACTGCGTTTCACAGGCCTTTGTAAGAGATGTTCCCGGTAGGCTGTTAGAGCACTGTGCAGAGCGAGTTGTTTCTCAGCTTCCAAAAGAGTTGGAAGCAAGATGCTTTGGGGCTCATCTGCCCCTTTGAAATGAAGGCAGCACTTTGTGCATTGCAGCTCTAGGGCAATGTAGCACACCCAGAGCAGAAGTTCTACTTCAGCCAGATCAGGCCTGCAAAGAAACTGCGTTTCACAGGCCTTTGTAAGAGATGTTCCCGGTAGGCTGTTAGAGCACTGTGCAGAGCGAGTTGTTTCTTAGCTTCCCAGAGAGCTGGAAGCAAGATGCTTTGGGGCCCGTTAATTGTATCCCCTGCTGCTTTGCTGTAGTTGTTGATTATTTCTAATAGTTTTTCTGTGGATTCTTTGGGGTTTTCTATGTATAAGATCATGTCGTCTGCAAACAACGCGAGTTTTACTTCTTCGTTATCTATTTGGATTCCTTTTATTTTTTTTTCCTGCCGAATTGCTCTGGCCAGCACCTCCAGTACTATGTTGAATAGGAGTGGTGAAAGTGGGCACCCTTGTCTTGTTCCTGTCCTCAGAGGGATGGCTTTCAGCTTTTGTCCATTGAGTATGCTGTTGGCTGTGCGTCTATCATATATGGCCTTTATTATGTTGAGGTACTTTCCTTATATACCCATTTTACTGAGGGTTTTTATCATAAATGGGTGTTTGATCTTGTCGAATGCTTTCTCTGCGTCTATTGAGATGATCATGTGGGTTTTGTTTTTCATTTTGTTGATGTAGTGTATCACGTTGATTGACTTGCGGGTGTTGAACCATCCCTGTGTCCCTGGTATAAATCCCACTTGATCATGGTGTATAATCTTTTTGATGTATTGCTGTAATCGGTTTGCCAAAATTTTGTTGAGGATTTTTGCATCTATGTTCATCAGTGATATCGGCCTGTAGTACTCCTTCTTTGTGTTGTCCTTGTCAGGTTTGGGGATCAGAGTGATGTTGGCTTCATAGAATGTGTTAGGGAGTTCTCCATCTTTCTCAATTTTCTGGAACAGTTTGAGGAGAATAGGTACAAAGAACTCACACTGCTTAACAACAAAAAAACAAACAACCCGATCAAAAAATGGGCAGAGGACATGAACAGACTTTTCTCCAAAGAAGATATGAATATGGCCAATAGACACATGAAAAGATGTTCATCATCGCTAATCATCAGGGAAATGCAAATCAAAACTACACTAAGATATCACCTTACCCCCGTTAGATTGGCAAAAACATCCAAAACCAAGAACGACAAATGTTGGAGAGGTTGTGGAGAAAGAGGAACCCTCATACACTGTTGGTGGGAATGCAAACTGGTACAGCCACTATGGAAAACAGTATGGAGATTTCTCAAAAAGTTAAAAATAGAAATACCCTATGACCCAGCCATCCCATTACTGGGTATCTATCCTAAGAACCTGATATCAGATATCTCAAGAGTCCGTTGCACCCCTATGTTCATCGCAGCATTATTTACAATAGCCAAGACGTGGAACCAGCCTACATGCCTAGAAACTTATGATTGGATAAAGAAGATGTGGTATATATACACAATGGAATACTACTCAGCCATAAAAAAAGACGACATTGGCCCCTTCACAACAATGTGGAGGGACCTCGAGGGCATTATGTTAAGCGAAATAAGTCAGTCAGAGAAAGACGAACTCTATATGACTCCACTCATAGGTGGAAATTAGTATATTGAGAAGGAGATCTGATCGGTGGTTACCAGGGAAAAGGGGGGGTGGGGGGAGGGCACGAAGTGGGAAGTGGTGTTCCCACAACATGACTAACAAAAATGTACAACTGAAATTTCACAAGCTTGTAATCCATCATAACATTAATAAACAAACAAAAAAAAAAGATGCTTTGGGGCCCATCTGCCCCTATGGAAAGAACGCAGCACTTTGTGCCTTGCAGCTCTAGGGCAATGTAGCACACCCAGAGCAGAAGTTCTACTTCAGCCAGATCAGGCCCGCAAAGAAACTGCGTTTCACAGGCCTTTGTAAGAGATGTTCCTGGTAGGCTGTTAGAGCACTGTGCAGACCGAGTTGTTTCTTAGCTTCCCAAAGAGCTGGAAGCAAGATGCTTTGGGGCCCTTCTCACCCTTTGGCAAGAAGGCAGCACTTTGTGCCTTGCAGCTCTAAGGCAATGTAGCACACCCAGAGCAGAAGTTCTACTTCAGCCAGATCAGGCCTGCAAAGAAACTGCGTTTCACAGGCCTTTGTAAGAGATGTTCCCGGTAGGCTGTTAGAGCACTGTGCAGAGCGAGTTGTTTCTCAGCTTCCAAAAGAGTTGGAAGCAAGATGCTTTGGGGCTCATCTGTCCCTTTGAAATGAAGGCAGCACTTTGTGCATTGCAGCTCTAGGGCAATGTAGCACACCCAGAGCAGAAGTTCTACTTCAGCCAGATCAGGCCTGCAAAGAAACTGCGTTTCACAGGCCTTTGTAAGAGATGTTCCCGGTAGGCTGTTAGAGCACTGTGCAGAGCGAGTTGTTTCTTAGCTTCCCAGAGAGCTGGAAGCAAGATGCTTTGGGGCCCGTTAATTGTATCCCCTGCTGCTTTGCTGTAGTTGTTGATTATTTCTAATAGTTTTTCTGTGGATTCTTTGGGGTTTTCTATGTATAAGATCATGTCGTCTGCAAACAACGCGAGTTTTACTTCTTCGTTACCTATTTCGATTCCTTTTATTTTTTTTCCTGCCGAATTGCTCTGGCCAGCACCTCCAGTACTATGTTGAATAGGAGTGGTGAAAGTGGGCACCCTTGTCTTGTTAGTGTCCTCAGAGGGATGGCTTTCAGCTTTTGTCCATTGAGTATGCTGTTGGCTGTGGGTCTATCATATATGGCCTTTATTATGTTGAGGTACTTTCCTTCTATACCCATTTTACTGAGGGTTTTTATCATAAATGGGTGTTGGATCTTGTCGAATGCTTTCTCTGCGTCTATTGAGATGATCGTGTGGTTTTTGCTTTCATTTTGTTGATGTAGTGTATCACGTTGATTGACTTGCGGGTGTTGAACCATCCCTGTGTCCCTGGTATAAATCCCACTCGATCATGGTGTATAATCTTTTTGATGTTTTGCTGTAATCGGTTTGCCAAAATTTTGTTGAGGATTTTTGCATCTATGTTCATCAGTGATATCGGCCTGTAGTTCTCCTTCTTTGTGTTGTCCTTGTCAGGTTTGGGGATCAGAGTGATGTTGGCTTCATAGAATGTGTTAGGGAGTTCTCCATCTTTCTCAATTTTCTGGAACAGTTTGAGGAGAATAGGTACAAAGAACTCACACTGCTTAACAACAAAAAAACAAACAACCCGATCAAAAAATGGGCAGAGGACATGAACAGACATTTCTCCAAAGAAGATATGAATATGGCCAATAGACACATGAAAAGATGTTCATCATCGCTAATCATCAGGGAAATGCAAATCAAAACTACACTAAGATATCACCTTACCCCCGTTAGATTGGCAAAAGCATCCAAAACCAAGAACGACAAATGTTGGAGAGGTTGTGGAGAAAGAGGAACCCTCATACACTGTTGGTGGGAATGCAAACTGGTACAGCCACTATGGAAAACAGTATGGAGATTTCTCAAAAAGTTAAAAATAGAAATACCCTATGACCCAGCCATCCCATTACTGGGTATCTATCCTAAGAACCTGATATCAGATATCTCAAGAGTCCGTTGCACCGCTATGTTCATCGCAGCATTATTTACAATAGCCAAGACGTGGAACCAGCCTACATGCCCAGAAACTGATGATTGGATAAAGAAGATGTGGTATATATACACAATGGAATACTACTCAGCCATAAAAAAAGACGACATTGGCCCCTTCACAACAATGTGGATGGACCTCGAGGGCATTATGTTAAGCGAAATAAGTCAGTCAGAGAAAGACGAACTCTATATGACTCCACTCATAGGTGGAAATTAGTATATTGAGAAGGAGATCTGATCGGTGGTTACCAGGGAAAAGGGGGGGTGGGGGGAGGGCACGGAGGGGGAAGTGGTGTTCCCACAACATGACTAACAAAAATGTACAACTGAAATTTCACAAGCTTGTAATCCATCATAACATTAATAAACAAAAAAAAAAAAAAAAGATTCTTTGGGGCCCATCTGCCCCTATGGAAAGAACGCAGCACTTTGTGCCTTGCAGCTCTAGGGCAATGTAGCACACCCAGAGCAGAGGTTCTACTTCAGCCAGATCAGGCCCGCAAAGAAACTGCGTTTCACAGGCCTTTGTAAGAGATGTTCCCGGGAGGCTGTTAGAGCACTGTGCAGAGCGAGTTGTTTCTTAGATTCCCAAACAGCCGGAAGCAAGATGCTTTGGGGCCCTTCTCTCCCTTTGGAAAGAAGTCAGCACTTTGTGCCTTGCAGCTCTAGTGCAATGTAGCACACCCAGAGCAAATGTTCTACTTCTGCCAGGTCAGGCCTGCAAAGAAACTGCGTTTCACAGGCCTTTGTAAGAGATGTTCCCGGTAGGCTGTTAGAGCACTGTGCAGAGCAAGTTGTTTCCTATCTTCCCAAAGAGCTTGAAGCAAGATGCTTTGGGGCCCTTCTCACCCTTTGGAAAGAAGGCAGCACTTTGTGCCTTGCAGCTCTACGGCAATGTAGTACACCCAAAGCAGAAGTTCTACTTCAGCCACATCAGACCTGCAAAGAAACTGCGTTTCACAGGCCTTTGTAAGAGATGTTCCCTGTAGGCTGTTAGAGAACTGTGCAGAGCGAGTTGTTTCTTAGCTTCCCAAGGAGCTGGAAGCAAGATACTTTAGCGACCATCTGCCCTTAAGGAAAGAAGGCAGCACTTTGTGCCTTGCAGCTCTAGGTCAATGTCGCACACCCAGAGCAGAAGTTCTACTTCAGCCAGATCAGGCCCGCAAAGAAACTGCATTTCACAGGGCTTTGTAAGAGATGTTCCCGGTAGGCTGTTAGAGCACTGTGCAGAGCGAGTTCTTTCTTAGCTTACCAAAGAGCTGGAAGCAAGATGCTTTGGGGGCCATCTTCCCTTAAGGAAAGAAGGCAGCACTTTGTGCCTTGCAGCTCTAGTGCAATGTAGCACACCCAGAGCAAATGTTCTACTTCTGCCACGTCAGCCCTGCAAAGAAACTGCGTTTCACAGGCCTTTGTAAGAGATGTTCCCTGTAGGCTGTTAGAGCACTGTGCAGAGCGAGTTGTTTCTTAGCTTCCCAAGGAGCTGGAAGCAAGATGCTTTAGGGGCCATCTGCCCTTAAGGAAAGAAGGCAGCACATTGTGCCTTGCAGCACTAGGGCAATGTAGCACACCCAGAGAAGTTGTTCTACTTCTGCCAGGTCAGGCCTGCAAATAAACTTCGTTTCACAGGCCTTTGTAAGAGATGTTCCCGGTAGGCTGTTAGAGCACTGTGCAGAGCGAGTTGTTTCTTAGCTTCCCAGAGAGCTGGAAGCAAGATGCTTTGGGGCCCTCTCACCCTTTGGAAAGAAGGCAGCACTTTGTGCCTTGCAGCTCTAGGGCAATGTAGCACACCCAGAGCCGAAGTTCTACTTCAGGTAGATCAGACCTGCATAGAAACTTCGTTTCACAGGCCTTTGTAAGAGATGTTCCCGGTAGGCTGTAAGAGCACTGTGCAGAGCGACTAGTTTCTTAGCTTCCCAGAGAGCTGGAAGCAAGATGCTTTGGGGCCCACCTGCCCCTATGGAAAGAACGCAGCACTTTGTGCCTTGCAGCTCTAGGGCAATGCAGCACACCCCGAGCAGAAGTTCTACTTCAGCTAGATCAGGCCTGCAAAGAAACTGCGTTTCACAGGCCTTCGTAAGAGATGTTCCCGGTAGGCTGTTAGAGCACTGTGCAGAGCGAGTTGTTTCTTAGCTTCCCAGAGAGCTCTAAGCAAGATGCTTTGGGGCCCGTTAACTTTATACCCTGCTACTTTGCTTTAGTTGTTGATTATTTCTAATAGTTTTTCTGTGGATTCTTTGGGGTTTTCTATGTATAAGATCATGTCGTCTGCAAACAACGCGAGTTTTACTTCTTCGTTATCTATTTGGATTCCTTTTATTTTTTTTTCCTGCCGAATTGCTCTGGCCAGCACCTCCAGTACTATGTTGAATAGGAGTGGTGAAAGTGGGCACCCTTGTCTTGTTCCTGTCCTCAGAGGGATGGCTTTCAGCTTTTGTCCATTGAGTATGCTGTTGGCTGTGCGTCTATCATATATGGCCTTTATTATGTTGAGGTACTTTCCTTATATACCCATTTTACTGAGGGTTTTTATCATAAATGGGTGTTTGATCTTGTCGAATGCTTTCTCTGCGTCTATTGAGATGATCATGTGGGTTTTGTTTTTCATTTTGTTGATGTAGTGTATCACGTTGATTGACTTG
Organism: Equus asinus; assembly: GCF_041296235.1. Taxonomy (NCBI): domain Eukaryota; kingdom Metazoa; phylum Chordata; class Mammalia; order Perissodactyla; family Equidae; genus Equus; species Equus asinus. The sequence goes on along the minus strand of NC_091790.1, from coordinate 64,306,002 downwards.
CGGGTGTTGAACCATCCCTGTGTCCCTGGTATAAATCCCACTTGATCATGGTGTATAATCTTTTTGATGTATTGCTGTAATCGGTTTGCCAAAATTTTGTTGAGGATTTTTGCATCTATGTTCATCAGTGATATCGGCCTGTAGTACTCCTTCTTTGTGTTGTCCTTGTCAGGTTTGGGGATCAGAGTGATGTTGGCTTCATAGAATGTGTTAGGGAGTTCTCCATCTTTCTCAATTTTCTGGAACAGTTTGAGGAGAATAGGTACAAAGAACTCACACTGCTTAACAACAAAAAAACAAACAACCCGATCAAAAAATGGGCAGAGGACATGAACAGACTTTTCTCCAAAGAAGATATGAATATGGCCAATAGACACATGAAAAGATGTTCATCATCGCTAATCATCAGGGAAATGCAAATCAAAACTACACTAAGATATCACCTTACCCCCGTTAGATTGGCAAAAACATCCAAAACCAAGAACGACAAATGTTGGAGAGGTTGTGGAGAAAGAGGAACCCTCATACACTGTTGGTGGGAATGCAAACTGGTACAGCCACTATGGAAAACAGTATGGAGATTTCTCAAAAAGTTAAAAATAGAAATACCCTATGACCCAGCCATCCCATTACTGGGTATCTATCCTAAGAACCTGATATCAGATATCTCAAGAGTCCGTTGCACCCCTATGTTCATCGCAGCATTATTTACAATAGCCAAGACGTGGAACCAGCCTACATGCCTAGAAACTTATGATTGGATAAAGAAGATGTGGTATATATACACAATGGAATACTACTCAGCCATAAAAAAAGACGACATTGGCCCCTTCACAACAATGTGGAGGGACCTCGAGGGCATTATGTTAAGCGAAATAAGTCAGTCAGAGAAAGACGAACTCTATATGACTCCACTCATAGGTGGAAATTAGTATATTGAGAAGGAGATCTGATCGGTGGTTACCAGGGAAAAGGGGGGGTGGGGGGAGGGCACGAAGTGGGAAGTGGTGTTCCCACAACATGACTAACAAAAATGTACAACTGAAATTTCACAAGCTTGTAATCCATCATAACATTAATAAACAAACAAAAAAAAAAGATGCTTTGGGGCCCATCTGCCCCTATGGAAAGAACGCAGCACTTTGTGCCTTGCAGCTCTAGGGCAATGTAGCACACCCAGAGCAGAAGTTCTACTTCAGCCAGATCAGGCCCGCAAAGAAACTGCGTTTCACAGGCCTTTGTAAGAGATGTTCCTGGTAGGCTGTTAGAGCACTGTGCAGACCGAGTTGTTTCTTAGCTTCCCAAAGAGCTGGAAGCAAGATGCTTTGGGGCCCTTCTCACCCTTTGGCAAGAAGGCAGCACTTTGTGCCTTGCAGCTCTAAGGCAATGTAGCACACCCAGAGCAGAAGTTCTACTTCAGCCAGATCAGGCCTGCAAAGAAACTGCGTTTCACAGGCCTTTGTAAGAGATGTTCCCGGTAGGCTGTTAGAGCACTGTGCAGAGCGAGTTGTTTCTCAGCTTCCAAAAGAGTTGGAAGCAAGATGCTTTGGGGCTCATCTGCCCCTTTGAAATGAAGGCAGCACTTTGTGCATTGCAGCTCTAGGGCAATGTAGCACACCCAGAGCAGAAGTTCTACTTCAGCCAGATCAGGCCTGCAAAGAAACTGCGTTTCACAGGCCTTTGTAAGAGATGTTCCCGGTAGGCTGTTAGAGCACTGTGCAGAGCGAGTTGTTTCTTAGCTTCCCAGAGAGCTGGAAGCAAGATGCTTTGGGGCCCGTTAATTGTATCCCCTGCTGCTTTGCTGTAGTTGTTGATTATTTCTAATAGTTTTTCTGTGGATTCTTTGGGGTTTTCTATGTATAAGATCATGTCGTCTGCAAACAACGCGAGTTTTACTTCTTCGTTACCTATTTCGATTCCTTTTATTTTTTTTTCCTGCCGAATTGCTCTGGCCAGCACCTCCAGTACTATGTTGAATAGGAGTGGTGAAAGTGGGCACCCTTGTCTTGTTAGTGTCCTCAGAGGGATGGCTTTCAGCTTTTGTCCATTGAGTATGCTGTTGGCTGTGGGTCTATCATATATGGCCTTTATTATGTTGAGGTACTTTCCTTCTATACCCATTTTACTGAGGGTTTTTATCATAAATGGGTGTTGGATCTTGTCGAATGCTTTCTCTGCGTCTATTGAGATGATCGTGTGGTTTTTGCTTTCATTTTGTTGATGTAGTGTATCACGTTGATTGACTTGCGGGTGTTGAACCATCCCTGTGTCCCTGGTATAAATCCCACTCGATCATGGTGTATAATCTTTTTGATGTTTTGCTGTAATCGGTTTGCCAAAATTTTGTTGAGGATTTTTGCATCTATGTTCATCAGTGATATCGGCCTGTAGTTCTCCTTCTTTGTGTTGTCCTTGTCAGGTTTGGGGATCAGAGTGATGTTGGCTTCATAGAATGTGTTAGGGAGTTCTCCATCTTTCTCAATTTTCTGGAACAGTTTGAGGAGAATAGGTACAAAGAACTCACACTGCTTAACAACAAAAAAACAAACAACCCGATCAAAAAATGGGCAGAGGACATGAACAGACATTTCTCAAAAGAAGATATGAATATGGCCAATAGACACATGAAAAGATGTTCATCATCGCTAATCATCAGGGAAATGCAAATCAAAACTACACTAAGATATCACCTTACCCCCGTTAGATTGGCAAAAGCATCCAAAACCAAGAACGACAAATGTTGGAGAGGTTGTGGAGAAAGAGGAACCCTCATAAACTGTTGCTGGGAATGCAAACTGGTACAGCCACTATGGAAAACAGTATGGAGATTTCTCAAAAAGTTAAAAATAGAAATACCCTATGACCCAGCCATCCCATTACTGGGTATCTATCCTAAGAACCTGATATCAGATATCTCAAGAGTCCGTTGCACCCCTATGTTCATCGCAGCATTATTTACAATAGCCAAGACGTGGAACCAGCCTACATGCCTAGAAACTTATGATTGGATAAAGAAGATGTGGTATATATACACAATGGAATACTACTCAGCCATAAAAAAAGACGACATTGGCCCCTTCACAACAATGTGGAGGGACCTCGAGGGCATTATGTTAAGCGAAATAAGTCAGTCAGAGAAAGATGAACTCTATATGACTCCACTCATAGGTGGAAATTAGTATATTGAGAAGGAGATCTGATCGGTGGTTACCAGGGAAAAGGGGGGGTGGGGGGAGGGCACGAAGTGGGAAGTGGTGTTCCCACAACATGACTAACAAAAATGTACAACTGAAATTTCACAAGCTTGTAATCCATCATAACATTAATAAACAAACAAAAAAAAAAGATGCTTTGGGGCCCATCTGCCCCTATGGAAAGAACGCAGCACTTTGTGCCTTGCAGCTCTAGGGCAATGTAGCACACCCAGAGCAGAAGTTCTACTTCAGCCAGATCAGGCCCGCAAAGAAACTGCGTTTCACAGGCCTTTGTAAGAGATGTTCCTGGTAGGCTGTTAGAGCACTGTGCAGACCGAGTTGTTTCTTAGCTTCCCAAAGAGCTGGAAGCAAGATGCTTTGGGGCCCTTCTCACCCTTTGGCAAGAAGGCAGCACTTTGTGCCTTGCAGCTCTAAGGCAATGTAGCACACCCAGAGCAGAAGTTCTACTTCAGCCAGATCAGGCCTGCAAAGAAACTGCGTTTCACAGGCCTTTGTAAGAGATGTTCCCGGTAGGCTGTTAGAGCACTGTGCAGAGCGAGTTGTTTCTCAGCTTCCAAAAGAGTTGGAAGCAAGATGCTTTGGGGCTCATCTGCCCCTTTGAAATGAAGGCAGCACTTTGTGCATTGCAGCTCTAGGGCAATGTAGCACACCCAGAGCAGAAGTTCTACTTCAGCCAGATCAGGCCTGCAAAGAAACTGCGTTTCACAGGCCTTTGTAAGAGATGTTCCCGGTAGGCTGTTAGAGCACTGTGCAGAGCGAGTTGTTTCTTAGCTTCCTAGAGAGCTGGAAGCAAGATGCTTTGGGGCCCGTTAATTGTATCCCCTGCTGCTTTGCTGTAGTTGTTGATTATTTCTAATAGTTTTTCTGTGGATTCTTTGGGGTTTTCTATGTATAAGATCATGTCGTCTGCAAACAACGCGAGTTTTACTTCTTCGTTACCTATTTCGATTCCTTTTATTTTTTTTCCTGCCGAATTGCTCTGGCCAGCACCTCCAGTACTATGTTGAATAGGAGTGGTGAAAGTGGGCACCCTTGTCTTGTTAGTGTCCTCAGAGGGATGGCTTTCAGCTTTTGTCCATTGAGTATGCTGTTGGCTGTGGGTCTATCATATATGGCCTTTATTATGTTGAGGTACTTTCCTTCTATACCCATTTTACTGAGGGTTTTTATCATAAATGGGTGTTGGATCTTGTCGTATGCTTTCTCTGCGTCTATTGAGATGATCGTGTGGTTTTTGCTTTCATTTTGTTGATGTAGTGTATCACGTTGATTGACTTGCGGGTGTTGAACCATCCCTGTGTCCCTGGTATAAATCCCACTCGATCATGGTGTATAATCTTTTTGATGTTTTGCTGTAATCGGTTTGCCAAAATTTTGTTGAGGATTTTTGCATCTATGTTCATCAGTGATATCGGCCTGTAGTTCTCCTTCTTTGTGTTGTCCTTGTCAGGTTTGGGGATCAGAGTGATGTTGGCTTCATAGAATGTGTTAGGGAGTTCTCCATCTTTCTCAATTTTCTGGAACAGTTTGAGGAGAATAGGTACAAAGAACTCACACTGCTTAACAACAAAAAAACAAACAACCCGATCAAAAAATGGGCAGAGGACATGAACAGACATTTCTCAAAAGAAGATATGAATATGGCCAATAGACACATGAAAAGATGTTCATCATCGCTAATCATCAGGGAAATGCAAATCAAAACTACACTAAGATATCACCTTACCCCCGTTAGATTGGCAAAAGCATCCAAAACCAAGAACGACAAATGTTGGAGAGGTTGTGGAGAAAGAGGAACCCTCATAAACTGTTGGTGGGAATGCAAACTGGTACAGCCACTATGGAAAACAGTATGGAGATTTCTCAAAAAGTTAAAAATAGAAATACCCTATGACCCAGCCATCCCATTACTGGGTATCTATCCTAAGAACCTGATATCAGATATCTCAAGAGTCCGTTGCACCCCTATGTTCATCGCAGCATTATTTACAATAGCCAAGACGTGGAACCAGCCTACATGCCCAGAAACTGATGATTGGATAAAGAAGATGTGGTATATATACACAATGGAATACTACTCAGCCATAAAAAAAGACGACATTGGCCCCTTCACAACAATGTGGAGGGACCTCGAGGGCATTATGTTAAGCGAAATAAGTCAGTCAGAGAAAGACGAACTCTATATGACTCCACTCATAGGTGGAAATTAGTATATTGAGAAGGAGATCTGATCGGTGGTTACCAGGGAAAAGGGGGGGTGGGGGGAGGGCACGAAGTGGGAAGTGGTGTTCCCACAACATGACTAACAAAAATGTACAACTGAAATTTCACAAGCTTGTAATCCATCATAACATTAATAAACAAAATAAAAAAAAAGATGCTTTGGGGCCCATCTGCCCCTATGGAAAGAACGCAGCACTTTCTGCCTTGCAGCTCTAGGGCAATGTAGCACACCCAGAGCAGAAGTTCTACTTCAGCCAGATCAGGCCCGCAAAGAAACTGCGTTTCACAGGCCTTTGTAAGAGATGTTCCTGGTAGGCTGTTAGAGCACTGTGCAGACCGAGTTGTTTCTTAGCTTCCCAAAGAGCTGGAAGCAAGATGCTTTGGGGCCCTTCTCACCCTTTGGCAAGAAGGCAGCACTTTGTGCCTTGCAGCTCTAGGGCAATGTAGCACACCCAAAGCAGAAGTTCTACTTCAGCCACATCAGACCTGCAAAGAAACTGCGTTTCACAGGCCTTTGTAAGAGATGTTCCCGGTAGGCTGTAAGAGCACTGTGCAGAGCGACTAGTTTCTTAGCTTCCCAGAGAGCTGGAAGCAAGATGCTTTGGGGCCCATCTGCCCCTATGGAAAGAACGCAGCACTTTGTGCCTTGCAGCTCTAGGGCAATGCAGCACACCCCGAGCAGAAGTTCTACTTCAGCCAGATCAGGCCTGCAAAGAAACTGCGTTTCACAGGCCTTTGTAAGAGATGTTCCCGGTAGGCTGTTAGAGCACTGTGCAGAGCGAGTTGTTTCTTAGCTTCCCAGAGAGCTGGAAGCAAGATGCTTTGGGGCCCGTTAATTGTATCCCCTGCTACTTTGCTGTAGTTGTTGATTATGTCTAATAGTTTTTCTGTGGATTCTTTGGGGTTTTCTATGTATAAGATCATGTCGTCTGCAAACAACGCGAGTTTTACTTCTTCGTTACCTATTTGGATTCCTTTTATTTTTTTTTCCTGCCGAATTGCTCTGGCCAGCACCTCCAGTACTATGTTGAATAGGAGTGGTGAAAGTGGGCACCCTTGTCTTGTTCCTGTCCTCAGAGGGATGGCTTTCAGCTTTTGTCCATTGAGTATGATGTTGGCTGTGGGTCTATCATATATGGCCTTTATTATGTTGAGGTACTTTCCTTCTATACCCATTTTACTGAGGGTTGTTATTATAAATGGGTGTTGGATCTTGTCGAATGCTTTCTCTGCGTCTATTGAGATGATCATGTGGTTTTTGTTTTTCATTTTGTTGATGTAGTGTATCACGTTGATTGACTTGCGGGTGTTGAACCATCCCTGTGTCCCTGGTATAAATCCCACTTGATCATGGTGTATAATCTTTTTGATGTATTGCTGTAATCGGTTTGCCAAAATTTTGTTGAGGATTTTTGCATCTATGTTCATCAGTGATATCGGCCTGTAGTTCTCCTTCTTTGTGTTGTCCTTGTCAGGTTGGGGGATCAGAGTGATGTTGGCTTCATAGAATGTGTTAGGGAGTTCTCCATCTTTCTCAATTTTCTGGAACAGTTTGAGGAGAATAGGTACAAAGAACTCACACTGCTTAACAACAAAAAAACAAACAACCCGATCAAAAAATGGGCAGAGGACATGAACAGACATTTCTCCAAAGAAGATATGAATATGGCCAATAGACACATGAAAAGATGTTCATCATCGCTAATCATCAGGGAAATGCAAATCAAAACTACACTAAGATATCACCTTACCCCCGTTAGATTGGCAAAAACATCCAAAACCAAGAACGACAAATGTTGGAGAGGTTGTGGAGAAAGAGGAACCCTCATACACTGTTGGTGGGAATGCAAACTGGTACAGCCACTATGGAAAACAGTATGGAGATTTCTCAAAAAGTTAAAAATAGAAATACCCTATGACCCAGCCATCCCATTACTGGGTATCTATCCTAAGAACCTGATATCAGATATCTCAAGAGTCCGTTGCACCCCTATGTTCATCGCAGCATTATTTACAATAGCCAAGACGTGGAACCAGCCTACATGCCTAGAAACTTATGATTGGATAAAGAAGATGTGGTATATATACACAATGGAATACTACTCAGCCATAAAAAAAGACGACATTGGCCCCTTCACAACAATGTGGATGGACCTCGAGGGCATTATGTTAAGCGAAATAAGTCAGTCAGAGAAAGACGAACTCTATATGACTCCACTCATAGGTGGAAATTAGTATATTGAGAAGGAGATCTGATCGGTGGTTACCAGGGAAAAGGGGGGGTGGGGGGAGGGCACGGAGGGGGAAGTGGTGTTCCCACAACATGACTAACAAAAATGTACAACTGAAATTTCACAAGCTTGTAATCCATCATAACATTAATAAACAAAAAAAAAAAAGATGCTTTGGGGCCCATCTGCCCCTATGGAAAGAACGCAGCACTTTGTGCCTTGCAGCTCTAGGGCAATGTAGCACACCCAGAGCAGAAGTTCTACTTCAGCCAGATCAGGAATGCAAAGAAGCTGCGTTTCACAGGCCTTTGTAAGAGATGTTCCCGGTAGGCTGTTAGAGCACTGTGCAGAGCAAGTTGTTTCCTATCTTCCCAAAGAGCTTGAAGCAAGATGCTTTGGGGCCCTTCTCACCCTTTGGAAAGAAGGCAGCACTTTGTGCCTTGCAGCTCTATGGCAATGTAGTACACCCAAAGCAGAAGTTCTACTTCAGCCACATCAGACCTGCAAAGAAACTGCGTTTCACAGGCCTTTGTAAGAGATGTTCCCTGTAGGCTGTTAGAGAACTGTGCAGAGCGAGTTGTTTCTTGGCTTCCCAAGGAGCTGGAAGCAAGATACTTTAGCGACCATCTGCCCTTAAGGAAAGAAGGCAGCACTTTGTGCCTTGCAGCTCTAGGTCAATGTCGCACACCCAGAGCAGAAGTTCTACTTCAGCCAGATCAGGCCCGCAAAGAAACTGCATTTCACAGGGCTTTGTAAGAGATGTTCCCGGTAGGCTGTTAGAGCACTGTGCAGAGCGAGTTGTTTCTTAGCTTCCCAGAGAGCTGGAAGCAAGATGCTTTGGGGCCCTCTCACCCTTTGGAAAGAAGGCAGCACTTTGTGCCTTGCAGCTCTAGGGCAATGTAGCACACCCAGAGCCGAAGTTCTACTTCAGCTAGATCAGACCTGCATAGAAACTTCGTTTCACAGGCCTTTGTAAGAGATGTTCCCGGTAGGCTGTAAGAGCACTGTGCAGAGCGACTAGTTTCTTAGCTTCCCAGAGAGCTGGAAGCAAGATGCTTTGGGGCCCATCTGCCCCTATGGAAAGAACGCAGCACTTTGTGCCTTGCAGCTCTAGGGCAATGCAGCACACCCCGAGCAGAAGTTCTACTTCAGCTAGATCAGGCCTGCAAAGAAACTGCGTTTCACAGGCCTTTGTAAGAGATGTTCCCGGTAGGCTGTTAGAGCACTGTGCAGAGCGAGTTGTTTCTTAGCTTCCCAGAGAGCTCTAAGCAAGATGCTTTGGGGCCCGTTAACTTTATACCCTGCTACTTTGCTGTAGTTGTTGATTATTTCTAATAGTTTTTCTGTGGATTCTTTGGGGTTTTCTATGTATAAGATCATGTCGTCTGCAAACAACGCGAGTTTTACTTCTTCGTTATCTATTTGGATTCCTTTTATTTTTTTTTCCTGCCGAATTGCTCTGGCCAGCACCTCCAGTACTATGTTGAATAGGAGTGGTGAAAGTGGGCACCCTTGTCTTGTTCCTGTCCTCAGAGGGATGGCTTTCAGCTTTTGTCCATTGAGTATGCTGTTGGCAGTGGGTCTATCATATATGGCCTTTATTATGTTGAGGTACTTTCCTTATATACCCATTTTACTGAGGGTTTTTATCATAAATGGGTGTTTGATCTTGTCGAATGCTTTCTCTGCGTCTATTGAGATGATCATGTGGGTTTTGTTTTTCATTTTGTTGATGTAGTGTATCACGTTGATTGACTTGCGGGTGTTGAACCATCCCTGTGTCCCTGGTATAAATCCCACTTGATCATGGTGTATAATCTTTTTGATGTATTGCTGTAATCGGTTTGCCAAAATTTTGTTGAGGATTTTTGCATCTATGTTCATCAGTGATATCGGCCTGTAGTACTCCTTCTTTGTGTTGTCCTTGTCAGGTTTGGGGATCAGAGTGATGTTGGCTTCATAGAATGTGTTAGGGAGTTCTCCATCTTTCTCAATTTTCTGGAACAGTTTGAGGAGAATAGGTACAAAGAACTCACACTGCTTAACAACAAAAAAACAAACAACCCGATCAAAAAATGGGCAGAGGACATGAACAGACATTTCTCCAAAGAAGATATGAATATGGCCAATAGACACATGAAAAGATGTTCATCATCGCTAATCATCAGGGAAATGCAAATCAAAACTACACTAAGATATCACCTTACCCCCGTTAGATTGGCAAAAACATCCAAAACCAAGAACGACAAATGTTGGAGAGGTTGTGGAGAAAGAGGAACCCTCATACACTGTTGGTGGGAATGCAAACTGGTACAGCCACTATGGAAAACAGTATGGAGATTTCTCAAAAAGTTAAAAATAGAAATACCCTATGACCCAGCCATCCCATTACTGGGTATCTATCCTAAGAACCTGATATCAGATATCTCAAGAGTCCGTTGCACCCCTATGTTCATCGCAGCATTATTTACAATAGCCAAGACGTGGAACCAGCCTACATGCCTAGAAACTTATGATTGGATAAAGAAGATGTGGTATATATACACAATGGAATACTACTCAGCCATAAAAAAAGACGACATTGGCCCCTTCACAACAATGTGGAGGGACCTCGAGGGCATTATGTTAAGCGAAATAAGTCAGTCAGAGAAAGACGAACTCTATATGACTCCACTCATAGGTGGAAATTAGTATATTGAGAAGGAGATCTGATCGGTGGTTACCAGGGAAAAGGGGGGGTGGGGGGAGGGCACGGAGTGGGAAGTGGTGTTCCCACAACATGACTAACAAAAATGTACAACTGAAATTTCACAAGCTTGTAATCCATCATAACATTAATAAACAAACAAAAAAAAAACATGCTTTGGGGCCCATCTGCCCCTATGGAAAGAACGCAGCACTTTGTGCCTTGCAGCTCTAGGGCAATGTAGCACACCCAGAGCAGAAGTTCTACTTCAGCCAGATCAGGCCCGCAAAGAAACTGCGTTTCACAGGCCTTTGTAAGAGATGTTCCTGGTAGGCTGTTAGAGCACTGTGCGGACCGAGTTGTTTCTTAGCTTCCCAAAGAGCTGGAAGCAAGATGCTTTGGGGCCCTTCTCACCCTTTGGCAAGAAGGCAGCACTTTGTGCCTTGCAGCTCTAAGGCAATGTAGCACACCCACAGCAGAAGTTCTACTTCAGCCAGATCAGGCCTGCAAAGAAACTGCGTTTCACAGGCCTTTGTAAGAGATGTTCCCGGTAGGCTGTTAGAGCACTGTGCAGAGCGAGTTGTTTCTCAGCTTCCAAAAGAGTTGGAAGCAAGATGCTTTGGGGCTCATCTGCCCCTTTGAAATGAAGGCAGCACTTTGTGCATTGCAGCTCTAGGGCAATGTAGCACACCCAGAGCAGAAGTTCTACTTCAGCCAGATCAGGCCTGCAAAGAAACTGCGTTTCACAGGCCTTTGTAAGAGATGTTCCCGGTAGGCTGTTAGAGCACTGTGCAGAGCGAGTTGTTTCTTAGCTTCCCAGAGAGCTGGAAGCAAGATGCTTTGCGGCCCGTTAATTGTATCCCCTGCTGCTTTGCTGTAGTTGTTGATTATTTCTAATAGTTTTTCTGTGGATTCTTTGGGGTTTTCTATGTATAAGATCATGTCGTCTGCAAACAACGCGAGTTTTACTTCTTCGTTACCTATTTCGATTCCTTTTATTTTTTTTTCCTGCCGAATTGCTCTGGCCAGCACCTCCAGTACTATGTTGAATAGGAGTGGTGAAAGTGGGCACCCTTGTCTTGTTAGTGTCCTCAGAGGGATGGCTTTCAGCTTTTGTCCATTGAGTATGCTGTTGGCTGTGGGTCTATCATATATGGCCTTTATTATGTTGAGGTACTTTCCTTCTATACCCATTTTACTGAGGGTTTTTATCATAAATGGGTGTTGGATCTTGTCGAATGCTTTCTCTGCGTCTATTGAGATGATCGTGTGGTTTTTGCTTTCATTTTGTTGATGTAGTGTATCACGTTGATTGACTTGCGGGTGTTGAACCATCCCTGTGTCCCTGGTATAAATCCCACTCGATCATGGTGTATAATCTTTTTGATGTTTTGCTGTAATCGGTTTGCCAAAATTTTGTTGAGGATTTTTGCATCTATGTTCATCAGTGATATCGGCCTGTAGTTCTCCTTCTTTGTGTTGTCCTTGTCAGGTTTGGGGATCAGAGTGATGTTGGCTTCATAGAATGTGTTAGGGAGTTCTCCATCTTTCTCAATTTTCTGGAACAGTTTGAGGAGAATAGGTACAAAGAACTCACACTGCTTAACAACAAAAAAACAAACAACCCGATCAAAAAATGGGCAGAGGACATGAACAGACATTTCTCCAAAGAAGATATGAATATGGCCAATAGACACATGAAAAGATGTTCATCATCGCTAATCATCAGGGAAATGCAAATCAAAACTACACTAAGATATCACCTTACCCCCGTTAGATTGGCAAAAGCATCCAAAACCAAGAACGACAAATGTTGGAGAGGTTGTGGAGAAAGAGGAACCCTCATACACTGTTGGTGGGAATGCAAACTGGTACAGCCACTATGGAAAACAGTATGGAGATTTCTCAAAAAGTTAAAAATAGAAATACCCTATGACCCAGCCATCCCATTACTGGGTATCTATCCTAAGAACCTGATATCAGATATCTCAAGAGTCCGTTGCACCCCTATGTTCATCGCAGCATTATTTACAATAGCCAAGACGTGGAACCAGCCTACATGCCCAGAAACTGATGATTGGATAAAGAAGATGTGGTATATATACACAATGGAATACTACTCAGCCATAAAAAAAGACGACATTGGCCCCTTCACAACAATGTGGATGGACCTCGAGGGCATTATGTTAAGCGAAATAAGTCAGTCAGAGAAAGACGAACTCTATATGACTCCACTCATAGGTGGAAATTAGTATATTGAGAAGGAGATCTGATCGGTGGTTACCAGGGAAAAGGGGGGGTGGGGGGAGGGCACGAAGTGGGAAGTGGTGTTCCCACAACATGACTAACAAAAATGTACAACTGAAATTTCACAAGCTTGTAATCCATCATAACATTAATAAACAAAATAAAAAAAAAGATGCTTTGGGGCCCATCTGCCCCTATGGAAAGAACGCAGCACTTTCTGCCTTGCAGCTCTAGGGCAATGTAGCACACCCAGAGCAGAAGTTCTACTTCAGCCAGATCAGGCCCGCAAAGAAACTGCGTTTCACAGGCCTTTGTAAGAGATGTTCCTGGTAGGCTGTTAGAGCACTGTGCAGACCGAGTTGTTTCTTAGCTTCCCAAAGAGCTGGAAGCAAGATGCTTTGGGGCCCTTCTCACCCTTTGGCAAGAAGGCAGCACTTTGTGCCTTGCAGCTCTAGGGCAATGTAGCACACCCAAAGCAGAAGTTCTACTTCAGCCACATCAGACCTGCAAAGAAACTGCGTTTCACAGGCCTTTGTAAGAGATGTTCCCGGTAGGCTGTAAGAGCACTGTGCAGAGCGACTAGTTTCTTAGCTTCCCAGAGAGCTGGAAGCAAGATGCTTTGGGGCCCATCTGCCCCTATGGAAAGAACGCAGCACTTTGTGCCTTGCAGCTCTAGGGCAATGCAGCACACCCCGAGCAGAAGTTCTACTTCAGCCAGATCAGGCCTGCAAAGAAACTGCGTTTCACAGGCCTTTGTAAGAGATGTTCCCGGTAGGCTGTTAGAGCACTGTGCAGAGCGAGTTGTTTCTTAGCTTCCCAGAGAGCTGGAAGCAAGATGCTTTGGGGCCCGTTAATTGTATCCCCTGCTACTTTGCTGTAGTTGTTGATTTTGTCTAATAGTTTTTCTGTGGATTCTTTGGGGTTTTCTATGTATAAGATCATGTCGTCTGCAAACAACGCGAGTTTTACTTCTTCGTTACCTATTTGGATTCCTTTTATTTTTTTTTCCTGCCGAATTGCTCTGGCCAGCACCTCCAGTACTATGTTGAATAGGAGTGGTGAAAGTGGGCACCCTTGTCTTGTTCCTGTCCTCAGAGGGATGGCTTTCAGCTTTTGTCCATTGAGTATGATGTTGGCTGTGGGTCTATCATATATGGCCTTTATTATGTTGAGGTACTTTCCTTCTATACCCATTTTACTGAGGGTTGTTATTATAAATGGGTGTTGGATCTTGTCGAATGCTTTCTCTGCGTCTATTGAGATGATCATGTGGTTTTTGTTTTTCATTTTGTTGATGTAGTGTATCACGTTGATTGACTTGCGGGTGTTGAACCATCCCTGTGTCCCTGGTATAAATCCCACTTGATCATGGTGTATAATCTTTTTGATGTATTGCTGTAATCGGTTTGCCAAAATTTTGTTGAGGATTTTTGCATCTATGTTCATCAGTGATATCGGCCTGTAGTTCTCCTTCTTTGTGTTGTCCTTGTCAGGTTGGGGGATCAGAGTGATGTTGGCTTCATAGAATGTGTTAGGGAGTTCTCCATCTTTCTCAATTTTCTGGAACAGTTTGAGGAGAATAGGTACAAAGAACTCACACTGCTTAACAACAAAAAAACAAACAACCCGATCAAAAAATGGGCAGAGGACATGAACAGAAATTTCTCCAAAGAAGATATGAATATGGCCAATAGACACATGAAAAGATGTTCATCATCGCTAATCATCAGGGAAATGCAAATCAAAACTACACTAAGATATCACCTTACCCCCGTTAGATTGGCAAAAACATCCAAAACCAAGAACGACAAATGTTGGAGAGGTTGTGGAGAAAGAGGAACCCTCATACACTGTTGGTGGGAATGCAAACTGGTACAGCCACTATGGAAAACAGTATGGAGATTTCTCAAAAAGTTAAAAATAGAAATACCCTATGACCCAGCCATCCCATTACTGGGTATCTATCCTAAGAACCTGATATCAGATATCTCAAGAGTCCGTTGCACCCCTATGTTCATCGCAGCATTATTTACAATAGCCAAGACGTGGAACCAGCCTACATGCCTAGAAACTTATGATTGGATAAAGAAGATGTGGTATATATACACAATGGAATACTACTCAGCCATAAAAAAAGACGACATTGGCCCCTTCACAACAATGTGGAGGGACCTCGAGGGCATTATGTTAAGCGAAATAAGTCAGTCAGAGAAAGACGAACTCTATATGACTCCACTCATAGGTGGAAATTAGTATATTGAGAAGGAGATCTGATCGGTGGTTACCAGGGAAAAGGGGGGGTGGGGGGAGGGCACGAAGTGGGAAGTGGTGTTCCCACAACATGACTAACAAAAATGTACAACTGAAATTTCACAAGCTTGTAATCCATCATAACATTAATAAACAAAAAAAAAAAAAAAGATGCTTTGGGGCCCATCTGCCCCTATGGAAAGAACGCAGCACTTTGTGCCTTGCAGCTCTAGGGCAATGTAGCACACCCAGAGCAGAAGTTCTACTTCAGCCAGATCAGGCCCGCAAAGAAACTGCGTTTCACAGGCCTTTGTAAGAGATGTTCCTGGTAGGCTGTTAGAGCACTGTGCAGACCGAGTTGTTTCTTAGCTTCCCAAAGAGCTGGAAGCAAGATGCTTTGGGGCCCTTCTCACCCTTTGGCAAGAAGGCAGCACTTTGTGCCTTGCAGCTCTAAGGCAATGTAGCACACCCAGAGCAGAAGTTCTACTTCAGCCAGATCAGGCCTGCAAAGAAACTGCGTTTCACAGGCCTTTGTAAGAGATGTTCCCGGTAGGCTGTTAGAGCACTGTGCAGAGCGAGTTGTTTCTCAGCTTCCAAAAGAGTTGGAAGCAAGATGCTTTGGGGCTCATCTGCCCCTTTGAAATGAAGGCAGCACTTTGTGCATTGCAGCTCTAGGGCAATGTAGCACACCCAGAGCAGAAGTTCTACTTCAGCCAGATCAGGCCTGCAAAGAAACTGCGTTTCACAGGCCTTTGTAAGAGATGTTCCCGGTAGGCTGTTAGAGCACAGTGCAGAGCGAGTTGTTTCTTAGCTTCCCAGAGAGCTGGAAGCAAGATGCTTTGGGGCCCGTTAATTGTATCCCCTGCTGCTTTGCTGTAGTTGTTGATTATTTCTAATAGTTTTTCTGTGGATTCTTTGGGGTTTTCTATGTATAAGATCATGTCGTCTGCAAACAACGCGAGTTTTACTTCTTCGTTACCTATTTCGATTCCTTTTATTTTTTTTTCCTGCCGAATTGCTCTGGCCAGCACCTCCAGTACTATGTTGAATAGGAGTGGTGAAAGTGGGCACCCTTGTCTTGTTAGTGTCCTCAGAGGGATGGCTTTCAGCTTTTGTCCATTGAGTATGCTGTTGGCTGTGGGTCTATCATATATGGCCTTTATTATGTTGAGGTACTTTCCTTCTATACCCATTTTACTGAGGGTTTTTATCATAAATGGGTGTTGGATCTTGTCGAATGCTTTCTCTGCGTCTATTGAGATGATCGTGTGGTTTTTGCTTTCATTTTGTTGATGTAGTGTATCACGTTGATTGACTTGCGGGTGTTGAACCATCCCTGTGTCCCTGGTATAAATCCGACTCGATCATGGTGTATAATCTTTTTGATGTTTTGCTGTAATCGGTTTGCCAAAATTTTGTTGAGGATTTTTGCATCTATGTTCATCAGTGATATCGGCCTGTAGTTCTCCTTCTTTGTGTTGTCCTTGTCAGGTTGGGGGATCAGAGTGATGTTGGCTTCATAGAATGTGTTAGGGAGTTCTCCATCTTTCTCAATTTTCTGGAACAGTTTGAGGAGAATAGGTACAAAGAACTCACACTGCTTAACAACAAAAAAACAAACAACCCGATCAAAAAATGGGCAGAGGACATGAACAGACATTTCTCAAAAGAAGATATGAATATGGCCAATAGACACATGAAAAGATGTTCATCATCGCTAATCATCAGGGAAATGCAAATCAAAACTACACTAAGATATCACCTTACCCCCGTTAGATTGGCAAAAGCATCCAAAACCAAGAACGACAAATGTTGGAGAGGTTGTGGAGAAAGAGGAACCCTCATACACTGTTGGTGGGAATGCAAACTGGTACAGCCACTATGGAAAACAGTATGGAGATTTCTCAAAAAGTTAAAAATAGAAATACCCTATGACCCAGCCATCCCATTACTCGGTATCTATCCTAAGAACCTGATATCAGATATCTCAAGAGTCCGTTGCACCCCTATGTTCATCGCAGCATTATTTACAATAGCCAAGACGTGGAACCAGCCTACATGCCCAGAAACTGATGATTGGATAAAGAAGATGTGGTATATATACACAATGGAATACTACTCAGCCATAAAAAAAGACGACATTGGCCCCTTCACAACAATGTGGATGGACCTCGAGGGCATTATGTTAAGCGAAATAAGTCAGTCAGAGAAAGACGAACTCTATATGACTCCACTCATAGGTGGAAATTAGTATATTGAGAAGGAGATCTGATCGGTGGTTACCAGGGAAAAGGGGGGGTGGGGGGAGGGCACGAAGTGGGAAGTGGTGTTCCCACAACATGACTAACAAAAATGTACAACTGAAATTTCACAAGCTTGTAATCCATCATAACATTAATAAACAAAATAAAAAAAAAGATGCTTTGGGGCGCATCTGCCCCTATGGAAAGAACGCAGCACTTTCTGCCTTGCAGCTCTAGGGCAATGTAGCACACCCAGAGCAGAAGTTCTACTTCAGCCAGATCAGGCCCGCAAAGAAACTGCGTTTCACAGGCCTTTGTAAGAGATGTTCCTGGTAGGCTGTTAGAGCACTGTGCAGACCGAGTTGTTTCTTAGCTTCCCAAAGAGCTGGAAGCAAGATGCTTTGGGGCCCTTCTCACCCTTTGGCAAGAAGGCAGCACTTTGTGCCTTGCAGCTCTAGGGCAATGTAGCACACCCAAAGCAGAAGTTCTACTTCAGCCACATCAGACCTGCAAAGAAACTGCGTTTCACAGGCCTTTGTAAGAGATGTTCCCGGTAGGCTGTAAGAGCACTGTGCAGAGCGAGTTGTTTCTCAGCTTCCAAAAGAGTTGGAAGCAAGATGCTTTGGGGCTCATCTGCCCCTTTGAAATGAAGGCAGCACTTTGTGCCTTGCAGCTCTAGGGCAATGCAGCACACCCCGAGCAGAAGTTCTACTTCAGCCAGATCAGGCCTGCAAAGAAACTGCGTTTCACAGGCCTTTGTAAGAGATGTTCCCGGTAGGCTGTTAGAGCACTGTGCAGAGCGAGTTGTTTCTTAGCTTCCCAGAGAGCTGGAAGCAAGATGCTTTGGGGCCCGTTAATTGTATCCCCTGCTACTTTGCTGTAGTTGTTGATTATGTCTAATAGTTTTTCTGTGGATTCTTTGGGGTTTTCTATGTATAAGATCATGTCGTCTGCAAACAACGCGAGTTTTACTTCTTCGTTACCTATTTGGATTCCTTTTATTTTTTTTTCCTGCCGAATTGCTCTGGCCAGCACCTCCAGTACTATGTTGAATAGGAGTGGTGAAAGTGGGCACCCTTGTCTTGTTCCTGTCCTCAGAGGGATGGCTTTCAGCTTTTGTCCATTGAGTATGATGTTGGCTGTGGGTCTATCATATATGGCCTTTATTATGTTGAGGTACTTTCCTTCTATACCCATTTTACTGAGGGTTTTTATCATAAATGGGTGTTGGAACTTGTCGAATGCTTTCTCTGCGTCTATTGAGATGATCATGTGGTTTTTGTTTTTCATTTTGTTGATGTAGTGTATCACGTTGATTGACTTGCGGGTGTTGAACCATCCCTGTGTCCCTGGTATAAATCCCACTCGATCATGGTGTATAATCTTTTTGATGTATTGCTGTAATCGGTTTGCCAAAATTTTGTTGAGGATTTTTGCATCTATGTTCATCAGTGATATCGGCCTGTAGTTCTCCTTCTTTGTGTTGTCCTTGTCAGGTTGGGGGATCAGAGTGATGTTGGCTTCATAGAATGTGTTAGGGAGTTCTCCATCTTTCTCAATTTTCTGGAACAGTTTGAGGAGAATAGGTACAAAGAACTCACACTGCTTAACAACAAAAAAACAAACAACCCGATCAAAAAATGGGCAGAGGACATGAACAGACATTTCTCAAAAGAAGATATGAATATGGCCAATAGACACATGAAAAGATGTTCATCATCGCTAATCATCAGGGAAATGCAAATCAAAACTACACTAAGATATCACCTTACCCCCGTTAGATTGGCAAAAGCATCCAAAACCAAGAACGACAAATGTTGGAGAGGTTGTGGAGAAAGAGGAACCCTCATACACTGTTGGTGGGAATGCAAACTGGTACAGCCACTATGGAAAACAGTATGGAGATTTCTCAAAAAGTTAAAAATAGAAATACCCTATGACCCAGCCATCCCATTACTCGGTATCTATCCTAAGAACCTGATATCAGATATCTCAAGAGTCCGTTGCACCCCTATGTTCATCGCAGCATTATTTACAATAGCCAAGACGTGGAACCAGCCTACATGCCCAGAAACTGATGATTGGATAAAGAAGATGTGGTATATATACACAATGGAATACTACTCAGCCATAAAAAAAGACGACATTGGCCCCTTCACAACAATGTGGATGGACCTCGAGGGCATTATGTTAAGCGAAATAAGTCAGTCAGAGAAAGACGAACTCTATATGACTCCACTCATAGGTGGAAATTAGTATATTGAGAAGGAGATCTGATCGGTGGTTACCAGGGAAAAGGGGGGGTGGGGGGAGGGCACGAAGTGGGAAGTGGTGTTCCCACAACATGACTAACAAAAATGTACAACTGAAATTTCACAAGCTTGTAATCCATCATAACATTAATAAACAAAATAAAAAAAAAGATGCTTTGGGGCCCATCTGCCCCTATGGAAAGAACGCAGCACTTTCTGCCTTGCAGCTCTAGGGCAATGTAGCACACCCAGAGCAGAAGTTCTACTTCAGCCAGATCAGGCCCGCAAAGAAACTGCGTTTCACAGGCCTTTGTAAGAGATGTTCCTGGTAGGCTGTTAGAGCACTGTGCAGACCGAGTTGTTTCTTAGCTTCCCAAAGAGCTGGAAGCAAGATGCTTTGGGGCCCTTCTCACCCTTTGGCAAGAAGGCAGCACTTTGTGCCTTGCAGCTCTAGGGCAATGTAGCACACCCAAAGCAGAAGTTCTACTTCAGCCACATCAGACCTGCAAAGAAACTGCGTTTCACAGGCCTTTGTAAGAGATGTTCCCGGTAGGCTGTAAGAGCACTGTGCAGAGCGAGTTGTTTCTCAGCTTCCAAAAGAGTTGGAAGCAAGATGCTTTGGGGCTCATCTGCCCCTTTGAAATGAAGGCAGCACTTTGTGCCTTGCAGCTCTAGGGCAATGCAGCACACCCCGAGCAGAAGTTCTACTTCAGCCAGATCAGGCCTGCAAAGAAACTGCGTTTCACAGGCCTTTGTAAGAGATGTTCCCGGTAGGCTGTTAGAGCACTGTGCAGAGCGAGTTGTTTCTTAGCTTCCCAGAGAGCTGGAAGCAAGATGCTTTGGGGCCCGTTAATTGTATCCCCTGCTACTTTGCTGTAGTTGTTGATTATGTCTAATAGTTTTTCTGTGGATTCTTTGGGGTTTTCTATGTATAAGATCATGTCGTCTGCAAACAACGCGAGTTTTACTTCTTCGTTACCTATTTGGATTCCTTTTATTTTTTTTTCCTGCCGAATTGCTCTGGCCAGCACCTCCAGTACTATGTTGAATAGGAGTGGTGAAAGTGGGCACCCTTGTCTTGTTCCTGTCCTCAGAGGGATGGCTTTCAGCTTTTGTCCATTGAGTATGATGTTGGCTGTGGGTCTATCATATATGGCCTTTATTATGTTGAGGTACTTTCCTTCTATACCCATTTTACTGAGGGTTTTTATCATAAATGGGTGTTGGAACTTGTCGAATGCTTTCTCTGCGTCTATTGAGATGATCATGTGGTTTTTGTTTTTCATTTTGTTGATGTAGTGTATCACGTTGATTGACTTGCGGGTGTTGAACCATCCCTGTGTCCCTGGTATAAATCCCACTCGATCATGGTGTATAATCTTTTTGATGTATTGCTGTAATCGGTTTGCCAAAATTTTGTTGAGGATTTTTGCATCTATGTTCATCAGTGATATCGGCCTGTAGTTCTCCTTCTTTGTGTTGTCCTTGTCAGGTTGGGGGATCAGAGTGATGTTGGCTTCATAGAATGTGTTAGGGAGTTCTCCATCTTTCTCAATTTTCTGGAACAGTTTGAGGAGAATAGGTACAAAGAACTCACACTGCTTAACAACAAAAAAACAAACAACCCGATCAAAAAATGGGCAGAGGACATGAACAGACATTTCTCCAAAGAAGATATGAATATGGCCAATAGACACATGAAAAGATGTTCATCATCGCTAATCATCAGGGAAATGCAAATCAAAACTACACTAAGATATCAGCTTACCCCCGTTAGATTGGCAAAAACATCCAAAACCAAGAACGACAAATGTTGGAGAGGTTGTGGAGAAAGAGGAACCCTCATACACTGTTGGTGGGAATGCAAACTGGTACAGCCACTATGGAAAACAGTATGGAGATTTCTCAAAAAGTTAAAAATAGAAATACCCTATGACCCAGCCATCCCATTACTGGGTATCTATCCTAAGAACCTGATATCAGATATCTCAAGAGTCCGTTGCACCCCTATGTTCATCGCAGCATTATTTACAATAGCCAAGACGTGGAACCAGCCTACATGCCTAGAAACTTATGATTGGATAAAGAAGATGTGGTATATATACACAATGGAATACTACTCAGCCATAAAAAAAGACGACATTGGCCCCTTCACAACAATGTGGAGGGACCTCGAGGGCATTATGTTAAGCGAAATAAGTCAGTCAGAGAAAGACGAACTCTATATGACTCCACTCATAGGTGGAAATTAGTATATTGAGAAGGAGATCTGATCGGTGGTTACCAGGGAAAAGGGGGGGTGGGGGGAGGGCACGGAGGGGGAAGTGGTGTTCCCACAACATGACTAACAAAAATGTACAACTGAAATTTCACAAGCTTGTAATCCATCATAACATTAATAAACAAAAAAAAAAAAGATGCTTTGGGGCCCATCTGCCCCTATGGAAAGAACGCAGCACTTTGTGCCTTGCAGCTCTAGGGCAATGTAGCACACCCAGAGCAGAAGTTCTACTTCAGCCAGATCAGGAATGCAAAGAAGCTGCGTTTCACAGGCCTTTGTAAGAGATGTTCCCGGTAGGCTGTTAGAGCACTGTGCAGAGCAAGTTGTTTCCTATCTTCCCAAAGAGCTTGAAGCAAGATGCTTTGGGGCCCTTCTCACCCTTTGGAAAGAAGGCAGCACTTTGTGCCTTGCAGCTCTACGGCAATGTAGTACACCCAAAGCAGAAGTTCTACTTCAGCCACATCAGACCTGCAAAGAAACTGCGTTTCACAGGCCTTTGTAAGAGATGTTCCCTGTAGGCTGTTAGAGAACTGTGCAGAGCGAGTTGTTTCTTAGCTTCCCAAGGAGCTGGAAGCAAGATACTTTAGCGACCATCTGCCCTTAAGGAAAGAAGGCAGCACTTTGTGCCTTGCAGCTCTAGGGCAATGTAGCACACCCAGAGCAGTTGTTCTACTTCAGCCAGATCAGGCCCGCAAAGAAACTGCATTTCACAGGGCTTTGTAAGAGATGTTCCCGGGAGGCTGTTAGAGCACTGTGCAGAGCGAGTTCTTTCTTAGCTTACCAAAGAGCTGGAAGCAAGATGCTTTGGGGGCCATCTTCCCTTAAGGAAAGAAGGCAGCACTTTGTGCCTTGCAGCTCTAGTGCAATGTAGCACACCCAGAGCAAATGTTCTACTTCTGCCACGTCAGCCCTGCAAAGAAACTGCGTTTCACAGGCCTTTGTAAGAGATGTTCCCTGTAGGCTGTTAGAGCACTGTGCAGAGCGAGTTGTTTCTTAGCTTCCCAAGGAGCTGGAAGCAAGATGCTTTAGGGGCCATCTGCCCTTAAGGAAAGAAGGCAGCACATTGTGCCTTGCAGCACTAGGGCAATGTAGCACACCCAGAGAAGTTGTTCTACTTCTGCCAGGTCAGGCCTGCAAATAAACTTCGTTTCACAGGCCTTTGTAAGAGATGTTCCCGGTAGGCTGTTAGAGCACTGTGCAGAGCGAGTTGTTTCTTAGCTTCCCAGAGAGCTGGAAGCAAGATGCTTTGGGGCCCTCTCACCCTTTGGAAAGAAGGCAGCACTTTGTGCCTTGCAGCTCTAGGGCAATGTAGCACACCCAGAGCCGAAGTTCTACTTCAGCTATATCAGACCTGCATAGAAACTTCGTTTCACAGGCCTTTGTAAGAGATGTTCCCGGTAGGCTGTTAGAGCACTGTGCAGAGCGACTAGTTTCTTAGCTTCCCAGAGAGCTGGAAGCAAGATGCTTTGGGGCCCATCTGCCCCTATGGAAAGAACGCAGCACTTTGTGCCTTGCAGCTCTAGGGCAATGCAGCACACCCCGAGCAAAAGTTCTACTTCAGCTAGATCAGGCCTGCAAAGAAACTGCGTTTCACAGGCCTTTGTAAGAGATGTTCCCGGTAGGCTGTTAGAGCACTGTGCAGAGCGAGTTGTTTCTTAGCTTCCCAGAGAGCTCTAAGCAAGATGCTTTGGGGCCCGTTAACTTTATACCCTGCTACTTTGCTGTAGTTGTTGATTATTTCTAATAGTTTTTCTGTGGATTCTTTGGGGTTTTCTATGTATAAGATCATGTCGTCTGCAAACAACGCGAGTTTTACTTCTTCGTTATCTATTTGGATTCCTTTTATTTTTTTTTCCTGCCGAATTGCTCTGGCCAGCACCTCCAGTACTATGTTGAATAGGAGTGGTGAAAGTGGGCACCCTTGTCTTGTTCCTGTCCTCAGAGGGATGGCTTTCAGCTTTTGTCCATTGAGTATGCTGTTGGCTGTGGGTCTATCATATATGGCCTTTATTATGTTGAGGTACTTTCCTTATATACCCATTTTACTGAGGGTTTTTATCATAAATGGGTGTTGGATCTTGTCGAATGCTTTCTCTGCGTCTTTTGAGATGATCATGTGGGTTTTGTTTTTCATTTTGTTGATGTAGTGTATCACGTTGATTGACTTGCGGGTGTTGAACCATCCCTGTGTCCCTGGTATAAATCCCACTCGATCATGGTGTATAATCTTTTTGATGTATTGCTGTAATCGGTTTGCCAAAATTTTGTTGAGGATTTTTGCATCTATGTTCATCAGTGATATCGGCCTGTAGTACTCCTTCTTTGTGTTGTCCTTGTCAGGTTTGGGGATCAGAGTGATGTTGGCTTCATAGAATGTGTTAGGGAGTTCTCCATCTTTCTCAATTTTCTGGAACAGTTTGAGGAGATTAGGTACAAAGAACTCACACTGCTTAACAACAAAAAAACAAACAACCCGATCAAAAAATGGGCAGAGGACATGAACAGACATTTCTCCAAAGAAGATATGAATATGGCCAATAGACACATGAAAAGATGTTCATCATCGCTAATCATCAGGGAAATGCAAATCAAAACTACACTAAGATATCAGCTTACCCCCGTTAGATTGGCAAAAACATCCAAAACCAAGAACGACAAATGTTGGAGAGGTTGTGGAGAAAGAGGAACCCTCATACACTGTTGGTGGGAATGCAAACTGGTACAGCCACTATGGAAAACAGTATGGAGATTTCTCAAAAAGTTAAAAATAGAAATACCCTATGACCCAGCCATCCCATTACTGGGTATCTATCCTAAGAACCTGATATCAGATATCTCAAGAGTCCGTTGCACCCCTATGTTCATCGCAGCATTATTTACAATAGCCAAGACGTGGAACCAGCCTACATGCCTAGAAACTTATGATTGGATAAAGAAGATGTGGTATATATACACAATGGAATACTACTCAGCCATAAAAAAAGACGACATTGGCCCCTTCACAACAATGTGGAGGGACCTCGAGGGCATTATGTTAAGCGAAATAAGTCAGTCAGAGAAAGACGAACTCTATATGACTCCACTCATAGGTGGAAATTAGTATATTGAGAAGGAGATCTGATCGGTGGTTACCAGGGAAAAGGGGGGGTGGGGGGAGGGCACGAAGTGGGAAGTGGTGTTCCCACAACATGACTAACAAAAATGTACAACTGAAATTTCACAAGCTTGTAATCCATCATAACATTAATAAACAAAATAAAAAAAAAGATGCTTTGGGGCCCATCTGCCCCTATGGAAAGAACGCAGCACTTTGTGCCTTGCAGCTCTAGGGCAATGTAGCACACCCAGAGCAGAAGTTCTACTTCAGCCAGATCAGGCCCGCAAAGAAACTGCGTTTCACAGGCCTTTGTAAGAGATGTTCCTGGTAGGCTGTTAGAGCACTGTGCAGACCGAGTTGTTTCTTAGCTTCCCAAAGAGCTGGAAGCAAGATGCTTTGGGGCCCTTCTCACCCTTTGGCAAGAAGGCAGCACTTTGTGCCTTGCAGCTCTAAGGCAATGTAGCACACCCACAGCAGAAGTTCTACTTCAGCCAGATCAGGCCTGCAAAGAAACTGCGTTTCACAGGCCTTTGTAAGAGATGTTCCCGGTAGGCTGTTAGAGCACTGTGCAGAGCGAGTTGTTTCTCAGCTTCCAAAAGAGTTGGAATCAAGATGCTTTGGGGCTCATCTGCCCCTTTGAAATGAAGGCAGCACTTTGTGCATTGCAGCTCTAGGGCAATGTAGCACACCCAGAGCAGAAGTTCTACTTCAGCCAGATCAGGCCTGCAAAGAAACTGCGTTTCACAGGCCTTTGTAAGAGATGTTCCCGGTAGGCTGTTAGAGCACAGTGCAGAGCGAGTTGTTTCTTAGCTTCCCAGAGAGCTGGAAGCAAGATGCTTTGGGGCCCGTTAATTGTATCCCCTGCTGCTTTGCTGTAGTTGTTGATTATTTCTAATAGTTTTTCTGTGGATTCTTTGGGGTTTTCTATGTATAAGATCATGTCGTCTGCAAACAACGCGAGTTTTACTTCTTCGTTACCTATTTCGATTCCTTTTATTTTTTTTTCCTGCCGAATTGCTCTGGCCAGCACCTCCAGTACTATGTTGAATAGGAGTGGTGAAAGTGGGCACCCTTGTCTTGTTAGTGTCCTCAGAGGGATGGCTTTCAGCATTTGTCCATTGAGTATGCTGTTGGCTGTGGGTCTATCATATATGGCCTTTATTATGTTGAGGTACTTTCCTTCTATACCCATTTTACTGAGGGTTTTTATCATAAATGGGTGTTGGATCTTGTCGAATGCTTTCTCTGCGTCTATTGAGATGATCGTGTGGTTTTTGCTTTCATTTTGTTGATGTAGTGTATCACGTTGATTGACTTGCGGGTGTTGAACCATCCCTGTGTCCCTGGTATAAATCCCACTCGATCATGGTGTATAATCTTTTTGATGTATTGCTGTAATCGGTTTGCCAAAATTTTGTTGAGGATTTTTGCATCTATGTTCATCAGTGATATCGGCCTGTAGTTCTCCTTCTTTGTGTTGTCCTTGTCAGGTTTGGGGATCAGAGTGATGTTGGCTTCATAGAATGTGTTAGGGAGTTCTCCATCTTTCTCAATTTTCTGGAACAGTTTGAGGAGAATAGGTACAAAGAACTCACACTGCTTAACAACAAAAAAACAAACAACCCGATCAAAAAATGGGCAGAGGACATGAACAGACATTTCTCAAAAGAAGATATGAATATGGCCAATAGACACATGAAAAGATGTTCATCATCGCTAATCATCAGGGAAATGCAAATCAAAACTACACTAAGATATCACCTTACCCCCGTTAGATTGGCAAAAGCATCCAAAACCAAGAACGACAAATGTTGGAGAGGTTGTGGAGAAAGAGGAACCCTCATACACTGTTGGTGGGAATGCAAACTGGTACAGCCACTATGGAAAACAGTATGGAGATTTCTCAAAAAGTTAAAAATAGAAATACCCTATGACCCAGCCATCCCATTACTCGGTATCTATCCTAAGAACCTGATATCAGATATCTCAAGAGTCCGTTGCACCCCTATGTTCATCGCAGCATTATTTACAATAGCCAAGACGTGGAACCAGCCTACATGCCCAGAAACTGATGATTGGATAAAGAAGATGTGGTATATATACACAATGGAATACTACTCAGCCATAAAAAAAGACGACATTGGCCCCTTCACAACAATGTGGATGGACCTCGAGGGCATTATGTTAAGCGAAATAAGTCAGTCAGAGAAAGACGAACTCTATATGACTCCACTCATAGGTGGAAATTAGTATATTGAGAAGGAGATCTGATCGGTGGTTACCAGGGAAAAGGGGGGGTGGGGGGAGGGCACGAAGTGGGAAGTGGTGTTCCCACAACATGACTAACAAAAATGTACAACTGAAATTTCACAAGCTTGTAATCCATCATAACATTAATAAACAAAATAAAAAAAAAGATGCTTTGGGGCCCATCTGCCCCTATGGAAAGAACGCAGCACTTTCTGCCTTGCAGCTCTAGGGCAATGTAGCACACCCAGAGCAGAAGTTCTACTTCAGCCAGATCAGGCCCGCAAAGAAACTGCGTTTCACAGGCCTTTGTAAGAGATGTTCCTGGTAGGCTGTTAGAGCACTGTGCAGACCGAGTTGTTTCTTAGCTTCCCAAAGAGCTGGAAGCAAGATGCTTTGGGGCCCTTCTCACCCTTTGGCAAGAAGGCAGCACTTTGTGCCTTGCAGCTCTAGGGCAATGTAGCACACCCAGAGCCGAAGTTCTACTTCAGCTAGATCAGACCTGCATAGAAACTTCGTTTCACAGGCCTTTGTAAGAGATGTTCCCGGTAGGCTGTAAGAGCACTGTGCAGAGCGACTAGTTTCTTAGCTTCCCAGAGAGCTGGAAGCAAGATGCTTTGGGGCCCATCTGCCCCTATGGAAAGAACGTAGCACTTTGTGCCTTGCAGCTCTAGGGCAATGCAGCACACCCCGAGCAGAAGTTCTACTTCAGCCAGATCAGGCCTGCAAAGAAACTGCGTTTCACAGGCCTTTGTAAGAGATGTTCCCGGTAGGCTGTTAGAGCACTGTGCAGAGCGAGTTGTTTCTTAGCTTCCCAGAGAGCTCTAAGCAAGATCCTTTGGGGCCCGTTAACTTTATACCCTGCTACTTTGCTGTAGTTGTTGATTATTTCTAATAGTTTTTCTGTGGATTCTTTGGGGTTTTCTATGTATAAGATCATGTCGTCTGCAAACAACGTGAGTTTTACTTCTTCGTTATCTATTTGGATTCCTTTTATTTTTTTTTCCTGCCGAATTGCTCTGGCCAGCACCTCCAGTACTATGTTGAATAGGAGTGGTGAAAGTGGGCACCCTTGTCTTGTTCCTGTCCTCAGAGGGATGGCTTTCAGCTTTTGTCCATTAGGTATGCTGTTGGCTGTGGGTCTATCATATATGGCCTTTATTATGTTGAGGTACTTTCCTTCTATACCCATTTTACTGAGGGTTTTTATCATAAATGGGTGTTTGATCTTGTCGAATGCTTTCTCTGCGTCTATTGAGATGATCATGTGGGTTTTGTTTTTCATTTTGTTGATGTAGTGTATCACGTTGATTGACTTGCAGGTGTTGAACCATCCCTGTGTCCCTGGTATAAATCCCACTTGATCATGGTGTATAATCTTTTTGATGTATTGCTGTAATCGGTTTGCCAAAATTTTGTTGAGGATTTTTGCATCTATGTTCATCAGTGATATCGGCCTGTAGTACTCCTTCTTTGTGTTGTCCTTGTCAGGTTGGGGGATCAGAGTGATGTTGGCTTCATAGAATGTGTTAGGGAGTTCTCCATCTTTCTCAATTTTCTGGAACAGTTTGAGGAGAATAGGTACAAAGAACTCACACTGCTTAACAACAAAAAAACAAACAACCCGATCAAAAAATGGGCAGAGGACATGAACAGACATTTCTCCAAAGAAGATATGAATATGGCCAATAGACACATGAAAAGATGTTCATCATCGCTAATCATCAGGGAAATGCAAATCAAAACTACACTAAGATATCACCTTACCCCCGTTAGATTGGCAAAAACATCCAAAACCAAGAACGACAAATGTTGGAGAGGTTGTGGAGAAAGAGGAACCCTCATACACTGTTGGTGGGAATGCAAACTGGTACAGCCACTAGGGAAAACAGTATGGAGATTTCTCAAAAAGTTAAAAATAGAAATACCCTATGACCCAGCCATCCCATTACTGGGTATCTATCCTAAGAACCTGATATCAGATATCTCAAGAGTCCGTTGCACCCCTATGTTCATCGCAGCATTATTTACAATAGCCAAGACGTGGAACCAGGCTACATGCCTAGAAACTTATGATTGGATAAAGAAGATGTGGTATATATACACAATGGAATACTACTCAGCCATAAAAAAAGACGACATTGGCCCCTTCACAACAATGTGGATGGACCTCGAGGGCATTATGTTAAGCGAAATAAGTCAGTCAGAGAAAGACGAACTCTATATGACTCCACTCATAGGTGGAAATTAGTATATTGAGAAGGAGATCTGATCGGTGGTTACCAGGGAAAAGGGGGGGTGGGGGGAGGGCACGAAGTGGGAAGTGGTGTTCCCACAACATGACTAACAAAAATGTACAACTGAAATTTCACAAGCTTGTAATCCATCATAACATTAATAAACAAAAAAAAAAAAAAGATGCTTTGGGGCCCATCTGCCCCTATGGAAAGAACGCAGCATTTTGTGCCTTGCAGCTCTAGGGCAATGTAGCACACCCAGAGCAGAAGTTCTACTTCAGCCAGATCAGGCCCGCAAAGAAACTGCGTTTCACAGGCCTTTGTAAGAGATGTTCCCGGTAGGCTGTTAGAGCACTGTGCAGAGCGAGTTGTTTCTCAGCTTCCAAAAGAGTTGGAAGCAAGATGCTTTGGGGCTCATCTGCCCCTTTGAAATGAAGGCAGCACTTTGTGCATTGCAGGTCTAGGGCAATGTAGCACACCCAGAGCAGAAGTTCTACTTCAGCCAGATCAGGCCTGCAAAGAAACTGCGTTTCACAGGCCTTTGTAAGAGATGTTCCCGGTAGGCTGTTAGAGCACAGTGCAGAGCGAGTTGTTTCTTAGCTTCCCAGAGAGCTGGAAGCAAGATGCTTTGGGGCCCGTTAATTGTATCCCCTGCTGCTTTGCTGTAGTTGTTGATTATTTCTAATAGTTTTTCTGTGGATTCTTTGGGGTTTTCTATGTATAAGATCATGTCGTCTGCAAACAACGCGAGTTTTACTTCTTCGTTACCTATTTCGATTCCTTTTATTTTTTTTTCCTGCCGAATTGCTCTGGCCAGCACCTCCAGTACTATGTTGAATAGGAGTGGTGAAAGTGGGCACCCTTGTCTTGTTAGTGTCCTCAGAGGGATGGCTTTCAGCTTTTGTCCATTGAGTATGCTGTTGGCTGTGGGTCTATCATATATGGCCTTTATTATGTTGAGGTACTTTCCTTCTATACCCGTTTTACTGAGGGTTTTTATCATAAATGGGTGTTGGATCTTGTCGAATGCTTTCTCTGCTTCTATTGAGATGATCGTGTGGTTTTTGTTTTTCATTTTGTTGATGTAGTGTATCACGTTGATTGACTTGCGGGTGTTGAACCATCCCTGTGTCCCTGGTATAAATCCCACTCGATCATGGTGTATAATCTTTTTGATGTTTTGCTGTAATCGGTTTGCCAAAATTTTGTTGAGGATTTTTGCATCTATGTTCATCAGTGATATCGGCCTGTAGTTCTCCTTCTTTGTGTTTTCCTTGTCAGGTTGGGGGATCAGAGTGATGTTGGCTTCATAGAATGTGTTAGGGAGTTCTCCATCTTTCTCAATTTTCTGGAACAGTTTGAGGAGAATAGGTACAAAGAACTCACACTGCTTAACAACAAAAAAACAAACAACCCGATCAAAAAATGGGCAGAGGACATGAACAGACATTTCTCAAAAGAAGATATGAATATGGCCAATAGACACATGAAAAGATGTTCATCATCGCTAATCATCAGGGAAATGCAAATCAAAACTACACTAAGATATCACCTTACCCCCGTTAGATTGGCAAAAGCATCCAAAACCAAGAACGACAAATGTTGGAGAGGTTGTGGAGAAAGAGGAACCCTCATACACTGTTGGTGGGAATGCAAACTGGTACAGCCACTATGGAAAACAGTATGGAGATTTCTCAAAAAGTTAAAAATAGAAATACCCTATGACCCAGCCATCCCATTACACGGTATCTATCCTAAGAACCTGATATCAGATATCTCAAGAGTCCGTTGCACCCCTATGTTCATCGCAGCATTATTTACAATAGCCAAGACGTGGAACCAGCCTACATGCCCAGAAACTGATGATTGGATAAAGAAGATGTGGTATATATACACAATGGAATACTACTCAGCCATAAAAAAAGACGACATTGGCCCCTTCACAACAATGTGGATGGACCTCGAGGGCATTATGTTAAGCGAAATAAGTCAGTCAGAGAAAGACGAACTCTATATGACTCCACTCATAGGTGGAAATTAGTATATTGAGAAGGAGATCTGATCGGTGGTTACCAGGGAAAAGGGGGGGTGGGGGGAGGGCACGGAGGGGGAAGTGGTGTTCCCACAACATGACTAACAAAAATGTACAACTGAAATTTCACAAGCTTGTAATCCATCATAACATTAATAAACAAAAAAAAAAAAAAGATGCTTTGGGGCCCATCTGCCCCTATGGAAAGAACGCAGCACTTTGTGCCTTGCAGCTCTAGGGCAATATAGCACACCCAGAGCAGAAGTTCTACTTCAGCCAGATCAGGTCCGCAAAGAAACTGCGTTTCACAGGCCTTTGTAAGAGATGTTCCCTGTAGGCTGTTAGAGCACTGTGCAGAGCGAGTTGTTTCTTAGCTTCCCAACGAGCTGGAAGCAAGATGCTTTGGGGCCCTTCTCACCCTTTGGAAAGAAGGCAGCACTTTGTGCCTTGCAGCTCTAGGGCAATGTAGCACACCAAGAGCCGAAGTTCTACTTCAGCTAGATCAGACCTGCAAGGAAACTTCGTTTCACAGTCCTTTGTAATAGATGTTCCCGGTAGGCTGTAAGAGCACTGTTCAGAGCGACTAGTTTCTTAGCTTCCCAGAGAGCTGGAAGCAAGATGCTTTGGGGCCCATCTGCCCCTATGGAAAGAACGCAGCACTTTGTGCCTTACAGCTCTAGGGCAATGTAGCACACCCAGAGCAGAAGTTCTACTTCAGCCAGATCAGGCCTGCAAAGAAACTGTGTTTCACAGGCCTTTGTAAGAGATGTTCCCGGTAGGTTGTTAGAGCACTGTGCAGAGCGAGTTGTTTCTTAGCTTCCCAGAGAGCTGGAAGCAAGATGCTTTGGGGCCCGTTAATTTTATACCCTGCTACTTTGCTGTAGTTGTTGATTATGTCTAATAGTTTTTCAGTGGATTCTTTGGGGTTTTCTATGTATAAGATCATGTCGTCTGCAAACAACGCGAGTTTTACTTCTTCGTTACCTATTTGGATTCCTTTTATTTTTTTTTCCTGCCGAATTGCTCTGGCCAGCACCTCCAGTACTATGTTGAATAGGAGTGGTGAAAGTGGGCACCCTTGTCTTGTTCCTGTCCTCAGAGGGATGGCTTTCAGCTTTTGTCCATTGAGTATGATGTTGGCTGTGGGTCTATCATATATGGCCTTTATTATGTTGAGGTACTTTCCTTATATACCCATTTTACTGAGGGTTTTTATCATAAATGGGTGTTGGATCTTGTTGAATGCTTTCTCTGCGTCTGTTGAGATGATCGTGTGGTTTTTGTTTTTCATTTTGTTGATGTAGTGTATCACGTTGATTGACTTGCGGGTGTTGAACCATCGTTGTGTCCCTGGTACAAATCCCACTTGATCATGGTGTATAATCTTTTTGATGTATTGCTGTAATCGGTTTGCCAAAATTTTGTTGAGGATTTTTGCATCTATGTTCATCAGTGATATCGGCCTGTAGTTCTCCTTCTTTGTGTTGTCCTTGTCAGGTTGGGGGATCAGAGTGATGTTGGCTTCATAGAATGTGTTAGGGAGTTCTCCATCTTTCTCAATTTTCTGGAACAGTTTGAGGAGAATAGGTACAAAGAACTCACACTGCTTAACAACAAAAAAACAAACAACCCGATCAAAAAATGGGCAGAGGACATGAACAGACATTTCTCCAAAGAAGATATGAATATGGCCAATAGACACATGAAAAGATGTTCATCATCGCTAATCATCAGGGAAATGCAAATCAAAACTACACTAAGATATCACCTTACCCCCGTTAGATTGGCAAAAGCATCCAAAACCAAGAACGACAAATGTTGGAGAGGTTGTGGAGAAAGAGGAACCCTCATACACTGTTGGTGGGAATGCAAACTGGTACAGCCACTATGGAAAACACTATGGAGATTTCTCAAAAAGTTAAAAATAGAAATACCCTATGACCCAGCCATCCCATTACACGGTATCTATCCTAAGAACCTGATATCAGATATCTCAAGAGTCCGTTGCACCCCTATGTTCATCGCAGCATTATTTACAATAGCCAAGACGTGGAACCAGCCTACATGCCCAGAAACTGATGATTGGATAAAGAAGATGTGGTATATATACACAATGGAATACTACTCAGCCATAAAAAAAGACGACATTGGCCCCTTCACAAAAATGTGGATGGACCTTGAGGGCATTATGTTAAGCGAAATAAGTCAGTCAGAGAAAGACGAACTCTATATGACTCCACTCATAGGTGGAAATTAGTATATTGAGAAGGAGATCTGATCGGTGGTTACCAGGGAAAAGGGGGGATGGGGGGAGGGCACGAAGTGGGAAGTGGTGTTCCCACAACATGACTAACAAAAATGTACAACTGAAATTTCACAAGCTTGTAATCCATCATAACATTAATAAACAAACAAAAAAAAAAAGATGCTTTGGGGCCCATCTGCCCCTATGGAAAGAACGCAGCACTTTGTGCCTTGCAGCTCTAGGGCAATATAGCACACCCAGAGCAGAAGTTCTACTTCAGCCATATCAGGCCCGCAAAGAAACTGCGTTTCACAGGCCTTTGTAAGAGATGTTCCCTGTAGGCTGTTAGAGCACTGTGCAGAGCGAGTTGTTTCTTAGCTTCCCAACGAGCTGGAAGCAAGATGCTTTGGGGCCCTTCTCACCCTTTGGAAAGAAGGCAGCACTTTGTGCCTTGCAGCTCTAGGGCAATGTAGCACACCAAGAGCCGAAGTTCTACTTCAGCTAGATCAGACCTGCAAGGAAACTTCGTTTCACAGTCCTTTGTAATAGATGTTCCCGGTAGGCTGTAAGAGCACTGTTCAGAGCGACTAGTTTCTTAGCTTCCCAGAGAGCTGGAAGCAAGATGCTTTGGGGCCCATCTGCCCCTATGGAAAGAACGCAGCACTTTGTGCCTTACAGCTCTAGGGCAATGTAGCACACCCAGAGCAGAAGTTCTACTTCAGCCAGATCAGGCCTGCAAAGAAACTGTGTTTCACAGGCCTTTGTAAGAGATGTTCCCGGTAGGCTGTTAGAGCACTGTGCAGAGCGAGTTGTTTCTTAGCTTCCCGGAGAGCTGGAAGCAAGATGCTTTGGGGCCCGTTAATTTTATACCCTGCTACTTTGCTGTAGTTGTTGATTATTTCTAATAGTTTTTCTGTGGATTCTTTGGGGTTTTCTATGTATAAGATCATGTCGTCTGCAAACAACGCGAGTTTTACTTCTTCGTTACCTATTTCGATTCCTTTTATTTTTTTTTCCTGCCGAATTGCTCTGGCCAGCACCTCCAGTACTATGTTGAATAGGAGTGGTGAAAGTGGGCACCCTTGTCTTGTTCCTGTCCTCAGAGGGATGGCTTTCAGCTTTTGTCCATTGAGTATGATGTTGGCTGTGGGTCTATCATATATGGCCTTTATTATGTTGAGGTACTTTCCTTCTATACCCATTTTACTGAGGGTTTTTATCATAAATGGGTGTTGGATCTTGTTGAATGCTTTCTCTGCGTCTATTGAGATGATCGTGTGGTTTTTGTTTTTCATTTTGTTGATGTAGTGTATCACGTTGATTGACTTGCGGGTGTTGAACCATCGTTGTGTCCCTGGTACAAATCCCACTTGATCATGGTGTATAATCTTTTTGATGTATTGCTGTAATCGGTTTGCCAAAATTTTGTTGAGGATTTTTGCATCTATGTTCATCAGTGATATCGGCCTGTAGTTCTCCTTCTTTGTGTTGTCCTTGTCAGGTTGGGGGATCAGAGTGATGTTGGCTTCATAGAATCTGTTAGGGAGTTCTCCATCTTTCTCAATTTTCTGGAACAGTTTGAGGAGAATAGGTACAAAGAACTCACACTGCTTAACAACAAAAAAACAAACAACCCGATCCAAAAATGGGCAGAGGACATGAACAGACATTTCTCCAAAGAAGATATGAATATGGCCAATAGACACATGAAAAGATGTTCATCATCGGTAATCATCAGGGAAATGCAAATCAAAACTACACTAAGATATCACCTTACCCCCGTTAGATTGGCAAAAACATCCAAAACCAAGAACGACGAATGTTGGAGAGGTTGTGGAGAAAGTGGAACCCTCATACACTGTTGGTGGGAATGCAAACTGGTACAGCCACTATGGAAAACAGTATGGAGATTTCTCAAAAAGTTAAAAATAGAAATACCCTATGACCCAGCCATCCCATTACTGGGTATCTATCCTAAGAACCTGATATCAGATATCTCAAGAGTCCGTTGCACCCCTATGTTCATCGCAGCATTATTTACTATAGCCAAGACGTGGAATCAGCCTACATGCCCAGAAACTGATGATTGGATAAAGAAGATGTGGTATATATACACAATGGAATACTACTCAGCCATAAAAAAAGACGAAATTGGCCCCTTCACAACAATGTGGATGGACCTCGAGGGCATTATGTGAAGCAAATTAAGTCAGTCAGAGAAAGACGAACTCTATATGACACCACTCATAGGTGGAAATTAGTATATTGAGAAGGAGATCTGATCGGTGGTTACCAGGGAAAAGGGGGGGTTGGGGGAGCGCACGGAGTGGGAAGTGGTGTTCCCACAACAGGACTAACAAAAATGTACAACTGAAATTTCACAAGCTTGTAATCCATCATAACATTAATAAACAAAAAAAAAAAAGATGCTTTGGGGCCCATCTGCCCCTATGGAAAGAACGCAGCACTTTGTGCCTTGCAGCTCTAGGGCAATGTAGCACACCCAGAGCAGAAGTTCTACTTCAGCCAGATCAGGCCCGCAAAGAAACTGCGTTTCACAGGCCTTTGTAGGAGATGTTCCCGGTAGGCTGTTAGATCACTGTACAGAGCGAGTTGTTTCTTAGCTTCCCAAAGAGCTGGAAGCAAGATGCTTTGGGGCCCTTCTCACCCTTTGGCAAGAAGGCAGCACTTTGTGCCTTGCAGCTCTAAGTCAAGGTAGCACACCCAGAGCAGAAGTTCTACTTCAGCCAGATCAGGCATGCAAAGAAACTGCGTTTCACAGGCCTTTGTAACAGATGTTCCCGGTAGGCTGTTAGAGCACTGTGCAGAGCGAGTTGTTTCTCAGCTTCCAAAAGAGTTGGAAGCAAGATGCTTTGGGGCTCATCTGCCCCTTTGAAATGAAGGCAGCACTTTGTGCCTTTCAGCTCTAGGGCAATGCAGCACACCCAGAGCAGAAGTTCTTCTTCAGCCAGATCAGGCCTGCAAAGAAACTGCGTTTGACAGGCCTTTGTAGGAGATGTTCCCGGTAGGCTGTAAGAGCACTGTGCAGAGTGACTAGTTTCTTAGATTCCCAGAGAGCTGGAAGCAAGATGCTTTGGGGCCCATCTGCCCCTATGGAAAGAACGCAGCACTTTGTGCCTTGCAGCTCTAGGGCAATGTAGCACACCCCGAGCAGAAATTCTACTTCAGCCAGATCAGGCCTGCAAAGAAACTTCGTTTCACAGGCCTTTGTAAGAGATGTTCCCGGTAGGCTGTTAGTGCACTGTGCAGAGCGACTTGTTTCTTAGCTTCACAAAGAGCTGGAAGCAAGATGCTTTGGGGCCCTTCTCACCCTTTGGAAAGAAGGCAGCACTTTGTGCCTTGCAGCTCTAGGGCAATGTAGCACACCCAGAGCAGAAGCTCTACTTCAGCTAGATCAGACCTGCAAAGAAACTTCGTTTCACAGGCCTTTGTAAGAGATGTTCCCGGTAGGCTGTAAGAGCACTGTGCAGAGCTACTAGTTTCTTAGCTTCCCAGAGAGCTGGAAGCAAGATGCTTTGGGGCCCATCTGCCCCTATGGAAAGAACGCAGCACTTTGTGCCTTGCAGTTCTAGGGCAATGCAGCACACCCTGAGCAGAAGTTCTACTTCAGCCAGATCAGGCCTGCAAAGAAACTTCGTTTCACAGACCTTTGTAAGAGATGTTCCCGGTAGGCTGTTAGAGCACTGTGCAGAGCGAGTTGTTTCTTAGCTTCCCAGAGAGCTGGAAGCAAGATGCTTTGGGGCCCGTTAATTTTATACCCTGCTACTTTGCTGTAGTTGTTGATTATTTCTAATAGTTTTTCTGTGGAGTCTTTGGGGTTTTCTATGTATAAGATCATGTCGTCTGCAAACAACGCGAGTTTTACTTCTTCGTTACCTATTTGGATTCCTTTTATTTTTTTTTTCCTGCCGAATTGCTCTTGCCAGCACCTCCAGTACTATGTTGAATAGGAGTGGTGAAAGTGGGCACCCTTGTCTTGTTCCTGTCCTCAGAGGGATGGCTTTCAGCTTTTGTCCATTGAGTATGATGTTGGCTGTGGGTCTATCATATATGGCCTTTATTATGTTGAGGTACTTTCCTTCTATACCCATTTTACTGAGGGTTTTTATCATAAATGGGTGTTGGATCTTGTCGAATGCTTTCTCTGCGTCTATTGAGATGATCGTGTGGTTTTTGTTTTTCATTTTTTTGATGTAGTGTATCACGTTGATTGACTTGCGGGTGTTGAACCATCCCTGTGTCCCTGGTATAAATCCCACTTGATCATGGTGTATAATCTTTTTGATGTATTGCTGTAATCGGTTTGCCAAAATTTGGTTGAGGATTTTTGCATCTATGTTCATCAGTGATATCGGCCTGTAGTTCTCCTTCTTTGTGTTGTCCTTGTCAGGTTTGGGGATCAGAGTGATGTTGGCTTCATAGAATGAGTTAGGGAGTTCTCCATCTTTCTCAATTTTCTGGAACAGTTTGAGGAGAATAGGTACAAAGAACTCACACTGCTTAACAACAAAAAAACAAACAACCCGATCAAAAAATGGGCAGAGGACATGAACAGACATTTCTCCAAAGAAGATATGAATATGGCCAATAGACACATGAAAAGATGTTCATCATCGCTAATCATCAGGGAAATGCAAATCAAAACTACACTAAGATATCACCTTACCCCCGTTAGATTGGCAAAAACATCCAAAACCAAGAACGACAAATGTTGGAGAGGTTGTGGAGAAAGAGGAACCCTCATACACTGTTGGTGGGAATGCAAACTGGTACAGCCACTATGGAAAACAGTATGGAGATTTCTCAAAAAGTTAAAAATAGAAATACCCTATGACCCAGCCATCCCATTACTGGGTATCTATCCTAAGAACCTGATATCAGATATCTCAAGAGTCCGTTGCACCCCTATGTTCATCGCAGCATTATTTACAATAGCCAAGACGTGGAACCAGCCTACATGCCCAGAAACTGATGATTGGATAAAGAAGATGTGGTATATATACACAATGGAATACTACTCAGCCATAAAAAAAGACGACATTGGCCCCTTCACAACAATGTGGATGGACCTCGAGGCCATTATGTTAAGCGAAATAAGTCAGTCAGAGAAAGACGAACTCTATATGACTCCACTCATAGGTGGAAATTAGTATATTGAGAAGGAGATCTGATGGGTGGTTACCAGGGAAAAGGGGGGGTGGGGGGAGGGCACGAAGGGGGAAGTGGTGTTCCCACAACATGACTAACAAAAATGTACAACTGAAATTTCACAAGCTTGTAATCCATTATAACATTAATAAAAAAAAAATGCTTTGGGGCACATCTGCCCCTATGGAAAGAACGCAGCACTTTGTGCCTTGCAGCTCTAGGGCAATATAGCACACCCAGAGCAGAAGTTCTACTTCAACCAGATCAGGCCCGCAAAGAAACTGCGTTTCACAGGCCTTTGTAAGAGATGTTCCCTGTAGGCTGTTAGAGCAATGTGCAGAGCGACTTGTTTCTTAGCTTCCCAACGAACTGGAAGCAAGATGCTTTGGGGCCCTTCTCACCCTTTGGAAAGAAGGCAGCACTTTGTGCCTTGCAGCTCTAGGGCAATGTAGCACACCCAGAGCCGAAGTTCTACTTCAGCTATATCAGACCTGCAAAGAAACTTCGTTTCACAGGCCTTTGTAAGAGATGTTCCCGGTAGGCTGTAAGAGCACTGTGCAGAGCGACTAGTTTCTTAGCTTCCCAGAGATCTGGAAGCAAGATGCTTTGGGGCCCATCTGCCCCTATGGAAAGAACGCAGCACTTTGTGCCTTGCAGCTCTAGGGCAATGCAGCACACCTCGAGCAGTAGTTCTACTTCAGCCAGATCAGGCCTGCAAAGAAACTGCGTTTCACAGGCCTTTGTAAGAGATGTTCCCGGTAGGCTGTTAGAGCACTGTGCAGAGCGAGTTGTTTCTTAGCTTCCCAGAGAGCTGGAAGCAAGATGCTTTGGGGCCCGTTAATTGTATACCCTGCTACTTTGCTGTAGTTGTTGATTATTTCTAATAGTTTTTCTGTGGATTCTTTGGGGTTTTCTATGTATAAGATCATGTCGTCTGCAAACAACGCGAGTTTTACTTCTTCGTTACCTATTTGGATTCCTTTTATTTTTTTTTCCTGCCGAATTGCTCTGGCCAGCACCTCCAGTACTATGTTGAATAGGAGTGGTGAAAGTGGGCACCCTTGTCTTGTTCCTGTCCTCAGATGGATGGCTTTCAGCTTTTGTCCATTGAGTATGCTGTTGGCTGTGGGTCTATCACATATGGCCTTTATTATGTTGAGGTACTTTCCTTCTATACCCATTTTACTGAGGGTTTTTATCATAAATGGGTGTTGGATCTTGTCGAATGCTTTCTCTGCATCTATTGAGATGATCGTGTGGTTTTTGTTTTTCATTTTGTTGATGTAGTGTATCACGTTGATTGACTTGCGGGTGTTGAACCATCCCTGTGTCCCTGGTATAAATCCCACTTGATCATGGTGTATAATCTTTTTGATGTTTTGCTGTAATCTTTTTGCCAAAATTTTGTTGAGGATTTTTGCATCTATGTTCATCAGTGATATCGGCCTGTAGTTCTCCTTCTTTGTGTTGTCCTTGTCAGGTTGGGGGATCAGAGTGATGTTGGCTTCATAGAATGTGTTAGGGAGTTCTCCATCTTTCTCAATTTTCTGGAACAGTTTGAGGAGAATAGGTACAAAGAACTCACACTTCTTAACAACAAAAAAACAAACAACCTGATCAAAAAATGGGCAGAGGACATGAACAGACATTTCTCAAAAGAAGATATGAATATGGCCAATACACACATGAAAAGATGTTCATCATCGCTAATCATCAGGGAAATGCAAATCAAAACTACACTAAGATATCACCTTACCCCCGTTAGATTGGCAAAAGCATCCAAAACCAAGAACGACAAATGTTGGAGAGGTTGTGGAGAAAGAGGAACCCTCATACACTGTTGGTGGGAATGCAAACTGGTACAGCCACTATGGAAAACAGTATGGAGATTTCTCAAAAAGTTAAAAATAGAAATACCCTATGACCCAGCCATCCCATTACTGGGTATCTATCCTAAGAACCTGATATCAGATATCTCAAGAGTCCGTTGCACCCCTATGTTCATCGCAGCATTATTTACAATAGCCAAGACGTGGAACCAGCCTACATGCCCAGAAACTGATGATTGGATAAAGAAAATGTGGTATATATAAACAATGGAATACTACTCAGCCATAAAAAAAGACGACATTGGCCCCTTCACAACAATGTGGATGGACCTCGAGGGCATTATGTTAAGCGAAATAAGTCAGTCAGAGAAAGCCGAACTCTATATGACTCCACTCATAGGTGGAAATTAGTATATTGAGAAGGAGATCTGATCGGTGGTTACCAGGGAAAAGGGGGGGTGGGGGGAGGGCACGGAGTGGGAAGTGGTGTTCCCACAACATGACTAACAAAAATGTACAACTGAAATTTCACAAGCTTGTAATCCATGATAACATTAATAAACAAAAAAAAAAAAAAAAAAAGAAGCTTTGGGGCCCATCTGCCCCTATGGAAAGAACGCAGCACTTTGTGCCTTTCAGCTCTAGGGCAATGTAGCACACCCAGAGCAGATGTTCTACTTCTGCCAGGTCAGGCCTGCAAAGAAACTGCGTTTCACAGGCCTTTGTAAGAGATGTTCCCGGTAGGCTGTTAGAGCACTGTGCAGAGCGAGTTGTTTCTTAGCTTCCCAAACAGCCGGAAGCAAGATGCTTTGGGGCCCTTCTCACCCTTTGGAAAGAAGTCAGCACTTTGTGCCTTGCAACTCTAGGGCAATGTAGCACACCCAGAGCAGAAGTTGTACTTCAGCCAGATCAGGCCTGCAAAGAAACTGCGTTTCACAGGCCTTTGTAAGAGATGTTCCCGGTAGGCTGTAAGAGCACTGTGCAGAGCGACTAGTTTCTTAGCTTCCCAGAGAGCTGGAAGCAAGATGCTTTGGGGCCCATCTGCCCCTATGGAAAGAACGGAGCACTTTGTGCCTTGCAGCTCTAGGGCAATGCAGCACACCCCGAGCAGAAGTTCTAATTCAGCCAGATCAGGCCTGCAAAGACACTGCGTTTCACAGGCCTTTGTAAGAGATGTTCCCGGTAGGCTGTTAGAGCACTGTGCAGAGCGAGTTGTTTCTTAGCTTCCCAGAGAGCTCTAAGCAAGATGCTTTGGGGCCCCTTAACTTTATACCCTGCTACTTTGCTGTAGTTGTTGATTATTTCTAATAGTTTTTCTGTGGATTCTTTGGGGTTTTCTATGTATAAGATCATGTCGTCTGCAAACAACGCGAGTTTTACTTCTTCGTTACCTATTTGGATTCCTTTTATTTTTTTTTCCTGCCGAATTGCTCTGGCCAGCACCTCCAGTACTATGTTGAATAGGAGTGGTGAAAGTGGGCACCCTTGTCTTGTTCCTGTCCTCAGAGGGATGGCTTTCAGCTTTTGTCCATTGAGTATGATGTTGGCTGTGGGTCTATCATATATGGCCTTTATTATGTTGAGGTACTTTCCTTCTATAGCCATTTTACTGAGGGTTGTTATCATAAATGGGTGTTGGATCTTGTCGAATGCTTTCTCTGCGTCTATTGAGATGATCATGTGGTTTTTGTTTTTCCTTTTGTTGATGTAGTGTATCACGTTGATTGACTTGCGGGTGTTGAACCATCCCTGTGTCCCTGGTATAAATCCCACTTGATCATGGTGTATAATCTTTTTGATGTATTGCTGTAATCGGTTTGCCAAAATTTTGTTGAGGATTTTTGCATCTATGTTCAACAGTGATATCGGCCTGTAGTTCTCCTTCTTTGTGTTGTCCTTGTCAGGTTGGGGGATCAGAGTGATGTTGGCTTCATAGAATGTGTTAGGGAGTTCTCCATCTTTCTCAATTTTCTGGAACAGTTTGAGGAGAATAGGTACAAAGAACTCACACTGCTTAACAACAAAAAAACAAACAACCCGATCAAAAAATGGGCAGAGGACATGAACAGACATTTCTCAAAAGAAGATATGAATATGGCCAATAGACACATGAAAAGATGTTCATCATCGCTAATCATCAGGGAAATGCAAATCAAAACTACACTAAGATATCACCTTACCCCCGTTAGATTGGCAAAAGCATCCAAAACCAAGAACGACGAATGTTGGAGAGGTTGTGGAGAAAGAGGAACCCTCATACACTGTTGGTGGGAATGCAAACTGGTACAGCCACTATGGAAAACAGTATGGAGATTTCTCAAAAAGTTAAAAATAGAAATACCCTATGACCCAGCCATCCCATCACTGGGTATCTAACCTAAGAACCTGATATCAGATATCTCAAGAGTCCGTTGCACCCCTATGTTCATCGCAGCATTATTTACAATAGCCAAGACGTGGAACCAGCCTACATGCCCAGAAACTGATGATTGGATAAAGAAGATGTGGTATATATACACAATGGAATACTACTCAGCCATAAAAAAAGACGACATTGGCCCCTTCACAACAATGTGGATGGACCTCGAGGGCATTATGTTAAGCGAAATAAGTCAGTCAGAGAAAGCCGAACTCTATATGACTCCACTCATAGGTGGAAATTAGTATATTGAGAAGGAGATCTGATCGGTGGTTACCAGGGAAAAGGGGGGGTGGGGGGAGGGCACGGAGTGGGAAGTGGTGTTCCCACAACATGACTAACAAAAATGTACAACTGAAATTTCACAAGCTTGTAATCCATCATAACATTAATAAACAAAAAAAAAAAAAAAAAGAAGCTTTGGGGCCCATCTGCCCCTATGGAAAGAACGCAGCACTTTCTGCCTTGCAGCTCTAGGGCAATGTAGCACACCCAGAGCAGAAGTTCTACTTCAGCCATATCAGGCCCGCAAAGAAACTGCGTTTCACAGGCCTTTGTAAGAGATGTTCCCGGTAGGCTGTTAGAGCACTGTGCAGAGCGAGTTGTTTCTTAGCTTCCCAAACAGCCGGAAGCAAGATGCTTTGGGGCCCTTCTCACCCTTTGGAAAGAAGTCAGCACTTTGTGCCTTGCAGCTCTAGGGCAATGTAGCACACCCAGAGCAGAAGTTCTACTTCAGCCAGATCAGGCCTGCAAAGAAACTGCGTTTCACAGGCCTTTGTAAGAGATGTTCCCGGTAGGCTGTTAGAGCACTGTGCAGAGCGAGTTGTTTCATAGCTTCCCAGAGAGCTCTAAGCAAGGTGCTTTGGGGCCCGTTAATTTTATACCCTGCTACTTTGCTGTAGTTGTTGATTATTTCTAATAGTTTTTCTGTGGATTCTTTGGGGTTTTCTATGTATAAGATCATGTCGTCTGCAAACAACGCGAGTTTTACTTCTTCGTTACCTATTTGGATTCCTTTTATTTTTTTTTCCTGCCGAATTGCTCTGGCCAGCACCTCCAGTACTATGTTGAATAGGAGTGGTGAAAGTGGGCACCCTTGTCTTGTTCCTGTCCTCAGAGGGATGGCTTTCAGCTTTTGTCCATTGAGTATGCTGTTGGCTGTGGGTCTATCATATATGGCCTTTATTATGTTGAGGTACTTTCCTTCTATACCCATTTTACTGAGGGTTTTTATCATAAATGGGTGTTGCAACCCGATCAAAAAAAGGGCAGAGGACATGAACAGACATTTCTCAAAAGAAGATATGAATATGGCCAATAGACACATGAAAAGATGTTCATCACCGCTAATCATCAGGGAAATGCAAATCAAAACTACACTAAGATATCACCTTACCCCCGTTAGATTGGCAAAAACATCCAAAACCAAGAACGACAAATGTTGGAGAGGTTGTGGATAAAGAGGAACCCTCATACACTGTTGGTGGGAATGCAAACTGGTACAGCAACTATGGAATACAGTATGGAGATTTCTCAAAAAGTTAAAAATAGAAATACCCTATGACCCAGCCATCCCATTACTGGGTATCTATCCTAAGAACCTGATATCAGATATCTCAAGAGTCCGTTGCACCCCTATGTTCATCGCAGCATTATTTACAATAGCCAA
Organism: Equus asinus; assembly: GCF_041296235.1. Taxonomy (NCBI): domain Eukaryota; kingdom Metazoa; phylum Chordata; class Mammalia; order Perissodactyla; family Equidae; genus Equus; species Equus asinus. The sequence continues at coordinate 64,261,430 of NC_091790.1, read as the reverse complement.
GACGTGGAACCAGCCTACATGCCCAGAAACTGATGATTGGATAAAGAAGATGTGGTATATATACACAATGGAATACTACTCAGCCATAAAAAAAGACGACATTGGCCCCTTCACAACAATGTGGTTGGACCTCGAGGGCATTATGTTAAGCGAAATAAGTCAGTCAGAGAAAGACGAACTCTATATGACTCCACTCATAGGTGGAAATTAGTATATTGAGAAGGAGATCTGATCGGTGGTTACCAGGGAAAAGGGGGGGTGGGGGGATGGCACGGAGTGGGAAGTGGTGTTCCCACAACATGACTAACAAAAATGTACAACTGAAATTTCACAAGCTTGTAATCCATGATAACATTAATAAACAAAAAAAAAAAAAAAAAAAGAAGCTTTGGGTCCCATCTGCCCCTATGGAAAGAACGCAGCACTTTGTGCCTTTCAGCTCTAGGGCAATGTAGCACACCCAGAGCAGATGTTCTACTTCTGCCAGGTCAGGCCTGCAAAGAAACTGCGTTTCACAGGCCTTTGTAAGAGATGTTCCCGGTAGGCTGTTAGAGCACTGTGCAGAGCGAGTTGTTTCTTAGCTTCCCAAACAGCCGGAAGCAAGATGCTTTGGGGCCCTTCTCACCCTTTGGAAAGAAGTCAGCACTTTGTGCCTTGCAGCTCTAGGGCAATGTAGCACACCCAGAGCAGAAGTTGTACTTCAGCCAGATCAGGCCTGCAAAGAAACTGCGTTTCACAGGCCTTTGTAAGAGATGTTCCCGGTAGGCTGTAAGAGCACTGTGCAGAGCGACTAGTTTCTTAGCTTCCCAGAGAGCTGGAAGCAAGATGCTTTGGGGCCCATCTGCCCCTATGGAAAGAACGGAGCACTTTGTGCCTTGCAGCTCTAGGGCAATGCAGCACACCCCGAGCAGAAGTTCTAATTCAGCCAGATCAGGCCTGCAAAGACACTGCGTTTCACAGGCCTTTGTAAGAGATGTTCCCGGTAGGCTGTTAGAGCACTGTGCAGAGCGAGTTGTTTCTTAGCTTCCCAGAGAGCTCTAAGCAAGATGCTTTGGGGCCCCTTAACTTTATACCCTGCTACTTTGCTGTAGTTGTTGATTATTTCTAATAGTTTTTCTGTGGATTCTTTGGGGTTTTCTATGTATAAGAACATGTCGTCTGCAAACAACGCGAGTTTTACTTCTTCGTTACCTATTTGGATTCCTTTTATTGTTTTTTCCTGCCGAATTGCTCTGGCCAGCACCTCCAGTACTATGTTGAATAGGAGTGGTGAAAGTGGGCACCCTTGTCTTGTTCCTGTCCTCAGAGGGATGGCTTTCAGCTTTTGTCCATTGAGTATGATGTTGGCTGTGGGTCTATCATATATGGCCTTTATTATGTTGAGGTACTTTCCTTCTATAGCCATTTTACTGAGGGTTGTTATCATAAATGGGTGTTGGATCTTGTTGAATGCTTTCTCTGCGTCTATTGAGATGATCATGTGGTTTTTGTTTTTCCTTTTGTTGATGTAGTGTATCACGTTGATTGACTTGCGGGTGTTGAACCATCCCTGTGTCCCTGGTATAAATCCCACTTGATCATGGTGTATAATCTTTTTGATGTATTGCTGTAATCGGTTTGCCAAAATTTGGTTGAGGATTTTTGCATCTATGTTCAACAGTGATATCGGCCTGTAGTTCTCCTTCTTTGTGTTGTCCTTGTCAGGTTGGGGGATCAGAGTGATGTTGGCTTCATAGAATGTGTTAGGGAGTTCTCCATCTTTCTCAATTTTCTGGAACAGTTTGAGGAGAATAGGTACAAAGAACTCACACTGCTTAACAACAAAAAAACAAACAACCCGATCCAAAAATGGGCAGAGGACATGAACAGACATTTCTCAAAAGAAGATATGAATATGGCCAATAGACACATGAAAAGATGTTCATCATCGCTAATCATCAGGGAAATGCAAATCAAAACTACACTAAGATATCACCTTACCCCCGTTAGATTGGCAAAAACATCCTAAACCAAGAACGACAAATGTTGGAGAGGTTGTGGAGAAAGAGGAACCCTCATACACTGTTGGTGGGAATGCAAACTGGTACAGCCACTATGGAAAACAGTATGGAGATTTCTCAAAAAGTTAAAAATAGAAATACCCTATGACCCAGCCATCCCATTACTGGGTATCTAACCTAAGAACCTGATATCAGATATCTCAAGTGTCCGTTGCACCCCTATGTTCATCGCAGCATTATTTACAATAGCCAAGACGTGGAACCAGCCTACATGCCCAGAAACTGATGATTGGATAAAGAAGATGTGGTATATATACACAATGGAATACTACTCAGCCATAAAAAAAGACGACATTGGCCCCTTCACAACAATGTGGATGGACCTCGAGGGCATTATGTTAAGCGAAATAAGTCAGTCAGAGAAAGCCGAACTCTATATGACTCCACTCATAGGTGGAAATTAGTATATTGAGAAGGAGATCTGATCGGTGGTTACCAGGGAAAAGGGGGGGTGGGGGGAGGGCACGGAGTGGGAAGTGGTGTTCCCACAACATGACTAACAAAAATGTACAACTGAAATTTCACAAGCTTGTAATCCATCATAACATTAATAAACAAAAAAAAAAAAAGAAGCTTTGGGGCCCATCTGCCCCTATGGAAAGAACGCAGCACTTTCTGCCTTGCAGCTCTAGGGCAATGTAGCACACCCAGAGCAGAAGTTCTACTTCAGCCATATCAGGCCCGCAAAGAAACTGCGTTTCACAGGCCTTTGTAAGAGATGTTCCCGGTAGCTGTTAGAGCACTGTGCAGAGCGAGTTGTTTCTTAGCTTCCCAAACAGCCGGAAGCAAGATGCTTTGGGGCCCTTCTCACCCTTTGGAAAGAAGTCAGCACTTTGTGCCTTGCAGCTCTAGGGCAATGTAGCACACCCAGAGCAGAAGTTGTACTTCAGCCAGATCAGGCCTGCAAAGAAACTGCGTTTCACAGGCCTTTGTAAGAGATGTTCCCGGTAGGCTGTTAGAGCACTGTGCAGAGCGAGTTGTTTCCTAGCTTCCCAAAGAGCTGGAAGCAAGATGCTTTGGGGCCCTTCTCACCCTTTGGAAAGAAGGCAGCACTTTGTGCCTTGCAGCTCTAGGGCAATGTAGCACACCCAAAGCAGAAGTTCTACTTCAGCCAGATCAGGCCTGCAAAGAAACTGCGTTTCACAGGCCTTTGTAAGAGATGTTCCCGGTAGGCTGTTAGAGCACTGTGCAGAGCGAGTTGTTTCTTAGCTTCCCAGAGAGCTCTAAGCAAGGTGCTTTGGGGCCCGTTAATTTTATACCCTGCTACTTTGCTGTAGTTGTTGATTATTTCTAATAGTTTTTCTGTGGATTCTTTGGGGTTTTCTATGTATAAGATCATGTCGTCTGCAAACAACGCGAGTTTTACTTCTTCGTTACCTATTTGGATTCCTTTTATTTTTTTTTCCTGCCGAATTGCTCTGGCCAGCACCTCCAGTACTATGTTGAATAGGAGTGGTGAAAGTGGGCACCCTTGTCTTGTTCCTGTCCTCAGAGGGATGGCTTTCAGCTTTTGTCCATTGAGTATGATGTTGGCTGTGGGTCTATCATATATGGCCTTTATTATGTTGAGGTACTTTCCTTCTATAGCCATTTTACTGAGGGTTGTTATCATAAATGGGTGTTGGATCTTGTCGAATGCTTTCTCTGCGTCTATTGAGATGATCATGTGGTTTTTGTTTTTCATTTTGTTGATGTAGTGTATCACGTTGATTGACTTGCGGGTGTTGAACCATCCCTGTGTCCCTGGTATAAATCCCACTTGATCATGGTGTATAATCTTTTTGATGTATTGCTGTAATCGGTTTGCCAAAATTTTGTTGAGGATTTTTGCATCTATGTTCATCAGTGATATCGGCCTGTAGTTCTCCTTCTTTGTGTTGGCCTTGTCAGGTTTGGGGATCAGAGTGATGTTGGCTTCATAGAATGTGTTAGGGAGTTCTCCATCTTTCTCAATTTTCTGGAATAGTTTGAGGAGAATAGGTACAACGAACTCACACTGCTTAACAACAAAAAAACAAACAACCCGATCAAAAAATGGGCAGAGGACATGAACAGACATTTCTCCAAAGAAGATATGAATATGGCCAATAGACACATGAAAAGATGTTCATCATCGCTAATCATCAGGGAAATGCAAATCAAAACTACACTAAGATATCACCTTACCCCCGTTAGATTGGCAAAAACATCCAAAACCAAGAACGACAAATGTTGCAGAGGTTGTGGAGAAAGAGGAACCCTCATACACTATTGGTGGGAATGCAAACTGGTACAGCCACTATGGAAAACAGTATGGAGATTTCTCAAAAAGTTAAAAATAGAAATACCCTATGACCCAGCCATCCCATTACTGGGTATCTATCCTAAGAACCTGATATCAGATATCTCAAGAGTCCGTTGCAACCCTATGTTCATCGCAGCATTATTTACAATAGCCAAGACGTGGAACCAGCCTACATGCCCAGAAACTGATGATTGGATAAAGAATGTGGTATATATACACAATGGAATACTACTCAGCCATAAGAAAAGACGACATTGGCCCCTTCACAACAATGTGGATGGACCTCGAGGGCATTATGTTAAGCGAAATAAGTCAGTCAGAGAAAGACGAACTCTATATGACTCCACTCATAGGTGGAAATTAGTATATTGAGAAGGAGATCTGATCGGTGGTTACCAGGGAAAAGGGGGGGTGGGGGGAGGGCACGGAGTGGGAAGTGGTGTTCCCACAACATGACTAACAAAAATGTACAACTGAAATTTCACAAGCTTGTAATCCATCATAACATTAATAAACCAAAAAAAAAAGAAAAAAAAAGAAACTTTGAGGCCCATCTGCCCCTATGGAAAGAACGCAGCACTTTCTGCCTTGCAGCTCTAGGGCAATGTAGCACACCCAGAGCAGAAGTTCTACTTCAGCCAGATCAGGCCCGCAAAGAAACTGCGTTTCACAGGCCTTTGTAAGAGATGTTCCCGGTAGGCTGTTAGAGCACTGTGCAGAGCGAGTTGTTTCTTAGCTTCCCAAACAGCCGGAAGCAAGATGCTTTGGGGCCCTTCTCACCCTTTGGAAAGAAGTCAGCACTTTGTGCCTTGCAGCTCTAGGGCAATGTAGCACACCCAGAGCAGAAGTTGTACTTCAGCCAGATCAGGCCTGCAAAGAAAGTGCGTTTCACAGGCCTTTGTAAGAGATGTTCCCGGTAGGCTGTTAGAGCACTGTGCAGAGCGAGTTGTTTCCTAGCTTCCCAAAGAGCTGGAAGCAAGATGCTTTGGGGCCCTTCTCACCCTTTGGAAAGAAGGCAGCACTTTGTGCCTTGCAGCTCTAGGGCAATGTAGCACACCCAAAGCAGAAGTTCTACTTCAGCCAGATCAGACCTGCAAAGAAACTGCGTTTCACAGGCCTTTGTAAGAGATGTTCCCCTTAGGCTGTTAGAGCACTGTGCAGAGCGAGTTGTTTCTTAGCTTCCCAGAGAGCTCTAAGCAAGATGCTTTGGGGCCCGTTAACTTTATACCCTGCTACTTTGCTGTAGTTGTTGATTATTTCTAATAGTTTTTCTGTGGATTCTTTGGGGTTTTCTATGTATAAGATCATGTCGTCTGCAAACAACGCGAGTTTTACTTCTTCGTTACCTATTTGGATTCCTTTTATTTTTTTTTCCTGCCGAATTGCTCTGGCCAGCACCTCCAGTACTATGTTGAATAGGAGTGGTGAAAGTGGGCACCCTTGTCTTGTTCCTGTCCTCAGAGGGATGGCTTTCAGCTTTTGTCCATTGAGTATGATGTTGGCTGTGGGTCTATCATATATGGCCTTTATTATGTTGAGGTACTTTCCTTCTATACCCATTTTACTGAGGGTTGTTATCATAAATGGGTGATGGATCTTGTCGAATGCTTTCTCTGCGTCTATTGAGATGATCATGTGGGTTTTGTTTTTCATTTTGTTGATGTAGTGTATCACGTTGATTGACTTGCGGGTGTTGAACCATCCCTGTGTCCCTGGTATGAATCCCACTTGATCATGGTGTATAATCTTTTTGATGTATTGCTGTAATCGGTTTGCCAAAATTTTGTTGAGGATATTTGCATCTATGTTCATCAGTGATATCGGCCTGTAGTTCTCCTTCTTTGTGTTGTCCTTGTCAGGTTTGGGGATCAGAGTGATGTTGGCTTCATAGAATGTGTTAGGGAGTTCTCCATCTTTCTCAATTTTCTGGAACAGTTTGAGGAGAATAGGTACAAAGAACTCACACTGCTTAACAACAAAAAAACAAACAACCCGATCAAAAAATGGGCAGAGGACATGAACAGACATTTCTCAAAAGAAGATATGAATATGGCCAATAGACACATGAAAAGATGTTCATCATCGCTAATCATCAGGGAAATGCAAATCAAAACTACACTAAGATATCACCTTACCCCCGTTAGATTGGCAAAAACATCCAAAACCAAGAACGACAAATGTTGGAGAGGTTGTGGAGAAAGAGGAACCCTCATACACTGTTGGTGGGAATGCAAACTGGTACAGCCACTATGGAAAACAGTATGGAGATTTCTCAAAAAGTTAAAAATAGAAATACCCTATGACCCAGCCATCCCATTACTGGGTATCTATCCTAAGAACCTGATATCAGATATCTCAAGAGTCCGTTGCACCCCTATGTTCATCGCAGCATTATTTACAATAGCCAAGACGTGGAACCAGCCTACATGCCCAGAAACTGATGATTGGATAAAGAAGATGTGGTATATATACACAATGGAATACTACTCAGCCATAAAAAAAGACGACATTGGCCCCTTCACAACAATGTGGATGGACCTCGAGAGCATTATGTTAAGCGAAATAAGTCAGTCAGAGAAAGACGAACTCTATATGACTCCACTCATAGGTGGAAATTAGCATATTGAGAAGGAGATCTGATCGGTGGTTACCAGGGAAAAGGGGGGGTGGCGGGAGGGCACGGAGGGGGAAGTGGTGTTCCCACAACATGACTAACAAAAATGTACAACTGAAATTTCACAAGCTTGTAATCCATCATAACATTAATAAACAAAAAAAAAAAAAAAGAAGCTATGGGGACCATCTGCCCCTATGGAAACAACGCAGCACTTTCAGCCTTCCAGCTCTAAGGCAATGTAGCACACCCAGAGCAGAAGTTCTACTTCAGCCAGATCAGGCCCGCAAAGAAACTGCGTTTCACAGGCCTTTGTAAGAGATGTTCCCGGTAGGCTGTTATAGCACTGTGCAGAGCGAGTTTTTTCTTAGGTTCCCAAACAGCCGGAAGCAAGATGCTTTGGGGCCCTTCTCACCCTTTGGAAAGAAGGCAGCACTTTGTGCCTTGCAGCTCTAGGGCAATGTAGCACACCCAGAGCAGAAGTTGTACTTCAGCCAGATCAGGCCTGCAAAGAAACTGCGTTTCACAGGCCTTTGTAAGAGATGTTCCCGGTAGGCTGTAAGAGCACTGTGCAGAGCGACTAGTTTCTTAGCTTCCCAGAGAGCTGGAAGCAAGATGATTTGGGGCCATTCTCACCCTTTGGAAAGAAGGCAGCACTTTGTGCCTTGCAGCTCTAGGGCAATGTAGCACACCCAAAGCAGAAGTTCTACTTCAGCCAGATCAGACCTGCAAAGAAACTGCGTTTCACAGGCCTTTGTAAGAGATGTTCCCTGTAGGCTGTTAGAGAACTGTGCAGAGCGATTTGTTTCTTAGCTTCCCAAGGAGCTGGAAGCAAGATGCTTTAGGGGCCATCTGCCCTTAAGGAAAGAAGGCAGCACTTTGTGCCTTGCATCTCTAGGGCAATGTAGCACACCCAGAGCAGTTGTTCTACTTCTGCCAGGTCAGGCCTGCAAAGAAACTTCGTTTCACAGGCCTTTGTAAGAGAGTTCCCGGTAGGCTGTTAGAGCACTGTGCAGAGCGACTTGTTTCTTAGCTTCCCAAAGAGCTGGAAGCAAGATGCTTTGGGGCCCTTCTCACCCTTTGGAAAGAAGGCAGCACTTTGTGCCTTGCAGCTCTAGGGCAATGTAGCACACCCAGAGCCGAAGTTCTACTTCAGCCAGATCAGGCCCTCAAAGAAACTGCGTTTCACAGGCCTTTGTAAGAGATGTTCCCTGTAGGCTGTTAGAGAACTGTGCAGAGCGAGTTGTTTCTTAGCTTCCCAAGGAGCTGGAAGCAAGATGCTTTTGGGGCCATCTGCCCTTAAGGAAAGAAGGCAGCACATTGTGCCTTGCATCTCTAGGGCAATGTAGCACACCCAGAGCAGTTGTTCTACTTCTGCCAGGTCAGGCCTGCAAAGCAACTGCGTTTCACAGGCCTTTGTAAGAGATGTTCCCAGTAGGCTGTTAGAGCTCTGTGCAGAGCGACTTGTTTCTTAGCTTCCCAAAGAGCTGGAAGCAAGATGCTTTGGGGCCTTTCTCACCCTTTGGAAAGAAGGCAGCACTTTGTGCCTTGCAGCTCTAGGGCAATGTAGCACACCCAGAGCCGAAGTTCTACTTCAGCTAGATCAGAGCTGCAAAGAAACTTCGTTTCACAGGCCTTTGTAAGAGATGTTCCCTGTAGGGTGTAAGAGCACTGTGCAGAGCGACTAGTTTCTTAGCTTCCCAGAGAGCTGAAAGCAAGATGCTTTGGGGCCCATCTGCCCCTATGGAAAGAACGCAGCACTTTGTGCCTTGCAGCTCTAGGGCAATGCAGCACACCCCGAGCAGAAGTTCTACTTCAGCCAGATCAGGCCTGCAAAGAAACTGCGTTTCACAGGCCTTTGTAAGAGCTGTTCCCGGTAGGCTGTTAGAGCACTGTGCAGAGCCAGTTGTTTCTTAGCTTCCCAGAGAGCTGGAAGCAAGATGCTTTGGGGCCCGTTAATTTTATACCCTGCTACTTTGCTGTAGTTGTTGATTATTTCTAATAGTTTTTCTGTGGATTCTTTGGGGTTTTCTATGTATAAGGTCATGTCGTCTGCAAACAACGCGAGTTTTACTTCTTCGTTACCTATTTGGATTCCTTTTATTTTTTTTTCCTGCCGAATTGCTCTGGCCAGCACCTCCAGTACTATGTTGAATAGGAGTGGTGAAAGTGGGCACCCTTGTCTTGTTCCTGTCCTCAGAGGGATGGCTTTCAGCTTTTGTCCATTGAGTATGCTGTTGGCTGTGGGTCTATCATATATGGCCTTTATTATGTTGAGGTACTTTCCTTCTATACCCATTTTACTGAGGGTTTTTATCATAAATGGGTGTTGGATCTTGTCGAATGCTTTCTCTGCGTCTATTGAGATGATCATGTGGTTTTTGTTTTTCATTTTGTTGATGTAGTGTATCACGTTGATTGACTTGCGGGTGTTGAACCATCCCTGTGTCCCTGGTATAAATCCCACTTGATCATGGTGTATAATCTTTTTGATGTATTGCTGTAATCGGTTTGCCAAAATTTTGTTGAGGATTTTTGCATCTATGTTCATCAGTGATATCGGCCTGTAGTTCTCCTTCTTTGTGTTGTCCTTGTCAGGTTGGGGGATCAGAGTGATGTTGGCTTCATAGAATGTGTTAGGGAGTTCTCCATCTTTCTCAATTTTCTGGAACAGTTTGAGGAGAATAGGTACAAAGAACTCACACTGCTTAACAACAAAAAAACAAACAACCCGATCCAAAAATGGGCAGAGGACATGAACAGACATTTCTCCAAAGAAGATATGAATATGGCCAATAGACACATGAAAAGATGTTCATCATCGCTAATCATCAGGGAAATGCAAATCAAAACTACACTAAGATATCACCTTACCCCCGTTAGATTGGCAAAAACATCCAAAACCAAGAACGACGAATGTTGGAGAGGTTGTGGAGAAAGAGGAACCCTCATACACTGTTGGTGGGAATGCAAACTGGTACAGCCACTATGGAAAACAGTATGGAGATTTCTCAAAAAGTTAAAAATAGAAATACCCTATGACCCAGCCATCCCATTACTGGGTATCTATCCTAAGAACCTGATATCAGATATCTCAAGAGTCCGTTGCACCCCTATGTTCATCGCAGCATTATTTACAATAGCCAAGACGTGGAACCAGCCTACATGCCCAGAAACTGATGATTGGATAAAGAAGATGTGGTATATATACACAATGGAATACTACTCAGCCATAAAAAAAGACGACATTGGCCCCTTCACAACAATGTGGATGGACCTCGAGAGCATTATGTTAAGCGAAATAAGTCAGTCAGAGAAAGACGAACTCTATATGACTCCACTCATAGGTGGAAATTAGCATATTGAGAAGGAGATCTGATCGGTGGTTACCAGGGAAAAGGGGGGGTGGCGGGAGGGCACGGAGGGGGAAGTGGTGTTCCCACAACATGACTAACAAAAATGTACAACTGAAATTTCACAAGCTTGTAATCCATCATAACATTAATAAACAAAAAAAAAAAAAAAGAAGCTATGGGGACCATCTGCCCCTATGGAAACAACGCAGCACTTTCAGCCTTCCAGCTCTAAGGCAATGTAGCACACCCAGAGCAGAAGTTCTACTTCAGCCAGATCAGGCCCGCAAAGAAACTGCGTTTCACAGGCCTTTGTAAGAGATGTTCCCGGTAGGCTGTTATAGCACTGTGCAGAGCGAGTTTTTTCTTAGGTTCCCAAACAGCCGGAAGCAAGATGCTTTGGGGCCCTTCTCACCCTTTGGAAAGAAGGCAGCACTTTGTGCCTTGCAGCTCTAGGGCAATGTAGCACACCCAGAGCAGAAGTTGTACTTCAGCCAGATCAGGCCTGCAAAGAAACTGCGTTTCACAGGCCTTTGTAAGAGATGTTCCCGGTAGGCTGTAAGAGCACTGTGCAGAGCGACTAGTTTCTTAGCTTCCCAGAGAGCTGGAAGCAAGATGATTTGGGGCCATTCTCACCCTTTGGAAAGAAGGCAGCACTTTGTGCCTTGCAGCTCTAGGGCAATGTAGCACACCCAAAGCAGAAGTTCTACTTCAGCCAGATCAGACCTGCAAAGAAACTGCGTTTCACAGGCCTTTGTAAGAGATGTTCCCTGTAGGCTGTTAGAGAACTGTGCAGAGCGATTTGTTTCTTAGCTTCCCAAGGAGCTGGAAGCAAGATGCTTTAGGGGCCATCTGCCCTTAAGGAAAGAAGGCAGCACTTTGTGCCTTGCATCTCTAGGGCAATGTAGCACACCCAGAGCAGTTGTTCTACTTCTGCCAGGTCAGGCCTGCAAAGAAACTTCGTTTCACAGGCCTTTGTAAGAGAGTTCCCGGTAGGCTGTTAGAGCACTGTGCAGAGCGACTTGTTTCTTAGCTTCCCAAAGAGCTGGAAGCAAGATGCTTTGGGGCCCTTCTCACCCTTTGGAAAGAAGGCAGCACTTTGTGCCTTGCAGCTCTAGGGCAATGTAGCACACCCAGAGCCGAAGTTCTACTTCAGCCAGATCAGGCCCTCAAAGAAACTGCGTTTCACAGGCCTTTGTAAGAGATGTTCCCTGTAGGCTGTTAGAGAACTGTGCAGAGCGAGTTGTTTCTTAGCTTCCCAAGGAGCTGGAAGCAAGATGCTTTTGGGGCCATCTGCCCTTAAGGAAAGAAGGCAGCACATTGTGCCTTGCATCTCTAGGGCAATGTAGCACACCCAGAGCAGTTGTTCTACTTCTGCCAGGTCAGGCCTGCAAAGCAACTGCGTTTCACAGGCCTTTGTAAGAGATGTTCCCAGTAGGCTGTTAGAGCTCTGTGCAGAGCGACTTGTTTCTTAGCTTCCCAAAGAGCTGGAAGCAAGATGCTTTGGGGCCTTTCTCACCCTTTGGAAAGAAGGCAGCACTTTGTGCCTTGCAGCTCTAGGGCAATGTAGCACACCCAGAGCCGAAGTTCTACTTCAGCTAGATCAGAGCTGCAAAGAAACTTCGTTTCACAGGCCTTTGTAAGAGATGTTCCCTGTAGGGTGTAAGAGCACTGTGCAGAGCGACTAGTTTCTTAGCTTCCCAGAGAGCTGAAAGCAAGATGCTTTGGGGCCCATCTGCCCCTATGGAAAGAACGCAGCACTTTGTGCCTTGCAGCTCTAGGGCAATGTAGCACACCCAGAGCAGAAGTTCTACTTCAGCCAGATCAGACCTGCAAAGAAACTGCGTTTCACAGGACTTTGTAAGAGATGTTCCCCGTAGACTGTTAGAGCACTGTGCACAGCGAGTTGTTTCTTAGTTTCCCAAAGAGCTGGAAGCAAGATGCTTTAGGGGCCATCTGCCCTTAAGGAAAGAAGGCAGCACTTTGTGCCTTTCCGCTCTAGGGCAATGTAGCACATCCAGAGCAGTTGTTCTACTTCTGCCAGGTCAGGCCTGCAAAGAAACTTCGTTTCACAGGCCTTTGTAAGAGATGTTCGCGGTAGGCTGTTAGAGCACTGTGGAGAGCGAGTTGTTTCCTAGCTTCCCAAAGAGCCGGAAGCAAGATGCTTTGGGGCCCTTCTCACCCTTTGGAAAGAAGGCAGCACTTTGTGCCTTGCAGCTCTAGGGCAATGTAGCACACCCAGAGCCGAAGTTCTACTTCAGCTAGATCAGACCTGCAAAGAAACTTCGTTTCACAGGCCTTTGTAAGAGATGTTCCCGGTAGGCTGTAAGAGCACTGTGCAGAGCGACTAGTTTCTTAGCTTCCCAGATTGCTGGAAGCAGGATGCTTTGGGGCCCATCTGCCCCTATGGAAAGAACGCAGCACTTTGTGCCTTGCAGCTCTAGGGCAATGTAGCACACCCAGAGCAGAAGTTCTACTTCAGCCAGATCAGGCCTGCAAAGAAACTGCGTTTCACAGGCCTTTGTAAGAGATGTTCCCGGTAGGCTGTTAGAGCACTGTGCAGAGCGAGTTGTTTCTTAGCTTCCCAGAGAGCTGGAAGCAAGATGCTTTGGGGCCCGTTAATTTTATACCCTGCTACTTTGCTGTAGTTGTTGGTTATTTCTAATAGTTTTTCTGTGGATTCTTTGGGGTTTTCTATGTATAAGATCATGTCGTCTGCAAACAACGCGAGTTTTACTTCTTCGTTACCTATTTGGATTCCTTTTATTTTTTTTTCCTGCCGAATTGCTCTGGCCAGCACCTCCAGTACTATGTTGAATAGGAGTGGTGAAAGTGGGCACCCTTGTCTTGTTCCTGTCCTCAGAGGGATGGCTTTCAGCTTTTGTCCATTGAGTATGATTTTGGCTGTGGGTCTATCATATATGGCCTTTATTATGTTGAGGTACTTTCCTTCTATACCCATTTTACTGAGGGTTTTTATCATAAATGGGTGTTGGATCTTGTCGAATGCTTTCTCTGCGTCTATTGAGATGATCATGTGGTTTTTGTTTTTCATTTTGTTGATGTAGTGTATCACGTTGATTGACTTGCGGGTGTTGAACCATCCCTGTGTCCCTGGTATAAATCCCACTTGATCATGGTGTATAATCTTTTTGATGTATTGCTGTAATCGGTTTGCCAAAATTTTGTTGAGGATTTTTGCATCTATGTTCATCAGTGATATCGGCCTGTAGTTCTCCTTCTTTGTGTTGTCCTTGTCAGGTTGGGGGATCAGAGTGATGTTGGCTTCATAGAATGTGATAGGGAGTTCTCCATCTTTCTCAATTTTCTGGAACAATTTGAGGAGAATAGGTACAAAGAACTCACACTGCTTAACAACAAAAAAACAAACAACCCGATCAAAAAATGGGCAGAGGACATGAACAGACATTTCTCAAAAGAAGATATGAATATGGCCAATAGACACATGAAAAGATGTTCATCATCGCTAATCATCAGGGAAATGCAAATCAAAACTACACTAAGATATCACCTTACCCCCGTTTGATTGGCAAAAACATCCAAAACCAAGAAAGACGAATGTTGGAGAGGTTGTGGAGAAAGTGGAACCCTCATACACTGTTGGTGGGAATGCAAACTGGTACAGCCACTATGGAAAACAGTATGGAGATTTCTCAAAAAGTTAAAAATAGAAATACCCTATGACCCAGCCATCCCATTACTGGGTATCTATCCTAAGAACCTGATATCAGATATCTCAAGAGTCCGTTGCACCCCTATGTTCATTGCAGAGTTATTTACAATAGCCAAGACGTGGAACCAGCCTACATGCCCAGAAACTGATGATTGGATAAAGAAGATGTGGTATATATACACAATGGAATACTACTCAGCCATAAAAAAAGACGACATTGGCCCCTTCAGAACAATGTGGATGGACCTCGAGGGCATTATGTTAAGCGAAATAAGTCAGTCAGAGAAAGACGAACTCTATATGACTCCACTCATAGGTGGAAATTAGTATATTGAGAAGGAGATCTGATCGGTGGTTACCAGGGAAAAGGGGGGGTGGGGGGAGGGCACGGAGTGGGAAGTGGTGTTCCCACAACATGACTAACAAAAATGTACAACTGAAATTTCACAAGCTTGTAATCCATCATAACATTAATAACCCAAAAAAAAAAAAGATGCTTTGGGGCCCATCTGCCCCTATGTAAAGAACGCAGCACTTTGTGCCTTGCAGCTCTAGGGCAATGCAGCACACCCCGAGCAGAAGTTCTACTTCAGCCAGATCAGGCCTGCAAAGAAACTGCGTTTCACAGGCCTTTGTAAGAGATGTTCCCTGTAGGCTGTTAGAGCACTGTGCAGAGCAAGTTGTTTCCTAGCTTCCCAAAGAGCTGGAAGCAAGATGCTTTGGGGCCCTCTCACCCTCTGGAAAGAAGGCAGCACTTTGTGCCTTGCAGCTCTAGGGCAATGTAGCACACCCAAAGCAGAAGTTCTACTTCAGCCCCATCAGACCTGCAAAGAAACTGCGTTTCACAGGCCTTTGTAAGAGATGTTCCCTGTAGGCTGTTAGAGAACTGTGCAGAGCGAGTTGTTTCTTAGCTTCCCAAGGAGCTGGAAGCAAGATGCTTTAGGGACCATCTGCCCTTAAGGAAAGAAGGCAGCACTTTGTGCCTTGCAGCTGTAGGGCAATGTAGCACACCCAGAGAAGTTGTTCTACTTCTGCCAGGTCAGGCCTGCAAAGAAACTTCGTTTCACAGGCCTTTGTAAGAGATGTTCCCAGTAGGCTGTTAGAGCACTGTGCAGAGCGACTTGTTTCTTAGCTTCCCAAAGAGCTGGAAGCAAGATGCTTTGGGGCCCTCTCACCCTTTGGAAAGAAGGCAGCACTTTGTGCCTTGCAGCTCTAGGGCAATGTAGCACACCCAGAGCAGAAGTTCTACTTCAGCTAGATCAGACCTGCAAAGACACTGCGTTTCACAGGCCTTTGTAAGAGATGTTCCCGGTAGGCTGTTAGAGCACTGTGCAGAGCGAGTTGTTTCTTAGCTTCCCAGAGAGCTGGAAGCAAGATGCTTTGGGGACCGTTAATTGTATCCCCTGCTACTTTGCTGTAGTTGTTGATTATTTCTAATAGTTTTTCTGTGGATTCTTTGGGGTTTTCTATGTATAAGATCATGTCGTCTGCAAACAACGCGAGTTTTACTTCTTCGTTACCTATTTGGATTCCTTTTATTTTTTTTTCCTGCCGAATTGCTCTGGCCAGCACCTCCAGTACTATGTTGAATAGGAGTGGTGAAAGTGGGCACCCTTGTCTTGTTCCTGTCCTCAGAGGGATGGCTTTCAGCTTTTGTCCATTGAGTATGATGTTGGCTGTGGGTCTATCATATATGGCCTTTATTATGTTGAGGTACTTTCCTTCTATACCCATTTTACTGAGGGTTTTTATCATAAATGGGTGTTGGATCTTGTCGAATGCTTTCTCTGCGTCTATTGAGATGATCATGTGGTTTTTGTTTTTCATTTTGTTGATGTAGTGTATCACGTTGATTGACTTGCGGGTGTTGAACCATCCCTGTGTCCCTGGTATAAATCCCACTTGATCATGGTGTATAATCTTTTTGATGTATTGCTGTAATCGGTTTGCCAAAATTTTGTTGAGGATTTTTGCATCTATGTTCATCAGTGATATCGGCCTGTAGTTCTCCTTCTTTGTGTTGTCCTTGTCAGGTTGGAGGATCAGAGTGATGTTGGCTTCATAGAATGTGTTAGGGAGTTCTCCATCTTTCTCAATTTTCTGGAACAGTTTG
The DNA here is from genome assembly GCF_041296235.1 of Equus asinus. Taxonomy (NCBI): domain Eukaryota; kingdom Metazoa; phylum Chordata; class Mammalia; order Perissodactyla; family Equidae; genus Equus; species Equus asinus. Next base: position 64,245,312 of record NC_091790.1, on the reverse strand, counting down.
AGGAGAATAGGTATAAAGAACTCACACTGCTTAACAACAAAAAAACAAACAACCCGATCAAAAAATGGGCAGAGGACATGAACAGACATTTCTCCAAAGAAGATATGAATATGGCCAATAGACACATGAAAAGATGTTCATCATCGCTAATCATCAGGGAAATGCAAATCAAAACTACACTAAGATATCACCTTACCCCCGTTAGATTGGCAAAAACATCCAAAACCAAGAACGACGAATGTTGGAGAGGTTGTGGAGAAAGAGGAACCCTCATACACTGTTGGTGGGAATGCAAACTGGTACAGCCACTATGGAAAACAGTATGGAGATTTCTCAAAAAGTTAAAAATAGAAATACCCTATGACCCAGCCATCCCATTACTGGGTATCTATCCTAAGAACCTGATATCAGATATCTCAAGAGTCCGTTGCACCCCTATGTTCATCGCAGCATTATTTACAATAGCCAAGACGTGGAACCAGCCTACATGCCCAGAAACTGATGATTGGATAAAGAAGATGTGGTATATATACACAATGGAATACTACTCAGCCATAAAAAAAGACGAAATTGGCCCCTTCACAACAATGTGGATGGACCTCGAGGGCATTATGTTAAGCGAAATAAGTCAGTCAGAGAAAGACGAACTCTATATGACTCCACTCATAGGTGGAAATTAGTATATTGAGAAGGAGATCTGATCGGTGGTTACCAGGGAAAAGGGGGGGTGGGGGGAGGGCACGGAGGGGGAAGTGGTGTTCCCACAACATGACTAACCAAAATGTACAACTGAAATTTCACAAGCTTGTAATCCATCATAACATCAATAAACAAAAAAAAAAAAAAAAAGATGCTTTGGGGCCCATCTGCCCCTATGGAAAGAAGGCAGCACTTTGTGCCTTGCAGCTCTAGGGCAATGTAGCACACCCAGAGCAGAAGTTGTACTTCAGCCAGATCAGGCCTGCAAAGAAACTGCGTTTCACAGGCCTTTGTAAGAGATGTTCGCGGTAGGCTTTTAGAGCACTGTGGAGAGCGAGTTGTTTCCTAGCTTCCCAAAGAGCCGGAAGCAAGATGCTTTGGGGCCATTCTCACCCTTTGGAAAGAAGGCAGCACTTTGTGCCTTGCAGCTCTAGGGCAATGTAGCACACCCAGAGCAGAAGTTCTACTTCAGCCAGATCAGACCTGCAAAGAAACTGCGTTTCACAGGCCTTTGTAAGAGATGTTCCCCGTAGGCTGTTAGAGCACTGTGCACAGCGAGTTGTTTCTTAGCTTCCCAAAGAGCTGGAAGCAAGATGCTTTAGGGGCCATCTGCCCTTAAGGAAAGAAGGCAGCACTTTGTGCCTTTCCGCTCTAGGGCAATGTAGCACACCCAGAGCAGTTGTTCTACTTCTGCCAGGTCAGGCCTGCAAAGAAACTTCGTTTCACAGGCCTTTGTAAGAGATGTTCGCGGTAGGCTGTTAGAGCACTGTGGAGAGCGAGTTGTTTCCTAGCTTCCCAAAGAGCCGGAAGCAAGATGCTTTGAGGCCCTTCTCACCCTTTGGAAAGAAGGCAGCACTTTGTGCCTTGCAGCTCTAGGGCAATGTAGCACACCCAGAGCCGAAGTTCTACTTCAGCTAGATCAGACCTGCAAAGAAACTTCGTTTCACAGGCCTTTGTAAGAGATGTTCCCGGTAGGCTGTAAGAGCACTGTGCAGAGCGACTAGTTTCTTAGCTTCCCAGATTGCTGGAAGCAGGATGCTTTGGGGCCCATCTGCCCCTATGGAAAGAACGCAGCACTTTGTGCCTTGCAGCTCTAGGGCAATGTAGCACACCCAGAGCAGAAGTTCTACTTCAGCCAGATCAGGCCCGCAAAGAAACTGCGTTTCACAGGCCTTTGTAAGAGATGTTCCCGGTAGGCTGTTAGAGCACTGTGCAGAGCGAGTTGTTTCTTAGATTCCCAGAGAGCTGGAAGCAAGATGCTTTGGGGCCCGTTAATTTTATACCCTGCTACTTTGCTGTAGTTGTTGGTTATTTCTAATAGTTTTTCTGTGGATTCTTTGGGGTTTTCTATGTATAAGATCATGTCGTCTGCAAACAACGCGAGTTTTACTTCTTCGTTACCTATTTGGATTCCTTTTATTTTTTTTTCCTGCCGAATTGCTCTGGCCAGCACCTCCAGTACTATGTTGAATAGGAGTGGTGAAAGTGGGCACCCTTGTCTTGTTCCTGTCCTCAGAGGGATGGCTTTCAGCTTTTGTCCATTGAGTATGATGTTGGCTGTGGGTCTATCATATATGGCCTTTATTATGTTGAGGTACTTTCCTTCTATAGCCATTTTACTGAGGGTTGTTATCATAAATGGGTGTTGGATCTTGTCGAATGCTTTCTCTGCGTCTATTGAGATGATCATGTGGTTTTTGTTTTTCATTTTGTTGATGTAGTGTATCACGTTGATTGACTTGCGGGTGTTGAACCATCCCTGTGTCCCTGGTATAAATCCCACTTGATCATGGTGTATAATCTTTTTGATGTATTGCTGTAATTGGTTTGCCAAAATTTTGTTGAGGATTTTTGCATCTATGTTCATCAGTGATATCGGCCTGTAGTTCTCCTTCTTTGTGTTGTCCTTGTCAGGTTTGGGGATCAGAGTGATGTTGGCTTCATAGAATGTGTTAGGGAGTTCTCCATCTTTCTCAATTTTCTGGAACAGTTTGAGGAGAATAGGTACAAAGAACTCACACTGCTTAACAACAAAAAAACAAACAACCCGATCAAAAAATGGGCAGAGGACATGAACAGACATTTCTCCAAAGAAGATATGAATATGGCCAATAGACACATGAAAAGATGTTCATCATCGCTAATCATCAGGGAAATGCAAATCAAAACTACACTAAGATATCACCTTACCCCCGTTAGATTGGCAAAAACATCCAAAACCAAGAACGACGAATGTTGGAGAGGTTGTGGAGAAAGAGGAACCCTCATACACTGTTGGTGGGAATGCAAACTGGTACAGCCACTATGGAAAACAGTATGGAGATTTCTCAAAAAGTTAAAAATAGAAATACCCTATGACCCAGCCATCCCATTACTGGGTATCTATCCTAAGAACCTGATATCAGATATCTCAAGAGTCCGTTGCACCCCTATGTTCATCGCAGCATTATTTACAATAGCCAAGACGTGGAACCAGCCTACATGCCCAGAAACTGATGATTGGATAAAGAAGATGTGGTATATATACACAATGGAATACTACTCAGCCATAAAAAAAGACGACATTGGCCCCTTCACAACAATGTGGATGGACCTCGAGGGCATTATGTTAAGCGAAATAAGTCAGTCAGAGAAAGACAGACTCTATATGACTCCACTCATAGGTGGAAATTAGTATATTGAGAAGGAGATCTGATCGGTGGTTACCAGGGAAAAGGGGGGGTGGGGGGAGGGCACGGAGGGGGAAGTGGTGTTCCCACAACATGACTAACAAAAATGTACAACTGAAATTTCACAAGCTTGTAATCCATCATAACATCAATAAACAAAAAACAAAACAAAAAAAAAGATGCTTTGGGGCCCATCTGCCCCTATGGAAAGAACGCAGCACTTTGTGCCTTGCAGCTCTAGGGCAATGTAGCACACCCAGAGCAGAAGTTGTACTTCAGCCAGATCAGGCCTGCAAAGAAACTGCGTTTCACAGGCCTTTGTAAGAGATGTTCGCGGTAGGCTGTTAGAGCACTGTGGAGAGCGAGTTGTTTCCTAGCTTCCCAAAGGGCCGGAAGCAAGATGCTGTGGGGCCCTTCTCACCCTTTGGAAAGAAGGCAGCACTTTGTGCCTTGCAGCTCTAGGGCAATGTAGCACACCCAGAGCAGAAGTTCTACTTCAGCCATATCAGACCTGCAAAGAAACTGCGTTTCACAGGCCTTTGTAAGAGATGTTCCCTGTAGGCTGTTAGAGCACTGTGCAGAGCGAGTTGTTTCTTAGCTTCCCAAAGAGCTGGAAGCAAGATGCTTTAGGGGCCATCTGCCCTTAAGGAAAGAAGGCAGCACTTTGTGCCTTTCAGCTCTAGGGCAATGTAGCACACCCAGAGCTGTTGTTCTACTTCTGCCTGGTCAGGCCTGCAAAGAAACTTCGTTTCACAGGCCTTTGTAAGAGATGTTCCCGGTAGGCTGTTAGAGCACTGTGCAGAGCGACTTGTTTCTTAGCTTCCCAAAGAGCTGGAAGCAAGATGCTTTGGGGCCTTTCTCACCCTTTGGAAAGAAGGCAGCACTTTGTGCCTTGCAGCTCTAGGGCAATGTAGCACACCCAGAGCCGAAGTTCTACTTCAGCTAGGTCAGACCTGCAAAGAAACTGCGTTTCACAGGCCTTTGTAAGAGATGTTCCCGGTAGGCTGTAAGAGCACTGTGCAGAGCGACTAGTTTCTTAGCTTCCCAGAGAGCTGGAAGCAAGATGCTTTGGGGCCCATCTGCCCCTATGGAAAGAACGCAGCACTTTGTGCCTTGCAGCTCTAGGGCAATGTAGCACACCCCGAGCAGAAGGTCTACTTCAGCCAGATCAGGCCTGCAAAGAAACTGCGTTTCACAGGCCTATGTAAGAGATGTTCCCGGTAGGCTGTTAGAGCACTGTGCAGAGCGAGTTGTTTCTTAGCTTCCCAGAGAGCTGGAAGCAAGATCCTTTGGGGCCCGTTAATTTTATACCCTGCTACTTTGCTGTAGTTGTTGATTATTTCTAATAGTTTTTCTGTGGATTCTTTGGGGTTTTCTATGTATAAGATCATGTCATCTGCAGACAACGCGAGTTTTACTTCTTCGTTACCTATTTGGATTCCTTTTATTTTTTTTTCCTGCCGAATTGCTCTGGCCAGCACCTCCAGTACTATGTTGAATAGGAGTGGTGAAAGTGGGCACCCTTGTCTTGTTCCTGTCCTCAGAGGGATGGCTTTCAGCTTTTGTCCATTGAGTATGATTTTGGCTGTGGGTCTATCATATATGGCCTTTATTATGTTGAGGTACTTTCCTTCTATACCCATTTTACTGAGGGTTTTTATCATAAATGGGTGTTGGATCTTGTCGAATGCTTTCTCTGCGTCTATTGAGATGATCATGTGGTTTTTGTTTTTCATTTTGTTGATGTAGTGTATCACGTTGATTGACTTGCGGGTGTTGAACCATCCCTGTGTCCCTGGTATAAATCCCACTTGATCATGGTGTATAATCTTTTTGATGTATTGCTGTAATCGGTTTGCCAAAATTTTGTTGAGGATTTTTGCATCTATGTTCATCAGTGATATCGGCCTGTAGTTCTCCTTCTTTGTGTTGTCCTTGTCAGGTTGGAGGATCAGAGTGATGTTGGCTTCATAGAATGTGTTAGGGAGTTCTCCATCTTTCTCAATTTTCTGGAACAGTTTGAGGAGAATAGGTATAAAGAACTCACACTGCTTAACAACAAAAAAACAAACAACCCGATCAAAAAATGGGCAGAGGACATGAACAGACATTTCTCCAAAGAAGATATGAATATGGCCAATAGACACATGAAAAGATGTTCATCATCGCTAATCATCAGGGAAATGCAAATCAAAACTAGACTAAGATATCACCTTACCCCCGTTAGATTGGCAAAAACATCCAAAACCAAGAACGACGAATGTTGGAGAGGTTGTGGAGAAAGAGGAACCCTCATACACTGTTGGTGGGAATGCAAACTGGTACAGCCACTATGGAAAACAGTATGGAGATTTCTCAAAAAGTTAAAAATAGAAATACCCTATGACCCAGCCATCCCATTACTGGGTATCTATCCTAAGAACCTGATATCAGATATCTCAAGAGTCCGTTGCACCCCTATGTTCATCGCAGCATTATTTACAATAGCCAAGACGTGGAACCAGCCTACATGCCCAGAAACTGATGATTGGATAAAGAAGATGTGGTATATATACACAATGGAATACTACTCAGCCATAAAAAAAGACGAAATTGGCCCCTTCACAACAATGTGGATGGACCTCGAGGGCATTATGTTAAGCGAAATAAGTCAGTCAGAGAAAGACGAACTCTATATGACTCCACTCATAGGTGGAAATTAGTATATTGAGAAGGAGATCTGATCGGTGGTTACCAGGGAAAAGGGGGGGTGGGGGGAGGGCACGGAGGGGGAAGTGGTGTTCCCACAACATGACTAACCAAAATGTACAACTGAAATTTCACAAGCTTGTAATCCATCATAACATCAATAAACAAAAAAAAAAAAAAAAGATGCTTTGGGGCCCATCTGCCCCTATGGAAAGAAGGCAGCACTTTGTGCCTTGCAGCTCTAGGGCAATGTAGCACACCCAGAGCAGAAGTTGTACTTCAGCCAGATCAGGCCTGCAAAGAAACTGCGTTTCACAGGCCTTTGTAAGAGATGTTCGCGGTAGGCTGTTAGAGCACTGTGGAGAGCGAGCTGTTTCCTAGCTTCCCAAAGAGCCGGAAGCAAGATGCTTTGGGGCCATTCTCACCCTTTGGAAAGAAGGCAGCACTTTGTGCCTTGCAGCTCTAGGGCAATGTAGCACACCCAGAGCAGAAGTTCTACTTCAGCCAGATCAGACCTGCAAAGAAACTGCGTTTCACAGGCCTTTGTAAGAGATGTTCCCCGTAGGCTGTTAGAGCACTGTGCACAGCGAGTTGTTTCTTAGCTTCCCAAAGAGCTGGAAGCAAGATGCTTTAGGGGCCATCTGCCCTTAAGGAAAGAAGGCAGCACTTTGTGCCTTTCCGCTCTAGGGCAATGTAGCACACCCAGAGCAGTTGTTCTACTTCTGCCAGGTCAGGCCTGCAAAGAAACTTCGTTTCACAGGCCTTTGTAAGAGATGTTCGCGGTAGGCTGTTAGAGCACTGTGGAGAGCGAGTTGTTTCCTAGCTTCCCAAAGAGCCGGAAGCAAGATGCTTTGAGGCCCTTCTCACCCTTTGGAAAGAAGGCAGCACTTTGTGCCTTGCAGCTCTAGGGCAATGTAGCACACCCAGAGCCGAAGTTCTACTTCAGCTAGATCAGACCTGCAAAGAAACTTCGTTTCACAGGCCTTTGTAAGAGATGTTCCCGGTAGGCTGTAAGAGCACTGTGCAGAGCGACTAGTTTCTTAGCTTCCCAGATTGCTGGAAGCAGGATGCTTTGGGGCCCATCTGCCCCTATGGAAAGAACGCAGCACTTTGTGCCTTGCAGCTCTAGGGCAATGTAGCACACCCAGAGCAGAAGTTCTACTTCAGCCAGATCAGGCCCGCAAAGAAACTGCGTTTCACAGGCCTTTGTAAGAGATGTTCCCGGTAGGCTGTTAGAGCACTGTGCAGAGCGAGTTGTTTCTTAGATTCCCAGAGAGCTGGAAGCAAGATGCTTTGGGGCCCGTTAATTTTATACCCTGCTACTTTGCTGTAGTTGTTGGTTATTTCTAATAGTTTTTCTGTGGATTCTTTGGGGTTTTCTATGTATAAGATCATGTCGTCTGCAAACAACGCGAGTTTTACTTCTTCGTTACCTATTTGGATTCCTTTTATTTTTTTTTCCTGCCGAATTGCTCTGGCCAGCACCTCCAGTACTATGTTGAATAGGAGTGGTGAAAGTGGGCACCCTTGTCTTGTTCCTGTCCTCAGAGGGATGGCTTTCAGCTTTTGTCCATTGAGTATGATGTTGGCTGTGGGTCTATCATATATGGCCTTTATTATGTTGAGGTACTTTCCTTCTATAGCCATTTTACTGAGGGTTGTTATCATAAATGGGTGTTGGATCTTGTCGAATGCTTTCTCTGCGTCTATTGAGATGATCATGTGGTTTTTGTTTTTCATTTTGTTGATGTAGTGTATCACGTTGATTGACTTGCGGGTGTTGAACCATCCCTGTGTCCCTGGTATAAATCCCACTTGATCATGGTGTATAATCTTTTTGATGTATTGCTGTAATTGGTTTGCCAAAATTTTGTTGAGGATTTTTGCATCTATGTTCATCAGTGATATCGGCCTGTAGTTCTCCTTCTTTGTGTTGTCCTTGTCAGGTTTGGGGATCAGAGTGATGTTGGCTTCATAGAATGTGTTAGGGAGTTCTCCATCTTTCTCAATTTTCTGGAACAGTTTGAGGAGAATAGGTACAAAGAACTCACACTGCTTAACAACAAAAAAACAAACAACCCGATCAAAAAATGGGCAGAGGACATGAACAGACATTTCTCCAAAGAAGATATGAATATGGCCAATAGACACATGAAAAGATGTTCATCATCGCTAATCATCAGGGAAATGCAAATCAAAACTACACTAAGATATCACCTTACCCCCGTTAGATTGGCAAAAACATCCAAAACCAAGAACGACGAATGTTGGAGAGGTTGTGGAGAAAGAGGAACCCTCATACACTGTTGGTGGGAATGCAAACTGGTACAGCCACTATGGAAAACAGTATGGAGATTTCTCAAAAAGTTAAAAATAGAAATACCCTATGACCCAGCCATCCCATTACTGGGTATCTATCCTAAGAACCTGATATCAGATATCTCAAGAGTCCGTTGCACCCCTATGTTCATCGCAGCATTATTTACAATAGCCAAGACGTGGAACCAGCCTACATGCCCAGAAACTGATGATTGGATAAAGAAGATGTGGTATATATACACAATGGAATACTACTCAGCCATAAAAAAAGACGACATTGGCCCCTTCACAACAATGTGGATGGACCTCGAGGGCATTATGTTAAGCGAAATAAGTCAGTCAGAGAAAGACAGACTCTATATGACTCCACTCATAGGTGGAAATTAGTATATTGAGAAGGAGATCTGATCGGTGGTTACCAGGGAAAAGGGGGGGTGGGGGGAGGGCACGGAGGGGGAAGTGGTGTTCCCACAACATGACTAACAAAAATGTACAACTGAAATTTCACAAGCTTGTAATCCATCATAACATCAATAAACAAAAAACAAAACAAAAAAAAAGATGCTTTGGGGCCCATCTGCCCCTATGGAAAGAACGCAGCACTTTGTGCCTTGCAGCTCTAGGGCAATGTAGCACACCCAGAGCAGAAGTTGTACTTCAGCCAGATCAGGCGTGCAAAGAAACTGCGTTTCACAGGCCTTTGTAAGAGATGTTCGCGGTAGGCTGTTAGAGCACTGTGGAGAGCGAGTTGTTTCCTAGCTTCCCAAAGGGCCGGAAGCAAGATGCTGTGGGGCCCTTCTCACCCTTTGGAAAGAAGGCAGCACTTTGTGCCTTGCAGCTCTAGGGCAATGTAGCACACCCAGAGCAGAAGTTCTACTTCAGCCATATCAGACCTGCAAAGAAACTGCGTTTCACAGGCCTTTGTAAGAGATGTTCCCTGTAGGCTGTTAGAGCACTGTGCAGAGCGAGTTGTTTCTTAGCTTCCCAGAGAGCTGGAAGCAAGATGCTTTGGGGCCCGTTAATTTTATACCCTGCTACTTTGCTGTAGTTGTTGATTATTTCTAATAGTTTTTCTGTGGATTCTTTGGGGTTTTCTATGTATAAGATCATGTCGTCTGCAGACAACGCGAGTTTTACTTCTTCGTTACCTATTTGGATTCCTTTTATTTTTTTTTCCTGCCGAATTGCTCTGGCCAGCACCTCCAGTACTATGTTGAATAGGAGTGGTGAAAGTGGGCACCCTTGTCTTGTTCCTGTCCTCAGAGGGATGGCTTTCAGCTTTTGTCCATTGAGTATGCTGTTGGCTGTGGGTCTATCATATATGGCCTTTATTATGTTGAGGTACTTTCCTTCTATACCCATTTTACTGAGGGTTTTTATCATAAATGGGTGTTGGATCTTGTCGAATGCTTTCTCTGCGTCTATTGAGATGATCATGTGGTTTTTGTTTTTCATTTTGTTGATGTAGTGTATCACGTTGATTGACTTGCGGGTGTTGAACCATCCCTGTGTCCCTGGTATAAATCCCACTTGATCATGGTGTATAATCTTTTTGATGTTTTGCTGTAATCGGTTTGCCAAAATTTGGTTGAGGATTTTTGCATCTATGTTCATCAGTGATATCGGCCTGTAGTTCTCCTTCTTTGTGTTGTCCTTGTCAGGTTTGGGGATCAGAGTGATGTTGGCTTCATAGAATGTGTTAGGGAGTTCTCCATCTTTCTCAATTTTCTGGAACAGTTTGAGGAGAATAGGTACAAAGAACTCACACTGCTTAACAACAAATAAACAAACAACCCGATCAAAAAATGGGCAGAGGACATGAACAGACATTTCTCCAAAGAAGATATGAATATGGCCAATAGACACATGAAAAGATGTTCATCATCGCTAATCATCAGGGAAATGCAAATCAAAACTACACTAAGATATCACCTTACCCCCGTTAGATTGGCAAAAACATCCAAAACCAAGAACGACAAATGTTGGAGAGGTTGTGGAGAAAGAGGAACCCTCATACACTGTTGGTGGGAATGCAAACTGGTACAGCCACTATGGAAAACAGTATGGAGATTTCTCAAAAAGTTAAAAATAGAAATACCCTATGACCCAGCCATCCCATTACTGGGTATCTATCCTAAGAACCTGATATCAGATATCTCAAGAGTCCGTTGCACCCCTATGTTCATCGCAGCATTATTTACAATAGCCAAGACGTGGAACCAGCCTACATGCCCAGAAACTGATGATTGGATAAAGAAGATGTGGTATATATACACAATGGAATACTACTCAGCCATAAAAAAAGACGACATTGACCCCTTCACAACAATGTGGATGGACCTCGAGGGCATTATGTTAAGCGAAATAAGTCAGTCAGAGAAAGACGAACTCTATATGACTCCACTCATAGGTGGAAATTAGTATATTGAGAAGGAGATCTGATCGGTGGTTACCAGGGAAAAGGGGGGGTGGGGGAATGGAACGGAGGGGGAAGTGGTGTTCCCACAACATGACTAACAAAAATGTACAACTGAAATTTCACAAGCTTGTAATCCATCATAACATTAATAAAGAAAAAAAAAAAAAAGATGCTTTGGGGCCCATCTGCCCCTATGGAAAGAACGCAGCACTTTGTGCCTTGCAGCTCTAGGGCAATGTAGCACACCAAGAGCAGAAGTTGTACTTCAGCCAGATCAAGCCCGCAAAGAAACTGCGTTTCACAGGCCTTTGTAAGAGATGTTCCCGGTAGGCTGTTAGAGCACTGTGCAGAGCGAGTTGTTTCTTAGCTTCCCAAAGAGCTGGAAGCAAGATGCTTTGGGGCCCTTCTCACCCTTTGGAAAGAAGGCAGCACTTTGTGCCTTGCAGCTCTAGGGCAATGTAGCACACCCAGAGCAGAAGTTCTACTTCAGCTAGATCAGACCTGCAAAGAAACTTCGTTTCACAGGCCTTTGTAAGAGATGTTCCCGGTAGGCTGTAAGAGCACTGTGCAGAGCGACTAGTTTCTTAGCTTCCCAGAGAGCTGGAAGCAAGATGCTTTGGGGCCCATCTGCCCCTATGGAAATAACGCAGCACTTTGTGCCTTGCAGCTCTAGGGCAATGCAGCCCACCCCGAGCAGAAGTTCTACTTCAGCCAGATCAGGCCTGCAAAGAAACTGCGTTTCACAGGCCTTTGTAAGAGATGTTCCCGGTAGGCTGTTAGAGCACTGTGCAGAGCGAGTTGTTTCTTAGCTTCCCAGAGAGCTGGAAGCAAGATGCTTTGGGGCCCGTTAATTTTATACCCTGCTACTTTGCTGTAGTTGTTGATTATTTCTAATAGTTTTTCTGTGGATTCTTTGGGGTTTTCTATGTATAAGATCATGTCGTCTGCAAACAACGCGAGTTTTACTTCTTCGTTACCTATTTGGATTCCTTTTATTTTTTTTTCCTGCCGAATTGCTCTGGCCAGCACCTCCAGTACTATGTTGAATAGGAGTGGTGAAAGTGGGCACCCTTGTCTTGTTCCTGTCCTCAGAGGGATGGCTTTCAGCTTTTGTCCATTGAGTCTGATGTTGGCTGTGGGTCTATCATATATGGCCTTTATTATGTTGAGGTACTTTCCTTCTATACCCATTTTACTGAGGGTTTTTATCATAAATGGGTGTTGGATCTTGTCGAATGCTTTCTCTGCGTCTATTGAGATGATCATGTGGTTTTTGTTTTTCATTTTGTTGATGTAGTGTATCACGTTGATTGACTTGCGTGTGTTGAACCATCCCTGTGTCCCTGGTATAAATCCCACTTGATCATGGTGTATAATCTTTTTGATGTATTGCTGTAATCGGTTTGCCAAAATTTTGTTGAGGATTTTTCATCTATGTTCATCAGTGATATCGGCCTGTAGTTCTCCTTCTTTGTGTTGTCATTGTCAGGTTGGGGGATCAGAGTGATGTTGGCTTCATAGAATGTGTTAGGGAGTTCTCCATCTTTCTCAATTTTCTGGAACAGTTTGAGGAGAATAGGTACAAAGAACTCACACTGCTTAACAACATAAAAACAAACAACCCGATCAAAAAATGGGCAGAGGACATGAACAGACATTTCTCCAAAGAAGATATGAACATGGCCAATAGACACATGAAAAGATGTTCATCATCGCTAATCATCAGGGAAATGCAAATCAAAACTAGACTAAGATATCACCTTACCCCCGTTAGATTGGCAAAAACATCCAAAACCAAGAACGACAAATGTTGGAGAGGTTGTGGAGAAAGAGGAACCCTCATACACTGTTGGTGGGAATGCAAACTGGTACAGCCACTATGGAAAACAGTTTGGAGATTTCTCAAAAAGTTAAAAATAGAAATACCCTATGACCCAGCCATCCCATTACTGGGCATCTATCCTAAGAACCTGATATCAGATATCTCAAGAGTCCGTTGCACCCCTATGTTCATGGCAGCATTATTTACAATAGCCAAGACGTGGAACCAGCCTACATGCCCAGAAACTGATGATTGGATAAAGAAGATGTGGTATATATACACAATGGAATACTACTCAGCCATAAATAAAGACGACATTGGCCCCTTCACAACAATGTGGATGGACCTCGAGGGCATTATGTTAAGCGAAATAAGTCAGTCAGAGAAAGACGAACGCTATATGACTCCACTCATAGGTGGAAATTAGTATATTGAGAAGGAGATCTGATCGGTGGTTACCAGGGAAAAGGGGGGGTGGGGGGAGGGCACGGAGGGGGAAGTGGTGTTCCCACAACATGACTAACAAAAATGTACAACTGAAATTTCACAAGCTTGTAATCCATCATAACATTAATAAACAAAAAAAAAAAAAAAATAAGATGCTTTGGGGCCCATCTGCCCCTATGGAAAGAACGCAGCACTTTGTGCCTTGCAGCTCTAGGGCAATGTAGCACATGCAGAGCAGAAGTTCTACTTCAGCCAGATCAGGCCTGCAAAGAAACGGCGTTTCACAGGCCTGTGTAAGAGATGTTCCCGGTAGGCTGTTAGAGCACTGTGCAGAGCTAGTTGTTTCTTAGCTTCCCAAGGAGCTGGAAGCAAGATGCTTTGGGGCCCTTCTCACCCTTTGGAAAGAAGGCAGCACTTTGTGCCTTGCAGCTCTAGGGCAATGTAACACACCCAGAGCCGAAGTTCTACTTCAGCTAGATCAGACCTGCAAAGAAACTTCGTTTCACAAGCCTTTGTAAGAGATCTTCCCGGTAGGCTGTTAGAGCACTGTGCAGAGCGAGTTGTTTCTTATCTTCACAGAGAGCTGGAAGCAAGGTGCTTTGGGGCCCGTTAATTTTATACCCTGCTACTTTGCTGTACTTGTTGATTATTTCTAATAGTTTTTCTGTGGATTCTTTGGTGTTTTCTATGTATAAGATCATGTCGTCTGCAAACAACGCGAGTTTTACTTCTTCGTTACCTATTTGGATTCCTTTTATTTTTTTTTCCTGCCGAATTGCTCTGGCCAGCACCTCCAGTACTATGTTGAATAGGAGTGGTGAAAGTGGGCACCCTTGTCTTGTTCCTGTCCTCAGAGGGATGGCTTTCAGCTTTTGTCCATTGAGTATGCTGTTGGCTGTGGGTCTATCATATATGGCCATTATTATGTTGAGGTACTTTCCTTCTATACCCATTTTACTGAGGGTTTTTATCATAAATGGGTGTTGGATCTTGTCGAATGCTTTCTCTGCGTCTATTGAGATGATCATGTGGTTTTTGTTTTTCATTTTGTTGATGTAGTGTATCACGTTGATTGACTTGCGGGTGTTGAACCATCCCTGTGTCCCTGGTATAAATCCCACTTGATCATGGTGTATAATCTTTTTGATGTATTGCTGTAATCGGTTTGCCAAAATTTTGTTGAGGATTTTTGCATCTATGTTCATCAGTGATATCGGCCTGTAGTTCTCCTTCTTTGTTTTGTCCTTGTCAGGTTGGGGGATCAGAGTGATGTTGGCTTCATAGAATGTGTTAGGGAGTTCTCCATCATTCTCAATTTTCTGGAACAGTTTGAGGAGAATAGGTACAAAGAACTCACACTGCTTAACAACAAAAAAACAAACAACCCGATCAAAAAATGGGCAGAGGACATGAACAGACATTTCTCCAAAGAAGATATGAATATGGCCAATAGACACATGAAAAGATGTTCATCATCGCTAATCATCAGGGAAATGCAAATCAAAACTACACTAAGATATCACCTTACCCCCGTTAGATTGGCAAAAACATCCAAAACCAAGAACGACGAATGTTGGAGAGGTTGTGGAGAAAGAGGAACCCTCATACACTGTTGGTGGGAATGCAAACTGGTACAGCCACTATGGAAAACAGTATGGAGATTTCTCAAAAAGTTAAAAATAGAAATACCCTATGACCCAGCCATCCCATTACTGGGTATCTATCCTAAGAACCTGATATCAGATATCTCAAGAGTCCGTTGCACCCCTATGTTCATCGCAGCATTATTTACAATAGCCAAGACGTGGAACCAGCCTACATGCCCAGAAACTGATGATTGGATAAAGAAGATGTGGTATATATACACAATGGAATACTACTCAGCCATAAAAAAAGACGACATTGGCCCCTTCACAACAATGTGGATGGACCTCGAGGGCATTATGTTAAGCGAAATAAGTCAGTCAGAGAAAGACGAACTCTATATGACTCCACTCATAGGTGGAAATTAGTATATTGAGAAGGAGATCTGATCGGTGGTTACCAGGGAAAAGGGGGGGTGGGGGAATGGAACGGAGGGGGAAGTGGTGTTACCACAACATGACTAACAAAAATGTACAACTGAAATTTCACAAGCTTGTAATCCATCATAACATTAATAAAGAAAAAAAAAAAAAAAGATGCTTTGGGGCCCATCTGCCCCTATGGAAAGAACGCAGCACTTTGTGCCTTGCAGCTCTAGGGCAATGTAGCACATGCAGAGCAGAAGTTCTACTTCAGCCAGATCAGGCCTGCAAAGAAACGGCGTTTCACAGGCCTTTGTAAGAGATGTTCCCTGTAGGCTGTTAGAGCACTGTGCAGAGCGAGTTCTTTCTTAGCTTCCCAAGGAGCTGGAAGCAAGATGATTTGGGGCCCTTCTCACCCTTTGGAAAGAAGGCAGCACTTTGTGCCTTGCAGCTCTAGGGCAATGTAGCACACCCAGAGCCGAAGTTCTACTTCAGCTAGGTCAGACCTGCAAAGAAACTTCGTTTCACAAGCTTTGTAAGAGATCTTCCCAGTAGGCTGTTAGAGCACTGTGCAGAGCGAGTTGTTTCTTAGCTTAACAGAGAGCTGGAAGCAAGGTGCTTTGGGGCCCGTTAATTTTATACCCTGCTACTTTGCTGTAGTTGTTGATTATTTCTAATAGTTTTTCTGTGGATTCTTTGGGGTTTTCTATGTGTAAGATCATGTCGTCTGCAAACAACGCGAGTTTTACTTCTTCGTTACCTATTTGGATTCCTTTTATTTTTTTTTCCTGCCGAATTGCTCTGGCCAGCACCTCCAGTACTATGTTGAATAGGAGTGGTGAAAGTGGGCACCCTTGTCTTTTTCCTGTCCTCAGAGGGATGGCTTTCAGCTTTTGTCCATTGAGTATGCTGTTGGCTGTGGGTCTATCATATATGGCCTTTATTATGTTGAGGTACTTTCCTTCTATACCCATTTTACTGAGGGTTTTTATCATAAATGGGTGTTGGATCTTGTCGAATGCTTTCTCTGCGTCTATTGAGATGATCATGTGGTTTTTGTTTTTCATTTTGTTGATGTAGTGTATCACGTTGATTGACTTGCGGGTGTTGAACCATCCCTGTGTCCCTGGTATAAATCCCACTTGATCATGGTGTATAATCTTTTTGATGTATTGCTGTAATCGGTTTGCCAAAATTTGGTTGAGGATTTTTGCATCTATGTTCATCAGTGATATCGGCCTGTAGTTCTCCTTCTTTGTGTTGTCCTTGTCAGGTTGGGGGATCAGAGTGATGTTGGCTTCATAGAATGTGTTAGGGAGTTCTCCATCTTTCTCAATTTTCTGGAACGGTTTGAGGAGAATAGGTACAAAGAACTCACACTGCTTAACAACAAAAAAACAAACAACCCGATCAAAAAATGGGCAGAGGACATGAACAGACATTTCTCCAAAGAAGATATGAATATGGCCAATAGACACATGAAAAGATGTTCATCATCGCTAATCATCAGGGAAATGCAAATCAAAACTACACTAAGATATCACCTTACCCCCGTTAGATTGGCAAAAACATCCAAAACCAAGAACGACGAATGTTTCAGAGGTTGTGGAGAAAGAGGAACCCTCATACACTGTTGGTGGGAATGCAAACTGGTACAGCCACTATGGAAAACAGTATGGAGATTTCTCAAAAAGTTAAAAATAGAAATACCCTATGACCCAGCCATCCCATTACTGGGTATCTATCCTAAGAACCTGATATCAGATATCTCAAGAGTCCGTTGCACCCCTATGTTCATCGCAGCATTATTTACAATAGCCAAGACGTGGAACCAGCCTACATGCCCAGAAACTGATGATTGGATAAAGAAGATGTGGTATATATACACAATGGAATACTACTCAGCCATAAAAAAAGATGACATTGGCCCCTTCACAACAATGTGGATGGACCTCGAGGGCATTATGTTAAGCGAAATAAGTCAGTCAGAGAAAGACGAACTCTATATGACTCCACTCATAGGTGGAAATTAGTATATTGAGAAGGAGATCTGATCGGTGGTTACCAGGGAAAAGGGGGGGTGGGGGAATGGAACGGAGGGGGAAGTGGTGTTACCACAACATGACTAACAAAAATGTACAACTGAAATTTCACAAGCTTGTAATCCATCATAACATTAATAAAGAAAAAAAAAAAAAAAGATGCTTTGGGGCCCATCTGCCTGTATGGAAAGAACGCAGCACTTTGTGCCTTGCAGCTCTAGGGCAATGTAGCACACACAGAGCAGAAGTTCTACTTCAGCCAGATCAGGCCTGCAAAGAAACTGCGTTTCACAGGCCTTTGTAAGAGATGTTCCCTGTAGGCTGTTAGAGCACTGTGCAGAGCTAGTTGTTTCTTAGCTTCCCAAGGAGCTGGAAGCAAGATGCTTTGGGGCCCATCTGCCCCTATGGAAAGAACGCAGCACTTTGTGCCTTGCAGCTCTAGGGCAATGCAGCACACCCCGAGCAGAAGTTCTACTTCAGCCAGATCAGGCCTGCAAAGAAACTGCGTTTCACAGGCCTTTGTAAGAGATGTTCCCGGTAGGCTGTTAGAGCACTGTGCAGAGCGAGTTGTTTCTTAGCTTCCCAGAGAGCTGGAAGCAAGATGCTTTGTGGCCCGTTATTTGTATACCCTGCTACATTGCTGTAGTTGTTGATTATTTCTAATAGTTTTTCTGTGGATTCTTTGGGGTTTTCTATGTATAAGATCATGTCGTCTGCAAACAACGCGAGTTTTACTTCTTCGTTACCTCTTTGGATTCCTTCCATTTTTTTTTCCTGCCGAATTGCTCTGGCCAGCACCTCCAGTACTATGTTGAATAGGAGTGGTGAAAGTGGGCACCCTTATCTTGTTCCTGTCATCAGAGGGATGGCTTTCAGCTTTTGTCCATTGAGTATGCTGTTGGCTGTGGGTCTATCATATATGGCCTTTATTATGTTGAGGTACTTTCCTTCTATACCCATTTTACTGAGGGTTTTTATCATAAATGGGTGTTGGATCTTGTCGAATGCTTTCTCTGCGTCTATTGAGATGATCATGTGGTTTTTGTTTTTCATTTTGTTGATGTAGTGTATCACGTTGATTGACTTGCGTGTGTTGAACCATCCCTGTGTCCCTGGTATAAATCCCACTTGATCATGGTGTATAATCTTTTTGATGTATTGCTGTAATCGGTTTGCCAAAATTTTGTTGGGGATTTTTGCATCTATGTTCATCAGTGATATCGGCCTGTAGGTCTCCTTCTTTGTGTTGTCCTTGTCAGGTTGGGGGATCAGAGTGATGTTGGCTTCATAGAATGTGTTAGGGAGTTCTCCATCTTTCTCAATTTTCTGGAACAGTTTGAGGAGAATAGGTACAAAGAACTCACACTGCTTAACAACAAAAAAACAAACAACCCGATCAAAAAATGGGCAGAGGACATGAACAGACATTTCTCCAAAGAAGATATGAATATGGCCAATAGACACATGAAAAGATGTTCATCATCGCTAATCATCAGGGAAATGCAAATCAAAACTACACTAAGATATCACCTTACCCCCGTTAGATTGGCAAAAACATCCAAAACCAAGAACGACGAATGTTGGAGAGGTTGTGGAGAAAGAGGAACCCTCATACACTGTTGGTGGGAATGCAAACTGGTACAGCCACTATGGAAAACAGTATGGAGATTTCTCAAAAAGTTAAAAATAGAAATACCCTATGACCCAGCCATCCCATTACTGGGTATCTATCCTAAGAACCTGATATCAGATATCTCAAGAGTCCGTTGCACCCCTATGTTCATCGCAGCATTATTTACAATAGCCAAGACGTGGAACCAGCCTACATGCCCAGAAACTGATGATTGGATAAAGAAGATGTGGTATATATACACAATGGAATACTACTCAGCCATAAAAAAAGACGACATTGGCCCCTTCACAACAATGTGGATGGACCTCGAGGGCATTATGTTAAGCGAAATAAATCAGTCAGAGAAAGACGAACTCTATATGACTCCACTCATAGGTGGAAATTAGTATATTGAGAAGGAGATCTGATCGGTGGTTACCAGGGAAAAGGGGGGGTGGGGGGAGGGCACGGAGGGGGAAGTCGTGTTCCCACAACAAGACTAACAAAAATGTACAACTGAAATTTCACAAGCTTGTAATCCATCATAACATTAATAAACAAAAAAAAAAAAAGATGCTTTGGGGCCCATCTGCCCCTATGGAAAGAACGCAGCACTTTGTGCCTTGCAGCTCTAGGGCCATGTAGCACACCCGGAGCAGAAGTTCTACTTCAGCCAGATCAGGCCTGCAAAGAAACTGCGTTTCACAGGCCTTTGTAAGAGATGTTCCCGGTAGGCTGTTAGAGCACTGTGCAGAGCGAGTTGTTTCTCAGCTTCCCAAACAGCCGGAAGCAAGATGCTTTGAGGGCCATCTGCACTTAAGGAAAGAAGGCAGCACTTTGTGCCTTGCAGCTCTAGGGCAATGCAGCACACCCAGAGCAGAAGTTCTACTTCAGCCAGATCAGGCCTGCAAAGAAACTGCGTTTCACAGGCCTTTGTAAGAGATGTTCCCGGTAGGCTGTTAGAGCACTGTGCAGAGCGAGTTGTTTCTCAGCTTCCCAAACAGCCGGAAGCAAGATGCTTTGGGGGCCATTTGCCCTTAAGGTAAGAAGGCAGCACTTTGTGCCTTGCAGCTCTAGGGCAATGCAGCACACCCCGAGCAGAAGTTCTACTTCAGCCAGATCAGGCCTGCAAAGAAACTGCGTTACACAGGCCTTTGTAAGAGATGTTCCCGGTAGGCTGTTAGAGCACTGTGCAGAGCGAGTTGTTTCTTAGCTTCCCAGAGAGCTGGAAGCAAGATGCTTTGGGGACCGTTAATTTTATACCCTGCTACTTTGCTGTAGTTGTTGATTATTTCTAATAGTTTTTCTGTGGATTCTTTGGGGTTTTCTATGTATAAGATCATGTCGTCTGCAAACAACGCGAGTTTTATTTCTTCGTTACCTATTTCGATTCCTTTTATTTATTTTTCCTGCCGAATTGCTCTGGCCAGCACCTCCAGTACTATGTTGAATAGGAGTGGTGAAAGTGGGCACCCTTGCCTTGTTCCTGTCCTCAGAGGGATGGCTTTCAGCTTTTGTCCATTGAGTATGATTTTGGCTGTGGGTCTATCATATATGGCCTTTATTATGTTGAGGTACTTTCCTTCTATACCCATTTTACTGAGGGTTTTTATCATAAATGGGTGTTGGATCTTGTCGAATGCTTTCTCTGCGTCTATTGAGATGATCATGTGGTTTTTGTTTTTCATTTTGTTGATGTAGTGTATCACGTTGATTGACTTGCGGGTGTTGAACCATCCCTGTGTCCCTGGTATAAATCCCACTTGATCATGGTGTATAATCTTTTTGATGTATTGCTGTAATCGGTTTGCCAAAATTTTGTTGAGGATTTTTGCATCTATGTTCATCAGTGATATCGGCCTGTAGTTCTCCTTCTTTGTGTTGTCCTTGTCAGGTTGGGGGATCAGAGTGATGTTGGCTTCATAGAATGTGTTAGGGAGTTCTCCATCTTTCTCAATTATCTGGAACAGTTTGAGGAGAATAGGTACAAAGAACTCACACTGCTTAACAACAAAAAAACAAACAACCCGATCAAAAAATGGGCAGAGGACATGAACAGACATTTCTCCAAAGAAGATATGAATATGGCCAATAGACACATGAAAAGATGTTCATCATCGCTACTCATCAGGGAAATGCAAATCAAAACTACACTAAGATATCACCTTACCCCCGTTAGATTGGCAAAAACATCCAAAACCAAGAACGACAAATGTTGGAGAGGTTGTGGAGAAAGAGGAACCCTCATACACTGTTGGTGGTAATGCAAACTGGTACAGCCACTATGGAAAACAGTATGGAGATTTCTCAAAAAGTTAAAAATAGAAATACCCTATGACCCAGCCATCCCATTACTGGGTATCTATCCTAAGAACCTGATATCAGATATCTCAAGAGTCCGTTGCACCCCTATGTTCATCGCAGCATTATTTACAATAGCCAAGACGTGGAACCAGCCTACATGCCCAGAAACTGATGATTGGATAAAGAAGATGTGGTATATATACACAATGGAATACTACTCAGCCATAAAAAAAGACGACATTGGCCCCTTCACAACAATGTGGATGGACCTCGAGGGCATTATGTTAAGCGAAATAAGTCAGTCAGAGAAAGACGAACTCTATATGACTCCACTCATAGGTGGAAATTAGTATATTGAGAAGGAGATCTGATCGGTGGTTACCAGGGAAAAGGGGGGGTGGGGGGAGGGCACGGAGGGGGAAGTCGTGTTCCCACAACAAGACTAACAAAAATGTACAACTGAAATTTCACAAGCTTGTAATCCATCATAACATTAATAAACAAAAAAAAAAAAAAAGATGCTTTGGGGCCCATCTGCCCCTATGGAAAGAACGCAGCACTTTGTGCCTTGCAGCTCTAGGGCAATGTAGCACACCCAGAGCAGAAGTTCTACTTCAGCCAAATCAGGCCCGCAAAGAAACTGCGTTTCACAGGCCTTTGTAAGAGATGTTCCCGGTAGGCTGTTAGAGCACTGTGCAGAGCGAGTTGTTTCTTAGCTTCCCAAACAGCTGGAAGCAAGGTGCTTTGGGGCCCTACTCACCCCTTGGAAAGAAGTCAGCACTTTGTGCCTTGCAGCTCTAGGGCAATGTAGCACACCCAGAGCAGATGTTCTACTTCT
This sequence comes from Equus asinus, assembly GCF_041296235.1. Lineage (NCBI taxonomy): Eukaryota > Metazoa > Chordata > Mammalia > Perissodactyla > Equidae > Equus > Equus asinus. Next base: position 64,223,447 of record NC_091790.1, on the reverse strand, counting down.
GCCAGGTCAGGCCTGCAAAGAAACTGCGTTTCACAGGCCTTTGTAAGAGATGTTCCCGGTAGGCTGTTAGAGCACTGTGCAGAGCGAGTTGTTTCCTAGCTTCCCAAAGAGCCGGAAGCAAGATGCTTTGGGGCCCTTCTCACCCTTTGGAAAGAAGGCAGCACTTTGTGCCTTGCAGCTCTAGGGCAATGTAGCACACCCAGAGCAGAAGTTCTACTTCAGCTAGATCAGACCTGCAAAGAAACTTCGTTTCACAGGCCTTTGTAAGAGATGTTCCCTGTAGGCTGTAAGAGCACTGTGCAGAGCGACTAGTTTCTTAGCTTCCCAGATTGCTGGAAGCAGGATGCTTTGGGGCCCATCTGCCCCTATGGAAAGAACACAGCACTTTGTGCCTTGCAGCTCTAGGGCAATGTAGCACACCCAGAGCAGAAGTTCTACTTCAGCCAGATCAGGCCTGCAAAGAAACTGCGTTTCACAGGCCTTTGTAAGAGATGTTCCCGGTAGGCTGTTAGAGCACTGTGCAGAGCGAGTTGTTTCTTAGCTTCCCAGAGAGCTGGAAGCAAGATGCTTTGGGGCCCGTTAATTTTATACCCTGCTACTTTGCTGTAGTTGTTGGTTATTTCTAATAGTTTTTCTGTGGATTCTTTGGGGTTTTCTATGTATAAGATCATGTCGTCTGCAAACAACGCGAGTTTTACTTCTTCGTTACCTATTTGGATTCCTTTTATTTTTTTTTCCTGCCGAATTGCTCTGGCCAGCACCTCCAGTACTATGTTGAATAGGAGTGGTGAAAGTGGGCACCCTTGTCTTGTTCCTGTCCTCAGAGGGATGGCTTTCAGCTTTTGTCCATTGAGTATGATGTTGGCTGTGGGTCTATCATATATGGCCTTTATTATGTTGAGGTACTTTCCTTCTATAGCCATTTTACTGAGGGTTTTTATCATAAATGGGTGTTGGATCTTGTCGAATGCTTTCTCTGCGTCTATTGAGATGATCATGTGGTTTTTGTTTTTCATTTTGTTGATGTAGTGTATCACGTTGATTGACTTGCGGGTGTTGAACCATCCCTGTGTCCCTGGTATAAATCCCACTTGATCATGGTGTATAATCTTTTTGATGTATTGCTGTAATCGGTTTGCCAAAATTTTGTTGAGGATTTTTGCATCTATGTTCATCAGTGATATCGGCCTGTAGTCCTCCTTCTTTGTGTTGTCCTTGTCAGGTTTGGGGATCAGAGTGATGTTGGCTTCATAGAATGTGTTAGGGAGTTCTCCATCTTTCTCAATTTTCTGGAACAGTTTGAGGAGAATAGGTACAAAGAACTCACACTGATTAGCAACAAAAAAACAAACAACCCGATCAAAAAATGGGCAGAGGATATGAACAGACATTTCTCCAAAGAAGATATGAATATGGCCAATAGACACATGAAAAGATGTTCATCATCGCTAATCATCAGGGAAATGCAAATCAAAACTACACTAAGATATCACCTTACCCCCGTTAGATTGGCAAAAACATCCAAAACCAAGAACGACAAATGTTGGAGAGGTTGTGGAGAAAGAGGAACCCTCATACACTGTTGGTGGGAATGCAAACTGGTACAGCCACTATGGAAAACAGTATGGAGATTTCTCAAAAAGTTAAAAATAGAAATACCCTATGACCCAGCCATCCCATTACTGTGTATCTATCCTAAGAACCTGATATCAGATATCTCAAGAGTCCGTTGCTCCCCTATGTTCATCGCAGCATTATTTACAATAGCCAAGACGTGGAACCAGCCTACATGCCCAGAAACTGATGATTGGATAAAGAAGATGTGGTATATATACACAATGGAATACTACTCAGCCATAAAAAAAGACGACATTGGCCCATTCACAACAATGTGGATGGACCTCGAGGGCATTATGTTAAGCGAAATAAGTCAGTCAGAGAAAGACGAACTCTATATGACTCCACTCATAGGTGGAAATTAGTATATTGAGAAGGAGATCTGATCGGTGGTTACCAGGGAAAAGGGGGGGTGGGGGGAGGGCACGGAGGGGGAAGTGGTGTTCCCACAACATGACTAACAAAAATGTACAACTGAAATTTCACAAGCTTGTAATCCATCATAACATCAATAAACAAACAAACAAACAAAAAAGATGCTTTGGGGCCCATCTGCCCCTATGGAAAGAACGCAGCACTTTGTGCGTTTCAGCTCTAGGGCAATGTAGCACACCCAGAGCAGATGTTCTACTTCTGCCAGGTCAGGCCTGCAAAGAAACTGCGTTTCACAGGCCTTTGTAAGAGATGTTCCCAGAAGGCTGTAAGAGCACTGTGCAGAGCGACTAGTTTAATAGCTTCCCAGAGAGCTGGAAGCAAGATGCTTTGGGGCCCATCTACCCCTATGGAAAGAACGCAGCACTTTGTGCCTTGCAGCTCTAGGGCAATGCAGCACACCCCGAGCAGAAGTTCTACTTCAGCCAGATCAGGCCCGCAAAGAAACTGCGTTTCACAGGCCTTTGTAAGAGATGTTCCTGGTAGGCTGTTAGAGCACTGTGCAGAGCGAGTAGTTTCTTAGCTTCCCAAAGAGCTGGAAGCAAGATGCTTTGGGGCCCTTCTCACCCTTTGGCAAGAAGGCAGCACTTTGTGCCTTGCAGCTCTAAGGCAATGTAGCACACCCAGAGCAGAAGTTCTACTTCAGCCAGATCAGGCATGCAAAGAAACTGCGTTTCACAGGCCTTAGTAAGAGATGTTCGCGGTAGGCTGTTAGAGCACTGTGCAGAGCGAGTTGTTTCCCAGCTTCCCAAAGAGCCGGAAGCAAGATGCTTTGGGGCCCTTCTCACCCTTTGGAAAGAAGGCAGCACTTTGTGCCTTGCAGCTCTAGGGCAATGTAGCACACCCAGAGCAGAAGTTCTACTTCAGCCAGATCAGGACCGCAAAGAAACTGCATTTCACAGGCCTTTGTAAGAGATGTTCCCCGTAGGCTGTTAGAGCACTGTGCAGAGCGAGTTGTTTCTTAGCTTCCCAAACAGCTGGAAGCAAGATGCTTTGGGGCCCTACTCACCCTTTGGAAAGAAGGCAGCACTTTGTGCCTTGCAGCTCTAGGGCAATGTAGCACACCCAGAGCAGATGTTCTACTTCTGCCAGGTCAGGCCTGCAAAGAAACTGCGTTTCACAGGCCTTTGTAAGAGATGTTCCCGGTAGGCTGTTAGAGCACTGTGCAGAGCGAGTTGTTTCTCAGCTTCCCAAACAGCCGGAAGCAAGATGCTTTGAGGGCCATCTGCCCTTAAGGAAAGAAGGCAGCACTTTATGCCTTGCAGCTCTAGGGCAATGCAGCACACCCAGAGCAGAAGTTCTACTTCAGCCAGATCAGGCCTGCAAAGAAACTGCGTTTCACAGGCCTTTGTAAGAGATGTTCCCGGTAGGCTGTTAGAGCACTGTGCAGAGCGAGTTGTTTCTCAGCTTCCCAAACAGCCGGAAGCAAGATGCTCTGGGGGCCATCTGCCCTTAAGGTAAGAAGGCAGCACTTTGTGCCTTGCAGCTCTAGGGCACTGCGGCACACCCCGAGCAGAAGTTCTACTTCAGCCAGATCAGGCCTGCAAAGAAACTGCGTTACACAGGCCTTTGTAAGAGATGTTCCCGGTAGGCTGTTAGAGCACTGTGCAGAGCGAGTTGTTTCTTAGCTTCCCAGAGAGCTGGAAGCAAGATGCTTTGGGGCCCGTTAATTGTATCCCCTGCTACTTTGCTGTAGTTGTTGATTATATCTAATAGTTTTTCTGTGGATTCTTTGGGGTTTTCTATGTATAAGATCATGTCGTCTGCAAACAACGCGAGTTTTACTTCTTCGTTAACTATTTGGATTCCTTTTATTTTTTTTTCCTGCCGAATTGCTCTGGCCAGCACCTCCAGTACTATGTTGAATAGGAGTGGTGAAAGTGGACACCCTTGTCTTGTTCCTGTCCTCCGAGGGATGGCTTTCAGCTTTTGTCCATTGAGTATGATGTTGGCTGTGGGTCTATCATATATGGCCTTTATTATGTTGAGGTACTTTCCTTCTATACCCATTTTACTGAGGGTTTTTATCATAAATCGGTGTTGGATCTTGTCGAATGCTTTCTCTGCGTCTATTGAGATGATCATGTGGTTTTTGTTTTTCATTTTGTTGATGTAGTGTATCACGTTGATTGACTTGCGGGTGTTGAACCATCCCTGTGTCCCTGGTATAAATCCCACTTGATCATGGTGTATAATCTTTTTGATGTATTGCTGTAATCGGTTTGCCAAAATTTGGTTGAGGATTTTTGCATCTATGTTCATCAGTGATATCGGCCTGTAGTTCTCCTTCTTTGTGTTGTCCTTGTCAGGTTTGGGGATCAGAGTGATGTTGGCTTCATAGAATGTGTTAGGGAGTTCTCCATCTTTCTCAATTTTCTGGAACAGTTTGAGGAGAATAGGTACAAAGAACTCACACTGCTTAACAACAAAAAAACAAACAACCCGATCAAAAAATGGGCAGAGGACATGAACAGACATTTCTCCAAAGAAGATATGAATATGGCCAATAGACACATGAAAAGATGTTCATCATCGCTAATCATCAGGGAAATGCAAATCAAAACTACACTAAGATATCACCTTACCCCCGTTAGATTGGCAAAAACATCCAAAACCAAGAACGACGAATGCTGGAGAGGTTGTGGAGAAAGAGGAACCCTCATACACTGTTGGTGGGAATGCAAACTGGTACAGCCACTATCGAAAACAGTATGGAGATTTCTCAAAAAGTTAAAAATAGAAATACCCTATGACCCAGCCATCCCATTACTGGGTATCTATCCTAAGAACCTGATATCAGATATCTCAAGAGTCCGTTGCACCCCTATGTTCATCGCAGCATTATTTACAATAGCCAAGACATGGAACCAGCCTACATGCCCAGAAACTGATGATTGGATAAAGAAGATGTGGTATATATACACAATGGAATACTACTCAGACATAAAAAAAGACGACATTGGCCCCTTCACAACAATGTGGATGGACCTCGAGGGCATTATGCTAAGCGAAATAAGTCAGTCAGAGAAAGACGAACTCTATATGACTCCACTCATAGGTGGAAATTAGTATATTGAGAAGGAGATCTGATCGGTGGTTACCAGGGAAAAGGGGGGGTGGGGGGAGGGCACGAAGGGGGAAGTGGTGTTCCCACAACATGACTAACAAAAATGTACAACTGAAATTTCACAAGCTTGTAATCCATCATAACATTAATAAACAAAACTAAAAAAAAAACGTTGCTTTGGGGCCCATCTGCCCCTATGGAAAGAACGCAGCACTTTGTGCCTTGCAGCTCTAGGGCAATGTAGCACACCCAGAGCAGAAGTTCTACTTCAGCCAGATCAGGCCCGCAAAGAAACTGCGTTTCACAGGCCTTTGTAAGAGATGTTCCCGGTAGGCTGTTAGAGCACTGTGCAGAGCGAGTTGTTTCTTAGCTTCCCAACGAGCTGGAAGCAAGATGCTTTGGGGCCCTTCTCACCCTTTGGCAAGAAGGCAGCACTTTGTGCCTTGCAGCTCTAAGGCAATGTAGCACACCCAGAGCAGAAGTTCTACTTCAGCCAGATCAGGCCTGCAAAGAAACTGCGTTTCCCAGGCCTTTGTAAGAGATGTTCCCGGTAGGCTGTTAGAGCACTGTGCAGAGCGAGTTGTTTCTCAGCTTCCAAAAGAGTTGGAAGCAAGATGCTTTGGGGCTCATCTGCCCCTTTGAAATGAAGGCAGCACTTTGTGCCTTGCAGCTCTAGGGCAATGTAGCACACCCAGAGCAGAAGTTGTACTTCAGCCAGATCAGGCCTGCAAAGAAACTGCATTTCACAGGCCTTTGTAAGGGATGTTCCCGGTAGGCTGTTAGAGCACTGTGCAGAGCGAGTTGTTTCTTAGCTTCCCAGAGAGCTGGAAGCAAGATGCTTTGGGGCCCGTTAATTGTATCCCCTGCTACTTTGCTGTAGTTGTTGATTATATCTAATAGTTTTTCTGTGGATTCTTTGGGGTTTTCTATGTATAAGATCATGTCGTCTGCAAACAACGCGAGTTTTACTTCTTCGTTAACTATTTGGATTCCTTTTATTTTTTTTTCCTGCCGAATTGCTCTGGCCAGCACCTCCAGTACTATGTTGAATAGGAGTGGTGAAAGTGGACACCCTTGTCTTGTTCCTGTCCTCCGAGGGATGGCTTTCAGCTTTTGTCCATTGAGTATGATGTTGGCTGTGGGTCTATCATATATGGCCTTTATTATGTTGAGGTACTTTCCTTCTATACCCATTTTACTGAGGGTTTTTATCATAAATGGGTGTTGGATCTTGTCGAATGCTTTCTCTGCGTCTATTGAGATGATCATGTGGTTTTTGTTTTTCATTTTGTTGATGTAGTGTATCACGTTGATTGACTTGCGGGTGTTGAACCATCCCTGTGTCCCTGGTATAAATCCCACTTGATCATGGTGTATAATCTTTTTGATGTATTGCTGTAATCGGTTTGCCAAAATTTGGTTGAGGATTTTTGCATCTATGTTCATCAGTGATATCGGCCTGTAGTTCTCCTTCTTTGTGTTGTCCTTATCAGATTTGGGGATCAGAGTGATCTTGGCTTCATAGAATGTGTTAGGGGGTTCTCCATCTTTCTCAATTTTCTGGAACAGTTTGAGGAGAATAGGTACAAAGAACTCACACTGCTTAACAACAAAAAAACAAACAACCCGATCAAAAAATGGGCAGAGGACATGAACAGACATTTCTCCAAAGAAGATATGAATATGGCCAATAGACACATGAAAAGATGTTCATCATCGCTAATCATCAGGGAAATGCAAATCAAAACTACACTAAGATATCACCTTACCCCCGTTAGATTGGCAAAAACATCCAAAACCAAGAACGACGAATGTTGGAGAGGTTGTGGAGAAAGAGGAACCCTCATACACTGTTGGTGGGAATGCAAACTGGTACAGCCACTATGGAAAACAGTATGGAGATTTCTCAAAAAGTTAAAAATAGAAATACCCTATGACCCAGCCATCCCATTACTGGGTATCTATCCTAAGAACCTGATATCAGATATCTCAAGAGTCCGTTGCACCCCTATGTTCATCGCAGCATTATTTACAATAGCCAAGACGTGGAACCAGCCTACATGCCCAGAAACTGATGATTGGATAAAGAAGATGTGGTATATATACACAATGGAATACTACTCAGACATAAAAAAAGACGACATTGGCCCCTTCACAACAATGTGGATGGACCTCGAGGGCATTATGCTAAGCGAAATAAGTCAGTCAGAGAAAGACGAACTGTATATGACTCCACTCATAGGTGGAAATTAGTATATTGAGAAGGAGATCTGATCGGTGGTTACCAGGGAAAAGGGGGGGTGGGGGGAGGGCACGGAGGGGGAAGTGGTGTTCCCACAACATGACTAACAAAAATGTACAACTGAAATTTCACAAGCTTGTAATCCATCATAACATTAATAAACAAAACTAAAAAAAAAAAGTTGCTTTGGGGCCCATCTGCCCCTATGGAAAGAACGCAGCACTTTGTGCCTTGCAGCTCTAAGGCAATGTAGCACACCCAGAGCAGAAGTTCTACTTCAGCCAGATCAGGCCCGCAAAGAAACTGCGTTTCACAGGCCTTTGTAAGAGATGTTCCCGGTAGGCTGTTAGAGCACTGTGCAGAGCGAGTTGTTTCTTAGCTTCCCAACGAGCTGGAAGCAAGATGCTTTGGGGCCCTTCTCACCCTTTGGCAAGAAGGCAGCACTTTGTGCCTTGCAGCTCTAAGGCAATGTAGCACACCCAGAGCAGAAGTTCTACTTCAGCCAGATCAGGCCTGCAAAGAAACTGCGTTTCCCAGGCCTTTGTAAGAGATGTTCCCGGTAGGCTGTTAGAGCACTGTGCAGAGCGAGTTGTTTCTCAGCTTCCAAAAGAGTTGGAAGCAAGATGCTTTGGGGCTCATCTGCCCCTTTGAAATGAAGGCAGCACTTTGTGCCTTGCAGCTCTAGGGCAATGTAGCACACCCAGAGCAGAAGTTGTACTTCAGCCAGATCAGGCCTGCAAAGAAACTGCATTTCACAGGCCTTTGTAAGGGATGTTCCCGGTAGGCTGTTAGAGCACTGTGCAGAGCGAGTTGTTTCTTAGCTTCCCAGAGAGCTGGAAGCAAGATGCTTTGGGGCCCGTTAATTGTATCCCCTGCTACTTTGCTGTAGTTGTTGATTATATCTAATAGTTTTTCTGTGGATTCTTTGGGGTTTTCTATGTATAAGATCATGTCGTCTGCAAACAACGCGAGTTTTACTTCTTCGTTAACTATTTGGATTCCTTTTATTTTTTTTTCCTGCCGAATTGCTCTGGCCAGCACCTCCAGTACTATGTTGAATAGGAGTGGTGAAAGTGGACACCCTTGTCTTGTTCCTGTCCTCCGAGGGATGGCTTTCAGCTTTTGTCCATTGAGTATGATGTTGGCTGTGGGTCTATCATATATGGCCTTTCTTATGTTGAGGTACTTTCCTTCTATACCCATTTTACTGAGGGTTTTTATCATAAATGGGTGTTGGATCTTGTCGAATGCTTTCTCTGCGTCTATTGAGATGATCATGTGGTTTTTGTTTTTCATTTTGTTGATGTAGTGTATCACGTTGATTGACTTGCGGGTGTTGAACCATCCCTGTGTCCCTGGTATAAATCCCACTTGATCATGGTGTATAATCTTTTTGATGTATTGCTGTAATCGGTTTGCCAAAATTTTGTTGAGGATTTTTGCATCTATGTTCATCAGTGATATCGGCCTGTAGTTCTCCTTCTTTGTGTTGTCCTTATCAGATTTGGGGATCAGAGTGATCTTGGCTTCATAGAATGTGTTAGGGGGTTCTCCATCTTTCTCAATTTTCTGGAACAGTTTGAGGAGAATAGGTACAAAGAACTCACACTGCTTAACAACAAAAAAACAAACAACCCGATCAAAAAATGGGCAGAGGACATGAACAGACATTTCTCCAAAGAAGATATGAATATGGCCAATAGACACATGAAAAGATGTTCATCATCGCTAATCATCAGGGAAATGCAAATCAAAACTACACTAAGATATCACCTTACCCCCGTTAGATTGGCAAAAACATCCAAAACCAAGAACGACGAATGTTGGAGAGGTTGTGGAGAAAGAGGAACCCTCATACACTGTTGGTGGGAATGCAAACTGGTACAGCCACTATGGAAAACAGTATGGAGATTTCTCAAAAAGTTAAAAATAGAAATACCCTATGACCCAGCCATCCCATTACTGGGTATCTATCCTAAGAACCTGATATCAGATATCTCAAGAGTCCGTTGCACCCCTATGTTCATCGCAGCATTATTTACAATAGCCAAGACGTGGAACCAGCCTACATGCCCAGAAACTGATGATTGGATAAAGAAGATGTGGTATATATACACAATGGAATACTACTCAGACATAAAAAAAGACGACATTGGCCCATTCACAACAATGTGGATGGACCTCGAGGGCATTATGCTAAGCGAAATAAGTCAGTCAGAGAAAGACGAACTCTATATGACTCCACTCATAGGTGGAAATTAGTATATTGAGAAGGAGATCTGATCGGTGGTTACCAGGGAAAAGGGGGGGTGGGGGGAGGGCACGGAGGGGGAAGTGGTGTTCCCACAACATGACTAACAAAAATGTACAACTGAAATTTCACAAGCTTGTAATCCATCATAACATTAATAAACAAAACTAAAAAAAAAAAGTTGCTTTGGGGCCCATCTGCCCCTATGGAAAGAACGCAGCACTTTGTGCCTTGCAGCTCTAAGGCAATGTAGCACACCCAGAGCAGAAGTTCTACTTCAGCCAGATCAGGCCCGCAAAGAAACTGCGTTTCACAGGCCTTTGTAAGAGATGTTCCCGGTAGGCTGTTAGAGCACTGTGCAGAGCGAGTTGTTTCTTAGCTTCCCAACGAGCTGGAAGCAAGATGCTTTGGGGCCCTTCTCACCCTTTGGCAAGAAGGCAGCACTTTGTGCCTTGCAGCTCTAAGGCAATGTAGCACACCCAGAGCAGAAGTTCTACTTCAGCCAGATCAGGCCTGCAAAGAAACTGCGTTTCATAGGCCTTTGTAAGAGATGTTCCCGGTAGGCTGTTAGAGCACTGTGCAGAGCAAGTTGTTTCTCAGCTTACAAAAGAGTTGGAAGCAAGATGCTTTGGGGCTCATCTGCCCCTTTTAAATGAAGGCAGCACTTTGTGCCTTGCAGCTCTAGGGCAATGTAGCAGACCCAGAGCAGAAGTTCTACTTCAGCCAGATCAGGCCTGCAAAGAAACTGCGTTTCACAGGCCTTTGTAAGAGATGTTCCCGGTAGGCTGTTAGAGCACTGTGCAGAGCGAGTTGTTTCTTAGCTTCCCAGAGAGCTGGAAGCAAGATGCTTAGGGGCCCGTTAATTGTATACCCTGCTACTTTGCTGTAGTTGTTGATTATTTCTAATAGTTTTTCTGTGGATTCTTTGGGGTTTTATATGTATAAGATCATGTCGTCTGCAAACAACGCGAGTTTTACTTCTTCGTTACCTATTTGGATTCCTTTTATTTTTTGTTCCTGCCGAATTGCTCTGGCCAGCACCTCCAGTACTATGTTGAATAGGAGTGGTGAAAGTGGGCACCCTTGTCTTGTTCCTGTCCTCAGAGGGATGGCTTTCAGGTTTTGTCCATTGAGTATGCTGTTGGCTGTGGGTCTATCATATATGGCCTTTATTATGTTGAGGTACTTTCCTTCTATACCCATTTTACTGAGGGTTTTTATCATAAATCGGTGTTGGATCTTGTCCAATGCTTTCTCTGCGTCTATTGAGATGATCATGTGGTTTTTGTTTTTCATTTTGTTGATGTAGTGTATCACGTTGATTGACTTGCGGGTGTTGAACCATCCCTGTGTCGCTGGAATAAATCCCACTTGATCATGGTGTATAATCTTTTTGATGTATTGCTGTAATCGGTTTGCCAAAATTTTGTTGAGGATTTTTGCATCTATGTTCATCAGTGATATCGGCCTGTAGTTCTCCTTCTTTGTGTTGTCCTTGTCAGGTTGGGGGATCAGAGTGATGTTGGCTTCATAGAATGTGTTAGGGAGTTCTCCATCTTTCTCAATTTTCTGGAACAGTTTGAGGAGAATAGGTACAAAGAACTCACACTGCTTAACAACAAAAAAACAAACAACCCGATCAAAAAATGGGCAGAGGACATGAACAGACATTTCTCCAAAGAAGATATGAATATGGCCAATAGACACATGAAAAGATGTTCATCATCGCTAATCATCAGGGAAATGCAAATCAAAACTACACTAAGATATCACCTTACCCCCGTTAGATTGGCAAAAACATCCAAAACCAAGAACGACGAATGTTGGAGAGGTTGTGGAGAAAGAGGAACCCTCATACACTGTTGGTGGGAATGCAAACTGGTACAGCCACTATGGAAAACAGTATGGAGATTTCTCAAAAAGTTAAAAATAGAAATACCCTATGACCCAGCCATCCCATTACTGGGTATCTATCCTAAGAACCTGATATCAGATATCTCAAGAGTCCGTTGCACCCCTATGTTCATCGCAGCATTATTTACAATAGCCAAGACGTGGAACCAGCCTACATGCCCAGAAACTGATGATTGGATAAAGAAGATGTGGTATATATACACAATGGAATACTACTCAGACATAAAAAAAGACGACATTGGCCCCTTCACAACAATGTGGATGGACCTCGAGGGCATTATGCTAAGCGAAATAAGTCAGTCAGAGAAAGACGAACTCTATATGACTCCACTCATAGGTGGAAATTAGTATATTGAGAAGGAGATCTGATCGGTGGTTACCAGGGAAAAGGGGGGGTGGGGGGAGGGCACGGAGGGGGAAGTGGTGTTCCCACAACATGACTAACAAAAATGTACAACTGAAATTTCACAAGCTTGTAATCCATCATAACATTAATAAACAAAACTAAAAAAAAAAAGTTGCTTTGGGGCCCATCTGCCCCTATGGAAAGAACGCAGCACTTTGTGCCTTGCAGCTCTAAGGCAATGTAGCACACCCAGAGCAGAAGTTCTACTTCAGCCAGATCAGGCCCGCAAAGAAACTGCGTTTCACAGGCCTTTGTAAGAGATGTTCCCGGTAGGCTGTTAGAGCACTGTGCAGAGCGAGTTGTTTCTTAGCTTCCCAACGAGCTGGAAGCAAGATGCTTTGGGGCCCTTCTCACCCTTTGGCAAGAAGGCAGCACTTTGTGCCTTGCAGCTCTAAGGCAATGTAGCACACCCAGAGCAGAAGTTCTACTTCAGCCAGATCAGGCCTGCAAAGAAACTGCGTTTCATAGGCCTTTGTAAGAGATGTTCCCGGTAGGCTGTTAGAGCACTGTGCAGAGCGAGTTGTTTCTCAGCTTCCAAAAGAGTTGGAAGCAAGATGCTTTGGGGCTCATCTGCCCCTTTGAAATGAAGGCAGCACTTTGTGCCTTGCAGCTCTAGGGCAATGTAGCAGACCCAGAGCAGAAGTTCTACTTCAGCCAGATCAGGCCTGCAAAGAAACTGCGTTTCACAGGCCTTTGTAAGAGATGTTCCCGGTAGGCTGTTAGAGCACTGTGCAGAGCGAGTTGTTTCTTAGCTTCCCAGAGAGCTGGAAGCAAGATGCTTAGGGGCCCGTTAATTGTATACCCTGCTACTTTGCTGTAGTTGTTGATTATTTCTAATAGTTTTTCTGTGGATTCTTTGGGGTTTTATATGTATAAGATCATGTCGTCTGCAAACAACGCGAGTTTTACTTCTTCGTTACCTATTTGGATTCCTTTTATTTTTTGTTCCTGCCGAATTGCTCTGGCCAGCACCTCCAGTACTATGTTGAATAGGAGTGGTGAAAGTGGGCACCCTTGTCTTGTTCCTGTCCTCAGAGGGATGGCTTTCAGGTTTTGTCCATTGAGTATGCTGTTGGCTGTGGGTCTATCATATATGGCCTTTATTATGTTGAGGTACTTTCCTTCTATACCCATTTTACTGAGGGTTTTTATCATAAATCGGTGTTGGATCTTGTCCAATGCTTTCTCTGCGTCTATTGAGATGATCATGTGGTTTTTGTTTTTCATTTTGTTGATGTAGTGTATCACGTTGATTGACTTGCGGGTGTTGAACCATCCCTGTGTCGCTGGAATAAATCCCACTTGATCATGGTGTATAATCTTTTTGATGTATTGCTGTAATCGGTTTGCCAAAATTTTGTTGAGGATTTTTGCATCTATGTTCATCAGTGATATCGGCCTGTAGTTCTCCTTCTTTGTGTTGTCCTTGTCAGGTTGGGGGATCAGAGTGATGTTGGCTTCATAGAATGTGTTAGGGAGTTCTCCATCTTTCTCAATTTTCTGGAACAGTTTGAGGAGAATAGGTACAAAGAACTCACACTGCTTAACAACAAAAAAACAAACAACCCGATCAAAAAATGGGCAGAGGACATGAACAGACATTTCTCCAAAGAAGATATGAATATGGCCAATAGACACATGAAAAGATGTTCATCATCGCTAATCATCAGGGAAATGCAAATCAAAACTACACTAAGATATCACCTTACCCCCGTTAGATTGGCAAAAACATCCAAAACCAAGAACGACAAATGTTGGAGAGGTTGTGGAGAAAGAGGAACCCTCATACACTGTTGGTGGGAATGCAAACTGGTACAGCCACTATGGAAAACAGTATGGAGATTTCTCAAAAAGTTAAAAATAGAAATACCCTATGACCCAGCCATCCCATTACTGGGTATCTATCCTAAGAACCTGATATCAGATATCTCAAGAGTCCGTTGCACCCCTATGTTCATCGCAGCATTATTTACAATAGCCAAGACGTGGAACCAGCCTACATGCCCAGAAACTGATGATTGGATAAAGAAGATGTGGTATATATACACAATGGAATACTACTCAGACATAAAAAAAGACGACATTGGCCCCTTCACAACAATGTGGATGGACCTCGAGGGCATTATGCTAAGCGAAATAAGTCAGTCAGAGAAAGACGAACTCTATATGACTCCACTCATAGGTGGAAATTAGTATATTGAGAAGGAGATCTGATCGGTGGTTACCAGGGAAAAGGGGGGGTGGGGGGAGGGCACGGAGGGGGAAGTGGTGTTCCCACAACATGACTAACAAAAATGTACAACTGAAATTTCACAAGCTTGTAATCCATCATAACATTAATAAACAAAACTAAAAAAAAAAAGTTGCTTTGGGGCCCATCTGCCCCTATGGAAAGAACGCAGCACTTTGTGCCTTGCAGCTCTAGGGCAATGTAGCACACCCAGAGCAGAAGTTCTACTTCAGCCAGATCAGGCCCGCAAAGAAACTGCGTTTCACAGGCCTTTGTAAGAGATGTTCCCGGTAGGCTGTTAGAGCACTGTGCAGAGCGAGTTGTTTCTTAGCTTCCCAACGAGCTGGAAGCAAGATGCTTTGGGGCCCTTCTCACCCTTTGGCAAGAAGGCAGCACTTTGTGCCTTGCAGCTCTAAGGCAATGTAGCACACCCAGAGCAGAAGTTCTACTTCAGCCAGATCAGGCCTGCAAAGAAACTGCGTTTCCCAGGCCTTTGTAAGAGATGTTCCCGGTAGGCTGTTAGAGCACTGTGCAGAGCGAGTTGTTTCTCAGCTTCCAAAAGAGTTGGAAGCAAGATGCTTTGGGGCTCATCTGCCCCTTTGAAATGAAGGCAGCACTTTGTGCCTTGCAGCTCTAGGGCAATGTAGCACACCCAGAGCAGAAGTTGTACATCAGCCAGATCAGGCCTGCAAAGAAACTGCATTTCACAGGCCTTTGTAAGGGATGTTCCCGGTAGGCTGTTAGAGCACTGTGCAGAGCGAGTTGTTTCTTAGCTTACCAAAGAGCTGGAAGCAAGATGCTTTGGGGGCCATCTTCCCTTAAGGAAAGAAGGCAGCACTTTGTGACTTGCAGCTCTAGTGCAATGTAGCACACACAGAGCAAATGTTCTACTTCTGCCACGTCAGCCCTGCAAAGAAACTGCGTTTCACAGGCCTTTGTAAGAGATGTTCCCCGTAGGCTCTTAGAGCACTGTGTAGAGCGAGTTGTTTCTCAGCTTCCCAAACAGCTGAAAGCAAGATGCTTTGGGGCCCTTCTCACCCTTTGGAAAGAAGGCAGCACTTTGTGCCTTGCAGCTCTAGGGCAATGTAGCACACCCACAGCAGAAGTTCTACTTCAGCAAGATCAGGCCCGCAAAGAAACTTCGTTTCACAGGCCTTTGTAAGAGATGTTCCCGGTAGGCTGATAGAGCACTGTGCAGAGCGAGTTGTTTCTTAGCTTCCCAAAGAGCTGGAAGCAAGATGCTTTAGGGGCCATCTGCCCTTAAGGAAAGAAGGCAGCACTTTGTGCCTTGCAGCTCTAGGGCAATGCAGCACACCCCGAGCAGAAGTTCTACTTCAGCCAGATCAGGCCTTCAAAGAAACTGCGTTTCACAGGCCTTTGTAAGAGATGTTCCCGGTAGGCTGTTAGAGCACTGTGCAGAGCGAGTTGTTCCTTAGCTTCCCAGAGAGCTGGAAGCAAGATGCTTTGGGGCCCGTTAATTGTATCCCCTGCTGCTTTGCTGTAGTTGTTGATTATTTCTAATAGTTTTTCTGTGGATTCTTTGTTGTTTTCTATGTATAAGATCATGTCGTCTGCAAACAACGCGAGTTTTACTTCTTCGTTACCTATTTCGATTCCTTTTATTTTTTTTTCCTGCCGAATTGGTCTGGCCAGCACCTCCAGTACTATGTTGAATAGGAGTGGTGAAAGTGGGCACCCTTGTCTTGTTCCTGTCCTCAGAGGGATGGCTTTCAGCTTTTGTCCATTGAGTATGCTGTTGGCTGTGGGTCTATCATATATGGCCTTTATTATGTTGAGGTACTTTCCTTCTATACCCATTTTACTGAGGGTTTTTATCATAAATGGGTGTTGGATCTTGTCGAATGCTTTCTCTGCGTCTATTGAGATGATCATGTGGTTTTTGTTTTTCATTTTGTTGATGTAGTGTATCACGTTGATTGACTTGCGTGTGTTGAACCATCCCTGTGTCCCTGGTATAAATCCCACTTGATCATGGTGTATAATCTTTTTGATGTATTGCTGTAATCGGTTTGCCAAAATTTTGTTGAGGATTTTTGCATCTATGTTCATCAGTGATATCGGCCTGTAGTTCTCCTTCTTTGTGTTGTCCTTGTCAGGTTTGGGGATCAGAGTGATGTTGGCTTCATAGAATGTGTTAGGGAGTTCTCCATCTTTCTCAATTTTCTGGAACAGTTTGAGGAGAATAGGTACAAAGAACTCACACTGCTTAACAACAAAAAAACAAACAACCCGATCAAAAAATGGGCAGAGGACATGAACAGACAGTTCTCAAAAGAAGATATGAATATGGCCAATAGACACATGAAAAGATGTTCATCATCGCTAATCATCAGGGAAATGCAAATCAAAACTACACTAAGATATCACCTTACCCCCGTTAGATTGGCAAATACATCCAAAACCAAGAACGACAAATGTTGGAGAGGTTGTGGAGAAAGAGGAACCCTCATACACTGTTGGTGGGAATGCAAACTGGTACAGCCACTATGGAAAACAGTATGGAGATTTCTCAAAAAGTTAAAAATAGAAATACCCTATGACCCAGCCATCCCATTACTGGGTATCTATCCTAAGAACCTGATATCAGATATCTCAAGAGTCCGTTGCACCCCTATGTTCATCGCAGCATTATTTACAATAGCCAAGACGTGGAACCAGCCTACATGTCCAGAAACTGATGATTGGATAAAGAAGATGTGGTATATATACACAATGGAATACTACTCAGCCATAAAAAAAGACGACATTGGCCCCTTCACAACAATGTGGATGGACCTCGAGGGCATTATGTTAAGCGAAATAAGTCAGTCAGAGAAAGACGAACTCTATATGACTCCACTCATAGGTGGAAATTAGTATATTGAGAAGGAGATCTGATCGGTGGTTACCAGGGAAAAGGGGGGGTGGGGGGAGGGCACGGAGGGGGAAGTGGTGTCCCCACAACATGACTAACAAAAATGTACAACTGAAATTTCACAAGCTTGTAATCCATCATAACATTAATAACCAAAAAAAAAAAAAAAAAGGTGCTTTGGGGCCCATCTGCCCCTATGGAAAGAACGCAGCACTTTGTGCCTTGCAGCTCTAGGGCAATGTAGCACACCCAGAGCAGAAGTTCTACTTCAGCCAGATCAGGCCCGCAAAGAAACTGCGTTTCACAGGCCTTTGTAAGAGATGTTCCCGGTAGGCTGTTAGAGCACTGTGCTGAGCAAGTTGTTTCTTAGCTTCCGAAAGAGCTGGAAGCAAGATGCTTTGGGGCCCTTCTCACCCTTTGGCAAGAAGGCAGCACTATGTGCCTTGCAGCTCTAAGGCAATGTAGCACACCCAGAGCAGAAGTTCTACTTCAGCCAGATCAGGCCTGCAAAGAAACTGCGTTTCACAGGCCTTTGTAAGAGATGTTCGCGGTAGGCTGTTAGAGCACTGTGCAGAGCGAGTTGTTTCTCAGCTTCCAAAAGAGTTGGAAGCAAGATGCTTTGGGGCTCATCTGCCCCTTTGAAATGAAGACAGCACTTTGTGCCTTGCAGCTCTAGGGCAATGTGGCACACCCAGAGCAGAAGTTCTACTTCAGCCAGATCAGGCCTGCAAAGAAACTGCGTTTCACAGGCCTTTGTAAGAGATGTTCCCGGTAGGCTGTTAGAGCACTGTGCAGAGCGAGTTGTTTCTTAGCTTCCCAGAGAGCTGGAAGCAAGATGCTTTGGGGCCCGTTAATTGTATACCCTGCTACTTTGCTGTAGTTGTTGATTATTTCTAATAGTTTTTCTGTGGATTCTTTGGGGTTTTCTATGTATAAGATCATGTCGTCTGCAAACAACGCGAGTTTTACTTCTTCGTTACCTATTTGGATTCCTTTTATTTTTTTTCCTGCCGAATTGCTCTGGCCAGCACCTCCAGTACTATGTTGAATAGGAGTGGTGAAAGTGGGCACCCTTGTCTTGTTCCTGTCCTCAGAGGGATGGCTTTCAGCTTTTGTCCATTGAGTATGATGTTGGCTGTGGGTCTATCATATATGGCCTTTATTAGGTTGAGGTACTTTCCTTCTATACCCATTTTACTGAGGGTTGTTATCATAAATGGGTGTTGGATCTTGTCGAATGCTTTCTCTGCGTCTATTGAGATGATCATGTGGTTTTTGTTTTTCATTTTGTTGATGTAGTGTATCACGTTGATTGACTTGCGGGTGTTGAACCATCCCTGTGTCCCTGGTATAAATCCCACTTGATCATGGTGTATAATCTTTTTGATGTATTGCTGTAATCGGTTTGCCAAAATTTGGTTGAGGATTTTTGCATCTATGTTCATCAGTGATATCGGCCTGTAGTTCTCCTTCTTTGTGTTGTCCTTGTCAGGTTTGGGGATCAGAGTGATGTTGGCTTCATAGAATGTGTTAGGGAGTTCTCCATCTTTCTCAATTTTCTGGAACAGTTTGAGGAGAATAGGTACAAAGAACTCACACTGCTTAACAACAAATAAACAAACAACCCGATCAAAAAATGGGCAGAGGACATGAACAGACATTTCTCCAAAGAAGATATGAATATGGCCAATAGACACATGAAAAGATGTTCATCATCGCTAATCATCAGGGAAATGCAAATCAAAACTACACTGAGATATCACCTTACCCCCGTTAGATTGGCAAAAACATCCAAAACCAAGAACGACGAATGTTGGAGAGGTTGTGGAGAAAGAGGAACCCTCATACACTGTTGGTGGGAATGCAAACTGGTACAGCCACTATGGAAAACAGTATGGAGATTTCTCAAAAAGTTAAAAATAGAAATACCCTATGACCCAGCCATCCCATTACTGGGTATCTATCCTAAGAACCTGATATCAGATATCTCAAGAGTCCGTTGCACCCCTATGTTCATCGCAGCATTATTTACAATAGCCAAGACGTGGAACCAGCCTACATGCCCAGAAACTGATGATTGGATAAAGAAGATGTGGTATATATACACAATGGAATACTACTCAGACATAAAAAAAGACGACATTGGCCCCTTCACAACAATGTGGATGGACCTCGAGGGCATTATGTTAAGCGAAATAAGTCAGTCAGAGAAAGACAGACTCTATATGACTCCACTCATAGGTGGAAATTAGTATATTGAGAAGGAGATCTGATCGGTGGTTACCAGGGAAAAGGGGGGGTGGGCGGAGGGCACGGAGGGGGAAGTGGTGTTCCCACAACATGACTAACAAAAATGTACAACTGAAATTTCACAAGCTTGTAATCCATCATAACATTAATAAACAAAAAAAAAAAAGATGCTTTGGGGCCCATCTGCCCCTATGGAAAGAAGGCAGCACTTTGTGCCTTGCATCTCTAGGGCAATGTAGCACACCCAGAGCAGTTGTTCTACTTCAGCCAGATCAGGCCCGCAAAGAAACTTCGTTTCACAGGCCTTTGTAAGAGATGTTCCCGGTAGGCTGTTAGAGCACTGTGCAGAGCGAGTTGTTTCGTAGCTTCCCAAAGAGCTGGAAGCAAGATGCTTTGGGGACAATCTGCCCCTATGGAAAGAACGCAGCACTTTGTGCCTTGCAGCTCTAGGGTAATGCAGCACACCCCGAGCAGAAGTTGTACTTCAGCCAGATCAGTCCTGCAACGAAACTGCGTTTCACAGGCCTTTGTAAGAGATGTTCCCGGTAGGCTGTTAGAGCACTGTGCAGAGCGAATTTTTTCCTAGCTTCCCAAAGAGCTGGAAGCAAGATGCTTTAGGGGCCATCTGCCCTTAAGGAAAGAAGGCAGGACTTTGTGCCTTGCATCTCTAGGGCAATGTAGCACACCCAGAGCAGTTGTTCTACTTCTGCCAGGTCAGGCCTGCAAAGAAACTGCGTTTCACAGGCCTTTGCAAGAGATGTTTCCGGTAGGCTGTTAGAGCACTGTGCAGAGCGACTTGTTTCTTAGCTTCCCAAAGAGCTGGAAGCAAGATGCTTTGGGGCCCTCTCACCCTTTGGAAAGAAGGCAGCACTTTGTGCCTTGCAGCTCTAGGGCAATGTAGCACACCCAGAGCCGAAGTTCTACTTCAGCTAGATCAGACCTGCAAAGAAACTTCGTTTCACAGGCCTTTGTAAGAGATGTTCCCGGTAGGCTGTAAGAGCACTGTGCAGAGCGACTAGTTTCTTAGCTTCCCAGAGAGCTGGAAGCAAGATGCTTTGGGGCCCATCTGCCCCTATGGAAAGAACGCAGCACTTTGTGCCTTGCAGCTCTAGGGCAATGCAGCACACCCCGAGCAGAAGTTCTACTTCAGCCAGATCAGGCCTGCAAAGAAACTGCGTTTCACAGGCCTTTGTAAGAGATCTTCCCGGTAGGCTGTTAGAGCACTGTGCAGAGCGAGTTGTTTCTTAGCTTCCCAGAGAGCTGGAAGCAAGATGCTTTGGGGCCCGTTAATTTTATACCCTGCTACTTTGCTGTAGTTGTTGATTATTTCTAATAGTTTTTCTGTGGATTCTTTGGGGTTTTCTATGTATAAGGTCATGTCGTCTGCAAACAACGCGAGTTTTACTTCTTCGTTACCTATTTGGATTCCTTTTATTTTTTTTTCCTGCCGAATTGCTCTGGCCAGCACCTCCAGTACTATGTTGAATAGGAGTGGTGAAAGTGGTCACCCTTGTCTTGTTCCTGTCCTCAGAGGGATGGCTTTCAGCTTTTGTCCATTGCGTATGATGTTGGCTGTGGGTCTATCATATATGGCCTTTATTATGTTGAGGTACTTTCCTTCTATACCCATTTTACTGAGGATTTTTATCATAAATGGGTGTTGGATCTTGTCGAATGCTTTCTCTGCGTCTATTGAGATGATCATGTGGTTTTTGTTTTTCATTTTGTTGATGTAGTGTATCACGTTGATTGACTTGCGGGTGTTGAACCATCCCTGTGTCCCTGGTATAAATCCCACTTGATCATGGTGTATAATCTTTTTGATGTATTGCTGTAATCGGTTTGCCAAAATTTTGTTGAGGATTTTTGCATCTATGTTCATCAGTGATATCGGCCTGTAGTTCTCCTTCTTTGTGTTGTCCTTGTCAGGTTTGGGGATCAGAGTGATGTTGGCTTCATAGAATGTGTTAGGGAGTTCTCCATCTTTCTCAATTTTCTGGAACAGTTTGAGGAGAATAGGTACAAAGAACTCACACTGCTTAACAACAAAAAAACAAACAACCCGATCAAAAAATGGGCAGAGGACATGAACAGACAGTTCTCAAAAGAAGATATGAATATGGCCAATAGACACATGAAAAGATGTTCATCATCGCTAATCATCAGGGAAATGCAAATCAAAACTACACTAAGATATCACCTTACCCCCGTTAGATTGGCAAAAACATCCAAAACCAAGAACGACGAATGTTGGAGAGGTTGTGGAGAAAGAGGAACCCTCATACACTGTTGGTGGGAATGCAAACTGGTACAGCCACTATGAAAAACAGTATGGAGATTTCTCAAAAAGTTAAAAATAGAAATACCCTATGACCCAGCCATCCCATTACTGGGTATCTATCCTAAGAACCTGATATCAGATATCTCAAGAGTCCGTTTCACCCCTATGTTCATCGCAGCATTATTTACAATAGCCAAGACGTGGAACCAGCCTACATGCCCAGAAACTGATGATTGGATAAAGAAGATGTGGTATATATACACAATGGAATACTACTCAGCCATAAAAAAAGACGACATTGGCCCATTCACAACAATGTGGATGGACCTCGAGGGCATTATCTTAAGCGAAATAAGTCAGTCAGAGAAAGACGAACTCTATATGACTCCACTCATAGGTGGAAATTAGTATATTGAGAAGGAGATCTGATCAGTGGTTACCAGGGAAAAGGGGGGGTGGGTGGAGGCCACGGAGTGGGAAGTGGTGTTCCCACAACATGACTAACAATAATGTACAACTGAAATTTCACAGGCTTGTAATCCATCATAACATTAATAAACACCAAAAAAAAAAAGATGCTTTGGGGCCCATCTGCCCCTATGGAAAGAACGCAGCACTTTGTGCCTTGCAGCTCTAGGGCAATGTAGCACACCCAGAGCAGAAGTTCTACTTCATCCAGATCAGGCCTGCAAAGAAACTGCGTTTCACAGGCCTTTGTAAGAGATGTTCCTGGTAGGCTGTTAGAGCACTGTGCAGAGCGAGTTGTTTATTAGCTTCCCAGAGAGCTGGAAGCAAGATGCTTTGGGGCCCTTCTCACCCTTTGGCAAGAAGGCAGCACTTTGTGAATTGTAGCTCTAGGGCAATGTAGCACACGCAGAGCAGAAGTTCTACTTCACCCAGACCAGGCCTGCAAAGAAACTGCGTTTCACAGGCCTTTGTAAGAGATGTTCGCGGTAGGCTGTTAGAGCACTGTGCAGAGAGAGTTGTTTCTTAGCTTCCCAAAGAGCTGGAAGCAAGATGCTTTGGGGCCCTTCTCACCCTTTGGCAAGAAGGCAGCACTTTGTGCCTTGCAGCTCTAGGGCAATGTAGCACACCCAGAGCAGAAGTTCTACTTCAGCCAGATCAGGCCTGCAAAGAAACTGCGTTTCACAGGCCTTTGTAAGAAATGATCGCGGTAGGCTGTTAGAGCACTGTGCAGAGCGAGTTGTTTCTCAGCTTCCAAAAGAGTTGGAAGCAAGATGCTTTGGGGCTCATCTGCCCCTTCGAAAAGAAGGCAGCACTTTGTGCCTTGCAGCTCTAGGGCAATGTAGCACACCCAGAGCAGAAGTTCTACTTCAGCCAGATCAGGCCCGCAAAGAAACTGCATTTCACAGGCCTTTGTAAGAGATGTTCCCGGTAGGCTGTTAGAGCACTGTGCAGAGCGAGTTGTTTCTTAGCTTCCCAAACAGCTGGAAGCAAGATGCTTTGGTGCCCTACTCACCCTTTGGAAAGAAGGCAGCACTTTGTGCCTTGCAGCTCTAGGGCAATGTAGCACACCCAGAGCAGAAGTTGTACTTCAGCCAGATCAGGCCTGCAAAGAAACTGCGTTTCACAGGCCTTTGTAAGAGATGTTCCCGGTAGGCTGTTAGAGCACTGTGCAGAGCGAGTTGTTTCTTAGCTTCCCAAAGAGCTGGAAGCAAGATGATTTAGGGGCCATCTGCCCTTAAGGAAAGAAGGCAGCACTTTGTGCCTTGCATCTCTAGGGCAATGTAGCACACCCAGAGCAGTTGTTCTACTTCTGCCAGGTCAGGCCTGCAAAGAAACTGCGTTTCACAGGCCTTTCTAAGAGATGTTCCCGGTAGGCAGTAAGAGCACTGTGCAGAGCGACTAGTTTCTTAGCTTCCCAGAGACCCGGAAGCAAGATGCTTTGTGGCCCATGTGCCCCTATGGAAAGAACGCAGCACTTTGTGCCTTGCAGCTCTAGGGCAATGCAGCACACCCAGAGCAGAAGTTCTACTTCAGCCAGATCAGGCCTGCAAAGAAACTGCGTTTCACAGGCCTTTGTAAGAGATGTTCCCGGTAGGCTGTTAGAGCACTGTGCAGAGCGAGTTGTTTCTTAGCTTCCCAGAGAGCTGGAAGCAAGATGCTTTGGGGCCCGTTAATTTTATACCCTGCTACTTTGCTGTAGTTTTGATTATTTCTAATAGTTTTTCTGTGGATTCTTTGGGGTTTTCTATGTATAAGATCATGTCGTCTGCAAACAGCGCGAGTTTTACTTCTTCGTTACCTATTTGGATTCCTTTTATTTTTTTTTCCTGCCGAATTGCTCTGGCCAGCACCTCCAGTACTATGTTGAATAGGAGTGGTGAAAGTGGGCACCCTTGTCTTGTTCCTGTCCTCAGAGGGATGGCTTTCAGCTTTTGTCCATTGAGTATGATGTTGGCTGTGGGTCTATCATATATGGCCTTTATTATGTTGAGGTACTTTCCTTCTACACCCATTTTCCCGAGGGTTTTTATCATAAATGGGTGTTGGATCTTGTCGAATGCTTTCTCTGCGTCTATTGAGATGATCATGTGGTTTTTGTTTTTCATTTTGTTGATGTAGTGTATCACGTTGATTGACTTGCGGGTGTTGAACCATCCCTGTGTCCCTGGTATAAATCCCACTTGATCATGGTGTATAATCTTTTTGATGTATTGCTGTAATCGGTTTGCCAAAATTTGGTTGAGGATTTTTGCATCTATGTTCATCAGTGATATCGGCCTGTAGTTCTCCTTCTTTGTGTTGTCCTTGTCAGGTTTGGGGATCAGAGTGATGTTGGCTTCATAGAATGTGTTAGGGAGTTCTCCATCTTTCTCAATTTTCTGGAACAGTTTGAGGAGAATAGGTACAAAGAACTCACACTGCTTAACAACAAAAAAACAAACAACCCGATCAAAAAATGGGCAGAGGACATGAACAGACATTTCTCCAAAGAAGATAGGAATATGGCCAATAGACACATGAAAAGATGTTCATCATCGCTAATCATCAGGGAAATGCAAATCAAAACTACACTAAGATATCAGCTTACCCCCGTTAGATTGGCAAAAACATCCAAAACCAAGAACGACAAATGTTGGAGAGGTTGTGGAGAAAGAGGAACCCTCATACACTGTTGGTGGGAATGCAAACTGGTACAGCCACTATGGAAAACAGTATGGAGATTTCTCAAAAAGTTAAAAATAGAAATACCCTATGACCCAGCCATCCCATTACTGGGTATCTATCCTAAGAACCTGATATCAGATATCTCAAGAGTCCGTTGCACCCCTATGTTCATCGCAGCATTATTTACAATAGCCAAGACGTGGAACCAGCCTACATGCCCAGAAACTGATGATTGGATAAAGAAGATGTGGGATATATACACAATGGAATACTACTCAGCCATAAAAAAAGACGAAATTGGCCCATTCACAACAATGTGGATGGACCTCGAGGGCATTATTTTAAGCGAAATAAGTCAGTCAGAGAAAGACGAACTCTATATGACTCCACTCATAGGTGGAAATTAGTATATTGAGAAGGAGATCTGATCGGTGGTTACCAGGGAAAAGGGGGGGTGGGGGGAGGGCACGGAGGGGGAAGTGGTGTTCCCACAACATGACTAACAAAAATGTACAACTGAAATTTCACAAGCTTGTAATCCATCATAACATTAATAAACAAAAAAAAATAAAAAAAAATAAAGATGATTTGGGGCCCATCTGCCCCTATGGAAAGAACGCAGCACTTTGTGCCTTGCAGCTCTAGGGCAATGTAGCACACCCAGAGCAGAAGTTCTACTTCATCCAGATCAGGCCTGCAAAGAAACTGCGTTTCACAGGCCTTTGTAAGAGATGTTCCTGGTAGGCTGTTAGAGCACTGTGCAGAGCGAGTTGTTTATTAGCTTCCCAGAGAGCTGGAAGCAAGATGCTTTGGGGCCCTTCTCACCCTTTGGCCAGAAGGCAGCACTTTGTGAATTGTAGCTCTAGGGCAATGTAGCACACGCAGAGCAGAAGTTCTACTTCACCCAGACCTGGCCTGCAAAGAAACTGCGTTTCACAGGCCTTTGTAAGTGATGTTCGCGGTAGGCTGTTAGAGCACTGTGCAGAGCGAGTTGTTTCTTAGCTTCCCAAAGAGCTGGAAGCAAGATGCTTTGGGGCCCTTCTCACCCTTTGGCAAGAAGGCAGCACTTTGTGCCTTGCAGCTCTAGGGCAATGTAGCACACCCAGAGCAGAAGTTCTACTTCAGCCAGATCAGGCCTGCAAAGAAACTGCGTTTCACAGGCCTTTGTAAGAGATGTTCCCGGTAGGCTGTTAGAGCACTGTGCAGAGCGAGTTGTTTCTTAGCTTCCCAAAGAGCTGGAAGCAAGATGATTTAGGGGCCATCTGCCCTTAAGGAAAGAAGGCAGCACTTTGTGCCTTGCATCTCTAGGGCAATGTAGCACACCCAGAGCAGTTGTTCTACTTCTGCCAGGTCAGGCCTGCAAAGAAACTGCGTTTCACAGGCCTGTGTAAGAGATGTTCCCGGTAGGCTGTTAGAGCACTGTGCAGAGCGACTTGTTTCTTAGCTTCCCAAAGAGCTGGAAGCAAGATGCTTTAGGGCCCTACTCACCCTTTGCAAAGAAGGCAGCACTTTGTGCCTTGCAGCTCTAGGGCAATGTAGCACACCCAGAGCCGAAGTTCTACTTCAGCTAGATCAGACCTGCAAAGAAACTTCGTTTCACAGGCCTTTCTAAGAGATGTTCCCGGTAGGCAGTAAGAGCACTGTGCAGAGCGACTAGTTTCTTAGCTTCCCAGAGACCCGGAAGCAAGATGCTTTGGGGCCCATGTGCCCCTATGGAAAGAACGCAGCACTTTGTGCCTTGCAGCTCTAGGGCAATGCAGCACACCCAGAGCAGAAGTTCTACTTCAGCCAGATCAGGCCTGCAAAGAAACTGCGTTTCACAGGCCTTTGTAAGAGATGTTCCCGGTAGGCTGTTAGAGCACTGTGCAGAGCGAGTTGTTTCTTAGCTTCCCAGAGAGCTGGAAGCAAGATGCTTTGGGGCCCGTTAATTTTATACCCTGCTACTTTGCTGTAGTTTTGATTATTTCTAATAGTTTTTTTGTGGATTCTTTGGGGTTTTCTATGTATAAGATCATGTCGTCTGCAAACAACGCGAGTTTTACTTCTTCTTACCTTTTTGGATTCCTTTTATTATTTTTTCCTGCCGAATTGCTCTGGCCAGCACCTCCAGTACTATGTTGAATAGGAGTGGTGAAAGTGGGCACCCTTGTCTTGTTCCTGTCCTCAGAGGGATGGCTTTCAGCTTTTGTCCATTGAGTATGATGTTGGCTGTGGGTCTATCATATATGGCCTTTATTATGTTGAGGTACTTTCCTTCTACACCCATTTTCCCGAGGGTTTTTATCATAAATGGGTGTTGGATCTTGTCGAATGCTTTCTCTGCGTCTATTGAGATGATCATGTGGTTTTTGTTTTTCATTTTGTTGATGTAGTGTATCACGTTGATTGACTTGCGGGTGTTGAACCATCCCTGTGTCCCTGGTATAAATCCCACTTGATCATGGTGTATAATCTTTTTGATGTATTGCTGTAATCGGTTTGCCAAAATTTGGTTGAGGATTTTTGCATCTATGTTCATCAGTGATATCGGCCTGTAGTTCTCCTTCTTTGTGTTGTCCTTGTCAGGTTTGGGGATCAGAGTGATGTTGGCTTCATAGAATGTGTTAGGGAGTTCTCCATCTTTCTCAATTTTCTGGAACAGTTTGAGGAGAATAGGTACAAAGAACTCACACTGCGTAACAACAAAAAAACAAACAACCCGATCAAAAAATGGGCAGAGGACATGAACAGACATTTCTCAAAAGAAGATAGGAATATGGCCAATAGACACATGAAAAGATGTTCATCATCGCTAATCATCAGGGAAATGCAAATCAAAACTACACTAAGATATCACCTTACCCCCGTTAGATTGGCAAAAACATCCAAAACCAAGAACGACAAATGTTGGAGAGGTTGTGGAGAAAGAGGAACCCTCATACACTGTTGGTGGGAATGCAAACTGGTACAGCCACTATGGAAAACAGTATGGAGATTTCTCAAAAAGTTAAAAATAGAAATACCCTATGACCCAGCCATCCCATTACTGGGTATCTATCCTAAGAACCTGATATCAGATATCTCAAGAGTCCGTTGCACCCCTATGTTCATCGCAGCATTATTTACAATAGCCAAGACGTGGAACCAGCCTACATGCCCAGAAACTGATGATTGGATAAAGAAGATGTGGTATATATACACAATGGAATACTACTCAGCCATAAAAAAAGACGAAATTGGCCCATTCACAACAATGTGGATGGACCTCGAGGGCATTATTTTAAGCGAAATAAGTCAGTCAGAGAAAGACGAACTCTATATGACTCCACTCATAGGTGGAAATTAGTATATTGAGAAGGAGATCTGATCGGTGGTTACCAGGGAAAAGGGGGGCTGGGGGGAGGGCACGGAGGGGGAAGTGGTGTTCCCACAACATGACTAACAAAAATGTACAACTGAAATTTCACAAGCTTGTAATCCATAATAACATTAATAAACAAAAAAAAAATAAAAAAAAATAAAGATGATTTGGGGCCCATCTGCCCCTATGGAAAGAACGCAGCACTTTGTGCCTTGCAGCTCTAGGGCAATGTAGCACACCCAGAGCAGAAGTTCTACTTCAGCCAGATCAGGCCTGCAAAGAAACTGCGTTTCACAGGCCTTTGTAAGAGATGTTCGCGGTAGGCTGTTAGAGCACTGTGCAGAGCGAGTTGTTTCTTAGCTTCCCAAAGAGCTGGAAGCAAGATGCTTTGGGGCCCTTCTCACCCTTTGGCAAGAAGGCAGCACTTTGTGCCTTGCAGCTCTAGGGCAATGTAGCACACCCAGAGCAGAAGTTCTACTTCAGCCAGATCAGGCCTGCAAAGAAACTGCGTTTCACAGGCCTTTGTAAGAGATGATCGCGGTAGGCTGTTAGAGCACTGTGCAGAGCGAGTTGTTTCTCAGCTTCCAAAAGAGTTGGAAGCAAGATGCTTTGGGGCTCATCTGCCCCTTCGAAAAGAAGGCAGCACTTTGTGCCTTGCAGCTCTAGGGCAATGTAGCACACCCAGAGCAGAAGTTCTACTTCAGCCAGATCAGGCCCGCAAAGAAACTGCATTTCACAGGCCTTTGTAAGAGATGTTCCCGGTAGGCTGTTAGAGCACTGTGCAGAGCGAGTTGTTTCTTAGCTTCCCAAACAGCTGGAAGCAAGATGCTTTGGTGCCCTACTCACCCTTTGGAAAGAAGGCAGCACTTTGTGCCTTGCAGCTCTAGGGCAATGTAGCACACCCAGAGCAGAAGTTGTACTTCAGCCAGATCAGGGCTGCAAAGAAACTGCGTTTCACAGGCCTTTGTAAGAGATGTTCCCGGTAGGCTGTTAGAGCACTGTGCAGAGCGAGTTCTTTCTTAGCTTCCCAAAGACCTGGAAGCAAGATGCTTTGGGGGCCATCTGCCCCTAAGCAAAGAAGGCAGCAATTTGTGCCTTGCAGCTCTAGGGCAATGTAGCACACCCAGAGCAGTTGTTCTACTTCTGCAAGGTCAGGCCTGCAAAGAAACTGCGTTTCACAGGCCTTTGTAAGAGATGTTCCCGGTAGGCTGTTAGAGCACTGTGCAGAGCGAGTTGTTTCTTAGCTTCCCAAAGAGCTGGAAGCAAGATGCTTTAGGGGCCATCTGCCCTTAAGGAAAGAAGGCAGCACTTTGTGCCTGGCATCTCTAGGGCAATGTAGCACACCCAGAGCAGTTGTTCTACTTCTGCCAGGTCAGGCCTGCAAAGAAACTGCGTTTCACAGGCCTTTGTAAGAGATGTTCCCGGTAGGCTGTTAGAGCACTGTGCAGAGCGACTTGTTTCTTAGCTTCCCAAACAGCTGGAAGCAAGATGCTTTAGGGCCCTACTCACCCTTTGCAAAGAAGGCAGCACTTTGTGCCTTGCAGCTCTAGGGCAATGTAGCACATCCAGAGCCGAAGTTCTACTTCAGCTAGATCAGACCTGCAAAGAAACTTCGTTTCACAGGCCTTTCTAAGAGATGTTCCCGGTAGGCAGTAAGAGCACTGTGCAGAGCGACTACTTTCTTAGCTTCCCAGAGAGCCGGAAGCAAGATGCTTTGGGGCCCATGTGCCCCTATGGAAAGAACGCAGCACTTTGTGCCTTGCAGCTCTAGGGCAATGTAGCACACCCCGAGCAGAAGTTCTACTTCAGCCAGATCAGGCCTGCAAAGAAACTGCGTTTCACAGGCCTTTGTAAGAGATGTTCCCGGTAGGCTGTTAGAGCACTGTGCAGAGCGAGTTGTTTCTTAGCTTCCCAAAGAGCTGGAAGCAAAATGCTTTGGGGCCCGTTAATTTTATACCCTGGTACTTTGCTGTAGTTGTTGATTATTTCTAATAGTTTTTCTGTGGATTCTTTGGGGTTTTCTATGTATAAGATCATGTCGTCTGCAAACAACGCGAGTTTTACTTCTTCGTTACCTATTTGGATTTCTTTTATTTTTTTTTCCTGCCGAATTGCTCTGGCCAGCACCTCCAGTACTATGTTGAATAGGAGTGGTGAAAGTGGGCACCCTTGTCTTGTTCCTGTCCTCAGAGGGATGGCTTTCAGCTTTTGTCCATTGAGTATGCTGTTGGCTGTGGGTCTATCATATATGGCCTTTATTAGGTTGAGGTACTTTCCTTCTATACCCATTTTACTGAGGGTTTTTATCATAAATGGGTGTTGGATCTTGTCGAATGCTTTCTCTGCGTCTATTGAGATGATCATGTGGTTTTTGTTTTTCATTTTGTTGATGTAGTGTATCACGTTGATTGACTTGCGGGTGTTGAACCATCCCTGTGTCCCTGGTATAAATCCCACTTGATCATGGTGTATAATCTTTTTGATGTATTGCTGTAATCGGTTTGCCAAAATTTGGTTGAGGATTTTTGCATCTATGTTCATCAGTGATATCGGCCTGTAGTTCTCCTTCTTTGTGTTGTCCTTGTCAGGTTGGGGGATCAGAGTGATGTTGGCTTCATAGAATGTGTTAGGGAGTTCTCCATCTTTCTCAATTTTCTGGAACAGTTTGAGGAGAATAGGTACAAAGAACTCACACTGCTTAACAACAAAAAAACAAACAACCCGATCAAAAAATGGGCAGAGGACATGAACAGACATTTCTCCAAAGAAGATATGAATATGGCCAATAGACACAGGAAAAGATGTTCATCATCGCTAATCATCAGGGAAATGCAAATCAAAACTACACTAAGATATCACCTTACCCCCGTTAGATTGGCAAAAACATCCAAAACCAAGAACGACGAATGTTGGAGAGGTTGTGGAGAAAGAGGAACCCTCATACACTGTTGGTGGGAATGCAAACTGGTACAGCCACTATGGAAAACAGTATGGAGATTTCTCAAAAAGTTAAAAATAGAAATACCCTATGACCCAGCCATCCCATTACTGGGTATCTATCCTAAGAACCTGATATCAGATATCTCAAGAGTCCGTTGCACCCCTATGTTCATCGCAGCATTATTTACAATAGCCAAGACGTGGAACCAGCCTACATGCCCAGAAACTGATGATTGGATAAAGAAGCTGTTGTATATATACACAATGGAATACTACTCAGCCATAAAAAAAGACGACATTGGCCCCTTCACAACAATGTGGATGGACCTCGAGGGCATTATGTTAAGCGAAATAAGTCAGTCAGAGAAAGACAGACTCTATATGACTCCACTCATAGGTGGAAACTAGTATATTGAGAAGGAGATCTGATCGGTGGTTACCAGGGAAAAGGGGGGGTGGGGGGAGGGCACGGAGGGGGAAGTGGTGTTCCCACAACATGACGAACAAAAATGTACAACTGAAATATCACAAGCATGCAATCCATCATAACATTAATAACCAAAAAAAAAAAAAAAAAAGATGCTTTGGGGCCCATCTGCCCCTATGGAAAGAACGCAGCACTTTGTGCCTTGCAGCTCTAGGGCAATATAGCACACCCAGAGCAGAAGTTCTACTTCAGCCAGATCAGGCCCGCAAAGAAACTGCGTTTCACAGGCCTTTGTAAGAGATGTTCCCTGTAGGCTGTTAGAGCACTGTGCAGAGCGACTTGTTTCTTAGCTTCCCAACGAGCTGGAAGCAAGATGCTTTGGGGCCCTTCTCACCCTTTGGCAAGAAGGCAGCACTTTGTGCCTTGCAGCTCTAAGGCAATGTAGCACACCCAGAGCAGAAGTTCTACTTCAGCCAGATCAGGCCCGCAAAGAAACTGCGTTTCACAGGCCTTTGTAAGAGATGTTCGCGTTAGGCTGTTAGAGCATTTTGCAGAGCGAGTTGTTTCTCAGCTTCCTAAAGAGTTGGAAGCAAGATGCTTTGGGGCCCTTCTCACCCTTTGGAAAGAAGGCAGCACTTTGTGCCTTGCAGCTCTAGGGCAATGTAGCACACCCAGAGCCGAAGTTCTAGTTCAGCTAGATCAAACCTGCAAAGAAACTTCGCTTCACAGGCCTTTGTAAGAGATGTTCCCGGTAGGCTGTAAGAGCACTGTGCAGAGCGACTAGTTTCTTAGCTTCCCAGAGAGCCGGAAGCAAGATGCTTTGGGGCCCATGTGGCCCTATGGAAAGAACGCAGCACTTTGTGCCTTGCAGCTCTAGGGCAATGCAGCACACCCCGAGCAGAAGTTCTACTTCAGCCAGATCAGGCCTGCAAAGAAACTGCGTTTCACAGGCCTTTGTAAGCGATGTTCCCTTTAGGCTGTTAGAGCACTGTGCAGAGCGAGTTGTTTCTTAGCTTCCCAGAGAGCTGGAAGCAAGATGCTTTGGGGCCCGTTAATTTTATACCCTGCTACTTTGCTGTAGTTGTTGATTATTTCTAATAGTTTTTCTGTGGATTCTTTGGGGTTTTCTATGTATAAGATCATGTCGTCTGCAAACAAGCGAGTTTTAATTCTTCGTTACCTATTTCGATTCCTTTTATTTCTTTTTCCTGCCGTATTTCTCTGGCCAGCACCTCCAGTACTATGTTGAATAGGAGTGGTGAAAGTGGGCACCCTTGTCTTGTTCCTGTCCTCAGAGGGATGGCTTTCAGCTTTTGTCCATTGAGTATGCTGTTGGCTGTGGGTCTATCATATATGGCCTTTATTATGTTGAGGTACTTTCCTTCTACACCCATTTTCCCGAGGGTTTTTATCATAAATGGGTGTTGGATCTTGTCGAATGCTTTCTCTGCGTCTATTGAGATGATCATGTGGTTTTTGTTTTTCATTTTGTTGATGTAGTGTATCACGTTGATTGACTTGCGGGTGTTGAACCATCCCTGTGTCCCTGGTATAAATCCCACTTGATCATGGTGTATAATCTTTTTGATGTATTGCTGTAATCGGTTTGCCAAAATTTGGTTGAGGATTTTTGCATCTATGTTCATCAGTGATATCGGCCTGTAGTTCTCCTTCTTTGTGTTGTCCTTGTCAGGTTTGGGGATCAGAGTGATGTTGGCTTCATAGAATGTGTTAGGGAGTTCTCCATCTTTCTCAATTTTCTGGAACAGTTTGAGGAGAATAGGTACAAAGAACTCACACTGCTTAACAACAAAAAAACAAACAACCCGATCAAAAAATGGGCAGAGGACATGAACAGACATTTCTCCAAAGAAGATATGAATATGGCCAATAGACACAGGAAAAGATGTTCATCATCGCTAATCATCAGGGAAATGCAAATCAAAACTACACTAAGATATCACCTTACCCCCGTTAGATTGGCAAAAACATCCAAAACCAAGAACGACGAATGTTGGAGAGGTTGTGGAGAAAGAGGAACCCTCATACACTGTTGGTGGGAATGCAAACTGGTACAGCCACTATGGAAAACAGTATGGAGATTTCTCAAAAAGTTAAAAATAGAAATACCCTATGACCCAGCCATCCCATTACTGGGTATCTATCCTAAGAACCTGATATCAGATATCTCAAGAGTCCGTTGCACCCCTATGTTCATCGCAGCATTATTTACAATAGCCAAGACGTGGAACCAGCCTACATGCCCAGAAACTGATGATTGGATAAAGAAGCTGTTGTATATATACACAATGGAATACTACTCAGCCATAAAAAAAGACGACATTGGCCCCTTCACAACAATGTGGATGGACCTCGAGGGCATTATGTTAAGCGAAATAAGTCAGTCAGAGAAAGACAGACTCTATATGACTCCACTCATAGGTGGAAACTAGTATATTGAGAAGGAGATCTGATCGGTGGTTACCAGGGAAAAGGGGGGGTGGGGGGAGGGCACGGAGGGGGAAGTGGTGTTCCCACAACATGACGAACAAAAATGTACAACTGAAATATCACAAGCATGCAATCCATCATAACATTAATAACCAAAAAAAAAAAAAAAAAAGATGCTTTGGGGCCCATCTGCCCCTATGGAAAGAACGCAGCACTTTGTGCCTTGCAGCTCTAGGGCAATATAGCACACCCAGAGCAGAAGTTCTACTTCAGCCAGATCAGGCCCGCAAAGAAACTGCGTTTCACAGGCCTTTGTAAGAGATGTTCCCTGTAGGCTGTTAGAGCACTGTGCAGAGCGACTTGTTTCTTAGCTTCCCAACGAGCTGGAAGCAAGATGCTTTGGGGCCCTTCTCACCCTTTGGCAAGAAGGCAGCACTTTGTGCCTTGCAGCTCTAAGGCAATGTAGCACACCCAGAGCAGAAGTTCTACTTCAGCCAGATCAGGCCCGCAAAGAAACTGCGTTTCACAGGCCTTTGTAAGAGATGTTCGCGTTAGGCTGTTAGAGCATTTTGCAGAGCGAGTTGTTTCTCAGCTTCCTAAAGAGTTGGAAGCAAGATGCTTTGGGGCCCTTCTCACCCTTTGGAAAGAAGGCAGCACTTTGTGCCTTGCAGCTCTAGGGCAATGTAGCACACCCAGAGCCGAAGTTCTAGTTCAGCTAGATCAAACCTGCAAAGAAACTTCGCTTCACAGGCCTTTGTAAGAGATGTTCCCGGTAGGCTGTAAGAGCACTGTGCAGAGCGACTAGTTTCTTAGCTTCCCAGAGAGCCGGAAGCAAGATGCTTTGGGGCCCATGTGGCCCTATGGAAAGAACGCAGCACTTTGTGCCTTGCAGCTCTAGGGCAATGCAGCACACCCCGAGCAGAAGTTCTACTTCAGCCAGATCAGGCCTGCAAAGAAACTGCGTTTCACAGGCCTTTGTAAGCGATGTTCCCTTTAGGCTGTTAGAGCACTGTGCAGAGCGAGTTGTTTCTTAGCTTCCCAGAGAGCTGGAAGCAAGATGCTTTGGGGCCCGTTAATTTTATACCCTGCTACTTTGCTGTAGTTGTTGATTATTTCTAATAGTTTTTCTGTGGATTCCTTGGGGTTTTCTATGTATAAGATCATGTCGTCTGCAAACAAGCGAGTTTTAATTCTTCGTTACCTATTTCGATTCCTTTTATTTCTTTTTCCTGCCGTATTTCTCTGGCCAGCACCTCCAGTACTATGTTGAATAGGAGTGGTGAAAGTGGGCACCCTTGTCTTGTTCCTGTCCTCAGAGGGATGGCTTTCAGCTTTTGTCCATTGAGTATGCTGTTGGCTGTGGGTCTATCATATATGGCCTTTATTATGTTGAGGTACTTTCCTTCTACACCCATTTTCCCGAGGGTTTTTATCATAAATGGGTGTTGGATCTTGTCGAATGCTTTCTCTGCGTCTATTGAGATGATCATGTGGTTTTTGTTTTTCATTTTGTTGATGTAGTGTATCACGTTGATTGACTTGCGGGTGTTGAACCATCCCTGTGTCCCTGGTATAAATCCCACTTGATCATGGTGTATAATCTTTTTGATGTATTGCTGTAATCGGTTTGCCAAAATTTGGTTGAGGATTTTTGCATCTATGTTCATCAGTGATATCGGCCTGTAGTTCTCCTTCTTTGTGTTGTCCTTGTCAGGTTTGGGGATCAGAGTGATGTTGGCTTCATAGAATGTGTTAGGGAGTTCTCCATCTTTCTCAATTTTCTGGAACAGTTTGAGGAGAATAGGTACAAAGAACTCACACTGCTTAACAACAAAAAAACAAACAACCCGATCAAAAAATGGGCAGAGGACATGAACAGACATTTCTCCAAAGAAGATAGGAATATGGCCAATAGACACATGAAAAGATGTTCATCATCGCTAATCATCAGGGAAATGCAAATCAAAACTACACTAAGATATCAGCTTACCCCCATTAGATTGGCAAAAACATCCAAAACCAAGAACGACAAATGTTGGAGAGGTTGTGGAGAAAGAGGAACCCTCATACACTGTTGGTGGGAATGCAAACTGGTACAGCCACTATGGAAAACAGTATGGAGATTTCTCAAAAAGTTAAAAATAGAAATACCCTATGACCCAGCCATCCCATTACTGGGTATCTATCCTAAGAACCTGATATCAGATATCTCAAGAGTCCGTTGCACCCCTATGTTCATCGCAGCATTATTTACAATAGCCAAGACGTGGAACCAGCCTACATGCCCAGAAACTGATGATTGGATAAAGAAGATGTGGTATATATACACAATGGAATACTACTCAGCCATAAAAAAAGACGAAATTGGCCCATTCACAACAATGTGGATGGACCTCGAGGGCATTATTTTAAGCGAAATAAGTCAGTCAGAGAAAGACGAACTCTATATGACTCCACTCATAGGTGGAAATTAGTATATTGAGAAGGAGATCTGATCGGTGGTTACCAGGGAAAAGGGGGGGTGGGGGGAGGGCACGGAGGGGGAAGTGGTGTTCCCACAACATGACTAACAAAAATGTACAACTGAAATTTCACAAGCTTGTAATCCATAATAACATTAATAAACAAAAAAAAAATAAAAAAAAATAAAGATGCTTTGGGGCCCATCTGCCCCTATGGAAAGAACGCAGCACTTTGTGCCTTGCAGCTCTAGGGCAATGCAGCACACCCCGAACAGAAGTTCTACTTCAGCCAGATCAGGCCTGCAAAGAAACTGCGTTTCACAGGCCTTTGTAAGAGATGATCGCGGTAGGCTGTTAGAGCACTGTGCAGAGCGAGTTGTTTCTCAGCTTCCAAAAGAGTTGGAAGCAAGATGCTTTGGGGCTCATCTGCCCCTTCGAAAAGAAGGCAACACTTTGTGCCTTGCAGCTCTAGGGCAATGTAGCACACCCAGAGCAGAAGTTCTACTTCAGCCAGATCAGGCCCGCAAAGAAACTGCATTTCACAGGCCTTTGTAAGAGATGTTCCCGGTAGGCTGTTAGAGCACTGTGCAGAGCGAGTTGTTTCTTAGCTTCCCAAACAGCTGGAAGCAAGATGCTTTGGTGCCCTACTCACCCTTTGGAAAGAAGGCAGCACTTTGTGCCTTGCAGCTCTAGGGCAATGTAGCACACCCAGAGCAGAAGTTGTACTTCAGCCAGATCAGGGCTGCAAAGAAACTGCGTTTCACAGGCCTTTGTAAGAGATGTTCCCGGTAGGCTGTTAGAGCACTGTGCAGAGCGAGTTCTTTCTTAGCTTCCCAAAGACCTGGAAGCAAGATGCTTTGGGGGCCATCTGCCCCTAAGCAAAGAAGGCAGCAATTTGTGCCTTGCAGCTCTAGGGCAATGTAGCACACCCAGAGCAGTTGTTCTACTTCTGCAAGGTCAGGCCTGCAAAGAAACTGCGTTTCACAGGCCTTTGTAAGAGATGTTCCCGGTAGGCTGTTAGAGCACTGTGCAGAGCGAGTTGTTTCTTAGCTTCCCAAAGAGCTGGAAGCAAGATGCTTTAGGGGCCATCTGCCCTTAAGGAAAGAAGGCAGCACTTTGTGCCTGGCATCTCTAGGGCAATGTAGCACACCCAGAGCAGTTGTTCTACTTCTGCCAGGTCAGGCCTGCAAAGAAACTGCGTTTCACAGGCCT
Source organism: Equus asinus (assembly GCF_041296235.1). Taxonomy (NCBI): domain Eukaryota; kingdom Metazoa; phylum Chordata; class Mammalia; order Perissodactyla; family Equidae; genus Equus; species Equus asinus. The sequence goes on along the minus strand of NC_091790.1, from coordinate 64,185,918 downwards.
TTGTAAGAGATGTTCCCGGTAGGCTGTTAGAGCACTGTGCAGAGCGACTTGTTTCTTAGCTTCCCAAACAGCTGGAAGCAAGATGCTTTAGGGCCCTACTCACCCTTTGCAAAGAAGGCAGCACTTTGTGCCTTGCAGCTCTAGGGCAATGTAGCACACCCAGAGCCGAAGTTCTACTTCAGCTAGATCAGACCTGCAAAGAAACTTCGTTTCACAGGCCTTTCTAAGAGATGTTCCCGGTAGGCAGTAAGAGCACTGTGCAGAGCGACTACTTTCTTAGCTTCCCAGAGAGCCGGAAGCAAGATGCTTTGGGGCCCATGTGCCCCTATGGAAAGAACGCAGCACTTTGTGCCTTGCAGCTCTAGGGCAATGCAGCACACCCCGAGCAGAAGTTCTACTTCAGCCAGATCAGGCCCGCAAAGAAACTGCGTTTCACAGGCCTTTGTAAGAGATGTTCCCGGTAGGCTGTTAGAGCACTGTGCAGAGCGACTTGTTTCTTAGCTTCCCAACGAGCTGGAAGCAAGATGCTTTGGGGCCCTTCTCACCCTTTGGCAAGAAGGCAGCACTTTGTGCCTTGCAGCTCTAAGGCAATGTAGCACACCCAGAGCAGAAGTTCTACTTCAGCCAGATCAGGCCCGCAAAGAAACTGCGTTTCACAGGCCTTTGTAAGAGATGTTCGCGTTAGGCTGTTAGAGCATTTTGCAGAGCGAGTTGTTTCTCAGCTTCCTAAAGAGTTGGAAGCAAGATGCTTTGGGGCCCTTCTCACCCTTTGGAAAGAAGGCAGCACTTTGTGCCTTGCAGCTCTAGGGCAATGTAGCACACCCAGAGCCGAAGTTCTAGTTCAGCTAGATCAAACCTGCAAAGAAACTTCGCTTCACAGGCCTTTGTAAGAGATGTTCCCGGTAGGCTGTAAGAGCACTGTGCAGAGCGACTAGTTTCTTAGCTTCCCAGAGAGCCGGAAGCAAGATGCTTTGGGGCCCATGTGGCCCTATGGAAAGAACGCAGCACTTTGTGCCTTGCAGCTCTAGGGCAATGCAGCACACCCCGAGCAGAAGTTCTACTTCAGCCAGATCAGGCCTGCAAAGAAACTGCGTTTCACAGGCCTTTGTAAGCGATGTTCCCGGTAGGCTGTTAGAGCACTGTGCAGAGCGAGTTGTTTCTTAGCTTCCCAGAGAGCTGGAAGCAAGATGCTTTGGGGCCCGTTAATTTTATACCCTGCTACTTTGCTGTAGTTGTTGATTATTTCTAATAGTTTTTCTGTGGATTCTTTGGGGTTTTCTATGTATAAGATCATGTCGTCTGCAAACAAGCGAGTTTTAATTCTTCGTTACCTATTTCGATTCCTTTTATTTCTTTTTCCTGCCGTATTTCTCTGGCCAGCACCTCCAGTACTATGTTGAATAGGAGTGGTGAAAGTGGGCACCCTTGTCTTGTTCCTGTCCTCAGAGGGATGGCTTTCAGCTTTTGTCCATTGAGTATGCTGTTGGCTGTGGGTCTATCATATATGGCCTTTATTATGTTGAGGTACTTTCCTTCTACACCCATTTTCCCGAGGGTTTTTATCATAAATGGGTGTTGGATCTTGTCGAATGCTTTCTCTGCGTCTATTGAGATGATCATGTGGTTTTTGTTTTTCATTTTGTTGATGTAGTGTATCACGTTGATTGACTTGCGGGTGTTGAACCATCCCTGTGTCCCTGGTATAAATCCCACTTGATCATGGTGTATAATCTTTTTGATGTATTGCTGTAATCGGTTTGCCAAAATTTGGTTGAGGATTTTTGCATCTATGTTCATCAGTGATATCGGCCTGTAGTTCTCCTTCTTTGTGTTGTCCTTGTCAGGTTTGGGGATCAGAGTGATGTTGGCTTCATAGAATGTGTTAGGGAGTTCTCCATCTTTCTCAATTTTCTGGAACAGTTTGAGGAGAATAGGTACAAAGAACTCACACTGCTTAACAACAAAAAAACAAACAACCCGATCAAAAAATGGGCAGAGGACATGAACAGACATTTCTCCAAAGAAGATAGGAATATGGCCAATAGACACATGAAAAGATGTTCATCATCGCTAATCATCAGGGAAATGCAAATCAAAACTACACTAAGATATCAGCTTACCCCCGTTAGATTGGCAAAAACATCCAAAACCAAGAACGACAAATGTTGGAGAGGTTGTGGAGAAAGAGGAACCCTCATACACTGTTGGTGGGAATGCAAACTGGTACAGCCACTATGGAAAACAGTATGGAGATTTCTCAAAAAGTTAAAAATAGAAATACCCTATGACCCAGCCATCCCATTACTGGGTATCTATCCTAAGAACCTGATATCAGATATCTCAAGAGTCCGTTGCACCCCTATGTTCATCGCAGCATTATTTACAATAGCCAAGACGTGGAACCAGCCTACATGCCCAGAAACTGATGATTGGATAAAGAAGATGTGGTATATATACACAATGGAATACTACTCAGCCATAAAAAAAGACGAAATTGGCCCATTCACAACAATGTGGATGGACCTCGAGGGCATTATTTTAAGCGAAATAAGTCAGTCAGAGAAAGACGAACTCTATATGACTCCACTCATAGGTGGAAATTAGTATATTGAGAAGGAGATCTGATCGGTGGTTACCAGGGAAAAGGGGGGGTGGGGGGAGGGCACGGAGGGGGAAGTGGTGTTCCCACAACATGACTAACAAAAATGTACAACTGAAATTTCACAAGCTTGTAATCCATAATAACATTAATAAACAAAAAAAAAATAAAAAAAAATAAAGATGATTTGGGGCCCATCTGCCCCTATGGAAAGAACGCAGCACTTTGTGCCTTGCAGCTCTAGGGCAATGTAGCACACCCAGAGCAGAAGTTCTACTTCAGCCAGATCAGGCCTGCAAAGAAACTGCGTTTCACAGGCCTTTGTAAGAGATGTTCGCGGTAGGCTGTTAGAGCACTGTGCAGAGCGAGTTGTTTCTTAGCTTCCCAAAGAGCTGGAAGCAAGATGCTTTGGGGCCCTTCTCACCCTTTGGCAAGAAGGCAGCACTTTGTGCCTTGCAGCTCTAGGGCAATGTAGCACACCCAGAGCAGAAGTTCTACTTCAGCCAGATCAGGCCTGCAAAGAAACTGCGTTTCACAGGCCTTTGTAAGAGATGATCGCGGTAGGCTGTTAGAGCACTGTGCAGAGCGAGTTGTTTCTCAGCTTCCAAAAGAGTTGGAAGCAAGATGCTTTGGGGCTCATCTGCCCCTTCGAAAAGAAGGCAGCACTTTGTGCCTTGCAGCTCTAGGGCAATGTAGCACACCCAGAGCAGAAGTTCTACTTCAGCCAGATCAGGCCCGCAAAGAAACTGCATTTCACAGGCCTTTGTAAGAGATGTTCCCGGTAGGCTGTTAGAGCACTGTGCAGAGCGAGTTGTTTCTTAGCTTCCCAAAGAGCTGGAAGCAAGATGCTTTGGTGCCCTACTCACCCTTTGGAAAGAAGGCAGCACTTTGTGCCTGGCATCTCTAGGGCAATGTAGCACACCCAGAGCAGTTGTTCTACTTCTGCCAGGTCAGGCCTGCAAAGAAACTGCGTTTCACAGGCCTTTGTAAGAGATGTTCCCGGTAGGCTGTTAGAGCACTGTGCAGAGCGACTTGTTTCTTAGCTTCCCAAACAGCTGGAAGCAAGATGCTTTAGGGCCCTACTCACCCTTTGCAAAGAAGGCAGCACTTTGTGCCTTGCAGCTCTAGGGCAATGTAGCACACCCAGAGCCGAAGTTCTACTTCAGCTAGATCAGACCTGCAAAGAAACTTCGTTTCACAGGCCTTTCTAAGAGATGTTCCCGGTAGGCAGTAAGAGCACTGTGCAGAGCGACTACTTTCTTAGCTTCCCAGAGAGCCGGAAGCAAGATGCTTTGGGGCCCATGTGCCCCTATGGAAAGAACGCAGCACTTTGTGCCTTGCAGCTCTAGGGCAATGCAGCACACCCCGAGCAGAAGTTCTACTTCAGCCAGATCAGGCCTGCAAAGAAACTGCGTTTCACAGGCCTTTGTAAGAGATGTTCCCGGTAGGCTGTTAGAGCACTGTGCAGAGCGAGTTGTTTCTTAGCTTCCCAAAGAGCTGGAAGCAAAATGCTTTGGGGCCCGTTAATTTTATACCCTGGTACTTTGCTGTAGTTGTTGATTATTTCTAATAGTTTTTCTGTGGATTCTTTGGGGTTTTCTATGTATAAGATCATGTCGTCTGCAAACAACGCGAGTTTTACTTCTTCGTTACCTATTCGGATTCCATTTATTTTTTTTTCCTGCCGAATTGCTCTGGCCAGCACCTCCAGTACTATGTTGAATAGGAGTGGTGAAAGTGGGCACCCTTGTCTTGTTCCTGTCCTCAGAGGGATGGCTTTCAGCTTTTGTCCATTGAGTATGCTGTTGGCTGTGGGTCTATCATATATGGCCTTTATTAGGTTGAGGTACTTTCCTTCTATACCCATTTTACTGAGGGTTTTTATCATAAATGGGTGTTGGATCTTGTCGAATGCTTTCTCTGCGTCTATTGAGATGATCATGTGGTTTTTGTTTTTCATTTTGTTGATGTAGTGTATCACGTTGATTGACTTGCGGGTGTTGAACCATCCCTGTGTCCCTGGTATAAATCCCACTTGATCATGGTGTATAATCTTTTTGATGTATTGCTGTAATCGGTTTGCCAAAATTTGGTTGAGGATTTTTGCATCTATGTTCATCAGTGATATCGGCCTGTAGTTCTCCTTCTTTGTGTTGTCCTTGTCAGGTTGGGGGATCAGAGTGATGTTGGCTTCATAGAATGTGTTAGGGAGTTCTCCATCTTTCTCAATTTTCTGGAACAGTTTGAGGAGAATAGGTACAAAGAACTCACACTGCTTAACAACAAAAAAACAAACAACCCGATCAAAAAATGGGCAGAGGACATGAACAGACATTTCTCCAAAGAAGATATGAATATGGCCAATAGACACATGAAAAGATGTTCATCATCGCTAATCATCAGGGAATTGCAAATCAAAACTACACTAAGATATCACCTTACCCCCGTTAGATTGGCAAAAACATCCAAAACCAAGAACGACGAATGTTGGAGAGGTTGTGGAGAAAGAGGAACCCTCATACACTGTTGGTGGGAATGCAAACTGGTACAGCCACTATGGAAAACAGTATGGAGATTTCTCAAAAAGTTAAAAATAGAAATACCCTATGACCCAGCCATCCCATTACTGGGTATCTATCCTAAGAACCTGATATCAGATATCTCAAGCGTCCGTTGCACCCCTATGTTCATCGCAGCATTATTTACAATAGCCAAGACGTGGAACCAGCCTACATGCCCAGAAACTGATGATTGGATAAAGAAGCTGTGGTATATATACACAATGGAATACTACTCAGCCATAAAAAAAGACGACATTGGCCCCTTCACAACAATGTGGATGGACCTCGAGGGCATTATGTTAAGCGAAATAAGTCAGTCAGAGAAAGACAGACTCTATATGACTCCACTCATAGGTGGAAACTAGTATATTGAGAAGGAGATCTGATCGGTGGTTACCAGGGAAAAGGGGTGGTGGGGGGAGGGCACGGAGGGGGAAGTGGTGTTCCCATAACATGACTAACAAAAATGTACAACTGAAATTTCACAAGCTTGTAAACCATCATAACATTAATAAACAAACAACAAAAAAAGATGCTTTGGGGCCCATCTGCCCCTATGGAAAGAACGCAGCACTTTGTGCCTTGCAGCTCTAGGGCAATGTAGCACACCCAGAGCAGAAGTTCTACTTCAGCCAGATCAGGCCCGCAAAGAAACTGCGTTTCACAGGCCTTTGTAAGAGATGTTCCCGGTAGGCTGTTAGAGCACTGTGCAGAGCGAGTTGTTTCTTAGCTTCCCAAAGAGCTGGAAGCAAGATGCTTTGGGGCCCTTCTCACCCTTTGGCAAGAAGGCAGCACTTTGTGCCTTGCAGCTCTAAGGCAATGTAGCACACCCAGAGCAGAAGTTCTACTTCAGCCAATCAGGCCTGCAAAGAAACTGCGTTTCACAGGCCTTTGTAAGAGATGTTCGCGTTAGGCTGTTAGAGCATTGTGCAGAGGGAGTTGTTTCTCAGCTTCCAAAAGAGTTGGAAGCAAGATTCTTTGGGGCTCATCTGCCCCTTTGAAATGAAGGCAGCACTTTGTGCCTTGCAGCTCTAGGGCAATGTAGCACACCCAGAGCAGAAGTTCTACTTCAGCCAGATCAGGCCTGCAAAGAAACTGCGTTTCTCAGGCCTTTGTAAGAGAAGTTCCCGGTAGGCTGTTAGAGCACTGTGCTGAGCGAGTTGTTTCTTAGCTTCCCAGAGAGCTGGAAGCAAGATGCTTTGGGGCCCGTTAATTGTATCCCCTGCTACTTTGCTGTATTTGTTGATTATTTCTAATAGTTTTTCTGTGGATTCTTTGGGGTTTTCTATGTATAAGATCATGTCGTCTGCAAACAACGCGAGTTTTACTTCTTCGTTACCTATTTCGATTCCTTTTATTTTTTTTTCCTGCCGAATTGCTCTGGCCAGCACCTCCAGTACTATGTTGAATAGGAGTGGTGAAAGTGGGCACCCTTGTCTTGTTCCTGTCCTCAGAGGGATGGCTTTCAGCTTTTGTCCATTGAGTATGCTGTTGGCTGTGGGTCTATCATATATGGCCTTTATTATGTTGAGGTACTTTCCTTCTATACCCATTTTACTGAGGGTTTTTATCATAAATGGGTGTTGGATCTTGTCGAATGCTTTCTCTGCGTCTATTGAGATGATCATGTGGTTTTTGTTTTTCATTTTGTTGATGTAGTGTATCACATTGATTGACTTGCGGGTGTTGAACCATCCCTGTGTCCCTGGTATAAATCCCACTTGATCATGGTGTATAATCTTTTTGATGTATTGCTGTAATCGGTTTGCCAAAATTTTGTTGAGGATTTTTGCATCTATGTTCATCAGTGATATCGGCCTGTAGTTCTCCTTCTTTGTGTTGTCCTTGTCAGGTTTGGGGATCAGAGTGATGTTGGCTTCATAGAATGTGTTAGGGAGTTCTCCATCTTTCTCAATTTTCTGGAACAGTTTGAGGAGAATAGGTACAAAGAACTCACACTGCTTAACAACAAAAAAACAAACAACCCGATCAAAAAATGGGCAGAGGACATGAACAGACATTTCTCCAAAGAAGATATGAATATGGCCAATAGACACATGAAAAGATGTTCATCATCGCTAATCATCAGGGAAATGCAAATCAAAACTACACTAAGATATCACCTTACCCCCGTTAGATTGGCAAAAACATCCAAAACCAAGAACGACAAATGTTGGAGAGGTTGTGGAGAAAGAGGAACCCTCATACACTGTTGGTGGGAATGCAAACTGGTACAGCCACTATGGAAAACAGTATGGAGATTTCTCAAAAAGTTAAAAATAGAAATACCCTATGACCCAGCCATCCCATTACTGGGTATCTATCCTAAGAACCTGATATCAGATATCTCAAGAGTCCGTTGCACCCCTATGTTCATCGCAGCATTATTTACAATAGCCAAGACGTGGAACCAGCCTACATGCCCAGAAACTGATGATTGGATAAAGAAGATGTGGTATATATACACAATGGAATACTACTCAGCCATAAAAAAAGACGAAATTGGCCCATTCACAACAATGTGGATGGACCTCGAGGGCATCATGTTAAGCGAAATAAGTCAGTCAGAGAAAGACAGACTCTATATGACTCCACTCATAGGTGGAAATTAGTATATTGAGAAGGAGATCTGATCGGTGGTTACCAGGGAAAAGGGGGGGTGGGGGGAGGGCACGGAGGGGGAAGTGGTGTTCCCACAACATGACTAACAAAAATGTACAACTGAAATTTCACAAGCTTGTAATCCATCATAACATTAATAAACAAAAAAAAAAAAAAAAAGAAGCTTTGGGGCCCATCTGCCCATATGGAAAGAACGCAGCACTTTCTGCCTTGCAGCTCTAGGGCAATGTAGCACACCCAGAGCAGAAGTTCTACTTCAGCCAGATCAGGCCCACAAAGAAACTGCGTTTCACAGGCCTTTGTAAGAGATGTTCCCGGTAGGCTGTTAGAGCACTGTGCAGAGCGAGTTGTTTCTTAGCTTCCCATACAGCCGGAGGCAAGATGCTTTGGGGCCCTTCTCACCCTTTGGAAAGAAGTCAGCACTTTGTGCCTTGCAGCTCTAGGGCAATGTAGCACACCCAGAGCAGAAGTTGTACTTCAGCCTGATCAGGCCTGCAAAGAAACTGCGTTTCACAGGCCTTTGTAAGAGATGTTCCCGGTAGGCTGTTAGAGCACTCTGCAGAGTGAGTTGTTTCCTAGCGTCCCAAAGAGCTGGAAGCAAGATGCTTTGGGGCCCTTCTCACCCTTTGGAAAGAAGGCAGCACTTTGTGCCTTGCAGCTCTAGGGCAATGAAGCACACCCAAAGCAGAAGTTCTACTTCAGCCAGATCAGACCTGCCAAGAAACTGCGTTTCACAAGCCTTTGTAAGAGATGTTCCCTGTAGGCTGTTAGAGAACTGTGCAGAGCGTGTTGTTTCTTAGCTTCCCAAGGAGCTGGAAGCAAGATGCTTTAGGGGCCATCTGCCCTTAAGGAAAGAAGGCAGCACTTTGTGCCTTGCAGCTCTAGGGCACTGCAGCACACCCCGAGCAGAAGATCTACTTCAGCCAGATCAGGCCTGCAAAGAAACTGCGTTTCACAGGCCTTTGTAAGAGATGTTCCCGGTAGGCTCTTAGAGCACTGTGCAGAGCGAGTTGTTTCTTAGCTTCCCAGAGAGCTGGAAGCAAGATGCTTTGGGGCCATCTGCCCTTAAGGAAAGAAGGCAGCACTTTGTGCCTTGCAGCTCTAGGGCAATGTAGCACACCCAGAGCCGAAGTTCTACTTCTGACAGGTCAGGCCTGCAAAGAAACTGCGTTTCACAGGACTTTGTAACAGATGTTCCCGGTAGGCTGTTAGAGCACTGTGCAGAGCGAGTTGTTTCTTAGCTTCCCGAACAGCCGGAAGCAAGATTCTTTGGGGGCCATCTCCCCTTAAGTAAAGAAGGCAGCACTTTGTGCCTTGCAGCTCTAGGGCAATGTAGCACACCCAGAGCAGATGTTCTACTTCAGCCAGATCAGGCCTGCAAAGAAACTGCGTTTCACAGGCCTTTGTAAGAGATGTTCCCTGTAGGCTGTTAGAGCACTGTGCAGAGCGAGTTGTTTCTTAGCTTCCCAGAGAGCTGGAAGCAAGATGCTTTGGGGCCCGTTAATTTTATACCCTGCTACTTTGCTGTAGTTGTTGATTATTTCTACTAGTTTTTCTGTGGATTCTTTGGGGTTTTCTATGTATAAGATCATGTCGTCTGCAAACAACGCGAGTTTTACTTCTTCGTTACCTAGTTGGATTCCTTTTATTTTTTTTCCTGCCGAATTGCTCTGGCCAGCACCTCCAGTACTATGTTGAATAGGAGTATTGAAAGTGGGCACCCTTGTCTTGTTCCTGTCCTCAGAGGGATGGCTTTCAGCTTTTGTCCATTGAGTATGATGTTGGCTGTCGGTCTATCATATATGGCCTTTTTTATGTTGAGGTACTTTCCTTCTATACCCATTTTACTGAGGGCTTTTATCATAAATGGGTGTTGGATCTTGTCGAATGCTTTCTCTGCGTCTATTGAGATGATCATGTGGTTTTTGTTTTTCATTTTGTTGATGTAGTGTATCACGTTGATTGACTTGCGGGTGTTGAACCATCCCTGTGTCCCTGGTATAAATCCCACTTGATCATGGTGTATAATCTTTTTGATGTATTGCTGTAATCGGTTTGCCAAAATTTTGTTGAGGATTTTTGCATCTATGTTCATCAGTGATATCGGCCTGTAGTTCTCCTTCTTTGTGTTGTCCTTGTCAGGTTGGGGGATCAGAGTGATGTTGGCTTCATAGAATGTGTTAGGGAGTTCTCCATCTTTCTCAATTTTCTGGAACAGATTGAGGAGAATAGGTAAAAAGAACTCACACTGCTTAACAACAAAAAAACAAACAACCCGATCAAAAAATGGGCAGAGGACATGAACAGACATTTCTCCAAAGAAGATAGGAATATGGCCAATAGACACATGAAAAGATGTTCATCATCGCTAATCATCAGGGAAATGCAAATCAAAACTACACTAAGATATCACCTTACCCCCGTTAGATTGGCAAAAACATCCAAAACCAAGAACGACAAATGTTGGAGAGGTTGTGGAGAAAGAGGAACCCTCATACACTGTTGGTGGGAATGCAAACTGGTACACCCACTATGGAAAACAGTATGGAGATTTCTCAAAAAGTTAAAAATAGAAATACCCTATGACCCAGCCATCCCATTACTGGGTATCTATCCTAAGAACCTGATATCAGATATCTCAAGAGTCCGTTGCACCCCTATGTTCATCGCAGCATTATTTACAATAGCCAAGACGTGGAACCAGCCTACATGCCCAGAAACTGATGATTGGATAAAGAAGATGTGGTATATATACACAATGCAATACTACTCAGCCATAAAAAAAGACGACATTGGACCCTTCACAACAATGTGGATGGACCTCGAGGGCATTATGTTAAGCGAAATAAGTCAGTCAGAGAAAGACGAACTCTATATGACTCCACTCATAGGTGGAAATTAGTATATTGAGAAGGAGATCTGATCGGTGGTTACCAGGGAAAAGGGGGGGTGGGGGGAGGGCACGGAGTGGGAAGTGGTGTTCCCATAACATGACTAACAAAAATGTACAACTGAAATTTCACAAGCTTGTAAACCATCATAACATTAATAAACAAACAAAAAAAAAAGAAGCTTTGGGGCCCATCTGCCCCTATGGAAAGAACGCAGCACTTTGTGCCTTGCAGATCTAGGGCAATGTAGCACACCCAGAGCAGAAGTTCTACTTCAGCCAGATCAGGCCCGCAAAGAAACTGCGTTTCACAGGCCTTTGTAAGAGATGTTCCCGGTAGGCTGTTAGAGCACTGTGCAGAGCGAGTTGTTTCTTAGCTTCCCAAAGAGCTGGAAGCAAGATGCTTTGGGGCCCTTCTCACCCTTTGGCAAGAAGGCAGCACTTTGTGTCTTGCAGCTCTAAGGCAATGTAGCACACCCAGAGCAGAAGTTCTACTTCAGCCAATCAGGCCTGCAAAGAAACTGCGTTTCACAGGCCTTTGTAAGAGATGTTCGCGTTAGGCTGTTAGAGCATTGTGCAGAGCGAGTTGTTTCTCAGCTTCCAAAAGAGTTGGAAGCAAGATTCTTTGGGGCTCATCTGCCCCTTTGAAATGAAGGCAGCACTTTGTGCCTTGCAGCTCTAGGGCAATGTAGCACACCCAGAGCAGAAGTTCTACTTCAGCCAGATCAGGCCTGCAAAGAAACTGCGTTTCTCAGGCCTTTGTAAGAGAAGTTCCCGGTAGGCTGTTAGAGCACTGTGCTGAGCGAGTTGTTTCTTAGCTTCCCAGAGAGCTGGAAGCAAGATGCTTTGGGGCCCGTTAATTGTATCCCCTGCTACTTTGCTGTATTTGTTGATTATTTCTAATAGTTTTTCTGTGGATTCTTTGGGGTTTTCTATGTATAAGATCATGTCGTCTGCAAACAACGCGAGTTTTACTTCTTCGTTACCTATTTCGATTCCTTTTATTTTTTTTTCCTGCCGAATTGCTCTGGCCAGCACCTCCAGTACTATGTTGAATAGGAGTGGTGAAAGTGGGCACCCTTGTCTTGTTCCTGTCCTCAGAGGGATGGCTTTCAGCTTTTGTCCATTGAGTATGCTGTTGGCTGTGGGTCTATCATATATGGCCTTTATTATGTTGAGGTACTTTCCTTCTATACCCATTTTACTGAGGGTTTTTATCATAAATGGGTGTTGGATCTTGTCGAATGCTTTCTCTGCGTCTATTGAGATGATCATGTGGTTTTTGTTTTTCATTTTGTTGATGTAGTGTATCACATTGATTGACTTGCGGGTGTTGAACCATCCCTGTGTCCCTGGTATAAATCCCACTTGATCATGGTGTATAATCTTTTTGATGTATTGCTGTAATCGGTTTGCCAAAATTTTGTTGAGGATTTTTGCATCTATGTTCATCAGTGATATCGGCCTGTAGTTCTCCTTCTTTGTGTTGTCCTTGTCAGGTTTGGGGATCAGAGTGATGTTGGCTTCATAGAATGTGTTAGGGAGTTCTCCATCTTTCTCAATTTTCTGGAACAGTTTGAGGAGAATAGGTACAAAGAACTCACACTGCTTAACAACAAAAAAACAAACAACCCGATCAAAAAATGGGCAGAGGACATGAACAGACATTTCTCCAAAGAAGATATGAATATGGCCAATAGACACATGAAAAGATGTTCATCATCGCTAATCATCAGGGAAATGCAAATCAAAACTACACTAAGATATCACCTTACCCCCGTTAGATTGGCAAAAACATCCAAAACCAAGAACGACAAATGTTGGAGAGGTTGTGGAGAAAGAGGAACCCTCATACACTGTTGGTGGGAATGCAAACTGGTACAGCCACTATGGAAAACAGTATGGAGATTTCTCAAAAAGTTAAAAATAGAAATACCCTATGACCCAGCCATCCCATTACTGGGTATCTATCCTAAGAACCTGATATCAGATATCTCAAGAGTCCGTTGCACCCCTATGTTCATCGCAGCATTATTTACAATAGCCAAGACGTGGAACCAGCCTACATGCCCAGAAACTGATGATTGGATAAAGAAGATGTGGTATATATACACAACGGAATACTACTCAGCCATAAAAAAAGACGACATTTTCCCATTCACAACAATGTGGATGGACCTCGAGGGCATCATGTTAAGCGAAATAAGTCAGTCAGAGAAAGACAGACTCTATATGACTCCACTCATAGGTGGAAATTAGTATATTGAGAAGGAGATCTGATCGGTGGTTACCAGGGAAAAGGGGGGGTGGGGGGAGGGCACGGAGGGGGAAGTGGTGTTCCCACAACATGACTAACAAAAATGTACAACTGAAATTTCACAAGCTTGTAATCCATCATAACATTAATAAACAAAAAAAAAAAAAAAAAGAAGCTTTGGGGCCCATCTGCCCATATGGAAAGAACGCAGCACTTTCTGCCTTGCAGCTCTAGGGCAATGTAGCACACCCAGAGCAGAAGTTCTACTTCAGCCAGATCAGGCCCACAAAGAAACTGCGTTTCACAGGCCTTTGTAAGAGATGTTCCCGGTAGGCTGTTAGAGCACTGTGCAGAGCGAGTTGTTTGTTAGCTTCCCATACAGCCGGAGGCAAGATGCTTTGGGGCCCTTCTCACCCTTTGGAAAGAAGTCAGCACTTTGTGCCTTGCAGCTCTAGGGCAATGTAGCACACCCAGAGCAGAAGTTGTACTTCAGCCTGATCAGGCCTGCAAAGAAACTGCGTTTCACAGGCCTTTGTAAGAGATGTTCCCGGTAGGCTGTTAGAGCACTGTGCAGAGTGAGTTGTTTCCTAGCGTCCCAAAGAGCTGGAAGCAAGATGCTTTGGGGCCCTTCTCACCCTTTGGAAAGAAGGCAGCACTTTGTGCCTTGCAGCTCTAGGGCAATGAAGCACACCCAAAGCAGAAGTTCTACTTCAGCCAGATCAGACCTGCCAAGAAACTGCGTTTCACAAGCCTTTGTAAGAGATGTTCCCTGTAGGCTGTTAGAGAACTGTGCAGAGCGTGTTGTTTCTTAGCTTCCCAAGGAGCTGGAAGCAAGATGCTTTAGGGGCCATCTGCCCTTAAGGAAAGAAGGCAGCACTTTGTGCCTTGCAGCTCTAGGGCACTGCAGCACACCCCGAGCAGAAGATCTACTTCAGCCAGATCAGGCCTGCAAAGAAACTGCGTTTCACAGGCCTTTGTAAGAGATGTTCCCGGTAGGCTCTTAGAGCACTGTGCAGAGCGAGTTGTTTCTTAGCTTCCCAGAGAGCTGGAAGCAAGATGCTTTGGGGCCATCTGCCCTTAAGGAAAGAAGGCAGCACTTTGTGCCTTGCAGCTCTAGGGCAATGTAGCACACCCAGAGCCGAAGTTCTACTTCTGACAGGTCAGGCCTGCAAAGAAACTGCGTTTCACAGGACTTTGTAACAGATGTTCCCGGTAGGCTGTTAGAGCACTGTGCAGAGCGAGTTGTTTCTTAGCTTCCCGAACAGCCGGAAGCAAGATTCTTTGGGGGCCATCTCCCCTTAAGTAAAGAAGGCAGCACTTTGTGCCTTGCAGCTCTAGGGCAATGTAGCACACCCAGAGCAGATGTTCTACTTCAGCCAGATCAGGCCTGCAAAGAAACTGCGTTTCACAGGCCTTTGTAAGAGATGTTCCCTGTAGGCTGTTAGAGCACTGTGCAGAGCGAGTTGTTTCTTAGCTTCCCAGAGAGCTGGAAGCAAGATGCTTTGGGGCCCGTTAATTTTATACCCTGCTACTTTGCTGTAGTTGTTGATTATTTCTACTAGTTTTTCTGTGGATTCTTTGGGGTTTTCTATGTATAAGATCATGTCGTCTGCAAACAACGCGAGTTTTACTTCTTCGTTACCTAGTTGGATTCCTTTTATTTTTTTTCCTGCCGAATTGCTCTGGCCAGCACCTCCAGTACTATGTTGAATAGGAGTATTGAAAGTGGGCACCCTTGTCTTGTTCCTGTCCTCAGAGGGATGGCTTTCAGCTTTTGTCCATTGAGTATGATGTTGGCTGTCGGTCTATCATATATGGCCTTTTTTATGTTGAGGTACTTTCCTTCTATACCCATTTTACTGAGGGCTTTTATCATAAATGGGTGTTGGATCTTGTCGAATGCTTTCTCTGCGTCTATTGAGATGATCATGTGGTTTTTGTTTTTCATTTTGTTGATGTAGTGTATCACGTTGATTGACTTGCGGGTGTTGAACCATCCCTGTGTCCCTGGTATAAATCCCACTTGATCATGGTGTATAATCTTTTTGATGTATTGCTGTAATCGGTTTGCCAAAATTTTGTTGAGGATTTTTGCATCTATGTTCATCAGTGATATCGGCCTGTAGTTCTCCTTCTTTGTGTTGTCCTTGTCAGGTTGGGGGATCAGAGTGATGTTGGCTTCATAGAATGTGTTAGGGAGTTCTCCATCTTTCTCAATTTTCTGGAACAGATTGAGGAGAATAGGTAAAAAGAACTCACACTGCTTAACAACAAAAAAACAAACAACCCGATCAAAAAATGGGCAGAGGACATGAACAGACATTTCTCAAAAGAAGATATGAACATGGCCAATAGACACATGAAAAGATGTTCATCATCGCTAATCATCAGGGAAATGCAAATCAAAACTACACTAAGATATCACCTTACCCCCGTTAGATTGGCAAAAACATCCAAAACCAAGAACGACAAATGTTGGAGAGGTTGTGGAGAAAGAGGAACCCTCATACACTGTTGGTGGGAATGCAAACTGGTACAGCCACTATGGAAAACAGTATGGAGATTTCTCAAAAAGTTAAAAATAGAAATACCCTATGACCCAGCCATCCCATTACTGGGTATCTATCCTAAGAACCTGATATCAGATATCTCAAGAGTCCGTTGCACCCCTATGTTCATCGCAGCATTATTTACAATAGCCAAGACGTGGAACCAGCCTACATGCCCAGAAACTGATGATTGGATAAAGAAGATGTGGTATATATACACAATGGAATACTACTCAGCCATAAAAAAAGACGACATTGGCCCCTTCACAACAATGTGGATGGACCTCGAGGGCATTATGTTAAGCGAAATAAGTCAGTCAGAGAAAGACGAACTCTATATGACTCCACTCATAGGTGGAAATTAGTATATTGAGAAGGAGATCTGATCGGTGGTTACCAGGGAAAAGGGGGGGTGGGGGGAAGGCACGGAGGGGGAAGTGGTGTTCCCACAACATGACTAACAAAAATGTACAACTGAAATTTCACAAGCTTGTAATCCATCATAAGATTAATAAACAACAACAACAAAAAAAAGATGCTTTGGGGCCCATCTGCCCCTATGGAAAGAACGCAGCACTTTGTGCCTTGCAGCTCTAGGGCAATGTAGCACACCCAGAGCAGAAGTTCTACTTCAGCCAGATCAGGCCCGCAAAGAAACTGCGTTTCACAGGCCTTTGTAAGAGATGTTCCCGGTAGGCTGTTAGAGCACTGTGCAGAGCGAGTTGTTTCTTAGCTTCCCAAAGAGCTGGAAGCAAGATGCTTTGGGGCCCTTCTCACCCTTTGGCAAGAAGGCAGCACTTTGTGCCTTGCAGCTCTAAGGCAATGTAGCACACCCAGAGCAGAAGTTCTACTTCAGCCAGATCAGGCCCGCAAAGAAACTGCGTTTCACAGGCCTTTGTAAGAGATGTTCGCGTTAGGCTGTTAGAGCATTTTGCAGAGCGAGTTGTTTCTCAGCTTCCAAAAGAGTTGGAAGCAAGATGCTTTGGGGCCCTTCTCACCCTTTGGAAAGAAGGCAGCACTTTGTGCCTTGCAGCTCTAGGGCAATGTAGCACACCCAGAGCCGAAGTTCTAGTTCAGCTAGATCAAACCTGCAAAGAAACTTCGTTTCACAGGCCTTTGTAAGAGATGTTCCCGGTAGGCTGTAAGAGCACTGTGCAGAGCGACTAGTTTCTTAGCTTCCCAGAGAGCCGGAAGCAAGATGCTTTGGGGCCCATGTGCCCCTATGGAAAGAACGCAGCACTTTGTGCCTTGCAGCTCTAGGGCAATGCAGCACACCCCGAGCAGAAGTTCTACTTCAGCCAGATCAGGCCTGCAAAGAAACTGCGTTTCACAGGCCTTTGTAAGAGATGTTCCCGGTAGGCTGTTAGAGCACTGTGCAGAGCGAGTTGTTTCTTAGCTTCCCAGAGAGCTGGAAACAAGATGCTTTGGGGCCCGTTAATTTTATACCCTGCTACTTTGCTGTAGTTGTTGATTATTTCTAATAGTTTTTCTGTGGATCCTTTGGGGTTTTCTATGTATAAGATCATGTCGTCTGCAAACAACGCGAGTTTTAATTCTTCGTTACCTATTTCGATTCCTTTTATTTCTTTTTCCTTCCGAATTGCTCTGGCCAGCACCTCCAGTACTATGTTGAATAGGAGTGGTGAAAGTGGGCACCCTTGTCTTGTTCCTGTCCTCAGAGGGATGGCTTTCAGCTTTTGTCCATTGAGTATGCTGTTGGCTGTGGGTCTATCATATATGGCCTTTATTATGTTGAGGTACTTTCCTTCTATACCCATTTTACTGAGGGTTTTTATCATAAATGGGTGTTGGATCTTGTCGAATGCTTTCTCTGCGTCTATTGAGATGATCATGTGGTTTTTGTTTTTCATTTTGTTGATGTAGTGTATCACGTTGATTGACTTGCGGGTGTTGAACCATCCCTGTGTCCCTGGTATAAATCCCACTTGATCATGGTGTATAATCTTTTTGATGTATTGCTGTAATCGGTTTGCCAAAATTTTGTTGAGGATTTTTGCATCTATGTTCATCAGTGATATCGGCCTGTAGTTCTCCTTCTTTGTGTTGTCCTTGTCAGGTTGGGGGATCAGAGTGATGTTGGCTTCATAGAATGTGTTAGGGAGTTCTCCATCTTTCTCAATTTTCTGGAACAGTTTGAGGAGAATAGGTAAAAAGAACTCACACTGCTTAACAACAAAAAAACAAACAACCCGATGAAAAAATGGGCAGAGGACATGAACAGACATTTCTCAAAAGAAGATATGAACATGGCCAATAGACACATGAAAAGATGTTCATCATCGCTAATCATCAGGGAAATGCAAATCAAAACTACACTAAGATATCACCTTACCCCCGTTAGATTGGCAAAAACATCCAAAACCAAGAACGACAAATGTTGGAGAGGTTGTGGAGAAAGAGGAACCCTCATACACTGTTGGTGGGAATGCAAACTGGTACAGCCACTATGGAAAACAGTATGGAGATTTCTCAAAAAGTTAAAAATAGAAATACCCTATGACCCAGCCATCCCATTACTGGGTATCTATCCTAAGAACCTGATATCAGATATCTCAAGAGTCCGTTGCACCCCTATGTTCATCGCAGCATTATTTACAATAGCCAAGACGTGGAACCAGCCTACATGCCCAGAAACTGATGATTGGATAAAGAAGATGTGGTATATATACACAATGCAATACTACTCAGCCATAAAAAAAGACGTCATTGGACCCTTCACAACAATGTGGATGGACCTCGAGGGCATTATGTTAAGCGAAATAAGTCAGTCAGAGAAAGACGAACTCTATATGACTCCACTCATAGGTGGAAATTAGTATATTGAGAAGGAGATCTGATCGGTGGTTACCAGGGAAAAGGGGGGGTGGGGGGAGGGCACGGAGGGGGAAGTGGTGTTCCCACAACATGACTAACAAAAATGTACAACTGAAATTTCACAAGCTTGTAATCCATCATAACATTAATAAACCAAAAAAAAAAAAAAAAAAGATGCTTTGGGGCCCATCTGCCCCTATGGAAAGAACGCAGCACTTTGTGCCTTGCAGCTCTAGGGCAATGTAGCACACCCAGAGCAGAAGTTCTACTTCAGCCAGATCAGGCCCGCAAAGAAACTGCGTTTCACAGGCCTTTGTAAGAGATGTTCCCGGTAGGCTGTTAGAGCACTGTGCAGAGCGAGTTGTTTCTTAGCTTCCCAAAGAGCTGGAAGCAAGATGCTTTGGGGCCCTTCTCACCCTTTGGCAAGAAGGCAGCACTTTGTGCCTTGCAGCTCTAAGGCAATGTAGCACACCCAGAGCAGAAGTTCTACTTCAGCCAGATCAGGCCCGCAAAGAAACTGCGTTTCACAGGCCTTTGTAAGAGATGTTCGCGTTAGGCTGTTAGAGCATTTTGCAGAGCGAGTTGTTTCTCAGCTTCCAAAAGAGTTGGAAGCAAGATGCTTTGGGGCCCTTCTCACCCTTTGGAAAGAAGGCAGCACTTTGTGCCTTGCAGCTCTAGGGCAATGTAGCACACCCAGAGCCGAAGTTCTAGTTCAGCTAGATCAAACCTGCAAAGAAACTTCGTTTCACAGGCCTTTGTAAGAGATGTTCCCGGTAGGCTGTAAGAGCACTGTGCAGAGCGACTAGTTTCTTAGCTTCCCAGAGAGCCGGAAGCAAGATGCTTTGGGGCCCATGTGCCCCTATGGAAAGAACGCAGCACTTTGTGCCTTGCAGCTCTAGGGCAATGCAGCACACCCCGAGCAGAAGTTCTACTTCAGCCAGATCAGGCCTGCAAAGAAACTGCGTTTCACAGGCCTTTGTAAGAGATGTTCCCGGTAGGCTGTTAGAGCACTGTGCAGAGCGAGTTGTTTCTTAGCTTCCCAGAGAGCTGGAAACAAGATGCTTTGGGGCCCGTTAATTTTATACCCTGCTACTTTGCTGTAGTTGTTGATTATTTCTAATAGTTTTTCTGTGGATCCTTTGGGGTTTTCTATGTCTAAGATCATGTCGTCTGCAAACAACGCGAGTTTTAATTCTTCGTTACCTATTTCGATTCGTTTTATTTCTTTTTCCTGCCGTATTGCTCTGGCCAGCACCTCCAGTACTATGTTGAATAGGAGTGGTGAAAGTGGGCACCCTTGTCTTGTTCCTGTCCTCAGAGGGATGGCTTTCAGCTTTTGTCCATTGAGTATGCTGTTGGCTGTGGGTCTATCATATATGGCCTTTATTATGTTGAGGTACTTTCCTTCTATACCCATTTTACTGAGGGTTTTTATCATAAATGGGTGTTGGATCTTGTCGAATGCTTTCTCTGCGTCTATTGAGATGATCATGTGGTTTTTGTTTTTCATTTTGTTGATGTAGTGTATCACGTTGATTGACTTGCGGGTGTTGAACCATCCCTGTGTCCCTGGTATAAATCCCACTTGATCATGGTGTATAATCTTTTTGATGTATTGCTGTAATCGGTTTGCCAAAATTTGGTTGAGGATTTTTGCATCTATGTTCATCAGTGATATCGGCCTGTAGTTCTCCTTCTTTGTGTTGTCCTTGTCAGGTTGGGGGATCAGAGTGATGTTGGCTTCATAGAATGTGTTAGGGAGTTCTCCATCTTTCTCAATTTTCTGGAACAGTTTGAGGAGAATAGGTACAAAGAACTCACACTGCTTAACAACAAAAAAACAAACAACCCGATCAAAAAATGGGCAGAGGACATGAACAGACATTTCTCCAAAGAAGATATGAACATGGCCAATAGACACATGAAAAGATGTTCATCATCGCTAATCATCAGGGAAATGCAAATCAAAACTACACTAAGATATCACCTTACCCCCGTTAGATTGGCAAAAACATCCAAAACCAAGAACGACAAATGTTGGAGAGGTTGTGGAGAAAGAGGAACCCTCATACACTGTTGGTGGGAATGCAAACTGGTACAGCCACTATGGAAAACAGTATGGAGATTTCTCAAAAAGTTAAAAATAGAAATACCCTATGACCCAGCCATCCCATTACTGGGTATCTATCCTAAGAACCTGATATCAGATATCTCAAGAGTCCGTTGCACCCCTATGTTCATCGCAGCATTATTTACAATAGCCAAGACGTGGAACCAGCCTACATGCCCAGAAACTGATGATTGGATAAAGAAGATGTGGTATATATACACAATGCAATACTACTCAGCCATAAAAAAAGACGACATTGGACCCTTCACAACAATGTGGATGGACCTCGAGGGCATTATGTTAAGCGAAATAAGTCAGTCAGAGAAAGACGAACTCTATATGACTCCACTCATAGGTGGAAATTAGTATATTGAGAAGGAGATCTGATCGGTGGTTACCAGGGAAAAGGGGGGGTGGGGGGAGGGCACGGAGGGGGAAGTGGTGTTCCCACAACATGACTAACAAAAATGTACAACTGAAATTTCACAAGCTTGTAATCCATCATAACATTAATAAACCAAAAAAAAAAAAAAAAAAGATGCTTTGGGGCCCATCTGCCCCTATGGAAAGAACGCAGCACTTTGTGCCTTGCAGCTCTAGGGCAATGTAGCACACCCAGAGCAGAAGTTCTACTTCAGCCAGATCAGGCCCGCAAAGAAACTGCGTTTCACAGGCCTTTGTAAGAGATGTTCCCGGTAGGCTGTTAGAGCACTGTGCAGAGCGAGTTGTTTCTTAGCTTCCCAAAGAGCTGGAAGCAAGATGCTTTGGGGCCCTTCTCACCCTTTGGCAAGAAGGCAGCACTTTGTGCCTTGCAGCTCTAAGGCAATGTAGCACACCCAGAGCAGAAGTTCTACTTCAGCCAGATCAGGCCCGCAAAGAAACTGCGTTTCACAGGCCTTTGTAAGAGATGTTCGCGTTAGGCTGTTAGAGCATTTTGCAGAGCGAGTTGTTTCTCAGCTTCCAAAAGAGTTGGAAGCAAGATGCTTTGGGGCCCTTCTCACCCTTTGGAAAGAAGGCAGCACTTTGTGCCTTGCAGCTCTAGGGCAATGTAGCACACCCAGAGCCGAAGTTCTAGTTCAGCTAGATCAAACCTGCAAAGAAACTTCGTTTCACAGGCCTTTGTAAGAGATGTTCCCGGTAGGCTGTAAGAGCACTGTGCAGAGCGACTAGTTTCTTAGCTTCCCAGAGAGCCGGAAGCAAGATGCTTTGGGGCCCATGTGCCCCTATGGAAAGAACGCAGCACTTTGTGCCTTGCAGCTCTAGGGCAATGCAGCACACCCCGAGCAGAAGTTCTACTTCAGCCAGATCAGGCCTGCAAAGAAACTGCGTTTCACAGGCCTTTGTAAGAGATGTTCCCGGTAGGCTGTTAGAGCACTGTGCAGAGCGAGTTGTTTCTTAGCTTCCCAGAGAGCTGGAAACAAGATGCTTTGGGGCCCGTTAATTTTATACCCTGCTACTTTGCTGTAGTTGTTGATTATTTCTAATAGTTTTTCTGTGGATCCTTTGGGGTTTTCTATGTATAAGATCATGTCGTCTGCAAACAACGCGAGTTTTAATTCTTCGTTACCTATTTCGATTCCTTTTATTTCTTTTTCCTTCCGAATTGCTCTGGCCAGCACCTCCAGTACTATGTTGAATAGGAGTGGTGAAAGTGGGCACCCTTGTCTTGTTCCTGTCCTCAGAGGGATGGCTTTCAGCTTTTGTCCATTGAGTATGCTGTTGGCTGTGGGTCTATCATATATGGCCTTTATTATGTTGAGGTACTTTCCTTCTATACCCATTTTACTGAGGGTTTTTATCATAAATGGGTGTTGGATCTTGTCGAATGCTTTCTCTGCGTCTATTGAGATGATCATGTGGTTTTTGTTTTTCATTTTGTTGATGTAGTGTATCACGTTGATTGACTTGCGGGTGTTGAACCATCCCTGTGTCCCTGGTATAAATCCCACTTGATCATGGTGTATAATCTTTTTGATGTATTGCTGTAATCGGTTTGCCAAAATTTGGTTGAGGATTTTTGCATCTATGTTCATCAGTGATATCGGCCTGTAGTTCTCCTTCTTTGTGTTGTCCTTGTCAGGTTGGGGGATCAGAGTGATGTTGGCTTCATAGAATGTGTTAGGGAGTTCTCCATCTTTCTCAATTTTCTGGAACAGTTTGAGGAGAATAGGTAAAAAGAACTCACACTGCTTAACAACAAAAAAACAAACAACCCGATCAAAAAATGGGCAGAGGACATGAACAGACATTTCTCAAAAGAAGATATGAACATGGCCAATAGACACATGAAAAGATGTTCATCATCGCTAATCATCAGGGAAATGCAAATCAAAACTACACTAAGATATCAGCTTACCCCCGTTAGATTGGCAAAAACATCCAAAACCAAGAACGACAAATGTTGGAGAGGTTGTGGAGAAAGAGGAACCCTCATACACTGTTGGTGGGAATGCAAACTGGTACAGCCACTATGGAAAACAGTATGGAGATTTCTCAAAAAGTTAAAAATAGAAATACCCTATGACCCAGCCATCCCATTACTGGGTATCTATCCTAAGAACCTGATATCAGATATCTCAAGAGTCCGTTGCACCCCTATGTTCATCGCAGCATTATTTACAATAGCCAAGACGTGGAACCAGCCTACATGCCCAGAAACTGATGATTGGATAAAGAAGATGTGGTATATATACACAATGGAATACTACTCAGCCATAAAAAAAGACGACATTGGCCCCTTCACAACAATGTGGATGGACCTCGAGGGCATTATGTTAAGCGAAATAAGTCAGTCAGAGAAAGACGAACTCTATATGACTCCACTCATAGGTGGAAATTAGTATATTGAGAAGGAGATCTGATCGGTGGTTACCAGGGAAAAGGGGGGGTGGGGGGAGGGCACGGAGGGGGAAGTGGTGTTCCCACATGACTAACAAAAATGTACAACTGAAATTTCACAAGCTTGTAATCCATCATAACATTAATAAACCAAAAAAAAAAAAAAAAAAGATGCTTTGGGGCCCATCTGCCCCTATGGAAAGAACGCAGCACTTTTTGCCTTGCAGCTCTAGGGCAATGTAGCACACCCAGAGCAGAAGTTCTACTTCAGCCAGATCAGGCCCGCAAAGAAACTGCGTTTCACAGGCCTTTGTAAGAGATGTTCCCGGTAGGCTGTTAGAGCACTGTGCAGAGCGAGTTGTTTCTTAGCTTCCCAAAGACCTGGAAGCAAGATGCTTTGGGGCCCTTCTCACCCTTTGGCAAGAAGGCAGCACTTTGTGCCTTGCAGCTCTAAGGCAATGTAGCACACCCAGAGCAGAAGTTCTACTTCAGCCAGATCAGGCCCGCAAAGAAACTGCGTTTCACAGGCCTTTGTAAGAGATGTTCGCGTTAGGCTGTTAGAGCATTTTGCAGAGCGAGTTGTTTCTCAGCTTCCAAAAGAGTTGGAAGCAAGATGCTTTGGGGCCCTTCTCACCCTTTGGAAAGAAGGCAGCACTTTGTGCCTTGCAGCTCTAGGGCAATGTAGCACACCCAGAGCCGAAGTTCTAGTTCAGCTAGATCAAACCTGCAAAGAAACTTCGTTTCACAGGCCTTTGTAAGAGATGTTCCCGGTAGGCTGTAAGAGCACTGTGCAGAGCGACTAGTTTCTTAGCTTCCCAGAGAGCCGGAAGCAAGATGCTTTGGGGCCCATGTGCCCCTATGGAAAGAACGCAGCACTTTGTGCCTTGCAGCTCTAGGGCAATGCAGCACACCCCGAGCAGAAGTTCTACTTCAGCCAGATCAGGCCTGCAAAGAAACTGCGTTTCACAGGCCTTTGTAAGAGATGTTCCCGGTAGGCTGTTAGAGCACTGTGCAGAGCGAGTTGTTTCTTAGCTTCCCAGAGAGCTGGAAACAAGATGCTTTGGGGCCCGTTAATTTTATACCCTGCTACTTTGCTGTAGTTGTTGATTATTTCTAATAGTTTTTCTGTGGATCCTTTGGGGTTTTCTATGTATAAGATCATGTCGTCTGCAAACAATGCGAGTTTTAATTCTTCGTTACCTATTTCGATTCCTTTTATTTCTTTTTCCTTCCGAATTGCTCTGGCCAGCACCTCCAGTACTATGTTGAATAGGAGTGGTGAAAGTGGGCACCCTTGTCTTGTTCCTGTCCTCAGAGGGATGGCTTTCAGCTTTTGTCCATTGAGTATGCTGTTGGCTGTGGGTCTATCATATATGGCCTTTATTATGTTGAGGTACTTTCCTTCTATACCCATTTTACTGAGGGTTTTTATCATAAATGGGTGTTGGATCTTGTCGAATGCTTTCTCTGCGTCTATTGAGATGATCATGTGGATTTTGTTTTTCATTTTGTTGATGTAGTGTATCACGTTGATTGACTTGCGGGTGTTGAACCATCCCTGTGTCCCTGGTATAAATCCCACTTGATCATGGTGTATAATCTTTTTGATGTATTGCTGTAATCGGTTTGCCAAAATTTGGTTGAGGATTTTTGCATCTATGTTCATCAGTGATATCGGCCTGTAGTTCTCCTTCTTTGTGTTGTCCTTGTCAGGTTGGGGGATCAGAGTGATGTTGGCTTCATAGAATGTGTTAGGGAGTTCTCCATCTTTCTCAATTTTCTGGAACAGTTTGAGGAGAATAGGTAAAAAGAACTCACACTGCTTAACAACAAAAAAACAAACAACCCGATCAAAAAATGGGCAGAGGACATGAACAGACATTTCTCAAAAGAAGATATGAACATGGCCAATAGACACATGAAAAGATGTTCATCATCGCTAATCATCAGGGAAATGCAAATCAAAACTACACTAAGATATCACCTTACCCCCGTTAGATTGGCAAAAACATCCAAAACCAAGAACGACAAATGTTGGAGAGGTTGTGGAGAAAGAGGAACCCTCATACACTGTTGGTGGGAATGCAAACTGGTACAGCCACTATGGAAAACAGTATGGAGATTTCTCAAAAAGTTAAAAATAGAAATACCCTATGACCCAGCCATCCCATTACTGGGTATCTATCCTAAGAACCTGATATCAGATATCTCAAGAGTCCGTTGCACCCCTATGTTCATCGCAGCATTATTTACAATAGCCAAGACGTGGAACCAGCCTACATGCCCAGAAACTGATGATTGGATAAAGAAGATGTGGTATATATACACAATGGAATACTACTCAGCCATAAAAAAAGACGACATTGGCCCCTTCACAACAATGTGGATGGACCTCGAGGGCATTATGTTAAGCGAAATAAGTCAGTCAGAGAAAGACGAACTCTATATGACTCCACTCATAGGTGGAAATTAGTATATTGAGAAGGAGATCTGATCGGTGGTTACCAGGGAAAAGGGGGGGTGGGGGGAGGGCACGGAGGGGGAAGTGGTGTTCCCACATGACTAACAAAAATGTACAACTGAAATTTCACAAGCTTGTAATCCATCATAACATTAATAAACCAAAAAAAAAAAAAAAAAAGATGCTTTGGGGCCCATCTGCCCCTATGGAAAGAACGCAGCACTTTTTGCCTTGCAGCTCTAGGGCAATGTAGCACACCCAGAGCAGAAGTTCTACTTCAGCCAGATCAGGCCCGCAAAGAAACTGCGTTTCACAGGCCTTTGTAAGAGATGTTCCCGGTAGGCTGTTAGAGCACTGTGCAGAGCGAGTTGTTTCTTAGCTTCCCAAAGAGCTGGAAGCAAGATGCTTTGGGGCCCTTCTCACCCTTTGGCAAGAAGGCAGCACTTTGTGCCTTGCAGCTCTAAGGCAATGTAGCACACCCAGAGCAGGAGTTCTACTTCAGCCAGATCAGGCCCGCAAAGAAACTGCGTTTCACAGGCCTTTGTAAGAGATGTTCGCGTTAGGCTGTTAGAGCATTTTGCAGAGCGAGTTGTTTCTCAGCTTCCAAAAGAGTTGGAAGCAAGATGCTTTGGGGCCCTTCTCACCCTTTGGAAAGAAGGCAGCACTTTGTGCCTTGCAGCTCTAGGGCAATGTAGCACACCCAGAGCCGAAGTTCTAGTTCAGCTAGATCAAACCTGCAAAGAAACTTCGTTTCACAGGCCTTTGTAAGAGATGTTCCCGGTAGGCTGTAAGAGCACTGTGCAGAGCGACTAGTTTCTTAGCTTCCCAGAGAGCCGGAAGCAAGATGCTTTGGGGCCCATGTGCCCCTATGGAAAGAACGCAGCACTTTGTGCCTTGCAGCTCTAGGGCAATGCAGCACACCCCGAGCAGAAGTTCTACTTCAGCCAGATCAGGCCTGCAAAGAAACTGCGTTTCACAGGCCTTTGTAAGAGATGTTCCCGGTAGGCTGTTAGAGCACTGTGCAGAGCGAGTTGTTTCTTAGCTTCCCAGAGAGCTGGAAACAAGATGCTTTGGGGCCCGTTAATTTTATACCCTGCTACTTTGCTGTAGTTGTTGATTATTTCTAATAGTTTTTCTGTGGATCCTTTGGGGTTTTCTATGTATAAGATCATGTCGTCTGCAAACAACGCGAGTTTTACTTCTTCGTTACCTATTTCGATTCGTTTTATTTTATTTTCCTGCCGTATTGCTCTGGCCAGCACCTCCAGTACTATGTTGAATAGGAGTGGTGAAAGTGGGCACCCTTGTCTTGTTCCTGTCCTCAGAGGGATGGCTTTCAGCTTTTGTCCATTGAGTATGCTGTTGGCTGTGGGTCTATCATACATGGCCTTTATTATGTTGAGGTACTTTCCTTCTATACCCATTTTACTGAGGGTTTTTATCATAAATGGGTGTTGGATCTTGTCGAATGCTTTCTCTGCGTCTATTGAGATGATCATGTGGTTTTTGTTTTTCATTTTGTTGATGTAGTGTATCACGTTGATTGACTTGCGGGTGTTGAACCATCCCTGTGTCCCTGGTATAAATCCCACTTGATCATGGTGTATAATCTTTTTCATGTATTGCTGTAATCGGTTTGCCAAAATTTGGTTGAGGATTTTTGCATCTATGTTCATCAGTGATATCGGCCTGTAGTTCTCCTTCTTTGTGTTGTCCTTGTCAGGTTGGGGGATCAGAGTGATGTTGGCTTCATAGAATGTGTTAGGGAGTTCTCCATCTTTCTCAATTTTCTGGAACAGTTTGAGGAGAATAGGTACAAAGAACTCACACTGCTTAACAACAAAAAAACAAACAACCCGATCAAAAAATGGGCAGAGGACATGAACAGACATTTCTCAAAAGAAGATATGAACATGGCCAATAGACACATGAAAAGATGTTCATCATCGCTAATCATCAGGGAAATGCAAATCAAAACTACACTAAGATATCACCTTACCCCCGTTAGATTGGCAAAAACATCCAAAACCAAGAACGACAAATGTTGGAGAGGTTGTGGAGAAAGAGGAACCCTCATACACTGTTGGTGGGAATGCAAACTGGTACAGCCACTATGGAAAACAGTATGGAGATTTCTCAAAAAGTTAAAAATAGAAATACCCTATGACCCAGCCATCCCATTACTGGGTATCTATCCTAAGAACCTGATATCAGATATCTCAAGAGTCCGTTGCACCCCTATGTTCATCGCAGCATTATTTACAATAGCCAAGACGTGGAACCAGCCTACATGCCCAGAAACTGATGATTGGATAAAGAAGATGTGGTATATATACACAATGGAATACTACTCAGCCATAAAAAAAGACGACATTGGCCCCTTCACAACAATGTGGATGGACCTCGAGGGCATTATGTTAAGCGAAATAAGTCAGTCAGAGAAAGACGAACTCTATATGACTCCACTCATAGGTGGAAATTAGTATATTGAGAAGGAGATCTGATCGGTGGTTACCAGGGAAAAGGGGGGGTGGGGGGAGGGCACGGAGGGGGAAGTGGTGTTCCCACATGACTAACAAAAATGTACAACTGAAATTTCACAAGCTTGTAATCCATCATAACATTAATAAACCAAAAAAAAAAAAAAAAAAGATGCTTTGGGGCCCATCTGCCCCTATGGAAAGAACGCAGCACTTTTTGCCTTGCAGCTCTAGGGCAATGTAGCACACCCAGAGCAGAAGTTCTACTTCAGCCAGATCAGGCCCGCAAAGAAACTGCGTTTCACAGGCCTTTGTAAGAGATGTTCCCGGTAGGCTGTTAGAGCACTGTGCAGAGCGAGTTGTTTCTTAGCTTCCCAAAGAGCTGGAAGCAAGATGCTTTGGGGCCCTTCTCACCCTTTGGCAAGAAGGCAGCACTTTGTGCCTTGCAGCTCTAAGGCAATGTAGCACACCCAGAGCAGAAGTTCTACTTCAGCCAGATCAGGCCCGCAAAGAAACTGCGTTTCACAGGCCTTTGTAAGAGATGTTCGCGTTAGGCTGTTAGAGCATTTTGCAGAGCGAGTTGTTTCTCAGCTTCCAAAAGAGTTGGAAGCAAGATGCTTTGGGGCCCTTCTCACCCTTTGGAAAGAAGGCAGCACTTTGTGCCTTGCAGCTCTAGGGCAATGTAGCACACCCAGAGCCGAAGTTCTAGTTCAGCTAGATCAAACCTGCAAAGAAACTTCGTTTCACAGGCCTTTGTAAGAGATGTTCCCGGTAGGCTGTAAGAGCACTGTGCAGAGCGACTAGTTTCTTAGCTTCCCAGAGAGCCGGAAGCAAGATGCTTTGGGGCCCATGTGCCCCTATGGAAAGAACGCAGCACTTTGTGCCTTGCAGCTCTAGGGCAATGCAGCACACCCCGAGCAGAAGTTCTACTTCAGCCAGATCAGGCCTGCAAAGAAACTGCGTTTCACAGGCCTTTGTAAGAGATGTTCCCGGTAGGCTGTTAGAGCACTGTGCAGAGCGAGTTGTTTCTTAGCTTCCCAGAGAGCTGGAAACAAGATGCTTTGGGGCCCGTTAATTTTATACCCTGCTACTTTGCTGTAGTTGTTGATTATTTCTAATAGTTTTTCTGTGGATCCTTTGGGGTTTTCTATGTATAAGATCATGTCGTCTGCAAACAACGCGAGTTTTAATTCTTCGTTACCTATTTCGATTCCTTTTATTTCTTTTTCCTTCCGAATTGCTCTGGCCAGCACCTCCAGTACTATGTTGAATAGGAGTGGTGAAAGTGGGCACCCTTGTCTTGTTCCTGTCCTCAGAGGGATGGCTTTCAGCTTTTGTCCATTGAGTATGCTGTTGGCTGTGGGTCTATCATATATGGCCTTTATTATGTTGAGGTACTTTCCTTCTATACCCATTTTACTGAGGGTTTTTATCATAAATGGGTGTTGGATCTTGTCGAATGCTTTCTCTGCGTCTATTGAGATGATCATGTGGTTTTTGTTTTTCATTTTGTTGATGTAGTGTATCACGTTGATTGACTTGCGGGTGTTGAACCATCCCTGTGTCCCTGGTATAAATCCCACTTGATCATGGTGTATAATCTTTTTGATGTATTGCTGTAATCGGTTTGCCAAAATTTGGTTGAGGATTTTTGCATCTATGTTCATCAGTGATATCGGCCTGTAGTTCTCCTTCTTTGTGTTGTCCTTGTCAGGTTGGGGGATCAGAGTGATGTTGGCTTCATAGAATGTGTTAGGGAGTTCTCCATCTTTCTCAATTTTCTGGAACAGTTTGAGGAGAATAGGTAAAAAGAACTCACACTGCTTAACAACAAAAAAACAAACAACCCGATCAAAAAATGGGCAGAGGACATGAACAGACATTTCTCAAAAGAAGATATGAACATGGCCAATAGACACATGAAAAGATGTTCATCATCGCTAATCATCAGGGAAATGCAAATCAAAACTACACTAAGATATCACCTTACCCCCGTTAGATTGGCAAAAACATCCAAAACCAAGAACGACAAATGTTGGAGAGGTTGTGGAGAAAGAGGAACCCTCATACACTGTTGGTGGGAATGCAAACTGGTACAGCCACTATGGAAAACAGTATGGAGATTTCTCAAAAAGTTAAAAATAGAAATACCCTATGACCCAGCCATCCCATTACTGGGTATCTATCCTAAGAACCTGATATCAGATATCTCAAGAGTCCGTTGCACCCCTATGTTCATCGCAGCATTATTTACAATAGCCAAGACGTGGAACCAGCCTACATGCCCAGAAACTGATGATTGGATAAAGAAGATGTGGTATATATACACAATGGAATACTACTCAGCCATAAAAAAAGACGACATTGGCCCCTTCACAACAATGTGGATGGACCTCGAGGGCATTATGTTAAGCGAAATAAGTCAGTCAGAGAAAGACGAACTCTATATGACTCCACTCATAGGTGGAAATTAGTATATTGAGAAGGAGATCTGATCGGTGGTTACCAGGGAAAAGGGGGGGTGGGGGGAGGGCACGGAGGGGGAAGTGGTGTTCCCACATGACTAACAAAAATGTACAACTGAAATTTCACAAGCTTGTAATCCATCATAACATTAATAAACCAAAAAAAAAAAAAAAAAAGATGCTTTGGGGCCCATCTGCCCCTATGGAAAGAACGCAGCACTTTTTGCCTTGCAGCTCTAGGGCAATGTAGCACACCCAGAGCAGAAGTTCTACTTCAGCCAGATCAGGCCCGCAAAGAAACTGCGTTTCACAGGCCTTTGTAAGAGATGTTCCCGGTAGGCTGTTAGAGCACTGTGCAGAGCGAGTTGTTTCTTAGCTTCCCAAAGAGCTGGAAGCAAGATGCTTTGGGGCCCTTCTCACCCTTTGGCAAGAAGGCAGCACTTTGTGCCTTGCAGCTCTAAGGCAATGTAGCACACCCAGAGCAGGAGTTCTACTTCAGCCAGATCAGGCCCGCAAAGAAACTGCGTTTCACAGGCCTTTGTAAGAGATGTTCGCGTTAGGCTGTTAGAGCATTTTGCAGAGCGAGTTGTTTCTCAGCTTCCAAAAGAGTTGGAAGCAAGATGCTTTGGGGCCCTTCTCACCCTTTGGAAAGAAGGCAGCACTTTGTGCCTTGCAGCTCTAGGGCAATGTAGCACACCCAGAGCCGAAGTTCTAGTTCAGCTAGATCAAACCTGCAAAGAAACTTCGTTTCACAGGCCTTTGTAAGAGATGTTCCCGGTAGGCTGTAAGAGCACTGTGCAGAGCGACTAGTTTCTTAGCTTCCCAGAGAGCCGGAAGCAAGATGCTTTGGGGCCCATGTGCCCCTATGGAAAGAACGCAGCACTTTGTGCCTTGCAGCTCTAGGGCAATGCAGCACACCCCGAGCAGAAGTTCTACTTCAGCCAGATCAGGCCTGCAAAGAAACTGCGTTTCACAGGCCTTTGTAAGAGATGTTCCCGGTAGGCTGTTAGAGCACTGTGCAGAGCGAGTTGTTTCTTAGCTTCCCAGAGAGCTGGAAACAAGATGCTTTGGGGCCCGTTAATTTTATACCCTGCTACTTTGCTGTAGTTGTTGATTATTTCTAATAGTTTTTCTGTGGATCCTTTGGGGTTTTCTATGTATAAGATCATGTCGTCTGCAAACAACGCGAGTTTTACTTCTTCGTTACCTATTTCGATTCGTTTTATTTTATTTTCCTGCCGTATTGCTCTGGCCAGCACCTCCAGTACTATGTTGAATAGGAGTGGTGAAAGTGGGCACCCTTGTCTTGTTCCTGTCCTCAGAGGGATGGCTTTCAGCTTTTGTCCATTGAGTATGCTGTTGGCTGTGGGTCTATCATACATGGCCTTTATTATGTTGAGGTACTTTCCTTCTATACCCATTTTACTGAGGGTTTTTATCATAAATGGGTGTTGGATCTTGTCGAATGCTTTCTCTGCGTCTATTGAGATGATCATGTGGTTTTTGTTTTTCATTTTGTTGATGTAGTGTATCACGTTGATTGACTTGCGGGTGTTGAACCATCCCTGTGTCCCTGGTATAAATCCCACTTGATCATGGTGTATAATCTTTTTCATGTATTGCTGTAATCGGTTTGCCAAAATTTGGTTGAGGATTTTTGCATCTATGTTCATCAGTGATATCGGCCTGTAGTTCTCCTTCTTTGTGTTGTCCTTGTCAGGTTGGGGGATCAGAGTGATGTTGGCTTCATAGAATGTGTTAGGGAGTTCTCCATCTTTCTCAATTTTCTGGAACAGTTTGAGGAGAATAGGTACAAAGAACTCACACTGCTTAACAACAAAAAAACAAACAACCCGATCAAAAAATGGGCAGAGGACATGAACAGACATTTCTCAAAAGAAGATATGAACATGGCCAATAGACACATGAAAAGATGTTCATCATCGCTAATCATCAGGGAAATGCAAATCAAAACTACACTAAGATATCACCTTACCCCCGTTAGATTGGCAAAAACATCCAAAACCAAGAACGACAAATGTTGGAGAGGTTGTGGAGAAAGAGGAACCCTCATACACTGTTGGTGGGAATGCAAACTGGTACAGCCACTATGGAAAACAGTATGGAGATTTCTCAAAAAGTTAAAAATAGAAATACCCTATGACCCAGCCATCCCATTACTGGGTATCTATCCTAAGAACCTGATATCAGATATCTCAAGAGTCCGTTGCACCCCTATGTTCATCGCAGCATTATTTACAATAGCCAAGACGTGGAACCAGCCTACATGCCCAGAAACTGATGATTGGATAAAGAAGATGTGGTATATATACACAATGGAATACTACTCAGCCATAAAAAAAGACGACATTGGCCCCTTCACAACAATGTGGATGGACCTCGAGGGCATTATGTTAAGCGAAATAAGTCAGTCAGAGAAAGACGAACTCTATATGACTCCACTCATAGGTGGAAATTAGTATATTGAGAAGGAGATCTGATCGGTGGTTACCAGGGAAAAGGGGGGGTGGGGGGAGGGCACGGAGGGGGAAGTGGTGTTCCCACATGACTAACAAAAATGTACAACTGAAATTTCACAAGCTTGTAATCCATCATAACATTAATAAACCAAAAAAAAAAAAAAAAAAGATGCTTTGGGGCCCATCTGCCCCTATGGAAAGAACGCAGCACTTTTTGCCTTGCAGCTCTAGGGCAATGTAGCACACCCAGAGCAGAAGTTCTACTTCAGCCAGATCAGGCCCGCAAAGAAACTGCGTTTCACAGGCCTTTGTAAGAGATGTTCCCGGTAGGCTGTTAGAGCACTGTGCAGAGCGAGTTGTTTCTTAGCTTCCCAAAGAGCTGGAAGCAAGATGCTTTGGGGCCCTTCTCACCCTTTGGCAAGAAGGCAGCACTTTGTGCCTTGCAGCTCTAAGGCAATGTAGCACACCCAGAGCAGAAGTTCTACTTCAGCCAGATCAGGCCCGCAAAGAAACTGCGTTTCACAGGCCTTTGTAAGAGATGTTCGCGTTAGGCTGTTAGAGCATTTTGCAGAGCGAGTTGTTTCTCAGCTTCCAAAAGAGTTGGAAGCAAGATGCTTTGGGGCCCTTCTCACCCTTTGGAAAGAAGGCAGCACTTTGTGCCTTGCAGCTCTAGGGCAATGTAGCACACCCAGAGCCGAAGTTCTAGTTCAGCTAGATCAAACCTGCAAAGAAACTTCGTTTCACAGGCCTTTGTAAGAGATGTTCCCGGTAGGCTGTAAGAGCACTGTGCAGAGCGACTAGTTTCTTAGCTTCCCAGAGAGCCGGAAGCAAGATGCTTTGGGGCCCATGTGCCCCTATGGAAAGAACGCAGCACTTTGTGCCTTGCAGCTCTAGGGCAATGCAGCACACCCCGAGCAGAAGTTCTACTTCAGCCAGATCAGGCCTGCAAAGAAACTGCGTTTCACAGGCCTTTGTAAGAGATGTTCCCGGTAGGCTGTTAGAGCACTGTGCAGAGCGAGTTGTTTCTTAGCTTCCCAGAGAGCTGGAAACAAGATGCTTTGGGGCCCGTTAATTTTATACCCTGCTACTTTGCTGTAGTTGTTGATTATTTCTAATAGTTTTTCTGTGGATCCTTTGGGGTTTTCTATGTATAAGATCATGTCGTCTGCAAACAACGCGAGTTTTAATTCTTCGTTACCTATTTCGATTCCTTTTATTTCTTTTTCCTTCCGAATTGCTCTGGCCAGCACCTCCAGTACTATGTTGAATAGGAGTGGTGAAAGTGGGCACCCTTGTCTTGTTCCTGTCCTCAGAGGGATGGCTTTCAGCTTTTGTCCATTGAGTATGCTGTTGGCTGTGGGTCTATCATATATGGCCTTTATTATGTTGAGGTACTTTCCTTCTATACCCATTTTACTGAGGGTTTTTATCATAAATGGGTGTTGGATCTTGTCGAATGCTTTCTCTGCGTCTATTGAGATGATCATGTGGTTTTTGTTTTTCATTTTGTTGATGTAGTGTATCACGTTGATTGACTTGCGGGTGTTGAACCATCCCTGTGTCCCTGGTATAAATCCCACTTGATCATGGTGTATAATCTTTTTGATGTATTGCTGTAATCGGTTTGCCAAAATTTGGTTGAGGATTTTTGCATCTATGTTCATCAGTGATATCGGCCTGTAGTTCTCCTTCTTTGTGTTGTCCTTGTCAGGTTGGGGGATCAGAGTGATGTTGGCTTCATAGAATGTGTTAGGGAGTTCTCCATCTTTCTCAATTTTCTGGAACAGTTTGAGGAGAATAGGTAAAAAGAACTCACACTGCTTAACAACAAAAAAACAAACAACCCGATCAAAAAATGGGCAGAGGACATGAACAGACATTTCTCAAAAGAAGATATGAACATGGCCAATAGACACATGAAAAGATGTTCATCATCGCTAATCATCAGGGAAATGCAAATCAAAACTACACTAAGATATCACCTTACCCCCGTTAGATTGGCAAAAACATCCAAAACCAAGAACGACAAATGTTGGAGAGGTTGTGGAGAAAGAGGAACCCTCATACACTGTTGGTGGGAATGCAAACTGGTACAGCCACTATGGAAAACAGTATGGAGATTTCTCAAAAAGTTAAAAATAGAAATACCCTATGACCCAGCCATCCCATTACTGGGTATCTATCCTAAGAACCTGATATCAGATATCTCAAGAGTCCGTTGCACCCCTATGTTCATCGCAGCATTATTTACAATAGCCAAGACGTGGAACCAGCCTACATGCCCAGAAACTGATGATTGGATAAAGAAGATGTGGTATATATACACAATGGAATACTACTCAGCCATAAAAAAAGACGACATTGGCCCCTTCACAACAATGTGGATGGACCTCGAGGGCATTATGTTAAGCGAAATAAGTCAGTCAGAGAAAGACGAACTCTATATGACTCCACTCATAGGTGGAAATTAGTATATTGAGAAGGAGATCTGATCGGTGGTTACCAGGGAAAAGGGGGGGTGGGGGGAGGGCACGGAGGGGGAAGTGGTGTTCCCACAACATGACTAACAAAAATGTACAACTGAAATTTCACAAGCTTGTAATCCATCATAACATTAATAAACCAAAAAAAAAAAAAAAAAAGATGCTTTGGGGCCCATCTGCCCCTATGGAAAGAACGCAGCACTTTGTGCCTTGCAGCTCTAGGGCAATGTAGCACACCCAGAGCAGAAGTTCTACTTCAGCCAGATCAGGCCCGCAAAGAAACTGCGTTTCACAGGCCTTTGTAAGAGATGTTCCCGGTAGGCTGTTAGAGCACTGTGCAGAGCGAGTTGTTTCTTAGCTTCCCAAAGAGCTGGAAGCAAGATGCTTTGGGGCCCTTCTCACCCTTTGGCAAGAAGGCAGCACTTTGTGCCTTGCAGCTCTAAGGCAATGTAGCACACCCAGAGCAGAAGTTCTACTTCAGCCAGATCAGGCCCGCAAAGAAACTGCGTTTCACAGGCCTTTGTAAGAGATGTTCGCGTTAGGCTGTTAGAGCATTTTGCAGAGCGAGTTGTTTCTCAGCTTCCAAAAGAGTTGGAAGCAAGATGCTTTGGGGCCCTTCTCACCCTTTGGAAAGAAGGCAGCACTTTGTGCCTTGCAGCTCTAGGGCAATGTAGCACACCCAGAGCCGAAGTTCTAGTTCAGCTAGATCAAACCTGCAAAGAAACTTCGTTTCACAGGCCTTTGTAAGAGATGTTCCCGGTAGGCTGTAAGAGCACTGTGCAGAGCGACTAGTTTCTTAGCTTCCCAGAGAGCCGGAAGCAAGATGCTTTGGGGCCCATGTGCCCCTATGGAAAGAACGCAGCACTTTGTGCCTTGCAGCTCTAGGGCAATGCAGCACACCCCGAGCAGAAGTTCTACTTCAGCCAGATCAGGCCTGCAAAGAAACTGCGTTTCACAGGCCTTTGTAAGAGATGTTCCCGGTAGGCTGTTAGAGCACTGTGCAGAGCGAGTTGTTTCTTAGCTTCCCAGAGAGCTGGAAACAAGATGCTTTGGGGCCCGTTAATTTTATACCCTGCTACTTTGCTGTAGTTGTTGATTATTTCTAATAGTTTTTCTGTGGATCCTTTGGGGTTTTCTATGTCTAAGATCATGTCGTCTGCAAACAACGCGAGTTTTAATTCTTCGTTACCTATTTCGATTCGTTTTATTTCTTTTTCCTGCCGTATTGCTCTGGCCAGCACCTCCAGTACTATGTTGAATAGGAGTGGTGAAAGTGGGCACCCTTGTCTTGTTCCTGTCCTCAGAGGGATGGCTTTCAGCTTTTGTCCATTGAGTATGCTGTTGGCTGTGGGTCTATCATATATGGCCTTTATTATGTTGAGGTACTTTCCTTCTATACCCATTTTACTGAGGGTTTTTATCATAAATGGGTGTTGGATCTTGTCGAATGCTTTCTCTGCGTCTATTGAGATGATCATGTGGTTTTTGTTTTTCATTTTGTTGATGTAGTGTATCACGTTGATTGACTTGCGGGTGTTGAACCATCCCTGTGTCCCTGGTATAAATCCCACTTGATCATGGTGTATAATCTTTTTGATGTATTGCTGTAATCGGTTTGCCAAAATTTGGTTGAGGATTTTTGCATCTATGTTCATCAGTGATATCGGCCTGTAGTTCTCCTTCTTTGTGTTGTCCTTGTCAGGTTGGGGGATCAGAGTGATGTTGGCTTCATAGAATGTGTTAGGGAGTTCTCCATCTTTCTCAATTTTCTGGAACAGTTTGAGGAGAATAGGTAAAAAGAACTCACACTGCTTAACAACAAAAAAACAAACAACCCGATCAAAAAATGGGCAGAGGACATGAACAGACATTTCTCAAAAGAAGATATGAACATGGCCAATAGACACATGAAAAGATGTTCATCATCGCTAATCATCAGGGAAATGCAAATCAAAACTACACTAAGATATCACCTTACCCCCGTTAGATTGGCAAAAACATCCAAAACCAAGAACGACAAATGTTGGAGAGGTTGTGGAGAAAGAGGAACCCTCATACACTGTTGGTGGGAATGCAAACTGGTACAGCCACTATGGAAAACAGTATGGAGATTTCTCAAAAAGTTAAAAATAGAAATACCCTATGACCCAGCCATCCCATTACTGGGTATCTATCCTAAGAACCTGATATCAGATATCTCAAGAGTCCGTTGCACCCCTATGTTCATCGCAGCATTATTTACAATAGCCAAGACGTGGAACCAGCCTACATGCCCAGAAACTGATGATTGGATAAAGAAGATGTGGTATATATACACAATGGAATACTACTCAGCCATAAAAAAAGACGACATTGGCCCCTTCACAACAATGTGGATGGACCTCGAGGGCATTATGTTAAGCGAAATAAGTCAGTCAGAGAAAGACGAACTCTATATGACTCCACTCATAGGTGGAAATTAGTATATTGAGAAGGAGATCTGATCGGTGGTTACCAGGGAAAAGGGGGGGTGGGGGGAGGGCACGGAGGGGGAAGTGGTGTTCCCACAACATGACTAACAAAAATGTACAACTGAAATTTCACAAGCTTGTAATCCATCATAACATTAATAAACCAAAAAAAAAAAAAAAAAAGATGCTTTGGGGCCCATCTGCCCCTATGGAAAGAACGCAGCACTTTGTGCCTTGCAGCTCTAGGGCAATGTAGCACACCCAGAGCAGAAGTTCTACTTCAGCCAGATCAGGCCCGCAAAGAAACTGCGTTTCACAGGCCTTTGTAAGAGATGTTCCCGGTAGGCTGTTATAGCACTGTGCAGAGCGAGTTGTTTCTTAGCTTCCCAAAGAGCTGGAAGCAAGATGCTTTGGGGCCCTTCTCACCCTTTGGCAAGAAGGCAGCACTTTGTGCCTTGCAGCTCTAAGGCAATGTAGCACACCCAGAGCAGAAGTTCTACTTCAGCCAGATCAGGCCCGCAAAGAAACTGCGTTTCACAGGCCTTTGTAAGAGATGTTCGCGTTAGGCTGTTAGAGCATTTTGCAGAGCGAGTTGTTTCTCAGCTTCCAAAAGAGTTGGAAGCAAGATGCTTTGGGGCCCTTCTCACCCTTTGGAAAGAAGGCAGCACTTTGTGCCTTGCAGCTCTAGGGCAATGTAGCACACCCAGAGCCGAAGTTCTAGTTCAGCTAGATCAAACCTGCAAAGAAACTTCGTTTCACAGGCCTTTGTAAGAGATGTTCCCGGTAGGCTGTAAGAGCACTGTGCAGAGCGACTAGTTTCTTAGCTTCCCAGAGAGCCGGAAGCAAGATGCTTTGGGGCCCATGTGCCCCTATGGAAAGAACGCAGCACTTTGTGCCTTGCAGCTCTAGGGCAATGCAGCACACCCCGAGCAGAAGTTCTACTTCAGCCAGATCAGGCCTGCAAAGAAACTGCGTTTCACAGGCCTTTGTAAGAGATGTTCCCGGTAGGCTGTTAGAGCACTGTGCAGAGCGAGTTGTTTCTTAGCTTCCCAGAGAGCTGGAAACAAGATGCTTTGGGGCCCGTTAATTTTATACCCTGCTACTTTGCTGTAGTTGTTGATTATTTCTAATAGTTTTTCTGTGGATCCTTTGGGGTTTTCTATGTCTAAGATCATGTCGTCTGCAAACAACGCGAGTTTTAATTCTTCGTTACCTATTTCGATTCCTTTTATTTCTTTTTCCTTCCGAATTGCTCTGGCCAGCACCTCCAGTACTATGTTGAATAGGAGTGGTGAAAGTGGGCACCCTTGTCTTGTTCCTGTCCTCAGAGGGATGGCTTTCAGCTTTTGTCCATTGAGTATGCTGTTGGCTGTGGGTCTATCATATATGGCCTTTATTATGTTGAGGTACTTTCCTTCTATACCCATTTTACTGAGGGTTTTTATCATAAATGGGTGTTGGATCTTGTCGAATGCTTTCTCTGCGTCTATTGAGATGATCATGTGGTTTTTGTTTTTCATTTTGTTGATGTAGTGTATCACGTTGATTGACTTGCGGGTGTTGAACCATCCCTGTGTCCCTGGTATAAATCCCACTTGATCATGGTGTATAATCTTTTTGATGTATTGCTGTAATCGGTTTGCCAAAATTTGGTTGAGGATTTTTGCATCTATGTTCATCAGTGATATCGGCCTGTAGTTCTCCTTCTTTGTGTTGTCCTTGTCAGGTTTGGGGATCAGAGTGATGTTGGCTTCATAGAATGTGTTAGGGAGTTCTCCATCTTTCTCAATTTTCTGGAACAGTTTGAGGAGAATAGGTACAAAGAACTCACACTGCTTAACAACAAAAAAACAAACAACCCGATCAAAAAATGGGCAGAGGACATGAACAGACATTTCTCAAAAGAAGATATGAACATGGCCAATAGACACATGAAAAGATGTTCATCATCGCTAATCATCAGGGAAATGCAAATCAAAACTACACTAAGATATCACCTTACCCCCGTTAGATTGGCAAAAACATCCAAAACCAAGAACGACAAATGTTGGAGAGGTTGTGGAGAAAGAGGAACCCTCATACACTGTTGGTGGGAATGCAAACTGGTACAGCCACTA
This sequence comes from Equus asinus, assembly GCF_041296235.1. Classification (NCBI taxonomy): domain Eukaryota; kingdom Metazoa; phylum Chordata; class Mammalia; order Perissodactyla; family Equidae; genus Equus; species Equus asinus. Next base: position 64,145,721 of record NC_091790.1, on the reverse strand, counting down.
TGGAAAACAGTATGGAGATTTCTCAAAAAGTGAAAAATAGAAATACCCTATGACCCAGCCATCCCATTACTGGGTATCTATCCTAAGAACCTGATATCAGATATCTCAAGAGTCCGTTGTACCCCTATGTTCATCGCAGCATTATTTACAATAGCCAAGACGTGGAACCAGCCTACATGCCCAGAAACTGATGATTGGATAAAGAAGATGTGGTATATATACACAATGCAATACTACTCAGCCATAAAAAAAGACGACATTGGCCCCTTCACAACAATGTGGATGGACCTCGAGGGCATTATGTTAAGCGAAATAAGTCAGTCAGAGAAAGACGATCTCTATATGACTCCACTCATAGGTGGAAATTAGTATATTGAGAAGGAGATCTGATCGGTGGTTACCAGGGAAAAGGGGGGGTGGGGGGAGGGCACGGAGGGGGAAGTGGTGTTCCCACAACATGACTAACAAAAATGTACAACTGAAATTTCACAAGCTTGTAATCCATCATAACATTAATAAACCAAAAAAAAAAAAAAAAAAGATGCTTTGGGGCCCATCTGCCCCTATGGAAAGAACGCAGCACTTTGTGCCTTGCAGCTCTAGGGCAATGTAGCACACCCAGAGCAGAAGTTCTACTTCAGCCAGATCAGGCCCGCAAAGAAACTGCGTTTCACAGGCCTTTGTAAGAGATGTTCCCGGTAGGCTGTTATAGCACTGTGCAGAGCGAGTTGTTTCTTAGCTTCCCAAAGAGCTGGAAGCAAGATGCTTTGGGGCCCTTCTCACCCTTTGGCAAGAAGGCAGCACTTTGTGCCTTGCAGCTCTAAGGCAATGTAGCACACCCAGAGCAGAAGTTCTACTTCAGCCAGATCAGGCCCGCAAAGAAACTGCGTTTCACAGGCCTTTGTAAGAGATGTTCGCGTTAGGCTGTTAGAGCATTTTGCAGAGCGAGTTGTTTCTCAGCTTCCAAAAGAGTTGGAAGCAAGATGCTTTGGGGCCCTTCTCACCCTTTGGAAAGAAGGCAGCACTTTGTGCCTTGCAGCTCTAGGGCAATGTAGCACACCCAGAGCCGAAGTTCTAGTTCAGCTAGATCAAACCTGCAAAGAAACTTCGTTTCACAGGCCTTTGTAAGAGATGTTCCCGGTAGGCTGTAAGAGCACTGTGCAGAGCGACTAGTTTCTTAGCTTCCCAGAGAGCCGGAAGCAAGATGCTTTGGGGCCCATGTGCCCCTATGGAAAGAACGCAGCACTTTGTGCCTTGCAGCTCTAGGGCAATGCAGCACACCCCGAGCAGAAGTTCTACTTCAGCCAGATCAGGCCTGCAAAGAAACTGCGTTTCACAGGCCTTTGTAAGAGATGTTCCCGGTAGGCTGTTAGAGCACTGTGCAGAGCGAGTTGTTTCTTAGCTTCCCAGAGAGCTGGAAACAAGATGCTTTGGGGCCCGTTAATTTTATACCCTGCTACTTTGCTGTAGTTGTTGATTATTTCTAATAGTTTTTCTGTGGATCCTTTGGGGTTTTCTATGTCTAAGATCATGTCGTCTGCAAACAACGCGAGTTTTAATTCTTCGTTACCTATTTCGATTCCTTTTATTTCTTTTTCCTTCCGAATTGCTCTGGCCAGCACCTCCAGTACTATGTTGAATAGGAGTGGTGAAAGTGGGCACCCTTGTCTTGTTCCTGTCCTCAGAGGGATGGCTTTCAGCTTTTGTCCATTGAGTATGCTGTTGGCTGTGGGTCTATCATATATGGCCTTTATTATGTTGAGGTACTTTCCTTCTATACCCATTTTACTGAGGGTTTTTATCATAAATGGGTGTTGGATCTTGTCGAATGCTTTCTCTGCGTCTATTGAGATGATCATGTGGTTTTTGTTTTTCATTTTGTTGATGTAGTGTATCACGTTGATTGACTTGCGGGTGTTGAACCATCCCTGTGTCCCTGGTATAAATCCCACTTGATCATGGTGTACAATCTTTTTGATGTATTGCTGTAATCGGTTTGCCAAAATTTGGTTGAGGATTTTTGCATCTATGTTCATCAGTGATATCGGCCTGTAGTTCTCCTTCTTTGTGTTGTCCTTGTCAGGTTTGGGGATCAGAGTGATGTTGGCTTCATAGAATGTGTTAGGGAGTTCTCCATCTTTCTCAATTTTCTGGAACAGTTTGAGGAGAATAGGTACAAAGAACTCACACTGCTTAACAACAAAAAAACAAACAACCCGATCAAAAAATGGGCAGAGGACATGAACAGACATTTCTCCAAAGAAGATAGGAATATGGCCAATAGACACATGAAAAGATGTTCATCATCGCTAATCATCAGGGAAATGCAAATCAAAACTACACTAAGATATCACCTTACCCCCGTTAGATTGGCAAAAACATCCAAAACCAAGAACGACAAATGTTGGAGAGGTTGTGGAGAAAGAGGAACCCTCATACACTGTTGGTGGGAATGCAAACTGGTACAGCCACTATGGAAAACAGTATGGAGATTTCTCAAAAAGTGAAAAATAGAAATACCCTATGACCCAGCCATCCCATTACTGGGTATCTATCCTAAGAACCTGATATCAGATATCTCAAGAGTCCGTTGTACCCCTATGTTCATCGCAGCATTATTTACAATAGCCAAGACGTGGAACCAGCCTACATGCCCAGAAACTGATGATTGGATAAAGAAGATGTGGTATATATACACAATGCAATACTACTCAGCCATAAAAAAAGACGACATTGGCCCCTTCACAACAATGTGGATGGACCTCGAGGGCATTATGTTAAGCGAAATAAGTCAGTCAGAGAAAGACGAACTCTATATGACTCCACTCATAGGTGGAAATTAGTATATTGAGAAGGAGATCTGATCGGTGGTTACCAGGGAAAAGGGGTGGTGGGGGGAGGGCACGGAGTGGGAAGTGGTGTTCCCATAACATGACTAACAAAAATGTACAACTGAAATTTCACAAGCTTGTAAACCATCATAACATTAATAAACAAACAAAAAAAAAAGATGCTTTGGGGCCCATCTGCCCCTATGGAAAGAACGCAGCACTTTGTGCCTTGCAGATCTAGGGCAATGTAGCACACCCAGAGCAGAAGTTCTACTTCAGCCAGATCAGGCCCGCAAAGAAACTGCGTTTCACAGGCCTTTGTAAGAGATGTTCCCGGTAGGCTGTTAGAGCACTGTGCAGAGCGAGTTGTTTCTTAGCTTCCCAAAGAGCTGGAAGCAAGATGCTTTGGGGCCCTTCTCACCCTTTGGCAAGAAGGCAGCACTTTGTGCCTTGCAGCTCTAAGGCAATGTAGCACACCCAGAGCAGAAGTTCTACTTCAGCCAATCAGGCCTGCAAAGAAACTGCGTTTCACAGGCCTTTGTAAGAGATGTTCGCGTTAGGCTGTTAGAGCATTGTGCAGAGCGAGTTGTTTCTCAGCTTCCAAAAGAGTTGGAAGCAAGATTCTTTGGGGCTCATCTGCCCCTTTGAAATGAAGGCAGCACTTTGTGCCTTGCAGCTCTAGGGCAATGTAGCACACCCAGAGCAGAAGTTCTACTTCAGCCAGATCAGGCCTGCAAAGAAACTGCGTTTCACAGGCCTTTGTAAGAGAAGTTCCCGGTAGGCTGTTAGAGCACTGTGCTGAGCGAGTTGTTTCTTAGCTTCCCAGAGAGCTGGAAGCAAGATGCTTTGGGGCCCGTTAATTGTATCCCCTGCTACTTTGCTGTAGTTGTTGATTATTTCTAATAGTTTTTCTGTGGATTCTTTGGGGTTTTCTATGTATAAGATCATGTCGTCTGCAAACAACGCGAGTTTTACTTCTTCGTTACCTATTTCGATTCCTTTTATTTTTTTTTCCTGCCGAATTGCTCTGGCCAGCACCTCCAGTACTATGTTGAATAGGAGTGGTGAAAGTGGGCACCCTTGTCTTGTTCCTGTCCTCAGAGGGATGGCTTTCAGCTTTTGTCCATTGAGTATGCTGTTGGCTGTGGGTCTATCATATATGGCCTTTATTATGTTGAGGTACTTTCCTTCTATACCCATTTTACTGAGGGTTTTTATCATAAATGGGTGTTGGATCTTGTCGAATGCTTTCTCTGCGTCTATTGAGATGATCATGTGGTTTTTGTTTTTCATTTTGTTGATGTAGTGTATCACGTTGATTGACTTGCGGGTGTTGAACCATCCCTGTGTCCCTGGTATAAATCCCACTTGATCATGGTGTATAATCTTTTTGATGTATTGCTGTAATCGGTTTGCCAAAATTTGGTTGAGGATTTTTGCATCTATGTTCATCAGTGATATCGGCCTGTAGTTCTCCTTCTTTGTGTTGTCCTTGTCAGGTTGGGGGATCAGAGTGATGTTGGCTTCATAGAATGTGTTAGGGAGTTCTCCATCTTTCTCAATTTTCTGGAACAGATTGAGGAGAATAGGTAAAAAGAACTCACACTGCTTAACAACAAAAAAACAAACAACCCGATCAAAAAATGGGCAGAGGACATGAACAGACATTTCTCAAAAGAAGATATGAACATGGCCAATAGACACATGAAAAGATGTTCATCATCGCTAATCATCAGGGAAATGCAAATCAAAACTACACTAAGATATCACCTTACCCCCGTTAGATTGGCAAAAACATCCAAAACCAAGAACGACAAATGTTGGAGAGGTTGTGGAGAAAGAGGAACCCTCATACACTGTTGGTGGGAATGCAAACTGGTACAGCCACTATGGAAAACAGTATGGAGATTTCTCAAAAAGTTAAAAATAGAAATACCCTATGACCCAGCCATCCCATTACTGGGTATCTATCCTAAGAACCTGATATCAGATATCTCAAGAGTCCGTTGCACCCCTATGTTCATCGCAGCATTATTTACAATAGCCAAGACGTGGAACCAGCCTACATGCCCAGAAACTGATGATTGGATAAAGAAGATGTGGTATATATACACAATGGAATACTACTCAGCCATAAAAAAAGACGACATTGGCCCCTTCACAACAATGTGGATGGACCTCGAGGGCATTATGTTAAGCGAAATAAGTCAGTCAGAGAAAGACGAACTCTATATGACTCCACTCATAGGTGGAAATTAGTATATTGAGAAGGAGATCTGATCGGTGGTTACCAGGGAAAAGGGGTGGTGGGGGGAGGGCACGGAGTGGGAAGTGGTGTTCCCATAACATGACTAACAAAAATGTACAACTGAAATTTCACAAGCTTGTAAACCATCATAACATTAATAAACAAACAAAAAAAAAAGATGCTTTGGGGCCCATCTGCCCCTATGGAAAGAACGCAGCACTTTGTGCCTTGCAGATCTAGGGCAATGTAGCACACCCAGAGCAGAAGTTCTACTTCAGCCAGATCAGGCCCGCAAAGAAACTGCGTTTCACAGGCCTTTGTAAGAGATGTTCCCGGTAGGCTGTTAGAGCACTGTGCAGAGCGAGTTGTTTCTTAGCTTCCCAAAGAGCTGGAAGCAAGATGCTTTGGGGCCCTTCTCACCCTTTGGCAAGAAGGCAGCACTTTGTGCCTTGCAGCTCTAAGGCAATGTAGCACACCCAGAGCAGAAGTTCTACTTCAGCCAATCAGGCCTGCAAAGAAACTGCGTTTCACAGGCCTTTGTAAGAGATGTTCGCGTTAGGCTGTTAGAGCATTGTGCAGAGCGAGTTGTTTCTCAGCTTCCAAAAGAGTTGGAAGCAAGATTCTTTGGGGCTCATCTGCCCCTTTGAAATGAAGGCAGCACTTTGTGCCTTGCAGCTCTAGGGCAATGTAGCACACCCAGAGCAGAAGTTCTACTTCAGCCAGATCAGGCCTGCAAAGAAACTGCGTTTCACAGGCCTTTGTAAGAGAAGTTCCCGGTAGGCTGTTAGAGCACTGTGCTGAGCGAGTTGTTTCTTAGCTTCCCAGAGAGCTGGAAGCAAGATGCTTTGGGGCCCGTTAATTGTATCCCCTGCTACTTTGCTGTAGTTGTTGATTATTTCTAATAGTTTTTCTGTGGATTCTTTGGGGTTTTCTATGTATAAGATCATGTCGTCTGCAAACAACGCGAGTTTTAATTCTTCGTTACCTATTTCGATTCCTTTTATTTTTTTTTCCTGCCGAATTGCTCTGGCCAGCACCTCCAGTACTATGTTGAATAGGAGTGGTGAAAGTGGGCACCCTTGTCTTGTTCCTGTCCTCAGAGGGATGGCTTTCAGCTTTTGTCCATTGAGTATGCTGTTGGCTGTGGGTCTATCATATATGGCCTTTATTATGTTGAGGTACTTTCCTTCTATACCCATTTTACTGAGGGTTTTTATCATAAATGGGTGTTGGATCTTGTCGAATGCTTTCTCTGCGTCTATTGAGATGATCATGTGGTTTTTGTTTTTCATTTTGTTGATGTAGTGTATCACGTTGATTGACTTGCGGGTGTTGAACCATCCCTGTGTCCCTGGTATAAATCCCACTTGATCATGGTGTATAATCTTTTTGATGTATTGCTGTAATCGGTTTGCCAAAATTTGGTTGAGGATTTTTGCATCTATGTTCATCAGTGATATCGGCCTGTAGTTCTCCTTCTTTGTGTTGTCCTTGTCAGGTTTGGGGATCAGAGTGATGTTGGCTTCATAGAATGTGTTAGGGAGTTCTCCATCTTTCTCAATTTTCTGGAACAGTTTGAGGAGAATAGGTACAAAGAACTCACACTGCTTAACAACAAAAAAACAAACAACCCGATCAAAAAATGGGCAGAGGACATGAACAGACAGTTCTCAAAAGAAGATAGGAATATGGCCAATAGACACATGAAAAGATGTTCATCATCGCTAATCATCAGGGAAATGCAAATCAAAACTACACTAAGATATCACCTTACCCCCGTTAGATTGGCAAAAACATCCAAAACCAAGAACGACAAATGTTGGAGAGGTTGTGGAGAAAGAGGAACCCTCATACACTGTTGGTGGGAATGCAAACTGGTACAGCCACTATGGAAAACAGTATGGAGATTTCTCAAAAAGTGAAAAATAGAAATACCCTATGACCCAGCCATCCCATTACTGGGTATCTATCCTAAGAACCTGATATCAGATATCTCAAGAGTCCGTTGCACCCCTATGTTCATCGCAGCATTATTTACAATAGCCAAGACGTGGAACCAGCCTACATGCCCAGAAACTGATGATTGGATAAAGAAGATGTGGTATATATACACAATGCAATACTACTCAGCCATAAAAAAAGACGACATTGGACCCTTCACAACAATGTAGATGGACCTCGAGGGCATTATGTTAAGCGAAATAAGTCAGTCAGAGAAAGACGAACTCTATATGACTCCACTCATAGGTGGAAATTAGTATATTGAGAAGGAGATCTGATCGGTGGTTACCAGGGAAAAGGGGGGGTGGGGGGAGGGCACGGAGTGGGAAGTGGTGTTCCCATAACATGACTAACAAAAATGTACAACTGAAATTTCACAAGCTTGTAAACCATCATAACATTAATAAACAAACAAAAAAAAAAGAAGCTTTGGGGCCCATCTGCCCCTATGGAAAGAACGCAGCACTTTGTGCCTTGCAGATCTAGGGCAATGTAGCACACCCAGAGCAGAAGTTCTACTTCAGCCAGATCAGGCCCGCAAAGAAACTGCGTTTCACAGGCCTTTGTAAGAGATGTTCCCGGTAGGCTGTTAGAGCACTGTGCAGAGCGAGTTGTTTCTTAGCTTCCCAAAGAGCTGGAAGCAAGATGCTTTGGGGCCCTTCTCACCCTTTGGCAAGAAGGCAGCACTTTGTGCCTTGCAGCTCTAAGGCAATGTAGCACACCCAGAGCAGAAGTTCTACTTCAGCCAATCAGGCCTGCAAAGAAACTGCGTTTCACAGGCCTTTGTAAGAGATGTTCGCGTTAGGCTGTTAGAGCATTGTGCAGAGCGAGTTGTTTCTCAGCTTCCAAAAGAGTTGGAAGCAAGATTCTTTGGGGCTCATCTGCCCCTTTGAAATGAAGGCAGCACTTTGTGCCTTGCAGCTCTAGGGCAATGTAGCACACCCAGAGCAGAAGTTCTACTTCAGCCAGATCAGGCCTGCAAAGAAACTGCGTTTCTCAGGCCTTTGTAAGAGAAGTTCCCGGTAGGCTGTTAGAGCACTGTGCTGAGCGAGTTGTTTCTTAGCTTCCCAGAGAGCTGGAAGCAAGATGCTTTGGGGCCCGTTAATTGTATCCCCTGCTACTTTGCTGTATTTGTTGATTATTTCTAATAGTTTTTCTTTGGATTCTTTGGGGTTTTCTATGTATAAGATCATGTCGTCTGCAAACAACGCGAGTTTTACTTCTTCGTTACCTATTTCGATTCCTTTTATTTTTTTTTCCTGCCGAATTGCTCTGGCCAGCACCTCCAGTACTATGTTGAATAGGAGTGGTGAAAGTGGGCACCCTTGTCTTGTTCCTGTCCTCAGAGGGATGGCTTTCAGCTTTTGTCCATTGAGTATGCTGTTGGCTGTGGGTCTATCATATATGGCCTTTATTATGTTGAGGTACTTTCCTTCTATACCCATTTTACTGAGGGTTTTTATCATAAATGGGTGTTGGATCTTGTCGAATGCTTTCTCTGCGTCTATTGAGATGATCATGTGGTTTTTGTTTTTCATTTTGTTGATGTAGTGTATCACATTGATTGACTTGCGGGTGTTGAACCATCCCTGTGTCCCTGGTATAAATCCCACTTGATCATGGTGTATAATCTTTTTGATGTATTGCTGTAATCGGTTTGCCAAAATTTTGTTGAGGATTTTTGCATCTATGTTCATCAGTGATATCGGCCTGTAGTTCTCCTTCTTTGTGTTGTCCTTGTCAGGTTTGGGGATCAGAGTGATGTTGGCTTCATAGAATGTGTTAGGGAGTTCTCCATCTTTCTCAATTTTCTGGAACAGTTTGAGGAGAATAGGTACAAAGAACTCACACTGCTTAACAACAAAAAAACAAACAACCCGATCAAAAAATGGGCAGAGGACATGAACAGACATTTCTCCAAAGAAGATATGAATATGGCCAATAGACACATGAAAAGATGTTCATCATCGCTAATCATCAGGGAAATGCAAATCAAAACTACACTAAGATATCACCTTACCCCCGTTAGATTGGCAAAAACATCCAAAACCAAGAACGACAAATGTTGGAGAGGTTGTGGAGAAAGAGGAACCCTCATACACTGTTGGTGGGAATGCAAACTGGTACAGCCACTATGGAAAACAGTATGGAGATTTCTCAAAAAGTTAAAAATAGAAATACCCTATGACCCAGCCATCCCATTACTGGGTATCTATCCTAAGAACCTGATATCAGATATCTCAAGAGTCCGTTGCACCCCTATGTTCATCGCAGCATTATTTACAATAGCCAAGACGTGGAACCAGCCTACATGCCCAGAAACTGATGATTGGATAAAGAAGATGTGGTATATATACACAACGGAATACTACTCAGCCATAAAAAAAGACGACATTTTCCCATTCACAACAATGTGGATGGACCTCGAGGGCATCATGTTAAGCGAAATAAGTCAGTCAGAGAAAGACAGACTCTATATGACTCCACTCATAGGTGGAAATTAGTATATTGAGAAGGAGATCTGATCGGTGGTTACCAGGGAAAAGGGGGGGTGGGGGGAGGGCACGGAGGGGGAAGTGGTGTTCCCACAACATGACTAACAAAAATGTACAACTGAAATTTCACAAGCTTGTAATCCATCATAACATTAATAAACAAAAAAAAAAAAAAAAGAAGCTTTGGGGCCCATCTGCCCATATGGAAAGAACGCAGCACTTTCTGCCTTGCAGCTCTAGGGCAATGTAGCACACCCAGAGCAGAAGTTCTACTTCAGCCAGATCAGGCCCACAAAGAAACTGCGTTTCACAGGCCTTTGTAAGAGATGTTCCCGGTAGGCTGTTAGAGCACTGTGCAGAGCGAGTTGTTTCTTAGCTTCCCATACAGCCGGAGGCAAGATGCTTTGGGGCCCTTCTCACCCTTTGGAAAGAAGTCAGCACTTTGTGCCTTGCAGCTCTAGGGCAATGTAGCACACCCAGAGCAGAAGTTGTACTTCAGCCTGATCAGGCCTGCAAAGAAACTGCGTTTCACAGGCCTTTGTAAGAGATGTTCCCGGTAGGCTGTTAGAGCACTGTGCAGAGTGAGTTGTTTCCTAGCGTCCCAAAGAGCTGGAAGCAAGATGCTTTGGGGCCCTTCTCACCCTTTGGAAAGAAGGCAGCACTTTGTGCCTTGCAGCTCTAGGGCAATGAAGCACACCCAAAGCAGAAGTTCTACTTCAGCCAGATCAGACCTGCCAAGAAACTGCGTTTCACAGGCCTTTGTAAGAGATGTTCCCTGTAGGCTGTTAGAGAACTGTGCAGAGCGTGTTGTTTCTTAGCTTCCCAAGGAGCTGGAAGCAAGATGCTTTAGGGGCCATCTGCCCTTAAGGAAAGAAGGCAGCACTTTGTGCCTTGCAGCTCTAGGGCACTGCAGCACACCCCGAGCAGAAGATCTACTTCAGCCAGATCAGGCCTGCAAAGAAACTGCGTTTCACAGGCCTTTGTAAGAGATGTTCCCGGTAGGCTCTTAGAGCACTGTGCAGAGCGAGTTGTTTCTTAGCTTCCCAGAGAGCTGGAAGCAAGATGCTTTGGGGCCATCTGCCCTTAAGGAAAGAAGGCAGCACTTTGTGCCTTGCAGCTCTAGGGCAATGTAGCACACCCAGAGCCGAAGTTCTACTTCTGACAGGTCAGGCCTGCAAAGAAACTGCGTTTCACAGGACTTTGTAAGAGATGTTCCCGGTAGGCTGTTAGAGCACTGTGCAGAGCGAGTTGTTTCTTAGCTTCCCGAACAGCCGGAAGCAAGATTCTTTGGGGGCCATCTCCCCTTAAGTAAAGAAGGCAGCACTTTGTGCCTTGCAGCTCTAGGGCAATGTAGCACACCCAGAGCAGATGTTCTACTTCAGCCAGATCAGGCCTGCAAAGAAACTGCGTTTCACAGGCCTTTGTAAGAGATGTTCCCTGTAGGCTGTTAGAGCATTGTGCAGAGCGAGTTGTTTCTTAGCTTCCCAGAGAGCTGGAAGCAAGATGCTTTGGGGCCCGTTAATTTTATACCCTGCTACTTTGCTGTAGTTGTTGATTATTTCTAATAGTTTTTCTGTGGATTCTTTGGGGTTTTCTATGTATAAGATCATGTCGTCTGCAAACAACGCGAGTTTTACTTCTTCGTTACCTATTTCGATTCCTTTTATTTTTTTTCCTGCCGAATTGCTCTGGCCAGCACCTCCAGTACTATGTTGAATAGGAGTATTGAAAGTGGGCACCCTTGTCTTGTTCCTGTCCTCAGAGGGATGGCTTTCAGCTTTTGTCCATTGAGTATGATGTTGGCTGTCGGTCTATCATATATGGCCTTTTTTATGTTGAGGTACTTTCCTTCTATACCCATTTTACTGAGGGTTTTTATCATAAATGGGTGTTGGATCTTGTCGAATGCTTTCTCTGCGTCTATTGAGATGATCATGTGGTTTTTGTTTTTCATTTTGTTGATGTAGTGTATCACGTTGATTGACTTGCGGGTGTTGAACCATCCCTGTGTCCCTGGTATAAATCCCACTTGATCATGGTGTATAATCTTTTTGATGTATTGCTGTAATCGGTTTGCCAAAATTTGGTTGAGGATTTTTGCATCTATGTTCATCAGTGATATCGGCCTGTAGTTCTCCTTCTTTGTGTTGTCCTTGTCAGGTTGGGGGATCAGAGTGATGTTGGCTTCATAGAATGTGTTAGGGAGTTCTCCATCTTTCTCAATTTTCTGGAACAGTTTGAGGAGAATAGGTAAAAAGAACTCACACTGCTTAACAACAAAAAAACAAACAACCCGATCAAAAAATGGGCAGAGGACATGAACAGACATTTCTCAAAAGAAGATATGAACATGGCCAATAGACACATGAAAAGATGTTCATCATCGCTAATCATCAGGGAAATGCAAATCAAAACTACACTAAGATATCACCTTACCCCCGTTAGATTGGCATAAACATCCAAAACCAAGAACGACAAATGTTGGAGAGGTTGTGGAGAAAGAGGAACCCTCATACACTGTTGGTGGGAATGCAAACTGGTACAGCCACTATGGAAAACAGTATGGAGATTTCTCAAAAAGTTAAAAATAGAAATACCCTATGACCCAGCCATCCCATTACTGGGTATCTATCCTAAGAACCTGATATCAGATATCTCAAGAGTCCGTTGCACCCCTATGTTCATCGCAGCATTATTTACAATAGCCAAGACGTGGAACCAGCCTACATGCCCAGAAACTGATGATTGGATAAAGAAGATGTGGTATATATACACAATGGAATACTACTCAGCCATAAAAAAAGACGACATTGGCCCCTTCACAACAATGTGGATGGACCTCGAGGGCATTATGTTAAGCGAAATAAGTCAGTCAGAGAAAGACGAACTCTATATGACTCCACTCATAGGTGGAAATTAGTATATTGAGAAGGAGATCTGATCGGTGGTTACCAGGGAAAAGGGGGGGTGGGGGGAGGGCACGGAGGGGGAAGTGGTGTTCCCACAACATGACTAACAAAAATGTACAACTGAAATTTCACAAGCTTGTAATCCATCATAACATTAATAAACCAAAAAAAAAAAAAAAAAGATGCTTTGGGGCCCATCTGCCCCTATGGAAAGAACGCAGCACTTTGTGCCTTGCAGCTCTAGGGCAATGTAGCACACCCAGAGCAGAAGTTCTACTTCAGCCAGATCAGGCCCGCAAAGAAACTGCGTTTCACAGGCCTTTGTAAGAGATGTTCCCGGTAGAATGTTAGAGCACTGTGCAGAGCGAGTTGTTTCTTAGCTTCCCAAAGAGCTGGAAGCAAGATGCTTTGGGGCCCTTCTCACCCTTTGGCAAGAAGGCAGCACTTTGTGCCTTGCAGCTCTAAGGCAATGTAGCACACCCAGAGCAGAAGTTCTACTTCAGCCAGATCAGGCCCGCAAAGAAACTGCGTTTCACAGGCCTTTGTAAGAGATGTTCGCGTTAGGCTGTTAGAGCATTTTGCAGAGCGAGTTGTTTCTCAGCTTCCAAAAGAGTTGGAAGCAAGATGCTTTGGGGCCCTTCTCACCCTTTGGAAAGAAGGCAGCACTTTGTGCCTTGCAGCTCTAGGGCAATGTAGCACACCCAGAGCCGAAGTTCTAGTTCAGCTAGATCAAACCTGCAAAGAAACTTCGTTTCACAGGCCTTTGTAAGAGATGTTCCCGGTAGGCTGTAAGAGCACTGTGCAGAGCGACTAGTTTCTTAGCTTCCCAGAGAGCCGGAAGCAAGATGCTTTGGGGCCCATGTGCCCCTATGGAAAGAACGCAGCACTTTGTGCCTTGCAGCTCTAGGGCAATGCAGCACACCCCGAGCAGAAGTTCTACTTCAGCCAGATCAGGCCTGCAAATAAACTGCGTTTCACAGGCCTTTGTAAGAGATGTTCCCGGTAGGCTGTTAGAGCACTGTGCTGAGCGAGTTGTTTCTTAGCTTCCCAGAGAGCTGGAAACAAGATGCTTTGGGGCCCGTTAATTTTATACCCTGCTACTTTGCTGTAGTTGTTGATTATTTCTAATAGTTTTTCTGTGGATCCTTTGGGGTTTTCTATGTATAAGATCATGTCGTCTGCAAACAACGCGAGTTTTAATTCTTCGTTACCTATTTCGATTCCTTTTATTTCTTTTTCCTGCCGTATTGCTCTGGCCAGCACCTCCAGTACTATGTTGAATAGGAGTGGTGAAAGTGGGCACCCTTGTCTTGTTCCTGTCCTCAGAGGGATGGCTTTCAGCTTTTGTCCATTGAGTATGCTGTTGGCTGTGGGTCTATCATATATGGCCTTTATTATGTTGAGGTACTTTCCTTCTATACCCATTTTACTGAGGGTTTTTATCATAAATGGGTGTTGGATCTTGTCGAATGCTTTCTCTGCGTCTATTGAGATGATCATGTGGTTTTTGTTTTTCATTTTGTTGATGTAGTGTATCACGTTGATTGACTTGCGGGTGTTGAACCATCCCTGTGTCCCTGGTATAAATCCCACTTGATCATGGTGTATAATCTTTTTGATGTATTGCTGTAATCGGTTTGCCAAAATTTTGTTGAGGATTTTTGCATCTATGTTCATCAGTGATATCGGCCTGTAGTTCTCCTTCTTTGTGTTGTCCTTGTCAGGTTTGGGGATCAGAGTGATGTTGGCTTCATAGAATGTGTTAGGGAGTTCTCCATCTTTCTCAATTTTCTGGAACAGTTTGAGGAGAATAGGTACAAAGAACTCACACTGCTTAACAACAAAAAAACAAACAACCCGATCAAAAAATGGGCAGAGGACATGAACAGACATTTCTCCAAAGAAGATAGGAATATGGCCAATAGACACATGAAAAGATGTTCATCATCGCTAATCATCAGGGAAATGCAAATCAAAACTACACTAAGATATCACCTTACCCCCGGTAGATTGGCAAAAACATCCAAAACCAAGAACGACAAATGTTGGAGAGGTTGTGGAGAAAGAGGAACCCTCATACACTGTTGGTGGGAATGCAAACTGGTACAGCCACTATGGAAAACAGTATGGAGATTTCTCAAAAAGTTAAAAATAGAAATACCCTATGACCCAGCCATCCCATTACTGGGTATCTATCCTAAGAACCTGATATCAGATATCTCAAGAGTCCGTTGCACCCCTATGTTCATCGCAGCATTATTTACAATAGCCAAGACGTGGAACCAGCCTACATGCCCAGAAACTGATGATTGGATAAAGAAGATGTGGTATATATACACAATGCAATACTACTCAGCCATAAAAAAAGACGACATTGGACCCTTCACAACAATGTGGATGGACCTCGAGGGCATTATGTTAAGCGAAATAAGTCAGTCAGAGAAAGACGAACTCTATATGACTCCACTCATAGGTGGAAATTAGTATATTGAGAAGGAGATCTGATCGGTGGTTACCAGGGAAAAGGGGGGGTGGGGGGAGGGCACGGAGTGGGAAGTGGTGTTCCCATAACATGACTAACAAAAATGTACAACTGAAATTTCACAAGCTTGTAAACCATCATAACATTAATAAACAAACAAAAAAAAAAGATGCTTTGGGGCCCATCTGCCCCTATGGAAAGAACGCAGCACTTTGTGCCTTGCAGATCTAGGGCAATGTAGCACACCCAGAGCAGAAGTTCTACTTCAGCCAGATCAGGCCCGCAAAGAAACTGCGTTTCACAGGCCTTTGTAAGAGATGTTCCCGGTAGGCTGTTAGAGCACTGTGCAGAGCGAGTTGTTTCTTAGCTTCCCAAAGAGCTGGAAGCAAGATGCTTTGGGGCCCTTCTCACCCTTTGGCAAGAAGGCAGCACTTTGTGCCTTGCAGCTCTAAGGCAATGTAGCACACCCAGAGCAGAAGTTCTACTTCAGCCAATCAGGCCTGCAAAGAAACTGCGTTTCACAGGCCTTTGTAAGAGATGTTCGCGTTAGGCTGTTAGAGCATTGTGCAGAGCGAGTTGTTTCTCAGCTTCCAAAAGAGTTGGAAGCAAGATTCTTTGGGGCTCATCTGCCCCTTTGAAATGAAGGCAGCACTTTGTGCCTTGCAGCTCTAGGGCAATGTAGCACACCCAGAGCAGAAGTTCTACTTCAGCCAGATCAGGCCTGCAAAGAAACTGCGTTTCTCAGGCCTTTGTAAGAGAAGTTCCCGGTAGGCTGTTAGAGCACTGTGCTGAGCGAGTTGTTTCTTAGCTTCCCAGAGAGCTGGAAGCAAGATGCTTTGGGGCCCGTTAATTGTATCCCCTGCTACTTTGCTGTATTTGTTGATTATTTCTAATAGTTTTTCTGTGGATTCTTTGGGGTTTTCTATGTATAAGATCATGTCGTCTGCAAACAACGCGAGTTTTACTTCTTCGTTACCTATTTCGATTCCTTTTATTTTTTTTTCCTGCCGAATTGCTCTGGCCAGCACCTCCAGTACTATGTTGAATAGGAGTGGTGAAAGTGGGCACCCTTGTCTTGTTCCTGTCCTCAGAGGGATGGCTTTCAGCTTTTGTCCATTGAGTATGCTGTTGGCTGTGGGTCTATAATATATGGCCTTTATTATGTTGAGGTACTTTCCTTCTATACCCATTTTACTGAGGGTTTTTATCATAAATGGGTGTTGGATCTTGTCGAATGCTTTCTCTGCGTCTATTGAGATGATCATGTGGTTTTTGTTTTTCATTTTGTTGATGTAGTGTATCACGTTGATTGACTTGCGGGTGTTGAACCATCCCTGTGTCCCTGGTATAAATCCCACTTGATCATGGTGTATAATCTTTTTGATGTATTGCTGTAATCGGTTTGCCAAAATTTGGTTGAGGATTTTTGCATCTATGTTCATCAGTGATATCGGCCTGTAGTTCTCCTTCTTTGTGTTGTCCTTGTCAGGTTTGGGGATCAGAGTGATGTTGGCTTCATAGAATGTGTTAGGGAGTTCTCCATCTTTCTCAATTTTCTGGAACAGTTTGAGGAGAATAGGTACAAAGAACTCACACTGCTTAACAACAAAAAAACAAACAACCCGATCAAAAAATGGGCAGAGGACATGAACAGACATTTCTCCAAAGAAGATAGGAATATGGCCAATAGACACATGAAAAGATGTTCATCATCGCTAATCATCAGGGAAATGCAAATCAAAACTACACTAAGATATCACCTTACCCCCGTTAGATTGGCAAAAACATCCAAAACCAAGAACGACAAATGTTGGAGAGGTTGTGGAGAAAGAGGAACCCTCATACACTGTTGGTGGGAATGCAAACTGGTACAGCCACTATGGAAAACAGTATGGAGATTTCTCAAAAAGTTAAAAATAGAAATACCCTATGACCCAGCCATCCCATTACTGGGTATCTATCCTAAGAACCTGATATCAGATATCTCAAGAGTCCGTTGCACCCCTATGTTCATCGCAGCATTATTTACAATAGCCAAGACGTGGAACCAGCCTACATGCCCAGAAACTGATGATTGGATAAAGAAGATGTGGTATATATACACAATGCAATACTACTCAGCCATAAAAAAAGACGACATTGGACCCTTCACAACAATGTGGATGGACCTCGAGGGCATTATGTTAAGCGAAATAAGTCAGTCAGAGAAAGACGAACTCTATATGACTCCACTCATAGGTGGAAATTAGTATATTGAGAAGGAGATCTGATCGGTGGTTACCAGGGAAAAGGGGGGGTGGGGGGAGGGCACGGAGTGGGAAGTGGTGTTCCCATAACATGACTAACAAAAATGTACAACTGAAATTTCACAAGCTTGTAAACCATCATAACATTAATAAACAAACAAAAAAAAAAGATGCTTTGGGGCCCATCTGCCCCTATGGAAAGAACGCAGCACTTTGTGCCTTGCAGATCTAGGGCAATGTAGCACACCCAGAGCAGAAGTTCTACTTCAGCCAGATCAGGCCCGCAAAGAAACTGCGTTTCACAGGCCTTTGTAAGAGATGTTCCCGGTAGGCTGTTAGAGCACTGTGCAGAGCGAGTTGTTTCTTAGCTTCCCAAAGAGCTGGAAGCAAGATGCTTTGGGGCCCTTCTCACCCTTTGGCAAGAAGGCAGCACTTTGTGCCTTGCAGCTCTAAGGCAATGTAGCACACCCAGAGCAGAAGTTCTACTTCAGCCAATCAGGCCTGCAAAGAAACTGCGTTTCACAGGCCTTTGTAAGAGATGTTCGCGTTAGGCTGTTAGAGCATTGTGCAGAGCGAGTTGTTTCTCAGCTTCCAAAAGAGTTGGAAGCAAGATTCTTTGGGGCTCATCTGCCCCTTTGAAATGAAGGCAGCACTTTGTGCCTTGCAGCTCTAGGGCAATGTAGCACACCCAGAGCAGAAGTTCTACTTCAGCCAGATCAGGCCTGCAAAGAAACTGCGTTTCACAGGCCATTGTAAGAGAAGTTCCCGGTAGGCTGTTAGAGCACTGTGCTGAGCGAGTTGTTTCTTAGCTTCCCAGAGAGCTGGAAGCAAGATGCTTTGGGGCCCGTTAATTGTATCCCCTGCTACTTTGCTGTAGTTGTTGATTATTTCTAATAGTTTTTCTGTGGATTCTTTGGGGTTTTCTATGTATAAGATCATGTCGTCTGCAAACAACGCGAGTTTTAATTCTTCGTTACCTATTTCGATTCCTTTTATTTTTTTTTCCTTCCGAATTGCTCTGGCCAGCACCTCCAGTACTATGTTGAATAGGAGTGGTGAAAGTGGGCACCCTTGTCTTGTTCCTGTCCTCAGAGGGATGGCTTTCAGCTTTTGTCCATTGAGTATGCTGTTGGCTGTGGGTCTATCATATATGGCCTTTATTATGTTGAGGTACTTTCCTTCTATACCCATTTTACTGAGGGTTTTTATCATAAATGGGTGTTGGATCTTGTCGAATGCTTTCTCTGCGTCTATTGAGATGATCATGTGGTTTTTGTTTTTCATTTTGTTGATGTAGTGTATCACGTTGATTGACTTGCGGGTGTTGAACCATCCCTGTGTCCCTGGTATAAATCCCACTTGATCATGGTGTATAATCTTTTTGATGTATTGCTGTAATCGGTTTGCCAAAATTTTGTTGAGGATTTTTGCATCTATGTTCATCAGTGATATCGGCCTGTAGTTCTCCTTCTTTGTGTTGTCCTTGTCAGGTTTGGGGATCAGAGTGATGTTGGCTTCATAGAATGTGTTAGGGAGTTCTCCATCTTTCTCAATTTTCTGGAACAGTTTGAGGAGAATAGGTACAAAGAACTCACACTGCTTAACAACAAAAAAACAAACAACCCGATCAAAAAATGGGCAGAGGACATGAACAGACATTTCTCCAAAGAAGATAGGAATATGGCCAATAGACACATGAAAAGATGTTCATCATCGCTAATCATCAGGGAAATGCAAATCAAAACTACACTAAGATATCACCTTACCCCCGTTAGATTGGCAAAAACATCCAAAACCAAGAACGACAAATGTTGGAGAGGTTGTGGAGAAAGAGGAACCCTCATACACTGTTGGTGGGAATGCAAACTGGTACAGCCACTATGGAAAACAGTATGGAGATTTCTCAAAAAGTTAAAAATAGAAATACCCTATGACCCAGCCATCCCATTACTGGGTATCTATCCTAAGAACCTGATATCAGATATCTCAAGAGTCCGTTGCACCCCTATGTTCATCGCAGCATTATTTACAATAGCCAAGACGTGGAACCAGCCTACATGCCCAGAAACTGATGATTGGATAAAGAAGATGTGGTATATATACACAATGGAATACTACTCAGCCATAAAAAAAGACGACATTGGCCCCTTCACAACAATGTGGATGGACCTCGAGGGCATTATGTTAAGCGAAATAAGTCAGTCAGAGAAAGACGAACTCTATATGACTCCACTCATAGGTGGAAATTAGTATATTGAGAAGGAGATCTGATCGGTGGTTACCAGGGAAAAGGGGGGGTGGGGGGAGGGCACGGAGTGGGAAGTGGTGTTCCCACAACATGACTAACAAAAATGTACAACTGAAATTTCACAAGCTTGTAAACCATCATAACATTAATAAACAAACAAAAAAAAAAGATGCTTTGGGGCCCATCTGCCCCTATGGAAAGAACGCAGCACTTTGTGCCTTGCAGATCTAGGGCAATGTAGCACACCCAGAGCAGAAGTTCTACTTCAGCAAGATCAGGCCCGCAAAGAAACTGCGTTTCATAGGCCTTTGTAAGAGATGTTCCCGGTAGGCTGTTAGAGCACTGTGCAGAGCGAGTTGTTTCTTAGCTTCCCAAAGAGCTGCAAGCAAGATGCTTTGTGGCCCTTCTCACCCTTTGGCAAGAAGGCAGCACTTTGTGCCTTGCAGCTCTAAGGCAATGTAGCACACCCAGAGCAGAAGTTCTACTTCAGCCAAATCAGGCCTGCAAAGAAACTGCGTTTCACAGGCCTTTGTAAGAGATGTTCGCGTTAGGCTGTTAGAGCATTGTGCAGAGCGAGTTGTTTCTCAGCTTCCAAAAGAGTTGGAAGCAAGATGCTTTGGGGCTCATCTGCCCCTTTGAAATGAAGGCAGCACTTTGTGCCTTGCAGCTCTAGGGCAATGTAGCACACCCAGAGCAGAAGTTCTACTTCAGCCAGATCAGGCCTGCAAAGAAACTGCGTTTCACAGGCCTTTGTAAGAGAAGTTCCCGGTAGGCTGTTAGAGCACTGTGCAGAGCGAGTTGTTTCTTAGCTTCCCAGAGAGCTGGAAGCAAGATGCTTTGGGGCCCGTTAATTGTATCCCCTGCTACTTTGCTGTAGTTGTTGGTTATTTCTAATAGTTTTTCTGTGGATTCTTTGGGGTTTTCTATGTATAAGATCATGTCGTCTGCAAACAACGCGAGTTTTACTTCTTCGTTACCTATTTCGATTGCTTTTATTTTTTTTTCCTTCCGAATTGCTCTGGCCAGCACCTCCAGTACTATGTTGAATAGGAGTGGTGAAAGTGGGCACCCTTGTCTTGTTCCTGTCCTCAGAGGGATGGCTTTCAGCTTTTGTCCATTGAGTATGCTGTTGGCTGTGGGTCTATCATATATGGCCTTTATTATGTTGAGGTACTTTCCTTCTATACCCATTTTACTGAGGGTTTTTATCATAAATGGGTGTTGGATCTTGTCGAATGCTTTCTCTGCGTCTATAGAGATGATCATGTGGTTTTTGTTTTTCATTTTGTTGATGTAGTGTATCACGTTGATTGACTTGCGGGTGTTGAACCATCCCTGTGTCCCTGGTATAAATCCCACTTGATCATGGTGTATAATCTTTTTGATGTATTGCTGTAATCGGTTTGCCAAAATTTGGTTGAGGATTTTTGCATCTATGTTCATCAGTGATATCGGCCTGTAGTTCTCCTTCTTTGTGTTGTCCTTGTCAGGTTTGGGGATCAGAGTGATGTTGGCTTCATAGAATGTGTTAGGGAGTTCTCCATCTTTCTCAATTTTCTGGAACAGTTTGAGGAGAATAGGTACAAAGAACTCACACTGCTTAACAACAAAAAAACAAACAACCCGATCAAAAAATGGGCAGAGGACATGAACAGACATTTCTCCAAAGAAGATAGGAATATGGCCAATAGACACATGAAAAGATGTTCATCATCGCTAATCATCAGGGAAATGCAAATCAAAACTACACTAAGATATCACCTTACCCCCGTTAGATTGGCAAAAACATCCAAAACCAAGAACGACAAATGTTGGAGAGGTTGTGGAGAAAGAGGAACCCTCATACACTGTTGGTGGGAATGCAAACTGGTACAGCCACTATGGAAAACAGTATGGAGAGTTCTCAAAAAGTTAAAAATAGAAATACCCTATGACCCAGCCATCCCATTACTGGGTATCTATCCTAAGAACCTGATATCAGATATCTCAAGAGTCCGTTGCACCCCTATGTTCATCGCAGCATTATTTACAATAGCCAAGACGTGGAACCAGCCTACATGCCCAGAAACTGATGATTGGATAAAGAAGATGTGGTATATATACACAATGGAATACTACTCAGCCATAAAAAAAGACGACATTGGCCCCTTCACAACAATGTGGATGGACCTCGAGGGCATTATGTTAAGCGAAATAAGTCAGTCAGAGAAAGACGAACTCTATATGACTCCACTCATAGGTGGAAATTAGTATATTGAGAAGGAGATCTGATCGGTGGTTACCAGGGAAAAGGGGGGGTGGGGGGAGGGCACGGAGGGGGAAGTGGTGTTCCCACAACATGACTAACAAAAATGTACAACTGAAATTTCACAAGCTTGTAATCCATCATAACGTTAATAAACAAAAAAAAAAAAAAGATGCTTTGGGGCCCATCTGCCCCTATGGAAAGAACGCAGCACTTTCTGCCTTGCAGCTCTAGGGCAATGTAGCACACCCAGAGCAGAAGTTCTACTTCATCCAGATCAGGCCTGCAAAGAAACTGCGTTTCACAGGCCTTTGTAAGAGATGTTCCCGGAAGGCTGTTAGAGCACTGTGCAGAGAGAGTTGTTTCTTAGCTTCCCAAACAGCCGGAAGCAAGATGCGTTGGGGCCCTTCTCACCCTTTGGAAAGAAGGCAGCACTTTGTGCCTTGCAGCTCTAGGGCAATATAGCACACCCAGAGCCGAAGTTCTACTTCAGCTAGATTAGACCTGCAAAGAAACTTCGTTTCACAGGCCTTTGTAAGAGATGTTCCCGGTAGGCTGTTAGAGCACTGTGCAGAGCGACTAGTTTCTTAGCTTCCCAGAGAGCTGGAAGCAAGATGCTTTGGGGCCCATCTGCCCATATGGAAAGAACGCAGCACTTTGTGCCTTGCACCTCTAGGGCAATGCAGCACACCCAGAGCAGAAGTTCTACTTCAGCCAGATCAGGCCTGCAAAGAAACTGCGTTTCACAGGCCTTTGTAAGAGATGTTCCCGGTAGGCTGTTAGAGCACTGTGCAGAGCGAGTTGTTTCTCAGCTTCCAAAAGAGTTGGAAGCAAGATGCTTTGGGGCTCATCTGCCCTTTGAAATGAAGGCAGCACTTTGTGCCTTGCAGCTCTAGGGCAATGTAGCACACCCAGAGCAGAAGTTCTACTTCAGCCAGATCAGGCCTGCAAAGAAACTGCGTTTCACAGGCCTTTGTAAGAGATGTTCCCGGTAGGCTGTTAGAGCACTGTGCAGAGCGAGTTGTTTCTTAGCTTCCCAGAGAGCTGGAAGCAAGATGCTTTGGGGCCCGTTAATTGTATACCCTGCTACTTTGCTGTAGTTGTTGGTTATTTCTAATAGTTTTTCTGTGGATTCTTTGGGGTTTTCTATGTATAAGATCATGTCGTCTGCAAACAACGCGAGTTTTACTTCTTCGTTACCTATTTGGATTCCTTTTATTTTTTTTTCCTGCCGAATTGCTCTGGCCAGCACCTCCAGTACTATGTTGAATAGGAGTGGTGAAAGTGGGCACCCTTGTCTTGTTCCTGTCCTCAGAGGGATGGCTTTCAGCTTTTGTCCATTGAGTATGATGTTGGCTGTGGGTCTATCATATATGGCCTTTATTATGTTGAGGTACTTTCCTTCTATACCCATTTTACTGAGGGTTTTTATCATAAATGAGTGTTGGATCTTGTCGAATGCTTTCTCTGCGTCTATAGAGATGATCATGTGGTTTTTGTTTTTCATTTTGTTGATGTAGTGTATCACGTTGATTGACTTGCGGGTGTTGAACCATCCCTGTGTCCCTGGTATAAATCCCACTTGATCATGGTGTATAATCTTTTTGATGTATTGCTGTAATCGGTTTGCCAAAATTTGGTTGAGGATTTTTGCATCTATGTTCATCAGTGATATCGGCCTGTAGTTCTCCTTCTTTGTGTTGTCCTTGTCAGGTTTGGGGATCAGAGTGATGTTGGCTTCATAGAATGTGTTAGGGAGTTCTCCATCTTTCTCAATTTTCTGGAACAGTTTGAGGAGAATAGGTACAAAGAACTCACACTGCTTAACAACAAAAAAACAAACAACCCGATCAAAAAATGGGCAGAGGACATGAACAGACATTTCTCCAAAGAAGATATGAATATGGCCAATAGACACATGAAAAGATGTTCATCATCGCTAATCATCAGGGAAATGCAAATCAAAACTACACTAAGATATCACCTTACCCCCGTTAGATTGGCAAAAACACCCAAAACCAACAACGACAAATGTTGGAGAGGTTGTGGAGAAAGAGGAACCCCCATACACTGTTGGTGGGAATGCAAACTGGTACAGCCACTATGGAAAACAGTATGGAGATTTCTCAAAAAGTTAAAAATAGAAATACCCTATGACCCAGCCATCCCATTACTGGGTATCTATCCTAAGAACCTGATATCAGATATCTCAAGAGTCCGTTGCACCCCTATGTTCATCGCAGCATTATTTACAATAGCCAAGACGTGGAACCAGCCTACATGCCCAGAAACTGATGATTGGATAAAGAAGATGTGGTATATATACACAATGGAATACTACTAAGACATAAAAAAAGACGACATTGGCCCCTTCACAACAATGTGGATGGACCTCGAGGGCATTAAGTTAAGCGAAATAAGTCAGTCAGAGAAAGACGAACTCTATATGACTCCACTCTTAGGTGGAAATTAGTATATTGAGAAGGAGATCTGATCGGTGGTTACCAGGGAAAAGGGGGGGTAGGGGGAGGGCACGGAGGGGGAAGTGGTGTTCCCGCATCATGACTAACAAAAATGTACAACTGAAATTTCACAAGCTTGTAATCCATCATAACATTAATAAAAAAAAAAAAGATGCTTTGGGGCCCATCTGCCCCTATGGAAAGAACGCAGCACTTTGTGCCTTGCAGCTCTAGGGCAATATAGCACACCGAGAGCAGAAGTTCTACTTCAGCCAGATCAGGCCCGCAAAGAAACTGCGTTTCACAGGCCTTTGTAAGAGATGTTCCCTGTAGGCTGTTAGAGCACTGTGCAGAGCGAGTTGTTTCTTAGCTTCCCAAAGAGCTGGAAGCAAGATGCTTTGGGGCCCTTCTCACCCTTTGGAAAGAAGGCAGCACTTTGTTCCTTGCAGCTCTTGGGCAATGTAGCACACCCAGAGCCGAAGTTCTAGTTCAGCTAGATCAGACCTGCAAAGAAACTTCGTTTCACAGGCCTTTGTAAGAGATGTTCCCGGTAGGCTGTAAGAGCACTGTGCAGAGCGACTAGTTTCTTAGCTTCCCAGAGAGCCGGAAGCAAGATGCTTTGGGGCACAGCTGCCCCTATGGAAAGAACGCAGCACTTTGTGCCTTGCAGCTCTAGGGCAATGCAGCACACCCCGAGCAGAAGTTCTACTTCAGCCAGATTAGGCCTGCAAAGAAACTGCGTTTCACAGGCCTTTGTAAGAGATGTTCCCTGTAGGCTGTTAGAGCACTGTGCAGAGCGAGTTGTTTCTTAGCTTCCCAGAGAGCTGGAAGCAAGATGCTTTGGGGCCCGTTAATTTTATACCCTGCTACTTTGCTGTAGTTGTTGATTATTTCTAATAGTTTTTCTGTGGATTCTTTGGGGTTTTCTATGTATAAGATCATGTCGTCTGCAAACAACGCGAGTTTTACTTCTTCGTTACCTATTTCGATTCGTTTTATTTTATTTTCCTGCCGTATTGCTCTGGCCAGCACCTCCAGTACTATGTTGAATAGGAGTGGTGAAAGTGGGCACCCTTGTCTTGTTCCTGTCCTCAGAGGGATGGCTTTCAGCTTTTGTCCATTGAGTATGCTGTTGGCTGTGGGTCTATCATACATGGCCTTTATTATGTTGAGGTACTTTCCTTCTATACCCATTTTACTGAGGGTTTTTATCATAAATGGGTGTTGGATCTTGTCGAATGCTTTCTCTGCGTCTATTGAGATGATCATGTGGTTTTTGTTTTTCATTTTGTTGATGTAGTGTATCACGTTGATTGACTTGCGGGTGTTGAACCATCCCTGTGTCCCTGGTATAAATCCCACTTGATCATGGTGTATAATCTTTTTGATGTATTGCTGTAATCGGTTTGCCAAAATTTGGTTGAGGATTTTTGCATCTATGTTCATCAGTGATATCGGCCTGTAGTTCTCCTTCTTTGTGTTGTCCTTGTCAGGTTTGGGGATCAGAGTGATGTTGGCTTCATAGAATGTGTTAGGGAGTTCTCCATCTTTCTCAATTTTCTGGAACAGTTTGAGGAGAATAGGTACAAGGAACTCACACTGCTTAACAACAAAAAAACAAACAACCCGATCAAAAAATGGGCAGAGGACATGAACAGACATTTCTCCAAAGAAGATATGAATATGGCCAATAGACACATGAAAAGATGTTCATCATCGCTAATCATCAGGGAAATGCAAATCAAAACTACACTAAGATATCACCTTACCCCCGTTAGATTGGCAAAAACATCCAAAACCAAGAACGACAAAAGTTGGAGAAATTGTGGACAAAGAGGAACCCTCATACACTGTTGGTGGGAATGCAAACTGGTACAGCCACTATGGAAAACAGTATGGAGATTTCTCAAAAAGTTAAAAATAGAAATACCCTATGACCCAGCCATCCCATTACTGGGTATCTATCCTAAGAACCTGATATCAGATATCTCAAGAGTCCGTTGCACCGCTATGTTCATCGCAGCATTATTTACAATAGCCAAGACGTGGAACCAGCCTACATGCCCAGAAACTGATGATTGGATAAAGAAGATGTGGTATATATACACAATAGAATACTACTCAGCCATAAAAATAGACGACATTGGCCCCTTCACAACAATGTGGATGGACCTCGAGGGCATTATGTTAAGCGAAATAAGTCAGTCAGAGAAAGACGAACTCTATATGACTCCGCTCATAGGCGGAAATTAGTATATTGAGAAGGAGATCTGATCGGTGGTTACCAGGGAAAAGGGGTGGTGGGGGGAGGGCATGCAGGGGGAAGTGGTGTTCCCACAACATGACTAATAAAAATGTACAACTGAAATTTCACAAGCTTGTAATCCATCATAACATTAATAAAAAAAAAAAAAAAAGATGCTTTGGGGCCCATCTGCCCCTATGGAAAGAACGCAGCACTTTGTGCCTTGCAGCTCTAGGGCAATGTAGCACACCCAGAGCAGAAGTTCTACTTCAGCCAGATCAGGCCCGCAAAGAAACTGCGTTTCACAGGCCTTTGTAAGAGATGTTCCCGGTAGGCTGTTAGAGCACTGTGCAGAGCGAGTTGTTTCTTAGCTATCCAACGAGCTGGAAGCAAGATGCTTTAGGGGCCATCTGCCCTTAAGGAAAGAAGGCAGCACTTTGTGCCTTGCAGCTCTAGGGCAAAGTAGCACACCCAGAGCAGAAGTTCTACTTCAGCCAGATCAGGCCTGCAAAGAAACTGCGTTTCACAGGCCTTTGTAAGAGATGTTCCCGGTAGGCTGTTAGAGCACTGTGCAGAGCGAGTTGTTTCTTAGCTTCCCAAAGAGCTGGAAGCAAGATGCTTTGGGGCCCTTCTCACCCTTTGGAAAGAAGGCCGCACTTTGTGCCTTTCAGCTCTAGGGCAATGCAGCACACCCCGAGCAGAAGTTCTACTTCAGCCAGATCAGGCCTGCAAAGAAACTGCGTTTCACAGGCCTTTGTAAGAGATGTTCCCGGTAGGCTGTTAGAGCACTGTGCAGAGCGAGTTGTTTCTTAGCTTCCCAGAGAGCTGGAAGCAAGATGCTTTGGGGCCCGTTAATTGTATACCCTGCTACTTTGCTGTAGTTGTTGGTTATTTCTAATAGTTTTTCTGTGGATTCTTTGGGGTTTTCTATGTATAAGATCATGTCGTCTGCAAACAACGCGAGTTTTACTTCTTCGTTACCTATTTGGATTCCTTTTATTTTTTTTTCCTGCCGAATTGCTCTGGCCAGCACCTCCAGTACTATGTTGAATAGGAGTGGTGAAAGTGGGCACCCTTGTCTTGTTCCTGTCCTCAGAGGGATGGCTTTCAGCTTTTGTCCATTGAGTATGATGTTGGCTGTGGGTCTATCATATATGGCCTTTATTATGTTGAGGTACTTTCCTTCTATACCCATTTTACTGAGGGTTTTTATCATAAATGAGTGTTGGATCTTGTCGAATGCTTTCTCTGCGTCTATAGAGATGATCATGTGGTTTTTGTTTTTCATTTTGTTGATGTAGTGTATCACGTTGATTGACTTGCGGGTGTTGAACCATCCCTGTGTCCCTGGTATAAATCCCACTTGATCATGGTGTATAATCTTTTTGATGTATTGCTGTAATCGGTTTGCCAAAATTTTGTTGAGGATTTTTGCATCTATGTTCATCAGTGATATCGGCCTGTAGTTCTCCTTCTTTGTGTTGTCCTTGTCAGGTTGGGGGATCAGAGTGATGTTGGCTTCATAGAATGTGTTAGGGAGTTCTCCATTTTTCTCAATTTTCTGGAACAGTTTGAGGAGAATAGGTACAAAGAACTCACACTGCTTAACAACAAAAAAACAAACAACCCGATCAAAAAATGGGCAGAGGACATGAACAGACATTTCTCCAAAGAAGATATGAATATGGCCAATAGACACATGAAAAGATGTTCATCATCGCTAATCATCAGGGAAATGCAAATCAAAACTACACTAAGATATCACCTTACCCCCGTTAGATTGGCAAAAACACCCAAAACCAACAACGACAAATGTTGGAGAGGTTGTGGAGAAAGAGGAACCCCCATACACTGTTGGTGGGAATGCAAACTGGTACAGCCACTATGGAAAACAGTATGGAGATTTCTCAAAAAGTTAAAAATAGAAATACCCTATGACCCAGCCATCCCATTACTGGGTATCTATCCTAAGAACCTGATATCAGATATCTCAAGAGTCCGTTGCACCCCTATGTTCATCGCAGCATTATTTACAATAGCCAAGACGTGGAACCAGCCTACATGCCCAGAAACTGATGATTGGATAAAGAAGATGTGGTATATATACACAATGGAATACTACTAAGACATAAAAAAAGACGACATTGGCCCCTCCACAACAATGTGGATGGACCTCGAGGGCATTATGTTAAGCGAAATAAGTCAGTCAGAGAAAGACGAACTCTATATGACTCCACTCTTAGGTGGAAATTAGTATATTGAGAAGGAGATCTGATCGGTGGTTACCAGGGAAAAGGGGGGGTAGGGGGAGGGCACGGAGGGGGAAGTGGTGTTCCCGCAACATGACTAACAAAAATGTACAACTGAAATTTCACAAGCTTGTAATCCATCATAACATTAATAAAAAAAAAAAAGATGCTTTGGGGCCCATCTGCCCCTATGGAAAGAACGCAGCACTTTGTGCCTTGCAGCTCTAGGGCAATATAGCACACCGAGAGCAGAAGTTCTACTTCAGCCAGATCAGGCCCGCAAAGAAACTGCGTTTCACAGGCCTTTGTAAGAGATGTTCCCTGTAGGCTGTTAGAGCACTGTGCAGAGCGAGTTGTTTCTTAGCTTCCCAACGAGCTGGAAGCAAGATGCTTTGGGGCCCTTCTCACCCTTTGGAAAGAAGGCAGCACTTTGTTCCTTGCAGCTCTTGGGCAATGTAGCACACCCAGAGCCGAAGTTCTAGTTCAGCTAGATCAGACCTGCAAAGAAACTTCGTTTCACAGGCCTTTGTAAGAGATGTTCCCGGTAGGCTGTAAGAGCACTGTGCAGAGCGACTAGTTTCTTAGCTTCCCAGAGAGCCGGAAGCAAGATGCTTTGGGGCACAGCTGCCCCTATGGAAAGAACGCAGCACTTTGTGCCTTGCAGCTCTAGGGCAATGCAGCACACCCCGAGCAGAAGTTCTACTTCAGCCAGATTAGGCCTGCAAAGAAACTGCGTTTCACAGGCCTTTGTAAGAGATGTTCCCTGTAGGCTGTTAGAGCACTTTGCAGAGCGAGTTGTTTCTTAGCTTCCCAGAGAGCTGGAAGCAAGATGCTTTGGGGCCCGTTAATTTTATACCCTGCTACTTTGCTGTAGTTGTTGATTATTTCTAATAGTTTTTCTGTGGATTCTTTGGGGTTTTCTATGTATAAGATCATGTCGTCTGCAAACAACGCGAGTTTTACTTCTTCGTTACCTATTTCGATTCGTTTTATTTTATTTTCCTGCCGTATTGCTCTGGCCAGCACCTCCAGTACTATGTTGAATAGGAGTGGTGAAAGTGGGCACCCTTGTCTTGTTCCTGTCCTCAGAGGGATGGCTTTCAGCTTTTGTCCATTGAGTATGCTGTTGGCTGTGGGTCTATCATACATGGCCTTTATTATGTTGAGGTACTTTCCTTCTATACCCATTTTACTGAGGGTTTTTATCATAAATGGGTGTTGGATCTTGTCGAATGCTTTCTCTGCGTCTATTGAGATGATCATGTGGTTTTTGTTTTTCATTTTGTTGATGTAGTGTATCACGTTGATTGACTTGCGGGTGTTGAACCATCCCTGTGTCCCTGGTATAAATCCCACTTGATCATGGTGTATAATCTTTTTGATGTATTGCTGTAATCGGTTTGCCAAAATTTGGTTGAGGATTTTTGCATCTATGTTCATCAGTGATATCGGCCTGTAGTTCTCCTTCTTTGTGTTGTCCTTGTCAGGTTTGGGGATCAGAGTGATGTTGGCTTCATAGAATGTGTTAGGGAGTTCTCCATCTTTCTCAATTTTCTGGAACAGTTTGAGGAGAATAGGTACAAAGAACTCACACTGCTTAACAACAAAAAAACAAACAACCCGATCAAAAAATGGGCAGAGGACATGAACAGACATTTCTCCAAAGAAGATAGGAATATGGCCAATAGACACATGAAAAGATGTTCATCATCGCTAATCATCAGGGAAATGCAAATCAAAACTACACTAAGATATCACCTTACCCCCGTTAGATTGGCGAAAACATCCAAAACCAAGAACGACAAATGTTGGAGAGGTTGTGGAGAAAGAGGAACCCTCATACACTGTTGCTGGGAATGCAAACTGGTACAGCCACTATGGAAAACAGTATGGAGATTTCTCAAAAAGTTAAAAATAGAAATACCCTATGACCCAGCCATCCCATTACTGGGTATCTATCCTAAGAACCTGATATCAGATATCTCAAGAGTCCCTTGCACCCCTATGTTCATCGCAGCATTATTTACAATAGCCAAGACGTGGAACCAGCCTACATGCCCAGAAACTGATGATTGGATAAAGAAGATGTGGTATATATACACAACGGAATACTACTCAGCCATAAAAAAAGACGACATTGGCCCCTTCACAACAATGTGGATGGACCTCGAAGGCATTATGTTAAGCGAAATAAGTCAGTCAGAGAAAGACGAACTCTATATGACTCCACTCATAGGTGGAAATTAGTATATTGAGAAGGTGATCTGATCGGTGGTTACCAGGGAAAAGTGGGGGTGGGGGGAGGGCACGGAGTGGGAAGTGGTGTTCCCACAACATGACTAACAAAAATGTACAACTGAAATTTCACAAGCTTGTAAACCATCATAACATTAATAAACAAACAAAAAAAAAAGATGCTGTGGGGCCCATCTGCCCCTATGGAAAGAACGCAGCACTTTCTGCCTTGCAGCTCTAGGGCAATGTAGCACACCCAGAGCAGAAGTTCTACTTCAGCCAGATCAGGCCCGCAAAGAAACTGCGTTTCACAGGCCTTTGTAAGAGATGTTCCAGGTAGGCTGTTAGAGCACTGTGCAGAGCGAGTTGTTTCTTAGCTTCCCAAAGAGCTGGAAGCAAGATGCTTTAGGGGCCATCTGCCCTTAAGGAAAGAAGGCAGCACTTTGTGCCTTGCAGCTCTAGGGCAAATTAGCACACCCAGAGCAGAAGTTCTACTTCAGCCAGATCAGGCCCGCAAAGAAACTGCGTTTCACAGGCCTTTGTAAGAGATGTTCCCGCTAGGCTGTTAGAGCACTGTGCAGAGCGAGTTGTTTCTTAGCTTCCCAAAGAGCTGGAAGCAAGATGCTTTGGGGCCCTTCTCACCCTTTGGAAAGAAGGCAGCACTTTGTGCCTTACAGCTCTAGGGCAATGTAGCACACCCAGAGCAGAAGTTCTTCTTCAGCCAGATCAGGCCTGCAAAGAAACTGCGTTTCACAGGCCTTTGTAAGAGATGTTCCCTGTAGGCTGTTAGAGCACTGTGCAAAGCGAGTTCTTTCTTAGCTTCCCAAAGACCTGGAAGCCAGATGCTTTGGGGGCCCTCTGCCGTTAAGTAAAGAAGGCAGCACTTTGTGCCTTTCAGCTCTAGGGCAGTGCAGCACACCCCGAGCAGAAGTTCTACTTCAGCCAGATCAGGCCTGCAAAGAAACTGCGTTTCACAGGCCTTTGTAAGAGATGTTCCCGGTAGGCTGTTAGAGCACTGTGCAGAGCGAGTTGTTTCTTAGCTTCCCAGAGAGCTGGAAGCAAGATGCTTTGGGGCCCGTTAATTTTATACCCTGCTACTTTGCTGTAGTTGTTGATTATTTCTAATAGTTTTTCTGTGGATTCTTTGGGGTTTTCTATGTATAAGATCATGTCGTCTGCAAACAACGCGAGTTTTACTTCGTTACCTATTTGGATTCCTTTTATTTTTTTTCCTGCCGAACTGCTCTGGCCAGCACCTCCAGTACTATGTTGAATAGGAGTGGTGAAAGTGGGCACCCTTGTCTTGTTCCTGTCCTCAGAGGGATGGCTTTCATCTTTTGTCCATTGAGTATGCTGTTGGCTGTGGGTCTATCATATATGGCCTTTAATATGTTGAGGTACTTTCCTTCTATACCCATTTTACTGAGGGTTTTTATCATAAATGGGTGTTGGATCTTGTCGAATGCTTTCTCTGCGTCTATTGAGATGATCATGTGGTTTTTGTTTTTCATTTTGTTGATGTAGTGTATCACGTTGATTGACTTGCGGGTGATGAACCATCCCTGTGTCCCTGGTATAAATCCCACTTGATCATGGTGTATAATCTTTTTGATGTATTGCTGTAATCGGTTTGCCAAAATTTTGTTGAGGATTTTTGCATCTATGTTCATTAGTGATATCGGCCTGTAGTTCTCCTTCTTTGTGTTGTCCTTGTCAGGTTTGGGGATCAGAGTGATGTTGGCTTCATAGAATGTGTTAGGGAGTTCTCCATCTTTCTCAATTTTCTGGAACAGTTTGAGGAGAATAGGTACAAGGAACTCACACTGCTTAACAACAAAAAAACAAACAACCCGATCAAAAAATGGGCAGAGGACATGAACAGACATTTCTCCAAAGAAGATATGAATATGGCCAATAGACACATGAAAAGATGTTCATCATCGCTAATCATCAGGGAAATGCAAATCAAAACTACACTAAGATATCACCTTACCCCCGTTAGATTGGCAAAAACATCCAAAACCAAGAACGACAAAAGTTGGAGAAATTGTGGACAAAGAGGAACCCTCATACACTGTTGGTGGGAATGCAAACTGGTACAGCCACTATGGAAAACAGTATGGAGATTTCTCAAAAAGTTAAAAATAGAAATACCCTATGACCCAGCCATCCCATTACTGGGTATCTATCCTAAGAACCTGATATCAGATATCTCAAGAGTCCGTTGCACCGCTATGTTCATCGCAGCATTATTTACAATAGCCAAGACGTGGAACCAGCCTACATGCCCAGAAACTGATGATTGGATAAAGAAGATGTGGTATATATACACAATAGAATACTACTCAGCCATAAAAATAGACGACATTGGCCCCTTCACAACAATGTGGATGGACCTCGAGGGCATTATGTTAAGCGAAATAAGTCAGTCAGAGAAAGACGAACTCTATATGACTCCGCTCATAGGCGGAAATTAGTATATTGAGAAGGAGATCTGATCGGTGGTTACCAGGGAAAAGGGGTGGTGGGGGGAGGGCATGCAGGGGGAAGTGGTGTTCCCACAACATGACTAATAAAAATGTACAACTGAAATTTCACAAGCTTGTAATCCATCATAACATTAATAAAAAAAAAAAAAAAAGATGCTTTGGGGCCCATCTGCCCCTATGGAAAGAACGCAGCACTTTGTGCCTTGCAGCTCTAGGGCAATGTAGCACACCCAGAGCAGAAGTTCTACTTCAGCCAGATCAGGCCCGCAAAGAAACTGCGTTTCACAGGCCTTTGTAAGAGATGTTCCCGGTAGGCTGTTAGAGCACTGTGCAGAGCGAGTTGTTTCTTAGCTATCCAACGAGCTGGAAGCAAGATGCTTTAGGGGCCATCTGCCCTTAAGGAAAGAAGGCAGCACTTTGTGCCTTGCAGCTCTAGGGCAAAGTAGCACACCCAGAGCAGAAGTTCTACTTCAGCCAGATCAGGCCTGCAAAGAAACTGCGTTTCACAGGCCTTTGTAAGAGATGTTCCCGGTAGGCTGTTAGAGCACTGTGCAGAGCGAGTTGTTTCTTAGCTTCCCAAAGAGCTGGAAGCAAGATGCTTTGGGGCCCTTCTCACCCTTTGGAAAGAAGGCCGCACTTTGTGCCTTTCAGCTCTAGGGCAATGCAGCACACCCCGAGCAGAAGTTCTACTTCAGCCAGATCAGGCCTGCAAAGAAACTGCGTTTCACAGGCCTTTGTAAGAGATGTTCCCGGTAGGCTGTTAGAGCACTGTGCAGAGCGAGTTGTTTCTTAGCTTCCCAGAGAGCTGGAAGCAAGATGCTTTGGGGCCCGTTAATTTTATACCCTGCTACTTTGCTGTAGTTGTTGATTATTTCTAATAGTTTTTCTGTGGATTCTTTGGGGTTTTCTATGTATAAGATCATGTCGTCTGCAAACAACACGAGTTTTACTTCTTCGTTACCTATTTGGATTCCTTTTATTTTTTTTTCCTGCCGAATTGCTCTGGCCAGCACCTCCAGTACTATGTTGAATAGGAGTGGTGAAAGTGGGCACCCTTGTCTTGTTCCTGTCCTCAGAGGGATGGCTTTCAGCTTTTGTCCATTGAGTATGATGTTGGCTGTGGGTCTATCATATATGGCCTTTATTATGTTGAGGTACTTTCCTTCTATACCCATTTTACTGAGGGTTGTTATCATAAATGGGTGTTGGATCTTGTCGAATGCTTTCTCTGCGTCTATTGAGATGATCATGTGGTTTTTGTTTTTCATTTTGTTGATGTAGTGTATCACGTTGATTGACTTGTGGGTGTTGAACCATCCCTGTGTCCCTGGTATAAATCCCACTTGATCATGGTGTATAATCTTTTTGATGTATTGCTGTAATCGGTTTGCCAAAATTTGGTTGAGGATTTTTGCATCTATGTTCATCAGTGATATCGGCCTGTAGTTCTCCTTCTTTGTGTTGTCCTTGTCAGGTTTGGGGATCAGAGTGATGTTGGCTTCATAGAATGTGTTAGGGAGTTCTCCATCTTTCTCAATTTTCTGGAACAGTTTGAGGAGAATAGGTACAAAGAACTCACACTGCTTAACAACAAAAAAACAAACAACCCGATCAAAAAATGGGCAGAGGACATGAACAGACATTTCTCCAAAGAAGATATGAATATGGCCAATAGACACATGAAAAGATGTTCATCATCGCTAATCATCAGGGAAATGCAAATCAAAACTACACTAAGATATCACCTTACCCCCGTTAGATTGGCGAAAACATCCAAAACCAAGAACGACAAATGTTGGAGAGGTTGTGGAGAAAGAGGAACCCTCATACACTGTTGCTGGGAATGCAAACTGGTACAGCCACTATGGAAAACAGTATGGAGATTTCTCAAAAAGTTAAAAATAGAAATACCCTATGACCCAGCCATCCCATTACTGGGTATCTATCCTAAGAACCTGATATCAGATATCTCAAGAGTCCCTTGCACCCCTATGTTCATCGCAGCATTATTTACAATAGCCAAGACGTGGAACCAGCCTACATGCCCAGAAACTGATGATTGGATAAAGAAGATGTGGTATATATACACAACGGAATACTACTCAGCCATAAAAAAAGACGACATTGGCCCCTTCACAACAATGTGGATGGACCTCGAGGGCATTATGTTAAGCGAAATAAGTCAGTCAGAGAAAGACGAACTCTATATGACTCCACTCATAGGTGGAAATTAGTATATTGAGAAGGTGATCTGATCGGTGGTTACCAGGGAAAAGTGGGGGTGGGGGGAGGGCACGGAGTGGGAAGTGGTGTTCCCACAACATGACTAACAAAAATGTACAACTGAAATTTCACAAGCTTGTAAACCATCATAACATTAATAAACAAACAAAAAAAAAAGATGCTGTGGGGCCCATCTGCCCCTATGGAAAGAACGCAGCACTTTCTGCCTTGCAGCTCTAGGGCAATGTAGCACACCCAGAGCAGAAGTTCTACTTCAGCCAGATCAGGCCCGCAAAGAAACTGCGTTTCACAGGCCTTTGTAAGAGATGTTCCAGGTAGGCTGTTAGAGCACTGTGCAGAGCGAGTTGTTTCTTAGCTTCCCAAAGAGCTGGAAGCAAGATGCTTTAGGGGCCATCTGCCCTTAAGGAAAGAAGGCAGCACTTTGTGCCTTGCAGCTCTAGGGCAAATTAGCACACCCAGAGCAGAAGTTCTACTTCAGCCAGATCAGGCCCGCAAAGAAACTGCGTTTCACAGGCCTTTGTAAGAGATGTTCCCGCTAGGCTGTTAGAGCACTGTGCAGAGCGAGTTGTTTCTTAGCTTCCCAAAGAGCTGGAAGCAAGATGCTTTGGGGCCCTTCTCACCCTTTGGAAAGAAGGCAGCACTTTGTGCCTTACAGCTCTAGGGCAATGTAGCACACCCAGAGCAGAAGTTCTTCTTCAGCCAGATCAGGCCTGCAAAGAAACTGCGTTTCACAGGCCTTTGTAAGAGATGTTCCCTGTAGGCTGTTAGAGCACTGTGCAAAGCGAGTTCTTTCTTAGCTTCCCAAAGACCTGGAAGCCAGATGCTTTGGGGGCCCTCTGCCGTTAAGTAAAGAAGGCAGCACTTTGTGCCTTTCAGCTCTAGGGCAGTGCAGCACACCCCGAGCAGAAGTTCTACTTCAGCCAGATCAGGCCTGCAAAGAAACTGCGTTTCACAGGCCTTTGTAAGAGATGTTCCCGGTAGGCTGTTAGAGCACTGTGCAGAGCGAGTTGTTTCTTAGCTTCCCAGAGAGCTGGAAGCAAGATGCTTTGGGGCCCGTTAATTTTATACCCTGCTACTTTGCTGTAGTTGTTGATTATTTCTAATAGTTTTTCTGTGGATTCTTTGGGGTTTTCTATGTATAAGATCATGTCGTCTGCAAACAACGCGAGTTTTACTTCGTTACCTATTTGGATTCCTTTTATTTTTTTTCCTGCCGAACTGCTCTGGCCAGCACCTCCAGTACTATGTTGAATAGGAGTGGTGAAAGTGGGCACCCTTGTCTTGTTCCTGTCCTCAGAGGGATGGCTTTCATCTTTTGTCCATTGAGTATGCTGTTGGCTGTGGGTCTATCATATATGGCCTTTAATATGTTGAGGTACTTTCCTTCTATACCCATTTTACTGAGGGTTTTTATCATAAATGGGTGTTGGATCTTGTCGAATGCTTTCTCTGCGTCTATTGAGATGATCATGTGGTTTTTGTTTTTCATTTTGTTGATGTAGTGTATCACGTTGATTGACTTGCGGGTGATGAACCATCCCTGTGTCCCTGGTATAAATCCCACTTGATCATGGTGTATAATCTTTTTGATGTATTGCTGTAATCGGTTTGCCAAAATTTTGTTGAGGATTTTTGCATCTATGTTCATTAGTGATATCGGCCTGTAGTTCTCCTTCTTTGTGTTGTCCTTGTCAGGTTTGGGGATCAGAGTGATGTTGGCTTCATAGAATGTGTTAGGGAGTTCTCCATCTTTCTCAATTTTCTGGAACAGTTTGAGGAGAATAGGTACAAGGAACTCACACTGCTTAACAACAAAAAAACAAACAACCCGATCAAAAAATGGGCAGAGGACATGAACAGACATTTCTCCAAAGAAGAAATGAATATGGCCAATAGACACATGAAAAGATGTTCATCATCGCTAATCATCAGGGAAATGCAAATCAAAACTACACTAAGATATCACCTTACCCCCGTTAGATTGGCAAAAACATCCAAAACCAAGAACGACAAAAGTTGGAGAAATTGTGGACAAAGAGGAACCCTCATACACTGTTGGTGGGAATGCAAACTGGTACAGCCACTATGGAAAACAGTATGGAGATTTCTCAAAAAGTTAAAAATAGAAATACCCTATGACCCAGCCATCCCATTACTGGGTATCTATCCTAAGAACCTGATATCAGATATCTCAAGAGTCCGTTGCACCGCTATGTTCATCGCAGCATTATTTACAATAGCCAAGACGTGGAACCAGCCTACATGCCCAGAAACTGATGATTGGATAAAGAAGATGTGGTATATATACACAATAGAATACTACTCAGCCATAAAAATAGACGACATTGGCCCCTTCACAACAATGTGGATGGACCTCGAGGGCATTATGTTAAGCGAAATAAGTCAGTCAGAGAAAGACGAACTCTATATGACTCCGCTCATAGGCGGAAATTAGTATATTGAGAAGGAGATCTGATCGGTGGTTACCAGGGAAAAGGGGTGGTGGGGGGAGGGCATGCAGGGGGAAGTGGTGTTCCCACAACATGACTAATAAAAATGTACAACTGAAATTTCACAAGCTTGTAATCCATCATAACATTAATAAAAAAAAAAAAAAAAGATGCTTTGGGGCCCATCTGCCCCTATGGAAAGAACGCAGCACTTTGTGCCTTGCAGCTCTAGGGCAATGTAGCACACCCAGAGCAGAAGTTCTACTTCAGCCAGAACAGGCCCGCAAAGAAACTGCGTTTCACAGGCCTTTGTAAGAGATGTTCCCGGTAGGCTGTTAGAGCACTGTGCAGAGCGAGTTGTTTCTTAGCTATCCAACGAGCAGGAAGTAAGATGCTTTAGGGGCCATCTGCCCTTAAGGAAAGAAGGCAGCACTTTGTGCCTTGCAGCTCTAGGGCAAAGTAGCACACCCAGAGCAGAAGTTCTACTTCAGCCAGATCAGGCCTGCAAAGAAACTGCGTTTCACAGGCCTTTGTAAGAGATGTTCCCGGTAGGCTGTTAGAGCACTGTGCAGAGCGAGTTGTTTCTTAGCTTCCCAAAGAGCTGGAAGCAAGATGCTTTGGGGCCCTTCTCACCCTTTGGAAAGAAGGCAGCACTTTGTGCCTTTCAGCTCTAGGGCAATGCAGCACACCCCGAGCAGAAGTTCTACTTCAGCCAGATCAGGCCTGCAAAGAAACTGCGTTTCACAGGCCTTTGTAAGAGATGTTCCCGGTAGGCTGTTAGAGCACTGTGCAGAGCGAGTTGTTTCTTAGCTTCCCAGAGAGCTGGAAGCAAGATGCTTTGGGGCCCGTTAATTTTATACCCTGCTACTTTGCTGTAGTTGTTGATTATTTCTAATAGTTTTTCTGTGGATTCTTTGGGGTTTTCTATGTATAAGATCATGTCGTCTGCAAACAACACGAGTTTTACTTCTTCGTTACCTATTTGGATTCCTTTTATTTTTTTTTCCTGCCGAATTGCTCTGGCCAGCACCTCCAGTACTATGTTGAATAGGAGTGGTGAAAGTGGGCACCCTTGTCTTGTTCCTGTCCTCAGAGGGATGGCTTTCAGCTTTTGTCCATTGAGTATGATGTTGGCTGTGGGTCTATCATATATGGCCTTTATTATGTTGAGGTACTTTCCTTCTATACCCATTTTACTGAGGGTTGTTATCATAAATGGGTGTTGGATCTTGTCGAATGCTTTCTCTGCGTCTATTGAGATGATCATGTGGTTTTTGTTTTTCATTTTGTTGATGTAGTGTATCACGTTGATTGACTTGCGGGTGTTGAACCATCCCTGTGTCCCTGGTATAAATCCCACTTGATCATGGTGTATAATCTTTTTGATGTATTGCTGTAATCGGTTTGCCAAAATTTGGTTGAGGATTTTTGCATCTATGTTCATCAGTGATATCGGCCTGTAGTTCTCCTTCTTTGTGTTGTCCTTGTCAGGTTTGGGGATCAGAGTGATGTTGGCTTCATAGAATGTGTTAGGGAGTTCTCCATCTTTCTCAATTTTCTGGAACAGTTTGAGGAGAATAGGTACAAAGAACTCACACTGCTTAACAACAAAAAAACAAACAACCCGATCAAAAAATGGGCAGAGGACATGAACAGACATTTCTCCAAAGAAGATATGAATATGGCCAATAGACACATGAAAAGATGTTCATCATCGCTAATCATCAGGGAAATGCAAATCAAAACTACACTAAGATATCACCTTACCCCCGTTAGATTGGCGAAAACATCCAAAACCAAGAACGACAAATGTTGGAGAGGTTGTGGAGAAAGAGGAACCCTCATACACTGTTGCTGGGAATGCAAACTGGTACAGCCACTATGGAAAACAGTATGGAGATTTCTCAAAAAGTTAAAAATAGAAATACCCTATGACCCAGCCATCCCATTACTGGGTATCTATCCTAAGAACCTGATATCAGATATCTCAAGAGTCCCTTGCACCCCTATGTTCATCGCAGCATTATTTACAATAGCCAAGACGTGGAACCAGCCTACATGCCCAGAAACTGATGATTGGATAAAGAAGATGTGGTATATATACACAACGGAATACTACTCAGCCATAAAAAAAGACGACATTGGCCCCTTCACAACAATGTGGATGGACCTCGAGGGCATTATGTTAAGCGAAATAAGTCAGTCAGAGAAAGACGAACTCTATATGACTCCACTCATAGGTGGAAATTAGTATATTGAGAAGGTGATCTGATCGGTGGTTACCAGGGAAAAGTGGGGGTGGGGGGAGGGCACGGAGTGGGAAGTGGTGTTCCCACAACATGACTAACAAAAATGTACAACTGAAATTTCACAAGCTTGTAAACCATCATAACATTAATAAACAAACAAAAAAAAAAGATGCTGTGGGGCCCATCTGCCCCTATGGAAAGAACGCAGCACTTTCTGCCTTGCAGCTCTAGGGCAATGTAGCACACCCAGAGCAGAAGTTCTACTTCAGCCAGATCAGGCCCGCAAAGAAACTGCGTTTCACAGGCCTTTGTAAGAGATGTTCCAGGTAGGCTGTTAGAGCACTGTGCAGAGCGAGTTGTTTCTTAGCTTCCCAAAGAGCTGGAAGCAAGATGCTTTAGGGGCCATCTGCCCTTAAGGAAAGAAGGCAGCACTTTGTGCCTTGCAGCTCTAGGGCAAATTAGCACACCCAGAGCAGAAGTTCTACTTCAGCCAGATCAGGCCCGCAAAGAAACTGCGTTTCACAGGCCTTTGTAAGAGATGTTCCCGCTAGGCTGTTAGAGCACTGTGCAGAGTGAGTTGTTTCTTAGCTTCCCAAAGAGCTGGAAGCAAGATGCTTTGGGGCCCTTCTCACCCTTTGGAAAGAAGGCAGCACTTTGTGCCTTACAGCTCTAGGGCAATGTAGCACACCCAGAGCAGAAGTTCTTCTTCAGCCAGATCAGGCCTGCAAAGAAACTGCGTTTCACAGGCCTTTGTAAGAGATGTTCCCTGTAGGCTGTTAGAGCACTGTGCAGAGCGAGTTCTTTCTTAGCTTCCCAAAGACCTGGAAGCCAGATGCTTTGGGGGCCCTCTGCCGTTAAGTAAAGAAGGCAGCACTTTGTGCCTTTCAGCTCTAGGGCAGTGCAGCACACCCCGAGCAGAAGTTCTACTTCAGCCAGATCAGGCCTGCAAAGAAACTGCGTTTCACAGGCCTTTGTAAGAGATGTTCCCGGTAGGCTGTTAGAGCACTGTGCAGAGCGAGTTGTTTCTTAGCTTCCCAGAGAGCTGGAAGCAAGATGCTTTGGGGCCCGTTAATTTTATACCCTGCTACTTTGCTGTAGTTGTTGATTATTTCTAATAGTTTTTCTGTGGATTCTTTGGGGTTTTCTATGTATAAGATCATGTCGTCTGCAAACAACGCGAGTTTTACTTCGTTACCTATTTGGATTCCTTTTATTTTTTTTCCTGCCGAACTGCTCTGGCCAGCACCTCCAGTACTATGTTGAATAGGAGTGGTGAAAGTGGGCACCCTTGTCTTGTTCCTGTCCTCAGAGGGATGGCTTTCATCTTTTGTCCATTGAGTATGCTGTTGGCTGTGGGTCTATCATATATG
Organism: Equus asinus; assembly: GCF_041296235.1. Classification (NCBI taxonomy): domain Eukaryota; kingdom Metazoa; phylum Chordata; class Mammalia; order Perissodactyla; family Equidae; genus Equus; species Equus asinus. The sequence continues at coordinate 64,104,023 of NC_091790.1, read as the reverse complement.
GCCTTTAATATGTTGAGGTACTTTCCTTCTATACCCATTTTACTGAGGGTTTTTATCATAAATGGGTGTTGGATCTTGTCGAATGCTTTCTCTGCGTCTATTGAGATGATCATGTGGTTTTTGTTTTTCATTTTGTTGATGTAGTGTATCACGTTGATTGACTTGCGGGTGATGAACCATCCCTGTGTCCCTGGTATAAATCCCACTTGATCATGGTGTATAATCTTTTTGATGTATTGCTGTAATCGGTTTGCCAAAATTTTGTTGAGGATTTTTGCATCTATGTTCATTAGTGATATCGGCCTGTAGTTCTCCTTCTTTGTGTTGTCCTTGTCAGGTTTGGGGATCAGAGTGATGTTGGCTTCATAGAATGTGTTAGGGAGTTCTCCATCTTTCTCAATTTTCTGGAACAGTTTGAGGAGAATAGGTACAAGGAACTCACACTGCTTAACAACAAAAAAACAAACAACCCGATCAAAAAATGGGCAGAGGACATGAACAGACATTTCTCCAAAGAAGAAATGAATATGGCCAATAGACACATGAAAAGATGTTCATCATCGCTAATCATCAGGGAAATGCAAATCAAAACTACACTAAGATATCACCTTACCCCCGTTAGATTGGCAAAAACATCCAAAACCAAGAACGACAAAAGTTGGAGAAATTGTGGACAAAGAGGAACCCTCATACACTGTTGGTGGGAATGCAAACTGGTACAGCCACTATGGAAAACAGTATGGAGATTTCTCAAAAAGTTAAAAATAGAAATACCCTATGACCCAGCCATCCCATTACTGGGTATCTATCCTAAGAACCTGATATCAGATATCTCAAGAGTCCGTTGCACCGCTATGTTCATCGCAGCATTATTTACAATAGCCAAGACGTGGAACCAGCCTACATGCCCAGAAACTGATGATTGGATAAAGAAGATGTGGTATATATACACAATAGAATACTACTCAGCCATAAAAATAGACGACATTGGCCCCTTCACAACAATGTGGATGGACCTCGAGGGCATTATGTTAAGCGAAATAAGTCAGTCAGAGAAAGACGAACTCTATATGACTCCGCTCATAGGCGGAAATTAGTATATTGAGAAGGAGATCTGATCGGTGGTTACCAGGGAAAAGGGGTGGTGGGGGGAGGGCATGCAGGGGGAAGTGGTGTTCCCACAACATGACTAATAAAAATGTACAACTGAAATTTCACAAGCTTGTAATCCATCATAACATTAATAAAAAAAAAAAAAAAAGATGCTTTGGGGCCCATCTGCCCCTATGGAAAGAACGCAGCACTTTGTGCCTTGCAGCTCTAGGGCAATGTAGCACACCCAGAGCAGAAGTTCTACTTCAGCCAGAACAGGCCCGCAAAGAAACTGCGTTTCACAGGCCTTTGTAAGAGATGTTCCCGGTAGGCTGTTAGAGCACTGTGCAGAGCGAGTTGTTTCTTAGCTATCCAACGAGCAGGAAGCAAGATGCTTTAGGGGCCATCTGCCCTTAAGGAAAGAAGGCAGCACTTTGTGCCTTGCAGCTCTAGGGCAAAGTAGCACACCCAGAGCAGAAGTTCTACTTCAGCCAGATCAGGCCTGCAAAGAAACTGCATTTCACAGGCCTTTGTAAGAGATGTTCCCGGTAGGCTGTTAGAGCACTGTGCAGAGCGAGTTGTTTCTTAGCTTCCCAAAGAGCTGGAAGCAAGATTCTTTGGGGCCCTTCTCACCCTTTGGAAAGAAGGCAGCACTTTGTGCCTTTCAGCTCTAGGGCAATGCAGCACACCCCGAGCAGAAGTTCTACTTCAGCCAGATCAGGCCTGCAAAGAAACTGCGTTTCACAGGCCTTTGTAAGAGATGTTCCCGGTAGGCTGTTAGAGCACTGTGCAGAGCGAGTTGTTTCTTAGCTTCCCAGAGAGCTGGAAGCAAGATGCTTTGGGGCCCGTTAATTTTATACCCTGCTACTTTGCTGTAGTTGTTGATTATTTCTAATAGTTTTTCTGTGGATTCTTTGGGGTTTTCTATGTATAAGATCATGTCGTCTGCAAACAACACGAGTTTTACTTCTTCGTTACCTATTTGGATTCCTTTTATTTTTTTTTCCTGCCGAATTGCTCTGGCCAGCACCTCCAGTACTATGTTGAATAGGAGTGGTGAAAGTGGGCACCCTTGTCTTGTTCCTGTCCTCAGAGGGATGGCTTTCAGCTTTTGTCCATTGAGTATGATGTTGGCTGTGGGTCTATCATATATGGCCTTTATTATGTTGAGGTACTTTCCTTCTATACCCATTTTACTGAGGGTTGTTATCATAAATGGGTGTTGGATCTTGTCGAATGCTTTCTCTGCGTCTATTGAGATGATCATGTGGTTTTTGTTTTTCATTTTGTTGATGTAGTGTATCACGTTGATTGACTTGCGGGTGTTGAACCATCCCTGTGTCCCTGGTATAAATCCCACTTGATCATGGTGTATAATCTTTTTGATGTATTGCTGTAATCGGTTTGCCAAAATTTGGTTGAGGATTTTTGCATCTATGTTCATCAGTGATATCGGCCTGTAGTTCTCCTTCTTTGTGTTGTCCTTGTCAGGTTTGGGGATCAGAGTGATGTTGGCTTCATAGAATGTGTTAGGGAGTTCTCCATCTTTCTCAATTTTCTGGAACAGTTTGAGGAGAATAGGTACAAAGAACTCACACTGCTTAACAACAAAAAAACAAACAACCCGATCAAAAAATGGGCAGAGGACATGAACAGACATTTCTCAAAAGAAGATATGAATATGGCCAATAGACACATGAAAAGATGTTCATCATCGCTAATCATCAGGGAAATGCAAATCAAAACTACACTAAGATATCACCTTACCCCCGTTAGATTGGCAAAAACATCCAAAACCAAGAACGACAAATGTTGGAGAGGTTGTGGAGAAAGAGGAACCCTCATACACTGTTGGTGGGAATGCAAACTGGTACAGCCACTATGGAAAACAGTATGGAGATTTCTCAAAAAGTTAAAAATAGAAATACCCTATGACCCAGCCATCCCATTACTGGGTATCTATCCTAAGAACCTGATATCATATATCTCAAGAGTCCGTTGCACCCCTATGTTCATCGCAGCATTATTTACAATAGCCAAGACGTGGAACCAGCCTACATGCCCAGAAACTGATGATTGGATAAAGAAGATGTGGTATATATACACAACGGAATACTACTCAGCCATAAAAAAAGACGACATTGGCCCCTTCACAACAATGTGGATGGACCTCGAGGGCATTATGTTAAGCGAAATAAGTCAGTCAGAGAAAGACGAACTCTATATGACTCCACTCATAGGTGGAAATTAGTATATTGAGAAGGAGATCTGATCGGTGGTTACCAGGGGAAAGGGGGGGTGGGGGCAGGGCACGGAGGGGGAAGTGGTGTTCCCACAACATGACTAATAAAAATGTACAACTGAAATTTCACAAGCTTGTAATCCATCATAACATTAATAAACAACAACAACAAAAAAAAGATGCTTTTGGGCCCATCTGCCCCTATGGAAAGAACGCAGCACTTTCTGCCTTGCAGCTCTAGGGCAATGTAGCACACCCAGAGCAGAAGTTCTTCTTCAGCCAGATCAGGCCCGCAAAGAAACTGCGTTTCACAGGCCTTTGTAAGAGATGTTCCCGGTAGGCTGTTAGAGCACTGTGGAGAGCGAGTTGTTTCTTAGCTTCCCAAAGAGCTGGAAGCAAGATGCTTTAGGGGCCATCTGCCCTTAAGGAAAGAAGGCAGCACTTTGTGCCTTGCAGCTCTAGGGCAAATAGGCACACCCAGAGCAGAAGTTCTACTTCAGCCAGATCAGGCCCGCAAAGAAACTGCGTTTCACAGGCCTTTGTAAGAGATGTTCCCGGTAGGCTGTTAGAGCACTGTGCAGAGTGAGTTGTTTCTTAGCTTCCCAAAGAGCTCTAAGCAAGATGCTTTGGGGCCCTTCTCACCCTTTGGAAAGAAGGCAGCACTTTGTGCCTTACAGCTCTAGGGCAATGTAGCACACCCAGAGCAGAAGTTCTTCTTCAGCCAGATCAGGCCTGCAAAGAAACTTCGTTTCACAGGCCTTTGTAAGAGATGTTCCCGGTAGGCTGTTAGAGCACTGTGCAGAGCGAGTTCTTTCTTAGCTTCCCAAAGACCTGGAAGCCAGATGCTTTGGGGGCCATCTGCCGTTAAGTAAAGAAGGCAGCACTTTGTGCCTTTCAGCTCTAGGGCAATGCAGCACACCCCGAGCAGAAGTTCTACTTCAGCCAGATCAGGCCTGCAAAGAAACTGCGTTTCACAGGCCTTTGTAAGAGATGTTCCCGGTAGGCTGTTAGAGCACTGTGCAGAGCGAGTTGTTTCTTAGCTTCCCAGAGAGCTGGAAGCAAGATGCTTTGGGGCCCGTTAATTTTATACCCTGCTACTTTGCTGTAGTTGTTGATTATTTCTAATAGTTTTTCTCTGGATTCTTTTGGGTTTTCTATGTATAAGATCATGTCGTCTGCAAACAACGCGAGTTTTACTTCTTCGTTACCTATTTGGATTCCTTTTATTTATTTTTCCTGCCGAATTGCTCTGGCCAGCACCTCCAGTACTATGTTGAATAGGAGTGGTGAAAGTGGGCACCCTTGTCTTGTTCCTGTCCTCAGAGGGATGGCTTTCAGCTTTTGTCCATTGAGTATGATGTTGGCTGTGGGTCTATCATATATGGCCTTTATTATGTTGAGGTACTTTCCTTCTATACCCATTTTACTGAGGGTTTTTATCATAAAAGGGTGTTGGATCTTGTCGAATGCTTTCTCTGCGTCTATTGAGATGATCATGTGGTTTTTGTTTTTCATTTTGTTGATGTAGTGTATCACGTTGATTGACTTGCGGGTGTTGAACCATCCCTGTGTCCCTGGTATAAATCCCACTTGATCCTGGTGTATAATCTTTTTGATGTATTGCTGTAATCGGTTTGCCAAAATTTTGTTGAGGATTTTTGCATCTATGTTCATCAGTGATATCGGCCTGTAGTTCTCCTTCTTTGTGTTGTCCTTGTCAGGTTTGGGGATCAGAGTGATGTTGGCTTCATAGAATGTGTTAGGGAGTTCTCCATCTTTCTCAATTTTCTGGAACAGTTTGAGGAGAATAGGTACAAAGAACTCACACTGCTTAACAACAAAAAAACAAACAACCCGATCAAAAAATGGGCAGAGGACATGAACAGACATTTCTCCAAAGAAGATATGAATATGGCCAATAGACACATGAAAAGATGTTCATCATCGCTAATCATCAGGGAAATGCAAATCAAAACTACACTAAGATATCACCTTACCCCCGTTAGATTGGCAAAAACATCCAAAACCAAGAACGACAAATGTTGGAGAGGTTGTGGAGAAAGAGGAACCCTCATACACTGTTGGTGGGAATGCAAACTGGTACAGCCACTATGGAAAACAGTATGGAGATTTCTCAAAAAGTTAAAAATAGAAATACCCTATGACCCAGCCATCCCATTACTGGGTATCTATCCTGAGAACCTGATATCAGATATCTCAAGAGTCCGTTGCACCCCTATGTTCATCGCAGCATTATTTACAATAGCCAAGACGTGGAACCAGCCTACATGCCCAGAAACTGATGATTGGATAAAGAAGATGTGGTATATATACACAACGGAATACTACTCAGCCATAAAAAAAGACGACATTTTCCCATTCACAACAATGTGGATGGACCTCGAGGGCATCATGTTAAGCGAAATAAGTCAGTCAGAGAAAGACAGACTCTATATGTCTCCACGCATAGGTGGAAATTAGTATATTGAGAAGGAGATCTGATCGGTGGTTACCAGGGAAAAGGGGGGGTGGGGGCAGGGCACGGAGGGGGAAGTGGTGTTCCCACAACATGACTAACAAAAATGTACGACTGAAATTTCACAAGCTTGTAATCCATGATAACATTAATAAACAAACAAAAAAAAAAGATGCTTTGGGGCCCATCTGCCCCTATGGAAAGAACGCAGCACTTTGTGCCTTGCAGCTCTAGGGCAATGTAGCACACCCAGAGCAGAAGTTCTACTTCAGCCAGATCAGGCCCGCAAAGAAACTGCGTTTCACAGGCCTTTGTAAGAGATGTTCCCGGTAGGCTGTTAGAGCACTGTGCAGAGCGAGTTGTTTCTTAGCTTCCCAACGAGCTGGAAGCAAGATGCTTTAGGGGCCATCTGCCCTTAAGTAAAGAAGGCAGCACTTTGTGCCTTGCAGCTCTAGGGCAATGTAGCACACCCAGAGCAGAAGTTCTACTTCAGCCAGATCAGGCCTGCAAAGAAACTGCGTTTCACAGGCCTTTGTGAGAGATGTTCCCTGTAGGCTGTTAGAGCACTGTGCAGAGCGAGTTCTTTCTTAGCTTCCCAAAGACCTGGAAGCAAGATGCTTTGGGGGCCATCTGCCGTTAAGTAAAGAAGGCAGCACTTTGTGCCTTTCAGCTCTAGGGCAGTGCAGCACACCCCGAGCAGAAGTTCTACTTCAGCCAGATCAGGCCTGCAAAGAAACTGCGTTTCACAGGCCTTTGTAAGAGATGTTCCCGGTAGGCTGTTAGAGCACTGTGCAGAGCGAGTTGTTTCTTAGCTTCCCAGAGAGCTGGAAGCAAGATGCTTTGGGGCCCGTTAATTTTATACCCTGCTACTTTACTGTAGTTGTTGATTATTTCTAATAGTTTTTCTGTGGATTCTTTGGGGTTTTGTATGTATAAGATCATGTCGTCTGCAAACAACGCGAGTTTTACTTCTTCGTTACCTATTTGGATTCCTTTTATTTTTTTTTCCTGCCAAATTGCTCTGGCCAGCACCTCCAGTACTATGTTGAATAGGAGTGGTGAAAGTGGGCACCCTTGTCTTGTTCCTGTCCTCAGAGGTATGGCTTTCAGCTTTTGTCCATTGAGTATGATGTTGGCTGTGTGTCTATCATATATGGCCTTTATTATGTTGAGGTACTTTCCTTCTATACCCATTTTACTGAGGGTTTTTATCATAAATGGGTGTTGGATCTTGTCGAATGCTTTCTCTGCGTCTATTGAGATGATCATGTGGTTTTTGTTTTTCATTTTGTTGATGTAGTGTATCACGTTGATTGACTTGCGGGTGTTGAACCATCCCTGTGTCCCTGGTATAAATCCCACTTGATCATGGTGTATAATCTTTTTGATGTATTGCTGTAATCGGTTTGCCAAAATTTGGTTGAGGATTTTTGCATCTATGTTCATCAGTGATATCGGCCTGTAGTTCTCCTTTTTGTGTTGTCCTTGTCAGGTTTGGGGATCAGAGTGATGTTGGCTTCATAGAATGTGTTAGGGAGTTCTCCATCTTTCTCAATTTTCTGGAACAGTTTGAGGAGAATAGGTACAAAGAACTCACACTGCTTAACAACAAAAAAACAAACAACCCGATCAAAAAATGGCCAGAGGACATGAACAGACATTTCTCAAAAGAATATATGAATATGGCCAATAGACACATGAAAAGATGTTCATCATCGCTAATCATCAGGGAAATGCAAATCAAAACTACACTAAGATATCACCTTACCCCCGTTAGATTGGCAAAAACATCCAAAACCAAGAATGACGAATGTTGGAGAGGTTGTGGAGAAAGAGGAACCCTCATTCACTGTTGGTGGGAATGCAAACTGGTACAGCCACTATGGAAAACAGTATGGAGATTTCTCAAAAAGTTAAAAATAGAAATACCCTATGACCCAGCCATCCCATTACTGGGTATCTATCCTAAGAACCTGATATCAGATATCTCAAGAGTCCGTTGCACCCCTATGTTCATCGCAGCATTATTTACAATAGCCAAGACGTGGAACCAGCCTACATGCCCAGAAACTGATGATTGGATAAAGAAGATGTGGTATATATACACAATGGAATACTACTCAGCCATAAAAAAGACGACATTGGCCCATTCACAACAATGTGGATGGACCTCGAGGGCATTATCTTAAGCGAAATAAGTCAGTCAGAGAAAGACGAACTCTATATGACTCCACTCATAGGTGGAAATTAGTATATTGAGAAGGAGATCTGATCGGTGGTTACCAGGGAAAAGGGGGGGTGGGGGAGGGCACGGAGGGGGAAGTGGTGTTCCCACAACATGACTAACAAAAATGTACAACTGAAATTTCACAAGCTTGTAATCCATCATAACATTAATAAACAACAACAACAAAAAAAAGATGCTTTGGGGCCCATCTGCCCCTATGGAAAGAACGCAGCACTTTGTGCCTTGCAGCTCTAGGGCAATGTAGCACACCCAGAGCAGAAGTTCTACTTCAGCCAGATCAGGCACGCAAAGAAACTGCGTTTCACAGGCCTTTGTAAGAGATGTTCCCGGTAGGCTGTTAGAGCACTGTGCAGAGCGAGTTGTTTCTTAGCTTACCAAACAGCCGGAAGCAAGATGCTTTGGGGCCCTTCTCACCCTTTGGAAAGAAGGCAGCACTTTGTGCCTTGCAGCTCTAAGGCAATGTAGCACACCCAGAGCAGAAGTTCTACTTCAGCCAGATCAGGCCTGCAAAGAAACTGCGTTTCACAGGCCTTTGTAAGAGATGTTCCCGGTAGGCTGTTAGAGCACTGTGCAGAGCGAGTTGTTTCCTAGCTTCCCAAAGAGCTGGAAGCAAGATGCTTTGGGGCCCTTCTCACCCTTTGGAAAGAAGCCAGAACTTTGTGCCTTGCAGCTCTAGGGCAATGTAGCACACCCAAAGCAGAAGTTCTACTTCAGCCAGATCAGACCTGCAAAGAAACTGCGTTTCACAGGCCTTTGTAAGAGATGTTCCCTGTAAGCTGTTAGAGCACTGTGCAGAGCGAGTTGTTTCTTAGCTTCCCAAGGAGATGGAAGCAAGATGCTTTAGGTCCATCAGCCCTTAAGGAAAGAAGGCAGCACTTTGTGCCTTGCAGCTCTAGGGCAATGTAGCACTCCCAGAGCAGATGTTCTACTTCTGCCAGGTCAGGCCTGCAAAGAAACTGCGTTTCACAGGCCTTTGTAAGAGATGTTCCCGGTAGGCTGTAAGAGCACTGTGCAGAGCGACTAGTTTCTTAGCTTCCCAGAGAGCTGGAAGCAAGATGCTTTGGGGCCCATCTGCCCCTATGGAAAGAACGCAGCACTTTGTGCCTTGCAGCTCTAGGGCAATGCAGCACACCCCGAGCAGAAGTTCTACTTCAGCCAGATCAGGCCTGCAAAAAAACTGCGTTTCACAGGCCTTTGTAAGAGATGTTCCCGGTAGGCTGTTAGAGCACTGTGCAGAGCGAGTTGTTTCTTAGCTTCCCAACGAGCTGGAAGCAAGATGCTTTAGGGGCAATCTGCCCTTAAGGAAAGAAGGCAGCACTTTGTGCCTTGCAGCTCTAGGGCAAAGTAGCACACCCAGAACAGAAGTTCTTCTTCAGCCAGATCAGGCCTGCAAAGAAACTGCGTTTCACAGGCCTTTGTAAGAGATGTTCCCTGTAGGCTGTTAGAGCACTGTGCAGAGCGAGTTGTTTCTTAGCTTCCCAAAGACCTGGAAGCCAGATGCTTTGGGGGCCATCTGCCGTTAAGTAAAGAAGGCAGCACTTTGTGCCTTTCAGCTCTAGGGCAATGCAGCACACCCCCAGCAGAAGTTCTACTTCAGCCAGATCAGGCCTGCAAAGAAACTGCGTTTCACAGGCCTTTGTAAGAGATGTTCCGGTAGGCTGTTAGAGCACTGTGCAGAGCGAGTTGTTTCTTAGCTTCCCAGAGAGCTGGAAGCAAGATGCTTTGGGGCCCGTTAATTTTATACCCTGCTACTTTGCTGTAGTTGTTGATTATTTCTAATAGTTTTTCTGTGGATTCTTTGGGGTTTTCTATGTATAAGATCATGTCGTCTTCAAACAACGCGAGTTTTACTTCTTCGTTACCTATTTGGATTCCTTTTATTTTTTTTTCCTGCCGAATTGCTCTGGCCAGCACCTCCAGTACTATGTTGAATAGGAGTGGTGAAAGTGGGCACCCTTGTCTTGTTCCTGTCCTCAGAGGGATGGCTTTCAGCTTTTGTCCATTGAGTATGATGTTGGCTGTGGGTCTATCATATATGGCCTTTATTATGTTGAGGTACTTTCCTTCTATACCCATTTTACTGAGGGTTTTTATCATAAATGGGTGTTGGATCTTGTCGAATGCTTTCTCTGCGTCTATTGAGATGATCATGTGGTTTTTGTTTTTCATTTTGTTGATGTAGTGTATCACGTTGATTGACTTGCGGGTGTTGAACCATCCCTGTGTCCCTGGTATAAATCCCACTTGATCATGGTGTATAATCTTTTTGATGTATTGCTGTAATCGGTTTGCCAAAATTTTGTTGAGGATTTTTGCATCTATGTTCATCAGTGATATCGGCCTGTAGTTCTCCTTCTTTGTGTTGTCCTTGTCAGGTTTGGGGATCAGAGTGATGTTGGCTTCATAGAATGTGTTAGGGAATTCTCCATCTTTCTCAATTTTCTGGAACAGTTTGAGGAGAATAGGTACAAAGAACTCACACTGCTTAACAACAAAAAAACAAACAACCCGATCAAAAAATGGGCAGAGGACATGAACAGACAGTTCTCCAAAGAAGATATGAATATGGCCAATAGACACATGAAAAGATGTTCATCATCGCTAATCATCAGGGAAATGCAAATCAAAACTACACTAAGATATCACCTTACCCCCGTTAGATTGGCAAATACATCCAAAACCAAGAACGACAAATGTTGGAGAGGTTGTGGAGAAAGAGGAACCCTCATACACTGTTGGTGGGAATGCAAACTGGTACAGCCACTATGGAAAACAGTATGGAGATTTCTCAAAAAGTTAAAAATAGAAATACCCTATGACCCAGCCATCCCATTACTGGGTATCTATCCTAAGAACCTGATATCAGATATCTCAAGAGTCCGTTGCACCCCTATGTTCATCGCAGCATTATTTACAATAGCCAAGACGTGGAACCAGCCTACATGCCCAGAAACTGATGATTGGATAAAGAAGATGTGGTATATATACACAATGGAATACTACTCAGCCATAAAAAAAGACGACATTGGCCCATTCCCAACAATGTGGATGGACCTCGAGGGCATTATGTTAAGCGAAATAAGTCAGTCAGAGAAAGACGAACTCTATATGACTCCACTCATAGGTGGAAATTAGTATATTGAGAAGGAGATCTGATCGGTGGTTACCAGGGAAAAGGGGGGGTGGGGGAGGGCACGGAGGGGGAAGTGGTGTTCCCACAACATGACTAACAAAAATGTACAACTGAAATTTCACAAGCTTGTAATCCATCATAAGATTAATAAACAACAACAACAAAAAAAAGATGCTTTGGGGCCCATCTGCCCCTATGGAAAGAACGCAGCACTTTGTGCCTTGCAGCTCTAGGGCAATGTAGCACACCCAGAGCAGAAGTTCTACTTCAGCCAGATCAGGCCCGCAAAGAAACTGCGTTTCACAGGCCTTTGTAAGAGATGTTCCCGGTAGGCTGTTAGAGCACTGTGCAGAGCGAGTTGTTTCTTAGCTTACCAAACAGCCGGAAGCAAGATGCTTTGGGCCCTTCTCACCCTTTGGAAAGAAGTCAGCACTTTGTGCCTTGCAGCTCTAGGGCAATGTAGCACACCCAGAGCAGAAGTTCTACTTCAGCCAGATCAGGCCTGCAAAGAAACTTCGTTTCACAGGCCTTTGTAAGAGATGTTCCCGGTAGGCTGTTAGAGCACTGTGCAGAGCGAGTTGTTTCCTAGCTTCCCAAAGAGCTGGAAGCAAGATGCTTTGGGGCCCTTCTCACCCTTTGGAAAGAAGGCAGAACTTTGTGCCTTGCAGCTCTAGGGCAATGTAGCACACCCAAAGCAGAAGTTCTACTTCAGCCAGATCAGACCTGCAAAGAAACTGCGTTTCACAGGCCTTTGTAAGAGATGTTCCCTGTAGGCTGTTAAAGCACTGTGCAGAGCGAGTTGTTTCTTAGCTTCCCAAGGAGATGGAAGCAAGATGCTTTAGGGGCCATCTGCCCTTAAGGAAAGAAGGCAGCACTTTGTGCCTTGCAGCTCTAGGGCAATGTAGCACACCCAGAGCAGTTGTTCTACTTCTGCCAAGTCAGGCCTGCAAAGAAACTTCGTTTCACAGGCCTTTGTAAGAGATGTTCCCAGTAGGCTGTTAGAGCACTGTGCAGAGCGACTTGTTTCTTACCTTCCCAAAGAGCTGGAAGCAAGATGCTTTGGGGCCAATCTGCCCCTATGGAAAGAACGCAGCACTTTGTGCCTTGCAGCTCTAGGGCAATGCAGCACACCCCGAGCAGAAGTTCTACTTCAGCCAGATCAGGCCTGCAAAGAAACTGCATTTCACAGGCCTTTGTAAGAGATGTTCCCGGTAGGCTGTTAGAGCACTGTGCAGAGCGAGTTGTTTCTTAGCTTCCCAGAGATGGAAGCAAGATGCTTTGGGGCCCTTCTCACCCTTTGGAAAGAAGGCAGCACTTTGTGCCTTGCAGCTCTAGGGCAATGTAGCACACCCAGAGCCGAAGTTCTACTTCAGCTAGATCAGACCTGCAAAGAAACTTCGTTTCACAGGCCTTTGTAAGAGATGTTCCCTGTAGGCTGTAAGAGCACTGTGCAGAGCGACTAGTTTCTTAGCTTCCCAGAGAGCTGGAAGCAAGATGCTTTGGGGCCCATCTGCCCCTATGGAAAGAACGCAGCACTTTGTGCCTTGCAGCTCTAGGGCAATGCAGCACACCCCGAGCAGAAGTTCTACTTCAGCCAGATCAGGCCTGCAAAAAAACTGCGTTTCACAGGCCTTTGTAAGAGATGTTCCCGGTAGGCTGTTAGAGCACTGTGCAGAGCGAGTTGTTTCTTAGCTTCCCAGAGATGGAAGCAAGATGCTTTAGGGGCAATCTGCCCTTAAAGAAAGAAGGCAGCACTTTGTGCCTTGCAGCTCTAGGGCAAAGTAGCACACCCAGAGCAGAAGTTCTTCTTCAGCCAGATCAGGCCTGCAAAGAAACTGCGTTTCACAGGCCTTTGTAAGAGATGTTCCCGGTAGGCTGTTAGAGCACTGTGCAGAGCGAGTTGTTTCTTAGCTTCCCAATGAGCTGGAAGCAAGATGCTTTGGGGCCCTTCTCACCCTTTGGAAAGAAGGCAGCACTTTGTGCCTTACAGCTCTAGGGCAATGTAGCACACCCAGAGCAGAAGGTCTTCTTCAGCCAGATCAGGCCTGCAAAGAAACTTCGTTTCACAGGCCTTTGTAAGAGATGTTCCCTGTAGGCTGTTAGAGCACTGTGCAGAGCGAGTTCTTTCTTAGCTTCCCAAAGACCTGGAAGCCAGATGCTTTGGGGGCCATCTGCCGTTAAGTAAAGAAGGCAGCACTTTGTGCCTTTCAGCTCTAGGGCAATGCAGCACACCCCGAGCAGAAGTTCTACTTCAGCCAGATCAGGCCTGCAAAGAAACTGCGTTTCACAGGCCTTTGTAAGAGATGTTCTGGTAGGCTGTTAGAGCACTGTGCAGAGCGAGTTGTTTCTTAGCTTCCCAGAGAGCTGGAAGCAAGATGCTTTGGGGCCCGTTAATTTTATACCCTGCTACTTTGCTGTAGTTGTTGATTATTTCTAATAGGTTTTCTGTGGATTCTTTGGGGTTTTCTATGTATAAGATCATGTCGTCTGCAAACAACGCGAGTTTTACTTCTTCGTTACCTATTTGGATTCCTTTTATTTTTTTTTCCTGCCGAATTGCTCTGGCCAGCACCTCCAGTACTATGTTGAATAGGAGTGGTGAAAGTGGGCACCCTTGTCTTGTTCCTGTCCTCAGAGGGATGGCTTTCAGCTTTTGTCCATTGAGTATGATGTTGGCTGTGGGTCTATCATATATGGCCTTTATTATGTTGAGGTACTTTCCTTCTATACCCATTTTACTGAGGGTTTTTATCATAAATGGGTGTTGGATCTTGTCGAATGCTTTCTCTGCGTCTATTGAAATGATCATGTGGTTTTTGTTTTTCATTTTGTTGATGTAGTGTATCACGTTGATTGACTTGCGGGTGTTGAACCATCCCTGTGTCCCTGGTATAAATCCCACTTGATCATGGTGTATAATCTTTTTGATGTATTGCTGTAATCGGTTTGCCAAAATTTTGTTGAGGATTTTTGCATCTATGTTCATCAGTGATATCGGCCTGTAGTTCTCCTTCTTTGTGTTGTCCTTGTCAGGTTTGGGGATCAGAGTGATGTTGGCTTCATAGAATGTGTTAGGGAGTTCTCCATCTTTCTCAATTTTCTGGAACAGTTTGAGGAGAATAGGTACAAAGAACTCACACTGCTTAACAACAAAAAAACAAACAACCCGATCAAAAAATGGCCAGAGGACATGAACAGACATTTCTCAAAAGAAGATATGAATATGGCCAATAGACACATGAAAAGATGTTCATCATCGCTAATCATCAGGGAAATGCAAATCAAAACTACACTAAGATATCACCTTACCCCCGTTAGATTGGCAAAAACATCCAAAACCAAGAATGACGAATGTTGGAGAGGTTGTGGAGAAAGAGGAACCCTCATACACTGTTGGTGGGAATGCAAACTGGTACAGCCACTATGGAAAACAGTATGGAGATTTCTCAAAAAGTTAAAAATAGAAATACCCTATGACCCAGCCATCCCATTACTGGGTATCTATCCTAAGAACCTGATATCAGATATCTCAAGAGTCCGTTGCACCCCTATGTTCATCGCAGCATTATTTACAATAGCCAAGACGTGGAACCAGCCTACATGCCCAGAAACTGATGATTGGATAAAGAAGATGTGGTATATATACACAATGGAATACTACTCAGCCATAAAAAAAGACGACATTGGCCCATTCACAACAATGTGGATGGACCTCGAGGGCATTATGTTAAGCGAAATAAGTCAGTCAGAGAAAGACGAACTCTATATGACTCCACTCATAGGTGGAAATTAGTATATTGAGAAGGAGATCTGATCGGTGGTTACCAGGGAAAAGGGGGGGTGGGGGAGGGCACGGAGGGGGAAGTGGTGTTCCCACAACATGACTAACAAAAATGTACAACTGAAATTTCACAAGCTTGTAATCCATCATAAGATTAATAAACAACAACAACAAAAAAAAGATGCTTTGGGGCCCATCTGCCCCTATGGAAAGAACGCAGCACTTTGTGCCTTGCAGCTCTAGGGCAATGTAGCACACCCAGAGCAGAAGTTCTACTTCAGCCAGATCAGGCCCGCAAAGAAACTGCGTTTCACAGGCCTTTGTAAGAGATGTTCCCTGTAGGCTGTTAGAGCACTGTGCAGAGCGAGTTGTTTCTTAGCTTCCCAGAGATGGAAGCAAGATGCTTTGGGGCCCTTCTCACCCTTTGGAAAGAAGGCAGCACTTTGTGCCTTGCAGCTCTGGGGCAATGTAGCACACCCAAAGCAGAAGTTCTACTTCAGCCAGATCAGACCTGCAAAGAAACTGCGTTTCACAGGCCTTTGTAAGAGATGTTCCCTGTAGGCTGTTAAAGCACTGTGCAGAGCGAGTTGTTTCTTAGCTTCCCAAGGAGATGGAAGCAAGATGCTTTAGGGGCCATCTGCCCTTAAGGAAAGAAGGCAGCACTTTGTGCCTTGCAGCTCTAGGGCAATGTAGCACACCCAGAGCAGTTGTTCTACTTCTGCCAAGTCAGGCCTGCAAAGAAACTTCGTTTCACAGGCCTTTGTAAGAGATGTTCCCAGTAGGCTGTTAGAGCACTGTGCAGAGCGACTTGTTTCTTACCTTCCCAAAGAGCTGGAAGCAAGATGCTTTGGGGCCAATCTGCCCCTATGGAAAGAACGCAGCACTTTGTGCCTTGCAGCTCTAGGGCAATGCAGCACACCCCGAGCAGAAGTTCTACTTCAGCCAGATCAGGCCTGCAAAGAAACTGCATTTCACAGGCCTTTGTAAGAGATGTTCCCGGTAGGCTGTTAGAGCACTGTGCAGAGCGAGTTGTTTCTTAGCTTCCCAGAGATGGAAGCAAGATGCTTTGGGGCCCTTCTCACCCTTTGGAAAGAAGGCAGCACTTTGTGCCTTGCAGCTCTAGGGCAATGTAGCACACCCAGAGCCGAAGTTCTACTTCAGCTAGATCAGACCTGCAAAGAAACTTCGTTTCACAGGCCTTTGTTAGAGATGTTCCCTGTAGGCTGTAAGAGCACTGTGCAGAGCGACTAGTTTCTTAGCTTCCCAGAGAGCTGGAAGCAAGATGCTTTGGGGCCCATCTGCCCCTATGGAAAGAACGCAGCACTTTGTGCCTTGCAGCTCTAGGGCAATGCAGCACACCCCGAGCAGAAGTTCTACTTCAGCCAGATCAGGCCTGCAAAAAAACTGCGTTTCACAGGCCTTTGTATGAGATGTTCCCGGTAGGCTGTTAGAGCACTGTTCAGAGCGAGTTGTTTCTTAGCTTCCCAGAGATGGAAGCAAGATGCTTTAGGGGCAATCTGCCCTAAAGGAAAGAAGGCAGCACTTTGTGCCTTGCAGCTCTAGGGCAAAGTAGCACACCCAGAGCAGAAGTTCTTCTTCAGCCAGATCAGGCCTGCAAAGAAACTGCGTTTCACAGGCCTTTGTAAGAGATGTTCCCGGTAGGCTGTTAGAGCACTGTGCAGAGCGAGTTGTTTCTTAGCTTCCCAATGAGCTGGAAGCAAGATGCTTTGGGGCCCTTCTCACCCTTTGGAAAGAAGGCAGCACTTTGTGCCTTACAGCTCTAGGGCAATGTAGCACACCCAGAGCAGAAGTTCTTCTTCAGCCAGATCAGGCCTGCAAAGAAACTTCGTTTCACAGGCCTTTGTAAGAGATGTTCCCTGTAGGCTGTTAGAGCACTGTGCAGAGCGAGTTCTTTCTTAGCTTCCCAAAGACCTGGAAGCCAGATGCTTTGGGGGCCATCTGCCGTTAAGTAAAGAAGGCAGCACTTTGTGCCTTTCAGCTCTAGGGCAATGCAGCACACCCCGAGCAGAAGTTCTACTTCAGCCAGATCAGGCCTGCAAAGAAACTGCGTTTCACAGGCCTTTGTAAGAGATGTTCCGGTAGGCTGTTAGAGCACTGTGCAGAGCGAGTTGTTTCTTAGCTTCCCAGAGAGCTGGAAGCAAGATGCTTTGGGGCCCGTTAATTTTATACCCTGCTACTTTGCTGTAGTTGTTGATTATTTCTAATAGGTTTTCTGTGGATTCTTTGGGGTTTTCTATGTATAAGATCATGTCGTCTGCAAACAACGCGAGTTTTACTTCTTCGTTACCTATTTGGATTCCTTTTATTTTTTTTTCCTGCCGAATTGCTCTGGCCAGCACCTCCAGTACTATGTTGAATAGGAGTGGTGAAAGTGGGCACCCTTGTCTTGTTCCTGTCCTCAGAGGGATGGCTTTCAGCTTTTGTCCATTGAGTATGATGTTGGCTGTGGGTCTATCATATATGGCCTTTATTATGTTGAGGTACTTTCCTTCTATACCCATTTTACTGAGGGTTTTTATCATAAATGGGTGTTGGATCTTGTCGAATGCTTTCTCTGCGTCTATTGAAATGATCATGTGGTTTTTGTTTTTCATTTTGTTGATGTAGTGTATCACGTTGATTGACTTGCGGGTGTTGAACCATCCCTGTGTCCCTGGTATAAATCCCACTTGATCATGGTGTATAATCTTTTTGATGTATTGCTGTAATCGGTTTGCCAAAATTTTGTTGAGGATTTTTGCATCTATGTTCATCAGTGATATCGGCCTGTAGTTCTCCTTCTTTGTGTTGTCCTTGTCAGGTTTGGGGATCAGAGTGATGTTGGCTTCATAGAATGTGTTAGGGAGTTCTCCATCTTTCTCAATTTTCTGGAACAGTTTGAGGAGAATAGGTACAAAGAACTCACACTGCTTAACAACAAAAAAACAAACAACCCGATCAAAAAATGGCCAGAGGACATGAACAGACATTTCTCAAAAGAAGATATGAATATGGCCAATAGACACATGAAAAGATGTTCATCATCGCTAATCATCAGGGAAATGCAAATCAAAACTACACTAAGATATCACCTTACCCCCGTTAGATTGGCAAAAACATCCAAAACCAAGAATGACGAATGTTGGAGAGGTTGTGGAGAAAGAGGAACCCTCATACACTGTTGGTGGGAATGCAAACTGGTACAGCCACTATGGAAAACAGTATGGAGATTTCTCAAAAAGTTAAAAATAGAAATACCCTATGACCCAGCCATCCCATTACTGGGTATCTATCCTAAGAACCTGATATCAGATATCTCAAGAGTCCGTTGCACCCCTATGTTCATCGCAGCATTATTTACAATAGCCAAGACGTGGAACCAGCCTACATGCCCAGAAACTGATGATTGGATAAAGAAGATGTGGTATATATACACAATGGAATACTACTCAGCCATAAAAAAAGACGACATTGGCCCATTCACAACAATGTGGATGGACCTCGAGGGCATTATGTTAAGCGAAATAAGTCAGTCAGAGAAAGACGAACTCTATATGACTCCACTCATAGGTGGAAATTAGTATATTGAGAAGGAGATCTGATCGGTGGTTACCAGGGAAAAGGGGGGGTGGGGGAGGGCACGGAGGGGGAAGTGGTGTTCCCACAACATGACTAACAAAAATGTACAACTGAAATTTCACAAGCTTGTAATCCATCATAAGATTAATAAACAACAACAACAAAAAAAAGATGCTTTGGGGCCCATCTGCCCCTATGGAAAGAACGCAGCACTTTGTGCCTTGCAGCTCTAGGGCAATGTAGCACACCCAGAGCAGAAGTTCTACTTCAGCCAGATCAGGCCCGCAAAGAAACTGCGTTTCACAGGCCTTTGTAAGAGATGTTCCCTGTAGGCTGTTAGAGCACTGTGCAGAGCGAGTTGTTTCTTAGCTTCCCAGAGATGGAAGCAAGATGCTTTGGGGCCCTTCTCACCCTTTGGAAAGAAGGCAGCACTTTGTGCCTTGCAGCTCTGGGGCAATGTAGCACACCCAAAGCAGAAGTTCTACTTCAGCCAGATCAGACCTGCAAAGAAACTGCGTTTCACAGGCCTTTGTAAGAGATGTTCCCTGTAGGCTGTTAGAGCACTGTGCAGAGCGAGTTGTTTCTTAGCTTCCCAAGGAGATGGAAGCAAGATGCTTTAGGGGCCATCAGCCCTTAAGGAAAGAAGGCAGCACTTTGTGCCTTGCAGCTCTAGGGCAATGTAGCACTCCCAGAGCAGATGTTCTACTTCTGCCAGGTCAGGCCTGCAAAGAAACTGCGTTTCACAGGCCTTTGTAAGAGATGTTCCCGGTAGGCTGTTAGAGCACTGTGCAGAGCGAGTTGTTTCCTAGCTTCCCAAAGAGCTGGAAGCAAGATGCTTAGGGGCCCTCTCACCCTTTGGAAAGAAGGCAGCACTTTGTGCCTTGCAGCTCTAGGGCAATGTAGCACACCCAGAGCCGAAGTTCTACTTCAGCTAGATCAGACCTGCAAAGAAACTTCGTTTCACAGGCCTTTGTAAGAGATGTTCCCGGTAGGCTGTAAGAGCACTGTGCAGAGCGACTAGTTTCTTAGCTTCCCAGAGAGCTGGAAGCAAGATGCTTTGGGGCCCATCTGCCCCTATGGAAAGAACGCAGCACTTTGTGCCTTGCAGCTCTAGGGCAATGCAGCACACCCCGAGCAGAAGTTCTACTTCAGCCAGATCAGGCCTGCAAAAAAACTGCGTTTCACAGGCCTTTGTAAGAGATGTTCCTGGTAGGCTGTTAGAGCACTGTGCAGAGCGAGTTGTTTCTTAGCTTCCCAACGAGCTGGAAGCAAGATGCTTTAGGGGCAATCTGCCCTAAAGGAAAGAAGGCAGCACTTTGTGCCTTGCAGCTCTAGGGCAAAGTAGCACACCCAGAGCAGAAGTTCTTCTTCAGCCAGATCAGGCCTGCAAAGAAACTGCGTTTCACAGGCCTTTGTAAGAGATGTTCCCGGTAGGCTGTTAGAGCACTGTGCAGAGCGAGTTGTTTCCTAGCTTCCCAAAGAGCTGGAAGCAAGATGCTTTGGGGCCCTTCTCACCCTTTGGAAAGAAGGCAGAACTTTGTGCCTTGCAGCTCTAGGGCAATGTAGCACACCCAAAGCAGAAGTTCTACTTCAGCCAGATCAGACCTGCAAAGAAACTGCGTTTCACAGGCCTTTGTAAGAGATGTTCCCTGTAGGCTGTTAGAGCACTGTGCAGAGCGAGTTGTTTCTTAGCTTCCCAAGGAGATGGAAGCAAGATGCTTTAGGGGCCATGTGCCCTTAAGGAAAGAAGGCAGCACTATGTGTCTTGCAGCTCTAGGGCAACGTAGCACACCCAGAGCAGTTGTTCTACTTCTGCCAAGTCAGGCCTGCAAAGAAACTTCGTTTCACAGGCCTTTGTAAGAGATGTTCCCAGTAGGCTGTTAGAGCACTGTGCAGAGCGAGTTGTTTCTTAGCTTCCCAAAGAGCTGGAAGCAAGATGCTTTGGGGCCAATCTGCCCCTATGGAAAGAACGCAGCACTTTGTGCCTTGCAGCTCTAGGGCAATGCAGCACACCCCGAGCAGAAGTTTTACTTCAGCCAGATCAGGCCTGCAAAGAAACTGCGTTTCACAGGACTTTGTAAGAGATGTTCCCGGTAGGCTGTTAGAGCACTGTGCAGAGCGAGTTGTTTCTTAGCTTCCCAGAGATGGAAGCAAGATGCTTTGGGGCCCTTCTCACCCTTTGGAAAGAAGGCAGCACTTTGTGCCTTGCAGCTCTGGGGCAATGTAGCACACCCAAAGCAGAAGTTCTACTTCAGCCAGATCAGACTTGCAAAGAAACTGCGTTTCACAGGCCTTTGTAAGAGATGTTCCCTGTAGGCTGTTAGAGCACTGTGCAGAGCGAGTTGTTTCTTAGCTTCCCAAGGAGATGGAAGCAAGATGCTTTAGGGGCCATCAGCCCTTAAGGAAAGAAGGCAGCACTTTGTGCCTTGCAGCTCTAGGGCAATGTAGCACTCCCAGAGCAGATGTTCTACTTCTGCCAGGTCAGGCCTGCAAAGAAACTGCGTTTCACAGGCCTTTGTAAGAGATGTTCCCGGTAGGCTGTTAGAGCACTGTGCAGAGCGAGTTGTTTCCTAGCTTCCCAAAGAGCTGGAAGCAAGATGCTTAGGGGCCCTCTCACCCTTTGGAAAGAAGGCAGCACTTTGTGCCTTGCAGCTCTAGGGCAATGTAGCACACCCAAAGCAGAAGTTCTACTTCAGCCAGATCAGACCTGCAAAGAAACTGCGTTTCACAGGCCTTTGTAAGAGATGTTCCCTGTAGGCTGTTAGAGCACTGTGCAGAGCGAGTTGTTTCTTAGCTTCCCAAGGAGATGGAAGCAAGATGCTTTAGGGGCCATGTGCCCTTAAGGAAAGAAGGCAGCACTATGTGTCTTGCAGCTCTAGGGCAACGTAGCACACCCAGAGCAGTTGTTCTACTTCTGCCAAGTCAGGCCTGCAAAGAAACTTCGTTTCACAGGCCTTTGTAAGAGATGTTCCCAGTAGGCTGTTAGAGCACTGTGCAGAGCGAGTTGTTTCTTAGCTTCCCAAAGAGCTGGAAGCAAGATGCTTTGGGGCCAATCTGCCCCTATGGAAAGAACGCAGCACTTTGTGCCTTGCAGCTCTAGGGCAATGCAGCACACCCCGAGCAGAAGTTTTACTTCAGCCAGATCAGGCCTGCAAAGAAACTGCGTTTCACAGGACTTTGTAAGAGATGTTCCCGGTAGGCTGTTAGAGCACTGTGCAGAGCGAGTTGTTTCTTAGCTTCCCAGAGATGGAAGCAAGATGCTTTGGGGCCCTTCTCACCCTTTGGAAAGAAGGCAGCACTTTGTGCCTTGCAGCTCAGGGGCAATGTAGCACACCCAAAGCAGAAGTTCTACTTCAGCCAGATCAGACTTGCAAAGAAACTGCGTTTCACAGGCCTTTGTAAGAGATGTTCCCTGTAGGCTGTTAGAGCACTGTGCAGAGCGAGTTGTTTCTTAGCTTCCCAAGGAGATGGAAGCAAGATGCTTTAGGGGCCATCAGCCCTTAAGGAAAGAAGGCAGCACTTTGTGCCTTGCAGCTCTAGGGCAATGTAGCACTCCCAGAGCAGATGTTCTACTTCTGCCAGGTCAGGCCTGCAAAGAAACTGCGTTTCACAGGCCTTTGTAAGAGATGTTCCCGGTAGGCTGTTAGAGCACTGTGCAGAGCGAGTTGTTTCCTAGCTTCCCAAAGAGCTGGAAGCAAGATGCTTAGGGGCCCTCTCACCCTTTGGAAAGAAGGCAGCACTTTGTGCCTTGCAGCTCTAGGGCAATGTAGCACACCCAGAGCCGAAGTTCTACTTCAGCTAGATCAGACCTGCAAAGAAACTTCGTTTCACAGGCCTTTGTAAGAGATGTTCCCGGTAGGCTGTAAGAGCACTGTGCAGAGCGACTAGTTTCTTAGCTTCCCAGAGAGCTGGAAGCAAGATGCTTTGGGGCCCATCTGCCCCTATGGAAAGAACGCAGCACTTTGTGCCTTGCAGCTCTAGGGCAATGCAGCACACCCCGAGCAGAAGTTCTACTTCAGCCAGATCAGGCCTGCAAAAAAACTGCGTTTCACAGGCCTTTGTAAGAGATGTTCCTGGTAGGCTGTTAGAGCACTGTGCAGAGCGAGTTGTTTCTTAGCTTCCCAAGGAGATGGAAGCAAGATGCTTTAGGGGCAATCTGCCCTTAAGGAAAGAGCGCAGCACTTTGTGCATTGCAGCTCTAGGGCAAAGTAGCACACCCAGAGCAGAAGTTCTTCTTCAGCCAGATCAGGCCTGCAAAGAAACTGCGTTTCACAGGCCTTTGTAAGAGATGTTCCCGGTAGGCTGTTAGAGCACTGTGCAGAGCGAGTTGTTTCCTAGCTTCCGAAAGAGCTGGAAGCAAGATGCTTTGGGGCCCTTCTCACCCTTTGGAAAGAAGGCAGCACTTTGTGCCTTGCAGCTCTAGGGCAATGTAGCACACCCAAAGCAGAAGTTCTACTTCAGCCAGATCAGACCTGCAAAGAAACTGCGTTTCACAGGCCTTTGTAAGAGATGTTCCCTGTAGGCTGTTAGAGCACTGTGCAGAGCGAGTTGTTTCTTAGCTTCCCAGAGATGGAAGCAAGATGCTTTGGGGCACTTCTCACCCTTTGGAAAGAAGGCAGCACTTTGTGCCTTGCAGCTCTGGGGCAATGTAGCACACCCAAAGCAGAAGTTCTACTTCAGCCAGATCAGGACTGCAAAGAAACTGCGTTTCACAGGCCTTTGTAAGAGATGTTCCCTGTAGGCTGTTAGAGCACTGTGCAGAGCGAGTTCTTTCTTAGCTTCCCAAAGACCTGGAAGCCAGATGCTTTGGGGGCCATCTGCCGTTAAGTAAAGAAGGCAGCACTTTGTGCCTTTCAGCTCTAGGGCAATGCAGCACACCCCGAGCAGAAGTTCTACTTCAGCCAGATCAGGCCTGCAAAGAAACTGCGTTTCACAGGCCTTTGTAAGAGATGTTCCGGTAGGCTGTTAGAGCACTGTGCAGAGCGAGTTGTTTCTTAGCTTCCCAGAGAGCTGGAAGCAAGATGCTTTGGGGCCCGTTAATTTTATACCCTGCTACTTTGCTGTAGTTGTTGATTATTTCTAATAGGTTTTCTGTGGATTCTTTGGGGTTTTCTATGTATAAGATCATGTCGTCTGCAAACAACGCGAGTTTTACTTCTTCGTTACCTATTTGGATTCCTTTTATTTTTTTTTCCTGCCGAATTGCTCTGGCCAGCACCTCCAGTACTATGTTGAATAGGAGTGGTGAAAGTGGGCACCCTTGTCTTGTTCCTGTCCTCAGAGGGATGGCTTTCAGCTTTTGTCCATTGAGTATGATGTTGGCTGTGGGTCTATCATATATGGCCTTTATTATGTTGAGGTACTTTCCTTCTATACCCATTTTACTGAGGGTTTTTATCATAAATGGGTGTTGGATCTTGTCGAATGCTTTCTCTGCGTCTATTGAAATGATCATGTGGTTTTTGTTTTTCATTTTGTTGATGTAGTGTATCACGTTGATTGACTTGCGGGTGTTGAACCATCCCTGTGTCCCTGGTATAAATCCCACTTGATCATGGTGTATAATCTTTTTGATGTATTGCTGTAATCGGTTTGCCAAAATTTTGTTGAGGATTTTTGCATCTATGTTCATCAGTGATATCGGCCTGTAGTTCTCCTTCTTTGTGTTGTCCTTGTCAGGTTTGGGGATCAGAGTGATGTTGGCTTCATAGAATGTGTTAGGGAGTTCTCCATCTTTCTCAATTTTCTGGAACAGTTTGAGGAGAATAGGTACAAAGAACTCACACTGCTTAACAACAAAAAAACAAACAACCCGATCAAAAAATGGCCAGAGGACATGAACAGACATTTCTCAAAAGAAGATATGAATATGGCCAATAGACACATGAAAAGATGTTCATCATCGCTAATCATCAGGGAAATGCAAATCAAAACTACACTAAGATATCACCTTACCCCCGTTAGATTGGCAAAAACATCCAAAACCAAGAATGACGAATGTTGGAGAGGTTGTGGAGAAAGAGGAACCCTCATACACTGTTGGTGGGAATGCAAACTGGTACAGCCACTATGGAAAACAGTATGGAGATTTCTCAAAAAGTTAAAAATAGAAATACCCTATGACCCAGCCATCCCATTACTGGGTATCTATCCTAAGAACCTGATATCAGATATCTCAAGAGTCCGTTGCACCCCTATGTTCATCGCAGCATTATTTACAATAGCCAAGACGTGGAACCAGCCTACATGCCCAGAAAATGATGATTGGATAAAGAAGATGTGGTATATATACACAATGGAATACTACTCAGCCATAAAAAAAGACGACATTGGCCCATTCACAACAATGTGGATGGACCTCGAGGGCATTATGTTAAGCGAAATAAGTCAGTCAGAGAAAGACGAACTCTATATGACTCCACTCATAGGTGGAAATTAGTATATTGAGAAGGAGATCTGATCGGTGGTTACCAGGGAAAAGGGGGGGTGGGGGAGGGCACGGAGGGGGAAGTGGTGTTCCCACAACATGACTAACAAAAATGTACAACTGAAATTTCACAAGCTTGTAATCCATCATAAGATTAATAAACAACAACAACAAAAAAAAGATGCTTTGGGGCCCATCTGCCCCTATGGAAAGAACGCAGCACTTTGTGCCTTGCAGCTCTAGGGCAATGTAGCACACCCAGAGCAGAAGTTCTACTTCAGCCAGATCAGGCCCGCAAAGAAACTGCGTTTCACAGGCCTTTGTAAGAGATGTTCCCTGTAGGCTGTTAGAGCACTGTGCAGAGCGAGTTGTTTCTTAGCTTCCCAGAGATGGAAGCAAGATGCTTTGGGGCCCTTCTCACCCTTTGGAAAGAAGGCAGCACTTTGTGCCTTGCAGCTCTGGGGCAATGTAGCACACCCAAAGCAGAAGTTCTACTTCAGCCAGATCAGACCTGCAAAGAAACTGCGTTTCACAGGCCTTTGTAAGAGATGTTCCCTGTAGGCTGTTAGAGCACTGTGCAGAGCGAGTTGTTTCTTAGCTTCCCAAGGAGATGGAAGCAAGATGCTTTAGGGGCCATCAGCCCTTAAGGAAAGAAGGCAGCACTTTGTGCCTTGCAGCTCTAGGGCAATGTAGCACTCCCAGAGCAGATGTTCTACTTCTGCCAGGTCAGGCCTGCAAAGAAACTGCGTTTCACAGGCCTTTGTAAGAGATGTTCCCGGTAGGCTGTTAGAGCACTGTGCAGAGCGAGTTGTTTCCTAGCTTCCCAAAGAGCTGGAAGCAAGATGCTTAGGGGCCCTCTCACCCTTTGGAAAGAAGGCAGCACTTTGTGCCTTGCAGCTCTAGGGCAATGTAGCACACCCAGAGCCGAAGTTCTTCTTCAGCTAGATCAGACCTGCAAAGAAACTTCGTTTCACAGGCCTTTGTAAGAGATGTTCCCGGTAGGCTGTAAGAGCACTGTGCAGAGCGACTAGTTTCTTAGCTTCCCAGAGAGCTGGAAGCAAGATGCTTTGGGGCCCATCTGCCCCTATGGAAAGAACGCAGCACTTTGTGCCTTGCAGCTCTAGGGCAATGCAGCACACCCCGAGCAGAAGTTCTACTTCAGCCAGATCAGGCCTGCAAAAAAACTGCGTTTCACAGGCCTTTGTAAGAGATGTTCCTGGTAGGCTGTTAGAGCACTGTGCAGAGCGAGTTGTTTCTTAGCTTCCCAACGAGCTGGAAGCAAGATGCTTTAGGGGCAATCTGCCCTTAAGGAAAGAAGGCAGCACTTTGTGCCTTGCAGCTCTAGGGCAAAGTAGCACACCCAGAGCAGAAGTTCTTCTTCAGCCAGATCAGGCCTGCAAAGAAACTGCGTTTCACAGGCCTTTGTAAGAGATGTTCCCGGTAGGCTGTTAGAGCACTGTGCAGAGCGAGTTGTTTCCTAGCTTCCCAAAGAGCTGGAAGCAAGATGCTTTGGGGCCCTTCTCACCCTTTGGAAAGAAGGCAGAACTTTGTGCCTTGCAGCTCTAGGGCAATGTAGCACACCCAAAGCAGAAGTTCTACTTCAGCCAGATCAGACCTGCAAAGAAACTGCGTTTCACAGGCCTTTGTAAGAGATGTTCCCTGTAGGCTGTTAGAGCACTGTGCAGAGCGAGTTGTTTCTTAGCTTCCCAAGGAGATGGAAGCAAGATGCTTTAGGGGCCATGTGCCCTTAAGGAAAGAAGGCAGCACTATGTGTCTTGCAGCTCTAGGGCAACGTAGCACACCCAGAGCAGTTGTTCTACTTCTGCCAAGTCAGGCCTGCAAAGAAACTTCGTTTCACAGGCCTTTGTAAGAGATGTTCCCAGTAGGCTGTTAGAGCACTGTGCAGAGCGAGTTGTTTCTTAGCTTCCCAAAGAGCTGGAAGCAAGATGCTTTGGGGCCAATCTGCCCCTATGGAAAGAACGCAGCACTTTGTGCCTTGCAGCTCTAGGGCAATGCAGCACACCCCGAGCAGAAGTTTTACTTCAGCCAGATCAGGCCTGCAAAGAAACTGCGTTTCACAGGACTTTGTAAGAGATGTTCCCGGTAGGCTGTTAGAGCACTGTGCAGAGCGAGTTGTTTCTTAGCTTCCCAGAGATGGAAGCAAGATGCTTTGGGGCCCTTCTCACCCTTTGGAAAGAAGGCAGCACTTTGTGCCTTGCAGCTCTGGGGCAATGTAGCACACCCAAAGCAGAAGTTCTACTTCAGCCAGATCAGACTTGCAAAGAAACTGCGTTTCACAGGCCTTTGTAAGAGATGTTCCCTGTAGGCTGTTAGAGCACTGTGCAGAGCGAGTTGTTTCCTAGCTTCCCAAAGAGCTGGAAGCAAGATGCTTAGGGGCCCTCTCACCCTTTGGAAAGAAGGCAGCACTTTGTGCCTTGCAGCTCTAGGGCAATGTAGCACACCCAGAGCCGAAGTTCTACTTCAGCTAGATCAGACCTGCAAAGAAACTTCGTTTCACAGGCCTTTGTAAGAGATGTTCCCGGTAGGCTGTAAGAGCACTGTGCAGAGCGACTAGTTTCTTAGCTTCCCAGAGAGCTGGAAGCAAGATGCTTTGGGGCCCATCTGCCCCTATGGAAAGAACGCAGCACTTTGTGCCTTGCAGCTCTAGGGCAATGCAGCACACCCCGAGCAGAAGTTCTACTTCAGCCAGATCAGGCCTGCAAAAAAACTGCGTTTCACAGGCCTTTGTAAGAGATGTTCCTGGTAGGCTGTTAGAGCACTGTGCAGAGCGAGTTGTTTCTTAGCTTCCCAACGAGCTGGAAGCAAGATGCTTTAGGGGCAATCTGCCCTTAAGGAAAGAGCGCAGCACTTTGTGCATTGCAGCTCTAGGGCAAAGTAGCACACCCAGAGCAGAAGTTCTTCTTCAGCCAGATCAGGCCTGCAAAGAAACTGCGTTTCACAGGCCTTTGTAAGAGATGTTCCCGGTAGGCTGTTAGAGCACTGTGCAGAGCGAGTTGTTTCCTAGCTTCCGAAAGAGCTGGAAGCAAGATGCTTTGGGGCCCTTCTCACCCTTTGGAAAGAAGGCAGCACTTTGTGCCTTGCAGCTCTAGGGCAATGTAGCACACCCAAAGCAGAAGTTCTACTTCAGCCAGATCAGACCTGCAAAGAAACTGCGTTTCACAGGCCTTTGTAAGAGATGTTCCCGGTAGGCTGTTAGAGCACTGTGCAGAGCGAGTTGTTTCTTAGCTTCCCAGAGATGGAAGCAAGATGCTTTGGGGCACTTCTCATCCTTTGGAAAGAAGGCAGCACTTTGTGCCTTGCAGCTCTGGGGCAATGTAGCACACCCAAAGCAGAAGTTCTACTTCAGCCAGATCAGGACTGCAAAGAAACTGCGTTTCACAGGCCTTTGTAAGAGATGTTCCCTGTAAGCTGTTAGAGCACTGTGCAGAGCGAGTTGTTTCTTAGCTTCCCAAAGACCTGGAAGCCAGATGCTTTGGGGGCCATCTGCCGTTAAGTAAAGAAGGCAGCACTTTGTGCCTTTCAGCTCTAGGGCAATGCAGCACACCCCCAGCAGAAGTTCTACTTCAGCCAGATCAGGCCTGCAAAGAAACTGCGTTTCACAGGCCTTTGTAAGAGATGTTCCGGTAGGCTGTTAGAGCACTGTGCAGAGCGAGTTGTTTCTTAGCTTCCCAGAGAGCTGGAAGCAAGATGCTTTGGGGCCCGTTAATTTTATACCCTGCTACTTTGCTGTAGTTGTTGATTATTTCTAATAGTTTTTCTGTGGATTCTTTGGGGTTTTCTATGTATAAGATCATGTCGTCTTCAAACAACGCGAGTTTTACTTCTTCGTTACCTATTTGGATTCCTTTTATTTTTTTTTCCGGCCGAATTGCTCTGGCCAGCACCTCCAGTACTATGTTGAATAGGAGTGGTGAAAGTGGGCACCCTTGTCTTGTTCCTGTCCTCAGAGGGATGGCTTTCAGCTTTTGTCCATTGAGTATGATGTTGGCTGTGGGTCTATCATATATGGCCTTTATTATGTTGAGGTACTTTCCTTCTATACCCATTTTACTGAGGGTTTTTATCATAAATGGGTGTTGGATCTTGTCGAATGCTTTCTCTGCGTCTATTGAGATGATCATGTGGTTTTTGTTTTTCATTTTGTTGATGTAGTGTATCACGTTGATTGACTTGCGGGTGTTGAACCATCCCTGTGTCCCTGGTATAAATCCCACTTGATCATGGTGTATAATCTTTTTGATGTATTGCTGTAATCGGTTTGCCAAAATTTGGTTGAGGATTTTTGCATCTATGTTCATCAGTGATATCGGCCTGTAGTTCTCCTTCTTTGTGTTGTCCTTGTCAGGTTTGGGGATCAGAGTGATGTTGGCTTCATAGAATGTGTTAGGGAATTCTCCATCTTTCTCAATTTTCTGGAACAGTTTGAGGAGAATAGGTACAAAGAACTCACACTGCTTAACAACAAAAAAACAAACAACCCGATCAAAAAATGGGCAGAGGACATGAACAGACAGTTCTCCAAAGAAGATATGAATATGGCCAATAGACACATGAAAAGATGTTCATCATCGCTAATCATCAGGGAAATGCAAATCACAACTACACTAAGATATCACCTTACCCCCGTTAGATTGGCAAATACATCCAAAACCAAGAACGACAAATGTTGGAGAGGTTGTGGAGAAAGAGGAACCCTCATACACTGTTGGTGGGAATGCAAACTGGTACAGCCACTATGGAAAACAGTATGGAGATTTCTCAAAAAGTTAAAAATAGAAATACCCTATGACCCAGCCATCCCATTACTGGGTATCTATCCTAAGAACCTGATATCAGATATCTCAAGAGTCCGTTGCACCCCTATGTTCATCGCAGCATTATTTACAATAGCCAAGACGTGGAACCAGCCTACATGCCCAGAAACTGATGATTGGATAAAGAAGATGTGGTATATATACACAATGGAATACTACTCAGCCATAAAAAAAGACGACATTGGCCCATTCCCAACAATGTGGATGGACCTCGAGGGCATTATGTTAAGCGAAATAAGTCAGTCAGAGAAAGACGAACTCTATATGACTCCACTCATAGGTGGAAATTAGTATATTGAGAAGGAGATCTGATCGGTGGTTACCAGGGAAAAGGGGGGGTGGGGGAGGGCACGGAGGGGGAAGTGGTGTTCCCACAATATGACTAACAAAAATGTACAACTGAAATTTCACAAGCTTGTAATCCATCATAAGATTAATAAACAACAACAACAAAAAAAAGATGCTTTGGGGCCCATCTGCCCCTATGGAAAGAACGCAGCACTTTGTGCCTTGCAGCTCTAGGGCAATGTAGCACACCCAGAGCAGAAGTTCTACTTCAGCCAGATCAGGCCCGCAAAGAAACTGCGTTTCACAGGCCTTTGTAAGAGATGTTCCCGGTAGGCTGTAAGAGCACTGTGCAGAGCGACTAGTTTCTTAGCTTCCCAGAGAGCTGGAAGCAAGATGCTTTGGGGCCCATCTGCCCCTATGTAAAGAAGGCAGCACTTTGTGCCTTGCAGCTCTAGGGCAATGCAGCACACCCCGAGCAGAAGTTCTACTTCAGCCAGATCAGGCCTGCAAAAAAACTGCGTTTCACAGGCCTTTGTAAGAGATGTTCCTGGTAGGCTGTTAGAGCACTGTGCAGAGCGAGTTGTTTCTTAGCTTCCCAACGAGCTGGAAGCAAGATGCTTTAGGGGCAATCTGCCCTTAAGGAAAGAAGGCAGCACTTTGTGCCTTGCAGCTCTAGGGCAAAGTAGCACACCCAGAGCAGAAGTTCTTCTTCAGCCAGATCAGGCCTGCAAAGAAACTGCGTTTCACAGGCCTTTGTAAGAGATGTTCCCGATAGGCTGTTAGAGCACTGTGCAGAGCGAGTTGTTTCCTAGCTTCCCAAAGAGCTGGAAGCAAGATGCTTTGGGGCCCTTCTCACCCTTTGGAAAGAAGGCAGAACTTTGTGCCTTGCAGCTCTAGGGCAATGTAGCACACCCAAAGCAGAAGTTCTACTTCAGCCAGATCAGACCTGCAAAGAAACTGCGTTTCACAGGCCTTTCTAAGAGATGTTCCCTGTAGGCTGTTAGAGCACTGTGCAGAGCGAGTTGTTTCTTAGCTTCCCAAGGAGATGGAAGCAAGATGCTTTAGGGGCCATGTGCCCTTAAGGAAAGAAGGCAGCACTATGTGTCTTGCAGCTCTAGGGCAACGTAGCACACCCAGAGCAGTTGTTCTACTTCTGCCAAGTCAGGCCTGCAAAGAAACTTCGTTTCACAGGCCTTTGTAAGAGATGTTCCCAGTAGGCTGTTAGAGCACTGTGCAGAGCGAGTTGTTTCTTAGCTTCCCAAAGAGCTGGAAGCAAGATGCTTTGGGGCCAATCTGCCCCTATGGAAAGAACGCAGCACTTTGTGCCTTGCAGCTCTAGGGCAATGCAGCACACCCCGAGCAGAAGTTTTACTTCAGCCAGATCAGGCCTGCAAAGAAACTGCGTTTCACAGGACTTTGTAAGAGATGTTCCCGGTAGGCTGTTAGAGCACTGTGCAGAGCGAGTTGTTTCTTAGCTTCCCAGAGATGGAAGCAAGATGCTTTGGGGCCCTTCTCACCCTTTGGAAAGAAGGCAGCACTTTGTGCCTTGCAGCTCTGGGGCAATGTAGCACACCCAAAGCAGAAGTTCTACTTCAGCCAGATCAGACCTGCAAAGAAACTGCGTTTCACAGGCCTTTGTAAGAGATGTTCCCTGTAGGCTGTTAGAGCACTGTGCAGAGCGAGTTGTTTCTTAGCTTCCCAAGGAGATGGAAGCAAGATGCTTTAGGGGCCATCAGCCCTTAAGGAAAGAAGGCAGCACTTTGTGCCTTGCAGCTCTAGGGCAATGTAGCACTCCCAGAGCAGATGTTCTACTTCTGCCAGGTCAGGCCTGCAAAGAAACTGCGTTTCACAGGCCTTTGTAAGAGATGTTCCCGGTAGGCTGTTAGAGCACTGTGCAGAGCGAGTTGTTTCCTAGCTTCCCAAAGAGCTGGAAGCAAGATGCTTAGGGGCCCTCTCACCCTTTGGAAAGAAGGCAGCACTTTGTGCCTTGCAGCTCTAGGGCAATGTAGCACACCCAGAGCCGAAGTTCTACTTCAGCTAGATCAGACCTGCAAAGAAACTTCGTTTCACAGGCCTTTGTAAGAGATGTTCCCGGTAGGCTGTAAGAGCACTGTGCAGAGCGACTAGTTTCTTAGCTTCCCAGAGAGCTGGAAGCAAGATGCTTTGGGGCCCATCTGCCCCTATGGAAAGAACGCAGCACTTTGTGCCTTGCAGCTCTAGGGCAATGCAGCACACCCCGAGCAGAAGTTCTACTTCAGCCAGATCAGGCCTGCAAAAAAACTGCGTTTCACAGGCCTTTGTAAGAGATGTTCCTGGAAGGCTGTTAGAGCACTGTGCAGAGCGAGTTGTTTCTTAGCTTCCCAACGAGCTGGAAGCAAGATGCTTTAGGGGCAATCTGCCCTTAAGGAAAGAAGGCAGCACTTTGTGCCTTGCAGCTCTAGGGCAAAGTAGCACACCCAGAGCAGAAGTTCTTCTTCAGCCAGATCAGGCCTGCAAAGAAACTGCGTTTCACAGGCCTTTGTAAGAGATGTTCCCGGTAGGCTGTTAGAGCACTGTGCAGAGCGAGTTGTTTCTTAGCTTCCCAGAGATGGAAGCAAGATGCTTTGGGGCCCTTCTCACCCTTTGGAAAGAAGGCAGCACTTTGTGCCTTGCAGCTCTGGGGCAATGTAGCACACCCAAAGCAGAAGTTCTACTTCAGCCAGATCAGGCCTGCAAAGAAACTGCGTTTCACAGGCCTTTGTAAGAGATGTTCCCGGTTGGCTGTTAGAGCACTGTGCAGAGCGAGTTGTTTCCTAGCTTCCCAAAGAGCTGGAAGCAAGATGCTTTGGGGCCCTTCTCACCCTTTGGAAAGAAGGCAGAACTTTGTGCCTTGCAGCTCTAGGGCAATGTAGCACACCCAAAGCAGAAGTTCTACTTCAGCCAGATCAGACCTGCAAAGAAACTGCGTTTCACAGGCCTTTGTAAGAGATGTTCCCTGTAGGCTGTTAGAGCACTGTGCAGAGCGAGTTGTTTCTTAGCTTCCCAAGGAGATGGAAGCAAGATGCTTTAGGGGCCATCAGCCCTTAAGGAAAGAAGGCAGCACTTTGTGCCTTGCAGCTCTAGGGCAATGTAGCACTCCCAGAGCAGATGTTCTACTTCTGCCAGGTCAGGCCTGCAAAGAAACTGCGTTTCACAGGCCTTTGTAAGAGATGTTCCCGGTAGGCTGTTAGAGCACTGTGCAGAGCGACTAGTTTCTTAGCTTCCCAGAGAGCTGGAAGCAAGATGCTTAGGGGCCCTCTCACCCTTTGGAAAGAAGGCAGCACTTTGTGCCTTGCAGCTCTAGGGCAATGTAGCACACCCAGAGCCGAAGTTCTACTTCAGCTAGATCAGACCTGCAAAGAAACTTCGTTTCACAGGCCTTTGTAAGAGATGTTCCCGGTAGGCTGTAAGAGCACTGTGCAGAGCGACTAGTTTCTTAGCTTCCCAGAGAGCTGGAAGCAAGATGCTTTGGGGCCCATTTGCCCCTATGGAAAGAACGCAGCACTTTGTGCCTTGCAGCTCTAGGGCAATGCAGCACACCCCGAGCAGAAGTTCTACTTCAGCCAGATCAGGCCTGCAAAAAAACTGCGTTTCACAGGCCTTTGTAAGAGATGTTAATGGTAGGCTGTTAGAGCACTGTGCAGAGCGAGTTGTTTCTTAGCTTCCCAACGAGCTGGAAGCAAGATGCTTTAGGGGCAATCTGCCCTTAAGGAAAGAAGGCAGCACTTTGTGCCTTGCAGCTCTAGGGCAAAGTAGCACACCCAGAGCAGAAGTTCTTCTTCAGCCAGATCAGGCCTGCAAAGAAACTGCGTTTCACAGGCCTTTGTAAGAGATGTTCCCGGGAGGCTGTTAGAGCACTGTGCAGAGCGAGTTGTTTCTTAGCTTCCCAAAGAGCTGGAAGCAAGATGCTTTGGGGCCCTTCTCACCCTTTGGAAAGAAGGCAGCACTTTGTGCCTTACAGCTCTAGGTTAATGTAGCACACCCAGAGCAGAAGGTCTTCTTCAGCCAGATCAGGCCTGCAAAGAAACTTCGTTTCACAGGCCTTTGTAAGAGATGTTCCCTGTAGGCTGTTAGAGCACTGTGCAGAGCGAGTTCTTTCTTAGCTTCCCAAAGACCTGGAAGCCAGATGCTTTGGGGGCCATCTGCCGTTAAGTAAAGAAGGCAGCACTTTGTGCCTTTCAGCTCTAGGGCAATGCAGCACACCCCGAGCAGAAGTTCTACTTCAGCCAGATCAGGCCTGCAAAGAAACTGCGTTTCACAGGCCTTTGTAAGAGATGTTCCGGTAGGCTGTTAGAGCACTGTGCAGAGCGAGTTGTTTCTTAGCTTCCCAGAGAGCTGGAAGCAAGATGCTTTGGGGCCCGTTAATTTTATACCCTGCTACTTTGCTGTAGTTGTTTCTTATTTCTAATAGTTTTTCTGTGGATTCTTTGGGGTTTTCTATGTATAAGATCATGTCGTCTGCAAACAACGCGAGTTTTACTTCTTCGTTACCTATTTGGATTCCTTTTATTTTTTTTTCCTGCCGAATTGCTCT
Source organism: Equus asinus (assembly GCF_041296235.1). Taxonomy (NCBI): domain Eukaryota; kingdom Metazoa; phylum Chordata; class Mammalia; order Perissodactyla; family Equidae; genus Equus; species Equus asinus. The sequence continues at coordinate 64,069,370 of NC_091790.1, read as the reverse complement.
GGCCAGCACCTCCAGTACTATGTTGAATAGGAGTGGTGAAAGTGGGCACCCTTGTCTTGTTCCTGTCCTCAGAGGGATGGCTTTCAGCTTTTGTCCATTGAGTATGATGTTGGCTGTGGGTCTATCATATATGGCCTTTATTATGTTGAGGTACTTTCCTTCTATACCCATTTTACTGAGGGTTTTTATCATAAATGGGTGTTGGATCTTGTCGAATGCTTTCTCTGCGTCTATTGAGATGATCATGTGGTTTTTGTTTTTCATTTTGTTGATGTAGTGTATCACGTTGATTGACTTGCGGGTGTTGAACCATCCCTGTGTCCCTGGTATAAATCCCACTTGATCATGGTGTATAATCTTTTTGATGTATTGCTGTAATCGGTTTGCCAAAATTTTGTTGAGGATTTTTGCATCTATGTTCATCAGTGATATCGGCCTGTAGTTCTCCTTCTTTGTGTTGTCCTTGTCAGGTTTGGGGATCAGAGTGATGTTGGCTTCATAGAATGTGTTAGGGAGTTCTCCATCTTTCTCAATTTTCTGGAACAGTTTGAGGAGAATAGGTACAAAGAACTCACACTGCTTAACAACAAAAAAACAAACAACCCGATCAAAAAATGGGCAGAGGACATGAACAGACAGTTCTCCAAAGAAGATATGAATATGGCCAATAGACACATGAAAAGATGTTCATCATCGCTAATCATCAGGGAAATGCAAATCAAAACTACACTAAGATATCACCTTACCCCCGTTAGATTGGCAAAAACATCCAAAACCAAGAACGACAAATGTTGGAGAGGTTGTGGAGAAAGAGGAACCCTCATACACTGTTGGTGGGAATGCAAACTGGTACAGCCACTATGGAAAACAGTATGGAGATTTCTCAAAAAGTTAAAAATAGAAATACCCTATGACCCAGCCATCCCATTACTGGGTATCTATCCTAAGAACCTGATATCAGATATCTCAAGAGTCCGTTGCACCCCTATGTTCATCGCAGCATTATTTACAATAGCCAAGACGTGGAACCAGCCTACATGCCCAGAAACTGATGATTGGATAAAGAAGATGTGGTATATATACACAATGGAATACTACTCAGCCATAAAAAAAGACGACATTGGCCCATTCACAACAATGTGGATGGACCTCGAGGGCATTATCTTAAGCGAAATAAGTCAGTCAGAGAAAGACGAACTCTATATGACTCCACTCATAGGTGGAAATTAGTATATTGAGAAGGAGATCTGATCGGTGGTTACCAGGGAAAAGGGGGGGTGGGGGAGGGCACGGAGGGGGAAGTGGTGTTCCCACAACATGACTAACAAAAATGTACAACTGAAATTTCACAAGCTTGTAATCCATCATAAGATTAATAAACAAACAAACAAAAAAAAAGATGCTTTGGGGCCCAGCTTCCCCTATGGAAAGAACGAGGCACTTTGTGCCTTACAGCTCTAGGGCAATGTAGCACACCCAGAGCAGAAGTTCTACTTCAGCCAGATCAGGCCTGCAAAGAAACTGCGTTTCACAGGCCTTTGTAAGAGATGTTCCCGGTAGGCTGTTAGAGCACTGTGCAGAGCGAGTTGTTTCTTAGCTTACCAAACAGCCGGAAGCAAGACGCTTTGGGGCCCTTCTCACCCTTTGGAAAGAAGGCAGCACTTTGTGCCTTGCAGCTCTAGGGCAATGTAGCACACCCAGAGCAGTTGTTCTACTTCTGCCAGGTCAGGCCTGCAAAGAAACTGCGTTTCACAGGCCTTTGTAAGAGATGTTCCCGGTAGGCTGTTAGAGCACTGTGCAGAGCGAGTTGTTTCTTAGCTTCCCAGAGAGCTGGAAGCAAGATGCTTTAGGGGCAATCTGCCCTTAAGGAAAGAAGGCAGCACTTTGTGCCTTGCAGCTCTAGGGCAATGTAGCACACCCAGAGCAGAAGTTGTACTTCAGCCAGATCAGGCCTGCAAAGAAACTGCGTTTCACAGGCCTTTGTAAGAGATGTTCGCGGTAGGCTGTTAGAGCACTGTGCAGAGCGAGTTGTTTCCTAGCTTCCCAAAGAGCCGGAAGCAAGATGCTTTGGGGCCCTTCTCACCCTTTGGAAAGAAGGCAGCACTTTGTGCCTTGCAGCTCTAGGGCAATGTAGCACACCCAGAGCAGAAGTTCTACTTCAGCCAGATCAGACCTGCAAAGAAACTGCGTTTCACAGGCCTTTCTAAGAGATGTTCCCTGTAGGCTGTTAGAGCATTGTGCAGAGCGAGTTGTTTCTTAGCTTCCCAAAGAGCTGGAAGCAAGATGCTTTAGGGCCCATCTGCCCTTAAGGAAAGAAGGCAGCACTTTGTGCCTTTCAGCTCTAGGGCAATGTAGCACACCCAGAGCAGTTGTTCTACTTCTGCCAGGTCAGGCCTGCAAAGAAACTGCGTTTCACAGGCCTTTGTAAGAGATGTTCCCGGTAGGCTGTTAGAGCACTGTGCAGAGCGAGTTGTTTCTTAGGTTCCCAGAGAGCTGGAAGCAAGATGCTTTGGGGCCCTTCTCACCCCTTGGAAAGAAGGCAGCACTTTGTGCCTTGCAGCTCTAGGGCAATGTAGCACACCCAGAGCAGAAGTTGTACTTCAGCCAGATCAGGCCTGCAAAGAAACTGCGTTTCACAGGCCTTTGTAAGAGATGTTCGCGGTAGGCTGTTAGAGCACTGTGCAGAGCGAGTTGTTTCCTAGCTTCCCAAAGAGCCGGAAGCAAGATGCTTTGGGGCCCTTCTCACCCTTTGGAAAGAAGGCAGCACTTTGTGCCTTGCAGCTCTAGGGCAATGTAGCACACCCAGAGCAGAAGTTCTACTTCAGCCAGATCAGACCTGCAAAGAAACTGCGTTTCACAGGCCTTTCTAAGAGATGTTCCCTGTAGGCTGTTAGAGCATTGTGCAGAGCGAGTTGTTTCTTAGCTTCCCAAAGAGCTGGAAGCAAGATGCTTTAGGGCCCATCTGCCCTTAAGGAAAGAAGGCAGCACTTTCTGCCTTGCAGCTCTAGGGCAATGTAGCACACCCAGAGCAGTTGTTCTACTTCTGCCAGGTCAGGCCCGCAAAGAAACTTCGTTTCACAGGCCTTTGTAAGAGATGTTCCCGGTAGGCTGTTAGAGGACTGTGCAGAGCGACTTGTTTCTTAGCTTCCCAAAGAGCTGGAAGCAAGATGCTTTGGGGCCCTTCTCACCCTTTGGAAAGAAGGCAGCACTTTGTGCCTTGCAGCTCTAGGGCAATGTAGCACACCCAGAGCCAAAGTTCTACTTCAGCTAGATCAGACCTGCAAAGAAACTTCGTTTCACAGGCCTTTGTAAGAGATGCTCCCTGTAGGCTGTAAGAGCACTGTGCAGAGCGACTAGTTTCTTAGCTTCCCAGAGAGCTGGAAGCAAGATGCTTTGGGGCCCATCTGACCCTATGGAAAGAACGCAGCACTTTGTGCCTTGCAGCTCTACGGCAATGCAGCACACCCCGTGCAGAAGTTCTACTTCAGCCAGATCAGGCCTGCAAAGAAACTGCGTTTCACAGGCCTTTGTAAGAGATGTTCCCGGTAGGCTGTTAGAGCACTGTGCAGAGCGAGTTGTTTCTTAGCTTCCCAGAGAGCTGGAAGCAAGATGCTTTGGGGCCCGTTAATTTTATACCCTGCTACTTTGCTGTAGTTGTTGATTATTTCTAATAGTTTTTCTGTGGATTCTTTGGGGTTTTCTATGTATAAGATCATGTCGTCTGCAAATAACGCGAGTTTTACTTCTTCGTTACCTATTTGGATTCCTTTTATTTTTTTATTTCCTGCCGAATTGCTCTGGCCAGCACCTCCAGTACTATGTTGAATAGGAGTGGTGAAAGTGGGCACCCTTGTCTTGTTCCTGTCCTCAGAGGGATGGCTTTCAGCTTTTGTCCATTGAGTATGATGTTGGCTGTGGGTCTATCATATATGGCCTTTGTTATGTTGAGGTACTTTCCTTCTATACCCATTTTACTGAGGGTTTTTATCATAAATGGGTGTTGGATCTTGTCGAATGCTTTCTCTGCGTCTATTGAGATGATCATGTGGTTTTTGTTTTTCATTTTGTTGATGAAGTGTGTCACGTTGATTGACTTGCCGGTGTTTTACCACCCCTGTGTCCCTGGTATAAATCCCACTTGATCATGGTGTATAATCTTTTTGATGTATTGCTGTAATCGGTTTGCCAAAATTTTGTTGAGGATTTTTGCATCTATGTTCATCAGTGATATCGGCCTGTAGTTCTCCTTCTTTGTGTTGTCCTTGTCAGGTTTGGGGATCAGAGTGATGTTGGCTTCATAGAATGTGTTAGGGAGTTCTCCATCTTTCTCAATTTTCTGGAACAGTTTGAGGAGAATAGGTACAAAGAACTCACACTGCTTAACAACAAAAAAACAAACAACCCGATCAAAAAATGGGCAGAGGACATGAACAGACATTTCTCAAAAGAAGATATGAATATGGCCAATAGACACATGAAAAGATGTTCATCATCGCTAATCATCAGGGAAATTCAAATCAAAACTACACTAAGATATCACCTTACCCCCGTTAGATTGGCAAAAACACCCAAAACCAAGAACGACAAATGTTGGAGAGGTTGTGGAGAAAGAGGAACCCTCATACACTGTTGGTGGGAATGCAAACTGGTACAGCCACTATGGAAAACAGTATGGAGATTTCTCAAAAAGTTAAAAATAGAAATACCCTATGACCCAGCCATCCCATTACTGGGTATCTATCTTAAGAACCTGATATCAGATATCTCAAGAGTCCGTTGCACCCCTATGTTCATCGCAGCATTATTTACAATAGCCAAGACGTGGAACCAGCCTACATGCCCAGAAACTGATGATTGGATAAAGAAGATGTGGTATATATACACAATGGAATACTACTCCGCCATGAAAAAAGACGACATTGGCCCCTTCTCAACAATGTGGATGGACCTCGAGGGCATTATGTTAAGCGAAATAAGTCAGTCAGAGAAAGACGAACTCTATATGACTCCACTCATAGGTGGAAACTAGAATATTGAGAAGGAGATCTGATCGGTGGTTACCAGGGAAAAGGGGGGGTGGGGGGAGGGCACGGAGGGGGAAGTGGTGTTCCCACAACATGACTAACAAAAATGTACAACTGAAATTTCACAAGCTTGTAATCCATCATAACATTAATAAACAAAAAAAAAAAAAAAAATAAGATGCTTTGGGGCCCATCTGCCCCTATGGAAAGAACGCAGCACTTTCTGCCTTGCAGCTCTAGGGCAATGTAGCACACCCAGAGCAGATGTTGTACTTCAGCCAGATCAGGCCCGCAAAGAAACTGCGTTTCACAGGCCTTTGTAAGAGATGTTCCCGATAGGCTTCTAGAGCACTGTGCAGAGCGAGTTGTTTCTTAGCTTCCCAAACAGCTGGAAGCAAGATGCTTTAGGGTCCTACTCACCCTTTGGAAAGAAGGCAGCACTTTGTGCCTTACAGCTCTAGGGCAATGTAGCACACCCAGAGCAGAAGTTGTACTTCAGCCAGATCAGGCCTGCAAAGAAACTGCGTTTCACAGGCCTTTGTAAGAGATGTTCCCCGTAGGCTGTTAGAGCACTGTGCAGAGCGATTTCTTTCTTAGCTTCCCAAAGACCTGGAAGCAAGATGCTTTGGGGGCCATCTGCCCTTAAGGAAAGAAGGCAGAACTTTGTGCCTTGCAGCTCTAGGGCAATGTAGCACACCCAGAGCAGAAGTTCTACTTCAGCTACATCAGACCTGCAAAGAAACTGCGTTTCACAGGCCTTTGCAAGAGATGTTCCCTGTAGGCTGTTAGAGCACTGTGCAGAGCGAGTTGTTTCTCAGCTTCCCAAGGAGCTGGAAGCAAGATGCTTTAGGGGCCATCTGCCCTTAAGGGTAGAAGGCAGCACTTTGTGCCTTGCATCTCCAGGGCAATGTAGCACACCAGAGCAGTTGTTCTACTTCTGCCAGGTCAGGCCTGCAAAGAAACTGCGTTTCACAGGCCTTTGTAAGAGATGTTCCCGGTAGGCTGTTAGAGCACTGTGCAGAGCGAGTTGTTTCTTAGCTTCCCAGAGAGCTGGAAGCAAGATGCTTTAGGGCCCATCTGCCCTTAAGGAAAGAAGGCAGCACTTTGTGCCTTTCAGCTCTAGGGCAATGTAGCACACCCAGAGCAGTTGTTCTACTTCTGCCAGGTCAGGCCTGCAAAGAAACTGCGTTTCACAGGCCTTTGTAAGAGATGTTCCCGGTAGGCTGTTAGAGCACTGTGCAGAGCGAGTTGTTTCTTAGCTTCCCAGAGAGCTGGAAGCAAGATGCTTTGGGGCCCTTCTCACCCCTTGGAAAGAAGGCAGCACTTTGTGCCTTGCAGCTCTAGGGCAATGTAGCACACCCAGAGCAGAAGTTGTACTTCAGCCAGATCAGGCCTGCAAAGAAACTGCGTTTCACAGGCCTTTGTAAGAGATGTTCGCGGTAGGCTGTTAGAGCACTGTGCAGAGCGAGTTGTTTCCTAGCTTCCCAAAGAGCCGGAAGCAAGATGCTTTGGGGCCCTTCTCACCCTTTGGAAAGAAGGCAGCACTTTGTGCCTTGCAGCTCTAGGGCAATGTAGCACACCCAGAGCAGTTGTTCTACTTCTGCCAGGTCAGGCCCACAAAGAAACTTCGTTTCCCAGGCCTTTGTAAGAGATGTTCCCGGTAGGCTGTTAGAGGACTGTGCAGAGCGACTTGTTTCTTAGCTTCCCAAAGAGCTGGAAGCAAGATGCTTTGGGGCCCTTCTCACCCTTTGGAAAGAAGGCAGCACTTTGTGCCTTGCAGCTCTAGGGCAATGTAGCACACCCAGAGCCAAAGTTCTACTTCAGCTAGATCAGACCTGCAAAGAAACTGCGTTTCACAGGCCTTTGTAAGAGATGCTCCCTGTAGGCTGTAAGAGCACTGTGCAGAGCGACTAGTTTCTTAGCTTCCCAGAGAGCTGGAAGCAAGATGCTTTGGGGCCCATCTGACCCTATGGAAAGAACGCAGCACTTTGTGCCTTGCAGCTCTAGGGCAATGCAGCACACCCCGTGCAGAAGTTCTACTTCAGCCAGATCAGGCCTGCAAAGAAACTGCGTTTCACAGGCCTTTGTAAGAGATGTTCCCGGTAGGCTGTTAGAGCACTGTGCAGAGCGAGTTGTTTCTTAGCTTCCCAGAGAGCTGGAAGCAAGATGCTTTGGGGCCCGTTAATTTTATACCCTGCTACTTTGCTGTAGTTGTTGATTATTTCTAATAGTTTTTCTGTGGATTCTTTGGGCTTTTCTATGTATAAGATCATGTCGTCTGCAAACAACGCGAGTTTTACTTCTTCGTTACCTATTTGGATTCCTTTTATTTTTTTTTCCTGCCGAATTTCTCTGGCCAGCACCTCCAGTACTATGTTGAATAGGAGTGGTGAAAGTGGGCACCCTTGTCTTGTTCCTGTCCTCAGAGGGATGGCTTTCAGCTTTTGTCCATTGAGTATGATGTTGGCTGTGGGTCTATCATATATGGCCTTTGTTATGTTGAGGTACTTTCCTTCTATACCCATTTTACTGAGGGTTTTTATCATAAATGGGTGTTGGATTGTGTCGAATGCTTTCTCTGCGTCTATTGAGATGATCATGTGGTTTTTGTTTTTCATTTTGTTGATGAAGTGTGTCACGTTGATTGACTTGCGGGTGTTGAACCACCCCTGTGTCCCTGGTATAAATCCCACTTGATCATGGTGTATAATCTTTTTGATGTATTGCTGTAATCGGTTTGCCAAAATTTTGTTGAGGATTTTTGCATCTATGTTCATCTGTGATATCGGCCTGTAGTTCTCCTTCTTTGTGTTGTCCTTGCCAGGTTTGGGGATCACAGTGATGTTGGCTTCATAGAATGTGTTAGGGAGTTCTCCATCTTTCTCAATTTTCTGGAACAGTTTGAGGAGAATAGGTACAAAGAACTCACACTGCTTAACAACAAAAAAACAAACAACCCGATCAAAAAATGGGCAGAGGACATGAACAGACATTTCTCAAAAGAAGATATGAATATGGCCAATAGACACATGAAAAGATGTTCATCATCGCTAATCATCAGGGAAATGCAAATCAAAACTACACTAAGATATCACCTTACCCCCGTTAGATTGGCAAAAACACCCAAAACCAAGAACGACAAATGTTGGAGAGGTTGTGGAGAAAGAGGAACCCTCATACACTGTTGGTGGGAATGCAAACTGGTACAGCCACTATGGAAAACAGTATGGAGATTTCTCAAAAAGTTAAAAATAGAAATACCCTATGACCCAGCCATCCCATTACTGGGTATCTATCCTAAGAACCTGATATCAGATATCTCAAGAGTCCGTTGCACCCCTATGTTCATCGCAGCATTATTTACAATAGCCAAGACGTGGAACCAGCCTACATGCCCAGAAACTGATGATTGGATAAAGAAGATGTGGTATATATACACAATGGAATACTACTCAGCCATAAAAAAAGACGACATTGGCCCCTTCACAACAATGTGGATGGACCTCGAGGGCATTATGTTAAGCGAAATAAGTCAGTCAGAGAAAGACGAACTCTATATGACTCCACTCATAGGTGGAAATTAGTATATTGAGAAGGAGATCTGATCGGTGGTTACCAGGGAAAAGGGGGGGTGGGGGGAGGGCACAGAGGGGGAAGTGGTGTTCCCACAACATGACTAACAAAAATGTACAACTGAAATTTCACAAGCTTGTAATCCATCATAACATTAATAAACAAAAAAAAAAAAAAAGATGCTTTGTGGCCCATCTGCCCCTATGGAAAGAACGCAGCACTTTCTGCCTTGCAGCTCTAGGGCAATGTAGCACACCCAGAGCAGAAGTTGTACTTCAGCCAGATCAGGCCTGCAAAGAAACTGCGTTTCACAGGCCTTTGTAAGAGATGTTCCCGGTAGGCTTCTAGAGCACTGTGCAGAGCGAGTTGTTTCTTAGCTTCCCAAACAGCTGGAAGCAAGATGCTTTGGGGTCCTACTCACCCTTTGGAAAGAAGGCAGCACTTTGTGCCTTGCAGCTCTAGGGCAATGTAGCACACCCAGAGCAGATGTTCTACTTCTGCCAGGTCAGGCGTGCAAAGAAACTGCGTTTCACAGGCCTTTGTAAGAGATGTTACCGGTAGGCTGTTAGAGCACTGTGCAGAGCGAGTTGTTTCTTAGCTTCCCAAAGAGCCGGAAGCAAGATGCTTTGGGGCCCTTCTCACCCTTTGGAAAGAAGGCAGCACTTTGTGCCTTGCAGCTCTAGGGCAATGTAGCACACCCAGAGCAGAAGTTGTACTTCAGCCAGATCAGGCCTGCAAAGAAACTGCGTTTCACAGGCCTTTGTAAGAGATGTTCGTGGTAGGCTGTTAGAGCACTGTGCAGAGCGAGTTGTTTCCTAGCTTCCCAAAGAGCCGGAAGCAAGATGCTTTGGGGCCCTTCTCACCCTTTGGAAAGAAGGCAGCACTTTGTGCCTTGCAGCTCTAGGGCAATGTAGCACACCCAGAGCAGTTGTTCTACTTCTGCCAGGTCAGGCCTGCAAAGAAACTGCGTTCTACAGGCCTTTGTAAGAGATGTTCCCGGTAGGCTGTTAGAGCACTGTGCAGAGTGACTTGTTTCATAGCTTCCCAAAGAGCTGGAAGCAAGATGCTTTGGGGCCCTTCTCACACTTTGGAAAGAAGGCAGCACTTTGTGCCTTGCAGCTCTAGGGCAATGTAGCACACCCAGAGCAGAAGTTCTACTTCAGCTAGATCAGACCTGCAAAGAAACTTCGTTTCACAGGCCTTTGTAAGAGATGTTCCCGGTAGGCTGTTAGAGCACTGTGCAGAGCGACTAGTTTCTTAGCTTCCCAGAGAGCTGGAAGCAAGATGCTTTGGAGCCCATCTGCCCCTATGGCATGAACGCAGCACTTTGTGCCTTTCAGCTCTAGGGCAATGCAGCACACCCCGAGCAGAAGTTCTACTTCAGCCAGATCAGGCCTGCAAAGAAACTGCGTTTCACAGGCCTTTGTAAGAGATGTTCCCGGTAGGCTGTTAGAGCACTGTGCAGAGCGAGTTGTTTCTTAGCTTCCCAGAGAGCTGGAAGCAAGATGCTTTGGGGCCCGTTAATTTTATACCCTGCTACTTTGCTGTAGTTGTTGGTTATTTCTAATAGTTTTTCTGTGGATTCTTTGGGCTTTTCTATGTATAAGATCATGTCGTCTGCAAATAATGCGAGTTTTACTTCTTCGTTACCTATTTGGATTCCTTTTATTTTTTTATTTCCTGCCGAATTGCTCTGGCCAGCACCTCCAGTACTATGTTGAATAGGAGTGGTGAAAGTGGGCACCCTTGTCTTGTTCCTGTCCTCAGAGGGATGGCTTTCAGCTTTTGTCCATTGAGTATGATGTTGGCTGTGGGTCTATCATATATGGCATTTGTTATGTTGAGGTACTTTCCTTCTATACCCATTTTACTGAGTTTTTTTATCATAAATGGGTGTTGGATCTTGTCGAATGCTTTCTCTGCGTCTATTGAGATGATCATGTGGTTTTTGTTTTTCATTTTGTTGATGAAGTGTGTCACGTTGATTGACTTGCCGGTGTTTTACCACCCCTGTGTCCCTGGTATAAATCCCACTTGATCATGGTGTATAATCTTTTTGATGTATTGCTGTAATCGGTTTGCCAAAATTTTGTTGAGGATTTTTGCATCTATGTTCATCAGTGATATCGGCCTGTAGTTCTCCTTCTTTGTGTTGTCCTTGTCAGGTTTGGGGATCAGAGTGATGTTGGCTTCATAGAATGTGTTAGGGAGTTCTCCATCTTTCTCAATTTTCTGGAACAGTTTGAGGAGAATAGGTACAAAGAACTCACACTGCTTAACAACAAAAAAACAAACAACCCGATCAAAAAATGGGCAGAGGACATGAACAGACATTTCTCAAAAGAAGATATGAATATGGCCAATAGACACATGAAAAGATGTTCATCATCGCTAATCATCAGGCAAATTCAAATCAAAACTACACTAAGATATCACCTTACCCCCGTTAGATTGGCAAAAACACCCAAAACCAAGAACGACAAATGTTGGAGAGGTTGTGGAGAAAGAGGAACCCTCATACACTGTTGGTGGGAATGCAACTGGTACAGCCACTATGGAAAACAGTATGGATATTTCTCAAAAAGTTAAAAATAGAAATACCCTATGACCCAGCCATCCCATTACTGGGTATCTATCCTAAGAACCTGATATCAGATATCTAAAGAGTCCGTTGCACCCCTATGTTCATCGCAGCATTATTTACAATAGCCAAGACGTGGAACCAGCCTACATGCCCAGAAACTGATGATTGGATAAAGAAGATGTGGTATATATACACAATGGAATACTACTCAGCCATAAAAAAAGAGGAAATTGGCCCCTTCATAACAATGTGGATGGACCTCGAGGGCATTATGTTAAGCGAAATAAGTCAGTCAGAGAAAGACGACTCTATATGACTCCACTCATAGGTGGAAACTAGAATATTGAGAAGGAGATCTGATCGGTGGTTACCAGGGAAAAGGGGGGGTGGGGGGAGGGCACGGAGGGGGAAGTGGTGTTCCCACAACATGACTAAAAAAATGTACAACTGAAATTTCACAAGCTTGTAATCCATCATAACATTAATAAACAAAAAAAAAAAAAAAAAATAAGATGCTTTGGGGCCCATCTGCCCCTATGGAAAGAACGCAGCACTTTCTGCCTTGCAGCTCTAGGGCAATGTAGCACACCCAGAGCAGATGTTGTACTTCAGCCAGATCAGGCCCGCAAAGAAACTGCGTTTCACAGGCCTTTGTAAGAGATGTTCCCGATAGGCTTCTAGAGCACTGTGCAGAGCGAGTTGTTTCTTAGCTTCCCAAACAGCTGGAAGCAAGATGCTTTGGGGCCCTTCTCACCCCTTGGAAAGAAGGCAGCACTTTGTGCCTTGCAGCTCTAGGGCAATGTAGCACACCCAGAGCAGAAGTTGTACTTCAGCCAGATCAGGCCTGCAAAGAAACTGCGTTTCACAGGCCTTTGTAAGAGATGTTCCCCGTAGGCTGTTAGAGCACTGTGCAGAGCGAGTTGTTTCTCAGCTTCCCAAGGAGCTGGAAGCAAGATGCTTTAGGGGCCATCTGCCCTTAAGGGTAGAAGGCAGCAATTTGTGCCTTGCATCTCCAGGGCAATGTAGCACACCCAGAGCAGTTGTTCTACTTCTGCCAGGTCAGTCCTGCAAAGAAACTGCGTTTCACAGGCCTTTGTAAGAGATGTTCCCGGTAGGCTGTTAGAGCACTGTGCAGAGCGAGTTGTTTCTTAGCTTCCCAGAGAGCTGGAAGCAAGATGCTTTGGGGCCCTTCTCACCCCTTGGAAAGAAGGCAGCACTTTGTGCCTTGCAGCTCTAGGGCAATGTAGCACACCCAGAGCAGAAGTTGTACTTCAGCCAGATCAGGCCTGCAAAGAAACTGCGTTTCACAGGCCTTTGTAAGAGATGTTCGCGGTAGGCTGTTAGAGCACTGTGCAGAGCGAGTTGTTTCCTAGCTTCCCAAAGAGCCGGAAGCAAGATGCTTTGGGGCCCTTCTCACCCTTTGGAAAGAAGGCAGCACTTTGTGCCTTGCAGCTCTAGGGCAATGTAGCACACCCAGAGCAGAAGTTCTACTTCAGCCAGATCAGACCTGCAAAGAAACTGCGTTTCACAGGCCTTTCTAAGAGATGTTCCCTGTAGGCTGTTAGAGCATTGTGCAGAGCGAGTTGTTTCTTAGCTTCCCAAAGAGCTGGAAGCAAGATGCTTTAGGGCCCATCTGCCCTTAAGGAAAGAAGGCAGCACTTTGTGCCTTTCAGCTCTAGGGCAATGTAGCACACCCAGAGCAGTTGTTCTACTTCTGCCAGGTCAGGCCTGCAAAGAAACTGCGTTTCACAGGCCTTTGTAAGAGATGTTCCCGGTAGGCTGTTAGAGCACTGTGCAGAGCGAGTTGTTTCTTAGCTTCCCAGAGAGCTGGAAGCAAGATGCTTTGGGGCCCTTCTCACCCCTTGGAAAGAAGGCAGCACTTTGTGCCTTGCAGCTCTAGGGCAATGTAGCACACCCAGAGCAGAAGTTGTACTTCAGCCAGATCAGGCCTGCAAAGAAACTGCGTTTCACAGGCCTTTGTAAGAGATGTTCGCGGTAGGCTGTTAGAGCACTGTGCAGAGCGAGTTGTTTCCTAGCTTCCCAAAGAGCCGGAAGCAAGATGCTTTGGGGCCCTTCTCACCCTTTGGAAAGAAGGCAGCACTTTGTGCCTTGCAGCTCTAGGGCAATGTAGCACACCCAGAGCAGAAGTTCTACTTCAGCCAGATCAGACCTGCAAAGAAACTGCGTTTCACAGGCCTTTCTAAGAGATGTTCCCTGTAGGCTGTTAGAGCATTGTGCAGAGCGAGTTGTTTCTTAGCTTCCCAAAGAGCTGGAAGCAAGATGCTTTAGGGCCCATCTGCCCTTAAGGAAAGAAGGCAGCACTTTCTGCCTTGCAGCTCTAGGGCAATGTAGCACACCCAGAGCAGTTGTTCTACTTCTGCCAGGTCAGGCCCGCAAAGAAACTTCGTTTCACAGGCCTTTGTAAGAGATGTTCCCGGTAGGCTGTTAGAGGACTGTGCAGAGCGACTTGTTTCTTAGCTTCCCAAAGAGCTGGAAGCAAGATGCTTTGGGGCCCTTCTCACCCTTTGGAAAGAAGGCAGCACTTTGTGCCTTGCAGCTCTAGGGCAATGTAGCACACCCAGAGCAGATGTTCTACTTCTGCCAGGTCAGGCGTGCAAAGAAACTGCGTTTCACAGGCCTTTGTAAGAGATGTTACCGGTAGGCTGTTAGAGCACTGTGCAGAGCGAGTTGTTTCTTAGCTTCCCAAAGAGCCGGAAGCAAGATGCTTTGGGGCCCTTCTCACCCTTTGGAAAGAAGGCAGCACTTTGTGCCTTGCAGCTCTAGGGCAATGTAGCACACCCAGAGCAGAAGTTGTACTTCAGCCAGATCAGGCCTGCAAAGAAACTGCGTTTCACAGGCCTTTGTAAGAGATGTTCGTGGTAGGCTGTTAGAGCACTGTGCAGAGCGAGTTGTTTCCTAGCTTCCCAAAGAGCCGGAAGCAAGATGCTTTGGGGCCCTTCTCACCCTTTGGAAAGAAGGCAGCACTTTGTGCCTTGCAGCTCTAGGGCAATGTAGCACACCCAGAGCAGTTGTTCTACTTCTGCCAGGTCAGGCCTGCAAAGAAACTGCGTTCTACAGGCCTTTGTAAGAGATGTTCCCGGTAGGCTGTTAGAGCACTGTGCAGAGTGACTTGTTTCATAGCTTCCCAAAGAGCTGGAAGCAAGATGCTTTGGGGCCCTTCTCACACTTTGGAAAGAAGGCAGCACTTTGTGCCTTGCAGCTCTAGGGCAATGTAGCACACCCAGAGCAGAAGTTCTACTTCAGCTAGATCAGACCTGCAAAGAAACTTCGTTTCACAGGCCTTTGTAAGAGATGTTCCCGGTAGGCTGTTAGAGCACTGTGCAGAGCGACTAGTTTCTTAGCTTCCCAGAGAGCTGGAAGCAAGATGCTTTGGAGCCCATCTGCCCCTATGGCATGAACGCAGCACTTTGTGCCTTTCAGCTCTAGGGCAATGCAGCACACCCCGAGCAGAAGTTCTACTTCAGCCAGATCAGGCCTGCAAAGAAACTGCGTTTCACAGGCCTTTGTAAGAGATGTTCCCGGTAGGCTGTTAGAGCACTGTGCAGAGCGAGTTGTTTCTTAGCTTCCCAGAGAGCTGGAAGCAAGATGCTTTGGGGCCCGTTAATTTTATACCCTGCTACTTTGCTGTAGTTGTTGGTTATTTCTAATAGTTTTTCTGTGGATTCTTTGGGCTTTTCTATGTATAAGATCATGTCGTCTGCAAATAATGCGAGTTTTACTTCTTCGTTACCTATTTGGATTCCTTTTATTTTTTTATTTCCTGCCGAATTGCTCTGGCCAGCACCTCCAGTACTATGTTGAATAGGAGTGGTGAAAGTGGGCACCCTTGTCTTGTTCCTGTCCTCAGAGGGATGGCTTTCAGCTTTTGTCCATTGAGTATGATGTTGGCTGTGGGTCTATCATATATGGCATTTGTTATGTTGAGGTACTTTCCTTCTATACCCATTTTACTGAGTTTTTTTATCATAAATGGGTGTTGGATCTTGTCGAATGCTTTCTCTGCGTCTATTGAGATGATCATGTGGTTTTTGTTTTTCATTTTGTTGATGAAGTGTGTCACGTTGATTGACTTGCCGGTGTTTTACCACCCCTGTGTCCCTGGTATAAATCCCACTTGATCATGGTGTATAATCTTTTTGATGTATTGCTGTAATCGGTTTGCCAAAATTTTGTTGAGGATTTTTGCATCTATGTTCATCAGTGATATCGGCCTGTAGTTCTCCTTCTTTGTGTTGTCCTTGTCAGGTTTGGGGATCAGAGTGATGTTGGCTTCATAGAATGTGTTAGGGAGTTCTCCATCTTTCTCAATTTTCTGGAACAGTTTGAGGAGAATAGGTACAAAGAACTCACACTGCTTAACAACAAAAAAACAAACAACCCGATCAAAAAATGGGCAGAGGACATGAACAGACATTTCTCAAAAGAAGATATGAATATGGCCAATAGACACATGAAAAGATGTTCATCATCGCTAATCATCAGGCAAATTCAAATCAAAACTACACTAAGATATCACCTTACCCCCGTTAGATTGGCAAAAACACCCAAAACCAAGAACGACAAATGTTGGAGAGGTTGTGGAGAAAGAGGAACCCTCATACACTGTTGGTGGGAATGCAACTGGTACAGCCACTATGGAAAACAGTATGGATATTTCTCAAAAAGTTAAAAATAGAAATACCCTATGACCCAGCCATCCCATTACTGGGTATCTATCCTAAGAACCTGATATCAGATATCTAAAGAGTCCGTTGCACCCCTATGTTCATCGCAGCATTATTTACAATAGCCAAGACGTGGAACCAGCCTACATGCCCAGAAACTGATGATTGGATAAAGAAGATGTGGTATATATACACAATGGAATACTACTCAGCCATAAAAAAAGAGGAAATTGGCCCCTTCATAACAATGTGGATGGACCTCGAGGGCATTATGTTAAGCGAAATAAGTCAGTCAGAGAAAGACGACTCTATATGACTCCACTCATAGGTGGAAACTAGAATATTGAGAAGGAGATCTGATCGGTGGTTACCAGGGAAAAGGGGGGGTGGGGGGAGGGCACGGAGGGGGAAGTGGTGTTCCCACAACATGACTAAAAAAATGTACAACTGAAATTTCACAAGCTTGTAATCCATCATAACATTAATAAACAAAAAAAAAAAAAAAAAATAAGATGCTTTGGGGCCCATCTGCCCCTATGGAAAGAACGCAGCACTTTCTGCCTTGCAGCTCTAGGGCAATGTAGCACACCCAGAGCAGATGTTGTACTTCAGCCAGATCAGGCCCGCAAAGAAACTGCGTTTCACAGGCCTTTGTAAGAGATGTTCCCGATAGGCTTCTAGAGCACTGTGCAGAGCGAGTTGTTTCTTAGCTTCCCAAACAGCTGGAAGCAAGATGCTTTGGGGCCCTTCTCACCCCTTGGAAAGAAGGCAGCACTTTGTGCCTTGCAGCTCTAGGGCAATGTAGCACACCCAGAGCAGAAGTTGTACTTCAGCCAGATCAGGCCTGCAAAGAAACTGCGTTTCACAGGCCTTTGTAAGAGATGTTCCCCGTAGGCTGTTAGAGCACTGTGCAGAGCGAGTTGTTTCTCAGCTTCCCAAGGAGC
The DNA here is from genome assembly GCF_041296235.1 of Equus asinus. NCBI lineage: Eukaryota > Metazoa > Chordata > Mammalia > Perissodactyla > Equidae > Equus > Equus asinus. Next base: position 64,052,560 of record NC_091790.1, on the reverse strand, counting down.
TGGAAGCAAGATGCTTTAGGGGCCATCTGCCCTTAAGGGTAGAAGGCAGCAATTTGTGCCTTGCATCTCCAGGGCAATGTAGCACACCCAGAGCAGTTGTTCTACTTCTGCCAGGTCAGTCCTGCAAAGAAACTGCGTTTCACAGGCCTTTGTAAGAGATGTTCCCGGTAGGCTGTTAGAGCACTGTGCAGAGCGAGTTGTTTCTTAGCTTCCCAGAGAGCTGGAAGCAAGATGCTTTGGGGCCCTTCTCACCCCTTGGAAAGAAGGCAGCACTTTGTGCCTTGCAGCTCTAGGGCAATGTAGCACACCCAGAGCAGAAGTTGTACTTCAGCCAGATCAGGCCTGCAAAGAAACTGCGTTTCACAGGCCTTTGTAAGAGATGTTCGCGGTAGGCTGTTAGAGCACTGTGCAGAGCGAGTTGTTTCCTAGCTTCCCAAAGAGCCGGAAGCAAGATGCTTTGGGGCCCTTCTCACCCTTTGGAAAGAAGGCAGCACTTTGTGCCTTGCAGCTCTAGGGCAATGTAGCACACCCAGAGCAGAAGTTCTACTTCAGCCAGATCAGACCTGCAAAGAAACTGCGTTTCACAGGCCTTTCTAAGAGATGTTCCCTGTAGGCTGTTAGAGCATTGTGCAGAGCGAGTTGTTTCTTAGCTTCCCAAAGAGCTGGAAGCAAGATGCTTTAGGGCCCATCTGCCCTTAAGGAAAGAAGGCAGCACTTTGTGCCTTTCAGCTCTAGGGCAATGTAGCACACCCAGAGCAGTTGTTCTACTTCTGCCAGGTCAGGCCTGCAAAGAAACTGCGTTTCACAGGCCTTTGTAAGAGATGTTCCCGGTAGGCTGTTAGAGCACTGTGCAGAGCGAGTTGTTTCTTAGCTTCCCAGAGAGCTGGAAGCAAGATGCTTTGGGGCCCTTCTCACCCCTTGGAAAGAAGGCAGCACTTTGTGCCTTGCAGCTCTAGGGCAATGTAGCACACCCAGAGCAGAAGTTGTACTTCAGCCAGATCAGGCCTGCAAAGAAACTGCGTTTCACAGGCCTTTGTAAGAGATGTTCGCGGTAGGCTGTTAGAGCACTGTGCAGAGCGAGTTGTTTCCTAGCTTCCCAAAGAGCCGGAAGCAAGATGCTTTGGGGCCCTTCTCACCCTTTGGAAAGAAGGCAGCACTTTGTGCCTTGCAGCTCTAGGGCAATGTAGCACACCCAGAGCAGAAGTTCTACTTCAGCCAGATCAGACCTGCAAAGAAACTGCGTTTCACAGGCCTTTCTAAGAGATGTTCCCTGTAGGCTGTTAGAGCATTGTGCAGAGCGAGTTGTTTCTTAGCTTCCCAAAGAGCTGGAAGCAAGATGCTTTAGGGCCCATCTGCCCTTAAGGAAAGAAGGCAGCACTTTCTGCCTTGCAGCTCTAGGGCAATGTAGCACACCCAGAGCAGTTGTTCTACTTCTGCCAGGTCAGGCCCGCAAAGAAACTTCGTTTCACAGGCCTTTGTAAGAGATGTTCCCGGTAGGCTGTTAGAGGACTGTGCAGAGCGACTTGTTTCTTAGCTTCCCAAAGAGCTGGAAGCAAGATGCTTTGGGGCCCTTCTCACCCTTTGGAAAGAAGGCAGCACTTTGTGCCTTGCAGCTCTAGGGCAATGTAGCACACCCAGAGCCAAAGTTCTACTTCAGCTAGATCAGACCTGCAAAGAAACTTCGTTTCACAGGCCTTTGTAAGAGATGCTCCCTGTAGGCTGTAAGAGCACTGTGCAGAGCGACTAGTTTCTTAGCTTCCCAGAGAGCTGGAAGCAAGATGCTTTGGGGCCCATCTGACCCTATGGAAAGAACGCAGCACTTTGTGCCTTGCAGCTCTACGGCAATGCAGCACACCCCGTGCAGAAGTTCTACTTCAGCCAGATCAGGCCTGCAAAGAAACTGCGTTTCACAGGCCTTTGTAAGAGATGTTCCCGGTAGGCTGTTAGAGCACTGTGCAGAGCGAGTTGTTTCTTAGCTTCCCAGAGAGCTGGAAGCAAGATGCTTTGGGGCCCGTTAATTTTATACCCTGCTACTTTGCTGTAGTTGTTGATTATTTCTAATAGTTTTTCTGTGGATTCTTTGGGCTTTTCTATGTATAAGATCATGTCGTCTGCAAATAACGCGAGTTTTACTTCTTCGTTACCTATTTGGATTCCTTTTATTTTTTTATTTCCTGCCGAATTGCTCTGGCCAGCACCTCCAGTACTATGTTGAATAGGAGTGGTGAAAGTGGGCACCCTTGTCTTGTTCCTGTCCTCAGAGGGATGGCTTTCAGCTTTTGTCCATTGAGTATGATGTTGGCTGTGGGTCTATCATATATGGCCTTTGTTATGTTGAGGTACTTTCCTTCTATACCCATTTTACTGAGGGTTTTTATCATAAATGGGTGTTGGATCTTGTCGAATGCTTTCTCTGCGTCTATTGAGATGATCATGTGGTTTTTGTTTTTCATTTTGTTGATGAAGTGTGTCACGTTGATTGACTTGCCGGTGTTTTACCACCCCTGTGTCCCTGGTATAAATCCCACTTGATCATGGTGTATAATCTTTTTGATGTATTGCTGTAATCGGTTTGCCAAAATTTTGTTGAGGATTTTTGCATCTATGTTCATCAGTGATATCGGCCTGTAGTTCTCCTTCTTTGTGTTGTCCTTGTCAGGTTTGGGGATCAGAGTGATGTTGGCTTCATAGAATGTGTTAGGGAGTTCTCCATCTTTCTCAATTTTCTGGAACAGTTTGAGGAGAATAGGTACAAAGAACTCACACTGCTTAACAACAAAAAAACAAACAACCCGATCAAAAAATGGGCAGAGGACATGAACAGACATTTCTCAAAAGAAGATATGAATATGGCCAATAGACACATGAAAAGATGTTCATCATCGCTAATCATCAGGGAAATTCAAATCAAAACTACACTAAGATATCACCTTACCCCCGTTAGATTGGCAAAAACACCCAAAACCAAGAACGACAAATGTTGGAGAGGTTGTGGAGAAAGAGGAACCCTCATACACTGTTGGTGGGAATGCAAACTGGTACAGCCACTATGGAAAACAGTATGGAGATTTCTCAAAAAGTTAAAAATAGAAATACCCTATGACCCAGCCATCCCATTACTGGGTATCTATCCTAAGAACCTGATATCAGATATCTCAAGAGTCCGTTGCACCCCTATGTTCATCGCAGCATTATTTACAATAGCCAAGACGTGGAACCAGCCTACATGCCCAGAAACTGATGATTGGATAAAGAAGATGTGGTATATATACACAATGGAATACTACTCAGCCATGAAAAAAGACGACATTGGCCCCTTCTCAACAATGTGGATGGACCTCGAGGGCATTATGTTAAGCGAAATAAGTCAGTCAGAGAAAGACGAACTCTATATGACTCCACTCATAGGTGGAAACTAGAATATTGAGAAGGAGATCTGATCGGTGGTTACCAGGGAAAAGGGGGGGTGGGGAGAGGGCACGGAGGGGGAAGTGGTGTTCCCACAACATGACTAACAAAAATGTACAACTGAAATTTCACAAGCTTGTAATCCATCATAACATTAATAAACAAAAAAAAAAAAAAAAATAAGATGCTTTGGGGCCCATCTGCCCCTATGGAAAAAACGCAGCACTTTCTGCCTTGCAGCTCTAGGGCAATGTAGCACACCCAGAGCAGATGTTGTACTTCAGCCAGATCAGGCCCGCAAAGAAACTGCGTTTCACAGGCCTTTGTAAGAGATGTTCCCGATAGGCTTCTAGAGCACTGTGCAGAGCGAGTTGTTTCTTAGCTTCCCAAACAGCTGGAAGCAAGATGCTTTAGGGTCCTACTCACCCTTTGGAAAGAAGGCAGCACTTTGTGCCTTACAGCTCTAGGGCAATGTAGCACACCCAGAGCAGAAGTTGTACTTCAGCCAGATCAGGCCTGCAAAGAAACTGCGTTTCACAGGCCTTTGTAAGAGATGTTCCCCGTAGGCTGTTAGAGCACTGTGCAGAGCGATTTCTTTCTTAGCTTCCCAAAGACCTGGAAGCAAGATGCTTTGGGGGCCATCTGCCCTTAAGGAAAGAAGGCAGAACTTTGTGCCTTGCAGCTCTAGGGCAATGTAGCACACCCAGAGCAGAAGTTCTACTTCAGCTACATCAGACCTGCAAAGAAACTGCGTTTCACAGGCCTTTGTAAGAGATGTTCCCTGTAGGCTGTTAGAGCACTGTGCAGAGCGAGTTGTTTCTCAGCTTCCCAAGGAGCTGGAAGCAAGATGCTTTAGGGGCCATCTGCCCTTAAGGGTAGAAGGCAGCACTTTGTGCCTTGCATCTCCAGGGCAATGTAGCACACCCAGAGCAGTTGTTCTGCTTCTGCCAGGTCAGGCCTGCAAAGAAACTGCGTTTCACAGGCCTTTGTAAGAGATGTTCCCGGTAGGCTGTTAGAGCACTGTGCAGAGCGAGTTGTTTCTTAGCTTCCCAGAGAGCTGGAAGCAAGATGCTTTGGGGCCCTTCTCACCCCTTGGAAAGAAGGCAGCACTTTGTGCCTTGCAGCTCTAGGGCAATGTAGCACACCCAGAGCAGAAGTTGTACTTCAGCCAGATCAGGCCTGCAAAGAAACTGCGTTTCACAGGCCTTTGTAAGAGATGTTCGCGGTAGGCTGTTAGAGCACTGTGCAGAGCGAGTTGTTTCCTAGCTTCCCAAAGAGCCGGAAGCAAGATGCTTTGGGGCCCTTCTCACCCTTTGGAAAGAAGGCAGCACTTTGTGCCTTGCAGCTCTAGGGCAATGTAGCACACCCAGAGCAGAAGTTCTACTTCAGCCAGATCAGACCTGCAAAGAAACTGCGTTTCACAGGCCTTTCTAAGAGATGTTCCCTGTAGGCTGTTAGAGCATTGTGCAGAGCGAGTTGTTTCTTAGCTTCCCAAAGAGCTGGAAGCAAGATGCTTTAGGGCCCATCTGCCCTTAAGGAAAGAAGGCAGCACTTTGTGCCTTTCAGCTCTAGGGCAATGTAGCACACCCAGAGCAGTTGTTCTACTTCTGCCAGGTCAGGCCTGCAAAGAAACTGCGTTTCACAGGCCTTTGTAAGAGATGTTCCCGGTAGGCTGTTAGAGCACTGTGCAGAGCGAGTTGTTTCTTAGCTTCCCAGAGAGCTGGAAGCAAGATGCTTTGGGGCCCTTCTCACCCCTTGGAAAGAAGGCAGCACTTTGTGCCTTGCAGCTCTAGGGCAATGTAGCACACCCAGAGCAGAAGTTGTACTTCAGCCAGATCAGGCCTGCAAAGAAACTGCGTTTCACAGGCCTTTGTAAGAGATGTTCGCGGTAGGCTGTTAGAGCACTGTGCAGAGCGAGTTGTTTCCTAGCTTCCCAAAGAGCCGGAAGCAAGATGCTTTGGGGCCCTTCACACCCTTTGGAAAGAAGGCAGCACTTTGTGCCTTGCAGCTCTAGGGCAATGTAGCACACCCAGAGCAGAAGTTCTACTTCAGCCAGATCAGACCTGCAAAGAAACTGCGTTTCACAGGCCTTTCTAAGAGATGTTCCCTGTAGGCTGTTAGAGCATTGTGCAGAGCGAGTTGTTTCTTAGCTTCCCAAAGAGCTGGAAGCAAGATGCTTTAGGGCCCATCTGCCCTTAAGGAAAGAAGGCAGCACTTTCTGCCTTGCAGCTCTAGGGCAATGTAGCACACCCAGAGCAGTTGTTCTACTTCTGCCAGGTCAGGCCCGCAAAGAAACTTCGTTTCCCAGGCCTTTGTAAGAGATGTTCCCGGTAGGCTGTTAGAGGACTGTGCAGAGCGACTTGTTTCTTAGCTTCCCAAAGAGCTGGAAGCAAGATGCTTTGGGGCCCTTCTCACCCTTTGGAAAGAAGGCAGCACTTTGTGCCTTGCAGCTCTAGGGCAATGTAGCACACCCAGAGCCAAAGTTCTACTTCAGCTAGATCAGACCTGCAAAGAAACTGCGTTTCACAGGCCTTTGTAAGAGATGCTCCCTGTAGGCTGTAAGAGCACTGTGCAGAGCGACTAGTTTCTTAGCTTCCCAGAGAGCTGGAAGCAAGATGCTTTGGGGCCCATCTGACCCTATGGAAAGAACGCAGCACTTTGTGCCTTGCAGCTCTAGGGCAATGCAGCACACCCCGTGCAGAAGTTCTACTTCAGCCAGATCAGGCCTGCAAAGAAACTGCGTTTCACAGGCCTTTGTAAGAGATGTTCCCGGTAGGCTGTTAGAGCACTGTGCAGAGCGAGTTGTTTCTTAGCTTCCCAGAGAGCTGGAAGCAAGATGCTTTGGGGCCCGTTAATTTTATACCCTGCTACTTTGCTGTAGTTGTTGATTATTTCTAATAGTTTTTCTGTGGATTCTTTGGGCTTTTCTATGTATAAGATCATGTCGTCTGCAAACAACGCGAGTTTTACTTCTTCGTTACCTATTTGGATTCCTTTTATTTTTTTTTCCTGCCGAATTTCTCTGGCCAGCACCTCCAGTACTATGTTGAATAGGAGTGGTGAAAGTGGGCACCCTTGTCTTGTTCCTGTCCTCAGAGGGATGGCTTTCAGCTTTTGTCCATTGAGTATGATGTTGGCTGTGGGTCTATCATATATGGCCTTTCTTATGTTGAGGTACTTTCCTTCTATACCCATTTTACTGAGGGTTTTTATCATAAATGGGTGTTGGATTGTGTCGAATGCTTTCTCTGCGTCTATTGAGATGATCATGTGGTTTTTGTTTTTCATTTTGTTGATGAAGTGTGTCACGTTGATTGACTTGCGGGTGTTGAACCACCCCTGTGTCCCTGGTATAAATCCCACTTGATCATGGTGTATAATCTTTTTGATGTATTGCTGTAATCGGTTTGCCAAAATTTTGTTGAGGATTTTTGCATCTATGTTCATCTGTGATATCGGCCTGTAGTTCTCCTTCTTTGTGTTGTCCTTGCCAGGTTTGGGGATCACAGTGATGTTGGCTTCATAGAATGTGTTAGGGAGTTCTCCATCTTTCTCAATTTTCTGGAACAGTTTGAGGAGAATAGGTACAAAGAACTCACACTGCTTAACAACAAAAAAACAAACAACCCGATCAAAAAATGGGCAGAGGACATGAACAGACATTTCTCAAAAGAAGATATGAATATGGCCAATAGACACATGAAAAGATGTTCATCATCGCTAATCATCAGGGAAATGCAAATCAAAACTACACTAAGATATCACCTTACCCCCGTTAGATTGGCAAAAACAACCAAAACCAAGAACGACAAATGTTGGAGAGGTTGTGGAGAAAGAGGAACCCTCATACACTGTTGGTGGGAATGCAAACTGGTACAGCCACTATGGAAAACAGTATGGAGATTTCTCAAAAAGTTAAAAATAGAAATACCCTATGACCCAGCCATCCCATTACTGGGTATCTATCCTAAGAACCTGATATCAGATATCTAAGGAGTCCGTTGCACCCCTATGTTCATCGCAGCATTATTTACAATAGCCAAGACGTGGAACCAGCCTACATGCCCAGAAACTGATGATTGGATAAAGAAGATGTGGTATATATACACAATGGAATACTACTCAGCCATAAAAAAAGAGGAAATTGGCCCCTTCATAACAATGTGGATGGACCTCGAGGGCATTATGTTAAGCGAAATAAGTCAGTCAGAGAAAGACGACTCTATATGACTCCACTCATAGGTGGAAACTAGAATATTGAGAAGGAGATCTGATCGGTGGTTACCAGGGAAAAGGGGGGGTGGGGGGAGGGCACGGAGGGGGAAGTGGTGTTCCCACAACATGACTAAAAAAATGTACAACTGAAATTTCACAAGCTTGTAATCCATCATAACATTAATAAACAAACAAAAAAAAAAAATAAGATGCTTTGGGGCCCATCTGCCCCTATGGAAAGAACGCAGCACTTTCTGCCTTGCAGCTCTAGGGCAATGTAGCACACCCAGAGCAGATGTTGTACTTCAGCCAGATCAGGCCCGCAAAGAAACTGCGTTTCACAGGCCTTTGTAAGAGATGTTCCCGATAGGCTTCTAGAGCACTGTGCAGAGCGAGTTGTTTCTTAGCTTCCCAAACAGCTGGAAGCAAGATGCTTTGGGGCCCTTCTCACCCCTTGGAAAGAAGGCAGCACTTTGTGCCTTGCAGCTCTAGGGCAATGTAGCACACCCAGAGCAGAAGTTGTACTTCAGCCAGATCAGGCCTGCAAAGAAACTGCGTTTCACAGGCCTTTGTAAGAGATGTTCCCCGTAGGCTGTTAGAGCACTGTGCAGAGCGAGTTGTTTCTCAGCTTCCCAAGGAGCTGGAAGCAAGATGCTTTAGGGGCCATCTGCCCTTAAGGGTAGAAGGCAGCACTTTGTGCTTGGCATCTCCAGGGCAATGTAGCACACCCAGAGCAGTTGTTCTACTTCTGCCAGGTCAGGCCTGCAAAGAAACTGCGTTTCACAGGCCTTTGTAAGAGATGTTCCCGGTAGGCTGTTAGAGCACTGTGCAGAGCGAGTTGTTTCTTAGCTTCCCAGAGAGCTGGAAGCAAGATGCTTTGGGGCCCTTCTCACCCCTTGGAAAGAAGGCAGCACTTTGTGCCTTGCAGCTCTAGGGCAATGTAGCACACCCAGAGCAGAAGTTGTACTTCAGCCAGATCAGGCCTGCAAAGAAACTGCGTTTCACAGGCCTTTGTAAGAGATGTTCGCGGTAGGCTGTTAGAGCACTGTGCAGAGCGAGTTGTTTCCTAGCTTCCCAAAGAGCCGGAAGCAAGATGCTTTCTGGCCCTTCTCACCCTTTGGAAAGAAGGCAGCACTTTGTGCCTTGCAGCTCTAGGGCAATGTAGCACACCCAGAGCAGAAGTTCTACTTCAGCCAGATCAGACCTGCAAAGAAACTGCGTTTCACAGGCCTTTCTAAGAGATGTTCCCTGTAGGCTGTTAGAGCATTGTGCAGAGCGAGTTGTTTCTTAGCTTCCCAAAGAGCTGGAAGCAAGATGCTTTAGGGCCCATCTGCCCTTAAGGAAAGAAGGCAGCACTTTCTGCCTTGCAGCTCTAGGGCAATGTAGCACACCCAGAGCAGTTGTTCTACTTCTGCCAGGTCAAGCCCGCAAAGAAACTTCGTTTCCCAGGCCTTTGTAAGAGATGTTCCCGGTAGGCTGTTAGAGGACTGTGCAGAGCGACTTGTTTCTTAGCTTCCCAAAGAGCTGGAAGCAAGATGCTTTGGGGCCCTTCTCACCCTTTGGAAAGAAGGCAGCACTTTGTGCCTTGCAGCTCTAGGGCAATGTAGCACACCCAGAGCCAAAGTTCTACTTCAGCTAGATCAGACCTGCAAAGAAACTTCGTTTCACAGGCCTTTGTAAGAGATGCTCCCTGTAGGCTGTAAGAGCACTGTGCAGAGCGACTAGTTTCTTAGCTTCCCAGAGAGCTGGAAGCAAGATGCTTTGGGGCCCATCTGACCCTATGGAAAGAACGCAGCACTTTGTGCCTTGCAGCTCTAGGGCAATGCAGCACACCCCGTGCAGAAGTTCTACTTCAGCCAGATCAGGCCTGCAAAGAAACTGCGTTTCACAGGCCTTTGTAAGAGATGTTCCCGGTAGGCTGTTAGAGCACTGTGCAGAGCGAGTTGTTTCTTAGCTTCCCAGAGAGCTGGAAGCAAGATGCTTTGGGGCCCGTTAATTTTATACCCTGCTACTTTGCTGTAGTTGTTGATTATTTCTAATAGTTTTTCTGTGGATTCTTTGGGCTTTTCTATGTATAAGATCATGTCGTCTGCAAATAACGCGAGTTTTACTTCTTCGTTACCTATTTGGATTCCTTTTATTTTTTTATTTCCTGCCGAATTGCTCTGGCCAGCACCTCCAGTACTATGTTGAATAGGAGTGGTGAAAGTGGGCACCCTTGTCTTGTTCCTGTCCTCAGAGGGATGGCTTTCAGCTTTTGTCCATTGAGTATGATGTTGGCTGTGTGTCTATCATATATGGCCTTTGTTATGTTGAGGTACTTTCCTTCTATACCCATTTTACTGAGGGTTTTTATCATAAATGGGTGTTGGATCTTGTCGAATGCTTTCTCTGCGTCTATTGAGATGATCATGTGGTTTTTGTTTTTCATTTTGTTGATGAAGTGTGTCACGTTGATTGACTTGCCGGTGTTTTACCACCCCTGTGTCCCTGGTATAAATCCCACTTGATCATGGTGTATAATCTTTTTGATGTATTGCTGTAATCGGTTTGCCAAAATTTTGTTGAGGATTTTTGCATCTATGTTCATCAGTGATATCGGCCTGTAGTTCTCCTTCTTTGTGTTGTCCTTGTCAGGTTGGGGGATCAGAGTGATGTTGGCTTCATAGAATGTGTTAGGGAGTTCTCCATCTTTCTCAATTTTCTGGAACAGTTTGAGGAGAATAGGTACAAAGAACTCACACTGCTTAACAACAAAAAAACAAACAACCCGATCAAAAAATGGGCAGAGGACATGAACAGACATTTCTCAAAAGAAGATATGAATATGGCCAATAGACACATGAAAAGATGTTCATCATCGCTAATCATCAGGGAAATGCAAATCAAAACTACACTAAGATATCACCTTACCCCCGTTAGATTGGCAAAAACACCCAAAACCAAGAACGACAAATGTTGGAGAGGTTGTGGAGAAAGAGGAACCCTCATACACTGTTGGTGGGAATGCAAACTGGTACAGCCACTATGGAAAACAGTATGGATATTTCTCAAAAAGTTAAAAATAGAAATACCCTATGACCCAGCCATCCCATTACTGGGTATCTATCCTAAGAACCTGATATCAGATATCTCAAGAGTCCGTTGCACCCCTATGTTCATCGCAGCATTATTTACAATAGCCAAGACGTGGAACCAGCCTACATGCCCAGAAACTGATGATTGGATAAAGAAGATGTGGTATATATACACAATGCAATACTACTCAGCCATGAAAAAAGACGACATTGGCCCCTTCTCAACAATGTGGATGGACCTCGAGGGCATTATGTTAAGCGAAATAAGTCAGTCAGAGAAAGACGAACTCTATATGACTCCACTCATAGGTGGAAACTAGAATATTGAGAAGGAGATCTGATCGGTGGTTACCAGGGAAAAGGGGGGGTGGGGGGAGGGCACGGAGGGGGAAGTGGTGTTCCCACAACATGACTAACAAAAATGTACAACTGAAATTTCACAAGCTTGTAATCCATCATAACATTAATAAACAAAAAAAAAAAAAAAAAAATAAGATGCTTTGGGGCCCATCTGCCCCTATGGAAAGAACGCAGCACTTTGTGCCTTGCAGCTCTAGGGCAATGTAGCACACCCAGAGCAGAAGTTGTACTTCAGCCAGATCAGGCCTGCAAAGAAACTGCGTTTCACAGGCCTTTGTAAGAGATGTTCCCGGTAGGCTTCTAGAGCACTGTGCAGAGCGAGTTGTTTCTTAGCTTCCCAAACAGCTTGAAGCAAGATGCTTTGGGGTCCTACTCACCCTTTGGAAAGAAGGCAGCACTTTGTGCCTTACAGCTCTAGGGCAATGTAGCACACCCAGAGCAGATGTTCTACTTCTGCCAGGTCAGGCGTGCAAAGAAACTGCGTTTCACAGGCCTTTGTAAGAGATGTTACCGGTAGGCTGTTAGAGCACTGTGCAGAGCGAGTTGTTTCTTAGCTTCCCAAAGAGCCGGAAGCAAGATGCTTTGGGGCCCTTCTCACCCTTTGGAAAGAAGGCAGCACTTTGTGCCTTGCAGCTCTAGGGCAATGTAGCACACCCAGAGCAGAAGTTGTACTTCAGCCAGATCAGGCCTGCAAAGAAACTGCGTTTCACAGGCCTTTGTAAGAGATGTTCGTGGTAGGCTGTTAGAGCACTGTGCAGAGCGAGTTGTTTCCTAGCTTCCCAAAGAGCCGGAAGCAAGATGCTTTGGGGCCCTTCTCACCCTTTGGAAAGAAGGCAGCACTTTGTGCCTTGCAGCTCTAGGGCAATGTAGCACACCCAGAGCAGTTGTTCTACTTCTGCCAGGTCAGGCCTGCAAAGAAACTGCGTTCTACAGGCCTTTGTAAGAGATGTTCCCGGTAGGCTGTTAGAGCACTGTGCAGAGTGACTTGTTTCATAGCTTCCCAAAGAGCTGGAAGCAAGATGCTTTGGGGCCCTTCTCACACTTTGGAAAGAAGGCAGCACTTTGTGCCTTGCAGCTCTAGGGCAATGTAGCACACCCAGAGCAGAAGTTCTACTTCAGCTAGATCAGACCTGCAAAGAAACTTCGTTTCACAGGCCTTTGTAAGAGATGTTCCCGGTAGGCTGTTAGAGCACTGTGCAGAGCGACTAGTTTCTTAGCTTCCCAGAGAGCTGGAAGCAAGATGCTTTGGAGCCCATCTGCCCCTATGGCATGAACGCAGCACTTTGTGCCTTTCAGCTCTAGGGCAATGCAGCACACCCCGAGCAGAAGTTCTACTTCAGCCAGATCAGGCCTGCAAAGAAACTGCGTTTCACAGGCCTTTGTAAGAGATGTTCCCGGTAGGCTGTTAGAGCACTGTGCAGAGCGAGTTGTTTCTTAGCTTCCCAGAGAGCTGGAAGCAAGATGCTTTGGGGCCCGTTAATTTTATACCCTGCTACTTTGCTGTAGTTGTTGGTTATTTCTAATAGTTTTTCTGTGGATTCTTTGGGCTTTTCTATGTATAAGATCATGTCGTCTGCAAATAATGCGAGTTTTACTTCTTCGTTACCTATTTGGATTCCTTTTATTTTTTTATTTCCTGCCGAATTGCTCTGGCCAGCACCTCCAGTACTATGTTGAATAGGAGTGGTGAAAGTGGGCACCCTTGTCTTGTTCCTGTCCTCAGAGGGATGGCTTTCAGCTTTTGTCCATTGAGTATGATGTTGGCTGTGGGTCTATCATATATGGCCTTTGTTATGTTGAGGTACTTTTCTTCTATACCCATTTTACTGAGGGTTTTTATCATAAATGGGTGTTGGATCTTGTCGAATGCTTTCTCTGCGTCTATTGAGATGATCATGTGGTTTTTGTTTTTCATTTTGTTGATGAAGTGTGTCACGTTGATTGACTTGCCGGTGTTTTACCACCCCTGTGTCCCTGGTATAAATCCCACTTGATCATGGTGTATAATCTTTTTGATGTATTGCTGTAATCGGTTTGCCAAAATTTTGTTGAGGATTTTTGCATCTATGTTCATCAGTGATATCGGCCTGTAGTTCTCCTTCTTTGTGTTGTCCTTGTCAGGTTTGGGAATCAGAGTGATGTTGGCTTCATAGAATGTGTTAGGGAGTTCTCCATCTTTCTCAATTTTCTGGAACAGTTTGAGGAGAATAGGTACAAAGAACTCACACTGCTTAACAACAAAAAAACAAACAACCCGATCAAAAAATGGGCAGAGGACATGAACAGACATTTCTCAAAAGAAGATATGAATATGGCCAATAGACACATGAAAAGATGTTCATCATCGCTAATCATCAGGGAAATTCAAATCAAAACTACACTAAGATATCACCTTACCCCCGTTAGATTGGCAAAAACACCCAAAACCAAGAACGACAAATGTTGGAGAGGTTGTGGAGAAAGAGGAACCCTCATACACTGTTGGTGGGAATGCAAACTGGTACAGCCACTATGGAAAACAGTATGGAGATTTCTCAAAAAGTGAAAAATAGAAATACGCTATGACCCAGCCATCCCATTACTGGGTATCTATCCTAAGAACCTGATATCAGATATCTCAAGAGTCCGTTGCACCCCTATGTTCATCGCAGCATTATTTACAATAGCCAAGACGTGGAACCAGCCTACATGCCCAGAAACTGATGATTGGATAAAGAAGATGTGGTATATATACACAATGGAATACTACTCAGCCATAAAAAAAGAGGAAATTGGCCCCTTCATAACAATGTGGATGGACCTCGAGGGCATTATGTTAAGCGAAATAAGTCAGTCAGAGAAAGACGAACTCTATATGACTCCACTCATAGGTGGAAACTAGAATATTGAGAAGGAGATCTGATCGGTGGTTACCAGGGAAAAGGGGGGGTGGGGGGAGGGCACGGAGGGGGAAGTGGTGTTCCCACAACATGACTAAAAAAATGTACAACTGAAATTTCACAAGCTTGTAATCCATCATAACATTAATAAACAAAAAAAAAAAAAAATAAGATGCTTTGGGGCCCATCTGCCCCTATGGAAAGAACGCAGCACTTTCTGCCTTGCAGCTCTAGGGCAATGTAGACCACCCAGAGCAGATGTTGTACTTCAGCCAGATCAGGCCCGCAAAGAAACTGCGTTTCACAGGCCTTTGTAAGAGATGTTCCCGATAGGCTTCTAGAGCACTGTGCAGAGCGAGTTGTTTCTTAGCTTCCCAAACAGCTGGAAGCAAGATGCTTTAGGGTCCTACTCACCCTTTGGAAAGAAGGCAGCACTTTGTGCCTTACAGCTCTAGGGCAATGCAGCACACCCAGAGCAGAAGTTGTACTTCAGCCAGATCAGGCCTGCAAAGAAACTGCGTTTCACAGGCCTTTGTAAGAGATGTTCCCCGTAGGCTGTTAGAGCACTGTGCAGAGCGATTTCTTTCTTAGCTTCCCAAAGACCTGGAAGCAAGATGCTTTGGGGGCCATCTGCCCTTAAGGAAAGAAGGCAGAACTTTGTGCCTTGCAGCTCTAGGGCAATGTAGCACACCCAGAGCAGAAGTTCTACTTCAGCTACATCAGACCTGCAAAGAAACTGCGTTTCACAGGCCTTTGTAAGAGATGTTCCCTGTAGGCTGTTAGAGCACTGTGCAGAGCGAGTTGTTTCTCAGCTTCCCACGGAGCTGGAAGCAAGATGCTTTAGGGGCCATCTGCCCTTAAGGGTAGAAGGCAGCACTTTGTGCCTTGCATCTCCAGGGCAATGTAGCACACCCAGAGCAGTTGTTCTACTTCTGCCAGGTCAGGCCTGCAAAGAAACTGCGTTTCACAGGCCTTTGTAAGAGATGTTCCCGGTAGGCTGTTAGAGCACTGTGCAGAGCGAGTTGTTTCTTAGCTTCCCAGAGAGCTGGAAGCAAGATGCTTTGGGGCCCTTCTCACCCCTTGGAAAGAAGGCAGCACTTTGTGCCTTGCAGCTCTAGGGCAATGTAGCACACCCAGAGCAGAAGTTGTACTTCAGCCAGATCAGGCCTGCAAAGAAACTGCGTTTCACAGGCCTTTGTAAGAGATGTTCGCGGTAGGCTGTTAGAGCACTGTGCAGAGCGAGTTGTTTCCTAGCTTCCCAAAGAGCCGGAAGCAAGATGCTTTGGGGCCCTTCTCACCCTTTGGAAAGAAGGCAGCACTTTGTGCCTTGCAGCTCTAGGGCAATGTAGCACACCCAGAGCAGAAGTTCTACTTCAGCCAGATCAGACCTGCAAAGAAACTGCGTTTCACAGGCCTTTGTAAGAGATGTTCCCTGTAGGCTTTTAGAGAACTGTGCAGAGCGAGTTGTTTCTTAGCTTCCCAAGGAGCTGGAAGCAAGATGCTTTAGGGGCCATCTGCCCTTAAGGAAAGAAGGCAGCACTTTGTGCCTTGCAGCTCTAGGGCAATGTAGCACACCCAGAGCAGATGTTCTACTTCTGCCATGTCAGACCTGCAAAGAAACTTCGTTTCACAGGCCTTTGTAAGAGATGTTCCCTGTAGGCTGTTAGAGCACTGTGCAGAGCGACTTGTTTCTTAGCTTGCCAAGGAGCTGGAAGCAAGATGCTTTGGGGCCCTTCTCACCCTTTGGAAAGAAGGCAGCACTTTGTGCCTTGCAGGGCTAGGGCAATGTAGCACACCCAGAGCAGAAGTTCTACTTCAGCCAGATCAGACCTGCAAAGAAACTGCGTTTCACAGGCCTTTGTAAGAGATGTTCCCCGTAGGCTGTTAGAGCACTGTGCAGAGCGAGTTGTTTCTTAGCTTCCCAAACAGCTGGAAGCAAGATGCTTTGGGACCCTACTCACCCTTTGGAAAGAAGGCAGCACTTTGTGCCTTGCAGCTCTAGGGCAATGTAGCACACCCAGAGCAGATGTTCTACTTCTGCCAGGTCAGGCCTGCAAAGAAACTGCGTTTCACAGGCCTTTGTAAGAGATGTTCCCGGTAGGCTGTTAGAGCACTGTGCAGAGCGAATTGTTTCTCAGCTTCCCAAACAGCCGGAAGCAAGATGCTTTGGGGGCCATCTGCCCTTAAGGAAAGAAGGCAGCACTTTGTGCCTTGCAGCTCTAGGGCAATGCAGCACACCCAGAGCAGAAGTTCTACTTCAGCCAGATCAGGCCTGCAAAGAAACTGCGTTTCACAGGCCTTTGTAAGAGATGTTCCCGGTAGGCTGTTAGAGCACTGTGCAGAGCGAGTTGTTTCTCAGCTTCCCAAACAGCCGGAAGCAAGATGCTTTGGGGGCCATCTGCCCTTAAGGAAAGAAGGCAGCACTTTGTGCCTTGCAGCTCTAGGGCAATGCAGCACACCCAGAGCAGAAGTTCTACTTCAGCCAGATCAGGCCTGCAAAGAAACTGCGTTTCACAGGCCTTTGTAAGAGATGTTACCGGTAGGCTGTTAGAGCACTGTGCAGAGCGAGTTGTTTCTTAGCTTCCCAGAGAGCTGGAAGCAAGTTGCTTTGGGGACCGTTAATTTTATACCCTGCTACTTTGCTGTAGTTGTTGATTATTTCTAATAGTTTTTCTGTGGATTCTTTGGGGTTTTCTATGTATAAGATCATGTCGTCTGCAAACAACGCGAGTTTTACTTCTTCGTTACCTATTTGGATTCCTTTTATTTTTTTTTCCTGCCGAATTGCTCTGGCCAGCACCTCCAGTACTATGTTGAATACGAGTGGTGAAAGTGGGCACCCTTGTCTTGTTCCTGTCCTCAGAGGGATGGCTTTCAGCTTTTGTCCATTGAGTATGATGTTGGCTGTGGGTCTATCATATATGGCCTTTATTATGTTGAGGTACTTTCCTTCTATACCCATTTTTCTGAGGGTTTTCATCATAAATGGGTGTTGGATCTTGTCGAATGCTTTCTCTGCGTCTATTGAGATGATCATGTGGTTTTTGTTTTTCATTTTGTTGATGTAGTGTATCACGTTGATTGACTTGCGGGTGTTGAACCATCCCTGTGTCCCTGGTATAAATCCCACTTGATCATGGTGTATAATCTTTTTGATGTATTGCTGTAATCGGTTTGCCAAAATTTGGTTGAGGATTTTTGCATCTATGTTCATCAGTGATATCGGCCTGTAGTTCTCCTTCTTTGTGTTGTCCTTGTCAGGTTTGGGGATCAGAGTGATGTTGGCTTCATAGAATGTGTTAGGGAGTTCTCCATCTTTCTCAATTTTCTGGAACAGTTTGAGGAGAATAGGTACAAAGAACTCACACTGCTTAACAACAAAAAAACAAACAACCCGATCAAAAAATGGGCAGAGGACATGAACAGACATTTCTCAAAAGAAGATATGAATATGGCCAATAGACACATGAAAAGATGTTCATCATCGCTAATCATCAGGGAAATGCAAATCAAAACTACACTAAGATATCACCTTTCCCCCGTTAGATTGGCAAAAACATCCAAAACCAAGAACGACAAATGTTGGAGAGTTTGTGGAGAAAGAGGAACCCTCATACACTGTTGGTGGGAATGCAAACTGGTACAGCCACTATGGAAAACAGTATGGAGATTTCTCAAAAAGTTAAAAATAGAAATACCCTATGACCCAGCCATCCCATTACTGGGTATCTATCCTAAGAACCTGATATCAGATATCTCAAGAGTCCGTTGCACCCCTATGTTCATCGCAGCATTATTTACAATAGCCAAGACGTGGAACCAGCCTACATGCCCAGGAACTGATGATTGGATAAAGAAGATGTGGTATATATACACAATGGAATACTACTCAGCCATAAAAAAAGACGACATTGGCCCATTCACAACAATGTGGATGGACCTCGAGGGCATTATGTTAAGCGAAATAAGTCAGTCACAGAAAGACGAACTCTATATGACTCCACTCATAGGTGGAAATTAGTATATTGAGAAGGAGATCTGATCGGTGGTTACCAGGGAAAAGGGGGGGTGGGGGAGGGCACGGAGTGGGAAGTGGTGTTCCCACAACATGACTAACAAAAATGTACAACCGTAATTTCACAAGCTTGTAATCCATCATAACATTAATAAACAAAAAAAAAAAAAGATGCTTTGGGGCCCATCTGCCCCTATGGAAAGAACGCAGCACTTTGTGCCTTGCAGCTCTAGGGCAATGTAGCACACCCAGAGCAGAAGTTCTACTTCAGCCAGATCAGGCCCGCAAAGAAACTGCGTTTCACATGCCTTTGTAAGAGATGTTCCCGGTAGGCTGTTAGAGCACTGTGCAGAGCGAGTTGTTTCTTAGCTTCCCAAAGAGCTGGAAGCAAGATGCTTTGGGGCCCTTCTCCCCGTTTGGCAAGAAGGCAGCACTTTGTGCCTTGCAGCTCTAGGGCAATGTAGCACACCCAGAGCAGAAGTTCTACTTCAGCCAGAACAGGCATGCAAAGAAACTGCGTTTCACATGCCTTTGTAAAAGATGTTCCCTGTAGGCTGTTAGAGCACTGTGCAGAGCAAGTTGTTTCTCAGCTTCCAAAAGAGTTGGAAGCAAGATGATTTGGGCTCATCTACCTCTTTGAAAGGAAGGCAGCATTTTGTGCCTTGCAGCTCTAGGGCAATGTAGCACACCCAGAGCAGAAGTTCTACTTTAGCCAGATCAGGCCCGCAAAGAAACTGCATTTCACACCCCTTTGTAAGAGATGTTCCCCGTAGGCTGTTAGAGCACTGTGCAGAGCGAGTTGTTTCTTAGCTTCCCAAACAGCTGGAAGCAAGATGCTTTGGGGCCCTACTCATCCTTTGGAAAGAAGGCAGCACTTTGTGCCTTGCAGCTCTAGGGCAATGTAGCACACCCAGAGCAGATGTTCTACTTCTGCCAGGTCAGGCCTGCAAAGAAACTGCGTTTCACAGGCCTTTGTAAGAGATGTTCCCGGTAGGCTGTTAGAGCACTGTGTAGAGCGAGTTGTTTCTCAGCTTCCCAAACAGCCGGAAGCAAGATGCTTTGGGGGCATCTGCCCTTAAGGAAAGAAGGCAGCACTTTGTGCCTTGCAGCTCTAGGGCAATGCAGCACACCCAGAGCAGAAGTTCTACTTCAGCCAGATCAGGCCCGCAAAGAAACTGCGTTTCACAGGCCTTTGTAAGAGATGTTCCCGGTAGGCTGTTAGAGCACTGTGCAGAGCGAGTTGTTTCTTAGCTTCCCAGAGAGCTGGAAGCAAGATGCTTTGGGGACCGTTAATTTTATACCCTGCTAGTTTGCTGTAGTTGTTGATTATTTCTAATAGTTTTTCTGTGGATTCTTTGGGGTTTTCTATGTATAAGATCATGTCGTCTGCAAACAACGCGAGTTTTACTTCTTCGTTACCTATTTGGATTCCTTTTATTTTTTTTTCCTGCCGAATTGCTCTGGCCAGCACCTCCAGTACTATGTTGAATACGAGTGGTGAAAGTGGGCACCCTTGTCTTGTTCCTGTCCTCAGAGGGATGGCTTTCAGCTTTTGTCCATTGAGTATGATGTTGGCTGTGGGTCTATCATATATGGCCTTTATTATGTTGAGGTACTTTCCTTCTATACCCATTTTACTGAGGGTTTTTATCATAAATGGGTGTTGGATCTTGTCGAATGCTTTCTCTGCGTCTATTGAGATGATCATGTGGTTTTTGTTTTTCATTTTGTTGATGTAGTGTATCACGTTGATTGACTTGCGGGTGTTGAACCATCCCTGTGTCCCTGGTATAAATCCCACTTGATCATGGTGTATAATCTTTTTGATGTATTGCTGTAATCGGTTTGCCAAAATTTTGTTGAGGATTTTTGCATCTATGTTCATCAGTGATATCGGCCTGTAGTTCTCCTTCTTCGTGTTGTCCTTGTCAGGTTTGGGGATCAGAGTGATGTTGGCTTCATAGAATGTGTTAGGGAGTTCTCCATCTTTCTCAATTTTCTGGAACAGTTTGAGGAGAATAGGTACAAAGAACTCACACTGCTTAACAACAAAAAAACAAAAAACCCGATCAAAAAATGGGCAGAGGACATGAACAGACATTTCTCAAAAGAAGATATGAATATGGCCAATAGACACATGAAAAGATGTTCATCATCGCTAATCATTAGGGAAATGCAAATCAAAACTACACTAAGATATCACCTTACCCCCGTTAGATTGGCAAAAACATCCCAAACCAAGAACGACAAATGTTGGAGAGGTTGTGGAGAAAGAGGAACCCTCATACACTGTTGGTGGGAATGCAAACTGGTACAGCCACTATGGAAAACAGTATGCAGATTTCTCAAAAAGTTAAAAATAGAAATACCCTACGACCCAGCCATCCCATTACTGGGTATCTATCCTAAGAACCTGATATCAGATATCTCAAGAGTCCGTTGCACCCCTATGTTCATCGCAGCATTATTTACAATAGCCAAGACGTGGAACCAGCCTACATGCCCAGAAACTGATGATTGGATAAAGAAGATGTGGTATATATACACAATGGAATACTACTCAGCCATAAAAAAGACGACATTGGCCCCTTCACAACAATGTGGATGGACCTCGAGGGCATTATGTTAAGCGAAGTAAGTCAGTCAGAGAAAGACGAACTCTATATGACTCCACTCATAGGTGGAAATTAGTATATTGAGAAGGAGATCTGATCGGTGGTTACCAGGGAAAAGGGGGGTGGGGGGAGGGCACAGAGGGGGAAGTGGTGTTCCCACAACATGACTAACAAAAATGTACAACTGAAATTTCACAAGCTTGTAATCCATCATAAGATTAATAAACAAACAAACAAAAAAAAACATGCTTTGGGGCCCATCTGCCCCTATGGAAAGAACGCAGCACTTTGTGCCTTGCAGCTCTAGGGCAATGTAGCACACCCAGAGCCGAAGTTCTACTCCAGCCAGATCAGGCCCGCAAAGAAACTGCGTTTCACAGGCCTTTGTAAGAGATTTTCCCGGTAGGCTGTTAGAGCAGTGTGTAGAGAGACTTGTTTCTTATCTTCCCAAAGAGCAGGAAGCAAGATGCTTTGGGGCCCTTCTCCCCCTTTGGCAAGAAGGCAGCACTTTGTGCCTTGCAGCTCTAGGGCAATGTAGCACACCCAGAGCAGAAGTTCTACGTCAGCCAGATCAGGCCCGCAAAGAAACTGCATTTCACAGGCCTTTGTAAGAGATGTTCCCCGTAGGCTGTTAGAGCACTGTGCAGAGCGAGTTGTTTCTTAGCTTCCCAAACAGCTGGAAGCAAGATGCTTTGGGGCCCTACTCACCTTTTGGAAAGAAGGCAGCACTTTGTGCCTTGCAGCTCTAGGGCAATGTAGCACACCCAGAGCAGATGTTCTACTTCTGCCAGGTCAGGCCTGCAAAGAAACTGCGTTTCACAGGCCTTTGTAAGAGATGTTCCCGGTAGGCTGTTAGAGCACTGTGCAGAGCGAGTTGTTTCTCAGCTTCCCAAACAGCCGGAAGCAAGATGCTTTGGGGGCCATCTGCCCTTAAGGAAAGAAGGCAGCACTTTGTGCCTTGCAGCTCTAGGGCAATGCAGCACACCCAGAGCAGAAGTTCTACTTCAGCCAGATCAGGCCCGCAAAGACACTGCGTTTCACAGGCCTTTGTAAGAGATGTTCCCGGTAGGCTGTTAGAGCACTGTGCAGAGCGAGTTGTTTCTTAGCTTCCCAGAGAGCTGGAAGCAAGATGCTTTGGGGACCGTTAATTTTATACCCTGCTAGTTTGCTGTAGTTGTTGATTATTTCTAATAGTTTTTCTGTGGATTCTTTGGGGTTTTCTATGTATAAGATCATGTCGTCTGCAAACAACGCGAGTTTTAATTCTTCGTTACCTATTTGGATTCCTTTTATTTTTTTTTCCTGCCGAATTGCTCTGGCCAGCACCTCCAGTACTATGTTGAATACGAGTGGTGAAAGTGGGCACCCTTGTCTTGTTCCTGTCCTCAGAGGGATGGCTTTCAGCTTTTGTCCATTGAGTATGCTGTTGGCTGTGGGTCTATCATATATGGCCTTTATTATGTTGAGGTACTTTCCTTCTATACCCATTTTACTGAGGGTTTTTATCATAAATGGGTGTTGGATCTTGTCGAATGCTTTCTCTGCGTCTATTGAGATGATCATGTGGTTTTTGTTTTTCATTTTGTTGATGTAGTGTATCACGTTGATTGACTTGCGGGTGTTGAACCATCCCTGTGTCCCTGGTATAAATCCCACTTGATCATGGTGTATAATCTTTTTGATGTATTGCTGTAATCGGTTTGCCAAAATTTTGTTGAGGATTTTTGCATCTATGTTCATCAGTGATATCGGCCTGTAGTTCTCCTTCTTCGTGTTGTCCTTGTCAGGTTTGGGGATCAGAGTGATGTTGGCTTCATAGAATGTGTTAGGGAGTTCTCCATCTTTCTCAATTTTCTGGAACAGTTTGAGGAGAATAGGTACAAAGAACTCACACTGCTTAACAACAAAAAAACAAAAAACCCGATCAAAAAATGGGCAGAGGACATGAACAGACATTTCTCAAAAGAAGATATGAATATGGCCAATAGACACATGAAAAGATGTTCATCATCGCTAATCATCAGGGAAATGCAAATCAAAACTACACTAAGATATCACCTTACCCCCGTTAGATTGGCAAAAACATCCAAAACCAAGAACGACAAATGTTGGAGAGGTTGTGGAGAAAGAGGAACCCTCATACACTGTTGGTGGGAATGCAAACTGGTACAGCCACTATGGAAAACAGTATGGAGATTTCTCAAAAAGTTAAAAATAGAAATACCTTATGACCCAGCCATCCCATTACTGGGTATCTATCCTAAGAACCTGATATCAGATATCTCAAGAGTCCGTTGCACCCCTATGTTCATCGCAGCATTATTTACAATAGCCAAGACGTGGAACCAGCCTACATGCCCAGAAACTGATGATTGGATAAAGAAGATGTGGTATATATACACAATGGAATACTACTCAGCCATAAAAAAGACGACATTGGCCCCTTCACAACAATGTGGATGGACCTCGAGGGCATTATGTTAAGCGAAGTAAGTCAGTCAGAGAAAGACGAACTCTATATGACTCCACTCATAGGTGGAAATTAGTATATTGAGAAGGAGATCTGATCGGTGGTTACCAGGGAAAAGGGGGGTGGGGAGAGGGCACAGAGGGGGAAGTGGTGTTCCCACAACATGACTAACAAAAATGTACAACTGAAATTTCACAAGCTTGTAATCCATCATAAGATTAATAAACAAACAAACAAAAAAAAACATGCTTTGGGGCCCATCTGCCCCTATGGAAAGAACGCAGCACTTTGTGCCTTGCAGCTCTAGGGCAATGTAGCACACCCAGAGCAGAAGTTCTACTCCAGCCAGATCAGGCCCGCAAAGAAACTGCGTTTCACAGGCCTTTGTAAGAGATTTTCCCGGTAGGCTGTTAGAGCACTGTGCAGAGAGACTTGTTTCTTATCTTCCCAAAGAGCAGGAAGCAAGATGCTTTGGGGCCCTTCTCCCCCTTTGGCAAGAAGGCAGCACTTTGTGCCTTGCAGCTCTAGGGCAATGTAGCACACCCAGAGCAGAAGTTCTACTTCAGCCAGATCAGGCCCGCAAAGAAACTGCATTTCACAGGCCTTTGTAAGAGATGTTCCCCGTAGGCTGTTAGAGCACTGTGCAGAGCGAGTTGTTTCTTAGCTTCCCAAACAGCTGGAAGCAAGATGCTTTGGGGCCCTACTCACCTTTTGGAAAGAAGGCAGCACTTTGTGCCTTGCAGCTCTAGGGCAATGTAGCACACCCAGAGCAGATGTTCTACTTCTGCCAGGTCAGGCCTGCAAAGAAACTGCGTTTCACAGGCCTTTGTAAGAGATGTTCCCGGTAGGCTGTTAGAGCTCTGTGCAGAGCGACTTGTTTCTTAGCTTCCCAGAGAGCTGGAAGCAAGATGCTTTGGGGCCCTTCTCACCCTTTGGAAAGAAGGCAGCACTTTGTGCCTTGCAGCTCTAGGGCAATGCAGCACACCCCGAGCAGAAGTTCTACTTCAGCCAGATCAGGCCTGCAAAGAAACTGCGTTTCACAGGCCTTTGTAAGAGATGTTCCCGGTAGGCTGTTAGAGCACTGTGCAGAGCGAGTTGTTTCTTAGCTTCCCAGAGAGCTGGAAGCAAGATGCTTTGGGGCCCGTTAATTTTATACCCTGCTACTTTGCTGTAGTTGTTGATTATTTCTAATAGTTTTTCTGTGGATTCTTTGGGGTTTTCTATGTATAAGATCATGTCGTCTGCAAACAACGCGAGTTTTACTTCTTCGTTACCTATTTGGATTCCTTTTATTTTTTTTTCCTGCCGAATTGCTCTGGCCAGCACCTCCAGTACTATGTTGAATAGGAGTGGTGAAAGTGGGCACCCTTGTCTTGTTCCTGTCCTCAGAGGGATGGCTTTCAGCTTTTGTCCATTGAGTATGATGTTGGCTGTGGGTCTATCATATATGGCCTTTATTATGTTGAGGTACTTTCCTTCTATACCCATTTTACTGAGGGTTTTTATCATAAATGGGTGTTGGATCTTGTCGAATGCTTTCTCTGCGTCTATTGAGATGATCATGTGGTTTTTGTTTTTCATTTTGTTGATGTAGTGTATCACGTTGATTGACTTGCGGGTGTTGAACCATCCCTGTGTCCCTGGTATAAATCCCACTTGATCATGGTGTATAATCTTTTTGATGTATTGCTGTAATCGGTTTGCCAAAATTTTGTTGAGGATTTTTGCATCTATGTTCATCAGTGATATCGGCCTGTAGTTCTCCTTCTTTGTGTTGTCCTTGTCAGGTTGGGGGATCAGAGTGATGTTGGCTTCATAGAATGTGTTAGGGAGTTCTAAATCTTTCTCAGTTTTCTGGAACAGTTTGAGGAGAATAGGTACAAAGAACTCACACTGCTTAACAACAAAAAAACAAACAACCCGATCAAAAAATGGGCAGAGGACATGAACAGACATTTCTCCAAAGAAGATATGAATATGGCCAATAGACACATGAAAAGATGTTCATCATCGCTAATCATCAGGGAAATGCAAATCAAAACTACACTAAGATATCACCTTACCCCCGTTAGATTGGCAAAAACATCCATAACCAAGAACGACGAATGTTGGAGAGGTTGTGGAGAAAGAGGAACCCTCATACACTGTTGGTGGGAATGCAAACTGGTACAGCCACTATGGAAAACAGTATGGATATTTCTCAAAAAGTTAAAAATAGAAATACCCTATGACCCAGCCATCCCATTACTGGGTATCTATCCTAAGAACCTGATATCAGATATCTCAAGAGTCCGTTGCACCCCTATGTTCATCGCAGCATTATTTACAATAGCCAAGACGTGGAGCCAGCCTACATGCCCAGAAACTGATGATTGGATAAAGAAGATGTGGTATATATACACAATGGAATACTACTCAGCCATAAAAAAAGACGACATTGGCCCATTCACAACAATGTGGATGGACCTCGAGGGCATTATGTTAAGCGAAATAAGTCAGTCACAGAAAGACGAACTCTATATGACTCCACTCATAGGTGGAAATTAGTATATTGAGAAGGAGATCTGATCGGTGGTTACCAGGGAAAAGGGGGGGTGGGGGGAGGGCACGGAGGGGGAAGTGGTGTTCCCACAACATGACTAACAAAAATGTACAACTGAAATTTCACAATCTTGTAATCCATCATAACATTAATAAACAAACAAACAAAAAAAGATGCTTTGCGGCCCATCTGCCCCTATGGAAAGAACGCAGCACTTTGTGCCTTGCAGCTCTAGGGCAATGTAGCACACCCAGAGCAGAAGTTCTACTTCAGCCAGATCAGGCCCGCAAAGAAACTTCGTTTCACAGGCCTTTGTAAGAGATGTTCCCGGTAGGCTGTTAGAGCACTGTGCAGAGCAAGTTGTTTCCTAGCTTCCCAAAGAGCCGGAAGCAAGATGCTTTGGGGCCCTTCTCACCCTTTGGAAAGAAGGCAGCACTTTGTGCCTTGCAGCTCTAGGGCAATGTAGAACACCCAAAGCAGAAGTTCTACTTCAGCCACATCAGACCTGCAAAGAAACTGCGTTTCACAGGCCTTTGTAAGAGATGTTCCCTGTAGGCTGTTAGAGAACTGTGCAGAGCGAGTTGTTTCTTAGCTTCCCAAGGAGCTGGAAGCAAGATGCTTTAGGGGCCATGTGCCCTTAAGGAAAGAAGGCAGCACTTTGTGCCTTGCAGCTCTAGGGCAATGTAGCACACCCAGAGCAGTTGTTCTACTTCTGCCAGGTCAGGCCTGCAAAGAAACTTCGTTTCACAGGCCTTTGTAAGAGATGTTCCCGGTAGGCTGTTAGAGCTCTGTGCAGAGCGACTTGTTTCTTAGCTTCCCAGAGAGCTGGAAGCAAGATGCTTTGGGGCCCTTCTCACCCTTTGGAAAGAAGGCAGCACTTTGTGCCTTGCAGCTCTAGGGCAATGCAGCACACCCCGAGCAGAAGTTCTACTTCAGCCAGATCAGGCCTGCAAAGAAACTGCGTTTCACAGGCCTTTGTAAGAGATGTTCCCGGTAGGCTGTTAGAGCACTGTGCAGAGCGAGTTGTTTCTTAGCTTCCCAGAGAGCTGGAAGCAAGATGCTTTGGGGCCCGTTAATTTTATACCCTGCTACTTTGCTGTAGTTGTTGATTATTTCTAATAGTTTTTCTGTGGATTCTTTGGGGTTTTCTATGTATAAGATCATGTCGTCTGCAAACAACGCGAGTTTTACTTCTTCGTTACCTATTTCGATTCCTTTTATTTTTTTTTCCTGCCGAATTGCTCTGGCCAGCACCTCCAGTACTATGTTGAATAGTAGTGGTGAAAGTGGGCACCCTTGTCTTGTTCCTGTCCTCAGAGGGATGGCTTTCAGCTTTTGTCCATTGAGTATGATGTTGGCTGTGGGTCTATCATATATGGCCTTTATTATGTTGAGGTACTTTCCTTCTATACCCATTTTACTGAGGGTTTTTATCATAAATGGGTGTTGGATCTTGTCGAATGCTTTCTCTGCGTCTATTGAGATGATCATGTGGTTTTTGTTTTTCATTTTGTTGATGTAGTGTATCACGTTGATTGACTTGCGGGTGTTGAACCATCCCTGTGTCCCTGGTATAAATCCCACTTGATCATGGTGTATAATCTTTTTGATGTATTGCTGTAATCGGTTTGCCAAAATTTGGTTGAGGATTTTTGCATCTATGTTCATCAGTGATATCGGCCTGTAGTTCTCCTTCTTTGTGTTGTCCTTGTCAGGTTGGGGGATCAGAGTGATGTTGGCTTCATAGAATGTGTTAGGGAGTTCTCCATCTTTCTCAATTTTCTGGAACAGTTTGAGGAGAATAGGTACAAAGAACTCACACTGCTTAACAACAAAAAAACAAACAACCCGATCAAAAAATGGGCAGAGGACATGAACAGACATTTCTCAAAAGAAGATATGAATATGGCCAATAGACACATGAAAAGTTCATCATCGCTCATCATCAGGGAAATGCAAATCAAAACTACACTAAGATATCACCTTACCCCCGTTAGATTGGCAAAAACATCCAAAACCAAGAACGACGAATGTTGGAGAGGTTGTGGAGAAAGAGGAACCCTCATACACTGTT
Organism: Equus asinus; assembly: GCF_041296235.1. Lineage (NCBI taxonomy): Eukaryota > Metazoa > Chordata > Mammalia > Perissodactyla > Equidae > Equus > Equus asinus. The sequence continues at coordinate 64,024,905 of NC_091790.1, read as the reverse complement.
GGTGGGAATGCAAACTGGTACAGCCACTATGGAAAACAGTATGCAGATTTCTCAAAAAGTTAAAAATAGAAATACCCTATGACCCAGCCATCCCATTACTGGGTATCTATCCTAAGAACCTGATATCAGATATCTCAAGAGTCCGTTGCACCCCTATATTCATCGCAGTATTATTTACCATAGCCAAGACGTGGAACCAGCCTACATGCCCAGAAACTGATGATTGGATAAAGAAGATGTGGTATATATACACAATGGAATACTACTCAGCCATAAAAAAAGACGACATTGGCCCATTCACAACAATGTGGATGGACCTCGAGGGCATTATTTTAAGCGAAATAAGTCAGTCAGAGAAAGACGAACTCTATATGACTCCACTCATAGGTGGAAATTAGTATATTGAGAAGGAGATCTGATCGGTGGTTACCAGGGAAAAGGGGGGGTGGGGGGAGGGCACGGAGGGGGAAGTGGTGTTCCCACAACATGACTAACAAAAATGTACAACTGAAATTTCACAATCTTGTAATCCATCATAACATTAATAAACAAAAAAAGAAAAAAAAAAGATGCTTTGCGGCCCATCTGCCCCTATGGAAAGAACGCAGCACTTTGTGCCTTGCAGCTCTAGGGCAATGTAGCACACCCAGAGCAGAAGTTCTACTTCAGCCAGATCAGGCCCGCAAAAGAACTTCGTTTCACAGGCCTTTGTAAGAGATGTTCCCGGTAGGCTGTTAGAGCACTGTGCAGAGCGAGTTGTTTCTTAGATTCCAAAACAGCCGGAAGCAAGATGCTTTGGGGCCCTTCTCACCCTTTGGAAAGAAGTCAGCACTTTGTGCCTTGCAGCTCTAGGGCAATGTAGCACACCCAGAGAAGTTGTTCTACTTCTGCCAGGTCAGGCCTGCAAAGAAACTTCGTTTCACAGGCCTTTGTAAGAGATGTTCCCGGTAGGCTGTTAGAGCACTGTGCAGAGCAAGTTGTTTCCTATCTTCCCAAAGAGCCGGAAGCAAGATGCTTTGGGGCCCTTCAGACCCTTTGGAAAGAAGGCAGCACTTTGTGCCTTGCAGCTCTAGGGCAATGTAGAACACCCAAAGCAGAAGTTCTACTTCAGCCACATCAGACCTGCAAAGAAACTGCGTTTCACAGGCCTTTGTAAGAGATGTTCCCTGTAGGCTGTTAGAGAACTGTGCAGAGCGAGTTGTTTCTTAGCTTCCCAAGGAGCTGGAAGCAAGATGCTTTAGGGGCCATGTGCCCTTAAGGAAAGAAGGCAGCACTTTGTGCCTTGCAGCTCTAGGGCAATGTAGCACACCCAGAGCAGTTGTTCTACTTCTGCCAGGTCAGGCCTGCAAAGAAACTTCGTTTCACAGGCCTTTGTAAGAGATGTTCCCGGTAGGCTGTTAGAGCTCTGTGCAGAGCGACTTGTTTCTTAGCTTCCCAGAGAGCTGGAAGCAAGATGCTTTGGGGCCCTTCTCACCCTTTGGAAAGAAGGCAGCACTTTGTGCCTTGCAGCTCTAGGGCAATGCAGCACACCCCGAGCAGAAGTTCTACTTCAGCCAGATCAGGCCTGCAAAGAAACTGCGTTTCACAGGCCTTTGTAAGAGATGTTCCCGGTAGGCTGTTAGAGCACTGTGCAGAGCGAGTTGTTTCTTAGCTTCCCAGAGAGCTGGAAGCAAGATGCTTTGGGGCCCGTTAATTTTATACCCTGCTACTTTGCTGTAGTTGTTGATTATTTCTAATAGTTTTTCTGTGGATTCTTTGGGGTTTTCTATGTATAAGATCATGTCGTCTGCAAACAACGCGAGTTTTACTTCTTCGTTACCTATTTCGATTCCTTTTATTTTTTTTTCCTGCCGAATTGCTCTGGCCAGCACCTCCAGTACTATGTTGAATAGTAGTGGTGAAAGTGGGCACCCTTGTCTTGTTCCTGTCCTCAGAGGGATGGCTTTCAGCTTTTGTCCATTGAGTATGATGTTGGCTGTGGGTCTATCATATATGGCCTTTATTATGTTGAGGTACTTTCCTTCTATACCCATTTTACTGAGGGTTTTTATCATAAATGGGTGTTGGATCTTGTCGAATGCTTTCTCTGCGTCTATTGAGATGATCATGTGGTTTTTGTTTTTCATTTTGTTGATGTAGTGTATCACGTTGATTGACTTGCGGGTGTTGAACCATCCCTGTGTCCCTGGTATAAATCCCACTTGATCATGGTGTATAATCTTTTTGATGTATTGCTGTAATCGGTTTGCCAAAATTTGGTTGAGGATTTTTGCATCTATGTTCATCAGTGATATCGGCCTGTAGTTCTCCTTCTTTGTGTTGTCCTTGTCAGGTTGGGGGATCAGAGTGATGTTGGCTTCATAGAATGTGTTAGGGAGTTCTCCATCTTTCTCAATTTTCTGGAACAGTTTGAGGAGAATAGGTACAAAGAACTCACACTGCTTAACAACAAAAAAACAAACAACCCGATCAAAAAATGGGCAGAGGACATGAACAGACATTTCTCAAAAGAAGATATGAATATGGCCAATAGACACATGAAAAGTTCATCATCGCTCATCATCAGGGAAATGCAAATCAAAACTACACTAAGATATCACCTTACCCCCGTTAGATTGGCAAAAACATCCAAAACCAAGAACGACGAATGTTGGAGAGGTTGTGGAGAAAGAGGAACCCTCATACACTGTTGGTGGGAATGCAAACTGGTACAGCCACTATGGAAAACAGTATGCAGATTTCTCAAAAAGTTAAAAATAGAAATACCCTATGACCCAGCCATCCCATTACTGGGTATCTATCCTAAGAACCTGATATCAGATATCTCAAGAGTCCGTTGCACCCCTATATTCATCGCAGTATTATTTACCATAGCCAAGACGTGGAACCAGCCTGCATGCCCAGAAACTGATGATTGGATAAAGAAGATGTGGTATATATACACAATGGAATACTACTCAGCCATAAAAAAAGACGACATTGGCCCATTCACAACAATGTGGATGGACCTCGAGGGCATTATTTTAAGCGAAATAAGTCAGTCAGAGAAAGACGAACTCTATATGACTCCACTCATAGGTGGAAATTAGTATATTGAGAAGGAGATCTGATCGGTGGTTACCAGGGAAAAGGGGGGGTGGGGGGAGGGCACGGAGGGGGAAGTGGTGTTCCCACAACATGACTAACAAAAATGTACAACTGAAATTTCACAATCTTGTAATCCATCATAACATTAATAAACAAAAAAAGAAAAAAAAAAGATGCTTTGCGGCCCATCTGCCCCTATGGAAAGAACGCAGCACTTTGTGCCTTGCAGCTCTAGGGCAATGTAGCACACCCAGAGCAGAAGTTCTACTTCAGCCAGATCAGGCCCGCAAAAGAACTTCGTTTCACAGGCCTTTGTAAGAGATGTTCCCGGTAGGCTGTTAGAGCACTGTGCAGAGCGAGTTGTTTCTTAGATTCCAAAACAGCCGGAAGCAAGATGCTTTGGGGCCCTTCTCACCCTTTGGAAAGAAGTCAGCACTTTGTGCCTTGCAGCTCTAGGGCAATGTAGCACACCCAGAGAAGTTGTTCTACTTCTGCCAGGTCAGGCCTGCAAAGAAACTTCGTTTCACAGGCCTTTGTAAGAGATGTTCCCGGTAGGCTGTTAGAGCACTGTGCAGAGCAAGTTGTTTCCTATCTTCCCAAAGAGCCGGAAGCAAGATGCTTTGGGGCCCTTCAGACCCTTTGGAAAGAAGGCAGCACTTTGTGCCTTGCAGCTCTAGGGCAATGTAGAACACCCAAAGCAGAAGTTCTACTTCAGCCACATCAGACCTGCAAAGAAACTGCGTTTCACAGGCCTTTGTAAGAGATGTTCCCTGTAGGCTGTTAGAGAACTGTGCAGAGCGAGTTGTTTCTTAGCTTCCCAAGGAGCTGGAAGCAAGATGCTTTAGGGGCCATGTGCCCTTAAGGAAAGAAGGCAGCACTTTGTGCCTTGCAGCTCTAGGGCAATGTAGCACACCCAGAGCAGTTGTTCTACTTCTGCCAGGTCAGGCCTGCAAAGAAACTTCGTTTCACAGGCCTTTTTAAGAGATGTTCCCGGTAGGCTGTTAGAGCTCTGTGCAGAGCGAGTTGTTTCTTAGCTTCCCAGAGAGCTGGAAGCAAGATGCTTTGGGGCCCTTCTCACCCTTTGGAAAGAAGGCAGCACTTTGTGCCTTGCAGCTCTAGGGCAATGCAGCACACCCAGAGCAGAAGTTCTACTTCAGCCAGATCAGGCCTGCAAAGAAACTGCGTTTCACAGGCCTTTGTAAGAGATGTTCCCGGTAGGCTGTTAGAGCACTGTGCAGAGCGAGTTGTTTCTTAGCTTCCCAGAGAGCTGGAAGCAAGATGCTTTGGGGCCCGTTAATTGTATCCCCTGCTACTTTGCTGTAGTTGTTGATTATTTCTAATAGATTTTCTGTGGATTCTTTGGGGTTTTCTATGTATAAGATCATGTCGTCTGCAAACAACGCGAGTTTTTCTTCTTCGTTAACTATTTGGATTCCTTTTATTTTTTTTTCCTGCCGAATTGCTCTGGCCAGCACTTCAAGTACTATGTTGAATAGGAGTGGTGAAAGTGGACACCCTTGTCTTGTTCCTGTCCTCAGAGGGATGGCTTTCAGCTTTTGTCCATTGAGTATGATGTTGGCTGTGGGTCTATCATATATGGCCTTTATTATGTTGAGGTACTTTCCTTCTATACCCATTTTACTGAGGGTTTTTATCATAAATGGGTGTTGGATCTTGTCGAATGCTTTCTCTGCGTCTATTGAGATGATCATGTGGTTTTTGTTTTTCATTTTGTTGATGTAGTGTATCACGTTGATTGACTTGCGGGTGTTGAACCATCCCTGTGTCCCTGGTATAAATCCCACTTGATCATGGTGTATAATCTTTTTGATGTATTGCTGTAATCGGTTTGCCAAAATTTGGTTGAGGATTTTTGCATCTATGTTCATCAGTGATATCGGCCTGTAGTTCTCCTTCTTTGTGTTGTCCTTGTCAGGTTGGGGGATCAGAGTGATGTTGGCTTCATAGAATGTGTTAGGGAGTTCTCCATCTTTCTCAATTTTCTGGAACAGTTTGAGGAGAATAGGTACAAAGAACTCACACTGCTTAACAACAAAAAAACAAACAACCCGATCAAAAAATGGGCAGAGGACATGAACAGACATTTCTCAAAAGAAGATATGAATATGGCCAATAGACACATGAAAAGATGTTCATCATCGCTAATCATCAGGGAAATGCAAATCAAAACTACACTAAGATATCACCTTACCCCCGTTGGATTGGCAAAAACATCCAAAACCAAGAAAGACGAATGTTGGAGAGGTTGTGGAGAAAGAGGAACCCTCATACACTGTTGGTGGGAATGCAAACTGGTACAGCCACTATGGAAAACAGTATGGAGATTTCTCAAAAAGTTAAAAATAGAAATACCCTATGACCCAGCCATCCCATTACTGGGTATCTATCCTAAGAACCTGATATCAGATATCTCAAGAGTCCGTTGCACCCCTATGTTCATCGCAGCATTATTTACAATAGCCAAGACGTGGAACCAGCCTACATGCCCAGAAACTGATGATTGGAAAAGAAGATGTGGTATATATACACAATGGAATACTACTCAGCCATAAAAAAAGACGACATTGGCCCATTCACAACAATGTGGATGGACCTCGAGGGCATTATGTTAAGCGAAATAAGTCAGTCAGAGAAAGACGAACTCTATATGACTCCAATCATAGGTGGAAATTAGTATATTGAGAAGGAGATCTGATCGGTGGTTACCAGGGAAAAGGGGGGGTGGGGGGAGGGCACGGAGGGGGAAGTGGTGTTCCCACAACATGACTAACAAAAATGTACAACTGAAATTTCACAATCTTGTAATCCATCATAACATTAATAAACAAAACAAAACAAAAAAAAGATGCTTTGCGGCCCATCTGCCCCTATGGAAAGAACGCAGCACTTTGTGCCTTGCAGCTCTAGGGCAATGTAGCACACCCAGAGCAGAAGTTCTACTTCAGCCAGATCAGGCCCGCAAAGAAACTTCGTTTCACAGGCCTTTGTAAGAGATGTTCCCGGTAGGCTGTTAGAGCACTGTGCAGAGCAAGTTGTTTCCTAGCTTCCCAAAGAGCCGGAAGCAATATGCTCTGGGGCCCTTCTCACCCTTTGGAAAGAAGGCAGCACTTTGTGCCTTGCAGCTCTAGGGCAATGTAGCACACCCAGAGAAGTTGTTCTACTTCTGCCAGGTCAGGCCTGCAAAGAAACTGTGTTTCACAGGCCTTTGTAAGAGATGTTCCCTGTAGGCTGTAAGAGCACTGTGCAGAGCGACTAGTTTCTTAGCTTCCCAGAGAGCTGGAAGCAAGATGCTTTGGGGCCCATCTGCCCCTATGGAAAGAACGCAGCACATTGTGCCTTGCAGCTCTAGGGCAATGCAGCACACCCAGAGCAGAAGTTCTACTTCAGCCAGATCAGGCCCGCAAAGAAACTGCGTTTCACAGGCCTTTGTAAGAGATGTTCCCGGTAGGCTGTTAGAGCACTGTGCAGAGCGAGTTGTTTCTTAGCTTCCCAGAGAGCTGGGAGCAAGATGCTTTGGGGCCCCTTAATTTTATAGCCTGCTAGTTTGCTGTAGTTGTTGATTATTTCTAATAGTTTTTCTGTGGATTCTTTGGGGTTTTCTATGTATAAGATCATGTCGTCTGCAAACAACGCGAGTTTTACTTCTTCGTTACCTATTTGGATTCCTTTTATTTTTTTTTCCTGCCGAATTGCTCTGGCCAGCACCTCCAGTACTATGTTGAATAGGAGTGGTGAAAGTGGGCACCCTTGTCTTGTTCCTGTCCTCAGAGGGATGGCTTTCAGCTTTTGTCCATTGAGTATGATGTTGGCTGTGGGTCTATCATATATGGCCTTTATTATGTTGAGGTACTTTCCTTCTATACCCATTTTACTGAGGGTTTTTATCATAAATGGGTGTTGGATCTTGTCGAATGCTTTCTCTGCGTCTATTGAGATGATCATGTGGTTTTTGTTTTTCATTTTGTTGATGTAGTGTATCACGTTGATTGACTTGCGGGTGTTGAACCATCCCTGTGTCCCTGGTATAAATCCCACTTGATCATGGTGTATAATCTTTTTGATGTATTGCTGTAATCGGTTTGCCAAAATTTGGTTGAGGATTTTTGCATCTATGTTCATCAGTGATATCGGCCTGTAGTTCTCCTTCTTTGTGTTGTCCTTGTCAGGTTGGGGGATCAGAGTGATGTTGGCTTCATAGAATGTGTTAGGGAGTTCTCCATCTTTCTCAATTTTCTGGAACAGTTTGAGGAGAATAGGTACAAAGAACTCACACTGCTTAACAACAAAAAAACAAACAACCCGATCAAAAAATGGGCAGAGGACATGAACAGACATTTCTCAAAAGAAGATATGAATATGGCCAATAGACACATGAAAAGTTCATCATCGCTCATCATCAGGGAAATGCAAATCAAAACTACACTAAGATATCACCTTACCCCCGTTAGATTGGCAAAAACATCCAAAACCAAGAACGACGAATGTTGGAGAGGTTGTGGAGAAAGAGGAACCCTCATACACTGTTGGTGGGAATGCAAACTGGTACAGCCACTATGGAAAACAGTATGCAGATTTCTCAAAAAGTTAAAAATAGAAATACCCTATGACCCAGCCATCCCATTACTGGGTATCTATCCTAAGAACCTGATATCAGATATCTCAAGAGTCCGTTGCACCCCTATATTCATCGCAGCATTATTTACCATAGCCAAGACGTGGAACCAGCCTGCATGCCCAGAAACTGATGATTGGATAAAGAAGATGTGGTATATATACACAATGGAATACTACTCAGCCATAAAAAAAGACGACATTGGCCCATTCACAACAATGTGGATGGACCTCGAGGGCATTATTTTAAGCGAAATAAGTCAGTCAGAGAAAGACGAACTCTATATGACTCCACTCATAGGTGGAAATTAGTATATTGAGAAGGAGATCTGATCGGTGGTTACCAGGGAAAAGGGGGGGTGGGGGGAGGGCACGGAGGGGGAAGTGGTGTTCCCACAACATGACTAACAAAAATGTACAACTGAAATTTCACAATCTTGTAATCCATCATAACATTAATAAACAAAAAAAGAAAAAAAAAAGATGCTTTGCGGCCCATCTGCCCCTATGGAAAGAACGCAGCACTTTGTGCCTTGCAGCTCTAGGGCAATGTAGCACACCCAGAGCAGAAGTTCTACTTCAGCCAGATCAGGCCCGCAAAAGAAATTCGTTTCACAGGCCTTTGTAAGAGATGTTCCCGGTAGGCTGTTAGAGCACTGTGCAGAGCGAGTTGTTTCTTAGATTCCAAAACAGCCGGAAGCAAGATGCTTTGGGGCCCTTCTCACCCTTTGGAAAGAAGTCAGCACTTTGTGCCTTGCAGCTCTAGGGCAATGTAGCACACCCAGAGAAGTTGTTCTACTTCTGCCAGGTCAGGCCTGCAAAGAAACTTCGTTTCACAGGCCTTTGTAAGAGATGTTCCCGGTAGGCTGTTAGAGCACTGTGCAGAGCAAGTTGTTTCCTATCTTCCCAAAGAGCCGGAAGCAAGATGCTTTGGGGCCCTTCAGACCCTTTGGAAAGAAGGCAGCACTTTGTGCCTTGCAGCTCTAGGGCAATGTAGAACACCCAAAGCAGAAGTTCTACTTCAGCCACATCAGACCTGCAAAGAAACTGCGTTTCACAGGCCTTTGTAAGAGATGTTCCCTGTAGGCTGTTAGAGAACTGTGCAGAGCGAGTTGTTTCTTAGCTTCCCAAGGAGCTGGAAGCAAGATGCTTTAGGGGCCATGTGCCCTTAAGGAAAGAAGGCAGCACTTTGTGCCTTGCAGCTCTAGGGCAATGTAGCACACCCAGAGCAGTTGTTCTACTTCTGCCAGGTCAGGCCTGCAAAGAAACTTCGTTTCACAGGCCTTTGTAAGAGATGTTCCCGGTAGGCTGTTAGAGCTCTGTGCAGAGCGACTTGTTTCTTAGCTTCCCAGAGAGCTGGAAGCAAGATGCTTTGGGGCCCTTCTCACCCTTTGGAAAGAAGGCAGCACTTTGTGCCTTGCAGCTCTAGGGCAATGCAGCACACCCAGAGCAGAAGTTCTACTTCAGCCAGATCAGGCCTGCAAAGAAACTGCGTTTCACAGGCCTTTGTAAGAGATGTTCCCGGTAGGCTGTTAGAGCACTGTGCAGAGCGAGTTGTTTCTTAGCTTCCCAGAGAGCTGGAAGCAAGATGCTTTGGGGCCCGTTAATTGTATCCCCTGCTACTTTGCTGTAGTTGTTGATTATTTCTAATAGTTTTTCTGTGGATTCTTTGGGGTTTTCTATGTATAAGATCATGTCGTCTGCAAACAACGCGAGTTTTTCTTCTTCGTTAACTATTTGGATTCCTTTTATTTTTTTTTCCTGCCGAATTGCTCTGGCCAGCACTTCAAGTACTATGTTGAATAGGAGTGGTGAAAGTGGACACCCTTGTCTTGTTCCTGTCCTCAGAGGGATGGCTTTCAGCTTTTGTCCATTGAGTATGATGTTGGCTGTGGGTCTATCATATATGGCCTTTATTATGTTGAGGTACTTTCCTTCTATACCCATTTTACTGAGGGTTTTTATCATAAATGGGTGTTGGATCTTGTCGAATGCTTTCTCTGCGTCTATTGAGATGATCCTGTGGTTTTTGTTTTTCATTTTGTTGATGTAGTGTATCACGTTGATTGACTTGCGGGTGTTGAACCATCCCTGTGTCCCTGGTATAAATCCCACTTGATCATGGTGTATAATCTTTTTGATGTATTGCTGTAATCGGTTTGCCAAAATTTTGTTGAGGATTTTTGCATCTATGTTCATCAGTGATATCGGCCTGTAGTTCTCCTTCTTTGTGTTGTCCTTGTCAGGTTGGGGGATCAGAGTGATGTTGGCTTCATAGAATGTGTTAGGGAGTTCTCCATCTTTCTCAATTTTCTGGAACAGTTTGAGGAGAATAGGTACAAAGAACTCACACTGCTTAACAACAAAAAAACAAACAACCCGATCAAAAAATGGGCAGAGGACATGAACAGACATTTCTCCAAAGAAGATATGAATATGGCCAATAGACACATGAAAAGATGTTCATCATCGCTAATCATCAGGGAAATGCAAATCAAAACTACACTAAGATATCACCTTACCCCCGTTAGATTGGCAAAAACATCCAAAACCAAGAAAGACGAATGTTGGAGAGGTTGTGGAGAAAGAGGAACCCTCATACACTGTTGGTGGGAATGCAAACTGGTACAGCCACTATGGAAAACAGTATGGAGATTTCTCAAAAAGTTAAAAATAGAAATACCCTATGACCCAGCCATCCCATTACTGGGTATCTATCCTAAGAACCTGATATCAGATATCTCAAGAGTCCGTTGCACCCCTATGTTCATCGCAGCATTATTTACAATAGCCAAGACGTGGAACCAGCCTACATGCCCAGAAACTGATGATTGGAAAAGAAGATGTGGTATATATACACAATGGAATACTACTCAGCCATAAAAAAAGACGACATTGGCCCATTCACAACAATGTGGATGGACCTCGAGGGCATTATTTTAAGCGAAATAAGTCAGTCAGAGAAAGACGAACTCTATATGACTCCACTCATAGGTGGAAATTAGTATATTGAGAAGGAGATCTGATCGGTGGTTACCAGGGAAAAGGGGGGGTGGGGGGAGGGCACGGAGGGGGAAGTGGTGTTCCCACAACATGACTAACAAAAATGTACAACTGAAATTTCACAATCTTGTAATCCATCATAACATTAATAAACAAAAAAAGAAAAAAAAAAGATGCTTTGCGGCCCATCTGCCCCTATGGAAAGAACGCAGCACTTTGTGCCTTGCAGCTCTAGGGCAATGTAGCACACCCAGAGCAGAAGTTCTACTTCAGCCAGATCAGGCCCGCAAAAGAACTTCGTTTCACAGGCCTTTGTAAGAGATGTTCCCGGTAGGCTGTTAGAGCACTGTGCAGAGCGAGTTGTTTCTTAGATTCCAAAACAGCCGGAAGCAAGATGCTTTGGGGCCCTTCTCACCCTTTGGAAAGAAGTCAGCACTTTGTGCCTTGCAGCTCTAGGGCAATGTAGCACACCCAGAGAAGTTGTTCTACTTCTGCCAGGTCAGGCCTGCAAAGAAACTTCGTTTCACAGGCCTTTGTAAGAGATGTTCCCGGTAGGCTGTTAGAGCACTGTGCAGAGCAAGTTGTTTCCTATCTTCCCAAAGAGCCGGAAGCAAGATGCTTTGGGGCCCTTCAGACCCTTTGGAAAGAAGGCAGCACTTTGTGCCTTGCAGCTCTAGGGCAATGTAGAACACCCAAAGCAGAAGTTCTACTTCAGCCACATCAGACCTGCAAAGAAACTGCGTTTCACAGGCCTTTGTAAGAGATGTTCCCTGTAGGCTGTTAGAGAACTGTGCAGAGCGAGTTGTTTCTTAGCTTCCCAAGGAGCTGGAAGCAAGATGCTTTAGGGGCCATGTGCCCTTAAGGAAAGAAGGCAGCACTTTGTGCCTTGCAGCTCTAGGGCAATGTAGCACACCCAGAGCAGTTGTTCTACTTCTGCCAGGTCAGGCCTGCAAAGAAACTTCGTTTCACAGGCCTTTTTAAGAGATGTTCCCGGTAGGCTGTTAGAGCTCTGTGCAGAGCGAGTTGTTTCTTAGCTTCCCAGAGAGCTGGAAGCAAGATGCTTTGGGGCCCTTCTCACCCTTTGGAAAGAAGGCAGCACTTTGTGCCTTGCAGCTCTAGGGCAATGCAGCACACCCAGAGCAGAAGTTCTACTTCAGCCAGATCAGGCCTGCAAAGAAACTGCGTTTCACAGGCCTTTGTAAGAGATGTTCCCGGTAGGCTGTTAGAGCACTGTGCAGAGCGAGTTGTTTCTTAGCTTCCCAGAGAGCTGGAAGCAAGATGCTTTGGGGCCCGTTAATTGTATCCCCTGCTACTTTGCTGTAGTTGTTGATTATTTCTAATAGTTTTTCTGTGGATTCTTTGGGGTTTTCTATGTATAAGATCATGTCGTCTGCAAACAACGCGAGTTTTTCTTCTTCGTTAACTATTTGGATTCCTTTTATTTTTTTTTCCTGCCGAATTGCTCTGGCCAGCACTTCAAGTACTATGTTGAATAGGAGTGGTGAAAGTGGACACCCTTGTCTTGTTCCTGTCCTCAGAGGGATGGCTTTCAGCTTTTGTCCATTGAGTATGATGTTGGCTGTGGGTCTATCATATATGGCCTTTATTATGTTGAGGTACTTTCCTTCTATACCCATTTTACTGAGGGTTTTTATCATAAATGGGTGTTGGATCTTGTCGAATGCTTTCTCTGCGTCTATTGAGATGATCCTGTGGTTTTTGTTTTTCATTTTGTTGATGTAGTGTATCACGTTGATTGACTTGCGGGTGTTGAACCATCCCTGTGTCCCTGGTATAAATCCCACTTGATCATGGTGTATAATCTTTTTGATGTATTGCTGTAATCGGTTTGCCAAAATTTTGTTGAGGATTTTTGCATCTATGTTCATCAGTGATATCGGCCTGTAGTTCTCCTTCTTTGTGTTGTCCTTGTCAGGTTGGGGGATCAGAGTGATGTTGGCTTCATAGAATGTGTTAGGGAGTTCTCCATCTTTCTCAATTTTCTGGAACAGTTTGAGGAGAATAGGTACAAAGAACTCACACTGCTTAACAACAAAAAAACAAACAACCCGATCAAAAAATGGGCAGAGGACATGAACAGACATTTCTCCAAAGAAGATATGAATATGGCCAATAGACACATGAAAAGATGTTCATCATCGCTAATCATCAGGGAAATGCAAATCAAAACTACACTAAGATATCACCTTACCCCCGTTAGATTGGCAAAAACATCCAAAACCAAGAAAGACGAATGTTGGAGAGGTTGTGGAGAAAGAGGAACCCTCATACACTGTTGGTGGGAATGCAAACTGGTACAGCCACTATGGAAAACAGTATGGAGATTTCTCAAAAAGTTAAAAATAGAAATACCCTATGACCCAGCCATCCCATTACTGGGTATCTATCCTAAGAACCTGATATCAGATATCTCAAGAGTCCGTTGCACCCCTATGTTCATCGCAGCATTATTTACAATAGCCAAGACGTGGAACCAGCCTACATGCCCAGAAACTGATGATTGGAAAAGAAGATGTGGTATATATACACAATGGAATACTACTCAGCCATAAAAAAAGACGACATTGGCCCATTCACAACAATGTGGATGGACCTCGAGGGCATTATTTTAAGCGAAATAAGTCAGTCAGAGAAAGACGAACTCTATATGACTCCACTCATAGGTGGAAATTAGTATATTGAGAAGGAGATCTGATCGGTGGTTACCAGGGAAAAGGGGGGGTGGGGGGAGGGCACGGAGGGGGAAGTGGTGTTCCCACAACATGACTAACAAAAATGTACAACTGAAATTTCACAATCTTGTAATCCATCATAACATTAATAAACAAAAAAAGAAAAAAAAAAGATGCTTTGCGGCCCATCTGCCCCTATGGAAAGAACGCAGCACTTTGTGCCTTGCAGCTCTAGGGCAATGTAGCACACCCAGAGCAGAAGTTCTACTTCAGCCAGATCAGGCCCGCAAAAGAACTTCGTTTCACAGGCCTTTGTAAGAGATGTTCCCGGTAGGCTGTTAGAGCACTGTGCAGAGCGAGTTGTTTCTTAGATTCCAAAACAGCCGGAAGCAAGATGCTTTGGGGCCCTTCTCACCCTTTGGAAAGAAGTCAGCACTTTGTGCCTTGCAGCTCTAGGGCAATGTAGCACACCCAGAGAAGTTGTTCTACTTCTGCCAGGTCAGGCCTGCAAAGAAACTTCGTTTCACAGGCCTTTGTAAGAGATGTTCCCGGTAGGCTGTTAGAGCACTGTGCAGAGCAAGTTGTTTCCTATCTTCCCAAAGAGCCGGAAGCAAGATGCTTTGGGGCCCTTCAGACCCTTTGGAAAGAAGGCAGCACTTTGTGCCTTGCAGCTCTAGGGCAATGTAGAACACCCAAAGCAGAAGTTCTACTTCAGCCACATCAGACCTGCAAAGAAACTGCGTTTCACAGGCCTTTGTAAGAGATGTTCCCTGTAGGCTGTTAGAGAACTGTGCAGAGCGAGTTGTTTCTTAGCTTCCCAAGGAGCTGGAAGCAAGATGCTTTAGGGGCCATGTGCCCTTAAGGAAAGAAGGCAGCACTTTGTGCCTTGCAGCTCTAGGGCAATGTAGCACACCCAGAGCAGTTGTTCTACTTCTGCCAGGTCAGGCCTGCAAAGAAACTTCGTTTCACAGGCCTTTTTAAGAGATGTTCCCGGTAGGCTGTTAGAGCTCTGTGCAGAGCGAGTTGTTTCTTAGCTTCCCAGAGAGCTGGAAGCAAGATGCTTTGGGGCCCTTCTCACCCTTTGGAAAGAAGGCAGCACTTTGTGCCTTGCAGCTCTAGGGCAATGCAGCACACCCAGAGCAGAAGTTCTACTTCAGCCAGATCAGGCCTGCAAAGAAACTGCGTTTCACAGGCCTTTGTAAGAGATGTTCCCGGTAGGCTGTTAGAGCACTGTGCAGAGCGAGTTGTTTCTTAGCTTCCCAGAGAGCTGGAAGCAAGATGCTTTGGGGCCCGTTAATTGTATCCCCTGCTACTTTGCTGTAGTTGTTGATTATTTCTAATAGTTTTTCTGTGGATTCTTTGGGGTTTTCTATGTATAAGATCATGTCGTCTGCAAACAACGCGAGTTTTTCTTCTTCGTTAACTATTTGGATTCCTTTTATTTTTTTTTCCTGCCGAATTGCTCTGGCCAGCACTTCAAGTACTATGTTGAATAGGAGTGGTGAAAGTGGACACCCTTGTCTTGTTCCTGTCCTCAGAGGGATGGCTTTCAGCTTTTGTCCATTGAGTATGATGTTGGCTGTGGGTCTATCATATATGGCCTTTATTATGTTGAGGTACTTTCCTTCTATACCCATTTTACTGAGGGTTTTTATCATAAATGGGTGTTGGATCTTGTCGAATGCTTTCTCTGCGTCTATTGAGATGATCATGTGGTTTTTGTTTTTCATTTTGTTGATGTAGTGTATCACGTTGATTGACTTGCGGGTGTTGAACCATCCCTGTGTCCCTGGTATAAATCCCACTTGATCATGGTGTATAATCTTTTTGATGTATTGCTGTAATCGGTTTGCCAAAATTTTGTTGAGGATTTTTGCATCTATGTTCATCAGTGATATCGGCCTGTAGTTCTCCTTCTTTGTGTTGTCCTTGTCAGGTTGGGGGATCAGAGTGATGTTGGCTTCATAGAATGTGTTAGGGAGTTCTCCATCTTTCTCAATTTTCTGGAACAGTTTGAGGAGGATAGGTACAAAGAACTCACACTGCTTAACAACAAAAAAACAAACAACCCGATCAAAAAATGGGCAGAGGACATGAACAGACATTTCTCAAAAGAAGATATGAATATGGCCAATAGACACATGAAAAGATGTTCATCATCGCTAATCATCAGGGAAATGCAAATCAAAACTACACTAAGATATCACCTTACCCCCGTTAGATTGGCAAAAACATCCAAAACCAAGAACGACGAATGTTGGAGAGGTTGTGGAGAAAGAGGAACCCTCATACACTGTTGGTGGGAATGCAAACTGGTACAGCCACTATGGAAAACAGTATGGAGATTTCTCAAAAAGTTAAAAATAGAAATACCCTATGACCCAGCCATCCCATTACTGGGTATCTATCCTAAGAACCTGATATCAGATATCTCAAGAGTCCGTTGCACCCCTATGTTCATCGCAGCATTATTTACAATAGCCAAGACGTGGAACCAGCCTACATGCCCAGAAACTGATGATTGGAAAAGAAGATGTGGTATATATACACAATGGAATACTACTCAGCCATAAAAAAAGACGACATTGGCCCATTCACAACAATGTGGATGGACCTCGAGGGCATTATGTTAAGCGAAATAAGTCAGTCAGAGAAAGACGAACTCTATATGACTCCAATCATAGGTGGAAATTAGTATATTGAGAAGGAGATCTGATCGGTGGTTACCAGGGAAAAGGGGGGGTGGGGGGAGGGCACGGAGGGGGAAGTGGTGTTCCCACAACATGACTAACAAAAATGTACAACTGAAATTTCACAATCTTGTAATCCATCATAACATTAATAAACAAAACAAAACAAAAAAAAGATGCTTTGCGGCCCATCTGCCCCTATGGAAAGAACGCAGCACTTTGTGCCTTGCAGCTCTAGGGCAATGTAGCACACCCAGAGCAGAAGTTCTACTTCAGCCAGATCAGGCCCGCCAAGAAACTTCGTTTCACAGGCCTTTGTAAGAGATGTTCCCGGTAGGCTGTTAGAGCACTGTGCAGAGCAAGTTGTTTCCTAGCTTCCCAAAGAGCCGGAAGCAATATGCTCTGGGGCCCTTCTCACCCTTTGGAAAGAAGGCAGCACTTTGTGCCTTGCAGCTCTAGGGCAATGTAGCACACCCAGAGAAGTTGTTCTACTTCTGCCAGGTCAGGCCTGCAAAGAAACTGCGTTTCACAGGCCTTTGTAAGAGTTGTTCCCTGTAGGCTGTAAGAGCACTGTGCAGAGCGACTAGTTTCTTAGCTTCCCAGAGAGCTGGAAGCAAGATGCTTTGGGGCCCATCTGCCCCTATGGAAAGAACGCAGCACATTGTGCCTTGCAGCTCTAGGGCAATGCAGCACACCCAGAGCAGAAGTTCTACTTCAGCCAGATCAGGCCCGCAAAGAAACTGCGTTTCACAGGCCTTTGTAAGAGATGTTCCCGGTACGCTGTTAGAGCACTGTGCAGAGCGAGTTGTTTCTTAGCTTCCCAGAGAGCTGGGAGCAAGATGCTTTGGGGCCCCTTAATTTTATAGCCTGCTAGTTTGCTGTAGTTGTTGATTATTTCTAATAGTTTTTCTGTGGATTCTTTGGGGTTTTCTATGTATAAGATCATGTCGTCTGCAAACAACGCGAGTTTTACTTCTTCGTTACCTATTTGGATTCCTTTTATTTTTTTTTCCTGCCGAATTGCTCTGGCCAGCACCTCCAGTACTATGTTGAATAGGAGTGGTGAAAGTGGGCGCCCTTGTCTTGTTCCTGTCCTCAGAGGGATGGCTTTCAGCTTTTGTCCATTGAGTATGATGTTGGCTGTGGGTCTATCATATATGGCCTTTATTATGTTGAGGTACTTTCCTTCTATACCCATTTTACTGAGGGTTTTTATCATAAATGGGTGTTGGATCTTGTCGAATGCTTTCTCTGCGTCTATTGAGATGATCCTGTGGTTTTTGTTTTTCATTTTGTTGATGTAGTGTATCACGTTGATTGACTTGCGGGTGTTGAACCATCCCTGTGTCCCTGGTATAAATCCCACTTGATCATGGTGTATAATCTTTTTGATGTATTGCTGTAATCGGTTTGCCAAAATTTTGTTGAGGATTTTTGCATCTATGTTCATCAGTGATATCGGCCTGTAGTTCTCCTTCTTTGTGTTGTCCTTGTCAGGTTGGGGGATCAGAGTGATGTTGGCTTCATAGAATGTGTTAGGGAGTTCTCCATCTTTCTCAATTTTCTGGAACAGTTTGAGGAGAATAGGTACAAAGAACTCACACTGCTTAACAACAAAAAAACAAACAACCCGATCAAAAAATGGGCAGAGGACATGAACAGACATTTCTCAAAAGAAGATATGAATATGGCCAATAGACACATGAAAAGATGTTCATCATCGCTAATCATCAGGGAAATGCAAATCAAAACTACACTAAGATATCACCTTACCCCCGTTAGATTGGCAAAAACATCCAAAACCAAGAACGACGTATGTTGGAGAGGTTGTGGAGAAAGAGGAACCCTCATACACTGTTGGTGGGAATGCAAACTGGTACAGCCACTATGGAAAACAGTATGGAGATTTCTCAAAAAGTTAAAAATAGAAATACCCTATGACCCAGCCATCCCATTACTGGGTATCTATCCTAAGAACCTGATATCAGATATCTCAAGAGTCCGTTGCACCCCTATGTTCATCGCAGCATTATTTACAATAGCCAAGACGTGGAACCAGCCTACATGCCCAGAAACTGATGATTGGATAAAGAAGATGTGGTATATATACACAATGGAATACTACTCAGCCATAAAAAAAGACGACATTGGCCCCTTCACAACAATGTGGATGGACCTCGAGGGCATTATGTTAAGCGAAATAAGTCAGTCAGAGAAAGACGAACTCTATATGACTCCACTCATAGGTGGAAATTAGTATATTGAGAAGGAGATCTGATCGGTGGTTACCAGGGAAAAGGGGGGGTGGGGGGAGGGCACGGAGTGGGAAGTGGTGTTCCCACAACATGACTAACAAAAATGTACAACTGAAATTTCACAAGCTTGTAATCCATCATAACATTAATAAACAAAATAAAAAAAAGATGCTTTGGGGCCCATCTGCCCCTATGGAAAGAACGCAGCACTTTGTGCCTTGCAGCTCTAGGGCAATGTAGCACACCCAGAGCAGAAGTTCTACTTCAGCCAGATCAGGCCCGCAAAGAAACTGCGTTTCACAGGCCTTTGTAAGAGATGTTCCCGGTAGGCTGTTAGAGCACTGTGCAGAGCCAGTTGTTTCTTAGCTTCCCAAAGAGCTGGAAGCAAGATGCTTTGGGGCCCTTCTCACCCTTTGGCAAGAAGGCAGCACTTTGTGCCTTGCAGCTCTAGGGCAATGTAGCACACCCAGAGCAGTTGTTCTACTTCTGCCAAGTCAGGCCTGCAAAGAAACTTCGTTTCACAGGCCTTTGTAAGAGATGTTCCCAGTAGGCTGTTAGAGCACTGTGCAGAGCGACTTGTTTCTTACCTTCCCAAAGAGCTGGAAGCAAGATGCTTTGGGGCCAATCTGCCCCTATGGAAAGAACGCAGCACTTTGTGCCTTGCAGCTCTAGGGCAATGCAGCACACCCCGAGCAGAAGTTGTACTTCAGCCAGATCAGGCCTGCAAAGAAACTGCGTTTCACAGGCCTTTGTAAGAGATGTTCCCGGTAGGCTGTTAGAGCACTGTGCAGAGCGAGTTGTTTCTTAGCTTCCCAGAGATGGAAGCAAGATGCTTTGGGGCCCTTCTCACCCTTTGGAAAGAAGGCAGCACTTTGTGCCTTGCAGCTCTGGGGCAATGTAGCACACCCAAAGCAGAAGTTCTACTTCAGCCAGATCAGACCTGCAAAGAAACTGCGTTTCACAGGCCTTTGTAAGAGATGTTCCCTGTAGGCTGTTAGAGCATTGTGCAGAGCGAGTTGTTTCTTAGCTTCCCAAGGAGATGGAAGCAAGATGCTTTAGGGGCCATCAGCCCTTAAGGAAAGAAGGCAGCACTTTGTGCCTTGCAGCTCTAGGGCAATGTAGCACTCCCAGAGCAGATGTTCTACTTCTGCCAGGTCAGGCCTGCAAAGAAACTGCGTTTCACAGGCCTTTGTAAGAGATGTTCCCGGTAGGCTGTTAGAGCACTGTGCAGAGCGAGTTGTTTCCTAGCTTCCCAAAGAGCTGGAAGCAAGATGCTTAGGGGCCCTCTCACCCTTTGGAAAGAAGGCAGCACTTTGTGCCTTGCAGCTCTAGGGCAATGTAGCACACCCAGAGCCGAAGTTCTACTTCAGCTAGATCAGACCTGCAAAGAAACTCCGTTTCACAGGCCTTTGTAAGAGATGTTCCCGGTAGGCTGTAAGAGCACTGTGCAGAGCGACTAGTTTCTTAGCTTCCCAGAGAGCTGGAATCAAGATGCTTTGGGGCCATCTGCCCCTATGGAAAGAACGCAGCACTTTGTGCCTTTCAGCTCTAGGGCAATGTAGCACACCCCGAGCAGAAGTTCTACTTCAGCCAGATCAGGCCTGCAAAAAAACTGCATTTCACAGGCCTTTGTAAGAGATGTTCCTGGTAGGCTGTTAGAGCACTGTGCAGAGCGAGTTGTTTCTTAGCTTCCCAACGAGCTGGAAGCAAGATGCTTTAGAGGCAATCTGCCCTTAAGGAAAGAAGGCAGCACTTTGTGCCTTGCAGCTCTAGGGCAAAGTAGCACACCCAGAGCAGAAGTTCTTCTTCAGCCAGATCAGGCCTGCAAAGAAACTGCGTTTCACAGGCCTTTGTAAGAGATGTTCCCGGTAGGCTGTTAGAGCACTGTGCAGAGCGAGTTGTTTCTTAGCTTCCCAAAGAGCTGGAAGCAAGATGCTTTGGGGCCCTTCTCACCCTTTGGAAAGAAGGCAGCACTTTGTGCCTTACAGCTCTAGGGCAATGTAGCACACCCAGAGCAGAAGTTCTTCTTCAGCCAGATCAGGCCTGCAAAGAAACTTCGTTTCACAGGCCTTTGTAAGAGATGTTCCCTGTAGGCTGTTAGAGCACTGTGCAGAGCGAGTTCTTTCTTAGCTTCCCAAAGACCTGGAAGCCAGATGCTTTGGGGGCCATCTGCCGTTAAGTAAAGAAGGCAGCACTTTGTGCCTTTCAGCTCTAGGGCAATGCAGCACACCCCGAGCAGAAGTTCTACTTCAGCCAGATCAGGCCTGCAAAGAAACTGCGTTTCACAGGCCTTTGTAAGAGATGTTCCGGTAGGCTGTTAGAGCACTGTGCAGAGCGAGTTATTTCTTAGCTTCCCAGAGAGCTGGAAGCAAGATGCTTTGGGGCCCGTTAATTTTATACCCTGCTACTTTGCTGTAGTTGTTGATTATTTCTAATAGTTTTTCTGTGGATTCTTTGGGGTTTTCTATGTATAAGATCATGTCGTCTGCAAACAACGCGAGTGTTACTTCTTCGTTACCTATTTGGATTCCTTTTATTTTTTTTTCCTGCCGAATTGCTCTGGCCAGCACCTCCAGTACTATGTTGAATAGGAGTGGTGAAAGTGGGCACCCTTGTCTTGTTCCTGTCCTCAGAGGGATGGCTTTCAGCTTTTGTCCATTGAGTATGATGTTGGCTGTGGGTCTATCATATATGGCCTTTATTATGTTGAGGTACTTTCCTTCTATACCCATTTTACTGAGGGTTTTTATCATAAATGGGTGTTGGATCTTGTCGAATGCTTTCTCTGCGTCTATTGAGATGATCCTGTGGTTTTTGTTTTTCATTTTGTTGATGTAGTGTATCACGTTGATTGACTTGCGGGTGTTGAACGATCCCTGTGTCCCTGGTATAAATCCCACTTGATCATGGTGTATAATCTTTTTGATGTATTGCTGTAATCGGTTTGCCAAAATTTTGTTGAGGATTTTTGCATCTATGTTCATCAGTGATATCGGCCTGTAGTTCTCCTTCTTTGTGTTGTCCTTGTCAGGTTTGGGGATCAGAGTGATGTTGGCTTCATAGAATGTGTTAGGGAGTTCTCCATCTTTCTCAATATTCTGGAACAGTTTGAGGAGAATAGGTACAAAGAACTCACACTGCTTAACAACAAAAAAACAAACAACCCGATCAAAAAATGGGCAGAGGACATGAACAGACAGTTCTCCAAAGAAGATATGAATATGGCCAATAGACACATGAAAAGATGTTCATCATCGCTAATCATCAGGGAAATGCAAATCAAAACTACACTAAGATATCACCTTACCCCCGTTAGATTGGCAAAAACATCCAAAACCAAGAACGACAAATGTTGGAGAGGTTGTGGAGAAAGAGGAACCCTCATACACTGTTGGTGGGAATGCAAACTGGTACAGCCACTATGGAAAACAGTATGGAGATTTCTCAAAAAGTTAAAAATAGAAATACCCTATGACCCAGCCATCCCATTACTGGGTATCTATCCTAAGAACCTGATATCAGATATCTCAAGAGTCCGTTGCACCCCTATGTTCATCGCAGCATTATTTACAATAGCCAAGACGTGGAACCAGCCTACATGCCCAGAAACTGATGATTGGATAAAGAAGATGTGGTATATATACACAATGGAATACTACTCAGCCATAAAAAAAGACGACATTGGCCCATTCACAACAATGTGGATGGACCTCGAGGGCATTATGTTAAGCGAAATAAGTCAGTCAGAGAAAGACGAACTCTATATGACTCCACTCATAGGTGGAAATTAGTATATTGAGAAGGAGAACTGATCGGTGGTTACCAGGGAAAAGGGGGGGTGGGGGAGGGCACGGAGGGGGAAGTGGTGTTCCCACAACATGACTAACAAAAATGTACAACTGAAATTTCACAAGCTTGTAATCCATCATAAGATTAATAAACAAACAAACAAAAAAAAAGATGCTTTGGGGCCCAGCTGGCCCTATGGAAAGAACAAGGCACTTTGTGCCTTACACCTCTAGGGCAATGTAGCACACCCAGAGCAGAAGTTCTACTTCAGCCAGATCAGGCCTGCAAAGAAACTGCGTTTCACAGGCCTTTGTAAGAGATGTTCCCGGTAGGCTGTTAGAGCACTGTGCAGAGCGAGTTGTTTCTTAGCTTACCAAACAGCCGGAAGCAAGACGCTTTGGGGCCCTTCTCACCCTTTGGAAAGAAGGCAGCACTTTGTGCCTTGCAGCTCTAGGGCAATGTAGCACACCCAGAGCAGAAGTTCTACTTCAGCCAGATCAGGCCTGCAAAGAAACTGCGTTTCACAGGCCTTTGTAAGTGATGTTCCCGGTAGGCTGTTAGAGCACTGTGCAGAGCGAGTTGTTTCCTAGCTTCCCAAAGAGCTGGAAGCAAGATGCTTTGGGGCCCTTCTCACCCTTTGGAAAGAAGGCAGCACTTTGTGCCTTGCAGCTCTAGGGCAATGTAGCACACCCAAAGCAGAAGTTCTATTTCAGCCAGATCAGACCTGCAAAGAAATTGCGTTTCACAGGCCTTTGTAAGAGATGTTCCCTGTAGGCTGTTAGAGCACTGTGCAGAGCGAGTTGTTTCTTAGCTTCCCAAGGAGCTGGAAGCAAGATGCTTTAGGGGCCATCTGCCCTTAAGGAAAGAAGGCAGCACTTTGTGCCTTGCAGCTCTAGGGCAATGTAGCACACCCAGAGCAGTTGTTCTACTTCTGCCAGGTCAGGCCTGCAAAGAAACTTCGTTTCACAGGCCTTTGTAAGAGATGTTCCCGGTAGGCTGTTAGAGCACTGTGCAGAGCGACTTGTTTCGTCGCTTCCCAAAGAGCTGGAAGCAAGATGCTTTGGGGCCCATCTGCCCATATGGAAAGAACGCAGCACTTTGTGCCTTGCAGCTCTAGGGCAATGCAGCACACCCCGAGCAGAAGTTGTACTTCAGCCAGATCAGGACTGCAAAGAAACTGCGTTTCACAGGCCTTTGTAAGAGATGTTCCCGGTAGGCTGTTAGAGCACTGTGCAGAGCGAGTTGTTTCCTAGCTTCCCAAAGAGCTGGAAGCAAGATGCTTTGGGGCCCTTCTCACCCTTTGGAAAGAAGGCAGCACTTTGTGCCTTGCAGCTCTAGGGCAATGTAGCACACCCAAAGCAGAAGTTCTACTTCAGCCAGATCAGACCTGCAAAGAAACTTCGTTTCACAGGCCTTTGTAAGAGATGTTCCCGGTAGGCTGTTAGAGCACTGTGCAGAGCGAGTTGTTTCTTAGCTTCCCAAGGAGCTGGAAGCAAGATGCTTTAGGGGCCATCTGCCCTTAAGGAAAGAAGGCAGCACTTTGTGCCTTGCATCTCTAGGGCAATGTAGCACACCGAGAGCAGTTGTTCTACTTCTGCCAGGTCAGGCCTGCAAAGAAACTGCGTTTCACAGGCCTTTGTAAGAGATGTTCCCGGTAGGCTGTTAGAGCACTGTGCAGAGCGACTTGTTTCTTAGCTTCCCAGAGAGCTGGAAGCAAGATGCTTTGGGGACCGTTAATTTTATACCCTGCTACTTTGCTGTAGTTGTTGATTATTTCTAATAGTTTTTCTGTGGATTCTTTGGGGTTTTCTATGTATAAGATCATGTCGTCTGCAAACAACGCGAGTTTTACTTCTTCGTTACCTATTTGGATTCCTTTTATTTTTTTTTCCTGCCGAATTGCTCTGGCCAGCACCTCCAGTACTATGTTGAATACGAGTGGTGAAAGTGGGCACCCTTGTCTTGTTCCTTTCCTCAGAGGGATGGCTTTCAGCTTTTGTCCATTGAGTATGCTGTTGGCTGTGGGTCTATCATATATGGCCTTTATTATGTTGAGGTACTTTCCTTCTATACCCATTTTACTGAGGGTTTTTATCATAAATGGGTGTTGGATCTTGTCGAATGCTTTCTCTGCGTCTATTGAGATGATCATGTGGTTTTTGTTTTTCATTTTGTTGATGTAGTGTATCACGTTGATTGACTTGCGGGTGTTGAACCATCCCTGTGTCCCTGGTATAAATCCCACTTGATCATGGTGTATAATCTTTTTGATGTATTGCTGTAATCGGTTTGCCAAAATTTTGTTGAGGATTTTTGCATCTATGTTCATCAGTGATATCGGCCTGTAGTTCTCCTTCTTCGTGTTGTCCTTGTCAGGTTTGGGGATCAGAGTGATGTTGGCTTCATAGAATGTGTTAGGGAGTTCTCCATCTTTCTCAATTTTCTGGAACAGTTTGAGGAGAATAGGTACAAAGAACTCACACTGCTTAACAACAAAAAAACAAACAACCCGATCAAAAAATGGGCAGAGGACATGAACAGACATTTCTCAAAAGAAGATATGAATATGGCCAATAGACACATGAAAAGATGTTCATCATCGCTAATCATCAGGGAAATGCAAATCAAAACTACACTAAGATATCACCTTACCCCCGTTAGATTGGCAAAAACATCCAAAACCAAGAACGACAAATGTTGGAGAGGTTGTGGAGAAAGAGGAACCCTCATACACTGTTGGTGGGAATGCAAACTGGTACAGCCACTATGGAAAACAGTATGGAGATTTCTCAAAAAGTTAAAAATAGAAATACCCTATGAATCAGAAATCCCATTACTGGGTATCTATCCTAAGAACCTGATATCAGATATCTCAAGAGTCCGTTGCACCCCTATGTTCATCGCAGCATTATTTACAATAGCCAAGACGTGGAACCAGCCTACATGCCCAGAAACTGATGATTGGATAAAGAAGATGTGGTATATATACACAATGGAATACTACTCAGCCATAAAAAAAGACGACATTGGCCCATTCCCAACAATGTGGATGGACCTCGAGGGCATTATCTTAAGCGAAATAAGTCAGTCAGAGAAAGACGAACTCTATATGACTCCACTCATAGGTGGAAATTAGTATATTGAGAAGGAGATCTGATCGGTGGTTACCAGGGAAAAGGGGTGGTGGGGGGAGGGCATGGAGGGGGAAGTGGTGTTCCCACAACATGACTAACAAAAATGTACAACTGAAATTTCACAACCTTGTAATCCATCATAACATTAATAAAAAAAAAAAAAAAAGATGCTTTGGGGCCCATCTGCCCCTATGGAAAGAACGCAGCACTTTCTGCCTTGCAGCTCTAGGGCAATGTAGCACACCCAGAGCAGAAGTTCTACTTCAGCCAGATCAGGCCCACAAAGAAACTGCGTTACACAGGCCTTTGTAAGAGATGTTCCCGGTAGGCTTTTAGAGAACTGTGCAGAGCGAGTTGTTTCTTAGCTTCCCAAGGACCTGGAAGCAAGATGCTTTAGGGTCCATCTGCTCTTAAGGAAAGAAGGCAGCACTTTGTGCCTTGCATCTCTAGGGCAATGTAGCACACCTAGAGCAGTTGTTCTACTTCTGACAGGTCAGGCATGCAAAGAAACAGCGTTTCACAGGCCTTTGTAAGAGATGTTCCCGGTAGGCTGTTAGAGCACTGTGCAGAGCGACTTGTTTCTTAGCTTCCCAAAGAGCTGGAAGCAAGATGCTTTGGGGCCCTCTCACCCTTTGGAAAGAAGGCAGCACTTTGTGCCTTGCAGCTCTAGGGCAATGTAGCACACCAAGAGCCGAAGTTCTACTTCAGCTAGATCAGACCTGCAAAGAAACTTCGTTTCACAGGCCTTTGTAAGAGATGTTCCCGGTAGGCTGTAAGAGCACTGTGCAGAGCGACTAGTTTCTTAGCTTCCCAGAGAGCTGGAAGCATGATACTTTGGGGCCCATCTGCCTCTATGGAAAGAACGCAGCACTTTGTGCCTTTCAGCTCTAGGGCAATGCAGCACACCCCGAGCAGAAGTTCTACTTCAGCCAGATCAGTCCTGCAAAGGAACTGCGTTTCACAGGCCTTTGTAAGAGATGTTCCCGGTAGGCTGTTAGAGCACTGTGCAGAGCGACTTGTTTCTTAGCATCCCAGAGAGCTGGAAGCAAGATGCTTTGGGGCCCGTTAATTTTATACCCTGCTACTTTGCTGTAGTTGTTGGTTATTTCTAATAGTTTTTCTGTGGATTCTTTGGGGTTTTCTATGTATAAGATCATGTCGTCTGCAAACAACGCGAGTTTTACTTCTTCGTTACCTATTTGGATTCCTTTCATTTTTTTTTCCTGCCGAATTGCTCTGGCCAGCACCTCCAGTACTATGTTGAATAGGAGTGGTGAAAGTGGGCACCCTTGTCTTGTTCCTGTCCTCAGAGGTATGGCTTTCAGCTTTTGTCCATTGAGTATGCTGTTGGCTGTGGGTCTATCATATATGGCCTTTATTATGTTGAGGTACTTTCCTTCTATACCCATTTTACTGAGGGTTTTTATCATAAATGGGTGTTGGATCTTGTCGAATGCTTTCTCTGCGTCTATTGAGATGATCATGTGGTTTTTGTTTTTCATTTTGTTGATGT
Source organism: Equus asinus (assembly GCF_041296235.1). Taxonomy (NCBI): domain Eukaryota; kingdom Metazoa; phylum Chordata; class Mammalia; order Perissodactyla; family Equidae; genus Equus; species Equus asinus. The sequence continues at coordinate 63,998,109 of NC_091790.1, read as the reverse complement.
AGTGTATCACGTTGATTGACTTGTGGGTGTTGAACCATCCCTGTGTCCCTGGTATAAATCCCACTTGATCATGGTGTATAATCTTTTTGATGTATTGCTGTAATCGGTTGGCCAAAATTTTGTTGAGGATTTTTGCATCTATGTTCATCAGTGATATCGGCCTGTAGTTCTCCTTCTTTGTGTTGTCCTTGTCAGGTTTGGGGATCAGAGTGATGTTGGCTTCATAGAATGTGTTAGGGAGTTCTCCATCTTTCTCAATTTTCTGGAACAGTTTGAGGAGAATAGGTACAAAGAACTCACACTGCTTAACAACAAAAAAACAAACAACCCGATCAAAAAATGGGCAGAGGACATGAACAGACATTTCTCAAAAGAAGATATGAATATGGCCAATAGACACATGAAAAGATGTTCATCATCGCTAATCATCAGGGAAATGCAAATCAAAACTACACTAAGATATCACCTTACCCCCGTTAGATTGGCAAAAACATCCAAAACCAAGAACGACAAATGTTGGAGAGGTTGTGGAGAAAGAGGAACCCTCATACACTGTTGGTGGGAATGCAAACTGGTACAGCCACTATGGAAAACAGTATGGAGATTTCTCAAAAAGTTAAAAATAGAAATACCCTATGACCCAGCCATCCCATTACTGGGTATCTATCCTAAGAACCTGATATCAGATATCTCAAGAGTCCGTTGCACCCCTATGTTCATCGCAGCATTATTTACAATAGCCAAGACGTGGAACCAGCCTACATGCCCAGAAACTGATGATTGGATAAAGAAGATGTGGTATATATACACAATGGAATACTACTCAGACATAAAAAAAGACGACATTGGCCCCTTCACAACAATGTGGATGGATCTCGAGGGCATTATGTTAAGCGAAATAAGTCAGTCAGAGAAAGACGAACTCTATATGACTCCACTCATAGGTGGAAATTAGTATATTGAGAAGGAGATCTGATCGGTGGTTACCAGGGAAAAGGGGGGGTGGGGGGAGGGCACGGAGTGGGAAGTGGTGTTCCCACAACATGACTAACAAAAATGTACAACTGAAATTTCACAAGCATGTAATCCATCATAACATTAATAAACAAAAAAAAAAAAAAAAAAGAAGCTTTGGGGCCCATCTGCCCCTATGGAAAGAACGCAGCACTTTCTGCCTTGCAGCTCTAGGGCAATGTAGCACACCCAGAGCAGAAGTTCTACTTCAGCCAGATCAGGCCCGCAAAGAAACTGCGTTTCACAGGCATTTGTAAGAGATGTTCCCGGTAGGCTGATAGAGCACTGTGAAGAGCGAGTTGTTTCTTAGCTTCCCAAAGAGCTGGAAGCAAGATGCTTTGGGGCCCTTCTCACCCTTTGGACAGAAGGCAGCACTTTGTGCCTTACAGCTCTAGGGCAATGTAGCACACCCAGAGCAGAAGTTCTTTTTCAGCCAGATCAGGCCTGCAAAGAAACTGTGTTTCACAGGCCTTTGTAAGAGATGTTCCCGGTAGGCTGTTAGAGCACTGTGCAGAGCGAGTTGTTTCTTAGCTTCCCAAACAGCCGGAAGCAAGATGCTTTGGGGCCCTTCTCACCCTTTGGAAAGAAGTCAGCACTTTGTGCCTTGCAGCTATAGGGCAATGTAGCACACCCAGGGCAGAAGTTGTACTTCAGCCAGATCAGGCCTGCAAAGAAACTGCGTTTCACAGGCCTTTGTAAGAGATGTTCCCGGTACGCTGTTAGAGCACTGTGCAGAGCGAGTTGTTTCCTAGCTTCCCAAAGAGCTGGAAGCAAGATGCTTTGGGGCCCTTCTCACCCTTTGGAAAGAAGGCAGCACTTTGTGCCTTGCAGCTCTAGGGCAATGTAGCACACCCAAAGCAGAAGTTCTACTTCAGCCAGATGAGACCTGCAAACAAACTGCGTTTCACAGGCCTTTGAAAGAGATGTTCACTGTAGGCTGTTAGAGCACTGTGCAGAGCGAGTTGTTTCTTAGCTTCCCAAGGAGCTGGAAGCAAGATGCTTTAGGGGCCATCTGCTCTTAAGGAAAGAAGGCAGCACTTTGTGCCTTGCATCTCTAGGGCAATGTAGCACACCCAGAGCAGTTGTTCTACTTCTGCCAGGTCAGGCATGCAAAGAAACTGCGTTTCACAGGCCTTTGTAAGAGATCTTCCCGGTAGGCTGTTAGAGCACTGTGCAGAGCGACTTGTTTCTTAGCTTCCCAAAGAGCTGGAAGCAAGATGCTTTGGGGCCCTCTCACCCTTTGGAAAGAAGGCAGCACTTTGTGCCTTGCAGCTCTAGGGCAATGTAGCACACCCAGAGCCGAAGTTCTATTTCAGCTAGATCAGACCTGCAAAGAAACTTCGTTTCACAGGCCTTTGTAAGAGATGTTTCCGGTAGGCTGTTAGAGCACTCTGCAGAGCGACTAGTTTCTTAGATTCCCAGAGAGCTGGAAGCAAGATGCTTTGGGGCCCATCTGCCCCTATGGAAAGAACACAGCACTTTGTGCCTTGCAGCTCTAGGGCAATGCAGCACACCCCGAGCAGAAGTTCTACTTCAGCCAGATCAGGCCTGTAAAGAAACTGCGTTTCACAGGCCTTTGTAAGAGATGTTCCCGGTAGGCTGTTAGAGCACTGTGCAGAGCGAGTTGTTTCTTAGCTTCCCAAAGAGCTGGAAGCAAGATGCTTTGGGCCCCTTCTCACCCTTTGGAAAGAAGGCAGCACTTTGTGCCTTGCAGCTCTAGGGCAATGTAGCACACCCAAAGCAGAAGTTCTACTTCTGCCAGGTCAGGCCTGCAAAGAAACTTCGTTTCACAGGCCTTTGTAACAGATGTTACCGGTAGGCTGTTAGAGCACTGTGCAGAGCGACTTGTTTCTTAGCTTCCCAAGGAGCTGGAAGCAAGATGATTTGGGGCCCTTCTCACCCTTTGGAAAGAAGGCAGCACTTAGTGCCTTGCAGCTCTAGGGCAATGTAGCACACCCAGAGCCGAAGCTCTACTTCAGCTAGATCAGACCTGCAAAGAAACTTCGTTTCACAGGCCTTTGTAAGAGATGTTCCCGGTAGGCTGTAAGAGCACTGTGCAGAGCGACTAGTTTCTTAGCTTCACGGAGAGCAGGAAGCAAGATGCTTTGGGGCCCATCTGCCCCTATGGAAAGAACGCAGCACTTTGCGCCTTGCAGCTCTAGGGCAATGCAGCACACTCGGAGCAGAAGTTCTACTTCAGCCAGATCAGGCCTGCAAAGAAACTGCGTTTCACAGGCTTTTGTAAGAGATGTTCCCGGTAGGCTGTTAGAGCACTGTGCAGAGCGAGTTGTTTCTTAGCTTCCCAGAGAGCTGGAAGCAAGATGCTTTGGGGCCCGTTAATTTTATACCCTGCTACTTTGCTGTAGTTGTTGATTATTTCTAATAGTTTTTCTGTGGATTCTTTGGGGTTTTCTATGTATAAGATCATGTCGTCTGCAAACAACGCGAGTTTTACTTCTTCGTTACCTATTTGGATTCCTTTTATTTTTTTTTCCTGCCGAATTGCTCTGGCCAGCACCTCCAGTACTATGTTGAATAGGAGTGGTGAAAGTGGGCACCCTTGTCTTGTTCCTGTCCTCAGAGGGATGGCTTTCAGCTTTTGTCCATTGAGTATGATGTTGGCTGTGGGTCTATCATATATGGCCTTTATTATGTTGAGGTACTTTCCTTCTATACCCATTTTACTGAGGGTTTTTATCATAAATGGGTGTTGGATCTTGTCGAATGCTTTCTCTGCGTCTATTGAGATGATCATGTGGTTTTTGTTTTTCATTTTGTTGATGTAGTGTATCACGTTGATTGACTTGCGGGTGTTGAACCATCCCTGTGTCCCTGGTATAAATCCCACTTGATCATGGTGTATAATCTTTTTGATGTATTGCTGTAATCGGTTTGCCAAAATTTGGTTGAGGATTTTTGCATCTATGTTCATCAGTGATATCGGCCTGTAGTTCTCCTTCTTTGTGTTGTCCTTGTCAGGTTTGGGGATCAGAGTGATGTTGGCTTCATAGAATGTGTTAGGGAGTTCTCCATCTTTCTCAATTTTCTGGAACAGTTTGAGGAGAATAGGTACAAAGAACTCACACTGCTTAACAACAAAAAAACAAACAACCCGATCAAAAAATGGGCAGAGGACATGAACAGACAGTTCTCCAAAGAAGATATGAATATGGCCAATAGACACATGAAAAGATGTTCATCATCGCTAATCATCAGGGAAATGCAAATCAAAACTACACTAAGATATCACCTTACCCCCGTTAGATTGGCAAAAACATCCAAAACCAAGAACGACAAATGTGGGATAGGTTGTGGAGAAAGAGGAACCCTCATACACTGTTGGTGGGAATGCAAACTGGTACAGCCACTATGGAAAACAGTATGGAGATTTCTCAAAAAGTTAAAAATAGAAATACCCTATGACCCAGCCATCCCATTACTGGGTATCTATCCTAAGAACCTGATATCAGATATCTCAAGAGTCCGTTGCACCCCTATGTTCATCGCAGCATTATTTACAATAGCCAAGACGTGGAACCAGCCTACATGCCCAGAAACTGATGATTGGATAAAGAAGATGTGGTATATATACACAATGGAATACTACTCAGCCATAAAAAAAGACGACATTGGCCCCTTCACAACAATGTGGATGGACCTCGAGGGCATTATGTTAAGCGAAATAAGTCAGTCAGAGAAAGACGAACTCTATATGACTCCACTCATAGGTGGAAATTAGTATATTGAGAAGGAGATCTGATCGGTGGTTACCAGGGAAAAGGGGGGGTGGGGGGAGGGCACGGAGGGGGAACTGGTGTTGCCACAACATGACTAACAAAAACGTACAACTGAAATTTCTCAAGCTTGTAATCCATCATAACATTAATAAACAACAACAACAAAAAAAGATGCTTTGGGGCCCATCTGCCCCTATGGAAAGAACGCAGCACTTTCTGCCTTGCAGCTCTAGGGCAATGTAGCACACCCAGAGCAGAAGTTCTACTTCAGCCAGATCAGGCCCGCAAAGAAACTGCGTTTCACAGGCATTTGTAAGAGATGTTCCCGGTAGGCTGATAGAGCACTGTGAAGAGCGAGTTGTTTCTTAGCTTCCCAAAGAGCTGGAAGCAAGATGCTTTGGGGCCCTTCTCACCCTTTGGACAGAAGGCAGCACTTTGTGCCTTACAGCTCTAGGGCAATGTAGCACACCCAGAGCAGAAGTTCTTTTTCAGCCAGATCAGGCCTGCAAAGAAACTGTGTTTCACAGGCCTTTGTAAGAGATGTTCCCGGTAGGCTGTTAGAGCACTGTGCAGAGCGAGTTGTTTCTTAGCTTCCCAAACAGCCGGAAGCAAGATGCTTTGGGGCCCTTCTCACCCTTTGGAAAGAAGTCAGCACTTTGTGCCTTGCAGCTATAGGGCAATGTAGCACACCCAGGGCAGAAGTTGTACTTCAGCCAGATCAGGCCTGCAAAGAAACTGCGTTTCACAGGCCTTTGTAAGAGATGTTCCCGGTAGGCTGTTAGAGCACTGTGCAGAGCGAGTTGTTTCCTAGCTTCCCAAAGAGCTGGAAGCAAGATGCTTTGGGGCCCTTCTCACCCTTTGGAAAGAAGGCAGCACTTTGTGCCTTGCAGCTCTAGGGCAATGTAGCACACCCAAAGCAGAAGTTCTACTTCAGCCAGATGAGACCTGCAAACAAACTGCGTTTCACAGGCCTTTGAAAGAGATGTTCCCTGTAGGCTGTTAGAGCACTGTGCAGAGCGAGTTGTTTCTTAGCTTCCCAAGGAGCTGGAAGCAAGATGCTTTAGGGGCCATCTGCTCTTAAGGAAAGAAGGCAGCACTTTGTGCCTTGCATCTCTAGGGCAATGTAGCACACCCAGAGCAGTTGTTCTACTTCTGCCAGGTCAGGCATGCAAAAAACTGCGTTTCACAGGCCTTTGTAAGAGATCTTCCCGGTAGGCTGTTAGAGCACTGTGCAGAGCGACTTGTTTCTTAGCTTCCCAAAGAGCTGGAAGCAAGATGCTTTGGGGCCCTCTCACCCTTTGGAAAGAAGGCAGCACTTTGTGCCTTGCAGCTCTAGGGCAATGTAGCACACCCAGAGCCGAAGTTCTATTTCAGCTAGATCAGACCTGCAAAGAAACTTCGTTTCACAGGCCTTTGTAAGAGATGTTTCCGGTAGGCTGTTAGAGCACTGTGCAGAGCGACTAGTTTCTTAGATTCCCAGAGAGCTGGAAGCAAGATGCTTTGGGGCCCATCTGCCCCTATGGAAAGAACACAGCACTTTGTGCCTTGCAGCTCTAGGGCAATGCAGCACACCCCGAGCAGAAGTTCTACTTCAGCCAGATACGGCCTGCAAAGAAACTGCGTTTCACAGGCCTTTGTAAGAGATGTTCCCGGTAGGCTGTTAGAGCACTGTGCAGAGCGAGTTGTTTCTTAGCTTCCCAAAGAGCTGGAAGCAAGATGCTTTGGGCCCCTTCTCACCCTTTGGAAAGAAGGCAGCACTTTGTGCCTTGCAGCTCTAGGGCAATGTAGCACACCCAAAGCAGAAGTTCTACTTCTGCCAGGTCAGGCCTGCAAAGAAACTTCGTTTCACAGGCCTTTGTAACAGATGTTACCGGTAGGCTGTTAGAGCACTGTGCAGAGCGACTTGTTTCTTAGCTTCCCAAGGAGCTGGAAGCAAGATGATTTGGGGCCCTTCTCACCCTTTGGAAAGAAGGCAGCACTTAGTGCCTTGCAGCTCTAGGGCAATGTAGCACACCCAGAGCCGAAGCTCTACTTCAGCTAGATCAGACCTGCAAAGAAACTTCGTTTCACAGGCCTTTGTAAGAGATGTTCCCGGTAGGCTGTAAGAGCACTGTGCAGAGCGACTAGTTTCTTAGCTTCACGGAGAGCAGGAAGCAAGATGCTTTGGGGCCCATCTGCCCCTATGGAAAGAACGCAGCACTTTGCGCCTTGCAGCTCTAGGGCAATGCAGCACACTCGGAGCAGAAGTTCTACTTCAGCCAGATCAGGCCTGCAAAGAAACTGCGTTTCACAGGCTTTTGTAAGAGATGTTCCCGGTAGGCTGTTAGAGCACTGTGCAGAGCGAGTTGTTTCTTAGCTTCCCAGAGAGCTGGAAGCAAGATGCTTTGGGGCCCGTTAATTTTATACCCTGCTACTTTGCTGTAGTTGTTGATTATTTCTAATAGTTTTTCTGTGGATTCTTTGGGGTTTTCTATGTATAAGATCATGTCGTCTGCAAACAACGCGAGTTTTACTTCTTCGTTACCTATTTGGATTCCTTTTATTTTTTTTTCCTGCCGAATTGCTCTGGCCAGCACCTCCAGTACTATGTTGAATAGGAGTGGTGAAAGTGGGCACCCTTGTCTTGTTCCTGTCCTCAGAGGGATGGCTTTCAGCTTTTGTCCATTGAGTATGATGTTGGCTGTGGGTCTATCATATATGGCCTTTATTATGTTGAGGTACTTTCCTTCTATACCCATTTTACTGAGGGTTTTTATCATAAATGGGTGTTGGATCTTGTCGAATGCTTTCTCTGCGTCTATTGAGATGATCATGTGGTTTTTGTTTTTCATTTTGTTGATGTAGTGTATCACGTTGATTGACTTGCGGGTGTTGAACCATCCCTGTGTCCCTGGTATAAATCCCACTTGATCATGGTGTATAATCTTTTTGATGTATTGCTGTAATCGGTTTGCCAAAATTTGGTTGAGGATTTTTGCATCTATGTTCATCAGTGATATCGGCCTGTAGTTCTCCTTCTTTGTGTTGTCCTTGTCAGGTTTGGGGATCAGAGTGATGTTGGCTTCATAGAATGTGTTAGGGAGTTCTCCATCTTTCTCAATTTTCTGGAACAGTTTGAGGAGAATAGGTACAAAGAACTCACACTGCTTAACAACAAAAAAACAAACAACCCGATCAAAAAATGGGCAGAGGACATGAACAGACAGTTCTCCAAAGAAGATATGAATATGGCCAATAGACACATGAAAAGATGTTCATCATCGCTAATCATCAGGGAAATGCAAATCAAAACTACACTAAGATATCACCTTACCCCCGTTAGATTGGCAAAAACATCCAAAACCAAGAACGACAAATGTGGGATAGGTTGTGGAGAAAGAGGAACCCTCATACACTGTTGGTGGGAATGCAAACTGGTACAGCCACTATGGAAAACAGTATGGAGATTTCTCAAAAAGTTAAAAATAGAAATACCCTATGACCCAGCCATCCCATTACTGGGTATCTATCCTAAGAACCTGATATCAGATATCTCAAGAGTCCGTTGCACCCCTATGTTCATCGCAGCATTATTTACAATAGCCAAGACGTGGAACCAGCCTACATGCCCAGAAACTGATGATTGGATAAAGAAGATGTGGTATATATACACAATGGAATACTACTCAGCCATAAAAAAAGACGACATTGGCCCCTTCACAACAATGTGGATGGACCTCGAGGGCATTATGTTAAGCGAAATAAGTCAGTCAGAGAAAGACGAACTCTATATGACTCCACTCATAGGTGGAAATTAGTATATTGAGAAGGAGATCTGATCGGTGGTTACCAGGGAAAAGGGGGGGTGGGGGGAGGGCACGGAGGGGGAAGTGGTGTTGCCACAACATGACTAACAAAAACGTACAACTGAAATTTCTCAAGCTTGTAATCCATCATAACATTAATAAACAACAACAACAAAAAAAGATGCTTTGGGGCCCATCTGCCCCTATGGAAAGAACGCAGCACTTTCTGCCTTGCAGCTCTAGGGCAATGTAGCACACCCAGAGCAGAAGTTCTACTTCAGCCAGATCAGGCCCGCAAAGAAACTGCGTTTCACAGGCATTTGTAAGAGATGTTCCCGGTAGGCTGATAGAGCACTGTGAAGAGCGAGTTGTTTCTTAGCTTCCCAAAGAGCTGGAAGCAAGATGCTTTGGGGCCCTTCTCACCCTTTGGACAGAAGGCAGCACTTTGTGCCTTACAGCTCTAGGGCAATGTAGCACACCCAGAGCAGAAGTTCTTTTTCAGCCAGATCAGGCCTGCAAAGAAACTGTGTTTCACAGGCCTTTGTAAGAGATGTTCCCGGTAGGCTGTTAGAGCACTGTGCAGAGCGAGTTGTTTCTTAGCTTCCCAAACAGCCGGAAGCAAGATGCTTTGGGGCCCTTCTCACCCTTTGGAAAGAAGTCAGCACTTTGTGCCTTGCAGCTATAGGGCAATGTAGCACACCCAGGGCAGAAGTTGTACTTCAGCCAGATCAGGCCTGCAAAGAAACTGCGTTTCACAGGCCTTTGTAAGAGATGTTCCCGGTAGGCTGTTAGAGCACTGTGCAGAGCGAGTTGTTTCCTAGCTTCCCAAAGAGCTGGAAGCAAGATGCTTTGGGGCCCTTCTCACCCTTTGGAAAGAAGGCAGCACTTTGTGCCTTGCAGCTCTAGGGCAATGTAGCACACCCAAAGCAGAAGTTCTACTTCAGCCAGATGAGACCTGCAAACAAACTGCGTTTCACAGGCCTTTGAAAGAGATGTTCCCTGTAGGCTGTTAGAGCACTGTGCAGAGCGAGTTGTTTCTTAGCTTCCCAAGGAGCTGGAAGCAAGATGCTTTAGGGGCCATCTGCTCTTAAGGAAAGAAGGCAGCACTTTGTGCCTTGCATCTCTAGGGCAATGTAGCACACCCAGAGCAGTTGTTCTACTTCTGCCAGGTCAGGCATGCAAAAAACTGCGTTTCACAGGCCTTTGTAAGAGATCTTCCCGGTAGGCTGTTAGAGCACTGTGCAGAGCGACTTGTTTCTTAGCTTCCCAAAGAGCTGGAAGCAAGATGCTTTGGGGCCCTCTCACCCTTTGGAAAGAAGGCAGCACTTTGTGCCTTGCAGCTCTAGGGCAATGTAGCACACCCAGAGCCGAAGTTCTATTTCAGCTAGATCAGACCTGCAAAGAAACTTCGTTTCACAGGCCTTTGTAAGATATGTTTCCGGTAGGCTGTTAGAGCACTGTGCAGAGCGACTAGTTTCTTAGATTCCCAGAGAGCTGGAAGCAAGATGCTTTGGGGCCCATCTGCCCCTATGGAAAGAACACAGCACTTTGTGCCTTGCAGCTCTAGGGCAATGCAGCACACCCCGAGCAGAAGTTCTACTTCAGCCAGATACGGCCTGCAAAGAAACTGCGTTTCACAGGCCTTTGTAAGAGATGTTCCCGGTAGGCTGTTAGAGCACTGTGCAGAGCGAGTTGTTTCTTAGCTTCCCAAAGAGCTGGAAGCAAGATGCTTTGGGCCCCTTCTCACCCTTTGGAAAGAAGGCAGCACTTTGTGCCTTGCAGCTCTAGGGCAATGTAGCACACCCAAAGCAGAAGTTCTACTTCTGCCAGGTCAGGCCTGCAAAGAAACTTCGTTTCACAGGCCTTTGTAACAGATGTTACCGGTAGGCTGTTAGAGCACTGTGCAGAGCGACTTGTTTCTTAGCTTCCCAAGGAGCTGGAAGCAAGATGATTTGGGGCCCTTCTCACCCTTTGGAAAGAAGGCAGCACTTAGTGCCTTGCAGCTCTAGGGCAATGTAGCACACCCAGAGCCGAAGCTCTACTTCAGCTAGATCAGACCTGCAAAGAAACTTCGTTTCACAGGCCTTTGTAAGAGATGTTCCCGGTAGGCTGTAAGAGCACTGTGCAGAGCGACTAATTTCTTAGCTTCACGGAGAGCAGGAAGCAAGATGCTTTGGGGCCCATCTGCCCCTATGGAAAGAACGCAGCACTTTGCGCCTTGCAGCTCTAGGGCAATGCAGCACACTCGGAGCAGAAGTTCTACTTCAGCCAGATCAGGCCTGCAAAGAAACTGCGTTTCACAGGCTTTTGTAAGAGATGTTCCCGGTAGGCTGTTAGAGCACTGTGCAGAGCGAGTTGTTTCTTAGCTTCCCAGAGAGCTGGAAGCAAGATGCTTTGGGGCCCGTTAATTTTATACCCTGCTACTTTGCTGTAGTTGTTGATTATTTCTAATAGTTTTTCTGTGGATTCTTTGGGGTTTTCTATGTATAAGATCATGTCGTCTGCAAACAACGCGAGTTTTACTTCTTCGTTACCTATTTGGATTCCTTTTATTTTTTTTTCCTGCCGAATTGCTCTGGCCAGCACCTCCAGTACTATGTTGAATAGGAGTGGTGAAAGTGGGCACCCTTGTCTTGTTCCTGTCCTCAGAGGGATGGCTTTCAGCTTTTGTCCATTGAGTATGATGTTGGCTGTGGGTCTATCATATATGGCCTTTATTATGTTGAGGTACTTTCCTTCTATACCCATTTTACTGAGGGTTTTTATCATAAATGGGTGTTGGATCTTGTCGAATGCTTTCTCTGCGTCTATTGAGATGATCATGTGGTTTTTGTTTTTCATTTTGTTGATGTAGTGTATCACGTTGATTGACTTGCGGGTGTTGAACCATCCCTGTGTCCCTGGTATAAATCCCACTTGATCATGGTGTATAATCTTTTTGATGTATTGCTGTAATCGGTTTGCCAAAATTTTGTTGAGGATTTTTGCATCTATGTTCATCAGTGATATCGGCCTGTAGTTCTCCTTCTTTGTGTTGTCCTTGTCAGGTTTGGGGATCAGAGTGATGTTGGCTTCATAGAATGTGTTAGGGAGTTCTCCATCTTTCTCAATTTTCTGGAACAGTTTGAGGAGAATAGGTACAAAGAACTCACACTGCTTAACAACAAAAAAACAAACAACCCGATCAAAAAATGGGCAGAGGACATGAACAGACAGTTCTCCAAAGAAGATATGAATATGGCCAATAGACACATGAAAAGATGTTCATCATCGCTAATCATCAGGGAAATGCAAATCAAAACTACACTAAGATATCACCTTACCCCCGTTAGATTGGCAAAAACATCCAAAACCAAGAACGACAAATGTGGGATAGGTTGTGGAGAAAGAGGAACCCTCATACACTGTTGGTGGGAATGCAAACTGGTACAGCCACTATGGAAAACAGTATGGAGATTTCTCAAAAAGTTAAAAATAGAAATACCCTATGACCCAGCCATCCCATTACTGGGTATCTATCCTAAGAACCTGATATCAGATATCTCAAGAGTCCGTTGCACCCCTATGTTCATCGCAGCATTATTTACAATAGCCAAGACGTGGAACCAGCCTACATGCCCAGAAACTGATGATTGGATAAAGAAGATGTGGTATATATACACAATGGAATACTACTCAGCCATAAAAAAAGACGACATTGGCCCCTTCACAACAATGTGGATGGACCTCGAGGGCATTATGTTAAGCGAAATAAGTCAGTCAGAGAAAGACGAACTCTATATGACTCCACTAATAGGTGGAAATTAGTATATTGAGAAGGAGATCTGATCGGTGGTTACCAGGGAAAAGGGGGGGTGGGGGGAGGGCACGGAGGGGGAAGTGGTGTTGCCACAACATGACTAACAAAAACGTACAACTGAAATTTCTCAAGCTTGTAATCCATCATAACATTAATAAACAACAACAACAAAAAAAGATGCTTTGGGGCCCATCTGCCCCTATGGAAAGAACGCAGCACTTTCTGCCTTGCAGCTCTAGGGCAATGTAGCACACCCAGAGCAGAAGTTCTACTTCAGCCAGATCAGGCCCGCAAAGAAACTGCGTTTCACAGGCATTTGTAAGAGATGTTCCCGGTAGGCTGATAGAGCACTGTGAAGAGCGAGTTGTTTCTTAGCTTCCCAAAGAGCTGGAAGCAAGATGCTTTGGGGCCCTTCTCACCCTTTGGACAGAAGGCAGCACTTTGTGCCTTACAGCTCTAGGGCAATGTAGCACACCCAGAGCAGAAGTTCTTTTTCAGCCAGATCAGGCCTGCAAAGAAACTGTGTTTCACAGGCCTTTGTAAGAGATGTTCCCGGTAGGCTGTTAGAGCACTGTGCAGAGCGAGTTGTTTCTTAGCTTCCCAAACAGCCGGAAGCAAGATGCTTTGGGGCCCTTCTCACCCTTTGGAAAGAAGTCAGCACTTTGTGCCTTGCAGCTATAGGGCAATGTAGCACACCCAGGGCAGAAGTTGTACTTCAGCCAGATCAGGCCTGCAAAGAAACTGCGTTTCACAGGCCTTTGTAAGAGATGTTCCCGGTAGGCTGTTAGAGCACTGTGCAGAGCGAGTTGTTTCCTAGCTTCCCAAAGAGCTGGAAGCAAGATGCTTTGGGGCCCTTCTCACCCTTTGGAAAGAAGGCAGCACTTTGTGCCTTGCAGCTCTAGGGCAATGTAGCACACCCAAAGCAGAAGTTCTACTTCAGCCAGATGAGACCTGCAAACAAACTGCGTTTCACAGGCCTTTGAAAGAGATGTTCCCTGTAGGCTGTTAGAGCACTGTGCAGAGCGAGTTGTTTCTTAGCTTCCCAAGGAGCTGGAAGCAAGATGCTTTAGGGGCCATCTGCTCTTAAGGAAAGAAGGCAGCACTTTGTGCCTTGCATCTCTAGGGCAATGTAGCACACCCAGAGCAGTTGTTCTACTTCTGCCAGGTCAGGCATGCAAAAAACTGCGTTTCACAGGCCTTTGTAAGAGATCTTCCCGGTAGGCTGTTAGAGCACTGTGCAGAGCGACTTGTTTCTTAGCTTCCCAAAGAGCTGGAAGCAAGATGCTTTGGGGCCCTCTCACCCTTTGGAAAGAAGGCAGCACTTTGTGCCTTGCAGCTCTAGGGCAATGTAGCACACCCAGAGCCGAAGTTCTATTTCAGCTAGATCAGACCTGCAAAGAAACTTCGTTTCACAGGCCTTTGTAAGAGATGTTTCCGGTAGGCTGTTAGAGCACTGTGCAGAGCGACTAGTTTCTTAGATTCCCAGAGAGCTGGAAGCAAGATGCTTTGGGGCCCATCTGCCCCTATGGAAAGAACACAGCACTTTGTGCCTTGCAGCTCTAGGGCAATGCAGCACACCCCGAGCAGAAGTTCTACTTCAGCCAGATACGGCCTGCAAAGAAACTGCGTTTCACAGGCCTTTGTAAGAGATGTTCCCGGTAGGCTGTTAGAGCACTGTGCAGAGCGAGTTGTTTCTTAGCTTCCCAAAGAGCTGGAAGCAAGATGCTTTGGGCCCCTTCTCACCCTTTGGAAAGAAGGCAGCACTTTGTGCCTTGCAGCTCTAGGGCAATGTAGCACACCCAAAGCAGAAGTTCTACTTCTGCCAGGTCAGGCCTGCAAAGAAACTTCGTTTCACAGGCCTTTGTAACAGATGTTACCGGTAGGCTGTTAGAGCACTGTGCAGAGCGACTTGTTTCTTAGCTTCCCAAGGAGCTGGAAGCAAGATGATTTGGGGCCCTTCTCACCCTTTGGAAAGAAGGCAGCACTTAGTGCCTTGCAGCTCTAGGGCAATGTAGCACACCCAGAGCCGAAGCTCTACTTCAGCTAGATCAGACCTGCAAAGAAACTTCGTTTCACAGGCCTTTGTAAGAGATGTTCCCGGTAGGCTGTAAGAGCACTGTGCAGAGCGACTAGTTTCTTAGCTTCACGGAGAGCAGGAAGCAAGATGCTTTGGGGCCCATCTGCCCCTATGGAAAGAACGCAGCACTTTGCGCCTTGCAGCTCTAGGGCAATGCAGCACACTCGGAGCAGAAGTTCTACTTCAGCCAGATCAGGCCTGCAAAGAAACTGCGTTTCACAGGCTTTTGTAAGAGATGTTCCCGGTAGGCTGTTAGAGCACTGTGCAGAGCGAGTTGTTTCTTAGCTTCCCAGAGAGCTGGAAGCAAGATGCTTTGGGGCCCGTTAATTTTATACCCTGCTACTTTGCTGTAGTTGTTGATTATTTCTAATAGTTTTTCTGTGGCTTCTTTGGGGTTTTCTATGTATAAGATCATGTCGTCTGCAAACAACGCGAGTTTTACTTCTTCGTTACCTATTTGGATTCCTTTTATTTTTTTTTCCTGCCGAATTGCTCTGGCCAGCACCTCCAGTACTATGTTGAATACGAGTGGTGAAAGTGGGCACCCTTGTCTTGTTCCTGTCCTCAGAGGGATGGCTTTCAGCTTTTGTCCATTGAGTATGATGTTGGCTGTGGGTCTATCATATATGGCCTTTATTATGTTGAGGTACTTTCCTTCTATACCCATTTTACTGAGGGTTTTTATCATAAATGGGTGTTGGATCTTGTCGAATGCTTTCTCTGCGTCTATTGAGATGATCATGTGGTTTTTGTTTTTCATTTTGTTGATGTAGTGTATCACGTTGATTGACTTGCGGGTGTTGAACCATCCCTGTGTCCCTGGTATAAATCCCACTTGATCATGGTGTATAATCTTTTTGATGTATTGCTGTAATCGGTTTGCCAAAATTTGGTTGAGGATTTTTGCATCTATGTTCATCAGTGATATCGGCCTGTAGTTCTCCTTCTTCGTGTTGTCCTTGTCAGGTTTGGGGATCAGAGTGATGTTGGCTTCATAGAATGTGTTAGGGAGTTCTCCATCTTTCTCAATATTCTGGAACAGTTTGAGGAGAATAGGTACAAAGAACTCACACTGCTTAACAACAAAAAAACAAACAACCCGATCAAAAAATGGGCAGAGGACATGAACAGACAGTTCTCCAAAGAAGATATGAATATGGCCAATAGACACATGAAAAGATGTTCATCATCGCTAATCATCAGGGAAATGCAAATCAAAACTACACTAAGATATCACCTTACCCCCGTTAGATTGGCAAAAACATCCAAAACCAAGAACGACAAATGTGGGATAGGTTGTGGGGAAAGAGGAACCCTCATACACTGTTGGTGGGAATGCAAACTGGTACAGCCACTATGGAAAACAGTATGGAGATTTCTCAAAAAGTTAAAAATAGAAATACCCTATGACCCAGCCATCCCATTACTGGGTATCTATCCTAAGAACCTGATATCAGATATCTCAAGAGTCCGTTGCACCCCTATGTTCATCGCAGCATTATTTACAATAGCCAAGACGTGGAACCAGCCTACATGCCCAGAAACTGATGATTGGATAAAGAAGATGTGGTATATATACACAATGGAATACTACTCAGCCATAAAAAAGACGACATTGGCCCCTTCACAACAATGTGGATGGACCTCGAGGGCATTATGTTAAGCGAAATAAGTCAGTCAGAGAAAGACGAACTCTATATGACTCCACTCATAGGTGGAAATTAGTATATTGAGAAGGAGATCTGATCGGTGGTTACCAGGGAAAAGGGGGGGTGGGGGGAGGGCACGGAGGGGGAAGTGGTGTTGCCACAACATGACTAACAAAAACGTACAACTGAAATTTCTCAAGCTTGTAATCCATCATAACATTAATAAACAACAACAACAAAAAAAGATGCTTTGTGGCCCATCTGCCCCTATGGAAAGAACGCAGCACTTTCTGCCTTGCAGCTCTAGGGCAATGTAGCACACCCAGAGCAGAAGTTCTACTTCAGCCAGATCAGGCCCGCAAAGAAACTGCGTTTCACAGGCCTTTGTAAGAGATGTTCCCTGTAGGCTGTTAGAGCACTGTGCAGAGCGAGTTGTTTCTTAGCTTCCCAACGAGTTGGAAGCAAGATGCTTTAGGGGCCATCTTCCCTTAAGGAAAGAATGCAGCACTTTGTGCCTTGCAGCTCTAGGGCAATGTAGCACACCCAGAGCGGAAGTTCTACTTCAGCCGTATCAGGCCTGCAAAGAAACTGCGTTTCACAGGCCTTTGTAAGAGATGTTCCCGGTAGGCTGTAAGAGCACTGTGCAGAGGGACTTGTTTCTTAGCTTACCAAAGAGCTGGAAGCAAAATGATTTGAGACTCATCTGCCCCTTTGGAAAGAAGGCAGCACTTTGTGCCTTTCAGCTCTAGGGCAATGTAGCACACCCAGAGCAGAAGTTCTACTTCAGCCAGATCAGGCCTGCAAAGAAACTGCGTTTCACAGGCCTTTGTAAGAGATGTTCGCGGTAGGCTGTTAGAGCACTGTGCAGAGCGACTTGTTTCTTAGCTTCCCAGAGAGCTGGAAGCAAGATGCTTTGGGGCCCATCTGCCCCTATGGAAAGAACGCAGCACTTTGTGCCTTGCAGCTCTAGGGCAATGTAGCACACCCAGAGCAGAAGTTCTACTTCAGCCAGATCAGGCCTGCAAAGAAACTGCGTTTCACAGGCCTTTGTAAGAGATCTTCCCGGTAGGCTGTTAGAGCACTGTGCAGAGCGAGTTGTTTCTTAGCTTCCCAAAGAGCTGGAAGCAAGATGCTTTGGGGCCCTTCTCACCCTTTGGAAAGAAGGCAGCACTTTGTGCCTTACAGCTCTAGGGCAATGTAGCACACCCAGAGCAGAAGTTCTTCTTCAGCCAGATCAGGCCTGCAAAGAAACAGCGTTTCACAGGCCTTTGTAAGAGATATTCCCGGTAGGCTGTAAGAGCACTGTGCAGAGCGTGTTTTCTCTTAGCTTCCCAAAGAGCTGGAAACAAAACGCTGTTGGTCCCGTCTGCCCCTTTGGAAACAAGGCAGCACTTGGTGCCTTGCACCTCTAGGGCAATGTAGCACATGGCAGAGCAGAAGTTCTACTTCAGGGAGATCAGGCCTGCAAAGAAACTGCATTTCACAGGCCTTTGTAAGAGATGTTCTCGGTAGGCTGTTAGAGCACTGTGCAGAGCGAGTTGTTTCTTAGCTTCCCAGAGAGCTGGAAGCAAGATGCTTTGGGGCCCATCTGCCCCTATGGAAAGAACGCAGCACTTTGCGCCTTGCAGCTCTAGGGCAATGCAGCACACTCGGAGCAGAAGTTCTACTTCAGCCAGATCAGGCCTGCAAAGAAACTGCGTTTCACAGGCTTTTGTAAGAGATGTTCCCGGTAGGCTGTTAGAGCACTGTGCAGAGCGAGTTGTTTCTTAGCTTCCCAGAGAGCTGGAAGCAAGATGCTTTGGGGCCCGTTAATTTTATACCCTGCTACTTTGCTGTAGTTGTTGATTATTTCTAATAGTTTTTCTGTGGCTTCTTTGGGGTTTTCTATGTATAAGATCATGTCGTCTGCAAACAACGCGAGTTTTACTTCTTCGTTACCTATTTGGATTCCTTTTATTTTTTTTTCCTGCCGAATTGCTCTGGCCAGCACCTCCAGTACTATGTTGAATAGGAGTGGTGAAAGTGGGCACCCTTGTCTTGTTCCTGTCCTCAGAGGGATGGCTTTCAGCTTTTGTCCATTGAGTATGATGTTGGCTGTGGGTCTATCATATATGGCCTTTATTATGTTGAGGTACTTTCCTTCTATACCCATTTTACTGAGGGTTTTTATCATAAATGGGTGTTGGATCTTGTCGAATGCTTTCTCTGCGTCTATTGAGATGATCATGTGGTTTTTGTTTTTCATTTTGTTGATGTAGTGTATCACGTTGATTGACTTGCGGGTGTTGAACCATCCCTGTGTCCCTGGTATAAATCCCACTTGATCATGGTGTATAATCTTTTTGATGTATTGCTGTAATCGGTTTGCCAAAATTTGGTTGAGGATTTTTGCATCTATGTTCATCAGTGATATCGGCCTGTAGTTCTCCTTCTTTGTGTTGTCCTTGTCAGGTTTGGGGATCAGAGTGATGTTGGCTTCATAGAATGTGTTAGGGAGTTCTCCATCTTTCTCAATTTTCTGGAACAGTTTGAGGAGAATAGGTACAAAGAACTCACACTGCTTAACAACAAAAAAACAAACAACCCGATCAAAAAATGGGCAGAGGACATGAACAGACAGTTCTCCAAAGAAGATATGAATATGGCCAATAGACACATGAAAAGATGTTCATCATCGCTAATCATCAGGGAAATGCAAATCAAAACTACACTAAGATATCACCTTACCCCCGTTAGATTGGCAAAAACATCCAAAACCAAGAACGACAAATGTTGGAGAGGTTGTGGGGAAAGAGGAACCCTCATACACTGTTGGTGGGAATGCAAACTGGTACAGCCACTATGGAAAAGAGTATGGAGATTTCTCAAAAGTTAAAAATAGAAATACCCTATGACCCAGCCATCCCATTACTGGGTATCTATCCTAAGAACCTGATATCAGATATCTCAAGAGTCCGTTGCACCCCTATGTTCATCGCAGCATTATTTACAATAGCCAAGACGTGGAACCAGCCTACATGCCCAGAAACTGATGATTGGATAAAGAAGATGTGGTATATATACACAATGGAATACTACTCAGCCATAAAAAAGACGACATTGGCCCCTTCACAACAATGTGGATGGACCTCGAGGGCATTATGTTAAGCGAAATAAGTCAGTCAGAGAAAGACGAACTCTATATGACTCCACTCATAGGTGGAAATTAGTATATTGAGAAGGAGATCTGATCGGTGGTTACCAGGGAAAAGGGGGGGTGGGGGGAGGGCACGGAGGGGGAAGTGGTGTTGCCACAACATGACTAACAAAAACGTACAACTGAAATTTCTCAAGCTTGTAATCCATCATAACATTAATAAACAACAACAACAAAAAAAGATGCTTTGTGGCCCATCTGCCCCTATGGAAAGAACGCAGCACTTTCTGCCTTGCAGCTCTAGGGCAATGTAGCACACCCAGAGCAGAAGTTCTACTTCAGCCAGATCAGGCCCGCAAAGAAACTGCGTTTCACAGGCCTTTGTAAGAGATGTTCCCTGTAGGCTGTTAGAGCACTGTGCAGAGCGAGTTGTTTCTTAGCTTCCCAACGAGTTGGAAGCAAGATGCTTTAGGGGCCATCTTCCCTTAAGGAAAGAATGCAGCACTTTGTGCCTTGCAGCTCTAGGGCAATGTAGCACACCCAGAGCGGAAGTTCTACTTCAGCCGTATCAGGCCTGCAAAGAAACTGCGTTTCACAGGCCTTTGTAAGAGATGTTCCCGGTAGGCTGTAAGAGCACTGTGCAGAGGGACTTGTTTCTTAGCTTACCAAAGAGCTGGAAGCAAAATGATTTGAGACTCATCTGCCCCTTTGGAAAGAAGGCAGCACTTTGTGCCTTTCAGCTCTAGGGCAATGTAGCACACCCAGAGCAGAAGTTCTACTTCAGCCAGATCAGGCCTGCAAAGAAACTGCGTTTCACAGGCCTTTGTAAGAGATGTTCGCGGTAGGCTGTTAGAGCACTGTGCAGAGCGACTTGTTTCTTAGCTTCCCAGAGAGCTGGAAGCAAGATGCTTTGGGGCCCATCTGCCCCTATGGAAAGAACGCAGCACTTTGTGCCTTGCAGCTCTAGGGCAATGTAGCACACCCAGAGCAGAAGTTCTACTTCAGCCAGATCAGGCCTGCAAAGAAACTGCGTTTCACAGGCCTTTGTAAGAGATCTTCCCGGTAGGCTGTTAGAGCACTGTGCAGAGCGAGTTGTTTCTTAGCTTCCCAAAGAGCTGGAAGCAAGATGCTTTGGGGCCCTTCTCACCCTTTGGAAAGAAGGCAGCACTTTGTGCCTTACAGCTCTAGGGCAATGTAGCACACCCAGAGCAGAAGTTCTTCTTCAGCCAGATCAGGCCTGCAAAGAAACAGCGTTTCACAGGCCTTTGTAAGAGATATTCCCGGTAGGCTGTAAGAGCACTGTGCAGAGCGTGTTTTCTCTTAGCTTCCCAAAGAGCTGGAAACAAAACGCTGTTGGTCCCGTCTGCCCCTTTGGAAACAAGGCAGCACTTGGTGCCTTGCACCTCTAGGGCAATGTAGCACATGGCAGAGCAGAAGTTCTACTTCAGGGAGATCAGGCCTGCAAAGAAACTGCATTTCACAGGCCTTTGTAAGAGATGTTCTCGGTAGGCTGTTAGAGCACTGTGCAGAGCGAGTTGTTTCTTAGCTTCCCAGAGAGCTGGAAGCAAGATGCTTTGGGGCCCATCTGCCCCTATGGAAAGAACGCAGCACTTTGCGCCTTGCAGCTCTAGGGCAATGCAGCACACTCGGAGCAGAAGTTCTACTTCAGCCAGATCAGGCCTGCAAAGAAACTGCGTTTCACAGGCTTTTGTAAGAGATGTTCCCGGTAGGCTGTTAGAGCACTGTGCAGAGCGAGTTGTTTCTTAGCTTCCCAGAGAGCTGGAAGCAAGATGCTTTGGGGCCCGTTAATTTTATACCCTGCTACTTTGCTGTAGTTGTTGATTATTTCTAATAGTTTTTCTGTGGCTTCTTTGGGGTTTTCTATGTATAAGATCATGTCGTCTGCAAACAACGCGAGTTTTACTTCTTCGTTACCTATTTGGATTCCTTTTATTTTTTTTTCCTGCCGAATTGCTCTGGCCAGCACCTCCAGTACTATGTTGAATAGGAGTGGTGAAAGTGGGCACCCTTGTCTTGTTCCTGTCCTCAGAGGGATGGCTTTCAGCTTTTGTCCATTGAGTATGATGTTGGCTGTGGGTCTATCATATATGGCCTTTATTATGTTGAGGTACTTTCCTTCTATACCCATTTTACTGAGGGTTTTTATCATAAATGGGTGTTGGATCTTGTCGAATGCTTTCTCTGCGTCTATTGAGATGATCATGTGGTTTTTGTTTTTCATTTTGTTGATGTAGTGTATCACGTTGATTGACTTGCGGGTGTTGAACCATCCCTGTGTCCCTGGTATAAATCCCACTTGATCATGGTGTATAATCTTTTTGATGTATTGCTGTAATCGGTTTGCCAAAATTTGGTTGAGGATTTTTGCATCTATGTTCATCAGTGATATCGGCCTGTAGTTCTCCTTCTTTGTGTTGTCCTTGTCAGGTTTGGGGATCAGAGTGATGTTGGCTTCATAGAATGTGTTAGGGAGTTCTCCATCTTTCTCAATTTTCTGGAACAGTTTGAGGAGAATAGGTACAAAGAACTCACACTGCTTAACAACAAAAAAACAAACAACCCGATCAAAAAATGGGCAGAGGACATGAACAGACAGTTCTCCAAAGAAGATATGAATATGGCCAATAGACACATGAAAAGATGTTCATCATCGCTAATCATCAGGGAAATGCAAATCAAAACTACACTAAGATATCACCTTACCCCCGTTAGATTGGCAAAAACATCCAAAACCAAGAACGACAAATGTTGGAGAGGTTGTGGGGAAAGAGGAACCCTCATACACTGTTGGTGGGAATGCAAACTGGTACAGCCACTATGGAAAAGAGTATGGAGATTTCTCAAAAGTTAAAAATAGAAATACCCTATGACCCAGCCATCCCATTACTGGGTATCTATCCTAAGAACCTGATATCAGATATCTCAAGAGTCCGTTGCACCCCTATGTTCATCGCAGCATTATTTACAATAGCCAAGACGTGGAACCAGCCTACATGCCCAGAAACTGATGATTGGATAAAGAAGATGTGGTATATATACACAATGGAATACTACTCAGCCATAAAAAAGACGACATTGGCCCCTTCACAACAATGTGGATGGACCTCGAGGGCATTATGTTAAGCGAAATAAGTCAGTCAGAGAAAGACGAACTCTATATGACTCCACTCATAGGTGGAAATTAGTATATTGAGAAGGAGATCTGATCGGTGGTTACCAGGGAAAAGGGGGGGTGGGGGGAGGGCACGGAGGGGGAAGTGGTGTTGCCACAACATGACTAACAAAAACGTACAACTGAAATTTCTCAAGCTTGTAATCCATCATAACATTAATAAACAACAACAACAAAAAAAGATGCTTTGTGGCCCATCTGCCCCTATGGAAAGAACGCAGCACTTTCTGCCTTGCAGCTCTAGGGCAATGTAGCACACCCAGAGCAGAAGTTCTACTTCAGCCAGATCAGGCCCGCAAAGAAACTGCGTTTCACAGGCCTTTGTAAGAGATGTTCCCTGTAGGCTGTTAGAGCACTGTGCAGAGCGAGTTGTTTCTTAGCTTCCCAACGAGTTGGAAGCAAGATGCTTTAGGGGCCATCTTCCTTTAAGGAAAGAATGCAGCACTTTGTGCCTTGCAGCTCTAGGGCAATGTAGCACACCCAGAGCGGAAGTTCTACTTCAGCCGTATCAGGCCTGCAAAGAAACTGCGTTTCACAGGCCTTTGTAAGAGATGTTCCCGGTAGGCTGTAAGAGCACTGTGCAGAGGGACTT
This sequence comes from Equus asinus, assembly GCF_041296235.1. Classification (NCBI taxonomy): domain Eukaryota; kingdom Metazoa; phylum Chordata; class Mammalia; order Perissodactyla; family Equidae; genus Equus; species Equus asinus. The sequence continues at coordinate 63,975,127 of NC_091790.1, read as the reverse complement.
GTTTCTTAGCTTACCAAAGAGCTGGAAGCAAAATGATTTGAGACTCATCTGCCCCTTTGGAAAGAAGGCAGCACTTTGTGCCTTTCAGCTCTAGGGCAATGTAGCACACCCAGAGCAGAAGTTCTACTTCAGCCAGATCAGGCCTGCAAAGAAACTGCGTTTCACAGGCCTTTGTAAGAGATGTTCGCGGTAGGCTGTTAGAGCACTGTGCAGAGCGACTTGTTTCTTAGCTTCCCAGAGAGCTGGAAGCAAGATGCTTTGGGGCCCATCTGCCCCTATGGAAAGAACGCAGCACTTTGTGCCTTGCAGCTCTAGGGCAATGTAGCACACCCAGAGCAGAAGTTCTACTTCAGCCAGATCAGGCCTGCAAAGAAACTGCGTTTCACAGGCCTTTGTAAGAGATCTTCCCGGTAGGCTGTTAGAGCACTGTGCAGAGCGAGTTGTTTCTTAGCTTCCCAAAGAGCTGGAAGCAAGATGCTTTGGGGCCCTTCTCACCCTTTGGAAAGAAGGCAGCACTTTGTGCCTTACAGCTCTAGGGCAATGTAGCACACCCAGAGCAGAAGTTCTTCTTCAGCCAGATCAGGCCTGCAAAGAAACAGCGTTTCACAGGCCTTTGTAAGAGATATTCCCGGTAGGCTGTAAGAGCACTGTGCAGAGCGTGTTTTCTCTTAGCTTCCCAAAGAGCTGGAAACAAAACGCTGTTGGTCCCGTCTGCCCCTTTGGAAACAAGGCAGCACTTGGTGCCTTGCACCTCTAGGGCAATGTAGCACATGGCAGAGCAGAAGTTCTACTTCAGGGAGATCAGGCCTGCAAAGAAACTGCATTTCACAGGCCTTTGTAAGAGATGTTCTCGGTAGGCTGTTAGAGCACTGTGCAGAGCGAGTTGTTTCTTAGCTTCCCAGAGAGCTGGAAGCAAGATGCTTTGGGGCCCATCTGCCCCTATGGAAAGAACGCAGCACTTTGCGCCTTGCAGCTCTAGGGCAATGCAGCACACTCGGAGCAGAAGTTCTACTTCAGCCAGATCAGGCCTGCAAAGAAACTGCGTTTCACAGGCTTTTGTAAGAGATGTTCCCGGTAGGCTGTTAGAGCACTGTGCAGAGCGAGTTGTTTCTTAGCTTCCCAGAGAGCTGGAAGCAAGATGCTTTGGGGCCCGTTAATTTTATACCCTGCTACTTTGCTGTAGTTGTTGATTATTTCTAATAGTTTTTCTGTGGCTTCTTTGGGGTTTTCTATGTATAAGATCATGTCGTCTGCAAACAACGCGAGTTTTACTTCTTCGTTACCTATTTGGATTCCTTTTATTTTTTTTTCCTGCCGAATTGCTCTGGCCAGCACCTCCAGTACTATGTTGAATACGAGTGGTGAAAGTGGGCACCCTTGTCTTGTTCCTGTCCTCAGAGGGATGGCTTTCAGCTTTTGTCCATTGAGTATGATGTTGGCTGTGGGTCTATCATATATGGCCTTTATTATGTTGAGGTACTTTCCTTCTATACCCATTTTACTGAGGGTTTTTATCATAAATGGGTGTTGGATCTTGTCGAATGCTTTCTCTGCGTCTATTGAGATGATCATGTGGTTTTTGTTTTTCATTTTGTTGATGTAGTGTATCACGTTGATTGACTTGCGGGTGTTGAACCATCCCTGTGTCCCTGGTATAAATCCCACTTGATCATGGTGTATAATCTTTTTGATGTATTGCTGTAATCGGTTTGCCAAAATTTGGTTGAGGATTTTTGCATCTATGTTCATCAGTGATATCGGCCTGTAGTTCTCCTTCTTTGTGTTGTCCTTGTCAGGTTTGGGGATCAGAGTGATGTTGGCTTCATAGAATGTGTTAGGGAGTTCTCCATCTTTCTCAATTTTCTGGAACAGTTTGAGGAGAATAGGTACAAAGAACTCACACTGCTTAACAACAAAAAAACAAACAACCCGATCAAAAAATGGGCAGAGGACATGAACAGACAGTTCTCCAAAGAAGATATGAATATGGCCAATAGACACATGAAAAGATGTTCATCATCGCTAATCATCAGGGAAATGCAAATCAAAACTACACTAAGATATCACCTTACCCCCGTTAGATTGGCAAAAACATCCAAAACCAAGAACGACAAATGTTGGAGAGGTTGTGGGGAAAGAGGAACCCTCATACACTGTTGGTGGGAATGCAAACTGGTACAGCCACTATGGAAAAGAGTATGGAGATTTCTCAAAAGTTAAAAATAGAAATACCCTATGACCCAGCCATCCCATTACTGGGTATCTATCCTAAGAACCTGATATCAGATATCTCAAGAGTCCGTTGCACCCCTATGTTCATCGCAGCATTATTTACAATAGCCAAGACGTGGAACCAGCCTACATGCCCAGAAACTGATGATTGGATAAAGAAGATGTGGTATATATACACAATGGAATACTACTCAGCCATAAAAAAAGACGACATTGGCCCCTTCACAACAATGTGGATGGACCTCGAGGGCATTATGTTAAGCGAAATAAGTCAGTCAGAGAAAGACGAACTCTATATGACTCCACTCATAGGTGGAAATTAGTATATTGAGAAGGAGATCTGATCGGTGGTTACCAGGGAAAAGGGGGGGTGGGGGGAGGGCACGGCGTGGGAAGTGGTGTTCCCACAACATGACTAACAAAAATGTACAACTGAAATTTCACAAGCTTGTAATCCATCATAACATTAATAAACAAACAAACAAAAAAGATGCTTTGGGGCCCATCTGCCCCTATGGAAAGAACGCAGCACTTTCTGCCTTGCAGCTCTAGGGCAATCTAGCACACCCAGAGCAGAAGTTCTACTTCAGCCAGATCAGGCCCGCAAAGAAACTGCGTTTCACAGGCCTTTGTAAGAGATGTTCCCGGTAGGCTGTTAGAGCACTGTGCAGAGCGAATTGTTTCGTACCTTCCCAAAGAGCTGGATGCAAGATGCTTTGGGGCCCTTCTCACCCTTTGGCAAGGAGGCAGCACTTTGTGCCTTGCAGCTCTAAGGCAATGTAGCACACCCAGAGCAGAAGTTCTACTTCAGCCAAATCAGGCCTGCAAAAAAACTGCGTTTCACAGGCCTTTGTAAGAGATGTTCCCGGTAGGCTGTTAGAGCATTGTGCAGAGTGAGTTGTTTCTCAGCTTCCAAAAGAGTTGGAAGCAAGATGCTTTGGGGCTCATCTGCCCCTTTGAAATGAAGGCAGCACTTTGTGCCTTGCAGCTCTAGGGCAATGTAGCCCACCAGAGCAGAAGTTCTACTTCAGCCAGATCACGCCTGCAATGAAACTGCGTTTCACAGGCCTTTGTAAGAGATGTTCCCGGTAGGCTGTTAGAGCACTGTGCAGAGCGAGTTGTTTCTTAGCTTCCCAAAGAGCTGGAAGCAAGATGCTTTGGGGCCCTTCTCACCCCTTGGAAAGAAGGCAGCACTTTGTGCCTTGCCGCTCTAGGGCAATGTAGCATACCCAGAGCCGAAGTTCTACTTCAGCTAGATCATACCTGCAAAGAAACTTCGTTTCACAGGCCTTGTAAAATATGTTCCCGGTAGGCTGTAAGAGCACTGTGCAGAGCGACTAGTTTCTTAGTTTCCCAGAGAGCTGGAAGCAAGATGCTTTGGGGCCCATCTCCCCCTATGGAAAGAACGCAGCACTTTGTGCCTTGCAGGTCTAGGGCAATGCAGCACACACCGAGCAGAAGTTGTACTTCAGCCAGATCAGGCCTGCAAAGAAACTGCGTTTCACAGACCTTTGTAAGAGATGTTCCCGGTAGGCTGTTAGAGCACTGTGCAGAGCGAGTTGTTTCTTAGATTCCCGAACAGCCGGAAGCAAGATGCTTTGGGGGCCATCTGCCCTTAAGTAAAGAAGGCAGCACTTTGTGCCTTGCAGCTCTAGGGCAATGTAGCACACCCAGAGCAGATGTTCTACTTCAGCCAGATCAGGCCTGCAAAGAAACTGCGTTTCACAGGCCTTTGTAAGAGATGTTCCCGGTAGGCTGTTAGAGCACTGTGCAGAGCGAGTTGTTTCTTAGCTTCCCAGAGAGCTGGAAGCAAGATGCTTTGGGGCCCGTTAATTTTATACCCTGCTACTTTGCTGTAGTTGTTGATTATTTCTAATAGTTTTTCTGTGGACTCTTTGGGGTTTTCTATGTATAAGATCATGTCGTCTGCAAACAACGCGAGTTTTACTTCTTCGTTACCTATTTGGATTCCTTTTATTTTTTTTTCCTGCTGAATTGCTCTGGCCAGCACCTCCAGTACTATGTTGAATAGGAGTGGTGAAAGTGGGCACCCTTGTCTTGTTCCTGTCCTCAGAGGGATGGCTTTCAGCTTTTGTCCATTGAGTATGATGTTGGCTGTGGGTCTATCATATATGGCCTTTATTATGTTGAGGTACTTTCCTGCTATACCCATTTTACTGAGGGTTGTTATCATAAATGGGTGTTGGATCTTGTCGAATGCTTTCTCTGCGTCTATTGAGATGATCATGTGGTTTTTGTTTTTCATTTTGTTGATGTAGTGTATCACGTTGATTGACTTGCGGGTGTTGAACCATCCCTGTGTCCCTGGTATAAATCCCACTTGATCATGGTGTATAATCTTTTTGATGTATTGCTGTAATCGGTTTGCCAAAATTTTGTTGAGGATTTTTGCATCTATGTTCATCAGTGATATCGGCCTGTAGTTCTCCTTCTTCGTGTTGTCCTTGTCAGGTTTGGGGATCAGAGTGATGTTGGCTTCATAGAATGTGTTAGGGAGTTCTCCATCTTTCTCAATTTTCTGGAACAGTTTGAGGAGAATAGGTACAAAGAACGCACACTGCTTAACAACAAAAAAACAAACAACCCGATCAAAAAATGGGCAGAGGACATGAACAGACATTTCTCCAAAGAAGATATGAATATGGCCAATAGACACATGAAAAGATGTTCATCATCGCTAATCATCAGGGAAATGCAAATCAAAACTACACTAAGATATCACCTTACCCCCGTTAGATTGGCAAAAACATCCAAAACCAAGAACGACAAATGTTGGAGAGGTTGTGGAGAAAGAGGAACCCTCATACACTGTTGGTGGGAATGCAAACTGGTACAGCCACTTTGGAAAACAGTATGGAGATTTCTCAAAAAGTTAAAAATAGAAATACCCTATGACCCAGCCATCCCATTACTGGGTATCTATCCTAAGAACCTGATATCAGATATCTCAAGAGTCCGTTGCACCCCTATGTTCATCGCAGCATTATTTACAATAGCCAAGACGTGGAACCAGCCTACATGCCCAGAAACTGATGATTGGATAAAGAAGATGTGGTATGTATACACAATGGAATACTACTCAGCCATAAAAAAAGACGACATTGGCCCCTTCACAACAATGTGGATGGACCTCGAGGGCATTATGTTAAGCGAAATAAGTCAGTCAGAGAAAGACGAACTCTATATGACTCCACTCATAGGTGGAAATTAGTATATTGAGAAGGAGATCTGATCGGTGGTTACCAGGGAAAAGGGGGGGTGGGGGGAGGGCACGGAGGGGGAAGTGGTGTTCCCACAACATGACTAACAAAAATGTACAACTGAAATTTCCGAAGCTTGTAATCCATCATAACATTAATAAACAAAAAAAAAAAAAAAAGATGCTTTGGGGCCCATCTGCCCCTATGGAAAGAACGCAGCACTTTCTGCCTTGCAGCTCTAGGGCAATGTAGCACACCCAGAGCAGAAGTTCTACTTCAGCCAGATCAGGCACGCAAAGAAACTGCGTTTCACAGGCCTTTGTAAGAGATGTTCCCGGTAGGCTGTTAGAGCACTGTGCAGAGCGAGTTGTTTCTTAGCTTCCCAAACAGCCGGAAGCAAGATGCTTTGGGGCCCTTCTCACCCTTTGGAAAGAAGTCAGCACTTTGTGCCTTGCAGCTCTGGGCAATGTAGCACTTGGCAGAGCAGAAGTTGTACTTCAGCCAGATCAGGCCTGCAAAGAAACTGCGTTTCATAGGCCTTTGTAAGAGATGTTCCCGGTAGTCTGTTAGAGCACTGTGCAGAGCGAGTTGTTTCTTAGCTTCCCAAAGAGCTGGAAGCAAGATGCTTTGGGGCCCTTCTCACCCTTTGGAAAGAAGGCAGCACTTTGTGCCTTGCAGCTCTAGGGCAATGTAGCACACCCAAAGCAGAAGTTCTACTTCTGCCAGGTCAGGCCTGCAAAGAAACTTCGTTTCACAGGCCTTTGTAAGAGATGTTCCCGGTAGGCTGTTAGAGCACTGTGCAGAGCGACTTGTTTCTTAGCTTCCCAAGGAGCTGGAAGCAAGATGCTTTGGGGCCCTTCTCACCCTTTGGAAAGAAGGCAGCACTTTGTGCCTTGCAGCTCTAGGGCAATGTAGCACACCCAGAGCCGAAGTTCTACTTCAGCTAGATCAGACCTGCAAAGAAACTTCGTTTCACAGGCCTTTGTAAGAGATGTTCCCGGTAGGCTGTAAGAGCACTGTGCAGAGCGACTAGTTTCTTAGATTCCCAGAGAGCTGGAAGCAAGATGCTTTGGGGCCCATCTGCCCCTATGGAAAGAACGCAGCACTTTGTGCCTTGCAGCTCTAGGGCAATGCAGCACACCCAAAGCAGAAGTTCTACTTCAGCCAGATGAGACCTGCAAACAAACTGCGTTTCACAGGCCTTTGAAAGAGATGTTCCCTGTAGGCTGTTAGAGCACTGTGCAGAGCGAGTTGTTTCTTAGCTTCCCAGAGAGCTGGAAGCAAGATGCTTTGGGGCCCGTTAATTTTATACCCTGCTACTTTGCTGTAGTTGTTGATTATTTCTAATAGTTTTTCTGTGGACTCTTTGGGGTTTTCTATGTATAAGATCATGTCGTCTGCAAACAACGCGAGTTTTACTTCTTCGTTACCTATTTGGATTCCTTTTATTTTTTTTTCCTGCCGAATTGCTCTGGCCAGCACCTCCAGTACTATGTTGAATACGAGTGGTGAAAGTGGGCACCCTTGTCTTGTTCCTGTCCTCAGAGGGATGGCTTTCATCTTTTGTCCATTGAGTATGATGTTGGCTGTGGGTCTATCATATATGGCCTTTATTATGTTGAGGTACTTTCCTTCTATACCCATTTTACTGAGGGTTTTTATCATAAATGGGTGTTGGATCTTGTCGAATGCTTTCTCTGCGTCTATTGAGATGATCATGTGGTTTTTGTTTTTCATTTTGTTGATGTAGTGTATCACGTTGTTTGACTTGCGGGTGTTGAACCATCCCTGTGTCCCTGGTATAAATCCCACTTGATCATGGTGTATAATCTTTTTGATGTATTGCTGTAATCGGTTTGCCAAAATTTGGTTGAGGATTTTTGCATCTATGTTCATCAGTGATATCGGCCTGTAGTTCTCCTTCTTTGTGTTTTCCTTGTCAGGTTTGGGGATCAGAGTGATGTTGGCTTCATAGAATGTGTTAGGGAGTTCTCCATCTTTCTCAATTTTCTGGAACAGTTTGAGGAGAATAGGTACAAAGAACTCACACTGCTTAACAACAAAAAAACAAACAACCCGATCAAAAAATGGGCAGAGGACATGAACAGACATTTCTCAAAAGAAGATATGAATATGGCCAATAGACACATGAAAAGATGTTCATCATCGCTAATCATCAGGGAAATGCAAATCAAAACTACACTAAGATATCACCTTACCCCCGTTAGATTGGCAAAAACATCCAAAACCAAGAACGACAAATGTTGGAGAGGTTGTGGAGAAAGAGGAACCCTCATACACTGTTGGTGGGAATGCAAACTGGTACAGCCACTATGGAAAACAGTATGGAGATTTCTCAAAAAGTTAAAAATAGAAATACCCTATGACCCAGCCATCCCATTACTGGGTATCTATCCTAAGAACCTGATATCAGATATCTCAAGAGTCCGTTGCACCCCTATGTTCATCGCAGCATTATTTACAATAGCCAAGACGTGGAACCAGCCTACATGCCCAGAAACTGATGATTGGATAAAGAAGATGTGGTATATATACACAATGGAATACTACTCAGCCATAAAAATAGACGACATTGGCCCCTTCACAACAATGTGGATGGACCTCGAGGGCATTATGTTAAGCGAAATAAGTCAGTCAGAGAAAGACGAACTCTATATGACTCCACTCATAGGTGGAAATTAGTATATTGAGAAGGAGATCTGATCGGTGGTTACCAGGGAAAAGGGGGGGTGGGGGGAGGGCACGGAGGGGGAAGTGGTGTTCCCACAACATGACTAACAAAAATGTACAACTGAAATTTCACAAGCTTGTAATCCATCATAACATTAATAAACAAACAAACAAAAAAAAAAGATGCTTTGGGGCCCATCTGCCCCTATGGAAAGAACGCAGCACTTTCTGCCTTGCAGCTCTAGGGCAATGTAGCACACCCAGAGCAGAAGTTGTACTTCAGCCAGATCAGGCCTGCAAAGAAACTGCGTTTCACAGGCCTTTGTAAGAATGTCCCGGTAGGCTGTTAGAGCACTGTGCAGAGCGAGTTGTTTCCTAGCTTCCCAAAGAGCTGGAAGCAAGATGCTTTGGGGCCCTTCTCACCCTTTTTAAAGAAGGCAGCACTTTGTGCCTTGCAGCTCTAGGGCAATGTAGCACACCCAAAGCAGAAGTTCTACTTCAGCCAGATCAGGCCTGCAAAGAAACTGCGTTTCACAGGCCTTTGTAAGAGATGTTCCCTGTAGGCTTTTAGAGAACTGTGCAGAGCGAGTTGTTTCTTAGCTTCCCAAGGAGCTGGAAGCAAGATGCTTTAGGGGCCATCTGCCCTTAAGGAAAGAAGGCAGCACTTTGTGCCTTGCAGCTCTAGGGCAATGTAGCACACCCAGAGCAGATGTTCTACTTCAGCCAGGTCAGGCCTGCAAAGAAACTGCGTTTCACAGGCCTTTGTAAGAGATGTTCCCGGTAGGCTGTTAGAGCACTGTGCAGAGCGACTTGTTTCTTAGCTTACCAAAGAGCTGGAAGCAAGATGCTTTGGGGCCCTTCTCACCCTTTGGAAAGAAGGCAGCACTTTGTGCCTTGCAGCTCTAGGGCAATGTAGCACACCCAGAGCCAAAGTTCTACTTCAGCTAGATCAGACCTGCAAAGAAACTTCGTTTCACAGGCCTTTGTAAGAGATGCTCCCTGTAGGCTGTAAGAGCACTGTGCAGAGCGACTAGTGTCTTAGCTTCCCAGAGAGCTGGAAGCAAGATGCTTTGGAGCCCATCTGCCCCTATGTAAAGAACGCAGCACTTTGTGCCTTGCAGCTCTAGGGCAATGCAGCACACCCCGAGCAGAAGTTCTACTTCAGCCAGATCAGGCCTGCAAAGAAACTGTGTTTCACAGGCCTTTGTAAGAGATGTTCCCGGTAGGCTGTTAGAGCACTGTGCAGAGCGAGTTGTTTCTTAGCTTCCCAGAGAGCTGGAAGCAAGATGCTTTGGGGCCCGTTAATTTTATACCCTGCTACTTTGCTGTAGTTGTTGATTATTTCTAATAGTTTTTCTGTGGATTCTTTGGGGTTTTCTATGTATAAGATCATGTCGTCTGCAAACAACGCGAGTTTTACTTCTTCGTTACCTATTTGGATTCCTTTTATTTTTTTTTCCTGCCGAATTGCTCTGGCCAGCACCTCCAGTACTATGTTGAATAGGAGTGGTGAAAGTGGGCACCCTTGTCTTGTTCCTGTCCTCAGAGGGATGGCTTTCAGCTTTTGTCCATTGAGTATGATGTTGGCTGTGGGTCTATCATATATGGCCTTTATTATGTTGAGGTACTTTCCTGCTATACCCATTTTACTGAGGGTTGTTATCATAAATGGGTGTTGGATCTTGTCGAATGCTTTCTCTGCGTCTATTGAGATGATCATGTGGTTTTTGTTTTTCATTTTGTTGATGTAGTGTATCACGTTGATTGACTTGCGGGTGTTGAACCATCCCTGTGTCCCTGGTATAAATCCCACTTGATCATGGTGTATAATCTTTTTGATGTATTGCTGTAATCGGTTTGCCAAAATTTTGTTGAGGATTTTTGCATCTATGTTCATCAGTGATATCGGCCTGTAGTTCTCCTTCTTCGTGTTGTCCTTGTCAGGTTTGGGGATCAGAGTGATGTTGGCTTCATAGAATGTGTTAGGGAGTTCTCCATCTTTCTCAATTTTCTGGAACAGTTTGAGGAGAATAGGTACAAAGAACGCACACTGCTTAACAACAAAAAAACAAACAACCCGATCAAAAAATGGGCAGAGGACATGAACAGACATTTCTCCAAAGAAGATATGAATATGGCCAATAGACACATGAAAAGATGTTCATCATCGCTAATCATCAGGGAAATGCAAATCAAAACTACACTAAGATATCACCTTACCCCCGTTAGATTGGCAAAAACATCCAAAACCAAGAACGACAAATGTTGGAGAGGTTGTGGAGAAAGAGGAACCCTCATACACTGTTGGTGGGAATGCAAACTGGTACAGCCACTTTGGAAAACAGTATGGAGATTTCTCAAAAAGTTAAAAATAGAAATACCCTATGACCCAGCCATCCCATTACTGGGTATCTATCCTAAGAACCTGATATCAGATATCTCAAGAGTCCGTTGCACCCCTATGTTCATCGCAGCATTATTTACAATAGCCAAGACGTGGAACCAGCCTACATGCCCAGAAACTGATGATTGGATAAAGAAGATGTGGTATGTATACACAATGGAATACTACTCAGCCATAAAAAAAGACGACATTGGCCCCTTCACAACAATGTGGATGGACCTCGAGGGCATTATGTTAAGCGAAATAAGTCAGTCAGAGAAAGACGAACTCTATATGACTCCACTCATAGGTGGAAATTAGTATATTGAGAAGGAGATCTGATCGGTGGTTACCAGGGAAAAGGGGGGGTGGGGGGAGGGCACGGAGGGGGAAGTGGTGTTCCCACAACATGACTAACAAAAATGTACAACTGAAATTTCCGAAGCTTGTAATCCATCATAACATTAATAAACAAAAAAAAAAAAAAAAGATGCTTTGGGGCCCATCTGCCCCTATGGAAAGAACGCAGCACTTTCTGCCTTGCAGCTCTAGGGCAATGTAGCACACCCAGAGCAGAAGTTCTACTTTAGCCAGATCAGGCACGCAAAGAAACTGCGTTTCACAGGCCTTTGTAAGAGATGTTCCCGGTAGGCTGTTAGAGCACTGTGCAGAGCGAGTTGTTTCTTAGCTTCCCAAACAGCCGGAAGCAAGATGCTTTGGGGCCCTTCTCACCCTTTGGAAAGAAGTCAGCACTTTGTGCCTTGCAGCTCTGGGCAATGTAGCACTTGGCAGAGCAGAAGTTGTACTTCAGCCAGATCAGGCCTGCAAAGAAACTGCGTTTCATAGGCCTTTGTAAGAGATGTTCCCGGTAGTCTGTTAGAGCACTGTGCAGAGCGAGTTGTTTCTTAGCTTCCCAAAGAGCTGGAAGCAAGATGCTTTGGGGCCCTTCTCACCCTTTGGAAAGAAGGCAGCACTTTGTGCCTTGCAGCTCTAGGGCAATGTAGCACACCCAAAGCAGAAGTTCTACTTCTGCCAGGTCAGGCCTGCAAAGAAACTTCGTTTCACAGGCCTTTGTAAGAGATGTTCCCGGTAGGCTGTTAGAGCACTGTGCAGAGCGACTTGTTTCTTAGCTTCCCAAGGAGCTGGAAGCAAGATGCTTTGGGGCCCTTCTCACCCTTTGGAAAGAAGGCAGCACTTTGTGCCTTGCAGCTCTAGGGCAATGTAGCACACCCAGAGCCGAAGTTCTACTTCAGCTAGATCAGACCTGCAAAGAAACTTCGTTTCACAGGCCTTTGTAAGAGATGTTCCCGGTAGGCTGTAAGAGCACTGTGCAGAGCGACTAGTTTCTTAGATTCCCAGAGAGCTGGAAGCAAGATGCTTTGGGGCCCATCTGCCCCTATGGAAAGAACGCAGCACTTTGTGCCTTGCAGCTCTAGGGCAATGCAGCACACCCAAAGCAGAAGTTCTACTTCAGCCAGATGAGACCTGCAAACAAACTGCGTTTCACAGGCCTTTGAAAGAGATGTTCCCTGTAGGCTGTTAGAGCACTGTGCAGAGCGAGTTGTTTCTTAGCTTCCCAGAGAGCTGGAAGCAAGATGCTTTGGGGCCCGTTAATTTTATACCCTGCTACTTTGCTGTAGTTGTTGATTATTTCTAATAGTTTTTCTGTGGACTCTTTGGGGTTTTCTATGTATAAGATCATGTCGTCTGCAAACAACGCGAGTTTTACTTCTTCGTTACCTATTTGGATTCCTTTTATTTTTTTTTCCTGCCGAATTGCTCTGGCCAGCACCTCCAGTACTATGTTGAATACGAGTGGTGAAAGTGGGCACCCTTGTCTTGTTCCTGTCCTCAGAGGGATGGCTTTCATCTTTTGTCCATTGAGTATGATGTTGGCTGTGGGTCTATCATATATGGCCTTTATTATGTTGAGGTACTTTCCTTCTATACCCATTTTACTGAGGGTTTTTATCATAAATGGGTGTTGGATCTTGTCGAATGCTTTCTCTGCGTCTATTGAGATGATCATGTGGTTTTTGTTTTTCATTTTGTTGATGTAGTGTATCACGTTGTTTGACTTGCGGGTGTTGAACCATCCCTGTGTCCCTGGTATAAATCCCACTTGATCATGGTGTATAATCTTTTTGATGTATTGCTGTAATCGGTTTGCCAAAATTTGGTTGAGGATTTTTGCATCTATGTTCATCAGTGATATCGGCCTGTAGTTCTCCTTCTTTGTGTTTTCCTTGTCAGGTTTGGGGATCAGAGTGATGTTGGCTTCATAGAATGTGTTAGGGAGTTCTCCATCTTTCTCAATTTTCTGGAACAGTTTGAGGAGAATAGGTACAAAGAACTCACACTGCTTAACAACAAAAAAACAAACAACCCGATCAAAAAATGGGCAGAGGACATGAACAGACATTTCTCAAAAGAAGATATGAATATGGCCAATAGACACATGAAAAGATGTTCATCATCGCTAATCATCAGGGAAATGCAAATCAAAACTACACTAAGATATCACCTTACCCCCGTTAGATTGGCAAAAACATCCAAAACCAAGAACGACAAATGTTGGAGAGGTTGTGGAGAAAGAGGAACCCTCATACACTGTTGGTGGGAATGCAAACTGGTACAGCCACTATGGAAAACAGTATGGAGATTTCTCAAAAAGTTAAAAATAGAAATACCCTATGACCCAGCCATCCCATTACTGGGTATCTATCCTAAGAACCTGATATCAGATATCTCAAGAGTCCGTTGCACCCCTATGTTCATCGCAGCATTATTTACAATAGCCAAGACGTGGAACCAGCCTACATGCCCAGAAACTGATGATTGGATAAAGAAGATGTGGTATATATACACAATGGAATACTACTCAGCCATAAAAAAAGACGACATTGGCCCCTTCACAACAATGTGGATGGACCTCGAGGGCATTATGTTAAGCGAAATAAGTCAGTCAGAGAAAGACGAACTCTATATGACTCCACTCATAGGTGGAAATTAGTATATTGAGAAGGAGATCTGATCGGTGGTTACCAGGGAAAAGGGGGGGTGGGGGGAGGGCACGGAGGGGGAAGTGGTGTTCCCACAACATGACTAACAAAAATGTACAACTGAAATTTCACAAGCTTGTAATCCATCATAACATTAATAAACAAACAAACAAAAAAAAAAGATGCTTTGGGGCCCATCTGCCCCTATGGAAAGAACGCAGCACTTTCTGCCTTGCAGCTCTAGGGCAATGTAGCACACCCAGAGCAGAAGTTGTACTTCAGCCAGATCAGGCCTGCAAAGAAACTGCGTTTCACAGGCCTTTGTAAGAGATGTCCCGGTAGGCTGTTAGAGCACTGTGCAGAGCGAGTTGTTTCCTAGCTTCCCAAAGAGCTGGAAGCAAGATGCTTTGGGGCCCTTCTCACCCTTTTTAAAGAAGGCAGCACTTTGTGCCTTGCAGCTCTAGGGCAATGTAGCACACCCAAAGCAGAAGTTCTACTTCAGCCAGATCAGGCCTGCAAAGAAACTGCGTTTCACAGGCCTTTGTAAGAGATGTTCCCTGTAGGCTTTTAGAGAACTGTGCAGAGCGAGTTGTTTCTTAGCTTCCCAAGGAGCTGGAAGCAAGATGCTTTAGGGGCCATCTGCCCTTAAGGAAAGAAGGCAGCACTTTGTGCCTTGCAGCTCTAGGGCAATGTAGCACACCCAGAGCAGATGTTCTACTTCAGCCAGGTCAGGCCTGCAAAGAAACTGCGTTTCACAGGCCTTTGTAAGAGATGTTCCCGGTAGGCTGTTAGAGCACTGTGCAGAGCGACTTGTTTCTTAGCTTACCAAAGAGCTGGAAGCAAGATGCTTTGGGGCCCTTCTCACCCTTTGGAAAGAAGGCAGCACTTTGTGCCTTGCAGCTCTAGGGCAATGTAGCACACCCAGAGCCAAAGTTCTACTTCAGCTAGATCAGACCTGCAAAGAAACTTCGTTTCACAGGCCTTTGTAAGAGATGCTCCCTGTAGGCTGTAAGAGCACTGTGCAGAGCGACTAGTTTCTTAGCTTCCCAGAGAGCTGGAAGCAAGATGCTTTGGAGCCCATCTGCCCCTATGTAAAGAACGCAGCACTTTGTGCCTTGCAGCTCTAGGGCAATGCAGCACACCCCGAGCAGAAGTTCTACTTCAGCCAGATCAGGCCTGCAAAGAAACTGCGTTTCACAGGCCTTTGTAAGAGATGTTCCCGGTAGGCTGTTAGAGCACTGTGCAGAGCGAGTTGTTTCTTAGCTTCCCAGAGAGCTGGAAGCAAGATGCTTTGGGGCCCGTTAATTTTATACCCTGCTACTTTGCTGTAGTTGTTGATTATTTCTAATAGTTTTTCTGTGGATTCTTTGGGGTTTTCTATGTATAAGATCATGTCGTCTGCAAACAACGCGAGTTTTACTTCTTCGTTACCTATTTGGATTCCTTTTATTTTTTTTTCCTGCCGAATTGCTCTGGCCAGCACCTCCAGTACTATGTTGAATAGGAGTGGTGAAAGTGGGCACCCTTGTCTTGTTCCTGTCCTCAGAGGGATGGCTTTCAGCTTTTGTCCATTGAGTATGATGTTGGCTGTGGGTCTATCATATATGGCCTTTATTATGTTGAGGTACTTTCCTTCTATACCCATTTTACTGAGGGTTTTTATCATAAATGGGTGTTGGATCTTGTCGAATGCTTTCTCTGCGTCTATTGAGATGATCATGTGGTTTTTGTTTTTCATTTTGTTGATGTAGTGTATCACGTTGATTGACTTGCGGGTGTTGAACCATCCCTGTGTCCCTGGTATAAATCCCACTTGATCATGGTGTATAATCTTTTTGATGTATTGCTGTAATCGGTTTGCCAAAATTTGGTTGAGGATTTTTGCATCTATGTTCATCAGTGATATCGGCCTGTAGTTCTCCTTCTTTGTGTTGTCCTTGTCAGGTTTGGGGATCAGAGTGATGTTGGCTTCATAGAATGTGTTAGGGAGTTCTCCATCTTTCTCAATTTTCTGGAACAGTTTGAGGAGAATAGGTACAAAGAACTCACACTGCTTAACAACAAAAAAACAAACAACCCGATCCAAAAATGGGCAGAGGACATGAACAGACATTTCTCCAAAGAAGATATGAATATGGCCAATAGACACATGAAAAGATGTTCATCATCGCTAATCATCAGGGAAATGCAAATCAAAACTACACTAAGATATCACCTTACCCCCGTTAGATTGGCAAAAACATCCAAAACCAAGAACGACGAATGTTGGAGAGGTTGTGGAGAAAGAGGAACCCTCATACACTGTTGGTGGGAATGCAAACTGGTACAGCCACTATGGAAAACAGTATGGAGATTTCTCAAAAAGTTAAAAATAGAAATACCCTATGACCCAGCCATCCCATTACTGGGTATCTATCCTAAGAACCTGATATCAGATATCTCAAGAGTCCGTTGCACCCCTATGTTCATCGCAGCGTTATTTACAATAGCCAAGACGTGGAACCAGCCTACATGCCCAGAAACTGATGATTGGATAAAGAAGATGTGGTATATATACACAATGGAATACTACTCAGCCATAAAAAAAGACGACATTGGCCCCTTCACAACAATGTGGATGGACCTCGAGGGCATTATGTTAAGCGAAATAAGTCAGTCAGAGAAAGACGAACTCTATATGACTCCACTCATAGGTGGAAATTAGTATATTGAGAAGGAGATCTGATCGGTGGTTACCAGGGAAAAGGGGGGGTGGGGGGAGGGCACGGAGGAGGAAGTGGTGTTCCCACAACATGACTAACAAAAATGTACAACTGAAATTTCACAAGCTTGTAATCCATCATAACATTAATAAACAAAAAAAAAAAAAAAAAAAGATGCTTTGGGCCCATCTGCCCCTATGGAAAGAACGCAGCACTTTGTGCCTTGCAGCTCTAGGGCAATGTAGCACACCCAGAGCAGAAGTTGTACTTCAGCCAGATCAGGCCTGCAAAGAAACTGCGTTTCACAGGCCTTTGTAAGAGATGTCCCGGTAGGCTGTTAGAGCACTGTGCAGAGCGAGTTGTTTCCTAGCTTTCCAAAGAGCTGTAAGCAAGATGCTTTGGGGCCCTTCTCACCCATTGGAAAGAAGGCAGCACTTTGTGCCTTGCAGCTCTAGGGCAATGTAGCACACCCAGAGCAGATGTTCTACTTCTGCCAGGTTAGGCCTGCAAAGAAACTTCGTTTCACAGGCCTTTGTAAGAGATGTTCCCTGTAGGCTGTTAGAGCACTGTGCAGAGCGACTTGTTTCTTAGCTTGCCAAGGAGCTGGAAGCAAGATGCTTTGGGGCTCTTCTCACCCTTTGGAAAGAAGGCAGCACTTTGTGCCTTGCAGGTCTAGGGCAATGTAGCACACCCAGAGCAGAAGTTCTACTTCAGCCAGATCAGACCTGCAAAGAAACTGCGTTTCACAGGCATTTGTAAGAGATGTTCCCCGTAGGCTGTTAGAGCACTGTGCAGAGCGAGTTGTTTCTTAGATTCCCAAAAAGCTGGAAGCAAGATGCTTTGGGGCCCTACTCACCCTTTGGAAAGAAGGCAGAACTTTGTGCCTTGCAGCTCTAGGGCAATGTAGCACACCCAGAGCAGATGTTCTACTTCTGCCAGGTCAGGCCTGCCAAGAAACTGCGTTTCACAGGCCTTTGTAAGAGATGTTCCCGGTAGGCTGTTAGAGCACTGTGTAGAGCGACTTGTTTCTCAGCTTCCCAAACAGCCGGAAGCAAGATGCTTTGGGGGCCATCTGCCCTTAAGGAAAGAAGGCAGCTCTTTGTGCCTTGCAGCTCTAGGGCAATGCAGCACACCCAGAGCAGAAGTTCTACTTCAGCCAGATCAGGCCCGCAAAGAAACTGCGTTTCACAGGCCTTTGTAAGAGATGTTCCCGGTAGGCTGTTAGAGCACTGTGCAGAGCGAGTTGTTTCTTAGCTTCCCAGAGAGCTGGAAGCAAGATGCTTTGGGGCCCGTTAATTTTATACCCTGCTAGTTTGCTGTAGTTGTTGATTATTTCTAATAGTTTTTCTGTGGATTCTTTGGGGTTTTCTATGTATAAGATCATGTCGTCTGCAAACAACGCGAGTTTTACTTCTTCGTTACCTATTTGGATTCCTTTTATTTTTTTTTCCTGCCGAATTGCTCTGGCCAGCACCTCCAGTACTATGTTGAATACGAGTGGTGAAAGTGGGCACCCTTGTCTTGTTCCTTTCCTCAGAGGGATGGCTTTCAGCTTTTGTCCATTGAGAATGATGTTGGCTGTGGGTCTATCATATATGGCCTTTATTATGTTGAGGTACTTTCCTTCTATACCCATTTTACTGAGGGTTTTTATCATAAATGGGTGTTGGATCTTGTCGAATGCTTTCTCTGCTTCTATTGAGATGATCATGTGGTTTTTGTTTTTCATTTTGTTGATGTAGTGTATCACGTTGATTGACTTGCGGGTGTTGAACCATCCCTGTGTCCCTGGTATAAATCCCATTTGATCATGGTGTATAATCTTTTTGATGTATTGCTGTAATCGGTTTGCCAAAATTTGGTTGAGGATTTTTGCATCTATGTTCATCAGTGATATCGGCCTGTAGTTCTCCTTCTTCGTGTTGTCCTTGTCAGGTTTGGGGATCAGAGTGATGTTGGCTTCATAGAATGTGTTAGGGAGTTCTCCATCTTTCTCAATTTTCTGGAACAGTTTGAGGAGAATAGGTACAAAGAACTCACACCGCTTAACAACAAAAAAACAAACAACCCGATCAAAAAATGGGCAGAGGACATGAACAGACATTTCTCAAAAGAAGATATGAATATGGCCAATAGACACATGAAAAGATGTTCATCATCGCTAATCATCAGGGAAATGCAAATCAAAACTACACTAAGATATCACCTTACCCCCGTTAGATTGGCAAAAACATCCAAAACCAAGAACGACGAATGTTGGAGAGGTTGTGGAGAAAGAGGAACCCTCATACACTGTTGGTGGGAATGCAAACTGGTACAGCCACTATGGAAAACAGTATGGAGATTTCTCAAAAAGTTAAAAATAGAAATACCTTATGACCCAGCCATCCCATTACTGGGTATCTATCCTAAGAACCTGATATCAGATATCTCAAGAGTCCGTTGCACCCCTATGTTCATCGCAGCATTATTTACAATAGCCAAGACGTGGAACCAGCCTACATGCCCAGAAACTGATGATTGGATAAAGAAGATGTGGTATATATACACAATGGAATACTACTCAGCCATAAAAAAGACGACATTGGCCCCTTCACAACAATGTGGATGGACCTCGAGGGCATTATGTTAAGCGAAGTAAGTCAGTCAGAGAAAGACGAACTCTATATGACTCCACTCATAGGTGGAAATTAGTATATTGAGAAGGAGATCTGATCGGTGGTTACCAGGGAAAAGGGGGGTGGGGGGAGGGCACAGAGGGGGAAGTGGTGTTCCCACAACATGACTAACAAAAATGTACAACTGAAATTTCACAAGCTTGTAATCCATCATAAGATTAATAAACAAACAAACAAAAAAAAACATGCTTTGGGGCCCATCTGCCCCTATGGAAAGAACGCAGCACTTTGTGCCTTGCAGCTCTAGGGCAATGTAGCACACCCAGAGCAGAAGTTCTACTCCAGCCAGATCAGGCCCGCAAAGAAACTGCGTTTCACAGGCCTTTGTAAGAGATTTTCTCGGTAGGCTGTTAGAGCACTGTGCAGAGAGACTTGTTTCTTATCTTCCCAAAGAGCAGGAAGCAAGATGCTTTGGGGCCCTTCTCCCCCTTTGGCAAGAAGGCAGCACTTTGTGCCTTGCAGCTCTAGGGCAATGTAGCACACCCAGAGCAGAAGTTCTACTTCAGCCAGATCAGGCCCGCAAAGAAACTGCATTTCACAGGCCTTTGTAAGAGATGTTCCCCGTAGGCTGTTAGAGCACTGTGCAGAGCGAGTTGTTTCTTAGCTTCCCAAACAGCTGGAAGCAAGATGCTTTGGGGCCCTACTCACCTTTTGGAAAGAAGGCAGCACTTTGTGCCTTGCAGCTCTAGGGCAATGTAGCACACCCAGAGCAGATGTTCTACTTCTGCCAGGTCAGGCCTGCAAAAAAACTGCGTTTCACAGGCCTTTGTAAGAGATGTTCCCGGTAGGCTTTCAGATCACTGTGCAGAGCGAGTTGTTTCTCAGCTTCCCAAACAGCCGGAAGCAAGATGCTTTGGGGGCCATCTGCCCTTAAGGAAAGAAGGCAGCACTTTGTGCCTTGCAGCTCTAGGGCAATGCAGCACACCCAGAGCAGAAGTTCTACTTCAGCCAGATCAGGCCCGCAAAGAAACTGCGTTTCACAGGCCTTTGTAAGAGATGTTCCCGGTAGGCTGTTAGAGCACTGTGCAGAGCGAGTTGTTTCTTAGCTTCCCAGAGAGCTGGAAGCAAGATGCTTTGGGGCCCGTTAATTTTATACCCTGCTAGTTTGCTGTAGTTGTTGATTATTTCTAATAGTTTTTCTGTGGATTCTTTGGGGTTTTCTATGTATAAGATCATGTCGTCTGCAAACAACGCGAGTTTTACATCTTCGTTACCTATTTGGATTCCTTTTATTTTTTTTTCCTGCCGAATTGCTCTGGCCAGCACCTCCAGTACTATGTTGAATACGAGTGGTGAAAGTGGGCACCCTTGTCTTGTTCCTGTCCTCAGAGGGATGGCTTTCAGCTTTTGTCCATTGAGTATGCTGTTGGCTGTGGGTCTATCCTATATGGCCTTTATTATGTTGAGGTACTTTCCTTCTATACCCATTTTACTGAGGGTTTTTATCATAAATGGGTGTTGGATCTTGTCGAATGCTTTCTCTGCGTCTATTGAGATGATCATGTGGTTTTTGTTTTTCATTTTGTTGATGTAGTGTATCACGTTGATTGACTTGCGGGTGTTGAATCATCCCTGTGTCCCTGGTATAAATCCCACTTGATCATGGTGTATAATCTTTTTGATGTATTGCTGTAATCGGTTTGCCAAAATTTTGTTGAGGATTTTTGCATCTATGTTCATCAGTGATATCGGCCTGTAGTTCTCCTTCTTCGTGTTGTCCTTGTCAGGTTTGGGGATCAGAGTGATGTTGGCTTCATAGAATGTGTTAGGGAGTTCTCCATCTTTCTCAATTTTCTGGAACAGTTTGAGGAGAATAGGTACAAAGAACTCACACCGCTTAACAACAAAAAAACAAACAACCCGATCAAAAAATGGGCAGAGGACATGAACAGACATTTCTCAAAAGAAGATATGAATATGGCCAATAGACACATGAAAAGATGTTCATCATCGCTAATCATCAGGGAAATGCAAATCAAAACTACACTAAGATATCACCTTACCCCCGTTAGATTGGCAAAAACATCCAAAACCAAGAACGACGAATGTTGGAGAGGTTGTGGAGAAAGAGGAACCCTCATACACTGTTGGTGGGAATGCAAACTGGTACAGCCACTATGGAAAACAGTATGGAGATTTCTCAAAAAGTTAAAAATAGAAATACCTTATGACCCAACCATCCCATTACTGGGTATCTATCCTAAGAACCTGATATCAGATATCTCAAGAGTCCGTTGCACCCCTATGTTCATCGCAGCATTATTTACAATAGCCAAGACGTGGAACCAGCCTACATGCCCAGAAACTGATGATTGGATAAAGAAGATGTGGTATATATACACAATGGAATACTACTCAGCCATAAAAAAGACGACATTGGCCCCTTCACAACAATGTGGATGGACCTCGAGGGCATTATGTTAAGCGAAGTAAGTCAGTCAGAGAAAGACGAACTCTATATGACTCCACTCATAGGTGGAAATTAGTATATTGAGAAGGAGATCTGATCGGTGGTTACCAGGGAAAAGGGGGGTGGGGGGAGGGCACAGAGGGGGAAGTGGTGTTCCCACAACATGACTAACAAAAATGTACAACTGAAATTTCACAAGCTTGTAATCCATCATAAGATTAATAAACAAACAAACAAAAAAAAACATGCTTTGGGGCCCATCTGCCCCTATGGAAAGAACGCAGCACTTTGTGCCTTGCAGCTCTAGGGCAATGTAGCACACCCAGAGCAGAAGTTCTACTCCAGCCAGATCAGGCCCGCAAAGAAACTGCGTTTCACAGGCCTTTGTAAGAGATTTTCCCGGTAGGCTGTTAGAGCACTGTGCAGAGAGACTTGTTTCTTATCTTCCCAAAGAGCAGGAAGCAAGATGCTTTGGGGCCCTTCTCCCCCTTTGGCAAGAAGGCAGCACTTTGTGCCTTGCAGCTCTAGGGCAATGTAGCACACCCAGAGCAGAAGTTCTACTTCAGCCAGATCAGGCCCGCAAAGAAACTGCATTTCACAGGCCTTTGTAAGAGATGTTCCCCGTAGGCTGTTAGAGCACTGTGCAGAGCGAGTTGTTTCTTAGCTTCCCAAACAGCTGGAAGCAAGATGCTTTGGGGCCCTACTCACCTTTTGGAAAGAAGGCAGCACTTTGTGCCTTGCAGCTCTAGGGCAATGTAGCACACCCAGAGCAGATGTTCTACTTCTGCCAGGTCAGGCCTGCCAAGAAACTGCGTTTCACAGGCCTTTGTAAGAGATGTTCCCGGTAGGCTGTTAGAGCACTGTGTAGAGCGACTTGTTTCTCAGCTTCCCAAACAGCCGGAAGCAAGATGCTTTGGGGGCCATCTGCCCTTAAGGAAAGAAGGCAGCTCTTTGTGCCTTGCAGCTCTAGGGCAATGCAGCACACCCAGAGCAGAAGTTCTACTTCAGCCAGATCAGGCCCGCAAAGAAACTGCGTTTCACAGGCCTTTGTAAGAGATGTTCCCGGTAGGCTGTTAGAGCACTGTGCAGAGCGAGTTGTTTCTTAGCTTCCCAGAGAGCTGGAAGCAAGATGCTTTGGGGCCCGTTAATTTTATACCCTGCTAGTTTGCTGTAGTTGTTGATTATTTCTAATAGTTTTTCTGTGGATTCTTTGGGGTTTTCTATGTATAAGATCATGTCGTCTGCAAACAACGCGAGTTTTACTTCTTCGTTACCTATTTGGATTCCTTTTATTTTTTTTTCCTGCCGAATTGCTCTGGCCAGCACCTCCAGTACTATGTTGAATAGGAGTGGTGAAAGTGGGCACCCTTGTCTTGTTCCTTTCCTCAGAGGGATGGCTTTCAGCTTTTGTCCATTGAGAATGATGTTGGCTGTGGGTCTATCATATATGGCCTTTATTATGTTGAGGTACTTTCCTTCTATACCCATTTTACTGAGGGTTTTTATCATAAATGGGTGTTGGATCTTGTCGAATGCTTTCTCTGCTTCTATTGAGATGATCATGTGGTTTTTGTTTTTCATTTTGTTGATGTAGTGTATCACGTTGATTGACTTGCGGGTGTTGAACCATCCCTGTGTCCCTGGTATAAATCCCATTTGATCATGGTGTATAATCTTTTTGATGTATTGCTGTAATCGGTTTGCCAAAATTTGGTTGAGGATTTTTGCATCTATGTTCATCAGTGATATCGGCCTGTAGTTCTCCTTCTTCGTGTTGTCCTTGTCAGGTTTGGGGATCAGAGTGATGTTGGCTTCATAGAATGTGTTAGGGAGTTCTCCATCTTTCTCAATTTTCTGGAACAGTTTGAGGAGAATAGGTACAAAGAACTCACACCGCTTAACAACAAAAAAACAAACAACCCGATCAAAAAATGGGCAGAGGACATGAACAGACATTTCTCAAAAGAAGATATGAATATGGCCAATAGACACATGAAAAGATGTTCATCATCGCTAATCATCAGGGAAATGCAAATCAAAACTACACTAAGATATCACCTTACCCCCGTTAGATTGGCAAAAACATCCAAAACCAAGAACGACGAATGTTGGAGAGGTTGTGGAGAAAGAGGAACCCTCATACACTGTTGGTGGGAATGCAAACTGGTACAGCCACTATGGAAAACAGTATGGAGATTTCTCAAAAAGTTAAAAATAGAAATACCTTATGACCCAGCCATCCCATTACTGGGTATCTATCCTAAGAACCTGATATCAGATATCTCAAGAGTCCGTTGCACCCCTATGTTCATCGCAGCATTATTTACAATAGCCAAGACGTGGAACCAGCCTACATGCCCAGAAACTGATGATTGGATAAAGAAGATGTGGTATATATACACAATGGAATACTACTCAGCCATAAAAAAGACGACATTGGCCCCTTCACAACAATGTGGATGGACCTCGAGGGCATTATGTTAAGCGAAGTAAGTCAGTCAGAGAAAGACGAACTCTATATGACTCCACTCATAGGTGGAAATTAGTATATTGAGAAGGAGATCTGATCGGTGGTTACCAGGGAAAAGGGGGGTGGGGGGAGGGCACAGAGGGGGAAGTGGTGTTCCCACAACATGACTAACAAAAATGTACAACTGAAATTTCACAAGCTTGTAATCCATCATAAGATTAATAAACAAACAAACAAAAAAAAACATGCTTTGGGGCCCATCTGCCCCTATGGAAAGAACGCAGCACTTTGTGCCTTGCAGCTCTAGGGCAATGTAGCACACCCAGAGCAGAAGTTCTACTCCAGCCAGATCAGGCCCGCAAAGAAACTGCGTTTCACAGGCCTTTGTAAGAGATTTTCCCGGTAGGCTGTTAGAGCACTGTGCAGAGAGACTTGTTTCTTATCTTCCCAAAGAGCAGGAAGCAAGATGCTTTGGGGCCCTTCTCCCCCTTTGGCAAGAAGGCAGCACTTTGTGCCTTGCAGCTCTAGGGCAATGTAGCACACCCAGGGCAGAAGTTCTACTTCAGCCAGATCAGGCCCGCAAAGAAACTGCATTTCACAGGCCTTTGTAAGAGATGTTCCCCGTAGGCTGTTAGAGCACTGTGCAGAGCGAGTTGTTTCTTAGCTTCCCAAACAGCTGGAAGCAAGATGCTTTGGGGCCCTACTCACCTTTTGGAAAGAAGGCAGCACTTTGTGCCTTGCAGCTCTAGGGCAATGTAGCACACCCAGAGCAGATGTTCTACTTCTGCCAGGTCAGGCCTGCAAAGAAACTGCGTTTCACAGGCCTTTGTAAGAGATGTTCCCGGTAGGCTGTTAGAGCACTGTGCAGAGCGAGTTGTTTCTCAGCTTCCCAAACAGCCGGAAGCAAGATGCTTTGGGGGCCATCTGCCCTTAAGGAAAGAAGGCAGCACTTTGTGCCTTGCAGCTCTAGGGCAATGCAGCACACCCAGAGCAGAAGTTCTACTTCAGCCAGATCAGGCCCGCAAAGAAACTGCGTTTCACAGGCCTTTGTAAGAGATGTTCCCGGTAGGCTGTTAGAGCACTGTGCAGAGCGAGTTGTTTCTTAGCTTCCCAGAGAGCTGGAAGCAAGATGCTTTGGGGCCCGTTAATTTTATACCCTGCTAGTTTGCTGTAGTTGTTGATTATTTCTAATAGTTTTTCTGTGGATTCTTTGGGGTTTTCTATGTATAAGATCATGTCGTCTGCAAACAACGCGAGTTTTACATCTTCGTTACCTATTTGGATTCCTTTTATTTTTTTTTCCTGCCGAATTGCTCTGGCCAGCACCTCCAGTACTATGTTGAATACGAGTGGTGAAAGTGGGCACCCTTGTCTTGTTCCTGTCCTCAGAGGGATGGCTTTCAGCTTTTGTCCATTGAGTATGCTGTTGGCTGTGGGTCTATCCTATATGGCCTTTATTATGTTGAGGTACTTTCCTTCTATACCCATTTTACTGAGGGTTTTTATCATAAATGGGTGTTGGATCTTGTCGAATGCTTTCTCTGCGTCTATTGAGATGATCATGTGGTTTTTGTTTTTCATTTTGTTGATGTAGTGTATCACGTTGATTGACTTGCGGGTGTTGAACCATCCCTGTGTCCCTGGTATAAATCCCACTTGATCATGGTGTATAATCTTTTTGATGTATTGCTGTAATCGGTTTGCCAAAATTTTGTTGAGGATTTTTGCATCTATGTTCATCAGTGATATCGGCCTGTAGTTCTCCTTCTTCGTGTTGTCCTTGTCAGGTTTGGGGATCAGAGTGATGTTGGCTTCATAGAATGTGTTAGGGAGTTCTCCATCTTTCTCAATTTTCTGGAACAGTTTGAGGAGAATAGGTACAAAGAACTCACACCGCTTAACAACAAAAAAACAAACAACCCGATCAAAAAATGGGCAGAGGACATGAACAGACATTTCTCAAAAGAAGATATGAATATGGCCAATAGACACATGAAAAGATGTTCATCATCGCTAATCATCAGGGAAATGCAAATCAAAACTACACTAAGATATCACCTTACCCCCGTTAGATTGGCAAAAACATCCAAAACCAAGAACGACGAATGTTGGAGAGGTTGTGGAGAAAGAGGAACCCTCATACACTGTTGGTGGGAATGCAAACTGGTACAGCCACTATGGAAAACAGTATGGAGATTTCTCAAAAAGTTAAAAATAGAAATACCTTATGACCCAGCCATCCCATTACTGGGTATCTATCCTAAGAACCTGATATCAGATATCTCAAGAGTCCGTTGCACCCCTATGTTCATCGCAGCATTATTTACAATAGCCAAGACGTGGAACCAGCCTACATGCCCAGAAACTGATGATTGGATAAAGAAGATGTGGTATATATACACAATGGAATACTACTCAGCCATAAAAAAGACGACATTGGCCCCTTCACAACAATGTGGATGGACCTCGAGGGCATTATGTTAAGCGAAGTAAGTCAGTCAGAGAAAGACGAACTCTATATGACTCCACTCATAGGTGGAAATTAGTATATTGAGAAGGAGATCTGATCGGTGGTTACCAGGGAAAAGGGGGGTGGGGGGAGGGCACAGAGGGGGAAGTGGTGTTCCCACAACATGACTAACAAAAATGTACAACTGAAATTTCACAAGCTTGTAATCCATCATAAGATTAATAAACAAACAAACAAAAAAAAACATGCTTTGGGGCCCATCTGCCCCTATGGAAAGAACGCAGCACTTTGTGCCTTGCAGCTCTAGGGCAATGTAGCACACCCAGAGCAGAAGTTCTACTCCAGCCAGATCAGGCCCGCAAAGAAACTGCGTTTCACAGGCCTTTGTAAGAGATTTTCCCGGTAGGCTGTTAGAGCACTGTGCAGAGAGACTTGTTTCTTATCTTCCCAAAGAGCAGGAAGCAAGATGCTTTGGGGCCCTTCTCCCCCTTTGGCAAGAAGGCAGCACTTTGTGCCTTGCAGCTCTAGGGCAATGTAGCACACCCAGAGCAGAAGTTCTACTTCAGCCAGATCAGGCCCGCAAAGAAACTGCATTTCACAGGCCTTTGTAAGAGATGTTCCCCGTAGGCTGTTAGAGCACTGTGCAGAGCGAGTTGTTTCTTAGCTTCCCAAACAGCTGGAAGCAAGATGCTTTGGGGCCCTACTCACCTTTTGGAAAGAAGGCAGCACTTTGTGCCTTGCAGCTCTAGGGCAATGTAGCACACCCAGAGCAGATGTTCTACTTCTGCCAGGTCAGGCCTGCAAAGAAACTGCGTTTCACAGGCCTTTGTAAGAGATGTTCCCGGTAGGCTGTTAGAGCACTGTGCAGAGCGAGTTGTTTCTCAGCTTCCCAAACAGCCGGAAGCAAGATGCTTTGGGGGCCATCTGCCCTTAAGGAAAGAAGGCAGCACTTTCTGCCTTGCAGCTCTAGGGCAATGCAGCACACCCAGAGCAGAAGTTCTACTTCAGCCAGATCAGGCCCGCAAAGAAACTGCGTTTCACAGGCCTTTGTAAGAGATGTTCCCGGTAGGCTGTTAGAGCACTGTGCAGAGCGAGTTGTTTCTTAGCTTCCCAGAGAGCTGGAAGCAAGATGCTTTGGGGACCGTTAATTTTATACCCTGCTAGTTTGCTGTCGTTGTTGATTATTTCTAATAGTTTTTCTGTGGATTCTTTGGGGTTTTCTATGTATAAGATCATGTCGTCTGCAAACAACGCGAGTTTTACATCTTCGTTACCTATTTGGATTCCTTTTATTTTTTTTTCCTGCCGAATTGCTCTGGCCAGCACCTCCAGTACTATGTTGAATAGGAGTGGTGAAAGTGGGCACCCTTGTCTTGTTCCTGTCCTCAGAGGGATGGCTTTCAGCTTTTGTCCATTGAGTATGCTGTTGGCTGTGGGTCTATCATATATGGCCTTTATTATGTTGAGGTACTTTCCTTCTATACCCATTTTACTGAGGGTTTTTATCATAAATGGGTGTTGGATCTTGTCGAATGCTTTCTCTGCGACTTTTGAGATGATCATGTGGTTTTTGTTTTTCATTTTGTTGATGTAGTGTATCACGTTGATTGACTTGCGGGTGTTGAACCATCCCTGTGTCCCTGGTATAAATCCCCCTTGATCATGGTGTATAATCTTTTTGATGTATTGCTGTAATCGGTTTGCCAATATTTTGTTGAGGATTTTTGCATCTATGTTCATCAGTGATATCGGCCTGTAGTTCTCCTTCTTCGTGTTGTCCTTGTCAGGTTGGGGGATCAGAGTGATGTTGGCTTCATAGAATGTGTTAGGGAGTTCTCCATCTTTCTCAATTTTCTGGAACAGTTTGAGGAGAATAGGTACAAAGAACTCACACTGCTTAACAACAAAAAAACAAACAACCCGATCAAAAAATGGGCAGAGGACATGAACAGACATTTCTCCAAAGAAGATATGAATATGGCCAATAGACACATGAAAAGATGTTCATCATCGCTAATCATCAGGGAAATGCAAATCAAAACTACACTAAGATATCACCTTACCCCCGTTAGATTGGCAAAAACATCCAAAACCAAGAACGACGAATGTTGGAGAGGTTGTGGAGAAAGAGGAACCCTCATACACTGTTGGTGGGAATGCAAACTGGTACAGCCACTATGGAAAACAGTATGGAGATTTCTCAAAAAGTTAAAATTAGAAATACCTTATGACCCAGCCATCCCATTACTGGGTATCTATCCTAAGAACCTGATATCAGATATCTCAAGAGTCCGTTGCACCCCTATGTTCATCGCAGCATTATTTACAATAGCCAAGACGTGGAACCAGCCTACATGCCCAGAAACTGATGATTGGATAAAGAAGATGTGGTATATATACACAATGGAATACTACTCAGCCATAAAAAAGACGACATTGGCCCCTTCACAACAATGTGGATGGACCTCGAGGGCATTATGTTAAGCGAAGTAAGTCAGTCAGAGAAAGACGAACTCTATATGACTCCACTCATAGGTGGAAATTAGTATATTGAGAAGGAGATCTGATTGGTGGTTACCAGGGAAAAGGGGGGTGGGGGGAGGGCACAGAGGGGGAAGTGGTGTTCCCACAACATGACTAACAAAAATGTACAACTGAAATTTCACAAGCTTGTAATCCATCATAAGATTAATAAACAAACAAACAAAAAAAAACATGCTTTGGGGCCCATCTGCCCCTATGGAAAGAACGCAGCACTTTGTGCCTTGCAGCTCTAGGGCAATGTAGCACACTCAGAGCAGAAGTTCTACTCCAGCCAGATCAGGCCCCCAAAGAAACTGCGTTTCACAGGCCTTTGTAAGAGATTTTCCCGGTAGGCTGTTAGAGCACTGTGCAGAGAGACTTGTTTCTTATCTTGCCAAAGAGCAGGAAGCAAGATGCTTTGGGGCCCTTCTCCCCCTTTGGCAAGAAGGCAGCACTTTGTGCCTTGCAGCTCTAGGGCAATGTAGCACACCCAAAGCAGAAGTTCTACTTCAGCCAGATCAGGCCCGCAAAGAAACTGCGTTTCACAGGCCTTTGTAAGAGATGTTCCCCGTAGGCTGTTAGAGCACTGTGCAGAGCGAGTTGTTTCTTAGCTTCCCAAACAGCTGGAAGCAAGATGCTTTGGGGCCCTACTCACCTTTTGGAAAGAAGGCAGCACTTTGTGCCTTGCAGCTCTAGGGCAATGTAGCACACCCAGAGCAGATGTTCTACTTCTGCCAGGTCAGGCCTGCAAAGAAACTGCGTTTCACAGGCCTTTGTAAGAGATGTTCCCGGTAGGCTGTTAGAGCACTGTGCAGAGCGAGTTGTTTCTCAGCTTCCCAAACAGCCGGAAGCAAGATGCTTTGGGGGCCATCTGCCCTTAAGGAAAGAAGGCAGCACTTTGTGCCTTGCAGCTCTAGGGCAATGCAGCACACCCAGAGCAGAAGTTCTACTTCAGCCAGATCAGGCCCGCAAAGAAACTGCGTTTCACAGGCCTTTGTAAGAGATGTTCCCGGTAGGCTGTTAGAGCACTGTGCAGAGCGAGTTGTTTCTTAGCTTCCCAGAGAGCTGGAAGCAAGATGCTTTGGGGACCGTTAATTTTATACCCTGCTAGTTTGCTGTCGTTGTTGATTATTTCTAATAGTTTTTCTGTGGATTCTTTGGGGTTTTCTATGTATAAGATCATGTCGTCTGCAAACAACGCGAGTTTTACATCTTCGTTACCTATTTGGATTCCTTTTATTTTTTTTTCCTGCCGAATTGCTCTGGCCAGCACCTCCAGTACTATGTTGAATAGGAGTGGTGAAAGTGGGCACCCTTGTCTTGTTCCTGTCCTCAGAGGGATGGCTTTCAGCTTTTGTCCATTGAGTATGCTGTTGGCTGTAGGTCTATCATATATGGCCTTTATTATGTTGAGGTACTTTCCTTCTATACCCATTTTACTGAGGGTTTTTATCATAAATGGGTGTTGGATCTTGTCGAATGCTTTCTCTGCGACTTTTGAGATGATCATGTGGTTTTTGTTTTTCATTTTGTTGATGTAGTGTATCACGTTGATTGACTTGCGGGTGTTGAACCATCCCTGTGTCCCTGGTATAAATCCCCCTTGATCATGGTGTATAATCTTTTTGATGTATTGCTGTAATCGGTTTGCCAATATTTTGTTGAGGATTTTTGCATCTATGTTCATCAGTGATATCGGCCTGTAGTTCTCCTTCTTCGTGTTGTCCTTGTCAGGTTGGGGGATCAGAGTGATGTTGGCTTCATAGAATGTGTTAGGGAGTTCTCCATCTTTCTCAATTTTCTGGAACAGTTTGAGGAGAATAGGTACAAAGAACTCACACTGCTTAACAACAAAAAAACAAACAACCCGATCAAAAAATGGGCAGAGGACATGAACAGACATTTCTCAAAAGAAGATATGAATATGGCCAATAGACACATGAAAAGATGTTCATCATCGCTAATCATCAGGGAAATGCAAATCAAAACTACACTAAGATATCACCTTACCCCCGTTAGATTGGCAAAAACATCCAAAACCAAGAACGACGAATGTTGGAGAGGTTGTGGAGAAAGAGGAACCCTCATACACTGTTGGTGGGAATGCAAACTGGTACAGCCACTATGGAAAACAGTATGGAGA
Source organism: Equus asinus (assembly GCF_041296235.1). Classification (NCBI taxonomy): domain Eukaryota; kingdom Metazoa; phylum Chordata; class Mammalia; order Perissodactyla; family Equidae; genus Equus; species Equus asinus. The sequence goes on along the minus strand of NC_091790.1, from coordinate 63,944,202 downwards.
TTTCTCAAAAAGTTAAAATTAGAAATACCTTATGACCCAGCCATCCCATTACTGGGTATCTATCCTAAGAACCTGATATCAGATATCTCAAGAGTCCGTTGCACCCCTATGTTCATCGCAGCATTATTTACAATAGCCAAGACGTGGAACCAGCCTACATGCCCAGAAACTGATGATTGGATAAAGAAGATGTGGTATATATACACAATGGAATACTACTCAGCCATAAAAAAGACGACATTGGCCCCTTCACAACAATGTGGATGGACCTCGAGGGCATTATGTTAAGCGAAGTAAGTCAGTCAGAGAAAGACGAACTCTATATGACTCCACTCATAGGTGGAAATTAGTATATTGAGAAGGAGATCTGATCGGTGGTTACCAGGGAAAAGGGGGGTGGGGGGAGGGCACAGAGGGGGAAGTGGTGTTCCCACAACATGACTAACAAAAATGTACAACTGAAATTTCACAAGCTTGTAATCCATCATAAGATTAATAAACAAACAAACAAAAAAAAACATGCTTTGGGGCCCATCTGCCCCTATGGAAAGAACGCAGCACTTTGTGCCTTGCAGCTCTAGGGCAATGTAGCACACTCAGAGCAGAAGTTCTACTCCAGCCAGATCAGGCCCCCAAAGAAACTGCGTTTCACAGGCCTTTGTAAGAGATTTTCCCGGTAGGCTGTTAGAGCACTGTGCAGAGAGACTTGTTTCTTATCTTGCCAAAGAGCAGGAAGCAAGATGCTTTGGGGCCCTTCTCCCCCTTTGGCAAGAAGGCAGCACTTTGTGCCTTGCAGCTCTAGGGCAATGTAGCACACCCAAAGCAGAAGTTCTACTTCAGCCAGATCAGGCCCGCAAAGAAACTGCGTTTCACAGGCCTTTGTAAGAGATGTTCCCCGTAGGCTGTTAGAGCACTGTGCAGAGCGAGTTGTTTCTTAGCTTCCCAAACAGCTGGAAGCAAGATGCTTTGGGGCCCTACTCACCTTTTGGAAAGAAGGCAGCACTTTGTGCCTTGCAGCTCTAGGGCAATGTAGCACACCCAGAGCAGATGTTCTACTTCTGCCAGGTCAGGCCTGCAAAGAAACTGCGTTTCACAGGCCTTTGTAAGAGATGTTCCCGGTAGGCTGTTAGAGCACTGTGCAGAGCGAGTTGTTTCTCAGCTTCCCAAACAGCCGGAAGCAAGATGCTTTGGGGGCCATCTGCCCTTAAGGAAAGAAGGCAGCACTTTGTGCCTTGCAGCTCTAGGGCAATGCAGCACACCCAGAGCAGAAGTTCTACTTCAGCCAGATCAGGCCCGCAAAGAAACTGCGTTTCACAGGCCTTTGTAAGAGATGTTCCCGGTAGGCTGTTAGAGCACTGTGCAGAGCGAGTTGTTTCTTAGCTTCCCAGAGAGCTGGAAGCAAGATGCTTTGGGGACCGTTAATTTTATAGCCTGCTAGTTTGCTGTAGTTGTTGATTATTTCTAATAGTTTTTCTGTGGATTCTTTGGGGTTTTCTATGTATAAGATCATGTCGTCTGCAAACAACGCGAGTTTTACTTCTTCGTTACCTATTTGGATTCCTTTTATTTTTTTTTCCTGCCGAATTGCTCTGGCCAGCACCTCCAGTACTATGTTGAATAGGAGTGGTGAAAGTGGGCACCCTTGTCTTGTTCCTGTCCTCAGAGGGATGGCTTTCAGCTTTTGTCCATTGAGTATGCTGTTGGCTGTGGGTCTATCATATATGGCCTTTATTATGTTGAGGTACTTTCCTTCTATACCCATTTTACTGAGGGTTTTTATCATAAATGGGTGTTGGATCTTGTCGAATGCTTTCTCTGCGTCTTTTGAGATGATCATGTGGTTTTTGTTTTTCATTTTGTTGATGTAGTGTATCACGTTGATTGACTTGCGGGTGTTGAACCATCCCTGTGTCCCTGGTATAAATCCCCCTTGATCATGGTGTATAATCTTTTTGATGTATTGCTGTAATCGGTTTGCCAATATTTTGTTGAGGATTTTTGCATCTATGTTCATCAGTGATATCGGCCTGTAGTTCTCCTTCTTCGTGTTGTCCTTGTCAGGTTTGGGGATCAGAGTGATGTTGGCTTCATAGAATGTGTTAGGGAGTTCTCCATCTTTCTCAATTTTCTGGAACAGTTTGAGGAGAATAGGTACAAAGAACTCACACTGCTTAACAACAAAAAAACAAACAACCCGATCAAAAAATGGGCAGAGGACATGAACAGACATTTCTCAAAAGAAGATATGAATATGGCCAATAGACACATGAAAAGATGTTCATCATCGCTAATCATCAGGGAAATGCAAATCAAAACTACACTAAGATATCACCTTACCCCCGTTAGATTGGCAAAAACATCCAAAACCAAGAACGACGAATGTTGGAGAGGTTGTGGAGAAAGAGGAACCCTCATACACTGTTGGTGGGAATGCAAACTGGTACAGCCACTATGGAAAACAGTATGGAGATTTCTCAAAAAGTTAAAAATAGAAATACCCTATGACCCAGCCATCCCATTACTGGGTATCTATCCTAAGAACCTGATATCAGATATCTCAAGAGTCCGTTGCACCCCTATGTTCATCGCAGCATTATTTACAATAGCCAAGACGTGGAACCAGCCTACATGCCCAGAAACTGATGATTGGATAAAGAAGATGTGGTATATATACACAATGGAATACTACTCAGCCATAAAAAAGACGACATTGGCCCCTTCACAACAATGTGGATGGACCTCGAGGGCATTATGTTAAGCGAAGTAAGTCAGTCAGAGAAAGACGAACTCTTATGACTCCACTCATAGGTGGAAATTAGTATATTGAGAAGGAGATCTGATCGGTGGTTACCAGGGAAAAGGGGGGTGGGGGGAGGGCACAGAGGGGGAAGTGGTGTTCCCACAACATGACTAACAAAAATGTACAACTGAAATTTCACAAGCTTGTAATCCATCATAAGATTAATAAACAAACAAACAAACAAAAACATGCTTTGGGGCCCATCTGCCCCTATGGAAAGAACGCAGCACTTTCTGCCTTGCAGCTCTAGGGCAATGTAGCACACCCAGAGCAGAAGTTCTACTCCAGCCAGATCAGGCCCGCAAAGAAACTGCGTTTCACAGGCCTTTGTAAGAGATTTTCCCGGTAGGCTGTTAGAGCACTGTGCAGAGAGACTTGTTTCTTATCTTCCCAAAGAGCAGGAAGCAAGATGCTTTGGGGCCCTTCTCCCCCTTTGGCAAGAAGGCAGCACTTTGTGCCTTGCAGCTCTAGGGCAATGTAGCACACCCAGAGCAGAAGTTCTACTTCAGCCAGATCAGGCCCGCAAAGAAACTGCATTTCACAGGCCTTTGTAAGAGATGTTCCCCGTAGGCTGTTAGAGCACTGTGCAGAGCGAGTTGTTTCTTAGCTTCCCAAACAGCTGGAAGCAAGATGCTTTGGGGCCCTACTCACCTTTTGGAAAGAAGGCAGCACTTTGTGCCTTGCAGCTCTAGGGCAATGTAGCACACCCAGAGCAGATGTTCTACTTCTGCCAGGTCAGGCCTGCAAAGAAACTGCGTTTCACAGGCCTTTGTAAGAGATGTTCCCGGTAGGCTGTTAGAGCACTGTGCAGAGCGAGTTGTTTCTCAGCTTCCCAAACAGCCGGAAGCAAGATGCTTTGGGGGCCATCTGCCCTTAAGGAAAGAAGGCAGCACTTTGTGCCTTGCAGCTCTAGGGCAATGCAGCACACCCAGAGCAGAAGTTCTACTTCAGCCAGATCAGGCCCGCAAAGAAACTGCGTTTCACAGGCCTTTGTAAGAGATGTTCCCGGTAGGCTGTTAGAGCACTGTGCAGAGCGAGTTGTTTCTTAGCTTCCCAGAGAGCTGGAAGCAAGATGATTTGGGGACCGTTAATTTTATAGCCTGCTACTTTGCTGTAGTTGTTGATTATTTCTAATAGTTTTTCTGTGGATTCTTTGGGGTTTTCTATGTATAAGATCATGTCGTCTGCAAACAACGTGAGTTTTACTTCTTCGTTACCTATTTGGATTCCTTTTATTTTTTTTTCCTGCCGAATTGCTCTGGCCAGCACCTCCAGTACTATGTTGAATAGGAGTGGTGAAAGTGGGCACCCTTGTCTTGTTCCTGTCCTCAGAGGGATGGCTTTCAGCTTTTGTCCATTGAGTATGCTGTTGGCTGTGGGTCTATCATATATGGCCTTTATTATGTTGAGGTACTTTCCTTCTATACCCATTTTACTGAGGGTTTTTATCATAAATGGGTGTTGGATCTTGTCGAATGCTTTCTCTGCGTCTTTTGAGATGATCATGTGGTTTTTGTTTTTCATTTTGTTGATGTAGTGTATCACGTTGATTGACTTGCGGGTGTTGAACCATCCCTGTGTCCCTGGTATAAATCCCACTTGATCATGGTGTATAATCTTTTTGATGTATTGCTGTAATCGGTTTGCCAATATTTTGTTGAGGATTTTTGCATCTATGTTCATCAGTGATATCGGCCTGTAGTTCTCCTTCTTCGTGTTGTCCTTGTCAGGTTTGGGGATCAGAGTGATGTTGGCTTCATAGAATGTGTTAGGGAGTTCTCCATCTTTCTCAATTTTCTGGAACAGTTTGAGGAGAATAGGTACAAAGAACTCACACTGCTTAACAACAAAAAAACAAACAACCCGATCAAAAAATGGGCAGAGGACATGAACAGACATTTCTCAAAAGAAGATATGAATATGGCCAATAGACACATGAAAAGATGTTCATCATCGCTAATCATCAGGGAAATGCAAATCAAAACTACACTAAGATATCACCTTACCCCCGTTAGATTGGCAAAAACATCCAAAACCAAGAACGACGAATGTTGGAGAGGTTGTGGAGAAAGAGGAACCCTCATACACTGTTGGTGGGAATGCAAACTGGTACAGCCACTATGGAAAACAGTATGGAGATTTCTCAAAAAGTTAAAAATAGAAATACCCTATGACCCAGCCATCCCATTACTGGGTATCTATCCTAAGAACCTGATATCAGATATCTCAAGAGTCCGTTGCACCCCTATGTTCATCGCAGCATTATTTACAATAGCCAAGACGTGGAACCAGCCTACATGCCCAGAAACTGATGATTGGATAAAGAAGATGTGGTATATATACACAATGGAATACTACTCAGCCATAAAAAAAGACGACATTGGCCCCTTCACAACAATGTGGATGGACCTCGAGGGCATTATGTTAAGCGAAATAAGTCAGTCAGAGAAAGACGAACTCTATATGACTCCACTCATAGGTGGAAATTAGTATATTGAGAAGGAGATCTGATCGGTGGTTACCAGGGAAAAGGGGGGGTGGGGGGAGGGCACGGAGGGGGAAGTGTTGTTCCCACAACATGACTAACAAAAATGTACAACTGAAATTTCACAAGCTTGTAATCCATCATAACATTAATAAACCAAAAAAAAAAAAAAAAAGATGCTTTGGGGCCCATCTGCCCCTATTGAAAGAATGCAGCACTTTGTGCCTTGCAGCTCTAGGGCAATGTAGCACACCCAGAGCAGAAGTTCTACTCCAGCCAGATCAGGCCCGCAAAGAAACTGCGTTTCACAGGCCTTTGTAAGAGATTTTCCCGGTAGGCTGTTAGAGCACTGTGCAGAGAGACTTGTTTCTTATCTTCCCAAAGAGCAGGAAGCAAGATGCTTTGGGGCCCTTCTCCCCCTTTGGCAAGAAGTCAGCACTTTGTGCCTTGCAGCTCTAGGGCAATGTAGCACACCCAGAGCAGAAGTTCTACTTCAGCCAGATCAGGCCCGCAAAGAAACTGCATTTCACAGGCCTTTGTAAGAGATGTTCCCCGTAGGCTGTTAGAGCACTGTGCAGAGCGAGTTGTTTCTTAGCTTCCCAAACAGCTGGAAGCAAGATGCTTTGGGGCCCTACTCACCTTTTGGAAAGAAGGCAGCACTTTGTGCCTTGCAGCTCTAGGGCAATGTAGCACACCCAGAGCAGATGTTCTACTTCTGCCAGGTCAGGCCTGCAAAGAAACTGCGTTTCACAGGCCTTTGTAAGAGATGTTCCCGGTAGGCTGTTAGAGCACTGTGCAGAGCGAGTTGTTTCTCAGCTTCCCAAACAGCCGGAAGCAAGATGCTTTGGGGGCCATCTGCCCTTAAGGAAAGAAGGCAGCACTTTGTGCCTTGCAGCTCTAGGGCAATGCAGCACACCCAGAGCAGAAGTTCTACTTCAGCCAGATCAGGCCCGCAAAGAAACTGCGTTTCCCAGGCCTTTGTAAGAGATGTTCCCGGTAGGCTGTTAGAGCACTGTGCAGAGCGAGTTGTTTCTTAGCTTCCCAGAGAGCTGGAAGCAAGATGCTTTGGGGACCGTTAATTTTATAGCCTGCTAGTTTGCTGTAGTTGTTGATTATTTCTAATAGTTTTTCTGTGGATTCTTTGGGGTTTTCTATGTATAAGATCATGTCGTCTGCAAACAACGCGAGTTTTACTTCTTCGTTACCTATTTGGATTCCTTTTATTTTTTTTTCCTGCCGAATTGCTCTGGCCAGCACCTCCAGTACTATGTTGAATAGGAGTGGTGAAAGTGGGCACCCTTGTCTTGTTCCTGTCCTCAGAGGGATGGCTTTCAGCTTTTGTCCATTGAGTATGCTGTTGGCTGTGGGTCTATCATATATGGCCTTTATTATGTTGAGGTACTTTCCTTCTATACCCATTTTACTGAGGGTTTTTATCATAAATGGGTGTTGGATCTTGTCGAATGCTTTCTCTGCGTCTTTTGAGATGATCATGTGGTTTTTGTTTTTCATTTTGTTGATGTAGTGTATCACGTTGATTGACTTGCGGGTGTTGAACCATCCCTGTGTCCCTGGTATAAATCCCCCTTGATCATGGTGTATAATCTTTTTGATGTATTGCTGTAATCGGTTTGCCAATATTTTGTTGAGGATTTTTGCATCTATGTTCATCAGTGATATCGGCCTGTAGTTCTCCTTCTTCGTGTTGTCCTTGTCAGGTTTGGGGATCAGAGTGATGTTGGCTTCATAGAATGTGTTAGGGAGTTCTCCATCTTTCTCAATTTTCTGGAACAGTTTGAGGAGAATAGGTACAAAGAACTCACACTGCTTAACAACAAAAAAACAAACAACCCGATCAAAAAATGGGCAGAGGACATGAACAGACATTTCTCAAAAGAAGATATGAATATGGCCAATAGACACATGAAAAGATGTTCATCATCGCTAATCATCAGGGAAATGCAAATCAAAACTACACTAAGATATCACCTTACCCCCGTTAGATTGGCAAAAACATCCAAAACCAAGAACGACGAATGTTGGAGAGGTTGTGGAGAAAGAGGATCCCTCATACACTGTTGGTGGGAATGCAAACAGGTACAGCCACTATGGAAAACAGTATGGAGATTTCTCAAAAAGTTAAAAATAGAAATACCCTATGACCCAGCCATCCCATTACTGGGTATCTATCCTAAGAACCTGATATCAGATATCTCAAGAGTCCGTTGCACCCCTATGTTCATCGCAGCATTATTTACAATAGCCAAGACGTGGAACCAGCCTACATGCCCAGAAACTGATGATTGGATAAAGAAGATGTGGTATATATACACAATGGAATACTACTCAGCCATAAAAAAGACGACATTGGCCCCTTCACAACAATGTGGATGGACCTCGAGGGCATTATGTTAAGCGAAGTAAGTCAGTCAGAGAAAGACGAACTCTATATGACTCCACTCATAGGTGGAAATTAGTATATTGAGAAGGAGATCTGATCGGTGGTTACCAGGGAAAAGGGGGGTGGGGGGAGGGCACAGAGGGGGAAGTGGTGTTCCCACAACATGACTAACAAAAATGTACAACTGAAATTTCACAAGCTTGTAATCCATCATAAGATTAATAAACAAACAAACAAACAAAAACATGCTTTGGGGCCCATCTGCCCCTATGGAAAGAACGCAGCACTTTCTGCCTTGCAGCTCTAGGGCAATGTAGCACACCCAGAGCAGAAGTTCTACTCCAGCCAGATCAGGCCCGCAAAGAAACTGCGTTTCACAGGCCTTTGTAAGAGATTTTCCCGGTAGGCTGTTAGAGCACTGTGCAGAGAGACTTGTTTCTTATCTTCCCAAAGAGCAGGAAGCAAGATGCTTTGGGGCCCTTCTCCCCCTTTGGCAAGAAGGCAGCACTTTGTGCCTTGCAGCTCTAGTGCAATGTAGCACACCCAGAGCAAATGTTCTACTTCTGCCAGGTCAGGCCTGCAAAGAAACTGCGTTTCACAGGCCTTTGTAAGAGATGTTCCCCGTAGGCTGTTAGAGCACTGTGCAGAGCGAGTTGTTTCTTAGCTTCCCAAAGAGCTGGAAGCAAGATGCTTTGGGGCCCTTCTCACCCTTTGGAAAGCAGGCAGCACTTTGTGCCTTGCAGCTCTAGGGCAATGTAGCACACCCAAAGCAGAAGGTCTACTTCAGCCAGATCAGACCTGCAAAGAAACTGCGTTTCACAGGCCTTTGTAAGAGATGTTCCCTGTAGGCTGTTAGAGCACTGTGCAGAGCGAGTTGTTTCTTAGCTTCCCAAGCAGCTGGAACCAAGATGATTTAGGGGCCATCTGCCCTTAAGGAAAGAAGGCAGCACTTTGTGCCTTGCAGCTCTAGGGCAATGTAGCACACCCAGAGCAGTTGTTCTACTTCTGCCAGGTCAGGCCTGCAAAGAAACTGCGTTTCACAGGCCTTTGTAAGAGATGTTCCCGGTAGGCTGTTAGAGCACTGTGCAGAGCGACTTGTTTCTTAGCTTCCCAAAGAGCTGGAAGCAAGATGCTTTGGGGCCCTCTCACCCTTTGGAAAGAAGGCAGCACTTTGTGCCTTGCTGCTCTAGGGCAATGCAGCACACCCAGAGCAGAAGTTCTACTCCAGCCAGATCAGGCCCGCAAAGAAACTGCGTTTCACAGGCCTTTGTAAGAGATTTTCCCGGTAGGCTGTTAGAGCACTGTGCAGAGAGACTTGTTTCTTATCTTCCCAAAGAGCAGGAAGCAAGATGCTTTGGGGCCCTTCTCCCCCTTTGGCAAGAAGGCAGCACTTTGTGCCTTGCAGCTCTAGTGCAATGTAGCACACCCAGAGCAAATGTTCTACTTCTGCCAGGTCAGGCCTGCAAAGAAACTGCGTTTCACAGGCCTTTGTAAGAGATGTTCCCCGTAGGCTGTTAGAGCACTGTGCAGAGCGAGTTGTTTCTTAGCTTCCCAAAGAGCTGGAAGCAAGATGCTTTGGGGCCCTTCTCACCCTTTGGAAAGCAGGCAGCACTTTGTGCCTTGCAGCTCTAGGGCAATGTAGCACACCCAAAGCAGAAGGTCTACTTCAGCCAGATCAGACCTGCAAAGAAACTGCGTTTCACAGGCCTTTGTAAGAGATGTTCCCTGTAGGCTGTTAGAGCACTGTGCAGAGCGAGTTGTTTCTTAGCTTCCCAAGCAGCTGGAACCAAGATGATTTAGGGGCCATCTGCCCTTAAGGAAAGAAGGCAGCACTTTGTGCCTTGCAGCTCTAGGGCAATGTAGCACACCCAGAGCAGTTGTTCTACTTCTGCCAGGTCAGGCCTGCAAAGAAACTGCGTTTCACAGGCCTTTGTAAGAGATGTTCCCGGTAGGCTGTTAGAGCACTGTGCAGAGCGACTTGTTTCTTAGCTTCCCAAAGAGCTGGAAGCAAGATGCTTTGGGGCCCTCTCACCCTTTGGAAAGAAGGCAGCACTTTGTGCCTTGCAGCTCTAGGGCAATGTAGCACTCCCAGAGCCGAAGTTCTACCTCAGCTAGATCAGACCTGCAAAGAAACTTCGTTTCACAGGCCTTTGTAAGAGATGTTCCCGGTAGGCTGTAAGAGCACTGTGCAGAGCGACTAGTTTCTTAGCTTCCCAGAGAGCTGGAAGCAAGATGCTTTGGGTCCCATCTGCCCCTATGGAAATAACGCAGCACTTTGTGCCTTGCAGCTCTAGGGCAATGCAGCACACCCCGAGCAGAAGTTCTACTTCAGCCAGATCAGGCCTGCAAAGAAACTGCGTTTCACAGGCCTTTGTAAGAGATGTTCCCGGTAGGCTGTTAGAGCACTGTGCAGAGCGAGTTGTTTCTTAGCTTCCCAGAGAGCTGGAAGCAAGATGCTTTGGGGCCCATTAATTTTATACCCTGCTACTTTGCTGTAGTTGTTGATTATTTCTAATAGTTTTTCTGTGGCTTCTTTGGGGTTTTCTATGTATAAGATCATGTCGTCTGCAAACAACGCGAGTTTTACTTCTTCGTTACCTATTTGGATTCCTTTTATTTTTTTTTCCTGCCGAATTGCTCTGGCCAGCACCTCCAGTACTATGTTGAATAGGAGTGGTGAAAGTGGGCACCCTTGTCTTGTTCCTGTCCTCAGAGGGATGGCTTTCAGCTTTTGTCCATTGAGTATGATGTTGGCTGTGGGTCTATCATATATGGCCTTTATTATGTTGAGGTACTTTCCTTCTATACCCATTTTACTGAGGGTTTTTATCATAAATGGGTGTTGGATCTTGTCGAATGCTTTCTCTGCGTCTATTGAGATGATCATGTGGTTTTTGTTTTTCATTTTGTTGATGTAGTGTATCACGTTGATTGACTTGTGGGTGTTGAACCATCCAAGTGTCCCTGGTATAAATCCCACTTGATCATGGTGTATAATCTTTTTGATGTATTGCTGTAATCGGTTTGCCAAAATTTTGTTGAGGATTTTTGCATCTATGTTCATCAGTGATATCGGCCTGTAGTTCTCCTTCTTTCTGTTGTCCTTGTCAGGTTGGGGGATCAGAGTGATGTTGGCTTCATAGAATGTGTTAGGGAGTTCTCCATCTTTCTCAATTTTCTGGAACAGTTTGAGGAGAATAGGTACAAAGAACTCACACTGCTTAACAACAAAAAAACAAACAACCCGATCAAAAAATGGGCAGAGGACATGAACAGACATTTCTCAAAAGAAGATATGAATATGGCCAATAGACACATGAAAAGATGTTCATCATCGCTAATCATCAGGGAAATGCAAATCAAAACTACACTAAGATATCACCTTACCCCCGTTAGATTGGCAAAAACATCCAAAACCAAGAACGACAAATGTTGGAGAGGTTGTGGAGAAAGAGGAACCCTCATACACTGTTGGTGGGAATGCAAACTGGTACAGCCACTATGGAAAACAGTATGGAGATTTCTCAAAAAGTTAAAAATAGAAATACCCTATGACCCAGCCATCCCATTACTGGGTATCTATCCTAAGAACCTGATATCAGATATCTCAAGAGTCCGTTGCACCCCTATGTTCATCGCAGCATTATTTACAATAGCCAAGACGTGGAACCAGCCTACATGCCCAGAAACTGATGATTGGATAAAGAAGATGTGGTATATATACACAATGGAATACTACTCAGCCATAAAAAAAGACGACATTGGCCCCTTCACAACAATGTGGATGGACCTCGAGGGCATTATGTTAAGCGAAATAAGTCAGTCCGAGAAAGAAGAACTCTATATGACTCCACTCATAGGTGGAAATTAGTATATTGAGAAGGAGATCTGATCGGTGGTTACCAGGGAAAAGGGGGGGTGGGGGGAGGGCACGGAGGGGGAAGTGGTGTTCCCACAACATGACTAACAAAAATGTACAACTGAAATTTCACAATCTTGTAATCCATCATAACATTAATAAACAAAAAAAAAAAAAAAAGATGCTTTGCGGCCCATCTGCCCCTATGGAAAGAACGTAGCACTTTGTGCCTTGCAGCTCTAGGGCAATGTAGCACACCCAGAGCAGAAGTTCTACTTCAGCCAGATCAGGCCAGCAAAGAAACTTCGTTTCACAGGCCTTTGTAAGAGATGTTCCCGGTAGGCTGTTAGAGCACTGTGCAGAGCGAGTTGTTTCTTAGATTCCCAAACAGCCGGAAGCAAGATGCTTTGGGGCCCTTCTCACCCTTTGGAAAGAAGTCAGCACTTTCTGCCTTGCAGCTCTAGGGCAATGTAGCACACCCAGAGCAGAAGTTGTACCTCAGCCAGATCAGGCCTGCAAAGAAACTGCGTTTCACAGGCCTTTGTAAGAGATGTTCCCGGTAGGCTGTTAGAGCACTGTGCAGAGCAAGTTGTTTCCTAGCTTCCCAAAGAGCTGGAAGCAAGATGCTTTGGGGCCCTTCTCACCCTTTGGAAAGAAGGCAGCACTTTGTGCCTTGCAGCTCTAGGGCAATGTAGAACACCCAAAGCAGAAGTTCTACTTCAGCCACATCAGACCTGCAAAGAAACTGCGTTTCACAGGCCTTTGTAAGAGATGTTCCCGGTAGTCTGTAAGAGCACTGTGCAGTGCGACTAGTTTCTTAGCTTCCCAGAGAGCTGGAAGCAAGATTCTTTGGGGCCCATCTGCCCCTATGGAAAGAACGCAGCACTTTGTGCCTTGCAGCTCTAGGGCAATGCAGCACACCCCGAGCAGAAGTTCTACTTCAGCCAGATCAGGCCTGCAAAGAAACTGCGTTTCACAGGCCTTTGTAAGAGATGTTCCCGGTAGGCTGTTAGAGCACTGTGCAGAGCGAGTTGTTTCTTAGCTTCCCAGAGACCTGGAAGCAAGATGCTTTGGGGCCCGTTAATTTTATACCCTGCTACTTTGCTGTAGTTGTTGATTATTTCTAATAGTTTTTCTGTGGATTCTTTGGGGTTTTCTATGGATAAGATCATGTCGTCTGCAAACAACGCGAGTTTTACTTCTTCGTTACCTATTTGGATTCCTTTTATTTTTTTTTCCTGCCGAATTGCTCTGGCCAGCACCTCCAGTACTATGTTGAATAGGAGTGGTGAAAGTGGGCACCCTTGTCTTGTTCCTGTCCTCAGAGGGATGGCTTTCAGCTTTTGTCCATTGAGTATGATGTTGGCTGTGGGTCTATCATATATGGCCTTTATTATGTTGAGGTACTTTCCTTCTATACCCATTTTACTGAGGGTTTTTATCATAAATGGGTGTTGGATCTTGTCGAATGCTTTCTCTGCGTCTATTGAGATGATCATGTGGTTTTTGTTTTTCATTTTGTTGATGTAGTGTATCACGTTGATTGACTTGTGGGTGTTGAACCATCCAAGTGTCCCTGGTATAAATCCCACTTGATCATGGTGTATAATCTTTTTGATGTATTGCTGTAATCGGTTTGCCAAAATTTTGTTGAGGATTTTTGCATCTATGTTCATCAGTGATATCGGCCTGTAGTTCTCCTTCTTTCTGTTGTCCTTGTCAGGTTGGGGGATCAGAGTGATGTTGGCTTCATAGAATGTGTTAGGGAGTTCTCCATCTTTCTCAATTTTCTGGAACAGTTTGAGGAGAATAGGTACAAAGAACTCACACTGCTTAACAACAAAAAAACAAACAACCCGATCAAAAAATGGGCAGAGGACATGAACAGACAGTTCTCCAAAGAAGATATGAATATGGCCAATAGACACATGAAAAGATGTTCATCATCGCTAATCATCAGGGAAATGCAAATCAAAACTACACTAAGATATCACCTTACCCCCGTTAGATTGGCAAAAACATCCAAAACCAAGAACGACAAATGTTGGAGAGGTTGTGGAGAAAGAGGAACCCTCATACACTGTTGGTGGGAATGCAAACTGGTACAGCCACTATGGAAAACAGTATGGAGATTTCTCAAAAAGTTAAAAATAGAAATACCCTATGACCCAGCCATCCCATTACTGGGTATCTATCCTAAGAACCTGATATCAGATATCTCAAGAGTCCGTTGCACCCCTATGTTCATCGCAGCATTATTTACAATAGCCAAGACGTGGAACCAGCCTACATGCCCAGAAACTGATGATTGGATAAAGAAGATGTGGTATATATACACAATGGAATACTACTCAGCCATAAAAAAAGACGACATTGGCCCCTTCACAACAATGTGGATGGACCTCGAGGGCATTATGTTAAGCGAAATAAGTCAGTCCGAGAAAGACGAACTCTATATGACTCCACTCATAGGTGGAAATTAGTATATTGAGAAGGAGATCTGATCGGTGGTTACCAGGGAAAAGGGGGGGTGGGGGGAGGGCACGGAGGGGGAAGTGGTGTTCCCACAACATGACTAACAAAAATGTACAACTGAAATTTCACAATCTTGTAATCCATCATAACATTAATAAACAAAAAAAAAAAAAAAAGATGCTTTGCGGCCCATCTGCCCCTATGGAAAGAACGCAGCACTTTGTGCCTTGCAGCTCTAGGGCAATGTAGCACACCCAGAGCAGAAGTTCTACTTCAGCCAGATCAGGCCCGCAAAGAAACTTCGTTTCACAGGCCTTTGTAAGAGATGTTCCCGGTAGGCTGTTAGAGCACTGTGCAGAGCGAGTTGTTTCTTAGATTCCCAAACAGCCGGAAGCAAGATGCTTTGGGGCCCTTCTCACCCTTTGGAAAGAAGTCAGCACTTTGTGCCTTGCAGCTCTAGGGCAATGTAGCACACCCAGAGCAGAAGTTGTACCTCAGCCAGATCAGGCCTGCAAAGAAACTGCGTTTCACAGGCCTTTGTAAGAGATGTTCCCGGTAGGCTGTTAGAGCACTGTGCAGAGCAAGTTGTTTCCTAGCTTCCCAAAGAGCTGGAAGCAAGATGCTTTGGGGCCCTTCTCACCCTTTGGAAAGAAGGCAGCACTTTGTGCCTTGCAGCTCTAGGGCAATGTAGAACACCCAAAGCAGAAGTTCTACTTCAGCCACATCAGACCTGCAAAGAAACTGCGTTTCACAGGCCTTTGTAAGAGATGTTCCCGGTAGTCTGTAAGAGCACTGTGCAGTGCGACTAGTTTCTTAGCTTCCCAGAGAGCTGGAAGCAAGATTCTTTGGGGCCCATCTGCCCCTATGGAAAGAACGCAGCACTTTGTGCCTTGCAGCTCTAGGGCAATGCAGCACACCCCGAGCAGAAGTTCTACTTCAGCCAGATCAGGCCTGCAAAGAAACTGCGTTTCACAGGCCTTTGTAAGAGATGTTCCCGGTAGGCTGTTAGAGCACTGTGCAGAGCGAGTTGTTTCTTAGCTTCCCAGAGACCTGGAAGCAAGATGCTTTGGGGCCCGTTAATTTTATACCCTGCTACTTTGCTGTAGTTGTTGATTATTTCTAATAGTTTTTCTGTGGATTCTTTGGGGTTTTCTATGGATAAGATCATGTCGTCTGCAAACAACGCGAGTTTTACTTCTTCGTTACCTATTTGGATTCCTTTTATTTTTTTTTCCTGCCGAATTGCTCTGGCCAGCACCTCCAGTACTATGTTGAATAGGAGTGGTGAAAGTGGGCACCCTTGTCTTGTTCCTGTCCTCAGAGGGATGGCTTTCAGCTTTTGTCCATTGAGTATGATGTTGGCTGTGGGTCTATCATATATGGCCTTTATTATGTTGAGGTACTTTCCTTCTATACCCATTTTACTGAGGGTTTTTATCATAAATGGGTGTTGGATCTTGTCGAATGCTTTCTCTGCGTCTATTGAGATGATCATGTGGTTTTTGTTTTTCATTTTGTTGATGTAGTGTATCACGTTGATTGACTTGTGGGTGTTGAACCATCCAAGTGTCCCTGGTCTAAATCCCACTTGATCATGGTGTATAATCTTTTTGATGTATTGCTGTAATCGGTTTGCCAAAATTTTGTTGAGGATTTTTGCATCTATGTTCATCAGTGATATCGGCCTGTAGTTCTCCTTCTTTGTGTTGTCCTTGTCAGGTTGGGGGATCAGAGTGATGTTGGCTTCATAGAATGTGTTAGGGAGTTCTCCATCTTTCTCAATTTTCTGGAACAGTTTGAGGAGAATAGGTACAAAGAACTCACACTGCTTAACAACAAAAAAACAAACAACCCGATCAAAAAATGGGCAGAGGACATGAACAGACATTTCTCAAAAGAAGATATGAATATGGCCAATAGACACATGAAAAGATGTTCATCATCGCTAATCATCAGGGAAATGCAAATCAAAACTACACTAAGATATCACCTTACCCCCGTTAGATTGGCAAAAACATCCAAAAAAAAGAAAGACGAATGTTGGAGAGGTTGTGGAGAAAGAGGAACCCTCATACACTGTTGGTGGGAATGCAAACTGGTACAGCCACTATGGAAAACAGTATGGAGATTTCTCAAAAAGTTAAAAATAGAAATACCCTATGACCCAGCCATCCCATTACTGGGTATCTATCCTAAGAACCTGATATCAGATATCTCAAGAGTCCGTTGCACCCCTATGTTCATCGCAGCATTATTTACAATAGCCAAGACGTGGAACCAGCCTACATGCCCAGAAACTGATGATTGGATAAAGAAGATGTGGTATATATACACAATGGAATACTACTCAGCCATAAAAAAAGACGACATTGGCCCCTTCACAACAATGTGGATGGACCTCGAGGGCATTATGTTAAGCAAAATAAGTCAGTCCGAGAAAGACGAACTCTATATGACTCCACTCATAGGTGGAAATTAGTATATTGAGAAGGAGATCTGATCGGTGGTTACCAGGGAAAAGGGGGGGTGGGGGGAGGGCACGGAGGGGGAAGTGGTGTTCCCACAACATGACTAACAAAAATGTACAACTGAAATTTCACAATCTTGTAATCCATCATAACATTAATAAACAAAAAAAAAAAAAAAAGATGCTTTGCGGCCCATCTGCCCCTATGGAAAGAACGCAGCACTTTGTGCCTTGCAGCTCTAGGGCAATGTAGCACACCCAGAGCAGAAGTTCTACTTCAGCCAGATCAGGCCCGCAAAGAAACTTCGTTTCACAGGCCTTTGTAAGAGATGTTCCCGGTAGGCTGTTAGAGCACTGTGCAGAGCGAGTTGTTTCTTAGATTCCCAAACAGCCGGAAGCAAGATGCTTTGGGGCCCTTCTCACCCTTTGGAAAGAAGTCAGCACTTTGTGCCTTGCAGCTCTAGGGCAATGTAGCACACCCAGAGCAGAAGTTGTACCTCAGCCAGATCAGGCCTGCAAAGAAACTGCGTTTCACAGGCCTTTGTAAGAGATGTTCCCGGTAGGCTGTTAGAGCACTGTGCAGAGCAAGTTGTTTCCTAGCTTCCCAAAGAGCCGGAAGCAAGATGCTTTGGGGCCCTTCTCACCCTTTGGAAAGAAGGCAGCACTTTGTGCCTTGCAGCTCTAGGGCAATGTAGAACACCCAAAGCAGAAGTTCTACTTCAGCCACATCAGACCTGCAAAGAAACTGCGTTTCACAGGCCTTTGTAAGAGATGTTCCCTGTAGGCTGTTAGAGAACTGTGCAGAGCGAGTTGTTTCTTAGCTTCCCAAGGAGCTGGAAGCAAGATGCTTTAGGGGCCATGTGCCCTTAAGGAAAGAAGGCAGCACTTTGTGCCTTGCAGCTCTAGGGCAATGTAGCACACCCAGAGCAGTTGTTCTACTTCTGCCAGGTCAGGCCTGCAAAGAAACTTCGTTTCACAGGCCTTTGTAAGAGATGTTCCCGGTAGGCTGTTAGAGCTCTGTGCAGAGCGACTTGTTTCTTAGCTTCCCAGAGAGCTGGAAGCAAGATGCTTTGGGGCCCTTCTCACCCTTTGGAAAGAAGGCAGCACTTTGAGCCTTGCAGCTCTAGGGCAATGCAGCACACCCCGAGCAGAAGTTCTACTTCAGCCAGATCAGGCCTGCAAAGAAACTGCGTTTCACAGGCCTTTGTAAGAGATGTTCCCGGTAGGCTGTTAGAGCACTGTGCAGATCGAGTTGTTTCTTAGCTTCCAGAGAGCTGGAAGCAAGATGCTTTGGGGCCCGTTAATTGTATCCCCTGCTACTTTGCTGTAGTTGTTGATTATTTCTAATAGTTTTTCTGTGGATTCTTTGGGGTTTTCTATGTATAAGATCATGTCGTCTGCAAACAACGCGAGTTTTACTTCTTCGTTACCTATTTGGATTCCTTTTATTTTTTTTTCCTGCCGAATTGCTCTGGCCAGCACCTCCAGTACTATGTTGAATAGGAGTGGTGAAAGTGGGCACCCTTGTCTTGTTCCTGTCCTCAGAGGGATGGCTTTCAGCTTTTGTCCATTGAGTATGATGTTGGCTGTGGGTCTATCATATATGGCCTTTATTATGTTGAGGTACTTTCCTTCTATACCCATTTTACTGAGGGTTTTTATCATAAATGGGTGTTGGATCTTGTCGAATGCTTTCTCTGCGTCTATTGAGATGATCATGTGGTTTTTGTTTTTCATTTTGTTGATGTAGTGTATCACGTTGATTGACTTGCGGGTGTTGAACCATCCCTGTGTCCCTGGTATAAATCCCACTTGATCATGGTGTATAATCTTTTTGATGTATTGCTGTAATCGGTTTGCCAAAATTTTGTTGAGGATTTTTGCATCTATGTTCATCAGTGATATCGGCCTGTAGTTCTCCTTCTTTGTGTTGTCCTTGTCAGGTTTGGGGATCAGAGTGATGTTGGCTTCATAGAATGTGTTAGGGAGTTCTCCATCTTTCTCAATTTTCTGGAACAGTTTGAGGAGAATAGGTACAAAGAACTCACACTGCTTAACAACAAAAAAACAAACAACCCGATCAAAAAATGGGCAGAGGACATGAACAGACATTTCTCAAAAGAAGATATGAATATGGCCAATAGACACATGAAAAGATGTTCATCATCGCTAATCATCAGGGAAATGCAAATCAAAACTACACTAAGATATCACCTTACCCCCGTTAGATTGGCAAAAACATCCAAAACCAAGAACGACGAATGTTGGAGAGGTTGTGGAGAAAGAGGAACCCTCATACACTGTTGGTGGGAATGCAAACTGGTACAGCCACTATGGAAAACAGTATGGAGATTTCTCAAAAAGTTAAAAATAGAAATACCCTATGACCCAGCCATCCCATTACTGGGTATCTATCCTAAGAACCTGATATCAGATATCTCAAGAGTCCGTTGCACCCCTATGTTCATCGCAGCATTATTTACAATAGCCAAGACGTGGAACCAGCCTACATGCCCAGAAACTGATGATTGGATAAAGAAGATGTGGTATATATACACAATGGAATACTACTCAGCCATAAAAAAAGACGACATTGGCCCCTTCACAACAATGTGGATGGACCTCGAGGGCATTATGTTAAGCGAAATAAGTCAGTCAGAGAAAGACGAACTCTATATGACTCCACTCATAGGTGGAAATTAGTATATTGAGAAGGAGATTTGATCGGTGGTTACCAGGGAAAAGGGGGGGTGGGGGGAGGGCACGGAGGGGGAAGTGGTGTTCCCACAACATGACTAACAAAAATGTACAACTGAAATTTCACAATCTTGTAATCCATCATAACATTAATAAACAAAAAAAAAAAAAAAAAGATGCTTTGCGGCCCATCTGCCCCTATGGAAAGAACGCAGCACTTTGTGCCTTGCAGCTCTAGGGCAATGTAGCACACCCAGAGCAGAAGTTCTACTTCAGCCAGATCAGGCCCGCAAACAAACTTCGTTTCACAGGCCTTTGTAAGAGATGTTCCCGGTAGGCTGTTAGAGCACTGTGCAGAGCAAGTTGTTTCCTAGCTTCCCAAAGAGCCGGAAGCAAGATGCTTTGGGGCCCTTCTCACCCTTTGGAAAGAAGGCAGCACTTTGTGCCTTGCAGCTCTAGGGCAATGTAGCACACCCAGAGAAGTTGTTCTACTTCTGCCAGGTCAGGCCTGCAAAGAAACTGCGTTTCACAGGCCTTTGTAAGAGATGTTCCCTGTAGGCTGTAAGAGCACTGTGCAGAGCGACTAATTTCTTAGCTTCCCAGAGAGCTGGAAGCAAGATGCTTTGGGGCCCATCTGCCCCTATGGAAAGAAGGCAGCACTTTGTGCCTTGCAGCTCTAGGGCAATGCAGCACACCCCGAGCAGAAGTTCTACTTCAGCCAGATCAGGCCTGCAAAGAAACTGCGTTTCACAGGCCTTTGTAAGAGATGTTCCCGGTAGGCTGTTAGAGCACTGTGCAGATCGAGTTGTTTCTTAGCTTCCCAGAGAGCTGGAAGCAAGATGCTTTGGGGCCCGTTAATTTTATCCCCTGCTACTTTGCTGTAGTTGTTGATTATTTCTAATAGTTTTTCTGTGGATTCTTTGGGGTTTTCTATGTATAAGATCATGTCGTCTGCAAACAACGCGAGTTTTACTTCTTCGTTACCTATTTGGATTCCTTTTATTTTTTTTTCCTGCCGAATTGCTCTGGCCAGCACCTCCAGTACTATGTTGAATAGGAGTGGTGAAAGTGGGCACCCTTGTCTTGTTCCTGTCCTCAGAGGGATGGCTTTCAGCTTTTGTCCATTGAGTATGATGTTGGCTGTGGGTCTATCATATATGGCCTTTATTATGTTGAGGTACTTTCCTTCTATACCCATTTTACTGAGGGTTTTTATCATAAATGGGTGTTGGATCTTGTCGAATGCTTTCTCTGCGTCTATTGAGATGATCCTGTGGTTTTTGTTTTTCATTTTGTTGATGTAGTGTATCACGTTGATTGACTTGCGGGTGTTGAACCATCCCTGTGTCCCTGGTATAAATCCCACTTGATCATGGTGTATAATCTTTTTGATGTATTGCTGTAATCGGTTTGCCAAAATTTTGTTGAGGATTTTTGCATCTATGTTCATCAGTGATATCGGCCTGTAGTTCTCCTTCTTTGTGTTGTCCTTGTCAGGTTTGGGGATCAGAGTGATGTTGGCTTCATAGAATGTGTTAGGGAGTTCTCCATCTTTCTCAATTTTCTGGAACAGTTTGAGGAGAATAGGTACAAAGAACTCACACTGCTTAACAACAAAAAAACAAACAACCCGATCAAAAAATGGGCAGAGGACATGAACAGACATTTCTCAAAAGAAGATATGAATATGGCCAATAGACACATGAAAAGATGTTCATCATCGCTAATCATCAGGGAAATGCAAATCAAAACTACACTAAGATATCACCTTACCCCCGTTAGATTGGCAAAAACATCCAAAACCAAGAACGACGAATGTTGGAGAGGTTGTGGAGAAAGAGGAAC
The DNA here is from genome assembly GCF_041296235.1 of Equus asinus. Lineage (NCBI taxonomy): Eukaryota > Metazoa > Chordata > Mammalia > Perissodactyla > Equidae > Equus > Equus asinus. Next base: position 63,923,173 of record NC_091790.1, on the reverse strand, counting down.
CCTCATACACTGTTGGTGGGAATGCAAACTGGTACAGCCACTATGGAAAACAGTATGGAGATTTCTCAAAAAGTTAAAAATAGAAATACCCTATGACCCAGCCATCCCATTACTGGGTATCTATCCTAAGAACCTGATATCAGATATCTCAAGAGTCCGTTGCACCCCTATGTTCATCGCAGCATTATTTACAATAGCCAAGACGTGGAACCAGCCTACATGCCCAGAAACTGATGATTGGATAAAGAAGATGTGGTATATATACACAATGGAATACTACTCAGCCATAAAAAAAGACGACATTGGCCCATTCACAACAATGTGGATGGACCTCGAGGGCATTATGTTAAGCGAAATAAGTCAGTCAGAGAAAGACAGACTCTATATGACTCCACTCATAGGTGGAAATTAGTATATTGAGAAGGAGATCTGATCGGTGGTTACCAGGGAAAAGGGGGGGAGGGGGGAGGGCACGAAGTGGGAAGTGGTGTTCCCACAACATGACTAACAAAAATGTACAACTGAAATTTCACAAGCTTGTAATCCATCATAACATTAATCAACAACAACAAAAAAAAAGATGCTTTGGGGCCCATCTGCCCCTATGGAAAGAACGCAGCACTTTGTGCCTTGCAGCTCTAGGGCAATGTAGCACACCCAGAGCAGAAGTTCTACTTCAGCCAGATCAGGCCCGCAAAGAAACTGCGTTTCACAGGCCTTTGTAAGAGATGTTCCCGGTAGGCTGTTAGAGCACTGTGCAGAGCGAGTTGTTTCTTAGCTTCCCAACGAGCTGGAAGCAAGATCCTTTAGGGGCCATCTGCCCTTAAAGAAAGAAGGCAGCACTTGGTGCCTTGCAGCTCTAGGGCAATGTAGCACACCCAGAGCAGAAGTTCTACTTCAGCCAGATCAGGCCTGCAAAGAAACTGCGTTTCACAGGCCTTTGTAAGAGATGTTCCCGGTAGGCTGTTAGAGCACTGTGCAGAGCGAGTTGTTTCTTAGCTTCCCAAAGAGCTGGAAGCAAGATGCCTGGGGCCCTTCTCACCCTTTGGAAAGAAGGCAGCACTTTGTGCCTTACAGCTCTAGGGCAATGTAGCACACCCAGAGCAGAAGTTCTTCTTCAGCCAGATCAGGCCTGCAAAGAAACTGCGTTTCACAGGCCTTTGTAAGAGATGTTACCTGTAGGCTGTAAGAGCACTGTGCAGAGCGACTAGTTTCTTAGCTTCCCAGAGAGCTGGAAGCAAGATGCTTTGGGGCCCATCTGCCCCTATGGAAAGAACGCAGCACTTTGTTCCTTGCAGCTCTAGGGCAATGCAGCACACCCCGAGCAGAAGTTCTACTTCAGCCAGATCAGGCCTGCAAAGAAACTGCGTTTCACAGGCCTTTGTAAGAGATGTTCCCGGTACGCTGTTAGAGCACTGTGCAGAGTGAGTTGTTTCTTAGCTTCCCAGAGAGCTGGAAGCAAGATGCTTTGGGGCCCGTTAATTTTATACCCTGCTACTTTGCTGTAGTTGTTGATTATTTCTAATAGTTTTTCTGTGGATTCTTTGGGGTTTTCTATGTATAAGATCATGTCGTCTGCAAACAACGCGAGTTTTACTTCTTCGTTACCTATTTGGATTCCTTTTATTTTTTTTTCCTGCCGAATTGCTCTGGCCAGCACCTCCAGTACTATGTTGAATAGGAGTGGTGAAAGTGGGCACCCTTGTCTTGTTCCTGTCCTCAGAGGGATGGCTTTCAGCTTTTGTCCATTGAGTATGATGTTGGCTGTGGGTCTATCATATATGGCCTTTATTATGTTGAGGTACTTTCCTTCTATACCCATTTTACTGAGGGTTTTTATCATAAATGGGTGTTGGATCTTGTCGAATGCTTTCTCTGCGTCTATTGAGATGATCCTGTGGTTTTTGTTTTTCATTTTGTTGATGTAGTGTATCACGTTGATTGACTTGCGGGTGTTGAACCATCCCTGTGTCCCTGGTATAAATCCCACTTGATCATGGTGTATAATCTTTTTGATGTATTGCTGTAATCGGTTTGCCAAAATTTTGCTGAGGATTTTTGCATCTATGTTCATCAGTGATATCGGCCTGTAGTTCTCCTTCTTTGTGTTGTCCTTGTCAGGTTGGGGGATCAGAGTGATGTTGGCTTCATAGAATGTGTTAGGGAGTTCTCCATCTTTCTCAATTTTCTGGAACAGTTTGAGGAGAATAGGTACAAAGAACTCACACTGCTTAACAACAAAAAAACAAACAACCCGATCAAAAAATGGGCAGAGGACATGAACAGACATTTCTCAAAAGAAGATATGAATATGGCCAATAGACACATGAAAAGATGTTCATCATCGCTAATCATCAGGGAAATGCAAATCAAAACTACACTAAGATATCACCTTACCCCCGTTAGATTGGCAAAAACATCCAAAACCAAGAACGACGAATGTTGGAGAGGTTGTGGAGAAAGAGGAACCCTCATACACTGTTGGTGGGAATGCAAACTGGTACAGCCACTATGGAAAACAGTATGGAGATTTCTCAAAAAGTTAAAAATAGAAATACCCTATGACCCAGCCATCCCATTACTGGGTATCTATCCTAAGAACCTGATATCAGATATCTCAAGAGTCCGTTGCACCCCTATGTTCATCGCAGCATTATTTACAATAGCCAAGACGTGGAACCAGCCTACATGCCCAGAAACTGATGATTGGATAAAGAAGATGTGGTATATATACACAATGGAATACTACTCAGCCATAAAAAAAGACGACATTGGCCCCTTCACAACAATGTGGATGGACCTCGAGGGCATTATGTTAAGCGAAATAAGTCAGTCAGAGAAAGACGAACTCTATATGACTCCACTCATAGGTGGAAATTAGTATATTGAGAAGGAGATTTGATCGGTGGTTACCAGGGAAAAGGGGGGGTGGGGGGAGGGCACGGAGGGGGAAGTGGTGTTCCCACAACATGACTAACAAAAATGTACAACTGAAATTTCACAATCTTGTAATCCATCATAACATTAATAAACAAAAAAAAAAAAAAAAAGATGCTTTGCGGCCCATCTGCCCCTATGGAAAGAACGCAGCACTTTGTGCCTTGCAGCTCTAGGGCAATGTAGCACACCCAGAGCAGAAGTTCTACTTCAGCCAGATCAGGCCCGCAAAGAAACTTCGTTTCACAGGCCTTTGTAAGAGATGTTCCCGGTAGGCTGTTAGAGCACTGTGCAGAGCAAGTTGTTTCCTAGCTTCCCAAAGAGCCGGAAGCAAGATGCTTTGGGGCCCTTCTCACCCTTTGGAAAGAAGGCAGCACTTTGTGCCTTGCAGCTCTAGGGCAATGTAGCACACCCAGAGAAGTTGTTCTACTTCTGCCAGGTCAGGCCTGCAAAGAAACTGCGTTTCACAGGCCTTTGTAAGAGATGTTCCCTGTAGGCTGTAAGAGCACTGTGCAGAGCGACTAATTTCTTAGCTTCCCAGAGAGCTGGAAGCAAGATGCTTTGGGGCCCATCTGCCCCTATGGAAAGAAGGCAGCACTTTGTGCCTTGCAGCTCTAGGGCAATGCAGCACACCCCGAGCAGAAGTTCTACTTCAGCCAGATCAGGCCTGCAAAGAAACTGCGTTTCACAGGCCTTTGTAAGAGATGTTCCCGGTAGGCTGTTAGAGCACTGTGCAGATCGAGTTGTTTCTTAGCTTCCCAGAGAGCTGGAAGCAAGATGCTTTGGGGCCCGTTAATTGTATCCCCTGCTACTTTGCTGTAGTTGTTGATTATTTCTAATAGTTTTTCTGTGGATTCTTTGGGGTTTTCTATGTATAAGATCATGTCGTCTGCAAACAACGCGAGTTTTACTTCTTCGTTACCTATTTGGATTCCTTTTATTTTTTTTTCCTGCCGAATTGCTCTGGCCAGCACCTCCAGTACTATGTTGAATAGGAGTGGTGAAAGTGGGCACCCTTGTCTTGTTCCTGTCCTCAGAGGGATGGCTTTCAGCTTTTGTCCATTGAGTATGATGTTGGCTGTGGGTCTATCATATATGGCCTTTATTATGTTGAGGTACTTTCCTTCTATACCCATTTTACTGAGGGTTTTTATCATAAATGGGTGTTGGATCTTGTCGAATGCTTTCTCTGCGTCTATTGAGATGATCCTGTGGTTTTTGTTTTTCATTTTGTTGATGTAGTGTATCACGTTGATTGACTTGCGGGTGTTGAACCATCCCTGTGTCCCTGGTATAAATCCCACTTGATCATGGTGTATAATCTTTTTGATGTATTGCTGTAATCGGTTTGCCAAAATTTTGTTGAGGATTTTTGCATCTATGTTCATCAGTGATATCGGCCTGTAGTTCTCCTTCTTTGTGTTGTCCTTGTCAGGTTTGGGGATCAGAGTGATGTTGGCTTCATAGAATGTGTTAGGGAGTTCTCCATCTTTCTCAATTTTCTGGAACAGTTTGAGGAGAATAGGTACAAAGAACTCACACTGCTTAACAACAAAAAAACAAACAACCCGATCAAAAAATGGGCAGAGGACATGAACAGACATTTCTCAAAAGAAGATATGAATATGGCCAATAGACACATGAAAAGATGTTCATCATCGCTAATCATCAGGGAAATGCAAATCAAAACTACACTAAGATATCACCTTACCCCCGTTAGATTGGCAAAAACATCCAAAACCAAGAACGACGAATGTTGGAGAGGTTGTGGAGAAAGAGGAACCCTCATACACTGTTGGTGGGAATGCAAACTGGTACAGCCACTATGGAAAACAGTATGGAGATTTCTCAAAAAGTTAAAAATAGAAATACCCTATGACCCAGCCATCCCATTACTGGGTATCTATCCTAAGAACCTGATATCAGATATCTCAAGAGTCCGTTGCACCCCTATGTTCATCGCAGCATTATTTACAATAGCCAAGACGTGGAACCAGCCTACATGCCCAGAAACTGATGATTGGATAAAGAAGATGTGGTATATATACACAATGGAATACTACTCAGCCATAAAAAAAGACGACATTGGCCCATTCACAACAATGTGGATGGACCTCGAGGGCATTATGTTAAGCGAAATAAGTCAGTCAGAGAAAGACAGACTCTATATGACTCCACTCATAGGTGGAAATTAGTATATTGAGAAGGAGATCTGATCGGTGGTTACCAGGGAAAAGGGGGGGAGGGGGGAGGGCACGAAGTGGGAAGTGGTGTTCCCACAACATGACTAACAAAAATGTACAACTGAAATTTCACAAGCTTGTAATCCATCATAACATTAATCAACAACAACAAAAAAAAAGATGCTTTGGGGCCCATCTGCCCCTATGGAAAGAACGCAGCACTTTGTGCCTTGCAGCTCTAGGGCAATGTAGCACACCCAGAGCAGAAGTTCTACTTCAGCCAGATCAGGCCCGCAAAGAAACTGCGTTTCACAGGCCTTTGTAAGAGATGTTCCCGGTAGGCTGTTAGAGCACTGTGCAGAGCGAGTTGTTTCTTAGCTTCCCAACGAGCTGGAAGCAAGATCCTTTAGGGGCCATCTGCCCTTAAAGAAAGAAGGCAGCACTTGGTGCCTTGCAGCTCTAGGGCAATGTAGCACACCCAGAGCAGAAGTTCTACTTCAGCCAGATCAGGCCTGCAAAGAAACTGCGTTTCACAGGCCTTTGTAAGAGATGTTCCCGGTAGGCTGTTAGAGCACTGTGCAGAGCGAGTTGTTTCTTAGCTTCCCAAAGAGCTGGAAGCAAGATGCCTGGGGCCCTTCTCACCCTTTGGAAAGAAGGCAGCACTTTGTGCCTTACAGCTCTAGGGCAATGTAGCACACCCAGAGCAGAAGTTCTTCTTCAGCCAGATCAGGCCTGCAAAGAAACTGCGTTTCACAGGCCTTTGTAAGAGATGTTACCTGTAGGCTGTAAGAGCACTGTGCAGAGCGACTAGTTTCTTAGCTTCCCAGAGAGCTGGAAGCAAGATGCTTTGGGGCCCATCTGCCCCTATGGAAAGAACGCAGCACTTTGTTCCTTGCAGCTCTAGGGCAATGCAGCACACCCCGAGCAGAAGTTCTACTTCAGCCAGATCAGGCCTGCAAAGAAACTGCGTTTCACAGGCCTTTGTAAGAGATGTTCCCGGTACGCTGTTAGAGCACTGTGCAGAGTGAGTTGTTTCTTAGCTTCCCAGAGAGCTGGAAGCAAGATGCTTTGGGGCCCGTTAATTTTATACCCTGCTACTTTGCTGTAGTTGTTGATTATTTCTAATAGTTTTTCTGTGGATTCTTTGGGGTTTTCTATGTATAAGATCATGTCGTCTGCAAACAACGCGAGTTTTACTTCTTCGTTACCTATTTGGATTCCTTTTATTTTTTTTTCCTGCCGAATTGCTGTGGCCAGCACCTCCAGTACTATGTTGAATAGGAGTGGTGAAAGTGGGCACCCTTGTCTTGTTCCTGTCCTCAGAGGGATGGCTTTCAGCTTTTGTCCATTGAGTATGATGTTGGCTGTGGGTCTATCATATATGGCCTTTATTATGTTGAGGTACTTTCCTTCTATACCCATTTTACTGAGGGTTTTTATCATAAATGGGTGTTGGATCTTGTCGAATGCTTTCTCTGCGTCTATTGAGATGATCCTGTGGTTTTTGTTTTTCATTTTGTTGATGTAGTGTATCACGTTGATTGACTTGCGGGTGTTGAACCATCCCTGTGTCCCTGGTATAAATCCCACTTGATCATGGTGTATAATCTTTTTGATGTATTGCTGTAATCGGTTTGCCAAAATTTTGCTGAGGATTTTTGCATCTATGTTCATCAGTGATATCGGCCTGTAGTTCTCCTTCTTTGTGTTGTCCTTGTCAGGTTGGGGGATCAGAGTGATGTTGGCTTCATAGAATGTGTTAGGGAGTTCTCCATCTTTCTCAATTTTCTGGAACAGTTTGAGGAGAATAGGTACAAAGAACTCACACTGCTTAACAACAAAAAAACAAACAACCCGATCAAAAAATGGGCAGAGGACATGAACAGACATTTCTCAAAAGAAGATATGAATATGGCCAATAGACACATGAAAAGATGTTCATCATCGCTAATCATCAGGGAAATGCAAATCAAAACTACACTAAGATATCACCTTACCCCCGTTAGATTGGCAAAAACATCCAAAACCAAGAACGACGAATGTTGGAGAGGTTGTGGAGAAAGAGGAACCCTCATACACTGTTGGTGGGAATGCAAACTGGTACAGCCACTATGGAAAACAGTATGGAGATTTCTCAAAAAGTTAAAAATAGAAATACCCTATGACCCAGCCATCCCATTACTGGGTATCTATCCTAAGAACCTGATATCAGATATCTCAAGAGTCCGTTGCACCCCTATGTTCATCGCAGCATTATTTACAATAGCCAAGACGTGGAACCAGCCTACATGCCCAGAAACTGATGATTGGATAAAGAAGATGTGGTATATATACACAATGGAATACTACTCAGCCATAAAAAAAGACGACATTGGCCCCTTCACAACAATGTGGATGGACCTCGAGGGCATTATGTTAAGCGAAATAAGTCAGTCAGAGAAAGACAGACTCTATATGACACCACTCATAGGTGGAAATTAGTATATTGAGAAGGAGATCTGATCGGTGGTTACCAGGGAAAAGGGGGGGTGGGGGGAGGGCACGGAGTGGGAAGTGGTGTTCCCACAACATGACTAACAAAAATGTACAACTGAAATTTCACAAGCTTGTAATCCATCATAACATTAATCAACAACAACAAAAAAAAAAGATGCTTTGGGGCCCATCTGCCCCTATGGAAAGAACGCAGCACTTTTTGCCTTGCAGCTCTAGGGCAATGTAGCACACCCAGAGCAGAAGTTCTACTTCAGCCAGATCAGGCCCGCAAAGAAACTGCGTTTCACAGGCCTTTGTAAGAGATGTTCCCGGTAGGCTGTTAGAGCACTGTGCAGAGCGAGTTGTTTCTTAGCTTCCCAACGAGCTGGAAGCAAGATGCTTTAGGGGCCATCTGCCCTTAAGGAAAGAAGGCAGCACTTTGTGCCTTGCAGCTCTAGGGCAATGTAGCACACCCAGAGCAGAAGTTCTACTTCAGCCAGATCAGGCCTGCAAAGAAACTGCGTTTCACAGGCCTTTGTAAGAGATGTTCCCGGTAGGCTGTTAGAGCACTGTGCAGAGCGAGTTGTTTCTTAGCTTCCCAAAGAGCTGGAAGCAAGATGCTTTGGGGCCCTTCTCACCCTTTGGAAAGAAGGCAGCACTTTGTGCCTTACAGCTCTAGGGCAATGTAGCACACCCAGAGCAGAAGTTCTTCTTCAGCCAGATCAGGCCTGCAAAGAAACTGCGTTTCACAGGCCTTTGTAAGAGATGTTCCCTGTAGGCTGTAAGAGCACTGTGCAGAGCGACTAGTTTCTTAGCTTCCCAGAGAGCTGGAAGCAAGATGCTTTGGGGCCCATCTGCCCCTATGGAAAGAACGCAGCACTTTGTGCCTTGCAGCTCTAGGGCAATGCAGCACACCCCGAGCAGAAGTTCTACTTCAGCCAGATCAGGCCTGCAAAGAAACTGCGTTTCACAGGCCTTTGTAAGAGATGTTGCCGGTACGCTGTTAGAGCACTGTGCAGAGCGAGTTGTTTCTTAGCTTCCCAGAGAGCTGGAAGCAAGATGCTTTGGGGCCCGTTAATTTTATACCTTGCTACTTTGCTGTAGTTGTTGATTATTTCTAATAGTTTTTCTGTGGATTCTTTGGGGTTTTCTATGTATAAGATCATGTCGTCTGCAAACAACGCGAGTTTTACTTCTTCGTTACCTATTTGGATTCCTTTTATTTTTTTTTCCTGCCGAATTGCTGTGGCCAGCACCTCCAGTACTATGTTGAATAGGAGTGGTGAAAGTGGGCACCCTTGTCTTGTTCCTGTCCTCAGAGGGATGGCTTTCAGCTTTTGTCCATTGAGTATGATGTTGGCTGTGGGTCTATCATATATGGCCTTTATTATGTTGAGGTACTTTCCTTCTATACCCATTTTACTGAGGGTTTTTATCATAAATGGGTGTTGGATCTTGTAGAATGCTTTCTCTGCGTCTATTGAGATGATCATGTGGTTTTTGTTTTTCATTTTGTTGATGTAGTGTATCACGTTGATTGACTTGCGGGTGTTGAACCATCCCTGTGCCCCTGGTATAAATCCAACTTGATCATGGTGTATAATCTTTTTGATGTATTGCTGTAATCGGTTTGCCAAAATTTTGTTGAGGATTTTTGCATCTATGTTCATCAGTGATATCGGCCTGTAGTTCTCCTTCTTTGTGTTGTCCTTGTCAGGTTTGGGGATCAGAGTGATGTTGGCTTCATAGAATGTGTTAGGGAGTTCTCCATCTTTCTCAATTTTCTGGAACAGTTTGAGGAGAATAGGTACAAAGAACTCACACTGCTTAACAACAAAAAAACAAACAACCCGATCAAAAAATGGGCAGAGGACATGAACAGACATTTCTCAAAAGAAGATATGAATATGGCCAATAGACACATGAAAAGATGTTCATCATCGCTAATCATCAGGGAAATGCAAATCAAAACTACACTAAGATATCACCTTACCCCCGTTAGATTGGCAAAAACATCCAAAACCAAGAACGACGAATGTTGGAGAGGTTGTGGAGAAAGAGGAACCCTCATACACTGTTGGTGGGAATGCAAACTGGTACAGCCACTATGGAAAACAGTATGGAGATTTCTCAAAAAGTTAAAAATAGAAATACCCTATGACCCAGCCATCCCATTACTGGGTATCTATCCTAAGAACCTGATATCAGATATCTCAAGAGTCCGTTGCACCCCTATGTTCATCGCAGCATTATTTACAATAGCCAAGACGTGGAACCAGCCTACATGCCCAGAAACTGATGATTGGATAAAGAAGATGTGGTATATATACACAATGGAATACTACTCAGCCATAAAAAAAGACGACATTGGCCCATTCACAACAATGTGGATGGACCTCGAGGGCATTATGTTAAGCGAAATAAGTCAGTCAGAGAAAGACAGACTCTATATGACTCCACTCATAGGTGGAAATTAGTATATTGAGAAGGAGATCTGATCGGTGGTTACCAGGGAAAAGGGGGGGAGGGGGGAGGGCACGAAGTGGGAAGTGGTGTTCCCACAACATGACTAACAAAAATGTACAACTGAAATTTCACAAGCTTGTAATCCATCATAACATTAATCAACAACAACAAAAAAAAAGATGCTTTGGGGCCCATCTGCCCCTATGGAAAGAACGCAGCACTTTGTGCCTTGCAGCTCTAGGGCAATGTAGCACACCCAGAGCAGAAGTTCTACTTCAGCCAGATCAGGCCCGCAAAGAAACTGCGTTTCACAGGCCTTTGTAAGAGATGTTCCCGGTAGGCTGTTAGAGCACTGTGCAGAGCGAGTTGTTTCTTAGCTTCCCAACGAGCTGGAAGCAAGATCCTTTAGGGGCCATCTGCCCTTAAAGAAAGAAGGCAGCACTTGGTGCCTTGCAGCTCTAGGGCAATGTAGCACACCCAGAGCAGAAGTTCTACTTCAGCCAGATCAGGCCTGCAAAGAAACTGCGTTTCACAGGCCTTTGTAAGAGATGTTCCCGGTAGGCTGTTAGAGCACTGTGCAGAGCGAGTTGTTTCTTAGCTTCCCAAAGAGCTGGAAGCAAGATGCCTGGGGCCCTTCTCACCCTTTGGAAAGAAGGCAGCACTTTGTGCCTTACAGCTCTAGGGCAATGTAGCACACCCAGAGCAGAAGTTCTTCTTCAGCCAGATCAGGCCTGCAAAGAAACTGCGTTTCACAGGCCTTTGTAAGAGATGTTACCTGTAGGCTGTAAGAGCACTGTGCAGAGCGACTAGTTTCTTAGCTTCCCAGAGAGCTGGAAGCAAGATGCTTTGGGGCCCATCTGCCCCTATGGAAAGAACGCAGCACTTTGTTCCTTGCAGCTCTAGGGCAATGCAGCACACCCCGAGCACAAGTTCTACTTCAGCCAGATCAGGCCTGCAAAGAAACTGCGTTTCACAGGCCTTTGTAAGAGATGTTCCCGGTACGCTGTTAGAGCACTGTGCAGAGTGAGTTGTTTCTTAGCTTCCCAGAGAGCTGGAAGCAAGATGCTTTGGGGCCCGTTAATTTTATACCCTGCTACTTTGCTGTAGTTGTTGATTATTTCTAATAGTTTTTCTGTGGATTCTTTGGGGTTTTCTATGTATAAGATCATGTCGTCTGCAAACAACGCGAGTTTTACTTCTTCGTTACCTATTTGGATTCCTTTTATTTTTTTTTCCTGCCGAATTGCTGTGGCCAGCACCTCCAGTACTATGTTGAATAGGAGTGGTGAAAGTGGGCACCCTTGTCTTGTTCCTGTCCTCAGAGGGATGGCTTTCAGCTTTTGTCCATTGAGTATGATGTTGGCTGTGGGTCTATCATATATGGCCTTTATTATGTTGAGGTACTTTCCTTCTATACCCATTTTACTGAGGGTTTTTATCATAAATGGGTGTTGGATCTTGTCGAATGCTTTCTCTGCGTCTATTGAGATGATCCTGTGGTTTTTGTTTTTCATTTTGTTGATGTAGTGTATCACGTTGATTGACTTGCGGGTGTTGAACCATCCCTGTGTCCCTGGTATAAATCCCACTTGATCATGGTGTATAATCTTTTTGATGTATTGCTGTAATCGGTTTGCCAAAATTTTGCTGAGGATTTTTGCATCTATGTTCATCAGTGATATCGGCCTGTAGTTCTCCTTCTTTGTGTTGTCCTTGTCAGGTTGGGGGATCAGAGTGATGTTGGCTTCATAGAATGTGTTAGGGAGTTCTCCATCTTTCTCAATTTTCTGGAACAGTTTGAGGAGAATAGGTACAAAGAACTCACACTGCTTAACAACAAAAAAACAAACAACCCGATCAAAAAATGGGCAGAGGACATGAACAGACATTTCTCAAAAGAAGATATGAATATGGCCAATAGACACATGAAAAGATGTTCATCATCGCTAATCATCAGGGAAATGCAAATCAAAACTACACTAAGATATCACCTTACCCCCGTTAGATTGGCAAAAACATCCAAAACCAAGAACGACGAATGTTGGAGAGGTTGTGGAGAAAGAGGAACCCTCATACACTGTTGGTGGGAATGCAAACTGGTACAGCCACTATGGAAAACAGTATGGAGATTTCTCAAAAAGTTAAAAATAGAAATACCCTATGACCCAGCCATCCCATTACTGGGTATCTATCCTAAGAACCTGATATCAGATATCTCAAGAGTCCGTTGCACCCCTATGTTCATCGCAGCATTATTTACAATAGCCAAGACGTGGAACCAGCCTACATGCCCAGAAACTGATGATTGGATAAAGAAGATGTGGTATATATACACAATGGAATACTACTCAGCCATAAAAAAAGACGACATTGGCCCCTTCACAACAATGTGGATGGACCTCGAGGGCATTATGTTAAGCGAAATAAGTCAGTCAGAGAAAGACAGACTCTATATGACACCACTCATAGGTGGAAATTAGTATATTGAGAAGGAGATCTGATCGGTGGTTACCAGGGAAAAGGGGGGGTGGGGGGAGGGCACGGAGTGGGAAGTGGTGTTCCCACAACATGACTAACAAAAATGTACAACTGAAATTTCACAAGCTTGTAATCCATCATAACATTAATCAACAACAACAAAAAAAAAAGATGCTTTGGGGCCCATCTGCCCCTATGGAAAGAACGCAGCACTTTTTGCCTTGCAGCTCTAGGGCAATGTAGCACACCCAGAGCAGAAGTTCTACTTCAGCCAGATCAGGCCCGCAAAGAAACTGCGTTTCACAGGCCTTTGTAAGAGATGTTCCCGGTAGGCTGTTAGAGCACTGTGCAGAGCGAGTTGTTTCTTAGCTTCCCAAAGAGCTGGAAGCAAGATGCTTTGGGGCCCTTCTCACCCTTTGGAAAGAAGGCAGCACTTTGTGCCTTACAGCTCTAGGGCAATGTAGCACACCCAGAGCAGAAGTTCTTCTTCAGCCAGATCAGGCCTGCAAAGAAACTGCGTTTCACAGGCCTTTGTAAGAGATGTTCCCTGTAGGCTGTAAGAGCACTGTGCAGAGCGACTAGTTTCTTAGCTTCCCAGAGAGCTGGAAGCAAGATGCTTTGGGGCCCATCTGCCCCTATGGAAAGAACGCAGCACTTTGTGCCTTGCAGCTCTAGGGCAATGCAGCACACCCCGAGCAGAAGTTCTACTTCAGCCAGATCAGGCCTGCAAAGAAACTGCGTTTCACAGGCCTTTGTAAGAGATGTTGCCGGTACGCTGTTAGAGCACTGTGCAGAGCGAGTTGTTTCTTAGCTTCCCAGAGAGCTGGAAGCAAGATGCTTTGGGGCCCGTTAATTTTATACCTTGCTACTTTGCTGTAGTTGTTGATTATTTCTAATAGTTTTTCTGTGGATTCTTTGGGGTTTTCTATGTATAAGATCATGTCGTCTGCAAACAACGCGAGTTTTACTTCTTCGTTACCTATTTGGATTCCTTTTATTTTTTTTTCCTGCCGAATTGCTGTGGCCAGCACCTCCAGTACTATGTTGAATAGGAGTGGTGAAAGTGGGCACCCTTGTCTTGTTCCTGTCCTCAGAGGGATGGCTTTCAGCTTTTGTCCATTGAGTATGATGTTGGCTGTGGGTCTATCATATATGGCCTTTATTATGTTGAGGTACTTTCCTTCTATACCCATTTTACTGAGGGTTTTTATCATAAATGGGTGTTGGATCTTGTAGAATGCTTTCTCTGCGTCTATTGAGATGATCATGTGGTTTTTGTTTTTCATTTTGTTGATGTAGTGTATCACGTTGATTGACTTGCGGGTGTTGAACCATCCCTGTGCCCCTGGTATAAATCCAACTTGATCATGGTGTATAATCTTTTTGATGTATTGCTGTAATCGGTTTGCCAAAATTTTGTTGAGGATTTTTGCATCTATGTTCATCAGTGATATCGGCCTGTAGTTCTCCTTCTTTGTGTTGTCCTTGTCAGGTTTGGGGATCAGAGTGATGTTGGCTTCATAGAATGTGTTAGGGAGTTCTCCATCTTTCTCAATTTTCTGGAACAGTTTGAGGAGAATAGGTACAAAGAACTCACACTGCTTAACAACAAAAAAACAAACAACCCGATCAAAAAATGGGCAGAGGACATGAACAGACATTTCTCAAAAGAAGATATGAATATGGCCAATAGACACATGAAAAGATGTTCATCATCGCTAATCATCAGGGAAATGCAAATCAAAACTACACTAAGATATCACCTTACCCCCGTTAGATTGGCAAAAACATCCAAAACCAAGAACGACGAATGTTGGAGAGGTTGTGGAGAAAGAGGAACCCTCATACACTGTTGGTGGGAATGCAAACTGGTACAGCCACTATGGAAAACAGTATGGAGATTTCTCAAAAAGTTAAAAATAGAAATACCCTATGACCCAGCCATCCCATTACTGGGTATCTATCCTAAGAACCTGATATCAGATATCTCAAGAGTCCGTTGCACCCCTATGTTCATCGCAGCATTATTTACAATAGCCAAGACGTGGAACCAGCCTACATGCCCAGAAACTGATGATTGGATAAAGAAGATGTGGTATATATACACAATGGAATACTACTCAGCCATAAAAAAAGACGACGTTGGCCCATTCACAACAATGTGGATGGACCTCGAGGGCATTATGTTAAGCGTAATAAGTCAGTCAGAGAAAGACAGACTCTATATGACTCCACTCATAGGTGGAAATTAGTATATTGAGAAGGAGATCTGATCGGTGGTTACCAGGGAAAAGGGGGGGTGGGGGGAGGGCACGGAGTGGGAAGTGGTGTTCCCACAACATGACTAACAAAAATGTACAACTGAAATTTCACAAGCTTGTAATCCATCATAACATTAATCAACAACAACAAAAAAAAAAGATGCTTTGGGGCCCATCTGCCCCTATGGAAAGAACGCAGCACTTTGTGCCTTGCAGCTCTAGGGCAATGTAGCACACCCAGAGCAGAAGTTCTACTTCAGCCAGATCAGGCCCGCAAAGAAACTGCGTTTCACAGGCCTTTGTAAGAGATGTTCCCGGTAGGCTGTTAGAGCACTGTGCAGAGCGAGTTGTTTCTTAGCTTCCCAAGGAATGGAAGCAAGATGCTTTAGGGACCATCTGCCCTTAAGGAAAGAAGGCAGCACTTTGTGCCTTGCAGCTCTAGGGCAATGTAGCACACCCAAAGCAGAAGTTCTACTTCAGCCAGATCAGACCTGCAAAGAAACTGCGTTTCACAGGCCTTTGTAAGAGATGTTCCCGGTAGGCTGTTAGAGAACTGTGCAGAGCGAGTTGTTTCTTAGCTTCCCAAGGAGCTGGAAGCAAGATGCTTTAGGGACCATCTGCCCTTAAGGAAAGAAGGCAGCACTTTGTGCCTTGCAGCTCTAGGGCAATGTAGCACACCCAGAGAAGTTGTTCTACTTCTGCCAGGTCAGGCCTGCAAAGAAACTTCGTTTCACAGGCCTTTGTAAGAGATGTTCCCGGTAGGCTGTTAGAGCACTGTGCAGAGCGACTTGTTTCTTAGCTTCCCAAAGAGCTGGAAGCAAGATGCTTTGGGGCCCTCTCACCCTTTGGAAAGAAGGCAGCACTTTGTGCCTTGCAGGTCTAGGGCAATGTAGCACACCCAGAGCCGAAGTTTCACTTCAGCTAGATCAGACCTGCAAAGAAACTTCGTTTCACAGGCCTTTGTAAGAGATGTTCCCGGTAGGCTGTAAGAGCACTGTGCAGAGCGACTAGTTTTTTAGCTTCCCAGAGAGCTGGAAGCAAGATGCTTTGGGGCCCATCTGCCCGTATGGAAAGAACGCAGCACTTTGTGCCTTGCAGCTCTAGGGCAATGCAGCACACCCCGAGCAGAAGTTCTACTTCAGCCAGATCAGGCCTGCAAAGAAACTGCGTTTCACAGGCCTTTGTAAGAGATGTTCCCGGTAGGCTGTTAGAGCACTGTGCAGAGCGAGTTGTTTCTTATCTTCCCAGAGAGCTGGAAGCAAGATGCTTTGGGGCCCGTTAATTTTATACCCTGCTACTTTGCTGTAGTTGTTGATTATTTCTAATAGTTTTTCTGTGGATTCTTTGGGGTTTTCTATGTATAAGATCATGTCGTCTGCAAACAACGCGAGTTTTACTTCTTCGTTACCTATTTGGATTCCTTTTATTTTTTTTTCCTGCCGAATTGCTCTGGCCAGCACCTCCAGTACTATGTTGAATAGGAGTGGTGAAAGTGGGCACCCTTGTCTTGTTCCTGTCCTCAGAGGGATGGCTTTCAGCTTTTGTCCATTGAGTATGATGTTGGCTGTGGGTCTATCATATATGGCCTTTATTATGTTGAGGTACTTTCCTTCTATACCCATTTTACTGAGGGTTTTTATCATAAATGGGTGTTGGATCTTGTCGAATGCTTTCTCTGCGTCTATTGAGATGATCCTGTGGTTTTTGTTTTTCATTTTGTTGATGTAGTGTATCACGTTGATTGACTTGCGGGTGTTGAACCATCCCTGTGTCCCTGGTATAAATCCCACTTGATCATGGTGTATAATCTTTTTGATGTATTGCTGTAATCGGTTTGCCAAAATTTTGCTGAGGATTTTTGCATCTATGTTCATCAGTGATATCGGCCTGTAGTTCTCCTTCTTTGTGTTGTCCTTGTCAGGTTGGGGGATCAGAGTGATGTTGGCTTCATAGAATGTGTTAGGGAGTTCTCCATCTTTCTCAATTTTCTGGAACAGTTTGAGGAGAATAGGTACAAAGAACTCACACTGCTTAACAACAAAAAAACAAACAACCCGATCAAAAAATGGGCAGAGGACATGAACAGACATTTCTCAAAAGAAGATATGAATATGGCCAATAGACACATGAAAAGATGTTCATCATCGCTAATCATCAGGGAAATGCAAATCAAAACTACACTAAGATATCACCTTACCCCCGTTAGATTGGCAAAAACATCCAAAACCAAGAACGACGAATGTTGGAGAGGTTGTGGAGAAAGAGGAACCCTCATACACTGTTGGTGGGAATGCAAACTGGTACAGCCACTATGGAAAACAGTATGGAGATTTCTCAAAAAGTTAAAAATAGAAATACCCTATGACCCAGCCATCCCATTACTGGGTATCTATCCTAAGAACCTGATATCAGATATCTCAAGAGTCCGTTGCACCCCTATGTTCATCGCAGCATTATTTACAATAGCCAAGACGTGGAACCAGCCTACATGCCCAGAAACTGATGATTGGATAAAGAAGATGTGGTATATATACACAATGGAATACTACTCAGCCATAAAAAAGACGACATTGGCCCCTTCACAACAATGTGGATGGACCTCGAGGGCATTATGTTAAGCGAAATAAGTCAGTCAGAGAAAGACAGACTCTATATGACACCACTCATAGGTGGAAATTAGTATATTGAGAAGGAGATCTGATCGGTGGTTACCAGGGAAAAGGGGGGGTGGGGTGAGGGCACGGAGTGGGAAGTGGTGTTCCCACAACATGACTAACAAAAATGTACAACTGAAATTTCACAAGCTTGTAATCCATCATAACATTAATCAACAACAACAAAAAAAAAAGATGCTTTGGGGCCCATCTGCCCCTATGGAAAGAACGCAGCACTTTTTGCCTTGCAGCTCTAGGGCAATGTAGCACACCCAGAGCAGAAGTTCTACTTCAGCCAGATCAGGCCCGCAAAGAAACTGCGTTTCACAGGCCTTTGTAAGAGATGTTCCCGGTAGGCTGTTAGAGCACTGTGCAGAGCGAGTTGTTTCTTAGCTTCCCAACGAGCTGGAAGCAAGATGCTTTAGGGGCCATCTGCCCTTAAGGAAAGAAGGCAGCACTTTGTGCCTTGCAGCTCTAGGGCAATGTAGCACACCCAGAGCAGAAGTTCTACTTCAGCCAGATCAGGCCTGCAAAGAAACTGCGTTTCACAGGCCTTTGTAAGAGATGTTCCCGGTAGGCTGTTAGAGCACTGTGCAGAGCGAGTTGTTTCTTAGCTTCCCAAAGAGCTGGAAGCAAGATGCTTTGGGGCCCTTCTCACCCTTTGGAAAGAAGGCAGCACTTTGTGCCTTACAGCTCTAGGGCAATGTAGCACACCCAGAGCAGAAGTTCTTCTTCAGCCAGATCAGGCCTGCAAAGAAACTGCGTTTCACAGGCCTTTGTAAGAGATGTTCCCTGTAGGCTGTAAGAGCACTGTGCAGAGCGACTAGTTTCTTAGCTTCCCAGAGAGCTGGAAGCAAGATGCTTTGGGGCCCATCTGCCCCTATGGAAAGAACGCAGCACTTTGTGCCTTGCAGCTCTAGGGCAATGCAGCACACCCCGAGCAGAAGTTCTACTTCAGCCAGATCAGGCCTGCAAAGAAACTGCGTTTCACAGGCCTTTGTAAGAGATGTTGCCGGTACGCTGTTAGAGCACTGTGCAGAGCGAGTTGTTTCTTAGCTTCCCAGAGAGCTGGAAGCAAGATGCTTTGGGGCCCGTTAATTTTATACCCTGCTACTTTGCTGTAGTTGTTGATTATTTCTAATAGTTTTTCTGTGGATTCTTTGGGGTTTTCTATGTATAAGATCATGTCGTCTGCAAACAACGCGAGTTTTACTTCTTCGTTACCTATTTGGATTCCTTTTATTTTTTTTTCCTGCCGAATTGCTGTGGCCAGCACCTCCAGTACTATGTTGAATAGGAGTGGTGAAAATGGGCACCCTTGTCTTGTTCCTGTCCTCAGAGGGATGGCTTTCAGCTTTTGTCCATTGAGTATGATGTTGGCTGTGGGTCTATCATATATGGCCTTTATTATGTTGAGGTACTTTCCTTCTATACCCATTTTACTGAGGGTTTTTATCATAAATGGGTGTTGGATCTTGTAGAATGCTTTCTCTGCGTCTATTGAGATGATCATGTGGTTTTTGTTTTTCATTTTGTTGATGTAGTGTATCACGTTGATTGACTTGCGGGTGTTGAACCATCCCTGTGCCCCTGGTATAAATCCCACTTGATCATGGTGTATAATCTTTTTGATGTATTGCTGTAATCGGTTTGCCAAAATTTTGTTGAGGATTTTTGCATCTATGTTCATCAGTGATATCGGCCTGTAGTTCTCCTTCTTTGTGTTGTCCTTGTCAGGTTTGGGGATCAGAGTGATGTTGGCTTCATAGAATGTGTTAGGGAGTTCTCCATCTTTCTCAATTTTCTGGAACAGTTTGAGGAGAATAGGTACAAAGAACTCACACTGCTTAACAACAAAAAAACAAACAACCCGATCAAAAAATGGGCAGAGGACATGAACAGACATTTCTCAAAAGAAGATATGAATATGGCCAATAGACACATGAAAAGATGTTCATCATCGCTAATCATCAGGGAAATGCAAATCAAAACTACACTAAGATATCACCTTACCCCCGTTAGATTGGCAAAAACATCCAAAACCAAGAACGACAAATGTTGGAGAGGTTGTGGAGAAAGAGGAACCCTCATACACTGTTGGTGGGAATGCAAACTGGTACAGCCACTATGGAAAACAGTATGGAGATTTCTCAAAAAGTTAAAAATAGAAATACCCTATGACCCAGCCATCCCATTACTGGGTATCTATCCTAAGAACCTGATATCAGATATCTCAAGAGTCCGTTGCACCCCTATGTTCATCGCAGCATTATTTACAATAGCCAAGACGTGGAACCAGACTACATGCCCAGAAACTGATGATTGGATAAAGAAGATGTGGTATATATACACAATGGAATACTACTCAGCCATAAAAAAAGACGACGTTGGCCCATTCACAACAATGTGGATGGACCTCGAGGGCATTATGTTAAGCGTAATAAGTCAGTCAGAGAAAGACAGAATCTATATGACTCCACTCATAGGTGGAAATTAGTATATTGAGAAGGAGATCTGATCGGTGGTTACCAGGGAAAAGGGGGGGTGGGGGGAGGGCACGGAGTGGGAAGTGGTGTTCCCACAACATGACTAACAAAAATGTACAACTGAAATTTCACAAGCTTGTAATCCATCATAACATTAATCAACAACAACAAAAAAAAAAGATGCTTTGGGGCCCATCTGCCCCTATGGAAAGAACGCAGCACTTTGTGCCTTGCAGCTCTAGGGCAATGTAGCACACCCAGAGCAGAAGTTCTACTTCAGCCAGATCAGGCCCGCAAAGAAACTGCGTTTCACAGGCCTTTGTAAGAGATGTTCCCGGTAGGCTGTTAGAGCACTGTGCAGAGCGAGTTGTTTCTTAGCTTCCCAAGGAATGGAAGCAAGATGCTTTAGGGACCATCTGCCCTTAAGGAAAGAAGGCAGCACTTTGTGCCTTGCAGCTCTAGGGCAATGTAGCACACCCAGAGCAGAAGTTCTACTTCATCCAGATCAGGCCTGCAAAGAAACTGCGTTTCACAGGCCTTTGTAAGAGATGTTCCCGGTAGGCTGTTAGAGCACTGTGCAGAGCAAGTTGTTTCCTAGCTTCCCAAAGAGCTGGAAGCAAGATGCTTTGGGGCCCTTCTCACCCTTTGGAAAGAAGGCAGCACTTTGTGCCTAGCAGCTCTAGGGCAATGTAGCACACCCAAAGCAGAAGTTCTACTTCAGCCAGATCAGACCTGCAAAGAAACTGCGTTTCACAGGCCTTTGTAAGAGATGTTCCCTGTAGGCTGTTAGAGAACTGTGCAGAGCGAGTTGTTTCTTAGCTTCCCAAGGAGCTGCAAGCAAGATGCTTTAGGGACCATCTGCCCTTAAGGAAAGAAGGCAGCACTTTGTGCCTTGCAGCTCTAGGGCAATGTAGCACACCCAGAGAAGTTGTTCTACTTCTGCCAGGTCAGGCCTGCAAAGAAACTGCATTTCACAGGCCTTTGTAAGAGATGTTCCCGGTAGGCTGTTAGAGCACTGTGCAGAGCGACTTGTTTCTTAGCATCCCAGAGAGCTGGAAGCAAGATGCTTTGGGGCCCGTTAATTTTATACCCTGCTACTTTGCTGTAGTTGTTGATTATTTCTAATAGTTTTTCTGTGGATTCTTTGGTGTTTTCTATGTATAAGATCATGTCGTCTGCAAACAACGCGAGTTTTACTTCTTCGTTACCTATTTGGATTCCTTTTATTTTTTTTTCCTGCCGAATTGCTCTGCCCAGCACCTCCAGTACTATGTTGAATAGGAGTGGTGAAAGTGGTCACCCTTGTCTTGTTCCTGTCCTCAGAGGGATGGCTTTCAGCTTTTGTCCATTGAGTATGATGTTGGCTGTGGGTCTATCATATATGGCCTTTATTATGTTGAGGTACTTTCCTTCTATACCCATTTTACTGAGGGTTTTTATCATAAATGGGTGTTGGATCTTGTCGAATGCTTTCTCTGCGTCTATTGAGATGATCATGTGGTTTTTGTTTTTCATTGTGTTCATGTAGTGTATCACGTTGATTGACTTGCGGGTGTTGAACCATCCCTGTGTCCCTGGTATAAATCCCACTTGATCATGGTGTATAATCTTTTTGATGTATTGCTGTAATCGGTTTGCCAAAATTTTGTTGAGGATTTTTGCATCTATGTTCATCAGTGATATCGGCCTGTAGTTCTCCTTCTTTGTGTTGTCCTTGTCAGGTTGGGGGATCAGAGTGATGTTGGCTTCATAGAATGTGTTAGGGAGTTCTCCATCTTTCTCAATTTTCTGGAACAGTTTGAGGAGAATAGGTACAAAGAACACACACTGCTTAACAACAAAAAAACAAACAACCCGATCAAAAAATGGGCAGAGGACATGAACAGACATTTCTCAAAAGAAGATATGAATATGGCCAATAGACACATGAAAAGATGTTCATCATCGCTAATCATCAGGGAAATGCAAATCAAAACTACACTAAGATATCACCTTACCCTCGTTAGATTGGCAAAAACATCCAAAACCAAGAACGACAAATGGAGAGGTTGTGGAGAACGAGGAACCCTCATACACTGTTGGTGGGAATGCAAACTGGTACAGCCACTATGGAAAACAGTAAGGAGATTTCTCAAAAAGTTAAAAATAGAAATACCCTATGACCCAGCCATCCCATTACTGGGTATCTATCCTAAGAACCTGATATCAGATATCTCAAGAGTCCGTTGCACCCCTATGTTCATCGCAGCGTTATTTACAATAGCCAAGACGTGGAACCAGCCTACATGCCCAGAAACTGATGATTGGATAAAGAAGATGTGGTATATATACACAATGGAATACTACTCAGCCATAAAAAAAGACGAAATTGGCCCCTTCACAACAATGTGGATGGACCTCGAGGGCATTATGTTAAGCGAAATAAGTCAGTCAGAGAAAGACGAACTCTATATGACTCCACTCATAGGTGGAAATTAGTATATTGAGAAGGAGATCTGATCGGTGGTTACCAGGGAAAAGGGGGGGTGGGGGGAGGGCACGGAGTGGGAAGTGGTGTTCCCACAACATGACTAACAAAAATGTACAACTGAAATTTCACAAGCTTGTAATCCATCATAACATTAATCAACAACAACAACAAAAAAAGATGCTTTGGGGCCCATCTGCCCCTATGGAAAGAACGCAGCACTTTGTGCCTTGCAGCTCTAGGGCAATGTAGCACACCCAGAGCAGAAGTTCTACTTCAGCCAGATCAGGCCCGCAAAGAAACTGCGTTTCACAGGCCTTTGTAAGAGATGTTCCCGGTAGGCTGTTAGAGCACTGTGCAGAGCGAGTTGTTTCTTAGCTTCCCAAGGAGCTGGAAGCAAGATGCTTTAGGGACCATCTGCCCTTAAGGAAAGAAGGCAGCACTTTGTGCCTTGCAGCTCTAGGGCAATGTAGCACACCCAAAGCAGAAGTTCTACTTCAGCCAGATCAGACCTGCAAAGAAACTTCGTTTCACAGGCCTTTGTAAGAGATGTTCTCGGTAGGCTGTTAGAGAACTGTGCAGAGCGAGTTGTTTCTTAGCTTCCCAAGGAGCTGGAAGCAAGATGCTTTAGGGACCATCTGCCCTTAAGGAAAGAAGGCAGCACTTTGTGCCTTGCAGCTCTAGGGCAATGTAGCACACCCAGAGAAGTTGTTCTACTTCTGCCAGGTCAGGCCTGCAAAGAAACTTCGTTTCACAGGCCTTTGTAAGAGATGTTCCCGGTAGGCTGTTAGAGCACTGTGCAGAGCGACTTGTTTCTTAGCTTCCCAAAGAGCTGGAAGCAAGATGCTTTGGGGCCCTCTCACCCTTTGGAAAGAAGGCAGCACTTTGTGCCTTGCAGGTCTAGGGCAATGTAGCACACCCAGAGCCGAAGTTTCACTTCAGCTAGATCAGACCTGCAAAGAAACTTCGTTTCACAGGCCTTTGTAAGAGATGTTCCCGGTAGGCTGTAAGAGCACTGTGCAGAGCGACTAGTTTTTTAGCTTCCCAGAGAGCTGGAAGCAAGATGCTTTGGGGCCCATCTGCCCGTATGGAAAGAACGCAGCACTTTGTGCCTTGCAGCTCTAGGGCAATGCAGCACACCCCGAGCAGAAGTTCTACTTCAGCCAGATCAGGCCTGCAAAGAAACTGCGTTTCACAGGCCTTTGTAAGAGATGTTCCCGGTAGGCTGTTAGAGCACTGTGCAGAGCGAGTTGTTTCTTATCTTCCCAGAGAGCTGGAAGCAAGATGCTTTGGGGCCCGTTAATTTTATACCCTGCTACTTTGCTGTAGTTGTTGATTATTTCTAATAGTTTTTCTGTGGATTCTTTGGGGTTTTTTATGTATAAGATCATGTCGTCTGCAAACAACGCGAGTTTTACTTCTTCGTTACCTATTTGGATTCCTTTTATTTTTTTTTCCTGCCGAATTGCTCTGGCCAGCACCTCCAGTACTATGTTGAATACGAGTGGTGAAAGTGGGCACCCTTGTCTTGTTCCTTTCCTCAGAGGGATGGCTTTCAGCTTTTGTCCATTGAGAATGATGTTGGCTGTGGGTCTATCATATATGGCCTTTATTATGTTGAGGTACTTTCCTTCTATACCCATTTTACTGAGGGTTTTTATCATAAATGGGTGTTGGATCTTGTCGAATGCTTTCTCTGCGTCTATTGAGATGATCATGTGGTTTTTGTTTTTCATTTTGTTGATGTAGTGTATCACGTTGATTGACTTGCGGGTGTTGAACCATCCCTGTGTCCCTGGTATAAATCCCACTTGATCATGGTGTATAATCTTTTTGATGTATTGCTGTAATCGGTTTGCCAAAATTTGGTTGAGGATTTTTGCATCTATGTTCATCAGTGATATCGGCCTGTAGTTCTCCTTCTTTGTGTTGTCCTTGTCAGGTTGGGGGATCAGAGTGATGTTGGCTTCATAGAATGTGTTAGGGAGTTCTCCATCTTTCTCAATTTTCTGGAACAGTTTGAGGAGAATAGGTACAAAGAACTCACACTGCTTAACAACAAAAAAACAAACAACCCGATCAAAAAATGGGCAGAGGACATGAACAGACATTTCTCAAAAGAAGATATGAATATGGCCAATAGACACATGAAAAGATGTTCATCATCGCTAATCATCAGGGAAATGCAAATCAAAACTACACTAAGATATCACCTTACCCCCGTTAGATTGGCAAAAACATCCAAAACCAAGAACGACGAATGTTGGAGAGGTTGTGGAGAAAGAGGAACCCTCATACACTGTTGGTGGGAATGCAAACTGGTACAGCCACTATGGAAAACAGTATGGAGATTTCTCAAAAAGTTAAAAATAGAAATACCCTATGACCCAGCCATCCCATTACTGGGTATCTATCCTAAGAACCTGATATCAGATATCTCAAGAGTCCGTTGCACCCCTATGTTCATCGCAGCATTATTTACAATAGCCAAGACGTGGAACCAGCCTACATGCCCAAAAACTGATGATTGGATAAAGAAGATGTGGTATATATACACAATGGAATACTACTCAGCCATAAAAAAAGACGACATTGGCCCATTCACAACAATGTGGATGGACCTCGAGGGCATTATGTTAAGCGAAATAAGTCAGTCAGAGAAAGACGAACTCTATATGACTCCACTCATAGGTGGAAATTAGTATATTGAGAAGGAGATCTGATCGGTGGTTACCAGGGAAAAGGGGGGGTGGGGGAGGGCACGGAGGGGGAAGTGGTGTTCCCACAACATGACTAACAAAAATGTACAACTGAAATTTCACAAGCTTGTAATCCATCATAAGATTAATAAACAAAACAAAAAAAAAAAGATGCTTTGGGGCCCATCTGCCCCTATGGAAAGAACGCAGCACTTTGTGCCTTGCAGCTCTAGGGCAATGTAGCACACCCAGAGCAGAAGTTCTACTTCAGCCAGATCAGGCCTGCAAAGAAACTGCGTTTCACAGGCCTTTGTAAGAGATGTTCCCGGTAGGCTGTTAGAGCACTGTGCAGAGCAAGTTGTTTCCTAGCTTCCCAAAGAGCTGGAAGCAAGATGCTTTGGGGCCCTTCTCACCCTTTGGAAAGAAGGCAGCACTTTGTGCCTAGCAGCTCTAGGGCAATGTAGCACACCCAAAGCAGAAGTTCTACTTCAGCCAGATCAGACCTGCAAAGAAACTGCGTTTCACAGGCCTTTGTAAGAGATGTTCCCTGTAGGCTGTTAGAGAACTGTGCAGAGCGAGTTGTTTCTTAGCTTCCCAAGGAGCTGGAAGCAAGATGCTTTAGGGACCATCTGCCCTTAAGGAAAGAAGGCAGCACTTTGTGCCTTGCAGCTCTAGGGCAATGTAGCACACCCAGAGAAGTTGTTCTACTTCTGCCAGGTCAGGCCTGCAAAGAAACTGCATTTCACAGGCCTTTGTAAGAGATGTTCCCGGTAGGCTGTTAGAGCACTGTGCAGAGCGACTTGTTTCTTAGCATCCCAGAGAGCTGGAAGCAAGATGCTTTGGGGCCCGTTAATTTTATACCCTGCTACTTTGCTGTAGTTGTTGATTATTTCTAATAGTTTTTCTGTGGATTCTTTGGTGTTTTCTATGTATAAGATCATGTCGTCTGCAAACAACGCGAGTTTTACTTCTTCGTTACCTATTTGGATTCCTTTTATTTTTTTTTCCTGCCGAATTGCTCTGCCCAGCACCTCCAGTACTATGTTGAATAGGAGTGGTGAAAGTGGTCACCCTTGTCTTGTTCCTGTCCTCAGAGGGATGGCTTTCAGCTTTTGTCCATTGAGTATGATGTTGGCTGTGGGTCTATCATATATGGCCTTTATTATGTTGAGGTACTTTCCTTCTATACCCATTTTACTGAGGGTTTTTATCATAAATGGGTGTTGGATCTTGTCGAATGCTTTCTCTGCGTCTATTGAGATGATCATGTGGTTTTTGTTTTTCATTTTGTTGATGTAGTGTATCACGTTGATTGACTTGCGGGTGTTGAACCATCCCTGTGTCCCTGGTATAAATCCCACTTGATCATGGTGTATAATCTTTTTGATGTATTGCTGTAATCGGTTTGCCAAAATTTTGTTGAGGATTTTTGCATCTATGTTCATCAGTGATATCGGCCTGTAGTTCTCCTTCTTTGTGTTGTCCTTGTCAGGTTGGGGGATCAGAGTGATGTTGGCTTCATAGAATGTGTTAGGGAGTTCTCCATCTTTCTCAATTTTCTGGAACAGTTTGAGGAGAATAGGTACAAAGAACACACACTGCTTAACAACAAAAAAACAAACAACCCGATCAAAAAATGGGCAGAGGACATGAACAGACATTTCTCAAAAGATATGAATATGGCCAATAGACACATGAAAAGATGTTCATCATCGCTAATCATCAGGGAAATGCAAATCAAAACTACACTAAGATATCACCTTACCCTCGTTAGATTGGCAAAAACATCCAAAACCAAGAACGACAAATGGAGAGGTTGTGGAGAACGAGGAACCCTCATACACTGTTGGTGGGAATGCAAACTGGTACAGCCACTATGGAAAACAGTAAGGAGATTTCTCAAAAAGTTAAAAATAGAAATACCCTATGACCCAGCCATCCCATTACTGGGTATCTATCCTAAGAACCTGATATCAGATATCTCAAGAGTCCGTTGCACCCCTATGTTCATCGCAGCGTTATTTACAATAGCCAAGACGTGGAACCAGCCTACATGCCCAGAAACTGATGATTGGATAAAGAAGATGTGGTATATATACACAATGGAATACTACTCAGCCATAAAAAAAGACGAAATTGGCCCCTTCACAACAATGTGGATGGACCTCGAGGGCATTATGTTAAGCGAAATAAGTCAGTCAGAGAAAGACGAACTCTATATGACTCCACTCATAGGTGGAAATTAGTATATTGAGAAGGAGATCTGATCGGTGGTTACCAGGGAAAAGGGGGGGTGGGGGGAGTGCACGGAGGGGGAAGTGGTGTTCCCACAACATGACTAACAAAAATGTACAACTGAAATTTCACAAGCTTCTAATCCATCATAACATTAATAAACAAAAAAAAAAAAAGGTGCTTTGGGGCCCATCTGCCCCTATGGAAAGAACGCAGCACTTTGTGCCTTGCAGCTCTAGGGCAATGTAGCACACCCAGAGCAGAAGTTGTACTTCAGCCAGATCAGGCCCGCAAAGAAACTGCGTTTCACAGGCCTTTGTAAGAGATGTTCCCGGTAGGCTGTTAGAGCACTGTGCAGAGCGAGTTGTTTCTTAGCTTCCCAAGGAGCTGGAAGCAAGATGCTTTAGGGACCATCTGCCCTTAAGGAAAGAAGGCAGCACTTTGTGCCTTGCAGCTCTAGGGCAATGTAGCACACCCAAAGCAGAAGTTCTACTTCAGCCAGATCAGACCTGCAAAGAAACTGCGTTTCACAGGCCTTTGTAAGAGATGTTCCCGGTAGGCTGTTAGAGAACTGTGCAGAGCGAGTTGTTTCTTAGCTTCCCAAGGAGCTGGAAGCAAGATGCTTTAGGGACCATCTGCCCTTAAGGAAAGAAGGCAGCACTTTGTGCCTTGCAGCTCTAGGGCAATGTAGCACACCCAGAGAAGTTGTTCTACTTCTGCCAGGTCAGGCCTGCAAAGAAACTTCGTTTCACATGCCTTTGTAAGAGATGTTCCCGGTAGGCTGTTAGAGCACTGTGCAGAGCGACTTGTTTCTTAGCTTCCCAAAGAGCTGGAAGCAAGATGCTTTGGGGCCCTCTCACCCTTTGGAAAGAAGGCAGCACTTTGTGCCTTGCAGGTCTAGGGCAATGTAGCACACCCAGAGCCGAAGTTTCACTTCAGCTAGATCAGACCTGCAAAGAAACTTCGTTTCACAGGCCTTTGTAAGAGATGTTCCCGGTAGGCTGTAAGAGCACTGTGCAGAGCGACTAGTTTTTTAGCTTCCCAGAGAGCTGGAAGCAAGATGCTTTGGGGCCCATCTGCCCGTATGGAAAGAACGCAGCACTTTGTGCCTTGCAGCTCTAGGGCAATGCAGCACACCCCGAGCAGAAGTTCTACTTCAGCCAGATCAGGCCTGCAAAGAAACTGCGTTTCACAGGCCTTTGTAAGAGATGTTCCCGGTAGGCTGTTAGAGCACTGTGCAGAGCGAGTTGTTTCTTATCTTCCCAGAGAGCTGGAAGCAAGATGCTTTGGGGCCCGTTAATTTTATACCCTGCTAATTTGCTGTAGTTGTTGATTATTTCTAATAGTTTTTCTGTGGATTCTTTGGGGTTTTTTATGTATAAGATCATGTCGTCTGCAAACAACGCGAGTTTTACTTCTTCGTTACCTATTTGGATTCCTTTTATTTTTTTTTCCTGCCGAATTGCTCTGGCCAGCACCTCCAGTACTATGTTGAATACGAGTGGTGAAAGTGGGCACCCTTGTCTTGTTCCTTTCCTCAGAGGGATGGCTTTCAGCTTTTGTCCATTGAGAATGATGTTGGCTGTGGGTCTATCATATATGGCCTTTATTATGTTGAGGTACTTTCCTTCTATACCCATTTTACTGAGGGTTTTTATCATAAATGGGTGTTGGATCTTGTCGAATGCTTTCTCTGCGTCTATTGAGATGATCATGTGGTTTTTGTTTTTCATTTTTGTTGATGTAGTGTATCACGTTGATTGACTTGCGGGTGTTGAACCATCCCTGTGTCCCTGGTATAAATCCCACTTGATCATGGTGTATAATCTTTTTGATGTATTGCTGTAATCGGTTTGCCAAAATTTGGTTGAGGATTTTTGCATCTATGTTCATCAGTGATATCGGCCTGTAGTTCTCCTTCTTTGTGTTGTCCTTGTCAGGTTGGGGGATCAGAGTGATGTTGGCTTCATAGAATGTGTTAGGGAGTTCTCCATCTTTCTCAATTTTCTGGAACAGTTTGAGGAGAATAGGTACAAAGAACTCACACTGCTTAACAACAAAAAAACAAACAACCCGATCAAAAAATGGGCAGAGGACATGAACAGACATTTCTCAAAAGAAGATATGAATATGGCCAATAGACACATGAAAAGATGTTCATCATCGCTAATCATCAGGGAAATGCAAATCAAAACTACACTAAGATATCACCTTACCCCCGTTAGATTGGCAAAAACATCCAAAACCAAGAACGACGAATGTTGGAGAGGTTGTGGAGAAAGAGGAACCCTCATACACTGTTGGTGGGAATGCAAACTGGTACAGCCACTATGGAAAACAGTATGGAGATTTCTCAAAAAGTTAAAAATAGAAATACCCTATGACCCAGCCATCCCATTACTGGGTATCTATCCTAAGAACCTGATATCAGATATCTCAAGAGTCCGTTGCACCCCTATGTTCATCGCAGCATTATTTACAATAGCCAAGACGTGGAACCAGCCTACATGCCCAAAAACTGATGATTGGATAAAGAAGATGTGGTATATATACACAATGGAATACTACTCAGCCATAAAAAAAGACGACATTGGCCCATTCACAACAATGTGGATGGACCTCGAGGGCATTATGTTAAGCGAAATAAGTCAGTCAGAGAAAGACGAACTCTATATGACTCCACTCATAGGTGGAAATTAGTATATTGAGAAGGAGATCTGATCGGTGGTTACCAGGGAAAAGGGGGGGTGGGGGAGGGCACGGAGGGGGAAGTGGTGTTCCCACAACATGACTAACAAAAATGTACAACTGAAATTTCACAAGCTTGTAATCCATCATAAGATTAATAAACAAAAAAAAAAAAAAAGATGCTTTGGGGCCCATCTGCCCCTATGGAAAGAACGCAGCACTTTGTGCCTTGCAGCTCTAGGGCAATGTAGCACACCCAGAGCAGAAGTTCTACTTCAGCCAGATCAGGCCTGCAAAGAAACTGCGTTTCACAGGCCTTTGTAAGAGATGTTCCCGGTAGGCTGTTAGAGCACTGTGCAGAGCAAGTTGTTTCCTAGCTTCCCAAAGAGCTGGAAGCAAGATGCTTTGGGGCCCTTCTCACCCTTTGGAAAGAAGGCAGCACTTTGTGCCTAGCAGCTCTAGGGCAATGTAGCACACCCAAAGCAGAAGTTCTACTTCAGCCAGATCAGACCTGCAAAGAAACTGCGTTTCACAGGCCTTTGTAAGAGATGTTCCCTGTAGGCTGTTAGAGAACTGTGCAGAGCGAGTTGTTTCTTAGCTTCCCAAGGAGCTGGAAGCAAGATGCTTTAGGGACCATCTGCCCTTAAGGAAAGAAGGCAGCACTTTGTGCCTTGCAGCTCTAGGGCAATGTAGCACACCCAGAGAAGTTGTTCTACTTCTGCCAGGTCAGGCCTGCAAAGAAACTGCATTTCACAGGCCTTTGTAAGAGATGTTCCCGGTAGGCTGTTAGAGCACTGTGCAGAGCGACTTGTTTCTTAGCATCCCAGAGAGCTGGAAGCAAGATGCTTTGGGGCCCGTTAATTTTATACCCTGCTACTTTGCTGTAGTTGTTGATTATTTCTAATAGTTTTTCTGTGGATTCTTTGGTGTTTTCTATGTATAAGATCATGTCGTCTGCAAACAACGCGAGTTTTACTTCTTCGTTACCTATTTGGATTCCTTTTATTTTTTTTTCCTGCCGAATTGCTCTGCCCAGCACCTCCAGTACTATGCTGAATAGGAGTGGTGAAAGTGGTCACCCTTGTCTTGTTCCTGTCCTCAGAGGGATGGCTTTCAGCTTTTGTCCATTGAGTATGATGTTGGCTGTGGGTCTATCATATATGGCCTTTATTATGTTGAGGTACTTTCCTTCTATACCCATTTTACTGAGGGTTTTTATCATAAATGGGTGTTGGATCTTGTCGAATGCTTTCTCTGCGTCTATTGAGATGATCATGTGGTTTTTGTTTTTCATTTTGTTGATGTAGTGTATCACGTTGATTGACTTGCGGGTGTTGAACCATCCCTGTGTCCCTGGTATAAATCCCACTTGATCATGGTGTATAATCTTTTTGATGTATTGCTGTAATCGGTTTGCCAAAATTTTGTTGAGGATTTTTGCATCTATGTTCATCAGTGATATCGGCCTGTAGTTCTCCTTCTTTGTGTTGTCCTTGTCAGGTTGGGGGATCAGAGTGATGTTGGCTTCATAGAATGTGTTAGGGAGTTCTCCATCTTTCTCAATTTTCTGGAACAGTTTGAGGAGAATAGGTACAAAGAACACACACTGCTTAACAACAAAAAAACAAACAACCCGATCAAAAAATGGGCAGAGGACATGAACAGACATTTCTCCAAAGAAGATATGAATATGGCCAATAGACACATGAAAAGATGTTCATCATCGCTAATCATCAGGGAAATGCAAATCAAAACTACACTAAGATATCACCTTACCCTCGTTAGATTGGCAAAAACATCCAAAACCAAGAACGACAAATGGAGAGGTTGTGGAGAACGAGGAACCCTCATACACTGTTGGTGGGAATGCAAACTGGTACAGCCACTATGGAAAACAGTAAGGAGATTTCTCAAAAAGTTAAAAATAGAAATACCCTATGACCCAGCCATCCCATTACTGGGTATCTATCCTAAGAACCTGATATCAGATATCTCAAGAGTCCGTTGCACCCCTATGTTCATCGCAGCGTTATTTACAATAGCCAAGACGTGGAACCAGCCTACATGCCCAGAAACTGATGATTGGATAAAGAAGATGTGGTATATATACACAATGGAATACTACTCAGCCATAAAAAAAGACGAAATTGGCCCCTTCACAACAATGTGGATGGACCTCGAGGGCATTATGTTAAGCGAAATAAGTCAGTCAGAGAAAGACGAACTCTATATGACTCCACTCATAGGTGGAAATTAGTATATTGAGAAGGAGATCTGATCGGTGGTTACCAGGGAAAAGGGGGGGTGGGGGGAGTGCACGGAGGGGGAAGTGGTGTTCCCACAACATGACTAACAAAAATGTACAACTGAAATTTCACAAGCTTCTAATCCATCATAACATTAATAAACAAAAAAAAAAAAAGATGCTTTGGGGCCCATCTGCCCCTATGGAAAGAACGCAGCACTTTGTGTCTTGCAGCTCTAGGGCAATGTAGCACACCCAGAGCAGAAGTTCTACTTCAGCCAGATCAGGCCTGCAAAGAAACTGCGTTTCACAGGCCTTTGTAAGAGATGTTCCCGGTAGGCTGTTAGAGCACTGTGCAGAGCGAGTTGTTTCTTAGCTTCCCAACGAGCTGGAAGCAAGATGCTTTGGGGCCCTTCTCACCCTTTGGCAAGAAGGCAGCACTTTGTGCCTTGCAGCTCTAAGGCAATGTAGCACACCCAGAGCAGATGTTCTACTTCAGCCAGATCAGGCCTGCAAAGAAACTGCGTTTCACAGGCCTTTGTAAGAGATGTTCCCCGTAGGCTGTTAGAGCACTGTGCAGAGCGAGTTGTTTCTCAGCTTCCAAAAGAGTTGGAAGCAAGATGCTTTGGGGCTCATCTGCCCCTTTGAGATGAAGGCAGCACTTTGTGCCTTGCAGCTCTTGGGCAATGTAGCACACCCAGAGCAGAAGTTCTACTTCAGCCAGATCAGGCCTGCAAAGAAACTGCGTTTCACAGGCCTTTGTAAGAGATGTTCCCGGTAGGCTGTTAGAGCACTGTGCAGAGCGACTTGTTTCCTAGCTTCCCAAAGAGCTGGAAGCAAGATGCTTTGGGGCCCTTCTCACCCTTTGGAAAGAAGGCAGCACTTTGTGCCTTGCAGCTCTAGGGCAATTTAGCACACCCAGAGCCGAAGTTCTACTTCAGCTAGATCAGACCTGCAAAGAAACTTCGTTTCACAGGCCTTTGTAAGAGATGTTCCCGGTAGGCTGTAAGAGCACTGTGCAGAGCGACTACTTTCTTAGCTTCCCAGAGAGCTGGAAGCAACATGCTTTGGGGCCCATCTGCCCCTATGGAAAGAACGCAGCACTTTGTGCCTTGCAGCTCTAGGGCAATGTAGCACACCCAGAGCAGAAGTTCTACTTCAGCCAGATCAGGCCTGCAAAGAAACTGCGTTTCACAGGCCTTTGTAAGAGATGTTCCCGGTAGGCTGTTAGAGCACTGTGCAGAGCGAGTTGTTTCTTAGCTTCCCAGAGAGCTGGAAGCAAGATGCTTTGGGGCCCGTTAATTTTATACCCTGCTACTTTGCTGTAGTTGTTGGTTATTTCTAATAGTTTTTCTGTGGATTCTTTGGGGTTTTCTATGTATAAGATCATGTCGTCTGCAAACAACGCGAGTTTTACTTCTTCGGTACCTATTTGGATTCCTTTTATTTTTTTTTCCTGCCGAATTGCTCTGCCCAGCACCTCCAGTACTATGTTGAATAGGAGTGGTGAAAGTGGGCACCCTTGTCTTGTTCCTGTCCTCAGAGGGATGGCTTTCAGCTTTTGTCCATTGAGTATGATGTTGGCTGTGGGTCTATCATATATGGCCTTTATTATGTTGAGGTACTTTCCTTCTATACCCATTTTACTGAGGGTTTTTATCATAAATGGGTGTTGGATCTTGTCGAATGCTTTCTCTGCGTCTATTGAGATGATCATGTGGTTTTTGTTTTTCATTTTGTTGATGTAGTGTATCACGTTGATTGACTTGCGGGTGTTGAACCATCCCTGTGTCCCTGGTATAAATCCCACTTGATCATGGTGTATAATCTTTTTGATGTATTGCTGTAATCGGTTTGCCAAAATTTTGTTGAGGATTTTTGCATCTATGTTCATCAGTGATATCGGCCTGTAGTTCTCCTTCTTTGTGTTGTCCTTGTCAGGTTGGGGGATCAGAGTGATGTTGGCTTCATAGAATGTGTTAGGGAGTTCTCCATCTTTCTCAATTTTCTGGAACAGTTTGAGGAGAATAGGTACAAAGAACTCACACTGCTTAACAACAAAAAAACAAACAACCCGATCAAAAAATGGGCAGAGGACATGAACAGACATTTCTCCAAAGAAGATATGAATATGGCCAATAGACACATGAAAAGATGTTCATCATCGCTAATCATCAAGGAAATGCAAATCAAAACTACACTAAGATATCACCTTACCCACGTTAGATTGGCAAAAACATCCAAAACCAAGAACGACAAATGTTGGAGAGGTTGTGGAGAAAGAGGAACCCTCATACACTGTTGGTGGGAATGCAAACTGGTACAGCCACTATGGAAAACAGTATGGAGATTTCTCAAAAAGTTAAAAATAGAAATACCCTATGACCCAGCCATCCCATTACTGGGTATCTATCCTAAGAACCTGATATCAGATATCTCAAGAGTCCGTTGCACCCCTATGTTCATCGCAGCGTTATTTACAATAGCCAAGACGTGGAACCAGCCTACATGCCCAGAAACTGATGATTGGATAAAGAAGATGTGGTATATATACACAATGGAATACTACTCAGCCATAAAAAAAGACGAAATTGGCCCCTTCACAACAATGTGGATGGACCTCGAGGGCATTATGTTAAGCGAAGTAAGTCAGTCAGAGAAAGACGAACTCTATATGACTCCACTCATAGGTGGAAATTAGTATATTGAGAAGGAGATCTGATCGGTGGTTACCAGGGAAAAGGGGGGGTGGGGGGAGGGCACGGAGGGGGAAGTGGTGTTCCCACAACATGACTAACAAAAATGTACAACTGAAATTTCACAAGCTTGTAATCGATCATAACATTAATAAAGAAAAAAAAAAAATAAAGATGCTTTGGGCCCCATCTGCCCCTATGGAAAGAACGCAGCACTTAGTGCCTTGCAGCTCTAGGGCAATGTAGCACACCCAGAGCAGAAGTTCTACTTCAGCCAGATCAGGCCTGCAAAGAAACTGCGTTTCACAGGCCTTTGTAAGTGATGTTCCCGGTAGGCTGTTAGAGCACTGTGCAGATCG
Source organism: Equus asinus (assembly GCF_041296235.1). Taxonomy (NCBI): domain Eukaryota; kingdom Metazoa; phylum Chordata; class Mammalia; order Perissodactyla; family Equidae; genus Equus; species Equus asinus. Next base: position 63,887,844 of record NC_091790.1, on the reverse strand, counting down.
AGTTGTTTCTTAGCTTCCCAGAGAGCTGGAAGCAAGATGCTTTGGGGCCCGTTAATTTTATACCCTGCTACTTTGCTGTAGTTGTTGATTATTTCTAATAGTTTTTCTGTGGATTCTTTGGGGTTTTCTATGTATAAGATCATGTCGTCTGCAAACAACGCGAGTTTTACTTCTTCGTTACCTATTTGGATTCCTTTTATTTTTTTTTCCTGCCGAATTGCTCTGGCCAGCACCTCCAGTACTATGCTGAATAGGAGTGGTGAAAGTGGACACCCTTGTCTTGTTCCTGTCCTCAGAGGGATGGCTTTCAGCTTTTGTCCATTGAGTATGATGTTGGCTGTGGGTCTATCATATATGGCCTTTATTATGTTGAGGTACTTTCCTTCTATACCCATTTTACTGAGGGTTTTTATCATAAATGGGTGTTGGATCTTGTCGAATGCTTTCTCTGCGTCTATTGAGATGATCATGTGGTTTTTGTTTTTCATTTTGTTGATGTAGTGTATCACGTTGATTGACTTGCGGGTGTTGAACCATCCCTGTGTCCCTGGTATAAATCCCACTTGATCATGGTGTATAATCTTTTTGATGTATTGCTGTAATCGGTTTGCCAAAATTTTGTTGAGGATTTTTGCATCTATGTTCATCAGTGATATCGGCCTGTAGTTCTCCTTCTTTGTGTTGTCCTTGTCAGGTTGGGGGATCAGAGTGATGTTGGCTTCATAGAATGTGTTAGGGAGTTCTCCATCTTTCTCAATTTTCCGGAACAGTTTGAGGAGAATAGGTACAAAGAACTCACACTGCTTAACAACAAAAAAACAAACAACCCGATCAAAAAATGGGCAGAGGACATGAACAGACATTTCTCCAAAGAAGATATGAATATGGCCAATAGACACATGAAAAGATGTTCATCATCGCTAATCATCAGGGAAATGCAAATCAAAACTACACTAAGATATCACCTTACCCCCGTTAGATTGGCAAAAACATCCAAAACCAAGAACGACGAATGTTGGAGAGGTTGTGGAGAAAGAGGAACCCTCATACACTGTTGGTGGGAATGCAAACTGGTACAGCCACTATGGAAAACAGTATGGAGATTTCTCAAAAAGTTAAAAATAGAAATACCCTATGACCCAGCCATCCCATTACTGGGTATCTATCCTAAGAACCTGATATCAGATATCTCAAGAGTCCGTTGCACCCCTATGTTCATCGCAGCGTTATTTACAATAGCCAAGACGTGGAACCAGCCTACATGCCCAGAAACTGATGATTGGATAAAGAAGATGTGGTATATATACACAATGGAATACTACTCAGCCATAAAAAAAGACGAAATTGGCCCCTTCACAACAATGTGGATGGACCTCGAGGGCATTATGTTAAGCGAAGTAAGTCAGTCAGAGAAAGACGAACTCTATATGACTCCACTCATAGGTGGAAATTAGTATATTGAGAAGGAGATCTGATCGGTGGTTACCAGGGAAAAGGGGGGGTGGGGGGAGGGCACGGAGGGGGAAGTGGTGTTCCCACAACATGACTAACAAAAATGTACAACTGAAATTTCACAAGCTTGTAATCGATCATAACATTAATAAAGAAAAAAAAAAAATAAAGATGCTTTGGGCCCCATCTGCCCCTATGGAAAGAACGCAGCACTTAGTGCCTTGCAGCTCTAGGGCAATGTAGCACACCCAGAGCAGAAGTTCTACTTCAGCCAGATCAGGCCTGCAAAGAAACTGCGTTTCACAGGCCTTTGTAAGTGATGTTCCCGGTAGGCTGTTAGAGCACTGTGCAGATCGAGTTGTTTCTTAGCTTCCCAGAGAGCTGGAAGCAAGATGCTTTGGGGCCCGTTAATTTTATACCCTGCTACTTTGCTGTAGTTGTTGATTATTTCTAATAGTTTTTCTGTGGATTCTTTGGGGTTTTCTATGTATAAGATCATGTCGTCTGCAAACAACGCGAGTTTTACTTCTTCGTTACCTATTTGGATTCCTTTTATTTTTTTTTCCTGCCGAATTGCTCTGGCCAGCACCTCCAGTACTATGCTGAATAGGAGTGGTGAAAGTGGACACCCTTGTCTTGTTCCTGTCCTCAGAGGGATGGCTTTCAGCTTTTGTCCATTGAGTATGATGTTGGCTGTGGGTCTATCATATATGGCCTTTATTATGTTGAGGTACTTTCCTTCTATACCCATTTTACTGAGGGTTTTTATCATAAATGGGTGTTGGATCTTGTCGAATGCTTTCTCTGCGTCTATTGAGATGATCATGTGGTTTTTGTTTTTCATTTTGTTGATGTAGTGTATCACGTTGATTGACTTGCGGGTGTTGAACCATCCCTGTGTCCCTGGTATAAATCCCACTTGATCATGGTGTATAATCTTTTTGATGTATTGCTGTAATCGGTTTGCCAAAATTTTGTTGAGGATTTTTGCATCTATGTTCATCAGTGATATCGGCCTGTAGTTCTCCTTCTTTGTGTTGTCCTTGTCAGGTTGGGGGATCAGAGTGATGTTGGCTTCATAGAATGTGTTAGGGAGTTCTCCATCTTTCTCAATTTTCCGGAACAGTTTGAGGAGAATAGGTACAAAGAACTCACACTGCTTAACAACAAAAAAACAAACAACCCGATCAAAAAATGGGCAGAGGACATGAACAGACATTTCTCCAAAGAAGATATGAATATGGCCAATAGACACATGAAAAGATGTTCATCATCGCTAATCATCAGGGAAATGCAAATCAAAACTACACTAAGATATCACCTTACCCCCGTTAGATTGGCAAAAACATCCAAAACCAAGAACGACGAATGTTGGAGAGGTTGTGGAGAAAGAGGAACCCTCATACACTGTTGGTGGGAATGCAAACTGGTACAGCCACTATGGAAAACAGTATGGAGATTTCTCAAAAAGTTAAAAATAGAAATACCCTATGACCCAGCCATCCCATTACTGGGTATCTATCCTAAGAACCTGATATCAGATATCTCAAGAGTCCGTTGCACCCCTATGTTCATCGCAGCGTTATTTACAATAGCCAAGACGTGGAACCAGCCTACATGCCCAGAAACTGATGATTGGATAAAGAAGATGTGGTATATATACACAATGGAATACTACTCAGCCATAAAAAAAGACGACATTGGCCCCTTCACAACAATGTGGATGGACCTCGAGGGCATTATGTTAAGCGAAATAAGTCAGTCAGAGAAAGACGAACTCTATATGACTCCACTCATAGGTGGAAATTAGTATATTGAGAAGGAGATCTGATCGGTGGTTACCAGGGAAAAGGGGGGGTGGGGGGAGGGCACGGAGGGGGAAGTGTTGTTCCCACAACATGACTAACAAAAATGTACAACTGAAATTTCACAAGCTTGTAATCCATCATAACATTAATAAACCAAAAAAAAAAAAAAAAAAGATGCTTTGGGGCCCATCTGCCCCTATTGAAAGAATGCAGCACTTTGTGCCTTGCAGCTCTAGCGCAATGTAGCACACCCAGAGCAGAAGTTCTACTTCAGCCAGATCAGGCCCGCAAAGAAACTGCGTTTCACAGGCCTTTGTAAGAGATGTTCCCGGTAGGCTGTTAGAGCACTGTGCAGAGCGAGTTGTTTCTTAGCTTCCCAACGAGCTGCAAGCAAGATGCTTTAGGGGCCATCTGCCCTTAAGGAAAGAAGGCAGCCCTTCTGCCTTGCAGCTCTAGGGCAATGTAGCACACCCAGAGCAGTTGTTCTACTTCTGCCAGGTCAGGCCTGCAAAGAAACTTCGTTTCACAGGCCTTTGTAAGAGATGTTCCCGGTAGGCTGTAAGAGCACTGTGCAGAGCGACTTGTTTCTTAGCTTCCGAGAGAGCTGGAAGCAAGATGCTTTGGGGGCCTTCTCACCCTTTGGAAAGAAGGCAGCACTTTGTGCCTTGCAGCTCTAGGGCAATGTAGCACACCCAGAGCAGAAGTTCTACTTCAGCTAGATCAGACCTGCAAAGCAACTGCGTTTCACAGGCCTTTGTAAGAGATGTTCCCTGTAGGCTGTTAGAGCACTGTGCAGAGCGAGTTGTTTCTTCGCTTCCCAAAGAGCTGGAAGCAATATGCTTTAGGGCCCTTCTCACCCTTTGGAAAGAAGGCAGCACATTGTGCCTTACAGCTCTATGGCAATGTAGCACACCCAGAGCAGATGTTCTACTTCTGCCAGATCAGGCCTGCAAAGAAACTGCGTTTCACAGGCCTTTGTAAGAGATGTTCCCGGTAGGCTGTTAGAGCACTGTGCAGATCGAGTTGTTTCTTAGCTTCCCAGAGAGCTGGAAGCAAGATGCTTTGGGGCCCGTTAATTTTATACCCTGCTACTTTGCTGTAGTTGTTGATTATTTCTAATAGTTTTTCTGTGGATTCTTTGGGGTTTTCTATGTATAAGATCATGTCGTCTGCAAACAACGCGAGTTTTACTTCTTCGTTACCTATTTGGATTCCTTTTATTTTTTTTTCCTGCCGAATTGCTCTGGCCAGCACCTCCAGTACTATGCTGAATAGGAGTGGTGAAAGTGGGCACCCTTGTCTTGTTCCTGTCCTCAGAGGGATGGCTTTCAGCTTTTGTCCATTGAGTATGATGTTGGCTGTGGGTCTATCATATATGGCCTTTATTATGTTGAGGTACTTTCCTTCTATACCCATTTTACTGAGGGTTTTTATCATAAATGGGTGTTGGATCTTGTCGAATGCTTTCTCTGCGTCTATTGAGATGATCATGTGGTTTTTGTTTTTCATTTTGTTGATGTAGTGTATCACGTTGATTGACTTGCGGGTGTTGAACCATCCCTGTGTCCCTGGTATAAATCCCACTTGATCATGGTGTATAATCTTTTTGATGTATTGCTGTAATCGGTTTGCCAAAATTTTGTTGAGGATTTTTGCATCTATGTTCATCAGTGATATCGGCCTGTAGTTCTCCTTCTTTGTGTTGTCCTTGTCAGGTTGGGGGATCAGAGTGATGTTGGCTTCATAGAATGTGTTAGGGAGTTCTCCATCTTTCTCAATTTTCCGGAACAGTTTGAGGAGAATAGGTACAAAGAACTCACACTGCTTAACAACAAAAAAACAAACAACCCGATCAAAAAATGGGCAGAGGACATGAACAGACATTTCTCAAAAGAAGATATGAATATGGCCAATAGACACATGAAAAGATGTTCATCATCGCTAATCATCAGGGAAATGCAAATCAAAGCTACACTAAGATATCACCTTACCCCCGTTAGATTGGCAAAAACATCCAAAACCAAGAACGACGAATGTTGGAGAGGTTGTGGAGAAAGAGGAACCCTCATACACTGTTGGTGGGAATGCAAACTGGTACAGCCACTATGGAAAACAGTATGGAGATTTCTCAAAAAGTTAAAAATAGAAATACCCTATGACCCAGCCATCCCATTACTGGGTATCTATCCTAAGAACCTGATATCAGATATCTCAAGAGTCCGTTGCACCCCTATGTTCATCGCAGCATTATTTACAATAGCCAAGACGTGGAACCAGCCTACATGCCCAGAAACTGATGATTGGATAAAGAAGATGTGGTATATATACACAATGGAATACTACTCAGCCATAAAAAAAGACGACATTGGCCCCTTCACAACAATGTGGATGGACCTCGAGGGCATTATGTTAAGCGAAATAAGTCAGTCAGAGAAAGACGAACTCTATATGACTCCACTCATAGGTGGAAATTAGTATATTGAGAAGGAGATCTGATCGGTGGTTACCAGGGAAAAGGGGGGGTGGGGGGAGGGCACGGAGGGGGAAGTGTTGTTCCCACAACATGACTAACAAAAATGTACAACTGAAATTTCACAAGCTTGTAATCCATCATAACATTAATAAACCAAAAAAAAAAAAAAAAAAGATGCTTTGGGGCCCATCTGCCCCTATTGAAAGAATGCAGCACTTTGTGCCTTGCAGCTCTAGCGCAATGTAGCACACCCAGAGCAGAAGTTCTACTTCAGCCAGATCAGGCCCGCAAAGAAATTGCGTTTCACAGGCCTTTGTAAGAGATGTTCCCGGTAGGCTGTTAGAGCACTGTGCAGAGCGAGTTGTTTCTTAGCTTTCCAACGAGCTGCAAGCAAGATGCTTTAGGGGCCATCTGCCCTTAAGGAAAGAAGGCAGCCCTTCTGCCTTGCAGCTCTAGGGCAATGTAGCACACCCAGAGCAGTTGTTCTACTTCTGCCAGGTCAGGCCTGCAAAGAAACTTCGTGTCACAGGCCTTTGTAAGAGATGTTCCCGGTAGGCTGTAAGAGCACTGTGCAGAGCGACTTGTTTCTTAGCTTCCGAGAGAGCTGGAAGCAAGATGCTTTGGGGGCCTTCTCACCCTTTGGAAAGAAGGCAGCACTTTGTGCCTTGCAGCTCTAGGGCAATGTAGCACACCCAGAGCAGAAGTTCTACTTCAGCTAGATCAGACCTGCAAAGCAACTGCGTTTCACAGGCCTTTGTAAGAGATGTTCCCTGTAGGCTGTTAGAGCACTGTGCAGAGCGAGTTGTTTCTTCGCTTCCCAAAGAGCTGGAAGCAATATGCTTTAGGGCCCTTCTCACCCTTTGGAAAGAAGGCAGCACTTTGTGCCTTACAGCTCTATGGCAATGTAGCACACCCAGAGCAGATGTTCTACTTCTGCCAGATCAGGCCTGCAAAGAAACTGCGTTTCACAGGCCTTTGTAAGAGATGTTCCCGGTAGGCTGTTAGAGCACTGTGCAGATCGAGTTGTTTCTTAGCTTCCCAGAGAGCTGGAAGCAAGATGCTTTGGGGCCCGTTAATTTTATACCCTGCTACTTTGCTGTAGTTGTTGATTATTTCTAATAGTTTTTCTGTGGATTCTTTGGGGTTTTCTATGTATAAGATCATGTCGTCTGCAAACAACGCGAGTTTTACTTCTTCGTTACCTATTTGGATTCCTTTTATTTTTTTTTCCTGCCGAATTGCTCTGGCCAGCACCTCCAGTACTATGCTGAATAGGAGTGGTGAAAGTGGGCACCCTTGTCTTGTTCCTGTCCTCAGAGGGATGGCTTTCAGCTTTTGTCCATTGAGTATGATGTTGGCTGTGGGTCTATCATATATGGCCTTTATTATGTTGAGGTACTTTCCTTCTATACCCATTTTACTGAGGGTTTTTATCATAAATGGGTGTTGGATCTTGTAGAATGCTTTCTCTGCGTCTATTGAGATGATCATGTGGTTTTTGTTTTTCATTTTGTTGATGTAGTGTATCACGTTGATTGACTTGCGGGTGTTGAACCATCCCTGTGTCCCTGGTATAAATCCCACTTGATCATGGTGTATAATCTTTTTGATGTATTGCTGTAATCGGTTTGCCAAAATTTTGTTGAGGATTTTTGCATCTATGTTCATCAGTGATATCGGCCTGTAGTTCTCCTTCTTTGTGTTGTCCTTGTCAGGTTGGGGGATCAGAGTGATGTTGGCTTCATAGAATGTGTTAGGGAGTTCTCCATCTTTCTCAATTTTCCGGAACAGTTTGAGGAGAATAGGTACAAAGAACTCACACTGCTTAACAACAAAAAAACAAACAACCCGATCAAAAAATGGGCAGAGGACATGAACAGACATTTCTCAAAAGAAGATATGAATATGGCCAATAGACACATGAAAAGATGTTCATCATCGCTAATCATCAGGGAAATGCAAATCAAAACTACACTAAGATATCACCTTACCCCCGTTAGATTGGCAAAAACATCCAAAACCAAGAACGACGAATGTTGGAGAGGTTGTGGAGAAAGAGGAACCCTCATACACTGTTGGTGGGAATGCAAACTGGTACAGCCACTATGGAAAACAGTATGGAGATTTCTCAAAAAGTTAAAAATAGAAATACCCTATGACCCAGCCATCCCATTACTGGGTATCTATCCTAAGAACCTGATATCAGATATCTCAAGAGTCCGTTGCACCCCTATGTTCATCGCAGCATTATTTACAATAGCCAAGACGTGGAACCAGCCTACATGCCCAGAAACTGATGATTGGATAAAGAAGATGTGGTATATATACACAATGGAATACTACTCAGCCATAAAAAAAGACGACGTTGGCCCATTCACAACAATGTGGATGGACCTCGAGGGCATTATGTTAAGCGTAATAAGTCAGTCAGAGAAAGACAGACTCTATATGACTCCACTCATAGGTGGAAATTAGTATATTGAGAAGGAGATCTGATCGGTGGTTACCAGGGAAAAGGGGGGGTGGGGGGAGGGCACGGAGTGGGAAGTGGTGTTCCCACAACATGACTAACAAAAATGTACAACTGAAATTTCACAAGCTTGTAATCCATCATAACATTAATCAACAACAACAAAAAAAAAAGATGCTTTGGGGCCCATCTGCCCCTATGGAAAGAACGCAGCACTTTGTGCCTTGCAGCTCTAGGGCAATGTAGCACACCCAGAGCAGAAGTTCTACTTCAGCCAGATCAGGCCCGCAAAGAAACTGCGTTTCACAGGCCTTTGTAAGAGATGTTCCCGGTAGGCTGTTAGAGCACTGTGCAGAGCGAGTTGTTTCTTAGCTTCCCAAGGAATGGAAGCAAGATGCTTTAGGGACCATCTGCCCTTAAGGAAAGAAGGCAGCACTTTGTGCCTTGCAGCTCTAGGGCAATGTAGCACACCCAAAGCAGAAGTTCTACTTCAGCCAGATCAGACCTGCAAAGAAACTGCGTTTCACAGGCCTTTGTAAGAGATGTTCCCGGTAGGCTGTTAGAGAACTGTGCAGAGCGAGTTGTTTCTTAGCTTCCCAAGGAGCTGGAAGCAAGATGCTTTAGGGACCATCTGCCCTTAAGGAAAGAAGGCAGCACTTTGTGCCTTGCAGCTCTAGGGCAATGTAGCACACCCAGAGAAGTTGTTCTACTTCTGCCAGGTCAGGCCTGCAAAGAAACTTCGTTTCACAGGCCTTTGTAAGAGATGTTCCCGGTAGGCTGTTAGAGCACTGTGCAGAGCGACTTGTTTCTTAGCTTCCCAAAGAGCTGGAAGCAAGATGCTTTGGGGCCCTCTCACCCTTTGGAAAGAAGGCAGCACTTTGTGCCTTGCAGGTCTAGGGCAATGTAGCACACCCAGAGCCGAAGTTTCACTTCAGCTAGATCAGACCTGCAAAGAAACTTCGTTTCACAGGCCTTTGTAAGAGATGTTCCCGGTAGGCTGTAAGAGCACTGTGCAGAGCGACTAGTTTTTTAGCTTCCCAGAGAGCTGGAAGCAAGATGCTTTGGGGCCCATCTGCCCGTATGGAAAGAACGCAGCACTTTGTGCCTTGCAGCTCTAGGGCAATGCAGCACACCCCGAGCAGAAGTTCTACTTCAGCCAGATCAGGCCTGCAAAGAAACTGCGTTTCACAGGCCTTTGTAAGAGATGTTCCCGGTAGGCTGTTAGAGCACTGTGCAGAGCGAGTTGTTTCTTATCTTCCCAGAGAGCTGGAAGCAAGATGCTTTGGGGCCCGTTAATTTTATACCCTGCTACTTTGCTGTAGTTGTTGATTATTTCTAATAGTTTTTCTGTGGATTCTTTGGGGTTTTCTATGTATAAGATCATGTCGTCTGCAAACAACGCGAGTTTTACTTCTTCGTTACCTATTTGGATTCCTTTTATTTTTTTTTCCTGCCGAATTGCTCTGGCCAGCACCTCCAGTACTATGTTGAATAGGAGTGGTGAAAGTGGGCACCCTTGTCTTGTTCCTGTCCTCAGAGGGATGGCTTTCAGCTTTTGTCCATTGAGTATGATGTTGGCTGTGGGTCTATCATATATGGCCTTTATTATGTTGAGGTACTTTCCTTCTATACCCATTTTACTGAGGGTTTTTATCATAAATGGGTGTTGGATCTTGTCGAATGCTTTCTCTGCGTCTATTGAGATGATCCTGTGGTTTTTGTTTTTCATTTTGTTGATGTAGTGTATCACGTTGATTGACTTGCGGGTGTTGAACCATCCCTGTGTCCCTGGTATAAATCCCACTTGATCATGGTGTATAATCTTTTTGATGTATTGCTGTAATCGGTTTGCCAAAATTTTGCTGAGGATTTTTGCATCTATGTTCATCAGTGATATCGGCCTGTAGTTCTCCTTCTTTGTGTTGTCCTTGTCAGGTTGGGGGATCAGAGTGATGTTGGCTTCATAGAATGTGTTAGGGAGTTCTCCATCTTTCTCAATTTTCTGGAACAGTTTGAGGAGAATAGGTACAAAGAACTCACACTGCTTAACAACAAAAAAACAAACAACCCGATCAAAAAATGGGCAGAGGACATGAACAGACATTTCTCAAAAGAAGATATGAATATGGCCAATAGACACATGAAAAGATGTTCATCATCGCTAATCATCAGGGAAATGCAAATCAAAACTACACTAAGATATCACCTTACCCCCGTTAGATTGGCAAAAACATCCAAAACCAAGAACGACGAATGTTGGAGAGGTTGTGGAGAAAGAGGAACCCTCATACACTGTTGGTGGGAATGCAAACTGGTACAGCCACTATGGAAAACAGTATGGAGATTTCTCAAAAAGTTAAAAATAGAAATACCCTATGACCCAGCCATCCCATTACTGGGTATCTATCCTAAGAACCTGATATCAGATATCTCAAGAGTCCGTTGCACCCCTATGTTCATCGCAGCATTATTTACAATAGCCAAGACGTGGAACCAGCCTACATGCCCAGAAACTGATGATTGGATAAAGAAGATGTGGTATATATACACAATGGAATACTACTCAGCCATAAAAAAGACGACATTGGCCCCTTCACAACAATGTGGATGGACCTCGAGGGCATTATGTTAAGCGAAATAAGTCAGTCAGAGAAAGACAGACTCTATATGACACCACTCATAGGTGGAAATTAGTATATTGAGAAGGAGATCTGATCGGTGGTTACCAGGGAAAAGGGGGGGTGGGGTGAGGGCACGGAGTGGGAAGTGGTGTTCCCACAACATGACTAACAAAAATGTACAACTGAAATTTCACAAGCTTGTAATCCATCATAACATTAATCAACAACAACAAAAAAAAAAGATGCTTTGGGGCCCATCTGCCCCTATGGAAAGAACGCAGCACTTTTTGCCTTGCAGCTCTAGGGCAATGTAGCACACCCAGAGCAGAAGTTCTACTTCAGCCAGATCAGGCCCGCAAAGAAACTGCGTTTCACAGGCCTTTGTAAGAGATGTTCCCGGTAGGCTGTTAGAGCACTGTGCAGAGCGAGTTGTTTCTTAGCTTCCCAACGAGCTGGAAGCAAGATGCTTTAGGGGCCATCTGCCCTTAAGGAAAGAAGGCAGCACTTTGTGCCTTGCAGCTCTAGGGCAATGTAGCACACCCAGAGCAGAAGTTCTACTTCAGCCAGATCAGGCCTGCAAAGAAACTGCGTTTCACAGGCCTTTGTAAGAGATGTTCCCGGTAGGCTGTTAGAGCACTGTGCAGAGCGAGTTGTTTCTTAGCTTCCCAAAGAGCTGGAAGCAAGATGCTTTGGGGCCCTTCTCACCCTTTGGAAAGAAGGCAGCACTTTGTGCCTTACAGCTCTAGGGCAATGTAGCACACCCAGAGCAGAAGTTCTTCTTCAGCCAGATCAGGCCTGCAAAGAAACTGCGTTTCACAGGCCTTTGTAAGAGATGTTCCCTGTAGGCTGTAAGAGCACTGTGCAGAGCGACTAGTTTCTTAGCTTCCCAGAGAGCTGGAAGCAAGATGCTTTGGGGCCCATCTGCCCCTATGGAAAGAACGCAGCACTTTGTGCCTTGCAGCTCTAGGGCAATGCAGCACACCCCGAGCAGAAGTTCTACTTCAGCCAGATCAGGCCTGCAAAGAAACTGCGTTTCACAGGCCTTTGTAAGAGATGTTGCCGGTACGCTGTTAGAGCACTGTGCAGAGCGAGTTGTTTCTTAGCTTCCCAGAGAGCTGGAAGCAAGATGCTTTGGGGCCCGTTAATTTTATACCCTGCTACTTTGCTGTAGTTGTTGATTATTTCTAATAGTTTTTCTGTGGATTCTTTGGGGTTTTCTATGTATAAGATCATGTCGTCTGCAAACAACGCGAGTTTTACTTCTTCGTTACCTATTTGGATTCCTTTTATTTTTTTTTCCTGCCGAATTGCTGTGGCCAGCACCTCCAGTACTATGTTGAATAGGAGTGGTGAAAGTGGGCACCCTTGTCTTGTTCCTGTCCTCAGAGGGATGGCTTTCAGCTTTTGTCCATTGAGTATGATGTTGGCTGTGGGTCTATCATATATGGCCTTTATTATGTTGAGGTACTTTCCTTCTATACCCATTTTACTGAGGGTTTTTATCATAAATGGGTGTTGGATCTTGTAGAATGCTTTCTCTGCGTCTATTGAGATGATCATGTGGTTTTTGTTTTTCATTTTGTTGATGTAGTGTATCACGTTGATTGACTTGCGGGTGTTGAACCATCCCTGTGCCCCTGGTATAAATCCCACTTGATCATGGTGTATAATCTTTTTGATGTATTGCTGTAATCGGTTTGCCAAAATTTTGTTGAGGATTTTTGCATCTATGTTCATCAGTGATATCGGCCTGTAGTTCTCCTTCTTTGTGTTGTCCTTGTCAGGTTTGGGGATCAGAGTGATGTTGGCTTCATAGAATGTGTTAGGGAGTTCTCCATCTTTCTCAATTTTCTGGAACAGTTTGAGGAGAATAGGTACAAAGAACTCACACTGCTTAACAACAAAAAAACAAACAACCCGATCAAAAAATGGGCAGAGGACATGAACAGACATTTCTCAAAAGAAGATATGAATATGGCCAATAGACACATGAAAAGATGTTCATCATCGCTAATCATCAGGGAAATGCAAATCAAAACTACACTAAGATATCACCTTACCCCCGTTAGATTGGCAAAAACATCCAAAACCAAGAACGACAAATGTTGGAGAGGTTGTGGAGAAAGAGGAACCCTCATACACTGTTGGTGGGAATGCAAACTGGTACAGCCACTATGGAAAACAGTATGGAGATTTCTCAAAAAGTTAAAAATAGAAATACCCTATGACCCAGCCATCCCATTACTGGGTATCTATCCTAAGAACCTGATATCAGATATCTCAAGAGTCCGTTGCACCCCTATGTTCATCGCAGCATTATTTACAATAGCCAAGACGTGGAACCAGACTACATGCCCAGAAACTGATGATTGGATAAAGAAGATGTGGTATATATACACAATGGAATACTACTCAGCCATAAAAAAAGACGACGTTGGCCCATTCACAACAATGTGGATGGACCTCGAGGGCATTATGTTAAGCGTAATAAGTCAGTCAGAGAAAGACAGACTCTATATGACTCCACTCATAGGTGGAAATTAGTATATTGAGAAGGAGATCTGATCGGTGGTTACCAGGGAAAAGGGGGGGTGGGGGGAGGGCACGGAGTGGGAAGTGGTGTTCCCACAACATGACTAACAAAAATGTACAACTGAAATTTCAAAAGCTTGTAATCCATCATAACATTAATCAACAACAACAAAAAAAAAAGATGCTTTGGGGCCCATCTGCCCCTATGGAAAGAACGCAGCACTTTGTGCCTTGCAGCTCTAGGGCAATGTAGCACACCCAGAGCAGAAGTTCTACTTCAGCCAGATCAGGCCCGCAAAGAAACTGCGTTTCACAGGCCTTTGTAAGAGATGTTCCCGGTAGGCTGTTAGAGCACTGTGCAGAGCGAGTTGTTTCTTAGCTTCCCAAGGAATGGAAGCAAGATGCTTTAGGGACCATCTGCCCTTAAGGAAAGAAGGCAGCACTTTGTGCCTTGCAGCTCTAGGGCAATGTAGCACACCCAGAGCAGAAGTTCTACTTCATCCAGATCAGGCCTGCAAAGAAACTGCGTTTCACAGGCCTTTGTAAGAGATGTTCCCGGTAGGCTGTTAGAGCACTGTGCAGAGCAAGTTGTTTCCTAGCTTCCCAAAGAGCTGGAAGCAAGATGCTTTGGGGCCCTTCTCACCCTTTGGAAAGAAGGCAGCACTTTGTGCCTAGCAGCTCTAGGGCAATGTAGCACACCCAAAGCAGAAGTTCTACTTCAGCCAGATCAGACCTGCAAAGAAACTGCGTTTCACAGGCCTTTGTAAGAGATGTTCCCTGTAGGCTGTTAGAGAACTGTGCAGAGCGAGTTGTTTCTTAGCTTCCCAAGGAGCTGCAAGCAAGATGCTTTAGGGACCATCTGCCCTTAAGGAAAGAAGGCAGCACTTTGTGCCTTGCAGCTCTAGGGCAATGTAGCACACCCAGAGAAGTTGTTCTACTTCTGCCAGGTCAGGCCTGCAAAGAAACTGCATTTCACAGGCCTTTGTAAGAGATGTTCCCGGTAGGCTGTTAGAGCACTGTGCAGAGCGACTTGTTTCTTAGCATCCCAGAGAGCTGGAAGCAAGATGCTTTGGGGCCCGTTAATTTTATACCCTGCTACTTTGCTGTAGTTGTTGATTATTTCTAATAGTTTTTCTGTGGATTCTTTGGTGTTTTCTATGTATAAGATCATGTCGTCTGCAAACAACGCGAGTTTTACTTCTTCGTTACCTATTTGGATTCCTTTTATTTTTTTTTCCTGCCGAATTGCTCTGCCCAGCACCTCCAGTACTATGTTGAATAGGAGTGGTGAAAGTGGTCACCCTTGTCTTGTTCCTGTCCTCAGAGGGATGGCTTTCAGCTTTTGTCCATTGAGTATGATGTTGGCTGTGGGTCTATCATATATGGCCTTTATTATGTTGAGGTACTTTCCTTCTATACCCATTTTACTGAGGGTTTTTATCATAAATGGGTGTTGGATCTTGTCGAATGCTTTCTCTGCGTCTATTGAGATGATCATGTGGTTTTTGTTTTTCATTGTGTTCATGTAGTGTATCACGTTGATTGACTTGCGGGTGTTGAACCATCCCTGTGTCCCTGGTATAAATCCCACTTGATCATGGTGTATAATCTTTTTGATGTATTGCTGTAATCGGTTTGCCAAAATTTTGTTGAGGATTTTTGCATCTATGTTCATCAGTGATATCGGCCTGTAGTTCTCCTTCTTTGTGTTGTCCTTGTCAGGTTGGGGGATCAGAGTGATGTTGGCTTCATAGAATGTGTTAGGGAGTTCTCCATCTTTCTCAATTTTCTGGAACAGTTTGAGGAGAATAGGTACAAAGAACACACACTGCTTAACAACAAAAAAACAAACAACCCGATCAAAAAATGGGCAGAGGACATGAACAGACATTTCTCAAAAGAAGATATGAATATGGCCAATAGACACATGAAAAGATGTTCATCATCGCTAATCATCAGGGAAATGCAAATCAAAACTACACTAAGATATCACCTTACCCTCGTTAGATTGGCAAAAACATCCAAAACCAAGAACGACAAATGGAGAGGTTGTGGAGAACGAGGAACCCTCATACACTGTTGGTGGGAATGCAAACTGGTACAGCCACTATGGAAAACAGTAAGGAGATTTCTCAAAAAGTTAAAAATAGAAATACCCTATGACCCAGCCATCCCATTACTGGGTATCTATCCTAAGAACCTGATATCAGATATCTCAAGAGTCCGTTGCACCCCTATGTTCATCGCAGCGTTATTTACAATAGCCAAGACGTGGAACCAGCCTACATGCCCAGAAACTGATGATTGGATAAAGAAGATGTGGTATATATACACAATGGAATACTACTCAGCCATAAAAAAAGACGAAATTGGCCCCTTCACAACAATGTGGATGGACCTCGAGGGCATTATGTTAAGCGAAATAAGTCAGTCAGAGAAAGACGAACTCTATATGACTCCACTCATAGGTGGAAATTAGTATATTGAGAAGGAGATCTGATCGGTGGTTACCAGGGAAAAGGGGGGGTGGGGGGAGGGCACGGAGTGGGAAGTGGTGTTCCCACAACATGACTAACAAAAATGTACAACTGAAATTTCACAAGCTTGTAATCCATCATAACATTAATCAACAACAACAACAAAAAAAGATGCTTTGGGGCCCATCTGCCCCTATGGAAAGAACGCAGCACTTTGTGCCTTGCAGCTCTAGGGCAATGTAGCACACCCAGAGCAGAAGTTCTACTTCAGCCAGATCAGGCCCGCAAAGAAACTGCGTTTCACAGGCCTTTGTAAGAGATGTTCCCGGTAGGCTGTTAGAGCACTGTGCAGAGCGAGTTGTTTCTTAGCTTCCCAAGGAGCTGGAAGCAAGATGCTTTAGGGACCATCTGCCCTTAAGGAAAGAAGGCAGCACTTTGTGCCTTGCAGCTCTAGGGCAATGTAGCACACCCAAAGCAGAAGTTCTACTTCAGCCAGATCAGACCTGCAAAGAAACTTCGTTTCACAGGCCTTTGTAAGAGATGTTCTCGGTAGGCTGTTAGAGAACTGTGCAGAGCGAGTTGTTTCTTAGCTTCCCAAGGAGCTGGAAGCAAGATGCTTTAGGGACCATCTGCCCTTAAGGAAAGAAGGCAGCACTTTGTGCCTTGCAGCTCTAGGGCAATGTAGCACACCCAGAGAAGTTGTTCTACTTCTGCCAGGTCAGGCCTGCAAAGAAACTTCGTTTCACAGGCCTTTGTAAGAGATGTTCCCGGTAGGCTGTTAGAGCACTGTGCAGAGCGACTTGTTTCTTAGCTTCCCAAAGAGCTGGAAGCAAGATGCTTTGGGGCCCTCTCACCCTTTGGAAAGAAGGCAGCACTTTGTGCCTTGCAGGTCTAGGGCAATGTAGCACACCCAGAGCCGAAGTTTCACTTCAGCTAGATCAGACCTGCAAAGAAACTTCGTTTCACAGGCCTTTGTAAGAGATGTTCCCGGTAGGCTGTAAGAGCACTGTGCAGAGCGACTAGTTTTTTAGCTTCCCAGAGAGCTGGAAGCAAGATGCTTTGGGGCCCATCTGCCCGTATGGAAAGAACGCAGCACTTTGTGCCTTGCAGCTCTAGGGCAATGCAGCACACCCCGAGCAGAAGTTCTACTTCAGCCAGATCAGGCCTGCAAAGAAACTGCGTTTCACAGGCCTTTGTAAGAGATGTTCCCGGTAGGCTGTTAGAGCACTGTGCAGAGCGAGTTGTTTCTTATCTTCCCAGAGAGCTGGAAGCAAGATGCTTTGGGGCCCGTTAATTTTATACCCTGCTACTTTGCTGTAGTTGTTGATTATTTCTAATAGTTTTTCTGTGGATTCTTTTCGGTTTTTTATGTATAAGATCATGTCGTCTGCAAACAACGCGAGTTTTACTTCTTCGTTACCTATTTGGATTCCTTTTATTTTTTTTTCCTGCCGAATTGCTCTGGCCAGCACCTCCAGTACTATGTTGAATACGAGTGGTGAAAGTGGGCACCCTTGTCTTGTTCCTTTCCTCAGAGGGATGGCTTTCAGCTTTTGTCCATTGAGAATGATGTTGGCTGTGGGTCTATCATATATGGCCTTTATTATGTTGAGGTACTTTCCTTCTATACCCATTTTACTGAGGGTTTTTATCATAAATGGGTGTTGGATCTTGTCGAATGCTTTCTCTGCGTCTATTGAGATGATCATGTGGTTTTTGTTTTTCATTTTGTTGATGTAGTGTATCACGTTGATTGACTTGCGGGTGTTGAACCATCCCTGTGTCCCTGGTATAAATCCCACTTGATCATGGTGTATAATCTTTTTGATGTATTGCTGTAATCGGTTTGCCAAAATTTGGTTGAGGATTTTTGCATCTATGTTCATCAGTGATATCGGCCTGTAGTTCTCCTTCTTTGTGTTGTCCTTGTCAGGTTGGGGGATCAGAGTGATGTTGGCTTCATAGAATGTGTTAGGGAGTTCTCCATCTTTCTCAATTTTCTGGAACAGTTTGAGGAGAATAGGTACAAAGAACTCACACTGCTTAACAACAAAAAAACAAACAACCCGATCAAAAAATGGGCAGAGGACATGAACAGACATTTCTCAAAAGAAGATATGAATATGGCCAATAGACACATGAAAAGATGTTCATCATCGCTAATCATCAGGGAAATGCAAATCAAAACTACACTAAGATATCACCTTACCCCCGTTAGATTGGCAAAAACATCCAAAACCAAGAACGACGAATGTTGGAGAGGTTGTGGAGAAAGAGGAACCCTCATACACTGTTGGTGGGAATGCAAACTGGTACAGCCACTATGGAAAACAGTATGGAGATTTCTCAAAAAGTTAAAAATAGAAATACCCTATGACCCAGCCATCCCATTACTGGGTATCTATCCTAAGAACCTGATATCAGATATCTCAAGAGTCCGTTGCACCCCTATGTTCATCGCAGCATTATTTACAATAGCCAAGACGTGGAACCAGCCTACATGCCCAAAAACTGATGATTGGATAAAGAAGATGTGGTATATATACACAATGGAATACTACTCAGCCATAAAAAAAGACGACATTGGCCCATTCACAACAATGTGGATGGACCTCGAGGGCATTATGTTAAGCGAAATAAGTCAGTCAGAGAAAGACGAACTCTATATGACTCCACTCATAGGTGGAAATTAGTATATTGAGAAGGAGATCTGATCGGTGGTTACCAGGGAAAAGGGGGGGTGGGGGAGGGCACGGAGGGGGAAGTGGTGTTCCCACAACATGACTAACAAAAATGTACAACTGAAATTTCACAAGCTTGTAATCCATCATAAGATTAATAAACAAAACAAAAAAAAAAAGATGCTTTGGGGCCCATCTGCCCCTATGGAAAGAACGCAGCACTTTGTGCCTTGCAGCTCTAGGGCAATGTAGCACACCCAGAGCAGAAGTTCTACTTCAGCCAGATCAGGCCTGCAAAGAAACTGCGTTTCACAGGCCTTTGTAAGAGATGTTCCCGGTAGGCTGTTAGAGCACTGTGCAGAGCAAGTTGTTTCCTAGCTTCCCAAAGAGCTGGAAGCAAGATGCTTTGGGGCCCTTCTCACCCTTTGGAAAGAAGGCAGCACTTTGTGCCTAGCAGCTCTAGGGCAATGTAGCACACCCAAAGCAGAAGTTCTACTTCAGCCAGATCAGACCTGCAAAGAAACTGCGTTTCACAGGCCTTTGTAAGAGATGTTCCCTGTAGGCTGTTAGAGAACTGTGCAGAGCGAGTTGTTTCTTAGCTTCCCAAGGAGCTGGAAGCAAGATGCTTTAGGGACCATCTGCCCTTAAGGAAAGAAGGCAGCACTTTGTGCCTTGCAGCTCTAGGGCAATGTAGCACACCCAGAGAAGTTGTTCTACTTCTGCCAGGTCAGGCCTGCAAAGAAACTGCATTTCACAGGCCTTTGTAAGAGATGTTCCCGGTAGGCTGTTAGAGCACTGTGCAGAGCGACTTGTTTCTTAGCATCCCAGAGAGCTGGAAGCAAGATGCTTTGGGGCCCGTTAATTTTATACCCTGCTACTTTGCTGTAGTTGTTGATTATTTCTAATAGTTTTTCTGTGGATTCTTTGGTGTTTTCTATGTATAAGATCATGTCGTCTGCAAACAACGCGAGTTTTACTTCTTCGTTACCTATTTGGATTCCTTTTATTTTTTTTTCCTGCCGAATTGCTCTGCCCAGCACCTCCAGTACTATGTTGAATAGGAGTGGTGAAAGTGGTCACCCTTGTCTTGTTCCTGTCCTCAGAGGGATGGCTTTCAGCTTTTGTCCATTGAGTATGATGTTGGCTGTGGGTCTATCATATATGGCCTTTATTATGTTGAGGTACTTTCCTTCTATACCCATTTTACTGAGGGTTTTTATCATAAATGGGTGTTGGATCTTGTCGAATGCTTTCTCTGCGTCTATTGAGATGATCATGTGGTTTTTGTTTTTCATTTTGTTGATGTAGTGTATCACGTTGATTGACTTGCGGGTGTTGAACCATCCCTGTGTCCCTGGTATAAATCCCACTTGATCATGGTGTATAATCTTTTTGATGTATTGCTGTAATCGGTTTGCCAAAATTTTGTTGAGGATTTTTGCATCTATGTTCATCAGTGATATCGGCCTGTAGTTCTCCTTCTTTGTGTTGTCCTTGTCAGGTTGGGGGATCAGAGTGATGTTGGCTTCATAGAATGTGTTAGGGAGTTCTCCATCTTTCTCAATTTTCTGGAACAGTTTGAGGAGAATAGGTACAAAGAACACACACTGCTTAACAACAAAAAAACAAACAACCCGATCAAAAAATGGGCAGAGGACATGAACAGACATTTCTCAAAAGAAGATATGAATATGGCCAATAGACACATGAAAAGATGTTCATCATCGCTAATCATCAGGGAAATGCAAATCAAAACTACACTAAGATATCACCTTACCCTCGTTAGATTGGCAAAAACATCCAAAACCAAGAACGACAAATGGAGAGGTTGTGGAGAACGAGGAACCCTCATACACTGTTGGTGGGAATGCAAACTGGTACAGCCACTATGGAAAACAGTAAGGAGATTTCTCAAAAAGTTAAAAATAGAAATACCCTATGACCCAGCCATCCCATTACTGGGTATCTATCCTAAGAACCTGATATCAGATATCTCAAGAGTCCGTTGCACCCCTATGTTCATCGCAGCGTTATTTACAATAGCCAAGACGTGGAACCAGCCTACATGCCCAGAAACTGATGATTGGATAAAGAAGATGTGGTATATATACACAATGGAATACTACTCAGCCATAAAAAAAGACGAAATTGGCCCCTTCACAACAATGTGGATGGACCTCGAGGGCATTATGTTAAGCGAAATAAGTCAGTCAGAGAAAGACGAACTCTATATGACTCCACTCATAGGTGGAAATTAGTATATTGAGAAGGAGATCTGATCGGTGGTTACCAGGGAAAAGGGGGGGTGGGGGGAGTGCACGGAGGGGGAAGTGGTGTTCCCACAACATGACTAACAAAAATGTACAACTGAAATTTCACAAGATTCTAATCCATCATAACATTAATAAACAAAAAAAAAAAAAGGTGCTTTGGGGCCCATCTGCCCCTATGGAAAGAACGCAGCACTTTGTGCCTTGCAGCTCTAGGGCAATGTAGCACACCCAGAGCAGAAGTTGTACTTCAGCCAGATCAGGCCCGCAAAGAAACTGCGTTTCACAGGCCTTTGTAAGAGATGTTCCCGGTAGGCTGTTAGAGCACTGTGCAGAGCGAGTTGTTTCTTAGCTTCCCAAGGAGCTGGAAGCAAGATGCTTTAGGGACCATCTGCCCTTAAGGAAAGAAGGCAGCACTTTGTGCCTTGCAGCTCTAGGGCAATGTAGCACACCCAAAGCAGAAGTTCTACTTCAGCCAGATCAGACCTGCAAAGAAACTGCGTTTCACAGGCCTTTGTAAGAGATGTTCCCGGTAGGCTGTTAGAGAACTGTGCAGAGCGAGTTGTTTCTTAGCTTCCCAAGGAGCTGGAAGCAAGATGCTTTAGGGACCATCTGCCCTTAAGGAAAGAAGGCAGCACTTTGTGCCTTGCAGCTCTAGGGCAATGTAGCACACCCAGAGAAGTTGTTCTACTTCTGCCAGGTCAGGCCTGCAAAGAAACTTCGTTTCACATGCCTTTGTAAGAGATGTTCCCGGTAGGCTGTTAGAGCACTGTGCAGAGCGACTTGTTTCTTAGCTTCCCAAAGAGCTGGAAGCAAGATGCTTTGGGGCCCTCTCACCCTTTGGAAAGAAGGCAGCACTTTGTGCCTTGCAGGTCTAGGGCAATGTAGCACACCCAGAGCCGAAGTTTCACTTCAGCTAGATCAGACCTGCAAAGAAACTTCGTTTCACAGGCCTTTGTAAGAGATGTTCCCGGTAGGCTGTAAGAGCACTGTGCAGAGCGACTAGTTTTTTAGCTTCCCAGAGAGCTGGAAGCAAGATGCTTTGGGGCCCATCTGCCCGTATGGAAAGAACGCAGCACTTTGTGCCTTGCAGCTCTAGGGCAATGCAGCACACCCCGAGCAGAAGTTCTACTTCAGCCAGATCAGGCCTGCAAAGAAACTGCGTTTCACAGGCCTTTGTAAGAGATGTTCCCGGTAGGCTGTTAGAGCACTGTGCAGAGCGAGTTGTTTCTTATCTTCCCAGAGAGCTGGAAGCAAGATGCTTTGGGGCCCGTTAATTTTATACCCTGCTACTTTGCTGTAGTTGTTGATTATTTCTAATAGTTTTTCTGTGGATTCTTTGGGGTTTTTTATGTATAAGATCATGTCGTCTGCAAACAACGCGAGTTTTACTTCTTCGTTACCTATTTGGATTCCTTTTATTTTTTTTTCCTGCCGAATTGCTCTGGCCAGCACCTCCAGTACTATGTTGAATACGAGTGGTGAAAGTGGGCACCCTTGTCTTGTTCCTTTCCTCAGAGGGATGGCTTTCAGCTTTTGTCCATTGAGAATGATGTTGGCTGTGGGTCTATCATATATGGCCTTTATTATGTTGAGGTACTTTCCTTCTATACCCATTTTACTGAGGGTTTTTATCATAAATGGGTGTTGGATCTTGTCGAATGCTTTCTCTGCGTCTATTGAGATGATCATGTGGTTTTTGTTTTTCATTTTTGTTGATGTAGTGTATCACGTTGATTGACTTGCGGGTGTTGAACCATCCCTGTGTCCCTGGTATAAATCCCACTTGATCATGGTGTATAATCTTTTTGATGTATTGCTGTAATCGGTTTGCCAAAATTTGGTTGAGGATTTTTGCATCTATGTTCATCAGTGATATCGGCCTGTAGTTCTCCTTCTTTGTGTTGTCCTTGTCAGGTTGGGGGATCAGAGTGATGTTGGCTTCATAGAATGTGTTAGGGAGTTCTCCATCTTTCTCAATTTTCTGGAACAGTTTGAGGAGAATAGGTACAAAGAACTCACACTGCTTAACAACAAAAAAACAAACAACCCGATCAAAAAATGGGCAGAGGACATGAACAGACATTTCTCAAAAGAAGATATGAATATGGCCAATAGACACATGAAAAGATGTTCATCATCGCTAATCATCAGGGAAATGCAAATCAAAACTACACTAAGATATCACCTTACCCCCGTTAGATTGGCAAAAACATCCAAAACCAAGAACGACGAATGTTGGAGAGGTTGTGGAGAAAGAGGAACCCTCATACACTGTTGGTGGGAATGCAAACTGGTACAGCCACTATGGAAAACAGTATGGAGATTTCTCAAAAAGTTAAAAATAGAAATACCCTATGACCCAGCCATCCCATTACTGGGTATCTATCCTAAGAACCTGATATCAGATATCTCAAGAGTCCGTTGCACCCCTATGTTCATCGCAGCATTATTTACAATAGCCAAGACGTGGAACCAGCCTACATGCCCAAAAACTGATGATTGGATAAAGAAGATGTGGTATATATACACAATGGAATACTACTCAGCCATAAAAAAAGACGACATTGGCCCATTCACAACAATGTGGATGGACCTCGAGGGCATTATGTTAAGCGAAATAAGTCAGTCAGAGAAAGACGAACTCTATATGACTCCACTCATAGGTGGAAATTAGTATATTGAGAAGGAGATCTGATCGGTGGTTACCAGGGAAAAGGGGGGGTGGGGGAGGGCACGGAGGGGGAAGTGGTGTTCCCACAACATGACTAACAAAAATGTACAACTGAAATTTCACAAGCTTGTAATCCATCATAAGATTAATAAACAAAAAAAAAAAAAAAGATGCTTTGGGGCCCATCTGCCCCTATGGAAAGAACGCAGCACTTTGTGCCTTGCAGCTCTAGGGCAATGTAGCACACCCAGAGCAGAAGTTCTACTTCAGCCAGATCAGGCCTGCAAAGAAACTGCGTTTCACAGGCCTTTGTAAGAGATGTTCCCGGTAGGCTGTTAGAGCACTGTGCAGAGCAAGTTGTTTCCTAGCTTCCCAAAGAGCTGGAAGCAAGATGCTTTGGGGCCCTTCTCACCCTTTGGAAAGAAGGCAGCACTTTGTGCCTAGCAGCTCTAGGGCAATGTAGCACACCCAAAGCAGAAGTTCTACTTCAGCCAGATCAGACCTGCAAAGAAACTGCGTTTCACAGGCCTTTGTAAGAGATGTTCCCTGTAGGCTGTTAGAGAACTGTGCAGAGCGAGTTGTTTCTTAGCTTCCCAAGGAGCTGGAAGCAAGATGCTTTAGGGACCATCTGCCCTTAAGGAAAGAAGGCAGCACTTTGTGCCTTGCAGCTCTAGGGCAATGTAGCACACCCAGAGAAGTTGTTCTACTTCTGCCAGGTCAGGCCTGCAAAGAAACTGCATTTCACAGGCCTTTGTAAGAGATGTTCCCGGTAGGCTGTTAGAGCACTGTGCAGAGCGACTTGTTTCTTAGCATCCCAGAGAGCTGGAAGCAAGATGCTTTGGGGCCCGTTAATTTTATACCCTGCTACTTTGCTGTAGTTGTTGATTATTTCTAATAGTTTTTCTGTGGATTCTTTGGTGTTTTCTATGTATAAGATCATGTCGTCTGCAAACAACGCGAGTTTTACTTCTTCGTTACCTATTTGGATTCCTTTTATTTTTTTTTCCTGCCGAATTGCTCTGCCCAGCACCTCCAGTACTATGCTGAATAGGAGTGGTGAAAGTGGTCACCCTTGTCTTGTTCCTGTCCTCAGAGGGATGGCTTTCAGCTTTTGTCCATTGAGTATGATGTTGGCTGTGGGTCTATCATATATGGCCTTTATTATGTTGAGGTACTTTCCTTCTATACCCATTTTACTGAGGGTTTTTATCATAAATGGGTGTTGGATCTTGTCGAATGCTTTCTCTGCGTCTATTGAGATGATCATGTGGTTTTTGTTTTTCATTTTGTTGATGTAGTGTATCACGTTGATTGACTTGCGGGTGTTGAACCATCCCTGTGTCCCTGGTATAAATCCCACTTGATCATGGTGTATAATCTTTTTGATGTATTGCTGTAATCGGTTTGCCAAAATTTTGTTGAGGATTTTTGCATCTATGTTCATCAGTGATATCGGCCTGTAGTTCTCCTTCTTTGTGTTGTCCTTGTCAGGTTGGGGGATCAGAGTGATGTTGGCTTCATAGAATGTGTTAGGGAGTTCTCCATCTTTCTCAATTTTCTGGAACAGTTTGAGGAGAATAGGTACAAAGAACACACACTGCTTAACAACAAAAAAACAAACAACCCGATCAAAAAATGGGCAGAGGACATGAACAGACATTTCTCCAAAGAAGATATGAATATGGCCAATAGACACATGAAAAGATGTTCATCATCGCTAATCATCAGGGAAATGCAAATCAAAACTACACTAAGATATCACCTTACCCTCGTTAGATTGGCAAAAACATCCAAAACCAAGAACGACAAATGGAGAGGTTGTGGAGAACGAGGAACCCTCATACACTGTTGGTGGGAATGCAAACTGGTACAGCCACTATGGAAAACAGTAAGGAGATTTCTCAAAAAGTTAAAAATAGAAATACCCTATGACCCAGCCATCCCATTACTGGGTATCTATCCTAAGAACCTGATATCAGATATCTCAAGAGTCCGTTGCACCCCTATGTTCATCGCAGCGTTATTTACAATAGCCAAGACGTGGAACCAGCCTACATGCCCAGAAACTGATGATTGGATAAAGAAGATGTGGTATATATACACAATGGAATACTACTCAGCCATAAAAAAAGACGAAATTGGCCCCTTCACAACAATGTGGATGGACCTCGAGGGCATTATGTTAAGCGAAATAAGTCAGTCAGAGAAAGACGAACTCTATATGACTCCACTCATAGGTGGAAATTAGTATATTGAGAAGGAGATCTGATCGGTGGTTACCAGGGAAAAGGGGGGGTGGGGGGAGTGCACGGAGGGGGAAGTGGTGTTCCCACAACATGACTAACAAAAATGTACAACTGAAATTTCACAAGCTTCTAATCCATCATAACATTAATAAACAAAAAAAAAAAAAGATGCTTTGGGGCCCATCTGCCCCTATGGAAAGAACGCAGCACTTTGTGTCTTGCAGCTCTAGGGCAATGTAGCACACCCAGAGCAGAAGTTCTACTTCAGCCAGATCAGGCCTGCAAAGAAACTGCGTTTCACAGGCCTTTGTAAGAGATGTTCCCGGTAGGCTGTTAGAGCACTGTGCAGAGCGAGTTGTTTCTTAGCTTCCCAACGAGCTGGAAGCAAGATGCTTTGGGGCCCTTCTCACCCTTTGGCAAGAAGGCAGCACTTTGTGCCTTGCAGCTCTAAGGCAATGTAGCACACCCAGAGCAGATGTTCTACTTCAGCCAGATCAGGCCTGCAAAGAAACTGCGTTTCACAGGCCTTTGTAAGAGATGTTCCCCGTAGGCTGTTAGAGCACTGTGCAGAGCGAGTTGTTTCTCAGCTTCCAAAAGAGTTGGAAGCAAGATGCTTTGGGGCTCATCTGCCCCTTTGAGATGAAGGCAGCACTTTGTGCCTTGCAGCTCTTGGGCAATGTAGCACACCCAGAGCAGAAGTTCTACTTCAGCCAGATCAGGCCTGCAAAGAAACTGCGTTTCACAGGCCTTTGTAAGAGATGTTCCCGGTAGGCTGTTAGAGCACTGTGCAGAGCGACTTGTTTCCTAGCTTCCCAAAGAGCTGGAAGCAAGATGCTTTGGGGCCCTTCTCACCCTTTGGAAAGAAGGCAGCACTTTGTGCCTTGCAGCTCTAGGGCAATTTAGCACACCCAGAGCCGAAGTTCTACTTCAGCTAGATCAGACCTGCAAAGAAACTTCGTTTCACAGGCCTTTGTAAGAGATGTTCCCGGTAGGCTGTAAGAGCACTGTGCAGAGCGACTACTTTCTTAGCTTCCCAGAGAGCTGGAAGCAACATGCTTTGGGGCCCATCTGCCCCTATGGAAAGAACGCAGCACTTTGTGCCTTGCAGCTCTAGGGCAATGTAGCACACCCAGAGCAGAAGTTCTACTTCAGCCAGATCAGGCCTGCAAAGAAACTGCGTTTCACAGGCCTTTGTAAGAGATGTTCCCGGTAGGCTGTTAGAGCACTGTGCAGAGCGAGTTGTTTCTTAGCTTCCCAGAGAGCTGGAAGCAAGATGCTTTGGGGCCCGTTAATTTTATACCCTGCTACTTTGCTGTAGTTGTTGGTTATTTCTAATAGTTTTTCTGTGGATTCTTTGGGGTTTTCTATGTATAAGATCATGTCGTCTGCAAACAACGCGAGTTTTACTTCTTCGGTACCTATTTGGATTCCTTTTATTTTTTTTTCCTGCCGAATTGCTCTGCCCAGCACCTCCAGTACTATGTTGAATAGGAGTGGTGAAAGTGGGCACCCTTGTCTTGTTCCTGTCCTCAGAGGGATGGCTTTCAGCTTTTGTCCATTGAGTATGATGTTGGCTGTGGGTCTATCATATATGGCCTTTATTATGTTGAGGTACTTTCCTTCTATACCCATTTTACTGAGGGTTTTTATCATAAATGGGTGTTGGATCTTGTCGAATGCTTTCTCTGCGTCTATTGAGATGATCATGTGGTTTTTGTTTTTCATTTTGTTGATGTAGTGTATCACGTTGATTGACTTGCGGGTGTTGAACCATCCCTGTGTCCCTGGTATAAATCCCACTTGATCATGGTGTATAATCTTTTTGATGTATTGCTGTAATCGGTTTGCCAAAATTTTGTTGAGGATTTTTGCATCTATGTTCATCAGTGATATCGGCCTGTAGTTCTCCTTCTTTGTGTTGTCCTTGTCAGGTTGGGGGATCAGAGTGATGTTGGCTTCATAGAATGTGTTAGGGAGTTCTCCATCTTTCTCAATTTTCTGGAACAGTTTGAGGAGAATAGGTACAAAGAACTCACACTGCTTAACAACAAAAAAACAAACAACCCGATCAAAAAATGGGCAGAGGACATGAACAGACATTTCTCCAAAGAAGATATGAATATGGCCAATAGACACATGAAAAGATGTTCATCATCGCTAATCATCAAGGAAATGCAAATCAAAACTACACTAAGATATCACCTTACCCACGTTAGATTGGCAAAAACATCCAAAACCAAGAACGACAAATGTTGGAGAGGTTGTGGAGAAAGAGGAACCCTCATACACTGTTGGTGGGAATGCAAACTGGTACAGCCACTATGGAAAACAGTATGGAGATTTCTCAAAAAGTTAAAAATAGAAATACCCTATGACCCAGCCATCCCATTACTGGGTATCTATCCTAAGAACCTGATATCAGATATCTCAAGAGTCCATTGCACCCCTATGTTCATCGCAGCATTATTTACAATAGCCAAGACGTGGAACCAGCCTACATGCCCAGAAACTGATGATTGGATAAAGAAGATGTGGTATATATACACAATGGAATACTACTCAGCCATAAAAAAAGACGAAATTGGCCCCTTCACAACAATGTGGATGGACCTCGAGGGCATTATGTTAAGCGAAGTAAGTCAGTCAGAGAAAGACGAACTCTATATGACTCCACTCATAGGTGGAAATTAGTATATTGAGAAGGAGATCTGATCGGTGGTTACCAGGGAAAAGGGGGGGTGGGGGGAGGGCACGGAGGGGGAAGTGGTGTTCCCACAACATGACTAACAAAAATGTACAACTGAAATTTCACAAGCTTGTAATCGATCATAACATTAATAAAGAAAAAAAAAAAATAAAGATGCTTTGGGCCCCATCTGCCCCTATGGAAAGAACGCAGCACTTAGTGCCTTGCAGCTCTAGGGCAATGTAGCACACCCAGAGCAGAAGTTCTACTTCAGCCAGATCAGGCCTGCAAAGAAACTGCGTTTCACAGGCCTTTGTAAGTGATGTTCCCGGTAGGCTGTTAGAGCACTGTGCAGATCGAGTTGTTTCTTAGCTTCCCAGAGAGCTGGAAGCAAGATGCTTTGGGGCCCGTTAATTTTATACCCTGCTACTTTGCTGTAGTTGTTGATTATTTCTAATAGTTTTTCTGTGGATTCTTTGGGGTTTTCTATGTATAAGATCATGTCGTCTGCAAACAACGCGAGTTTTACTTCTTCGTTACCTATTTGGATTCCTTTTATTTTTTTTTCCTGCCGAATTGCTCTGGCCAGCACCTCCAGTACTATGCTGAATAGGAGTGGTGAAAGTGGACACCCTTGTCTTGTTCCTGTCCTCAGAGGGATGGCTTTCAGCTTTTGTCCATTGAGTATGATGTTGGCTGTGGGTCTATCATATATGGCCTTTATTATGTTGAGGTACTTTCCTTCTATACCCATTTTACTGAGGGTTTTTATCATAAATGGGTGTTGGATCTTGTCGAATGCTTTCTCTGCGTCTATTGAGATGATCATGTGGTTTTTGTTTTTCATTTTGTTGATGTAGTGTATCACGTTGATTGACTTGCGGGTGTTGAACCATCCCTGTGTCCCTGGTATAAATCCCACTTGATCATGGTGTATAATCTTTTTGATGTATTGCTGTAATCGGTTTGCCAAAATTTTGTTGAGGATTTTTGCATCTATGTTCATCAGTGATATCGGCCTGTAGTTCTCCTTCTTTGTGTTGTCCTTGTCAGGTTGGGGGATCAGAGTGATGTTGGCTTCATAGAATGTGTTAGGGAGTTCTCCATCTTTCTCAATTTTCCGGAACAGTTTGAGGAGAATAGGTACAAAGAACTCACACTGCTTAACAACAAAAAAACAAACAACCCGATCAAAAAATGGGCAGAGGACATGAACAGACATTTCTCAAAAGAAGATATGAATATGGCCAATAGACACATGAAAAGATGTTCATCATCGCTAATCATCAGGGAAATGCAAATCAAAACTACACTAAGATATCACCTTACCCCCGTTAGATTGGCAAAAACATCCAAAACCAAGAACGACGAATGTTGGAGAGGTTGTGGAGAAAGAGGAACCCTCATACACTGTTGGTGGGAATGCAAACTGGTACAGCCACTATGGAAAACAGTATGGAGATTTCTCAAAAAGTTAAAAATAGAAATACCCTATGACCCAGCCATCCCATTACTGGGTATCTATCCTAAGAACCTGATATCAGATATCTCAAGAGTCCGTTGCACCCCTATGTTCATCGCAGCGTTATTTACAATAGCCAAGACGTGGAACCAGCCTACATGCCCAGAAACTGATGATTGGATAAAGAAGATGTGGTATATATACACAATGGAATACTACTCAGCCATAAAAAAAGACGACATTGGCCCCTTCACAACAATGTGGATGGACCTCGAGGGCATTATGTTAAGCGAAATAAGTCAGTCAGAGAAAGACGAACTCTATATGACTCCACTCATAGGTGGAAATTAGTATATTGAGAAGGAGATCTGATCGGTGGTTACCAGGGAAAAGGGGGGGTGGGGGGAGGGCACGGAGGGGGAAGTGTTGTTCCCACAACATGACTAACAAAAATGTACAACTGAAATTTCACAAGCTTGTAATCCATCATAACATTAATAAACCAAAAAAAAAAAAAAAAAAGATGCTTTGGGGCCCATCTGCCCCTATTGAAAGAATGCAGCACTTTGTGCCTTGCAGCTCTAGCGCAATGTAGCACACCCAGAGCAGAAGTTCTACTTCAGCCAGATCAGGCCCGCAAAGAAACTGCGTTTCACAGGCCTTTGTAAGAGATGTTCCCGGTAGGCTGTTAGAGCACTGTGCAGAGCGAGTTGTTTCTTAGCTTCCCAACGAGCTGCAAGCAAGATGCTTTAGGGGCCATCTGCCCTTAAGGAAAGAAGGCAGCCCTTCTGCCTTGCAGCTCTAGGGCAATGTAGCACACCCAGAGCAGTTGTTCTACTTCTGCCAGGTCAGGCCTGCAAAGAAACTTCGTTTCACAGGCCTTTGTAAGAGATGTTCCCGGTAGGCTGTAAGAGCACTGTGCAGAGCGACTTGTTTCTTAGCTTCCGAGAGAGCTGGAAGCAAGATGCTTTGGGGGCCTTCTCACCCTTTGGAAAGAAGGCAGCACTTTGTGCCTTGCAGCTCTAGGGCAATGTAGCACACCCAGAGCAGAAGTTCTACTTCAGCTAGATCAGACCTGCAAAGCAACTGCGTTTCACAGGCCTTTGTAAGAGATGTTCCCTGTAGGCTGTTAGAGCACTGTGCAGAGCGAGTTGTTTCTTCGCTTCCCAAAGAGCTGGAAGCAATATGCTTTAGGGCCCTTCTCACCCTTTGGAAAGAAGGCAGCACTTTGTGCCTTACAGCTCTATGGCAATGTAGCACACCCAGAGCAGATGTTCTACTTCTGCCAGATCAGGCCTGCAAAGAAACTGCGTTTCACAGGCCTTTGTAAGAGATGTTCCCGGTAGGCTGTTAGAGCACTGTGCAGATCGAGTTGTTTCTTAGCTTCCCAGAGAGCTGGAAGCAAGATGCTTTGGGGCCCGTTAATTTTATACCCTGCTACTTTGCTGTAGTTGTTGATTATTTCTAATAGTTTTTCTGTGGATTCTTTGGGGTTTTCTATGTATAAGATCATGTCGTCTGCAAACAACGCGAGTTTTACTTCTTCGTTACCTATTTGGATTCCTTTTATTTTTTTTTCCTGCCGAATTGCTCTGGCCAGCACCTCCAGTACTATGCTGAATAGGAGTGGTGAAAGTGGGCACCCTTGTCTTGTTCCTGTCCTCAGAGGGATGGCTTTCAGCTTTTGTCCATTGAGTATGATGTTGGCTGTGGGTCTATCATATATGGCCTTTATTATGTTGAGGTACTTTCCTTCTATACCCATTTTACTGAGGGTTTTTATCATAAATGGGTGTTGGATCTTGTAGAATGCTTTCTCTGCGTCTATTGAGATGATCATGTGGTTTTTGTTTTTCATTTTGTTGATGTAGTGTATCACGTTGATTGACTTGCGGGTGTTGAACCATCCCTGTGTCCCTGGTATAAATCCCACTTGATCATGGTGTATAATCTTTTTGATGTATTGCTGTAATCGGTTTGCCAAAATTTTGTTGAGGATTTTTGCATCTATGTTCATCAGTGATATCGGCCTGTAGTTCTCCTTCTTTGTGTTGTCCTTGTCAGGTTGGGGGATCAGAGTGATGTTGGCTTCATAGAATGTGTTAGGGAGTTCTCCATCTTTCTCAATTTTCCGGAACAGTTTGAGGAGAATAGGTACAAAGAACTCACACTGCTTAACAACAAAAAAGCAAACAACCCGATCAAAAAATGGGCAGAGGACATGAACAGACATTTCTCAAAAGAAGATATGAATATGGCCAATAGACACATGAAAAGATGTTCATCATCGCTAATCATCAGGGAAATGCAAATCAAAACTACACTAAGATATCACCTTACCCCCGTTAGATTGGCAAAAACATCCAAAACCAAGAACGACGAATGTTGGAGAGGTTGTGGAGAAAGAGGAACCCTCATACACTGTTGGTGGGAATGCAAACTGGTACAGCCACTATGGAAAACAGTATGGAGATTTCTCAAAAAGTTAAAAATAGAAATACCCTATGACCCAGCCATCCCATTACTGGGTATCTATCCTAAGAACCTGATATCAGATATCTCAAGAGCCCGTTGCACCCCTATGTTCATCGCAGCATTATTTACAATAGCCAAGACGTGGAACCAGCCTACATGCCCAGAAACTGATGATTGGATAAAGAAGATGTGGTATATATACACAATGGAATACTACTCAGCCATAAAAAAAGACGACATTGGCCCCTTCACAACAATGTGGATGGACCTCGAGGGCATTATGTTAAGCGAAATAAGTCAGTCAGAGAAAGACGAACTCTATATGACTCCACTCATAGGTGGAAATTAGTATATTGAGAAGGAGATCTGATCGGTGGTTACCAGGGAAAAGGGGGGGTGGGGGGAGGGCACGGAGGGGGAAGTGTTGTTCCCACAACATGACTAACAAAAATGTACAACTGAAATTTCACAAGCTTGTAATCCATCATAACATTAATAAACCAAAAAAAAAAAAAAAAAAGATGCTTTGGGGCCCATCTGCCCCTATTGAAAGAATGCAGCACTTTGTGCCTTGCAGCTCTAGCGCAATGTAGCACACCCAGAGCAGAAGTTCTACTTCAGCCAGATCAGGCCCGCAAAGAAATTGCGTTTCACAGGCCTTTGTAAGAGATGTTCCCGGTAGGCTGTTAGAGCACTGTGCAGAGCGAGTTGTTTCTTAGCTTTCCAACGAGCTGCAAGCAAGATGCTTTAGGGGCCATCTGCCCTTAAGGAAAGAAGGCAGCCCTTCTGCCTTGCAGCTCTAGGGCAATGTAGCACACCCAGAGCAGTTGTTCTACTTCTGCCAGGTCAGGCCTGCAAAGAAACTTCGTGTCACAGGCCTTTGTAAGAGATGTTCCCGGTAGGCTGTAAGAGCACTGTGCAGAGCGACTTGTTTCTTAGCTTCCGAGAGAGCTGGAAGCAAGATGCTTTGGGGGCCTTCTCACCCTTTGGAAAGAAGGCA
The DNA here is from genome assembly GCF_041296235.1 of Equus asinus. Lineage (NCBI taxonomy): Eukaryota > Metazoa > Chordata > Mammalia > Perissodactyla > Equidae > Equus > Equus asinus. The sequence continues at coordinate 63,854,517 of NC_091790.1, read as the reverse complement.
GCACTTTGTGCCTTGCAGCTCTAGGGCAATGTAGCACACCCAGAGCAGAAGTTCTACTTCAGCTAGATCAGACCTGCAAAGCAACTGCGTTTCACAGGCCTTTGTAAGAGATGTTCCCTGTAGGCTGTTAGAGCACTGTGCAGAGCGAGTTGTTTCTTCGCTTCCCAAAGAGCTGGAAGCAATATGCTTTAGGGCCCTTCTCACCCTTTGGAAAGAAGGCAGCACTTTGTGCCTTACAGCTCTATGGCAATGTAGCACACCCAGAGCAGATGTTCTACTTCTGCCAGATCAGGCCTGCAAAGAAACTGCGTTTCACAGGCCTTTGTAAGAGATGTTCCCGGTAGGCTGTTAGAGCACTGTGCAGATCGAGTTGTTTCTTAGCTTCCCAGAGAGCTGGAAGCAAGATGCTTTGGGGCCCGTTAATTTTATACCCTGCTACTTTGCTGTAGTTGTTGATTATTTCTAATAGTTTTTCTGTGGATTCTTTGGGGTTTTCTATGTATAAGATCATGTCGTCTGCAAACAACGCGAGTTTTACTTCTTCGTTACCTATTTGGATTCCTTTTATTTTTTTTTCCTGCCGAATTGCTCTGGCCAGCACCTCCAGTACTATGCTGAATAGGAGTGGTGAAAGTGGGCACCCTTGTCTTGTTCCTGTCCTCAGAGGGATGGCTTTCAGCTTTTGTCCATTGAGTATGATGTTGGCTGTGGGTCTATCATATATGGCCTTTATTATGTTGAGGTACTTTCCTTCTATACCCATTTTACTGAGGGTTTTTATCATAAATGGGTGTTGGATCTTGTCGAATGCTTTCTCTGCGTCTATTGAGATGATCATGTGGTTTTTGTTTTTCATTTTGTTGATGTAGTGTATCACGTTGATTGACTTGCGGGTGTTGAACCATCCCTGTGTCCCTGGTATAAATCCCACTTGATCATGGTGTATAATCTTTTTGATGTATTGCTGTAATCGGTTTGCCAAAATTTTGTTGAGGATTTTTGCATCTATGTTCATCAGTGATATCGGCCTGTAGTTCTCCTTCTTTGTGTTGTCCTTGTCAGGTTGGGGGATCAGAGTGATGTTGGCTTCATAGAATGTGTTAGGGAGTTCTCCATCTTTCTCAATTTTCCGGAACAGTTTGAGGAGAATAGGTACAAAGAACTCACACTGCTTAACAACAAAAAAACAAACAACCCGATCAAAAAATGGGCAGAGGACATGAACAGACATTTCTCAAAAGAAGATATGAATATGGCCAATAGACACATGAAAAGATGTTCATCATCGCTAATCATCAGGGAAATGCAAATCAAAACTACACTAAGATATCACCTTACCCCCGTTAGATTGGCAAAAACATCCAAAACCAAGAACGACGAATGTTGGAGAGGTTGTGGAGAAAGAGGAACCCTCATACACTGTTGGTGGGAATGCAAACTGGTACAGCCACTATGGAAAACAGTATGGAGATTTCTCAAAAAGTTAAAAATAGAAATACCCTATGACCCAGCCATCCCATTACTGGGTATCTATCCTAAGAACCTGATATCAGATATCTCAAGAGTCCGTTGCACCCCTATGTTCATCGCAGCATTATTTACAATAGCCAAGACGTGGAACCAGCCTACATGCCCAGAAACTGATGATTGGATAAAGAAGATGTGGTATATATACACAATGGAATACTACTCAGCCATAAAAAAAGACGACATTGGCCCCTTCACAACAATGTGGATGGACCTCGAGGGCATTATGTTAAGCGAAATAAGTCAGTCAGAGAAAGACGAACTCTATATGACTCCACTCATAGGTGGAAATTAGTATATTGAGAAGGAGATCTGATCGGTGGTTACCAGGGAAAAGGGGGGTTGGGGGGAGGGCACGGAGGGGGAAGTGTTGTTCCCACAACATGACTAACAAAAATGTACAACTGAAATTTCACAAGCTTGTAATCCATCATAACATTAATAAACCAAAAAAAAAAAAAAAAAGATGCTTTGGGGCCCATCTGCCCCTATTGAAAGAATGCAGCACTTTGTGCCTTGCAGCTCTAGCGCAATGTAGCACACCCAGAGCAGAAGTTCTACTTCAGCCAGATCAGGCCCGCAAAGAAACTGCGTTTCACAGGCCTTTGTAAGAGATGTTCCCGGTAGGCTGTTAGAGCACTGTGCAGAGCGAGTTGTTTCTTAGCTTCCCAACGAGCTGCAAGCAAGATGCTTTAGGGGCCATCTGCCCTTAAGGAAAGAAGGCAGCCCTTCTGCCTTGCAGCTCTAGGGCAATGTAGCACACCCAGAGCAGTTGTTCTACTTCTGCCAGGTCAGGCCTGCAAAGAAACTTCGTTTCACAGGCCTTTGTAAGAGATGTTCCCGGTAGGCTGTAAGAGCACTGTGCAGAGCGACTTGTTTCTTAGCTTCCGAGAGAGCTGGAAGCAAGATGCTTTGGGGGCCTTCTCACCCTTTGGAAAGAAGGCAGCACTTTGTGCCTTGCAGCTCTAGGGCAATGTAGCACACCCAGAGCAGAAGTTCTACTTCAGCTAGATCAGACCTGCAAAGCAACTGCGTTTCACAGGCCTTTGTAAGAGATGTTCCCTGTAGGCTGTTAGAGCACTGTGCAGAGCGAGTTGTTTCTTCGCTTCCCAAAGAGCTGGAAGCAAGATGCTTTAGGGCCCTTCTCACCCTTTGGAAAGAAGGCAGCACTTTGTGCCTTACAGCTCTATGGCAATGTAGCACACCCAGAGCAGATGTTCTACTTCTGCCAGATCAGGCCTGCAAAGAAACTGCGTTTCACAGGCCTTTGTAAGAGATGTTCCCGGTAGGCTGTTAGAGCACTGTGCAGATCGAGTTGTTTCTTAGCTTCCCAGAGAGCTGGAAGCAAGATGCTTTGGGGCCCGTTAATTTTATACCCTGCTACTTTGCTGTAGTTGTTGATTATTTCTAATAGTTTTTCTGTGGATTCTTTGGGGTTTTCTATGTATAAGATCATGTCGTCTGCAAACAACGCGAGTTTTACTTCTTCGTTACCTATTTGGATTCCTTTTATTTTTTTTTCCTGCCGAATTGCTCTGGCCAGCACCTCCAGTACTATGCTGAATAGGAGTGGTGAAAGTGGGCACCCTTGTCTTGTTCCTGTCCTCAGAGGGATGGCTTTCAGCTTTTGTCCATTGAGTATGATGTTGGCTGTGGGTCTATCATATATGGCCTTTATTATGTTGAGGTACTTTCCTTCTATACCCATTTTACTGAGGGTTTTTATCATAAATGGGTGTTGGATCTTGTCGAATGCTTTCTCTGCGTCTATTGAGATGATCATGTGGTTTTTGTTTTTCATTTTGTTGATGTAGTGTATCACGTTGATTGACTTGCGGGTGTTGAACCATCCCTGTGTCCCTGGTATAAATCCCACTTGATCATGGTGTATAATCTTTTTGATGTATTGCTGTAATCGGTTTGCCAAAATTTTGTTGAGGATTTTTGCATCTATGTTCATCAGTGATATCGGCCTGTAGTTCTCCTTCTTTGTGTTGTCCTTGTCAGGTTGGGGGATCAGAGTGATGTTGGCTTCATAGAATGTGTTAGGGAGTTCTCCATCTTTCTCAATTTTCCGGAACAGTTTGAGGAGAATAGGTACAAAGAACTCACACTGCTTAACAACAAAAAAACAAACAACCCGATCAAAAAATGGGCAGAGGACATGAACAGACATTTCTCAAAAGAAGATATGAATATGGCCAATAGACACATGAAAAGATGTTCATCATCGCTAATCATCAGGGAAATGCAAATCAAAACTACACTAAGATATCACCTTACCCCCGTTAGATTGGCAAAAACATCCAAAACCAAGAACGACGAATGTTGGAGAGGTTGTGGAGAAAGAGGAACCCTCATACACTGTTGGTGGGAATGCAAACTGGTACAGCCACTATGGAAAACAGTATGGAGATTTCTCAAAAAGTTAAAAATAGAAATACCCTATGACCCAGCCATCCCATTACTGGGTATCTATCCTAAGAACCTGATATCAGATATCTCAAGAGTCCGTTGCACCCCTATGTTCATCGCAGCATTATTTACAATAGCCAAGACGTGGAACCAGCCTACATGCCCAGAAACTGATGATTGGATAAAGAAGATGTGGTATATATACACAATGGAATACTACTCAGCCATAAAAAAAGACGACATTGGCCCCTTCACAACAATGTGGATGGACCTCGAGGGCATTATGTTAAGCGAAATAAGTCAGTCAGAGAAAGACGAACTCTATATGACTCCACTCATAGGTGGAAATTAGTATATTGAGAAGGAGATCTGATCGGTGGTTACCAGGGAAAAGGGGGGGTGGGGGGAGGGCACGGAGGGGGAAGTGTTGTTCCCACAACATGACTAACAAAAATGTACAACTGAAATTTCACAAGCTTGTAATCCATCATAACATTAATAAACCAAAAAAAAAAAAAAAAAGATGCTTTGGGGCCCATCTGCCCCTATTGAAAGAATGCAGCACTTTGTGCCTTGCAGCTCTAGCGCAATGTAGCACACCCAGAGCAGAAGTTCTACTTCAGCCAGATCAGGCCCGCAAAGAAACTGCGTTTCACAGGCCTTTGTAAGAGATGTTCCCGGTAGGCTGTTAGAGCACTGTGCAGAGCGAGTTGTTTCTTAGCTTCCCAACGAGCTGCAAGCAAGATGCTTTAGGGGCCATCTGCCCTTAAGGAAAGAAGGCAGCCCTTCTGCCTTGCAGCTCTAGGGCAATGTAGCACACCCAGAGCAGTTGTTCTACTTCTGCCAGGTCAGGCCTGCAAAGAAACTTCGTTTCACAGGCCTTTGTAAGAGATGTTCCCGGTAGGCTGTAAGAGCACTGTGCAGAGCGACTTGTTTCTTAGCTTCCGAGAGAGCTGGAAGCAAGATGCTTTGGGGGCCTTCTCACCCTTTGGAAAGAAGGCAGCACTTTGTGCCTTGCAGCTCTAGGGCAATGTAGCACACCCAGAGCAGAAGTTCTACTTCAGCTAGATCAGACCTGCAAAGCAACTGCGTTTCACAGGCCTTTGTAAGAGATGTTCCCTGTAGGCTGTTAGAGCACTGTGCAGAGCGAGTTGTTTCTTCGCTTCCCAAAGAGCTGGAAGCAAGATGCTTTAGGGCCCTTCTCACCCTTTGGAAAGAAGGCAGCACTTTGTGCCTTACAGCTCTATGGCAATGTAGCACACCCAGAGCAGATGTTCTACTTCTGCCAGATCAGGCCTGCAAAGAAACTGCGTTTCACAGGCCTTTGTAAGTGATGTTCCCGGTAGGCTGTTAGAGCACTGTGCAGAGCGAGTTGTTTCTTAGCTTCCCAGAGAGCTGGAAGCAAGATGCTTTGGGGCCCGTTAATTTTATACCCTGCTACTTTGCTGTAGTTGTTGATTATTTCTAATAGTTTTTCTGTGGATTCTTTGGGGTTTTCTATGTATAAGATCATGTCGTCTGCAAACAACGCGAGTTTTACTTCTTCGTTACCTATTTGGATTCCTTTTATTTTTTTTTCCTGCCGAATTGCTCTGGCCAGCACCTCCAGTACTATGCTGAATAGGAGTGGTGAAAGTGGGCACCCTTGTCTTGTTCCTGTCCTCAGAGGGATGGCTTTCAGCTTTTGTCCATTGAGTATGATGTTGGCTGTGGGTCTATCATATATGGCCTTTATTATGTTGAGGTACTTTCCTTCTATACCCATTTTACTGAGGGTTTTTATCATAAATGGGTGTTGGATCTTGTCGAATGCTTTCTCTGCGTCTATTGAGATGATCATGTGGTTTTTGTTTTTCATTTTGTTGATGTAGTGTATCACGTTGATTGACTTGCGGGTGTTGAACCATCCCTGTGTCCCTGGTATAAATCCCACTTGATCATGGTGTATAATCTTTTTGATGTATTGCTGTAATCGGTTTGCCAAAATTTTGTTGAGGATTTTTGCATCTATGTTCATCAGTGATATCGGCCTGTAGTTCTCCTTCTTTGTGTTGTCCTTGTCAGGTTGGGGGATCAGAGTGATGTTGGCTTCATAGAATGTGTTAGGGAGTTCTCCATCTTTCTCAATTTTCCGGAACAGTTTGAGGAGAATAGGTACAAAGAACTCACACTGCTTAACAACAAAAAAACAAACAACCCGATCAAAAAATGGGCAGAGGACATGAACAGACATTTCTCAAAAGAAGATATGAATATGGCCAATAGACACATGAAAAGATGTTCATCATCGCTAATCATCAGGGAAATGCAAATCAAAACTACACTAAGATATCACCTTACCCCCGTTAGATTGGCAAAAACATCCAAAACCAAGAACGACGAATGTTGGAGAGGTTGTGGAGAAAGAGGAACCCTCATACACTGTTGGTGGGAATGCAAACTGGTACAGCCACTATGGAAAACAGTATGGAGATTTCTCAAAAAGTTAAAAATAGAAATACCCTATGACCCAGCCATCCCATTACTGGGTATCTATCCTAAGAACCTGATATCAGATATCTCAAGAGTCCGTTGCACCCCTATGTTCATCGCAGCATTATTTACAATAGCCAAGACGTGGAACCAGCCTACATGCCCAGAAACTGATGATTGGATAAAGAAGATGTGGTATATATACACAATGGAATACTACTCAGCCATAAAAAAAGACGACATTGGCCCCTTCACAACAATGTGGATGGACCTCGAGGGCATTATGTTAAGCGAAATAAGTCAGTCAGAGAAAGACGAACTCTATATGACTCCACTCATAGGTGGAAATTAGTATATTGAGAAGGAGATCTGATCGGTGGTTACCAGGGAAAAGGGGGGGTGGGGGGAGGGCACGGAGTGGGAAGTGGTGTTCCCACAACATGACTAACAAAAATGTACAACTGAAATTTCACAAGCTTGTAATCCATCATAACATTAATAAACAAAAAAAAAAAAGATGCTTTGGGGCCCATCTGCCCCTATGGAAAGAACGCAGCACTTTGTGCCTTGCAGCTCTAGGGCAATGTAGCACACCCAGAGCAGAAGTTCTACTTCAGCCAGATCAGGCCCGCAAAGAAACTGCGTTTCACAGGCCTTTGTAAGAGATGTTCCCGGTACGCTGTTAGAGCACTGTGCAGAGCGAGTTGTTTCTTAGCTTCCCAAAGAGCTGGAAGCAAGATGCTTTGGGGCCCTTCTCACCCTTTGGCAAGAAGGCAGCACTTTGTGCCTTGCAGCTCTAAGGCAATGTAGCACACCCAGAGCAGAAGTTCTACTTCAGCCAGATCAGGCATGCAAAGAAACTGCGTTTCACAGGCCTTTGTAAGAGATGTTCCCGGTAGGCTGTTAGAGCACTGTGCAGAGCGAGTTGTTTCTCAGCTTCCAAAAGAGTTGGAAGCAAGATGCTTTGGGGCTCATCTGCCCCTTTGAAATGAAGGCAGCACTTTGTGCCTTGCAGCTCTAGGGCAATGTAGCACACCCAGAGCAGAAGTTGTACTTCAGCCAGATCAGGTCTGCAAAGAAACTGCGTTTCACAGGCCTTTGTAAGAGATGTTCCCGGTAGGCTGTTAGAGCACTGTGCAGAGCGAGTTGTTTCTTAGCTTCCCAACGAGCTGCAAGCAAGATGCTTTAGGGGCCATCTGCCCTTAAGGAAAGAAGGCAGCCCTTCTGCCTTGCAGCTCTAGGGCAATGTAGCACACCCAGAGCAGTTGTTCTACTTCTGCCAGGTCAGGCCTGCAAAGAAACTTCGTTTCACAGGCCTTTGTAAGAGATGTTCCCGGTAGGCTGTAAGAGCACTGTGCAGAGCGACTTGTTTCTTAGCTTCCGAGAGAGCTGGAAGCAAGATGCTTTGGGGGCCTTCTCACCCTTTGGAAAGAAGGCAGCACTTTGTGCCTTGCAGCTCTAGGGCAATGTAGCACACCCAGAGCAGAAGTTCTACTTCAGCTAGATCAGACCTGCAAAGCAACTGCGTTTCACAGGCCTTTGTAAGAGATGTTCCCTGTAGGCTGTTAGAGCACTGTGCAGAGCGAGTTGTTTCTTCGCTTCCCAAAGAGCTGGAAGCAAGATGCTTTAGGGCCCTTCTCACCCTTTGGAAAGAAGGCAGCACTTTGTGCCTTACAGCTCTATGGCAATGTAGCACACCCAGAGCAGATGTTCTACTTCTGCCAGATCAGGCCTGCAAAGAAACTGCGTTTCACAGGCCTTTGTAAGAGATGTTCCCGGTAGGCTGTTAGAGCACTGTGCAGATCGAGTTGTTTCTTAGCTTCCCAGAGAGCTGGAAGCAAGATGCTTTGGGGCCCGTTAATTTTATACCCTGCTACTTTGCTGTAGTTGTTGATTATTTCTAATAGTTTTTCTGTGGATTCTTTGGGGTTTTCTATGTATAAGATCATGTCGTCTGCAAACAACGCGAGTTTTACTTCTTCGTTACCTATTTGGATTCCTTTTATTTTTTTTTCCTGCCGAATTGCTCTGGCCAGCACCTCCAGTACTATGCTGAATAGGAGTGGTGAAAGTGGGCACCCTTGTCTTGTTCCTGTCCTCAGAGGGATGGCTTTCAGCTTTTGTCCATTGAGTATGATGTTGGCTGTGGGTCTATCATATATGGCCTTTATTATGTTGAGGTACTTTCCTTCTATACCCATTTTACTGAGGGTTTTTATCATAAATGGGTGTTGGATCTTGTCAAATGCTTTCTCTGCGTCTATTGAGATGATCATGTGGTTTTTGTTTTTCATTTTGTTGATGTAGTGTATCACGTTGATTGACTTGCGGGTGTTGAACCATCCCTGTGTCCCTGGTATAAATCCCACTTGATCATGGTGTATAATCTTTTTGATGTATTGCTGTAATCGGTTTGCCAAAATTTTGTTGAGGATTTTTGCATCTATGTTCATCAGTGATATCGGCCTGTAGTTCTCCTTCTTTGTGTTGTCCTTGTCAGGTTTGGGGATCAGAGTGATGTTGGCTTCATAGAATGTGTTAGGGAGTTCTCCATCTTTCTCAATTTTCTGGAACAGTTTGAGGAGAATAGGTACAAAGAACTCACACTGCTTAACAACAAAAAAACAAACAACCCGATCAAAAAATGGGCAGAGGACATGAACAGACATTTCTCAAAAGAAGATATGAATATGGCCAATAGACACATGAAAAGATGTTCATCATCGCTAATCATCAGGGAAATGCAAATCAAAACTACACTAAGATATCACCTTACCCCCGTTAGATTGGCAAAAACATCCAAAACCAAGAACGACAAATGTTGGAGAGGTTGTGGAGAAAGAGGAACCCTCATACACTGTTGGTGGGAATGCAAACTGGTACAGCCACTATGGAAAACAGTATGGAGATTTCTCAAAAAGTTAAAAATAGAAATACCCTATGACCCAGCCATCCCATTACTGGGTATCTATCCTAAGAACCTGATATCAGATATCTCAAGAGTCCGTTGCACCCCTATGTTCATCGTAGCATTATTTACCATAGCCAAGACGTGGAACCAGCCTACATGCCCAGAAACTGATGATTGGATAAAGAAGATGTGGTATATATACACAATGGAATACTACTCAGCCATAAAAAAAGACGACATTGGCCCCTTCACAACAATGTGGATGGACCTCGAGGGCATTATGTTAAGCGAAATAAGTCAGTCAGAGAAAGACGAACTCTATATGACTCCACTCATAGGTGGAATCTAGTATATTGAGAAGGAGATCTGATCGGTGGTTACCAGGGAAAAGGGGGGGTGGGGGGAGGGCACGGAGGGGGAAGTGGTGTTCCCACAACATGACTAACAAAAATGTACAACTGAAATTTCACAAGCTTGTAATCCATCATAACATTAATAAAAAAAAATATAAAAAGATGCTTTGGGGCCCATCTGCCCCTATGGAAAGAACGCAGCACTTTGTGCCTTGCAGCTCTAGGGCAATATAGCACACCCAGAGCAGAAGTTCTACTTCAGCCAGATCAGGCCCGCAAAGAAACTGCGTTTCACAGGCCTTTGTAAGAGATGTTCCCTGTAGGCTGTTAGAGCACTGTGCAGAGCGAGTTGTTTCTTAGCTTCCCAACGAGCTGGAAGCAAGATGCTTTGGGCCCCTTCTCACCCTTTGGAAAGAAGGCAGCACTTTGTGCCTTGCAGCTCTAGGGCAATGTAGCACACCCAGAGCCGAAGTTCTAGTTCAGCTAGATCAGACCTGCAAAGAAACTTCGTTTCACAGGCCTTTGTAAGAGATGTTCCCGGTAGGCTGTAAGAGCACTGTGCAGAGCGACTAGTTCCTTACCTTCCCAGAGAGCCGGAAGCAAGATGCTTTGGGGCACAGCTGCCCCTTTGGAAAGAACGCAGCACTTTGTGCCTTGCAGCTCTAGGGCAATGCAGCACACCCCGAGCAGAAGTTCTACTTCAGCCAGATCAGGCCTGCAAAGAAACTTCGTTTCACAGGACTTTGTAAGAGATGTTCCCGGTAGGCTGTAAGAGCACTATGCAGAGCGACTTGTTTCTTAGCTTCCCAGAGAGCTGGAAGCAAGATGCCTTGGGGGCCTTCTCACCCTTTGGAAAGAAGGCAGCACTTTGTGCCTTGCAGTTCTAGGGCAATGTAGCACACCCAGAGCAGAAGTTCTACTTCAGCTAGATCAGACCTGCAAAGCAACTGCGTTTCACAGGCCTTTGTGAGAGATGTTCCCTGTAGGCTGTTAGAGCATTGTGCAGAGCGACTTGTTTCTTAGCTTCCCAAAGAGCTGGAAGCAAGATGCTTTGGGGCCCTTCTCACCCTTTGGAAAGAAGGCAGAACTTTGTGCCTTGCAGCTCTAGGGCAATGTAGCACATCCAGAGCAGTTGTTCTACTTCTGCCAGGTCAGGACTGCAAAGAAACTTCGTTTCACAGACCTTTGTAAGAGATGTTCCCTGTAGGCTGTTAGAGAACTGTGCAGAGCTAGTTGATTCTTAGCTTCACAAGGAGCTGGAAGCAAGATGCTTTGGGGCCCTTCTCACCCTTTGGAAAGAAGGCAGCACTTTGTGCCTTGCAGCTCTAGGGCAATGTAGCACACCCAGAGCAGAAGTTCTACTTCAGCTAGATCAGACCTGCAAAGAAACTTCGTTTCACAGGCCTTTGTAAGAGATGTTCCCGGTAGGCTGTTAGAGCACTGTACAGAGCGAGTTGTTTCTTAGCTTCCCAGAGAGCTGGAAGCAAGATGCTTTGGGTCCGTTAATTTTATACCCTGCTACTTTGCTGTAGTTGTTGATTATTTCTAATAGTTTTTCTGTGGATTCTTTGGGGTTTTCTATGTATAAAATCATGTCGTCTGCAAACAACGCGAGTTTTACTTCTTCGTTACCTATTTGGATTCCTTTTATTTTTTTTTCCTGCCGAATTGCTCTGGCCAGCACGTCCAGTACTATGTTGAATAGGAGTGGTGAAAGTGGGCACCCTTGTCTTGTTCCTGTCCTCAGAGGGATGGCTTTCAGCTTTTGTCCATTGAGTATGCTGTTGGCTGTGGGTCTATCATATATGGCCTTTATTATGTTGAGGTACTTTCCTTCTATACCCATTTTACTGAGGGTTTTTATCATAAATGGGTGTTGGATCTTGTCGAATGCTTTCTCTGCGTCTATTGAGATGATCATGTGGTTTTTGTTTTTCATTTTGTTGATGTAGTGTATCACGTTGATTGACTTGCGGGTGTTGAACCATCCCTGTGTCCCTGGTATAAATCCCACTTGATCATGGTGTATAATCTTTTTGATGTATTGCTGTAATCGGTTTGCCAAAATTTGGTTGAGGATTTTTGCATCTATGTTCATCAGTGATATCGGCCTGTAGTTCTCCTTCTTTGTGTTGTCCTTGTCAGGTTGGGGGATCAGAGTGATGTTGGCTTCATAGAATGTGTTAGGGAGTTCTCCATCTTTCTCAATTTTCTGGAACAGTTTGAGGAGAATAGGTACAAAGAACTCACACTGCTTAACAACAAAAAAGCAAACAACCCGATCAAAAAATGGGCAGAGGACATGAACAGACATTTCTCAAAAGAAGATATGAATATGGCCAATAGACACATGAAAAGATGTTCATCATCGCTAATCATCAGGGAAATGCAAATCAAAACTACACTAAGATATCACCTTACCCCCGTTAGATTGGCAAAAACATCCAAAACCAAGAACGACGAATGTTGGAGAGGTTGTGGAGAAAGAGGAACCCTCATACACTGTTGGTGGGAATGCAAACTGGTACAGCCACTATGGAAAACAGTATGGAGATTTCTCAAAAAGTTAAAAATAGAAATACCCTATGACCCAGCCATCCCATTACTGGGTATCTATCCTAAGAACCTGATATCAGATATCTCAAGAGTCCGTTGCACCCCTATGTTCATCGCAGCATTATTTACAATAGCCAAGACGTGGAACCAGCCTACATGCCCAGAAACTGATGATTGGATAAAGAAGATGTGGTATATATACACAATGGAATACTACTCAGCCATAAAAAAAGACGACATTGGCCCCTTCACAACAATGTGGATGGACCTCGAGGGCATTATGTTAAGCGAAATAAGTCAGTCAGAGAAAGACGAACTCTATATGACTCCACTCATAGGTGGAAATTAGTATATTGAGAAGGAGATCTGATCGGTGGTTACCAGGGAAAAGGGGGGGTGGGGGGAGGGCACGGAGTGGGAAGTGGTGTTCCCACAACATGACTAACAAAAATGTATAACTGAAATTTCACAAGCTTGTAATCCATCATAACATTAATAAACAAAATAAAAAAAAGATGCTTTGGGGCCCATCTGCCCCTATGGAAAGAACGCAGCACTTTGTGCCTTGCAGCTCTAGGGCAATGTAGCACACCCAGAGCAGAAGTTCTACTTCAGCCAGATCAGGCCCGCAAAGAAACTGCGTTTCACAGGCCTTTGTAAGAGATGTTCCCGGTAGGCTGTTAGAGCACTGTGCAGAGCGAGTTGTTTCTTAGCTTCCCAAAGAGCTGGAAGCAAGATGCTTTGGGGCCCTTCTCACCCTTTGGCAAGAAGGCAGCACTTTGTGCCTTGCAGCTCTAAGGCAATGTAGCACACCCAGAGCAGAAGTTCTACTTCAGCCAGATCAGGCATGCAAAGAAACTGCGTTTCACAGGCCTTTGTAAGAGATGTTCCCGGTAGGCTAATAGAGCACTGTGCAGAGCGAGTTGTTTCTCAGCTTCCAAAAGAGTTGGAAGCAAGATGCTTTGGGGCTCATCTGCCCCTTTGAAATGAAGGCAGCACTTTGTGCCTTGCAGCTCTAGGGCAATGTAGCACACCCAGAGCAGAAGTTGTACTTCAGCCAGATCAGGTCTGCAAAGAAACTGCGTTTCACAGGCCTTTGTAAGAGATGTTCCCGGTAGGCTGTTAGAGCACTGTGCAGAGCGAGTTGTTTCTTAGCTTCCCAGAGAGCTGGAAGCAAGATGCTTTGGGGCCCGTTAATTGTATCCCCTGCTACTTTGCTGTAGTTGTTGATTATTTCTAATAGTTTTTCTGTGGATTCTTTGGGGTTTTCTATGTATAAGATCATGTCGTCTGCAAACAACGCGAGTTTTACTTCTTCGTTACCTATTTGGATTCCTTTTATTTTTTTTTCCTGCCGAATTGCTCTGGCCAGCACCTCCAGTACTATGTTGAATAGGAGTGGTGAAAGTGGACACCCTTGTCTTGTTCCTGTCCTCAGAGGGATGGCTTTCAGCTTTTGTCCATTGAGTATGATGTTGGCTGTGGGTCTATCATATATGGCCTTTATTATGTTGAGGTACTTTCCTTCTATACCCATTTTACTGAGGGTTTTTATCATAAATGGGTGTTGGATCTTGTCGAATGCTTTCTCTGCGTCTATTGAGATGATCATGTGGTTTTTGTTTTTCATTTTGTTGATGTAGTGTATCACGTTGATTGACTTGCGGGTGTTGAACCATCCCTGTGTCCCTGGTATAAATCCCACTTGATCATGGTGTATAATCTTTTTGATGTATTGCTGTAATCGGTTTGCCAAAATTTTGTTGAGGATTTTTGCATCTATGTTCATCAGTGATATCGGCCTGTAGTTCTCCTTCTTTGTGTTGTCCTTGTCAGGTTGGGGGATCAGAGTGATGTTGGCTTCATAGAATGTGTTAGGGAGTTCTCCATCTTTCTCAATTTTCTGGAACAGTTTGAGGAGAATAGGTACAAAGAACTCACACTGCTTAACAACAAAAAAACAAACAACCCGATCAAAAAATGGGCAGAGGACATGAACAGACATTTCTCAAAAGAAGATATGAATATGGCCAATAGACACATGAAAAGATGTTCATCATCGCTAATCATCAGGGAAATGCAAATCAAAACTACACTAAGATATCACCTTACCCCCGTTAGATTGGCAAAAACATCCAAAACCAAGAACGACGAATGTTGGAGAGGTTGTGGAGAAAGAGGAACCCTCATACACTGTTGGTGGGAATGCAAACTGGTACAGCCACTATGGAAAACAGTATGGAGATTTCTCAAAAAGTTAAAAATAGAAATACCCTATGACCCAGCCATCCCATTACTGGGTATCTATCCTAAGAACCTGATATCAGATATCTCAAGAGTCCGTTGCACCCCTATGTTCATCGCAGCATTATTTACAATAGCCAAGACGTGGAACCAGCCTACATGCCCAGAAACTGATGATTGGATAAAGAAGATGTGGTATATATACACAATGGAATACTACTCAGCCATAAAAAAAGACGACATTGGCCCCTTCACAACAATGTGGATGGACCTCGAGGGCATTATGTTAAGCGAAATAAGTCAGTCAGAGAAAGACGAACTCTATATGACTCCACTCATAGGTGGAAATTAGTATATTGAGAAGGAGATCTGATCAGTGGTTACCAGGGAAAAGGGGGGGTGGGGGGAGGGCACGGAGGGGGAAGTGTTGTTCCCACAACATGACTAACAAAAATGTACAACTGAAATTTCACAAGCTTGTAATCCATCATAACATTAATAAACAAAAAAAAAAAAAAAAAGATGCTTTGGGGCCCATCTACCCCTATTGAAAGAATGCAGCACTTTGTGCCTTGCAGCTCTAGCGCAATGTAGCACACCCAGAGCAGAAGTTCAACTTCAGCCAGATCAGGCCCGCAAAGAAACTGCGTTTCACAGGCCTTTGTAAGAGATGTTCCCGGTAGGCTGTTAGAGCACTGTGCAGAGCGAGTTGTTTCTTAGCTTCCCAACGAGCTGCAAGCAAGATGCTTTAGGGGCCATCTGCCCTTAAGGAAAGAAGGCAGCCCTTCTGCCTTGCAGCTCTAGGGCAATGTAGCACACCCCGAGCAGTTGTTCTACTTCTGCCAGGTCAGGCCTGCAAAGAAACTTCGTTTCACAGGCCTTTGTAAGAGATGTTCCCTGTAGGCTGTAAGAGCACTGTGCAGAGCGACTTGTTTCTTAGCTTCCCATAGAGCTGGAAGCAAGATGCTTTGGGGGCCTTCTCACCCTTTGGAAAGAAGGCAGCACTTTGTGCCTTGCAGCTCTAGGGCAATGTAGCACACCCAGAGCAGAAGTTCTACTTCAGCTAGATCAGACCTGCAAAGCAACTGCGTTTCACAGGCCTTTGTAAGAGATGTTCCCTGTAGGCTGTTAGAGCACTGTGCAGAGCGAGTTGTTTCTTCGCTTCCCAAAGAGCTGGAAGCAAGATGCTTTGGGGCCCTTCTCACCCTTTGGAAAGAAGGCAGCACTTTGTGCCTTGCAGCTCTAGGGCAATGTAGCACACCCAGAGCCGAAGTTCTACTTCAGCTAGATCAGACCTGCAAAGAAACATCGTTTCACAGGCCTTTGTAAGAGATGTTCCCGGTAGGCTGTAAGAGCACTGTGCAGAGCGACTAGTTTCTTACCTTCCCAGAGAGCCGGAAGCAAGATCCTTTGGGGCACAGCTGCCCCTATGGAAAGAACGCAGCACTTTGTGCCTTGCAGCTCTAGGGCAATGCAGCACACCCCGAGCAGAAGTTCTACTTCAGCCAGATCAGGCCTGCAAAGAAACTTCGTTTCACAGGCCTTTGTAAGAGATGTTCCCGGTAGGCTGTAAGAGCACTGTGCAGAGCGACTTGTTTCTTAGCTTCCCATAGAGCTGGAAGCAAGATGCTTTGGGGGCCTTCTCACCCTTTGGAAAGAAGGCAGCACTTTGTGCCTTGCAGCTCTAGGGCAATGTAGCACACCCAGAGCAGAAGTTCTACTTCAGCTAGATCAGACCTGCAAAGCAACTGCGTTTCACAGGCCTTTGTAAGAGATGTTCCCTGTAGGCTGTTAGAGCATTGTGCAGAGCGAGTTGTTTCTTAGCTTCCCAAAGAGCTGGAAGCAAGATGCTTTGGGGCCCTTCTCACCCTTTGGCAAGAAGGCAGCACTTTGTGCCTTGCAGCTCTAGGGCAATGTAGCACACCCAGAGCAGTTGTTCTACTACTGCCAGGTCAGGCCTGCAAAGAAACTTCGTTTCACAGACCTTTGTAAGAGATGTTCCCTGTAGGCTGTTAGAGAACTGTGCAGAGCTAGTTGTTTCTTAGCTTCCCAAGGAGCTGGAAGCAAGATGCTTTGGGGCCCTTCTCACCCTTTGGAAAGAAGGCAGCACTTTGTGCCTTGCAGCTCTAGGGCAATGTAGCACACCCAGAGCCGAAGTTCTACTTCAGCTAGATCAGACCTGCAAAGCAACTTCGTTTCACAGGCCTTTGTAAGAGATCTTCCCGGTAGGCTTTTAGAGCACTGTGCAGAGCGAGTTGTTTCTTAGCTTCCCAGAGAGCTGGAAGCAAGATGCTTTGGGTCCGTTAATTTTATACCCCGCTAC
Source organism: Equus asinus (assembly GCF_041296235.1). Lineage (NCBI taxonomy): Eukaryota > Metazoa > Chordata > Mammalia > Perissodactyla > Equidae > Equus > Equus asinus. The sequence goes on along the minus strand of NC_091790.1, from coordinate 63,837,716 downwards.
TTTGCTGTAGTTGTTGATTATTTCTAATAGTTTTTCTGTGGATTCTTTGGGGTTTTCTATGTATAAGATCATGTCGTCTGCAAACAACGCGAGTTTTACTTCTTCGTTACCTATTTGGATTCCTTTTATTTTTTTTCCTGCCGAATTGCTCTGGCCAGCACCTCCAGTACTATGTTGAATAGGAGTGGTGAAAGTGGGCACCCTTGTCTTGTTCCTGTCCTCAGAGGGATGGCTTTCAGCTTTTGTCCATTGAGTATGATGTTGGCTGTGGGTCTATCATATATGGCCTTTATTATGTTGAGGTACTTTCCTTCTATACCCATTTTACTGAGGGTTTTTATCATAAATGGGTGTTGGATCTTGTCGAATGCTTTCTCTGCGTCTATTGAGATGATCATGTGGTTTTTGTTTTTCATTTTGTTGATGTAGTGTATCACGTTGATTGACTTGCGGGTGTTGAACCATCCCTGTGTCCCTGGTATAAATCCCACTTGATCATTGTGTATAATCTTTTTGATGTATTGCTGTAATCGGTTTGCCAAAATTTGGTTGAGGATTTTTGCATCTATGTTCATCAGTGATATCGGCCTGTAGTTCTCCTTCTTTGTGTTGTCCTTGTCAGGTTGGGGGATCAGAGTGATGTTGGCTTCATAGAATGTGTTAGGGAGTTCTCCATCTTTCTCAATTTTCTGGAACAGTTTGAGGAGAATAGGTACAAAGAACTCACACTGCTTAACAACAAAAAAGCAAACAACCCGATCAAAAAATGGGCAGAGGACATGAACAGACATTTCTCAAAAGAAGATATGAATATGGCCAATAGACACATGAAAAGATGTTCATCATCGCTAATCATCAGGGAAATGCAAATCAAAACTACACTAAGATATCACCTTACCCCCGTTAGATTGGCAAAAACATCCAAAACCAAGAACGACGAATGTTGGAGAGGTTGTGGAGAAAGAGGAACCCTCATACACTGTTGGTGGGAATGCAAACTGGTACAGCCACTATGGAAAACAGTATGGAGATTTCTCAAAAAGTTAAAAATAGAAATACCCTATGACCCAGCCATCCCATTACTGGGTATCTATCCTAAGAACCTGATATCAGATATCTCAAGAGTCCGTTGCACCCCTATGTTCATCGCAGCATTATTTACAATAGCCAAGACGTGGAACCAGCCTACATGCCCAGAAACTGATGATTGGATAAAGAAGATGTGGTATATATACACAATGGAATACTACTCAGCCATAAAAAAAGACGACATTGGCCCCTTCACAACAATGTGGATGGACCTCGAGGGCATTATGTTAAGCGAAATAAGTCAGTCAGAGAAAGACGAACTCTATATGACTCCACTCATAGGTGGAAATTAGTATATTGAGAAGGAGATCTGATCGGTGGTTACCAGGGAAAAGGGGGGGTGGGGGGAGGGCACGGAGTGGGAAGTGGTGTTCCCACAACATGACTAACAAAAATGTACAACTGAAATTTCACAAGCTTGTAATCCATCATAACATTAATAAACAAAAAAAAAAAAGATGCTTTGGGGCCCATCTGCCCCTATGGAAAGAACGCAGCACTTTGTGCCTTGCAGCTCTAGGGCAATGTAGCACACCCAGAGCAGAAGTTCTACTTCAGCCAGATCAGGCCTGCAAAGAAACTGCGTTTCACAGGCCTTTGTAAGAGATGTTCCCGGTAGGCTGTTAGAGCACTGTGCAGAGCGACTTGTTTCTTAGCTTCCCATAGAGCTGGAAGCAAGATGCTTTGGGGGCCTTCTCACCCTTTGGAAAGAAGGCAGCACTTTGTGCCTTGCAGCTCTAGGGCAATGTAGCACACCCAGAGCAGAAGTTCTACTTCAGCTAGATCAGACCTGCAAAGCAACTGCGTTTCACAGGCCTTTGTAAGAGATGTTCCCTGTAGGCTGTTAGAGCACTGTGCAGAGCGAGTTGTTTCTTCGCTTCCCAAAGAGCTGGAAGCAAGATGCTTTGGGGCCCTTCTCACCCTTTGGAAAGAAGGCAGCACTTTGTGCCTTGCAGCTCTAGGGCAATGTAGCACACCCAGAGCCGAAGTTCTACTTCAGCTAGATCAGACCTGCAAAGAAACATCGTTTCACAGGCCTTTGTAAGAGATGTTCCCGGTAGGCTGTAAGAGCACTGTGCAGAGCGACTAGTTTCTTACCTTCCCAGAGAGCCGGAAGCAAGATCCTTTGGGGCACAGCTGCCCCTATGGAAAGAACGCAGCACTTTGTGCCTTGCAGCTCTAGGGCAATGCAGCACACCCCGAGCAGAAGTTCTACTTCAGCCAGATCAGGCCTGCAAAGAAACTTCGTTTCACAGGCCTTTGTAAGAGATGTTCCCGGTAGGCTGTAAGAGCACTGTGCAGAGCGACTTGTTTCTTAGCTTCCCATAGAGCTGGAAGCAAGATGCTTTGGGGGCCTTCTCACCCTTTGGAAAGAAGGCAGCACTTTGTGCCTTGCAGCTCTAGGGCAATGTAGCACACCCAGAGCAGAAGTTCTACTTCAGCTAGATCAGACCTGCAAAGCAACTGCGTTTCACAGGCCTTTGTAAGAGATGTTCCCTGTAGGCTGTTAGAGCATTGTGCAGAGCGAGTTGTTTCTTAGCTTCCCAAAGAGCTGGAAGCAAGATGCTTTGGGGCCCTTCTCACCCTTTGGCAAGAAGGCAGCACTTTGTGCCTTGCAGCTCTAGGGCAATGTAGCACACCCAGAGCAGTTGTTCTACTACTGCCAGGTCAGGCCTGCAAAGAAACTTCGTTTCACAGACCTTTGTAAGAGATGTTCCCTGTAGGCTGTTAGAGAACTGTGCAGAGCTAGTTGTTTCTTAGCTTCCCAAGGAGCTGGAAGCAAGATGCTTTGGGGCCCTTCTCACCCTTTGGAAAGAAGGCAGCACTTTGTGCCTTGCAGCTCTAGGGCAATGTAGCACACCCAGAGCCGAAGTTCTACTTCAGCTAGATCAGACCTGCAAAGCAACTTCGTTTCACAGGCCTTTGTAAGAGATCTTCCCGGTAGGCTTTTAGAGCACTGTGCAGAGCGAGTTGTTTCTTAGCTTCCCAGAGAGCTGGAAGCAAGATGCTTTGGGTCCGTTAATTTTATACCCCGCTACTTTGCTGTAGTTGTTGATTATTTCTAATAGTTTTTCTGTGGATTCTTTGGGGTTTTCTATGTATAAGATCATGTCGTCTGCAAACAACGCGAGTTTTACTTCTTCGTTACCTATTTGGATTCCTTTTATTTTTTTTCCTGCCGAATTGCTCTGGCCAGCACCTCCAGTACTATGTTGAATAGGAGTGGTGAAAGTGGGCACCCTTGTCTTGTTCCTGTCCTCAGAGGGATGGCTTTCAGCTTTTGTCCATTGAGTATGATGTTGGCTGTGGGTCTATCATATATGGCCTTTATTATGTTGAGGTACTTTCCTTCTATACCCATTTTACTGAGGGTTTTTATCATAAATGGGTGTTGGATCTTGTCGAATGCTTTCTCTGCGTCTATTGAGATGATCATGTGGTTTTTGTTTTTCATTTTGTTGATGTAGTGTATCACGTTGATTGACTTGCGGGTGTTGAACCATCCCTGTGTCCCTGGTATAAATCCCACTTGATCATTGTGTATAATCTTTTTGATGTATTGCTGTAATCGGTTTGCCAAAATTTTGTTGAGGATTTTTGCATCTATGTTCATCAGTGATATCGGCCTGTAGTTCTCCTTCTTTGTGTTGTCCTTGTCAGGTTGGGGGATCAGAGTGATGTTGGCTTCATAGAATGTGTTAGGGAGTTCTCCATCTTTCTCAATTTTCTGGAACAGTTTGAGGAGAATAGGTACAAAGAACTCACACTGCTTAACAACAAAAAAGCAAACAACCCGATCAAAAAATGGGCAGAGGACATGAACAGACATTTCTCAAAAGAAGATATGAATATGGCCAATAGACACATGAAAAGATGTTCATCATCGCTAATCATCAGGGAAATGCAAATCAAAACTACACTAAGATATCACCTTACCCCCGTTAGATTGGCAAAAACATCCAAAACCAAGAACGACGAATGTTGGAGAGGTTGTGGAGAAAGAGGAACCCTCATACACTGTTGGTGGGAATGCAAACTGGTACAGCCACTATGGAAAACAGTATGGAGATTTCTCAAAAAGTTAAAAATAGAAATACCCTATGACCCAGCCATCCCATTACTGGGTATCTATCCTAAGAACCTGATATCAGATATCTCAAGAGTCCGTTGCACCCCTATGTTCATCGCAGCATTATTTACAATAGCCAAGACGTGGAACCAGCCTACATGCCCAGAAACTGATGATTGGATAAAGAAGATGTGGTATATATACACAATGGAATACTACTCAGCCATAAAAAAAGACGACATTGGCCCCTTCACAACAATGTGGATGGACCTCGAGGGCATTATGTTAAGCGAAATAAGTCAGTCAGAGAAAGACGAACTCTATATGACTCCACTCATAGGTGGAAATTAGTATATTGAGAAGGAGATCTGATCGGTGGTTACCAGGGAAAAGGGGGGGTGGGGGGAGGGCACGGAGTGGGAAGTGGTGTTCCCACAACATGACTAACAAAAATGTACAACTGAAATTTCACAAGCTTGTAATCCATCATAACATTAATAAACAAAAAAAAAAAAGATGCTTTGGGGCCCATCTGCCCCTATGGAAAGAACGCAGCACTTTGTGCCTTGCAGCTCTAGGGCAATGTAGCACACCCAGAGCAGAAGTTCTACTTCAGCCAGATCAGGCCTGCAAAGAAACTGCGTTTCACAGGCCTTTGTAAGAGATGTTCCCGGTAGGCTGTTAGAGCACTGTGCAGAGCGAGTTGTTTCTTAGCTTCCCAAAGAGCTGGAAGCAAGATGCTTTGGGGCCCTTCTCACCCTTTGGAAAGAAGGCAGCACTTTGTGCCTTGCAGCTCTAGGGCAATGTAGCACACCCAGAGCCGAAGTTCTACTTCAGCTAGATCAGACCTGCAAAGAAACTTCGTTTCACAGGCCTTTGTAAGAGATGTTCCCGGTAGGCTGTAAGAGCACTGTGCAGAGCGACTAGTTTCTTACCTTCCCAGAGAGACGGAAGCAAGATGCTTTGGGGCACAGCTGCCCCTATGGAAAGAACGCAGCACTTTGTGCCTTGCAGCTCTAGGGCAATGCAGCACACCCCGAGCAGAAGTTCTACTTCAGCCAGATCAGGCCTGCAAAGAAACTTCGTTTCACAGGCCTTTGTAAGAGATGTTCCCGGTAGGCTGTAAGAGCACTGTGCAGAGCGACTTGTTTCTTAGCTTCCCATAGAGCTGGAAGCAAGATGCTTTGGGGGCCTTCTCACCCTTTGGAAAGAAGGCAGCACTTTGTGCCTTGCAGCTCTAGGGCAATGTAGCACACCCAGAGCAGAAGTTCTACTTCAGCTAGATCAGACCTGCAAAGCAACTGCGTTTCACAGGCCTTTGTAAGAGATGTTCCCTGTAGGCTGTTAGAGCATTGTGCAGAGCGAGTTGTTTCTTAGCTTCCCAAAGAGCTGGAAGCAAGATGCTTTGGGGCCCTTCTCACCCTTTGGAAAGAAGGCAGCACTTTGTGCCTTGCAGCACTAGGGCAATGTAGCACACCCAGAGCAGTTGTTCTACTTCTGCCAGGTCAGGCCTGCAAAGAAACTTCGTTTCACAGACCTTTGTAAGAGACGTTCCCGGTAGGCTGTTAGAGCACTGTGCAGAGCGAGTTGTTTCTTAGCTTCCCAGAGAGCTGGAAGCAAGATGCTTTGGGGCCCGTTAATTGTATCCCCTGCTACTTTGCTGTAGTTGTTGATTATTTCTAATAGTTTTTCTGTGGATTCTTTGGGGTTTTCTATGTATAAGATCATGTCGTCTGCAAACAACGCGAGTTTTACTTCTTCGTTACCTATTTGGATTCCTTTTATTTTTTTTTCCTGCCGAATTGCTCTGGCCAGCACCTCCAGTACTATGTTGAATAGGAGTGGTGAAAGTGGACACCCTTGTCTTGTTCCTATCCTCAGAGGGATGGCTTTCAGCTTTTGTCCATTGAGTATGATGTTGGCTGTGGGTCTATCATATATGGCCTTTATTATGTTGAGGTACTTTCCTTCTATACCCATTTTACTGAGGGTTTTTATCATAAATGGGTGTTGGATCTTGTCGAATGCTTTCTCTGCGTCTATTGAGATGATCATGTGGTTTTTGTTTTTCATTTTGTTGATGTAGTGTATCACGTTGATTGACTTGCGGGTGTTGAACCATCCCTGTGTCCCTGGTATAAATCCCACTTGATCATGGTGTATAATCTTTTTGATGTATTGCTGTAATCGGTTTGCCAAAATTTTGTTGAGGATTTTTGCATCTATGTTCATCAGTGATATCGGCCTGTAGTTCTCCTTCTTTGTGTTGTCCTTGTCAGGTTGGGGGATCAGAGTGATGTTGGCTTCATAGAATGTGTTAAGGAGTTCTCCATCTTTCTCAATTTTCTGGAACAGTTTGAGGAGAATAGGTACAAAGAACTCACACTGCTTAACAACAAAAAAACAAACAACCCGATCAAAAAATGGGCAGAGGACATGAACAGACATTTCTCAAAAGAAGATATGAATATGGCCAATAGACACATGAAAAGATGTTCATCATCGCTAATCATCAGGGAAATGCAAATCAAAACTACACTAAGATATCACCTTACCCCCGTTAGATTGGCAAAATCATCCAAAACCAAGAACGACGAATGTTGGAGAGGTTGTGGAGAAAGAGGAACCCTCATACACTGTTGGTGGGAATGCAAACTGGTACAGCCACTATGGAAAACAGTATGGAGATTTCTCAAAAAGTTAAAAATAGAAATACCCTATGACCCAGCCATCCCATTACTGGGTATCTATCCTAAGAACCTGATATCAGATATCTCAAGAGTCCGTTGCACCCCTATGTTCATCGCAGCATTATTTACAATAGCCAAGACGTGCAACCAGCCTACATGCCCAGAAACTGATGATTGGATAAAGAAGATGTGGTATATATACACAATGGAATACTACTCAGCCATAAAAAAAGACGACTTTGGCCCCTTCACAACAATGTGGATGGACCTCGAGGGCATTATGTTAAGCGAAATAAGTCAGTCAGAGAAAGACGAACTCTATATGACTCCACTCATAGGTGGAATCTAGTATATTGAGAAGGAGATCTGATCGGTGGTTACCAGGGAAAAGGGGGGGTGGGGGAGGGCACGGAGTGGGAAGTGGTGTTCCCACAACATGACTAACAAAAATGTACAACTGAAATTTCACAAGCTTGTAATCCATCATAACATTAATAAAAAAAAATATAAAAAGATGCTTTGGGGCGCATCTGCCCCTATGGAAAGAACGCAGCACTTTGTGCCTTGCAGCTCTAGGGCAATATAGCACACCCATAGCAGAAGTTCTACTTCAGCCAGATCAGGCCCGCAAAGAAACTGCGTTTCACAGGCCTTTGTAAGAGATGTTCCCTGTAGGCTGTTAGAGCACTGTGCAGAGCGAGTTGTTTCTTAGCTTCCCAACGAGCTGGAAGCAAGATGCTTTGGGGCCCTTCTCACCCTTTGGAAAGAAGGCAGCACTTTGTGCCTTGCAGCTCTAGGGCAATGTAGCACACCCAGAGCCGAAGTTCTAGTTCAGCTAGATCAGACCTGCAAAGAAACTTCGTTTCACAGGCCTTTGTAAGAGATGTTCCCGGTAGGCTGTAAGAGCACTGTGCAGAGCGACTAGTTTCTTACCTTCCCAGAGAGCTGGAAGCAAGATGCTTTGGGGCACAGCTGCCCCTATGGAAAGAACGCAGCACTTTGTGCCTTGCAGCTCTAGGGCAATGTAGCACACCCAGAGCAGAAGTTCTACTTCAGCCAGATCAGGCCCGCAAAGAAACTGCGTTTCACAGGCCTTTGTAAGAGATGTTCCCGGTAGGCTGTTAGAGCACTGTGCAGAGCGAGTTGTTTCTTAGCTTCCCAAAGAGCTGGAAGCAAGATGCTTTGGGGCCCTTCTCACCCTTTGGCAAGAAGGCAGCACTTTGTGCCTTGCAGCTCTAAGGCAATGTAGCACACCCAGAGCAGAAGTTCTACTTCAGCCAAATCAGGACTGCAAAGAAACTGCGTTTCACAGGCCTTTGTAAGAGATGTTCCCGGTAGGCTGTTAGAGCACTGTGCAGAGCGAGTTGTTTCTCAGCTTCCAAAAGAGTTGGAAGCAAGATGCTTTGGGGCTCATCTGCCTCTTTGAAATGAAGGCAGCACTTTGTGCCTTGCAGCTCTAGGGCAATGTAGCACACCCAGAGCAGAAGTTGTACTTCAGCCAGATCAGGCCTGCAAAGAAACTGCATTTCACAGGCCTTTGTAAGAGACGTTCCCGGTAGGCTGTTAGAGCACTGTGCAGAGCGAGTTGTTTCTTAGCTTCCCAGAGAGCTGGAAGCAAGATGCTTTGGGGCCCGTTAATTGTATCCCCTGCTACTTTGCTGTAGTTGTTGATTATTTCTAATAGTTTTTCTGTGGATTCTTTGGGGTTTTCTATGTATAAGATCATGTCGTCTGCAAACAACGCGAGTTTTACTTCTTCGTTACCTATTTGGATTCCTTTTATTTTTTTTTCCTGCCGAATTGCTCTGGCCAGCACCTCCAGTACTATGTTGAATAGGAGTGGTGAAAGTGGACACCCTTGTCTTGTTCCTGTCCTCAGAGGGATGGCTTTCAGCTTTTGTCCATTGAGTATGATGTTGGCTGTGGGTCTATCATATATGGCCTTTATTATGTTGAGGTACTTTCCTTCTATACCCATTTTACTGAGGGTTTTTATCATAAATGGGTGTTGGATCTTGTCGAATGCTTTCTCTGCGTCTATTGAGATGATCATGTGGTTTTTGTTTTTCATTTTGTTGATGTAGTGTATCACGTTGATTGACTTGCGGGTGTTGAACCATCCCTGTGTCCCTGGTATAAATCCCACTTGATCATGGTGTATAATCTTTTTGATGTATTGCTGTAATCGGTTTGCCAAAATTTTGTTGAGGATTTTTGCATCTATGTTCATCAGTGATATCGGCCTGTAGTTCTCCTTCTTTGTGTTGTCCTTGTCAGGTTGGGGGATCAGAGTGATGTTGGCTTCATAGAATGTGTTAGGGAGTTCTCCATCTTTCTCAATTTTCTGGAACAGTTTGAGGAGAATAGGTACAAAGAACTCACACTGCTTAACAACAAAAAAACAAACAACCCGATCAAAAAATGGGCAGAGGACATGAACAGACATTTCTCAAAAGAAGATATGAATATGGCCAATAGACACATGAAAAGATGTTCATCATCGCTAATCATCAGGGAAATGCAAATCAAAACTACCCTAAGATATCACCTTACCCCCGTTAGATTGGCAAAAACATCCAAAACCAAGAACGACGAATGTTGGAGAGGTTGTGGAGAAAGAGGAACCCTCATACACTGTTGGTGGGAATGCAAACTGGTACAGCCACTATGGAAAACAGTATGGAGACTTCTCAAAAAGTTAAAAATAGAAATACCCTATGACCCAGCCATCCCATTACTGGGTATCTATCCTAAGAACCTGATATCAGATATCTCAAGAGTCCGTTGCACCCCTATGTTCATCGCAGCATTATTTACAATAGCCAAGACGTGGATCCAGCCTACATGCCCAGAAACTGATGAGTGGATAAAGAAGATGTGGTATATATACACAATGGAATACTACTCAGCCATAAAAAAAGACGACATTGGCCCCTTCACAACAATGTGGATGGACCTCGAGGGCATTATGTTAAGCGAAATAAGTCAGTCAGAGAAAGACGAACTCTATATGACTCCACTCATAGGTGGAAATTAGTATATTGAGAAGGAGATCTGATCGGTGGTTACCAGGGAAAAGGGGGGGTGGGGGGAGGGCACGGAGTGGGAAGTGGTGTTCCCACAACATGACTAACAAAAATGTACAACTGAAATTTCACAAGCTTGTAATCCATCATAACATTAATAAACAAAAAAAAAAAAAGATGCTTTGGGGCCCATCTGCCCCTATGGAAAGAACGCAGCACTTTGTGCCTTGCAGCTCTAGGGCAATGTAGCACACCCAGAGCAGAAGTTCTACTTCAGCCAGATCAGGCCTGCAAAGAAACTGCGTTTCACAGGCCTTTGTAAGAGATGTTCCCGGTAGGCTGTTAGAGCACTGTGCAGAGCGAGTTGTTTCTTAGCTTCCCAAAGAGCTGGAAGCAAGATGCTTTGGGGCCCTTCTCACCCTTTGGAAAGAAGGCAGCACTTTGTGCCTTGCAGCTCTAGGGCAATGTAGCACACCCAGAGCCGAAGTTCTACTTCAGCTAGATCAGACCTGCAAAGAAACTTCGTTTCACAGGCCTTTGTAAGAGATGTTCCCGGTAGGCTGTAAGAGCACTGTGCAGAGCGACTAGTTTCTTACCTTCCCAGAGAGACGGAAGCAAGATGCTTTGGGGCACAGCTGCCCCTATGGAAAGAACGCAGCACTTTGTGCCTTGCAGCTCTAGGGCAATGCAGCACACCCCGAGCAGAAGTTCTACTTCAGCCAGATCAGGCCTGCAAAGAAACTTCGTTTCACAGGCCTTTGTAAGAGATGTTCCCGGTAGGCTGTAAGAGCACTGTGCAGAGCGACTTGTTTCTTAGCTTCCCATAGAGCTGGAAGCAAGATGCTTTGGGGGCCTTCTCACCCTTTGGAAAGAAGGCAGCACTTTGTGCCTTGCAGCTCTAGGGCAATGTAGCACACCCAGAGCAGAAGTTCTACTTCAGCCAGATCAGGCCCGCAAAGAAACTGCGTTTCACAGGCCTTTGTAAGAGATGTTCTCGGTAGGCTGTTAGAGCACTGTGCAGAGCGAGTTGTTTCTTAGCTTCCCAAAGAGCTGGAAGCAAGATGCTTTGGGGCCCTTCTCACCCTTTGGCAAGAAGGCAGCACTTTGTGCCTTGCAGCTCTAAGGCAATGTAGCACATCCAGAGCAGAAGTTCTACTTCAGCCAGATCAGGCATGCAAAGAAACTGCGTTTCACAGGCCTTTGTAAGAGATGTTCCCGGTAGGCTGTTAGAGCACTGTGCAGAGCGAGTTGTTTCTCAGCTTCCAAAAGAGTTGGAAGCAAGATGCTTTGGGGCTCATCTGCCCCTTTGAAATGAAGGCAGCACTTTGTGCCTTGCAGCTCTAGGGCAATGTAGCACACCCAGAGCAGAAGTTGTACTTCAGCCAGATCAGGCCTGCAAAGAAACTGCATTTCACAGGCCTTTGTAAGAGATGTTCCCGGTAGGCTGTTAGAGCACTGTGCAGAGCGAGTTGTTTCTTAGCTTCCCAGAGAGCTGGAAGCAAGATGCTTTGGGGCCCGTTAATTGTATCCCCTGCTACTTTGCTGTAGTTGTTGATTATTTCTAATAGTTTTTCTGTGGATTCTTTGGGGTTTTCTATGTATAAGATCATGTCGTCTGCAAACAACGCGAGTTTTTCTTCTTCGTTAACTATTTGGATTCCTTTTATTTTTTTTTCCTGCCGAATTGCTCTGGCCAGCACTTCCAGTACTATGTTGAATAGGAGTGGTGAAAGTGGACACCCTTGTCTTGTTCCTGTCCTCAGAGGGATGGCTTTCAGCTTTTGTCCATTGAGTATGATGTTGGCTGTGGGTCTATCATATATGGCCTTTATTATGTTGAGGTACTTTCCTTCTATACCCATTTTACTGAGGGTTTTTATCATAAATGGGTGTTGGATCTTGTCGAATGCTTTCTCTGCGTCTATTGAGATGATCATGTGGTTTTTGTTTTTCATTTTGTTGATGTAGTGTATCACGTTGATTGACTTGCGGGTGTTGAACCATCCCTGTGTCCCTGGTATAAATCCCACTTGATCATGGTGTATAATCTTTTTGATGTATTGCTGTAATCGGTTTGCCAAAATTTTGTTGAGGATTTTTGCATCTATGTTCATCAGTGATATCGGCCTGTAGTTCTCCTTCTTTGTGTTGTCCTTGTCAGGTTGGGGGATCAGAGTGATGTTGGCTTCATAGAATGTGTTAGGGAGTTCTCCATCTTTCTCAATTTTCTGGAACAGTTTGAGGAGAATAGGTACAAAGAACTCACACTGCTTAACAACAAAAAAACAAACAACCCGATCAAAAAATGGGCAGAGGACATGAACAGACATTTCTCCAAAGAAGATAGGAATATGGCCAATAGACACATGAAAAGATGTTCATCATCGCTAATCATCAGGGAAATGCAAATCAAAACTACCCTAAGATATCACCTTACCAACGTTAGATTGGCAAAAACATCCAAAACCAAGAACGACGAATGTTGGAGAGGTTGTGGAGAAAGAGGAACCCTCATACACTGTTGGTGGGAATGCAAACTGGTACAGCCACTATGGAAAACAGTATGGAGACTTCTCAAAAAGTTAAAAATAGAAATACCCTATGACCCAGCCATCCCATTACTGGGTATCTATCCTAAGAACCTGATATCTGATATCTCAAGAGTCCGTTGCACCCCTATGTTCATCGCAGCATTATTTACAATAGCCAAGACGTGGATCCAGCCTACATGCCCAGAAACTGATGAGTGGATAAAGAAGATGTGGTATATATACACAATGGAATACTACTCAGCCATAAAAAAAGACGACATTGGCCCCTTCACAACAATGTGGATGGACCTCGAGGGCATTATGTTAAGCGAAATAAGTCAGTCAGAAAAAGACGAACTCTATATGACTCCACTCATAGGTGGAAATTAGTATATTGAGAAGGAGATCTGATCGGTGGTTACCAGGGAAAAGGGGGGGTGGGGGGAGGGCACGGAGTGGGAAGTGGTGTTCCCACAACATGACTAACAAAAATGTACAACTGAAATTTCACAAGCTTGTAATCCATCATAACATTAATAAACAAAAAAAAAAAAAGATGCTTTGGGGCCCATCTGCCCCTATGGAAAGAACGCAGCACTTTGTGCCTTGCAGCTCTAGGGCAATGTAGCACACCCAGAGCAGAAGTTCTACTTCAGCCAGATCAGGCCTGCAAAGAAACTGCGTTTCACAGGCCTTTGTAAGAGATGTTCCCGGTAGGCTGTTAGAGCACTGTGCAGAGCGAGTTGTTTCTTAGCTTCCCAAAGAGCTGGAAGCAAGATGCTTTGGGCCCCTTCTCACCCTTTGGAAAGAAGGCAGCACTTTGTGCCTTGCAGCTCTAAGGCAATGTAGCACACCCAGAGCAGAAGTTCTACTTCAGCCAGATCAGGCCTGCAAAGAAACTGCGTTTCACAGGCCATTGTAAGAGATGTTCCCTGTAGGCTGTTAGAGCACTGTGCAGAGCGAGTTGTTTCTTAGCTTCCCAACGAGCTGGAAGCAAGATGCTTTGGGCCCCTTCTCACCCTTTGGAAAGAAGGCAGCACTTTGTGCCTTGCAGCTCTAGGGCAATGTAGCACACCCAGAGCCGAAGTTCTACTTCAGCTAGATCAGACCTGCAAAGAAACTTCGTTTCACAGGCCTTTGTAAGAGATGTTCCCGGTAGGCTGTAAGAGCACTGTGCAGAGCGACTAGTTTCTTACCTTCCCAGAGAGCCGGAAGCAAGATGCTTTGGGGCACAGCTGCCCCTTTGGAAAGAACGCAGCACTTTGTGCCTTGCAGCTCTAGGGCAATGCAGCACACCCCGAGCAGAAGTTCTACTTCAGCCAGATCAGGCCTGCAAAGAAACTGCGTTTCACAGGCCTTTGTAAGAGATGTTCCCGGTAGGCTGTTAGAGCACTGTGCAGAGCGAGTTGTTTCTTAGATTCCCAAAGAGCCGGAAGCAAGATGCTTTGGGGCCCTTCTCACCCTTTGGAAAGAAGGCAGCACTTTGTGCCTTGCAGCTCTAGGGCAATGTAGCACACCCAAAGCAGAAGTTCTACTTCAGCCACATCAGACCTGCAAAGAAACTGCGTTTCACAGGCCTTTGTAAGAGATGTTCCCTGTAGGCTGTTAGAGAACTGTGCAGAGCGAGTTGTTTCTTAGCTTCCCAAGGAGCTGGAAGCAAGATGTTTTAGGGGCCATCTGCCCTTAAGGAAAGAAGGCAGCACTTTGTGCCTTGCAGCTCTAGGGCAATGTAGCACACCCAGAGCAGTTGTTCTACTTCTGCCAGGTCAGGCCTGCAAAGAAACTTCGTTTCACAGGCCTTTGTAAGAGATGTTCCCGGTAGGCTGTTAGAGCACTATGCAGAGCGACTTGTTTCTTAGCTTCCCAAAGAGCTGGATGCAAGATGCTTTGGGGCCCTTCTCACCCTTTGGAAAGAAGGCAGCACTTTGTGCCTTGCAGCTCTAGGGCAATGTAGCACATCCAGAGCCGAAGTTCTACTTCAGCTAGATCAGACCTGCAAAGAAACTTCGTTTCACAGGACTTTGTAAGAGATGTTCCCGCTGGGCTGTAAGAGCACTGTGCAGAGCGACTAGTTTCTTAGCTTCCCAGAGAGCTGGAAGCAAGATGCTTTGGGGCCCATCTGCCCCTATGGAAAGAACGCAGCACTTTGTGCCTTGCAGCTCTAGGGCAATGCAGCACACCCCGAGCAGAAGTTCTACTTCAGCCAGATCAGGCCTGCAAAGAAACTGCGTTTCACAGGCCTTTGTAAGAGATGTTCCCGGTAGGCTGTTAGAGCACTGTGCAGAGCGAGTTGTTTCTTAGCTTCCCAGAGAGCTGGAAGCAAGATGCTTTGGGGCCCGTTAATTTTATACCCTGCTACTTTGCTGTAGTTGTTGGTTATTTCTAATAGTTTTTCTGTGGATTCTTTGGGGTTTTCTATGTATAAGATCATGTCGTCTGCAAACAACGCGAGTTTTACTTCTTCGTTACCTATTTGGATTCCTTTTATTTTTTTTTCCTGCCGAATTGCTCTGGCCAGCACCTCCAGTACTATGTTGAATAGGAGTGGTGAAAGTGGGCACCCTTGTCTTGTTCCTGTCCTCAGAGGGATGGCTTTCAGCTTTTGTCCATTGAGTATGATGTTGGCTGTGGGTCTATCATATATGGCCTTTATTATGTTGAGGTACTTTCCTTCTATACCCATTTTACTGAGGGTTTTTATCATAAATGGGTGTTGGATCTTGTCGAATGCTTTCTCTGCGTCTATTGAGATGATCCTGTGGTTTTTGTTTTTCATTTTGTTGATGTAGTGTATCACGTTGATTGACTTGCGGGTGTTGAACCATCCCTGTGTCCCTGGTATAAATCCCACTTGATCATGGTGTATAATCTTTTTGATGTATTGCTGTAATCGGTTTGCCAAAATTTTGTTGAGGATTTTTGCATCTATGTTCATCAGTGATATCGTCCTGTAGTTCTCCTTCTTTGTGTTGTCCTTGTCAGGTTTGGGGATCAGAGTGATGTAGGCTTCATAGAATGTGTTAGGGAGTTCTCCATCTTTCTCAATTTTCTGGAACAGTTTGAGGAGAATAGGTACAAAGAACTCACACTGCTTAACAACAAAAAAACAAACAACCCGATCAAAAAATGGGCAGAGGACATGAACAGACATTTCTCCAAAGAAGATATGAATATGGCCAATAGACACATGAAAAGATGTTCATCATCGCTAATCATCAGGGAAATGCAAATCAAAACTACACTAAGATATCACCTTACCCCCGTTAGATTGGCAAAAACATCCAAAACCAAGAACGACAAATGTTGGAGAGGTTGTGGAGAAAGAGGAACCCTCATACACTGTTGGTGGGAATGCAAACTGGTACAGCCACTATGGAAAACAGTATGGAGATTTCTCAAAAAGTTAAAAATAGAAATACCCTATGACCCAGCCATCCCATTACTGGGTATCTATCCTAAGAACCTGATATCAGATATCTCAAGAGTCCGTTGCACCCCTATGTTCATCGCAGCATTATTTACAATAGCCAAGACGTGGAACCAGCCTACATGCCCAGAAACTGATGATTGGATAAAGAAGATGTGGTATATATACACAATGGAATACTACTCAGCCATAAAAAAAGACGACATTGGCCCCTTCACAACAATGTGGATGGACCTCGAGGGCATTATGTTAAGCGAAATAAGTCAGTCAGAGAAAGACGAACTCTATATGACTCCACTCATAGGTGGAAATTAGTATATTGAGAAGGAGATCTGATCAGTGGTTACCAGGGAAAAGGGGGGGTGGGGGGAGGGCACGGAGGGGGAAGTGTTGTTCCCACACCATGACTAACAAAAATGTACAACTGAAATTTAACAAGCTTGTAATCCATCATAACATTAATAAACAAAAAAAAAAAAAAAGATGCTTTGGGGCCCATCTACCCCTATTGAAAGAATGCAGCACTTTGTGCCTTGCAGCTCTAGCGCAATGTAGCACACCCAGAGCAGAAGTTCAACTTCAGCCAGATCAGGCCCGCAAAGAAACTGCGTTTCACAGGCCTTTGTAAGAGATGTTCCCGGTAGGCTGTTAGAGCACTGTGCAGAGCGAGTTGTTTCTTAGCTTCCCAACGAGCTGCAAGCAAGATGCTTTAGGGGCCATCTGCCCTTAAGGAAAGAAGGCAGCCTTTCTGCCTTGCAGCTCTAGGGCAATGTAGCACACCCCGAGCAGTTGTTCTACTTCTGCCAGGTCAGGCCTGCAAAGAAACTTCGTTTCACAGGCCTTTGTAAGAGATGTTCCCGGTAGGCTGTAAGAGCACTGTGCAGAGCGACTTGTTTCTTAGCTTCCCATAGAGCTGGAAGCAAGATGCTTTGGGGGCCTTCTCACCCTTTGGAAAGAAGGCAGCACTTTGTGCCTTGCAGCTCTAGGGCAATGTAGCACACCCAGAGCAGAAGTTCTACTTCAGCTAGATCAGACCTGCAAAGCAACTGCGTTTCACAGGCCTTTGTAAGAGATGTTCCCTGTAGGCTGTTAGAGCACTGTGCAGAGCGAGTTGTTTCTTCGCTTCCCAAAGAGCTGGAAGCAAGATGCTTTGGGGCCATTCTCACCCTTTGGAAAGAAGGCAGCACTTTGTGCCTTGCAGCTCTAGGGCAATGTAGCACACCCAGAGCCGAAGTTCTACTTCAGCTAGATCAGACCTGCAAAGAAACTTCGTTTCACAGGCCTTTGTAAGAGATGTTCCCGGTAGGCTGTAAGAGCACTGGGCAGAGCGACTAGTTTCTTACCTTCCCAGAGAGCCGGAAGCAAGATGCTTTGGGGCACAGCTGCCCCTATGGAAAGAACGCAGCTCTTTGTGCCTTGCAGCTCTAGGGCAATGCAGCACACCCCGAGCAGAAGTTCTACTTCAGCCAGATCAGGCCTGCAAAGAAACTTCGTTTCACAGGCCTTTGTAAGAGATGTTCCCGGTAGGCTGTAAGAGCACTGTGCAGAGCGACTTGTTTCTTAGCTTCCCATAGAGCTGGAAGCAAGATGCTTTGGGGGCCTTCTCACCCTTTGGAAAGAAGGCAGCACTTTGTGCCTTGCAGCTCTAGGGCAATGTAGCACACCCAGAGCAGAAGTTCTACTTCAGCTAGATCAGACCTGCAAAGCAACTGCGTTTCACAGGCCTTTGTAAGAGATGTTCCCTGTAGGCTGTTAGAGCATTGTGCAGAGCGAGTTGTTTCTTAGCTTCCCAAAGAGCTGGAAGCAAGATGCTTTGGGGCCCTTCTCACCCTTTGGAAAGAAGGCAGCACTTTGTGCCTTGCAGCACTAGGGCAATGTAGCACACCCAGAGCAGTTGTTCTACTTCTGCCAGGTCAGGCCTGCAAAGAAACTTCTTTTCACAGACCTTTGTAAGAGATGTTCCCTGTAGGCTGTTAGAGAACTGTGCAGAGCTAGTTGTTTCTTAGCTTCCCAAGGAGCTGGAAGCAAGATGCTTTGGGGCCCTTCTCACCCTTTGGAAAGAAGGCAGCACTTTGTGCCTTGCAGCTCTAGGGCAATGTAGCACACCCAGAGCCGAAGTTCTACTTCAGCTAGATCAGACCTGCAAAGCAACTACGTTTCACAGGCCTTTTTAAGAGATCTTCCCGGTAGGCTTTTAGAGCACTGTGCAGAGCGAGTTGTTTCTTAGCTTCCCAGAGAGCTGGAAGCAAGATGCTTTGGGTCCGTTAATTTTATACCCCGCTACTTTGCTGTAGTTGTTGATTATTTCTAATAGTTTTTCTTGGATTCTTTGGGGTTTTCTATGTATAAGATCATGTCGTCTGCAAACAACGCGAGTTTTACTTCTTCGTTACCTATTTGGATTCCTTTTATTTTTTTTTCCTGCCGAATTGCTCTGGCCAGCACCTCCAGTACTATGTTGAATAGGAGTGGTGAAAGTGGACACCCTTGTCTTGTTCCTGTCCTCAGAGGGATGGCTTTCAGCTTTTGTCCATTGAGTATGATGTTGGCTGTGGGTCTATCATATATGGCCTTTATTATGTTGAGGTACTTTCCTTCTATACCCATTTTACTGAGGGTTTTTATCATAAATGGGTGTTGGATCTTGTCGAATGCTTTCTCTGCGTCTATTGAGATGATCATGTGGTTTTTGTTTTTCATTTTGTTGATGTAGTGTATCACGTTGATTGACTTGCGGGTGTTGAACCATCCCTGTGTCCCTGGTATAAATCCCACTTGATCATGGTGTATAATCTTTTTGATGTATTGCTGTAATCGGTTTGCCAAAATTTTGTTGAGGATTTTTGCATCTATGTTCATCAGTGATATCGGCCTGTAGTTCTCCTTCTTTGTGTTGTCCTTGTCAGGTTGGGGGATCAGAGTGATGTTGGCTTCATAGAATGTGTTAGGGAGTTCTCCATCTTTCTCAATTTTCTGGAACAGTTTGAGGAGAATAGGTACAAAGAACTCACACTGCTTAACAACAAAAAAACAAACAACCCGATCAAAAAATGGGCAGAGGACATGAACAGACATTTCTCCAGGGAAGATATGAATATGGCCAATAGACACATGAAAAAATGTTCATCATCGCTAATCATCAGGGAAATGCAAATCAAAACTACCCTAAGATATCACCTTACCCCCGTTAGATTGGCAAAAACATCCAAAACCAAGAACGACGAATGTTGGAGAGGTTGTGGAGAAAGAGGAACCCTCATACACTGTTGGTGGGAATGCAAACTGGTACAGCCACTATGGAAAACAGTATGGAGACTTCTCAAAAAGTTAAAAATAGAAATACCCTATGACCCAGCCATCCCATTACTGGGTATCTATCCTAAGAACCTGATATCAGATATCTCAAGAGTCCGTTGCACCCCTATGTTCATCGCAGCATTATTTACAATAGCCAAGACGTGGAACCAGCCTACATGCCCAGAAACTGATGATTGGATAAAGAAGATGTGGTATATATACACAATGGAATACTACTCAGCCATAAAAAAAGACGACATTGGCCCCTTCACAACAATGTGGATGGACCTCGAGGGCATTATGTTAAGCGAAATAAGTCAGTCAGAGAAAGACGAACTCTATATGACTCCACTCATAGGTGGAAATTAGTATATTGAGAAGGAGATCTGATCGGTGGTTACCAGGGAAAAGGGGGGGTGGGGGGAGGGCACGGAGTGGGAAGTGGTGTTCCAACAACATCACTAACAAAAATGTACAACTGAAATTTCACAAGCTTGTAATCCATCATAACATTAATAAACAAAAAAAAAAAAAGATGCTTTGGGGCCCATCTGCCCCTATGGAAAGAACGCAGCACTTTGTGCCTTGCAGCTCTAGGGCAATGTAGCACACCCAGAGCAGAAGTTCTACTTCAGCCAGATCAGGCCCGCAAAGAAACTGCGTTTCACAGGCCTTTGTAAGAGATGTTCTCGGTAGGCTGTTAGAGCACTGTGCAGAGCGAGTTGTTTCTTAGCTTCCCAAAGAGCTGGAAGCAAGATGCTTTGGGGCCCTTCTCACCCTTTGGCAAGAAGGCAGCACTTTGTGCCTTGCAGCTCTAAGGCAATGTAGCACATCCAGAGCAGAAGTTCTACTTCAGCCAGATCAGGCATGCAAAGAAACTGCGTTTCACAGGCCTTTGTAAGAGATGTTCCCGGTAGGCTGTTAGAGCACTGTGCAGAGCGAGTTGTTTCTCAGCTTCCAAAAGAGTTGGAAGCAAGATGCTTTGGGGCTCATCTGCCCCTTTGAAATGAAGGCAGCACTTTGTGCCTTGCAGCTCTAGGGCAATGTAGCACACCCAGAGCAGAAGTTGTACTTCAGCCAGATCAGGCCTGCAAAGAAACTGCATTTCACAGGCCTTTGTAAGAGATGTTCCCGGTAGGCTGTTAGAGCACTGTGCAGAGCGAGTTGTTTCTTAGCTTCCCAGAGAGCTGGAAGCAAGATGCTTTGGGGCCCGTTAATTGTATCCCCTGCTACTTTGCTGTAGTTGTTGATTATTTCTAATAGTTTTTCTGTGGATTCTTTGGGGTTTTCTATGTATAAGATCATGTCGTCTGCAAACAACGCGAGTTTTTCTTCTTCGTTAACTATTTGGATTCCTTTTATTTTTTTTTCCTGCCGAATTGCTCTGGCCAGCACTTCCAGTACTATGTTGAATAGGAGTGGTGAAAGTGGACACCCTTGTCTTGTTCCTGTCCTCAGAGGGATGGCTTTCAGCTTTTGTCCATTGAGTATGATGTTGGCTGTGGGTCTATCATATATGGCCTTTATTATGTTGAGGTACTTTCCTTCTATACCCATTTTACTGAGGGTTTTTATCATAAATGGGTGTTGGATCTTGTCGAATGCTTTCTCTGCGTCTATTGAGATGATCATGTGGTTTTTGTTTTTCATTTTGTTGATGTAGTGTATCACGTTGATTGACTTGCGGGTGTTGAACCATCCCTGTGTCCCTGGTATAAATCCCACTTGATCATGGTGTATAATCTTTTTGATGTATTGCTGTAATCGGTTTGCCAAAATTTTGTTGAGGATTTTTGCATCTATGTTCATCAGTGATATCGGCCTGTAGTTCTCCTTCTTTGTGTTGTCCTTGTCAGGTTGGGGGATCACAGTGATGTTGGCTTCATAGAATGTGTTAGGGAGTTCTCCATCTTTCTCAATTTTCTGGAACAGTTTGAGGAGAATAGGTACAAAGAACTCACACTGCTTAACAACAAAAAAACAAACAACCCGATCCAAAAATGGGCAGAGGAGATGAACAGACATTTCTCAAAAGAAGATATGAATATGGCCAATAGACACATGAAAAGATGTTCATCATCGCTAATCATCAGGGAAATGCAAATCAAAACTACACTAAGATATCACCTTACCCCCGTTAGATTGGCAAAATCATCCAAAACCAAGAACGACGAATGTTGGAGAGGTTGTGGAGAAAGAGGAACCCTCATACACTGTTGGTGGGAATGCAAACTGGTACAGCCACTATGGAAAACAGTATGGAGATTTCTCAAAAAGTTAAAAATAGAAATACCCTATGACCCAGCCATCCCATTACTGGGTATCTATCCTAAGAACCTGATATCAGATATCTCAAGAGTCCGTTGCACCCCTATGTTCATCGCAGCATTATTTACAATAGCCAAGACGTGCAACCAGCCTACATGCCCAGAAACTGATGATTGGATAAAGAAGATGTGGTATATATACACAATGGAATACTACTCAGCCATAAAAAAAGACGACTTTGGCCCCTTCACAACAATGTGGATGGACCTCGAGGGCATTATGTTAAGCGAAATAAGTCAGTCAGAGAAAGACGAACTCTATATGACTCCACTCATAGGTGGAATCTAGTATATTGAGAAGGAGATCTGATCGGTGGTTACCAGGGAAAAGGGGGGGTGGGGGGAGGGCACGGAGTGGGAAGTGGTGTTCCCACAACATGACTAACAAAAATGTACAACTGAAATTTCACAAGCTTGTAATCCATCATAACATTAATAAAAAAAAATATAAAAAGATGCTTTGGGGCCCATCTGCCCCTATGGAAAGAACGCAGCACTTTGTGCCTTGCAGCTCTAGGGCAATATAGCACACCCATAGCAGAAGTTCTACTTCAGCCAGATCAGGCCCGCAAAGAAACTGCGTTTCACAGGCCTTTGTAAGAGATGTTCCCTGTAGGCTGTTAGAGCACTGTGCAGAGCGAGTTGTTTCTTAGCTTCCCAACGAGCTGGAAGCAAGATGCTTTGGGGCCCTTCTCACCCTTTGGAAAGAAGGCAGCACTTTGTGCCTTGCAGCTCTAGGGCAATGTAGCACACCCAGAGCCGAAGTTCTAGTTCAGCTAGATCAGACCTGCAAAGAAACTTCGTTTCACAGGCCTTTGTAAGAGATGTTCCCGGTAGGCTGTAAGAGCACTGTGCAGAGCGACTAGTTTCTTACCTTCCCAGAGAGCCGGAAGCAAGATGCTTTGGGGCACAGCTGCCCCTATGGAAAGAACGCAGCACTTTGTGCCTTGCAGCTCTAGGGCAATGTAGCACACCCAGAGCAGAAGTTCTACTTCAGCCAGATCAGGCCCGCAAAGAAATTGCGTTTCACAGGCCTTTGTAAGAGATGTTCCCGGTAGGCTGTTAGAGCACTGTGCAGAGCGAGTTGTTTCTTAGCTTCCCAAAGAGCTGGAAGCAAGATGCTTTGGGGCCCTTCTCACCCTTTGGCAAGAAGGCAGCACTTTGTGCCTTGCAGCTCTAAGGCAATGTAGCACACCCAGAGCAGAAGTTCTACTTCAGCCAAATCAGGACTGCAAAGATACTGCGTTTCACAGGCCTTTGTAAGAGATGTTCCCGGTAGGCTGTTAGAGCACTGTGCAGAGCGAGTTGTTTCTCAGCTTCCAAAAGAGTTGGAAGCAAGATGCTTTGGGGCTCATCTGCCCCTTTGAAATGAAGGCAGCACTTTGTGCCTTGCAGCTCTAGGGCAATGTAGCACACCCAGAGCAGAAGTTGTACTTCAGCCAGATCAGGCCTGCAAAGAAACTGCATTTCACAGGCCTTTGTAAGAGACGTTCCCGGTAGGCTGTTAGAGCACTGTGCAGAGCGAGTTGTTTCTTAGCTTCCCAGAGAGCTGGAAGCAAGATGCTTTGGGGCCCGTTAATTGTATCCCCTGCTACTTTGATGTAGTTGTTGATTATTTCTAATAGTTTTTCTGTGGATTCTTTGGGGTTTTCTATGTATAAGATCATGTCGTCTGCAAACAACGCGAGTTTTACTTCTTCGTTACCTATTTGGATTCCTTTTATTTTTTTTTCCTGCCGAATTGCTCTGGCCAGCACCTCCAGTACTATGTTGAATAGGAGTGGTGAAAGTGGACACCCTTGTCTTGTTCCTGTCCTCAGAGGGATGGCTTTCAGCTTTTGTCCATTGAGTATGATGTTGGCTGTGGGTCTATCATATATGGCCTTTATTATGTTGAGGTACTTTCCTTCTATACCCATTTTACTGAGGGTTTTTATCATAAATGGGTGTTGGATCTTGTCGAATGCTTTCTCTGCGTCTATTGAGATGATCATGTGGTTTTTGTTTTTCATTTTGTTGATGTAGTGTATCACGTTGATTGACTTGCGGGTGTTGAACCATCCCTGTGTCCCTGGTATAAATCCCACTTGATCATGGTGTATAATCTTTTTGATGTATTGCTGTAATCGGTTTGCCAAAATTTTGTTGAGGATTTTTGCATCTATGTTCATCAGTGATATCGGCCTGTAGTTCTCCTTCTTTGTGTTGTCCTTGTCAGGTTTGGGGATCAGAGTGATGTTGGCTTCATAGAATGTGTTAGGGAGTTCTCCATCTTTCTCAATTTTCTGGAACAGTTTGAGGAGAATAGGTACAAAGAACTCACACTGCTTAACAACAAAAAAACAAACAACCCGATCAAAAAATGGGCAGAGGACATGAACAGACATTTCTCAAAAGAAGATATGAATATGGCCAATAGACACATGAAAAGATGTTCATCATCGCTAATCATCAGGGAAATGCAAATCAAAACTACACTAAGATATCACCTTACCCCCGTTAGATTGGCAAAAACATCCAAAACCAAGAACGACGAATGTTGGAGAGGTTGTGGAGAAAGAGGAACCCTCATACACTGTTGGTGGGAATGCAAACTGGTACAGCCACTATGGAAAACAGTATGGAGACTTCTCAAAAAGTTAAAAATAGAAATACCCTATGACCCAGCCATCCCATTACTGGGTATCTATCCTAAGAACCTGATATCAGATATCTCAAGAGTCCGTTGCACCCCTATGTTCATCGCAGCATTATTTACAATAGCCAAGACGTGCAACCAGCCTACATGCCCAGAAACTGATGAGTGGATAAAGAAGATGTGGTATATATACACAATGGAATACTACTCAGCCATAAAAAAAGACGACATTGGCCCCTTCACAACAATGTGGATGGACCTCGAGGGCATTATGTTAAGCGAAATAAGTCAGTCAGAGAAAGACGAACTCTATATGACTCCACTCATAGGTGGAAATTAGTATATTGAGAAGGAGATCTGATCGGTGGTTACCAGGGAAAAGGGGGGGTGGGGGGAGGGCACGGAGTGGGAAGTGGTGTTCCCACAACATGACTAACAAAAATGTACAACTGAAATTTCACAAGCTTGTAATCCATCATAACATTAATAAACAAAAAAAAAAAAAGATGCTTTGGGGCCCATCTGCCCCTATGGAAAGAACGCAGCACTTTGTGCCTTGCAGCTCTAGGGCAATGTAGCACACCCAGAGCAGAAGTTCTACTTCAGCCAGATCAGGCCTGCAAAGAAACTGCTTTTCACAGGCCTTTGTAAGAGATGTTCCCGGTAGGCTGTTAGAGCACTGTGCAGAGCGAGTTGTTTCTTAGCTTCCCAAAGAGCTGGAAGCAAGATGCTTTGGGGCCCTTCTCACCCTTTGGAAAGAAGGCAGCACTTTGTGCCTTGCAGCTCTAGGGCAATGTAGCACACCCAGAGCCGAAGTTCTACTTCAGCTAGATCAGACCTGCAAAGAAACTTCGTTTCACAGGCCTTTGTAAGAGATGTTCCCGGTAGGCTGTAAGAGCACTGTGCAGAGCGACTAGTTTCTTACCTTCCCAGAGAGACGGAAGCAAGATGCTTTGGGGCACAGCTGCCCCTATGGAAAGAACGCAGCACTTTGTGCCTTGCAGCTCTAGGGCAATGCAGCACACCCCGAGCAGAAGTTCTACTTCAGCCAGATCAGGCCTGCAAAGAAACTTCGTTTCACAGGCCTTTGTAAGAGATGTTCCCGGTAGGCTGTAAGAGCACTGTGCAGAGCGACTTGTTTCTTAGCTTCCCATAGAGCTGGAAGCAAGATGCTTTGGGGGCCTTCTCACCCTTTGGAAAGAAGGCAGCACTTTGTGCCTTGCAGCTCTAGGGCAATGTAGCACACCCAGAGCAGAAGTTCTACTTCAGCCAGATCAGGCCCGCAAAGAAACTGCGTTTCACAGGCCTTTGTAAGAGATGTTCTCGGTAGGCTGTTAGAGCACTGTGCAGAGCGAGTTGTTTCTTAGCTTCCCAAAGAGCTGGAAGCAAGATGCTTTGGGGCCCTTCTCACCCTTTGGCAAGAAGGCAGCACTTTGTGCCTTGCAGCTCTAAGGCAATGTAGCACATCCAGAGCAGAAGTTCTACTTCAGCCAGATCAGGCATGCAAAGAAACTGCGTTTCACAGGCCTTTGTAAGAGATGTTCCCGGTAGGCTGTTAGAGCACTGTGCAGAGCGAGTTGTTTCTCAGCTTCCAAAAGAGTTGGAAGCAAGATGCTTTGGGGCTCATCTGCCCCTTTGAAATGAAGGCAGCACTTTGTGCCTTGCAGCTCTAGGGCAATGTAGCACACCCAGAGCAGAAGTTGTACTTCAGCCAGATCAGGCCTGCAAAGAAACTGCATTTCACAGGCCTTTGTAAGAGATGTTCCCGGTAGGCTGTTAGAGCACTGTGCAGAGCGAGTTGTTTCTTAGCTTCCCAGAGAGCTGGAAGCAAGATGCTTTGGGGCCCGTTAATTGTATCCCCTGCTACTTTGCTGTAGTTGTTGATTATTTCTAATAGTTTTTCTGTGGATTCTTTGGGGTTTTCTATGTATAAGATCATGTCGTCTGCAAACAACGCGAGTTTTTCTTCTTCGTTAACTATTTGGATTCCTTTTATTTTTTTTTCCTGCCGAATTGCTCTGGCCAGCACTTCCAGTACTATGTTGAATAGGAGTGGTGAAAGTGGACACCCTTGTCTTGTTCCTGTCCTCAGAGGGATGGCTTTCAGCTTTTGTCCATTGAGTATGATGTTGGCTGTGGGTCTATCATATATGGCCTTTATTATGTTGAGGTACTTTCCTTCTATACCCATTTTACTGAGGGTTTTTATCATAAATGGGTGTTGGATCTTGTCGAATGCTTTCTCTGCGTCTATTGAGATGATCATGTGGTTTTTGTTTTTCATTTTGTTGATGTAGTGTATCACGTTGATTGACTTGCGGGTGTTGAACCATCCCTGTGTCCCTGGTATAAATCCCACTTGATCATGGTGTATAATCTTTTTGATGTATTGCTGTAATCGGTTTGCCAAAATTTTGTTGAGGATTTTTGCATCTATGTTCATCAGTGATATCGGCCTGTAGTTCTCCTTCTTTGTGTTGTCCTTGTCAGGTTGGGGGATCAGAGTGATGTTGGCTTCATAGAATGTGTTAGGGAGTTCTCCATCTTTCTCAATTTTCTGGAACAGTTTGAGGAGAATAGGTACAAAGAACTCACACTGCTTAACAACAAAAAAACAAACAACCCGATCCAAAAATGGGCAGAGGACATGAACAGACATTTCTCAAAAGAAGATATGAATATGGCCAATAGACACATGAAAAGATGTTCATCATCGCTAATCATCAGGGAAATGCAAATCAAAACTACACTAAGATATCACCTTACCCCCGTTAGATTGGCAAAATCATCCAAAACCAAGAACGACGAATGTTGGAGAGGTTGTGGAGAAAGAGGAACCCTCATACACTGTTGGTGGGAATGCAAACTGGTACAGCCACTATGGAAAACAGTATGGAGATTTCTCAAAAAGTTAAAAATAGAAATACCCTATGACCCAGCCATCCCATTACTGGGTATCTATCCTAAGAACCTGATATCAGATATCTCAAGAGTCCGTTGCACCCCTATGTTCATCGCAGCATTATTTACAATAGCCAAGACGTGCAACCAGCCTACATGCCCAGAAACTGATGATTGGATAAAGAAGATGTGGTATATATACACAATGGAATACTACTCAGCCATAAAAAAAGACGACTTTGGCCCCTTCACAACAATGTGGATGGACCTCGAGGTCATTATGTTAAGCGAAATAAGTCAGTCAGAGAAAGACGAACTCTATATGACTCCACTCATAGGTGGAATCTAGTATATTGAGAAGGAGATCTGATCGGTGGTTACCAGGGAAAAGGGGGGGTGGGGGGAGGGCACGGAGTGGGAAGTGGTGTTCCCACAACATGACTAACAAAAATGTACAACTGAAATTTCACAAGCTTGTAATCCATCATAACATTAATAAAAAAAAATATAAAAAGATGCTTTGGGGCCCATCTGCCCCTATGGAAAGAACGCAGCACTTTGTGCCTTGCAGCTCTAGGGCAATATAGCACACCCATAGCAGAAGTTCTACTTCAGCCAGATCAGGCCCGCAAAGAAACTGCGTTTCACAGGCCTTTGTAAGAGATGTTCCCTGTAGGCTGTTAGAGCACTGTGCAGAGCGAGTTGTTTCTTAGCTTCCCAACGAGCTGGAAGCAAGATGCTTTGGGGCCCTTCTCACCCTTTGGAAAGAAGGCAGCACTTTGTGCCTTGCAGCTCTAGGGCAATGTAGCACACCCAGAGCCGAAGTTCTAGTTCAGCTAGATCAGACCTGCAAAGAAACTTCGTTTCACAGGCCTTTGTAAGAGATGTTCCCGGTAGGCTGTAAGAGCACTGTGCAGAGCGACTAGTTTCTTACCTTCCCAGAGAGCCGGAAGCAAGATGCTTTGGGGCACAGCTGCCCCTATGGAAAGAACGCAGCACTTTGTGCCTTGCAGCTCTAGGGCAATGTAGCACACCCAGAGCAGAAGTTCTACTTCAGCCAGATCAGGCCCGCAAAGAAACTGCGTTTCACAGGCCTTTGTAAGAGATGTTCCCGGTAGGCTGTTAGAGCACTGTGCAGAGCGAGTTGTTTCTTAGCTTCCCAAAGAGCTGGAAGCAAGATGCTTTGGGGCCCTTCTCACCCTTTGGCAAGAAGGCAGCACTTTGTGCCTTGCAGCTCTAAGGCAATGTAGCACACCCAGAGCAGAAGTTCTACTTCAGCCAAATCAGGACTGCAAAGAAACTGCGTTTCACAGGCCTTTGTAAGAGATGTTCCCGGTAGGCTGTTAGAGCACTGTGCAGAGCGAGTTGTTTCTCAGCTTCCAAAAGAGTTGGAAGCAAGATGCTTTGGGGCTCATCTGCCCCTTTGAAATGAAGGCAGCACTTTGTGCCTTGCAGCTCTAGGGCAATGTAGCACACCCAGAGCAGAAGTTGTACTTCAGCCAGATCAGGCCTGCAAAGAAACTGCATTTCACAGGCCTTTGTAAGAGACGTTCCCGGTAGGCTGTTAGAGCACTGTGCAGAGCGAGTTGTTTCTTGGCTTCCCAGAGAGCTGGAAGCAAGATGCTTTGGGGCCCGTTAATTGTATCCCCTGCTACTTTGCTGTAGTTGTTGATTATTTCTAATAGTTTTTCTGTGGATTCTTTGGGGTTTTCTATGTATAAGATCATGTCGTCTGCAAACAACGCGAGTTTTACTTCTTCGTTACCTATTTGGATTCCTTTTATTTTTTTTTCCTGCCGAATTGCTCTGGCCAGCACCTCCAGTACTATGTTGAATAGGAGTGGTGAAAGTGGACACCCTTGTCTTGTTCCTGTCCTCAGAGGGATGGCTTTCAGCTTTTGTCCATTGAGTATGATGTTGGCTGTGGGTCTATCATATATGGCCTTTATTATGTTGAGGTACTTTCCTTCTATACCCATTTTACTGAGGGTTTTTATCATAAATGGGTGTTGGATCTTGTCGAATGCTTTCTCTGCGTCTATTGAGATGATCATGTGGTTTTTGTTTTTCATTTTGTTGATGTAGTGTATCACGTTGATTGACTTGCGGGTGTTGAACCATCCCTGTGTCCCTGGTATAAATCCCACTTGATCATGGTGTATAATCTTTTTGATGTATTGCTGTAATCGGTTTGCCAAAATTTTGTTGAGGATTTTTGCATCTATGTTCATCAGTGATATCGGCCTGTAGTTCTCCTTCTTTGTGTTGTCCTTGTCAGGTTGGGGGATCAGAGTGATGTTGGCTTCATAGAATGTGTTAGGGAGTTCTCCATCTTTCTCAATTTTCTGGAACAGTTTGAGGAGAATAGGTACAAAGAACTCACACTGCTTAACAACAAAAAAACAAACAACCCGATCCAAAAATGGGCAGAGGACATGAACAGACATTTCTCAAAAGAAGATATGAATATGGCCAATAGACACATGAAAAGATGTTCATCATCGCTAATCATCAGGGAAATGCAAATCAAAACTACCCTAAGATATCACCTTACCCCGTTAGATTGGCAAAAACATCCAAAACCAAGAACGACGAATGTTGGAGAGGTTGTGGAGAAAGAGGAACCCTCATACACTGTTGGTGGGAATGCAAACTGGTACAGCCACTATGGAAAACAGTATGGAGACTTCTCAAAAAGTTAAAAATAGAAATACCCTATGACCCAGCCATCCCATTACTGGGTATCTATCCTAAGAACCTGATATCAGATATCTCAAGAGTCCGTTGCACCCCTATGTTCATCGCAGCATTATTTACAATAGCCAAGACGTGCAACCAGCCTACATGCCCAGAAACTGATGATTGGATAAAGAAGATGTGGTATATATACACAATGGAATACTACTCAGCCATAAAAAAAGACGACATTGGCCCCTTCACAACAATGTGGATGGACCTCGAGGGCATTATGTTAAGCGAAATAAGTCAGTCAGAGAAAGACGAACTCTATATGACTCCACTCATAGGTGGAAATTAGTATATTGAGAAGGAGATCTGATCGGTGGTTACCAGGGAAAAGGGGGGGTGGGGGGAGGGCACGGAGTGGGAAGTGGTGTTCCCACAACATGACTAACAAAAATGTACAACTGAAATTTCACAAGCTTGTAATCCCTCATAACATTAATAAACAAAAAAAAAAAAAAGATGCTTTGGGGCCCATCTGCCCCTATGGAAAGAACGCAGCACTTTGTGCCTTGCAGCTCTAGGGCAATGTAGCACACCCAGAGCAGAAGTTCTACTTCAGCCAGATCAGGCCCGCAAAGAAACTGCGTTTCACAGGCCTTTGTAAGAGATGTTCGCGGTAGGCTGTTAGAGCACTGTGCAGAGCGAGTTGTTTCTTAGCTTCCCAAAGAGCTGGAAGCAAGATGCTTTGGGGCCCTTCTCACCCTTTGGCAAGAAGGCAGCACTTTGTGCCTTGCAGCTCTAAGGCAATGTAGCACACCCAGAGCAGAAGTTCTACTTCAGCCAAATCAGGACTGCAAAGAAACTGCGTTTCACAGGCCTTTGTAAGAGATGTTCCCGGTAGGCTGTTAGAGCACTGTGCAGAGCGAGTTGTTTCTCAGCTTCCAAAAGAGTTGGAAGCAAGATGCTTTGGGGCTCATCTGCCCCTTTGAAATGAAGGCAGCACTTTGTGCCTTGCAGCTCTAGGGCAATGTAGCACACCCAGAGCAGAAGTTGTACTTCAGCCAGATCAGGCCTGCAAAGAAACTGCATTTCACAGGCCTTTGTAAGAGATGTTCCCGGTAGGCTGTTAGAGCACTGTGCAGAGCGAGTTGTTTCTTAGCTTCCCAGAGAGCTGGAAGCAAGATGCTTTCTGGCCCGTTAATTGTATCCCCTGCTACTTTGCTGTAGTTGTTGATTATTTCTAATAGTTTTTCTGTGGATTCTTTGGGGTTTTCTATGTATAAGATCATGTCGTCTGCAAACAACGCGAGTTTTTCTTCTTCGTTAACTATTTGGATTCCTTTTATTTTTGTTTCCTGCCGAATTGCTCTGGCCAGCACTTCCAGTACTATGTTGAATAGGAGTGGTGAAAGTGGACACCCTTGTCTTGTTCCTGTCCTCAGAGGGATGGCTTTCAGCTTTTGTCCATTGAGTATGATGTTGGCTGTGGGTCTATCATATATGGCCTTTATTATGTTGAGGTACTTTCCTTCTATACCCATTTTACTGAGGGTTTTTATCATAAATGGGTGTTGGATCTTGTCGAATGCTTTCTCTGCGTCTATTGAGATGATCATGTGGTTTTTGTTTTTCATTTTGTTGATGTAGTGTATCACGTTGATTGACTTGCGGGTGTTGAACCATCCCTGTGTCCCTGGTATAAATCCCACTTGATCATGGTGTATAATCTTTTTGATGTATTGCTGTAATCGGTTTGCCAAAATTTGGTTGAGGATTTTTGCATCTATGTTCATCAGTGATATCGGCCTGTAGTTCTCCTTCTTTGTGTTGTCCTTGTCAGGTTTGGGGATCAGAGTGATGTTGGCTTCATAGAATGTGTTAGGGAGTTCTCCATCTTTCTCAATTTTCTGGAACAGTTTGAGGAGAATAGGTACAAAGAACTCACACTGCTTAACAACAAAAAAACAAACAACCCGATCAAAAAATGGGCAGAGGACATGAACAGACATTTCTCAAAAGAAGATATGAATATGGCCAATAGACACATGAAAAGATGTTCATCATCGCTAATCATCAGGGAAATGCAAATCAAAACTACACTAAGATATAACCTTACCCCCGTTAGATTGGCAAAATCATCCAAAACCAAGAACGACGAATGTTGGAGAGGTTGTGGAGAAAGAGGAACCCTCATACACTGTTGGTGGGAATGCAAACTGGTACAGCCACTATGGAAAACAGTATGGAGATTTCTCAAAAAGCTAAAAATAGAAATACCCTATGACCCAGCCATCCCATTACTGGGTATCTATCCTAAGAACCTGATATCAGATATCTCAAGAGTCCGTTGCACCCCTATGTTCATCGCAGCATTATTTACAATAGCCAAGACGTGCAACCAGCCTACATGCCCAGAAACTGATGATTGGATAAAGAAGATGTGGTATATATACACAATGGAATACTACTCAGCCATAAAAAAAGACGACTTTGGCCCCTTCACAACAATGTGGATGGACCTCGAGGGCATTATGTTAAGCGAAATAAGTCAGTCAGAGAAAGACGAACTCTATATGACTCCACTCATAGGTGGAATCTAGTATATTGAGAAGGAGATCTGATCGGTGGTTACCAGGGAAAAGGGGGGGTGGGGGGAGGGCACGGAGTGGGAAGTGGTGTTCCCACAACATGACTAACAAAAATGTACAACTGAAATTTCACAAGCTTGTAATCCATCATAACATTAATAAAAAAAAATATAAAAAGATGCTTTGGGGCCCATCTGCCCCTATGGAAAGAATGCAGCACTTTGTGCCTTGCAGCTCTAGGGCAATATAGCACACCCATAGCAGAAGTTCTACTTCAGCCAGATCAGGCCCGCAAAGAAACTGCGTTTCACAGGCCTTTGTAAGAGATGTTCCCTGTAGGCTGTTAGAGCACTGTGCAGAGCGAGTTGTTTCTTAGCTTCCCAACGAGCTGGAAGCAAGATGCTTTGGGGCCCTTCTCACCCTTTGGAAAGAAGGCAGCACTTTGTGCCTTGCAGCTCTAGGGCAATGTAGCACACCCAGAGCCGAAGTTCTAGTTCAGCTAGATCAGACCTGCAAAGAAACTTCGTTTCACAGGCCTTTGTAAGAGATGTTCCCGGTAGGCTGTAAGAGCACTGTGCAGAGCGACTAGTTTCTTACCTTCCCAGAGAGCCGGAAGCAAGATGCTTTGGGGCACAGCTGCCCCTATGGAAAGAACGCAGCACTTTGTGCCTTGCAGCTCTAGGGCAATGTAGCACACCCAGAGCAGAAGTTCTACTTCAGCCAGATCAGGCCCGCAAAGAAACTGCGTTTCACAGGCCTTTGTAAGAGATGTTCCCGGTAGGCTGTTAGAGCACTGTGCAGAGCGAGTTGTTTCTTAGCTTCCCAAAGAGCTGGAAGCAAGATGCTTTGGGGCCCTTCTCACCCTTTGGCAAGAAGGCAGCACTTTGTGCCTTGCAGCTCTAAGGCAATGTAGCACACCCAGAGCAGAAGTTCTACTTCAGCCAAATCAGGACTGCAAAGAAACTGCGTTTCACAGGCCTTTGTAAGAGATGTTCGCGTTAGGCTGTTAGAGCATTGTGCAGCGCGAGTTGTTTCTCAGCTTCCAAAAGAGTTGGAAGCAAGATGCTTTGGGGCTCATCTGCCCCTTTGAAATGAAGGCAGCACTTTGTGCCTTGCAGCTCTAGGGCAATGTAGCACACCCAGAGCAGAAGTTCTACTTCAGCCAGATCAGGCCTGCAAAGAAACTGCGTTTCACAGGCCTTTGTAAGAGATGTTCCCGGTAGGCTGTTAGAGCACTGTGCAGAGCGAGTTGTTTCTTAGCTTCCCAGAGAGCTGGAAGCAAGATGCTTTGGGGCCCGTTAATTGTATACCCTGCTACTTTGCTGTAGTTGTTGATTATTTCTAATAGTTTTTCTGTGGATTCTTTGGGGTTTTGTATGTATAAGATCATGTCGTCTGCAAACAACGCGAGTTTTACTTCTTCGTTACCTATTTGGATTCCTTTTATTTTTTTTTCCTGCCGAATTGCTCTGGCCAGCACCTCCAGTACTATGTTGAATAGGAGTGATGAAAGTGGGCACCCTTGTCTTGTTCCTGTCCTCAGAGGGATGGCTTTCAGCTTTTGTCCATTGAGTATGATGTTGGCTGTGGGTTTATCATATATGGCCTTTATTATGTTGAGATCCTTTCCTTCTATACCCATTTTACTGAGGGTTTTTATCATAAATGGGTGTTGGATCTTGTCGAATGCTTTCTCTGCGTCTATTGAGATGATCATGTGGTTTTTGTTTTTCATTTTGTTGATGTAGTGTATCACGTTGATTGACTTGCGGGTGTTGAACCATCCCTGTGTCCCTGGTATAAATCCCACTTTATCATGGTGTATAATCTTTTTGATGTATAGCTGTAATCGGTTTGCCAAAATTTTGTTGAGGATTTTTGCATCTATGTTCATCAGTGATATCGGCCTGTAGTTCTCCTTCTTTGTGTTGTCCTTGTCAGGTTGGGGGATCAGAGTGATGTTGGCTTCATAGAATGTGTTAGGGAGTTCTCCATCTTTTTCAATTTTCTGGAACAGTTTGAGGAGAATAGGTACAAAGAACTCACACTGCTTAACAACAAAAAAACAAACAACCCGATCAAAAAATGGGCAGAGGACATGAACAGACATTTCTCAAAAGAAGATATGAATATGGCCAATAGACACATGAAAAGATGTTCATCATCGCTAATCATCAGGGAAATGCAAATCAAAACTACACTAAGATATCACCTTACCCCCGTTAGATTGGCAAAAACATCCAAAACCAAGAACGACAAATGTTGGAGAGGTTATGGAGAAAGAGGAACCCTCATACACTGTTGGTGGGAATGCAAACTGGTACAGCCACTATGGAAAACAGTATGGAGATTTCTCAAAAAGTTAAAAATAGAAATACCCTATGACCCAGCCATCCCATTACTGGGTATCTATCCTAAGAACCTGATATCAGATATCTCAAGAGTCCGTTGCACCCCTATGTTCATCGCAGCATTATTTACAATAGCCAAGACGTGGAACCAGCCTACATGCCCAGAAACTGATGATTGGATAAAGAAGATGTGGTATATATACACAATGGAATACTACTCAGCCATAAAACAAGACGACATTGGCCCCTTCACAACAATGTGGATGGACCTCGAGGGCATTATGTTAAGCGAAATAAGTCAGTCAGAGAAAGACGAACTCTATATGACTCCACTCATAGGTGGAAATTAGTATATTGAGAAGGAGATCTGATCGGTGGTTACCAGGGAAAAGGGGGGGTGGGGGGAGGGCACGGAGGGGGAAGTGTTGTTCCCACAACATGACTAACAAAAATGTACAACTGAAATTTCACAAGCTTGTAATCCATCATAACATTAATAAACAACAACAACAAAATAAGATGCTTTGGGGCCCATCTGCCCCTATGGAAAGAATGCAGCACTTTGTGCCTTGCAGCTCTAGCGCAATGTAGCACACCCAGAGCAGAAGTTCTACTTCAGCCAGATCAGGCCTGCAAAGAAACTGCGTTTCACAGGCCTTTGTAAGAGATGTTCCCGGTAGGCTGTTAGAGCACTGTGCAGAGCGAGTTGTTTCTTAGCTTCCCAACGAGCTGCAAGCAAGATGCTTTAGGGGCCATCTGCCCTTAAGGAAAGAAGGCAGCCCTTCTGCCTTGCAGCTCTAGGGCAATGTAGCACACCCAGAGCAGTTGTTCTACTTCTGCCAGGTCAGGCCTGCAAAGAAACTGCGTTTCACAGGCCTTTGTAAGAGATGTTCCCGGTAGGCTGTTAGAGCACTGTGCAGAGAGAGTTGTTTCTTAGCTTCCCAAACAGCCGGAAGCAAGATGCTTTGGGGCCCTTCTCACCCTTTGGAAAGAAGTCAGCACTTTGTGCCTTGCAGCTATAGGGCAATGTAGCACACCCAGGGCAGAAGTTCTACTTCAGCCAGATCAGGCCTGCAAAGAAACTGCGTTTCACAGGCCTTTGTAAGAGATGTTCCCAGTAGGCTGTTAGAGCACTGTGCACAGCGAGTTGTTTCTTAGCTTCCCAAATAGCTGGAAGCAAGATGCTTTGGGGCCCTTCTCACCCTTTGGAAAGAAGGCAGCACTTTGTGAATTGTAGCTCTAGGGCAATGTAGCACACGCAGAGCAGAAGTTCTACTTCACCCAGACCAGGCCTGCAAAGAAACTGCGTTTCACAGGCCTTTGTAAGAGATGTTCGCGGTAGGCTGTTAGAGCACTGTGCAGAGCGAGTTGTTTCTTAGCTTCCCAAAGAGCTGGAAGCAAGATGCTTTGGGGCCCTTCTCACCCTTTGGCAAGAAGGCAGCACTTTGTGCCTTGCAGCTCTAGGGCAATGTAGCACACCCAGAGCAGAAGTTCTACTTCAGCCAGATCAGGCCTGCAAAGAAACTGCGTTTCACAGGCCTTTGTAAGAAATGAACGCGGTAGGCTGTTAGAGCACTGTGCAGAGCGAGTTGTTTCTCAGCTTCCAAAAGAGTTGGAAGCAAGATGCTTTGGGGCTCATCTGCCCCTTCGAAAAGAAGGCAGCACTTTGTGCCTTGCAGCTCTAGGGCAATGTAGCACACCCAGAGCAGAAGTTCTACTTCAGCCAGATCAGGCCCGCAAAGAAACTGCATTTCACAGGCCTTTGTAAGAGATGTTCCCGGTAGGCTGTTAGAGCACTGTGCAGAGCGAGTTGTTTCTTAGCTTCCCAAACAGCTGGAAGCAAGATGCTTTGGTGCCCTACTCACCCTTTGGAAAGAAGGCAGCACTTTGTGCCTTGCAGCTCTAGGGCAATGTAGCACACCCAGAGCAGAAGTTGTACTTCAGCCAGATCAGGCCCGCAAAGAAACTGCGTTTCACAGGCCTTTGTAAGAGATGTTCCCGGTAGGCTGTTAGAGCACTGTGCAGAGCGAGTTGTTTCTTAGCTTCCCAAAGAGCTGGAAGCAAGATGATTTAGGGGCCATCCGCCCTTAAGGAAAGAAGGCAGCACTTTGTGCCTTGCATCTCTAGGGCAATGTAGCACACCCAGAGCAGTTGTTCTACTTCTGCCAGGTCAGGCCTGCAAAGAAACTGCGTTTCACAGGCCTTTCTAAGAGATGTTCCCGGTAGGCAGTAAGAGCACTGTGCAGAGCGACTAGTTTCTTAGCTTCCCAGAGACCCGGAAGCAAGATGCTTTGGGGCCCATGTGCCCCTATGGAAAGAACGCAGCACTTTGTGCCTTGCAGCTCTAGGGCAATGCAGCACACCCAGAGCAGAAGTTCTACTTCAGCCAGATCAGGCCTGCAAAGAAACTGCGTTTCACAGGCCTTTGTAAGAAATGTTCCCGGTAGGCTGTTAGAGCACTGTGCAGAGCGAGTTGTTTCTTAGCTTCCCAGAGAGCTGGAAGCAACATGCTTTGGGGCCCGTTAATTTTATACCCTGCTACTTTGCTGTAGTTTTGATTATTTCTAATAGTTTTTCTGTGGATTCTTTGGGGTTTTCTATGTATAAGATCATGTCGTCTGCAAACAACGCGAGTTTTACTTCTTCGTTACCTATTTGGATTCCTTTTATTTTTTTTTCCTGCCGAATTGCTCTGGCCAGCACCTCCAGTACTATGTTGAATAGGAGTGGTGAAAGTGGGCACCCTTGTCTTGTTCCTGTCCTCAGAGGGATGGCTTTCAGCTTTTGTCCATTGAGTATGATGTTGGCTGTGGGTCTATCATATATGGCCTTTATTATGTTGAGGTACTTTCCTTCTACACCCATTTTCCCGAGGGTTTTTATCATAAATGGGTGTTGGATCTTGTCGAATGCTTTCTCTGCGTGTATTGAGATGATCATGTGGTTTTTGTTTTTCATTTTGTTGATGTAGTGTATCACGTTGATTGACTTGCGGGTGTTGAACCATCCCTGTGTCCCTGGTATAAATCCCACTTGATCATGGTGTATAATCTTTTTGATGTATTGCTGTAATCGGTTTGCCAAAATTTGGTTGAGGATTTTTGCATCTATGTTCATCAGTGATATCGGCCTGTAGTTCTCCTTCTTTGTGTTGTCCTTGTCAGGTTGGGGGATCAGAGTGATGTTGGCTTCATAGAATGTGTTAGGGGGTTCTCCACCTTTCTCAATTTTCTGGACCAGTTTGAGGAGAATAGGTACAAAGAACTCACACTGCTTAACAACAAAAAAACAAACAACCCGATCAAAAAATGGGCAGAGGACATGAACAGACATTTCTCCAAAGAAGATATGAATATGGCCAATAGACACATGAAAAGATGTTCATCATCGCTAATCATCAGGGAAATGCAAATCAAAACTACACTAAGATATCACCTTAACCCCGTTAGATTGGCAAAAACATCCAAAACCAAGAACGACAAATGTTGGAGAGGTTGTGGAGAAAGAGGAACCCTCATACACTGTTGGTGGGAATGCAAACTGGTACAGCCACTATGGAAAACAGTATGGAGAATTCTCAAAAAGTTAAAAATAGAAATACCCTATGACCCAGCCATCCCATTCCTGGGTATCTATCCTAAGAACCTGATATCAGATATCTCAAGAGTCCGTTGCACCCCTATGTTCATCGCAGCATTATTTAAAATAGCCAAGACGTGGAACCAGCCTACATGCCCAGAAACTGATGATTGGATAAAGAAGATGTGGTATATATACACAATGGAATACTACTCAGCCATAAAAAAAGACGACATTGGCCCATTCACAACAATGTGGATGGACCTCGAGGGCATTATGTTAAGCGAAATAAGTCAGTCAGAGAAAGACGAACTCTATATGACTCCACTCATAGGTGGAAATTAGTATATTGAGAAGGAGATCTGATCGGTGGTTACCAGGGAAAAGGGGGGGTGGGGGGATGGCACGGAGGGGGAAGTGGTGTTCCCACAACATGACTAACAAAAATGTACAACTGAAATTTCACAAGCTTGTAATCCATCATAACATTAATAAACAAAAAAAAAAAAAAGATGCTTTGGGGCCCATCTGCCCCTATGGAAAGAACGCAGCACTTTGTGCCTTGCAGCTCTAGGGCAATGTAGCACACCCAGAGCAGAAGTTCTACTTCAGCCAGATCAGGCCCGCAAAGAAACTGCGTTTCACAGGCCTTTGTAAGAGATGTTCCCGGTAGGCTGTTAGAGCACTGTGCAGAGCGAGTTGTTTCTTAGCTTCCCAAAGAGCTGGAAGCAAGATGCTTTGGGGCCCTTCTCACCCTTTGGCAAGAAGGCAGCACTTTGTGCGTTGCAGC
Source organism: Equus asinus (assembly GCF_041296235.1). Classification (NCBI taxonomy): domain Eukaryota; kingdom Metazoa; phylum Chordata; class Mammalia; order Perissodactyla; family Equidae; genus Equus; species Equus asinus. Next base: position 63,798,727 of record NC_091790.1, on the reverse strand, counting down.
TTAAGGCAATGTAGCACACCCAGAGCAGAAGTTCTACTTCAGCCAGATCAGGCATGCAAAGAAACTGCGTTTCACAGGCCTTTGTAAGAGATGTTCCCTGTAGGCTGTTAGAGCACTGTGCAGAGCAAGTTGTTTCTCAGCTTCCAAAAGAGTTGGAAGCAAGATGCTTTGGGGCTCATCTACCTCTTTGAAAGGAAGGCAGCATTTTGTTTCTTGCAGCTCTAGGGCAATGTAGCACACCCAGGGCAGAAGTTCTACTTCAGCCAGATCAGGCCCGCAAAGAAACTGCATTTCACAGGCCTTTGTAAGAGATGTTCCCCGTAGGCTGTTAGAGCACTGTGCAGAGCGAGTTGTTTCTTAGCTTCCCAAACAGCTGGAAGCAAGATGCTTTGGGGCCCTACTCACCCTTTGGAAAGAAGGCAGCACTTTGTGCCTTGCAGCTCTAGGGCAATGTAGCACACCGAGAGCAGATGTTCTACTTCTGCCAGGTCAGGCCTGCAAAGAAACTGCGTTTCACAGGCCTTTGTAAGAGTTGTTCCCGGTAGGCTGTTAGAGCACTTTGCAGAGCGAGTTGTTTCTTAGCTTGCCAAACAGCTGGAAGCAAGATCTTTGGGGCCCTTCTCACCCTTTGGAAAGAACTCAGCACTTTGTGCCTTGCAGCTCTAGGGCAATGTAGCACACCCAGAGCAGAAGTTCTACTTCAGCCAGATCTGGCCTGCAAAGAAACTGCGTTTCACAGGCCTTTGTAAGAGATGTTCCCGGTAGGCTGTAAGAGCACTGTGCAGAGCGACTAGTTTCTTAGCTTTCCAGAGAGCTGGAAGCAAGATGCTTTGGGGCCCATCTGCCCCTTTGAAATGAAGGCAGCACTTTGTGCCTTGCAGCTCTAGGGCAATGCAGCACACCCAGAGCAGAAGTTCTACTTCAGCCAGATCAGGCCTGCAAAGAAACTGCGTTTCACAGGCCTTTGTAAGGGATGTTCCCGGTAGGCTGTTAGAGCACTGTGCAGAGCGAGTTGTTTCTTAGCTTCCCAGAGAGCTGGAAGCAAGATGCTTTGGGGCCCGTTAATTTTATACCCTGCTACTTTGCTGTAGTTGTTGATTATTTCTAATAGTTTTTCTGTGGATTCTTTGGGGTTTTCTATGTATAAGATCATGTCGTCTGCAAACAACGCGAGTTTTACTTCTTCGTTACCTATTTGGATTCCTTCTATTTTTTTTTCCTGCCGAATTGCTCTGGCCAGCACCTCCAGTACTATGTTGAATAGGAGTGGTGAAAGTGGGCCCCCTTGTCTTGTTCCTGTCCTCAGAGGGATGGCTTTCAGATTTTGTCCATTGAGTATGATGTTGGCTGTGGGTCTATCATATATGGCTTTTATTATGTTGAGGTACTTTCCTTCTATACCCATTTTACTGAGGGTTTTTATCATAAATGGGTGTTGGATCTTGTCGAATGCTTTCTCTGCGTCTATTGAGATGATCCTGTCGTTTTTGTTTTTCATTTTGTTGATGTAGTGTATCACGTTGATTGACTTGCGGGTGTTGAACCATCCCTGTGTCCCTGGTATAAATCCCACTTGATCATGGTGTATAATCTTTTTGACGTATTGCTGTAATCGGTTTGCCAAAATTTTGTTGAGGATTTTTGCATCTATGTTCATCAGTGATATCGGCCTGTAGTTCTCCTTCTTTGTGTTGTCCTTGTCAGGTTTGGGGATCAGAGTGATGTTGGCTTCATAGAATGTGTTAGGGAGTTCTCCATCTTTCTCAATTTTCTGGAACAGTTTGAGGAGAATAGGTACAAAGAACTCACACTGCTTAACAACAAAATAACAAACAACCCGATCAAAAAATGGGCAGAGGACATGAACAGACATTTCTCAAAAGAAGATATGAATATGGCCAATAGACACATGAAAAGATGTTCATCATCGCTAATCATCAGGGAAATGCAAATCAAAACTACACTAAGATATCACCTTACCCCCGTTAGATTGGCAAAAACATCCAAAACCAAGAACGACAAATGTTGGAGAGGTTGTGGAGAAAGAGGAACCCTCATACACTGTTGGTGGGAATGCAAACTGGTACAGCCACTATGGAAAACAGTATGGAGATTTCTCAAAAAGTTAAAAATAGAAATACCCTATGACCCAGCCATCCCATTACTGGGTATCTATCCTAAGAACCTGATATCAGATATATCAAGAGTCCGTTGCACCCCTATGTTCATCGCAGCATTATTTACAATAGCCAAGACGTGGAACCAGCCTACATGCCCAGAAACTGATGATTGGATAAAGAAGATGTGGTATATATACACAATGGAATACTACTCAGCCATAAAAAAAGACGAAATTGGCCCCTTCACAACAATGTGGATGGACCTCGAGGGCATTATGTTAAGCGAAATAAGTCAGTCAGAGACAGACGAACTCTATATGACTCCACTCATAGGTGGAAATTAGTATATTGAGAAGGAGATCTGATCGGTGGTTACCAGGGAAACGGGGGGGTTGGGGTAGGGCACGGAGGGGGAAGTGTTGTTCCCACAACATGACTAACAAAAATGTACAACTGAAATTTCACAAGCTTGTAATCCATCATAACATTAATAAAAAAAAATATAAAAAGATGCTTTGGGGCCCATCTGCCCCTATGGAAAGAATGCAGCACTTTGTGCCTTGCAGCTCTAGGGCAATATAGCACACCCATAGCAGAAGTTCTACTTCAGCCAGATCAGGCCCGCAAAGAAACTGCGTTTCACAGGCCTTTGTAAGAGATGTTCCCTGTAGGCTGTTAGAGCACTGTGCAGAGCGAGTTGTTTCTTAGCTTCCCAACGAGCTGGAAGCAAGATGCTTTGGGGCCCTTCTCACCCTTTGGAAAGAAGGCAGCACTTTGTGCCTTGCAGCTCTAGGGCAATGTAGCACACCCAGAGCCGAAGTTCTAGTTCAGCTAGAGCAGACCTGCAAAGAAACTTCGTTTCACAGGCCTTTGTAAGAGATGTTCCCGGTAGGCTGTAAGAGCACTGTGCAGAGCGACTAGTTTCTTACCTTCCCAGAGAGCCGGAAGCAAGATGCTTTGGGGCACAGCTGCCCCTATGGAAAGAACGCAGCACTTTGTGCCTTGCAGCTCTAGGGCAATGTAGCACACCCAGAGCAGAAGTTCTACTTCAGCCAGATCAGGCCCGCAAAGAAACTGCGTTTCACAGGCCTTTGTAAGAGATGTTCCCGGTAGGCTGTTAGAGCACTGTGCAGAGCGAGTTGTTTCTTAGCTTCCCAAAGAGCTGGAAGCAAGATGCTTTGGGGCCCTTCTCACCCTTTGGCAAGAAGGCAGCACTTTGTGCCTTGCAGCTCTAAGGCAATGTAGCACACCCAGAGCAGAAGTTCTACTTCAGCCAAATCAGGACTGCAAAGAAACTGCGTTTCACAGGCCTTTGTAAGAGATGTTCGCGTTAGGCTGTTAGAGCATTGTGCAGCGCGAGTTGTTTCTCAGCTTCCAAAAGAGTTGGAAGCAAGATGCTTTGGGGCTCATCTGCCCCTTTGAAATGAAGGCAGCACTTTGTGCCTTGCAGCTCTAGGGCAATGTAGCACACCCAGAGCAGAAGTTCTACTTCAGCCAGATCAGGCCTGCAAAGAAACTGCGTTTCACAGGCCTTTGTAAGAGATGTTCCCGGTAGGCTGTTAGAGCACTGTGCAGAGCGAGTTGTTTCTTAGCTTCCCAGAGAGCTGGAAGCAAGATGCTTTGGGGCCCGTTAATTGTATACCCTGCTACTTTGCTGTAGTTGTTGATTATTTCTAATAGTTTTTCTGTGGATTCTTTGGGGTTTTGTATGTATAAGATCATGTCGTCTGCAAACAACGCGAGTTTTACTTCTTCGTTACCTATTTGGATTCCTTTTATTTTTTTTTCCTGCCGAATTGCTCTGGCCAGCACCTCCAGTACTATGTTGAATAGGAGTGATGAAAGTGGGCACCCTTGTCTTGTTCCTGTCCTCAGAGGGATGGCTTTCAGCTTTTGTCCATTGAGTATGATGTTGGCTGTGGGTTTATCATATATGGCCTTTATTATGTTGAGATCCTTTCCTTCTATACCCATTTTACTGAGGGTTTTTATCATAAATGGGTGTTGGATCTTGTCGAATGCTTTCTCTGCGTCTATTGAGATGATCATGTGGTTTTTGTTTTTCATTTTGTTGATGTAGTGTATCACGTTGATTGACTTGCGGGTGTTGAACCATCCCTGTGTCCCTGGTATAAATCCCACTTTATCATGGTGTATAATCTTTTTGATGTATAGCTGTAATCGGTTTGCCAAAATTTTGTTGAGGATTTTTGCATCTATGTTCATCAGTGATATCGGCCTGTAGTTCTCCTTCTTTGTGTTGTCCTTGTCAGGTTGGGGGATCAGAGTGATGTTGGCTTCATAGAATGTGTTAGGGAGTTCTCCATCTTTTTCAATTTTCTGGAACAGTTTGAGGAGAATAGGTACAAAGAACTCACACTGCTTAACAACAAAAAAACAAACAACCCGATCAAAAAATGGGCAGAGGACATGAACAGACATTTCTCAAAAGAAGATATGAATATGGCCAATAGACACATGAAAAGATGTTCATCATCGCTAATCATCAGGGAAATGCAAATCAAAACTACACTAAGATATCACCTTACCCCCGTTAGATTGGCAAAAACATCCAAAACCAAGAACGACAAATGTTGGAGAGGTTATGGAGAAAGAGGAACCCTCATACACTGTTGGTGGGAATGCAAACTGGTACAGCCACTATGGAAAACAGTATGGAGATTTCTCAAAAAGTTAAAAATAGAAATACCCTATGACCCAGCCATCCCATTACTGGGTATCTATCCTAAGAACCTGATATCAGATATCTCAAGAGTCCGTTGCACCCCTATGTTCATCGCAGCATTATTTACAATAGCCAAGACGTGGAACCAGCCTACATGCCCAGAAACTGATGATTGGATAAAGAAGATGTGGTATATATACACAATGGAATACTACTCAGCCATAAAACAAGACGACATTGGCCCCTTCACAACAATGTGGATGGACCTCGAGGGCATTATGTTAAGCGAAATAAGTCAGTCAGAGAAAGACGAACTCTATATGACTCCACTCATAGGTGGAAATTAGTATATTGAGAAGGAGATCTGATCGGTGGTTACCAGGGAAAAGGGGGGGTGGGGGGAGGGCACGGAGGGGGAAGTGTTGTTCCCACAACATGACTAACAAAAATGTACAACTGAAATTTCACAAGCTTGTAATCCATCATAACATTAATAAACAACAACAACAAAATAAGATGCTTTGGGGCCCATCTGCCCCTATGGAAAGAATGCAGCACTTTGTGCCTTGCAGCTCTAGCGCAATGTAGCACACCCAGAGCAGAAGTTCTACTTCAGCCAGATCAGGCCTGCAAAGAAACTGCGTTTCACAGGCCTTTGTAAGAGATGTTCCCGGTAGGCTGTTAGAGCACTGTGCAGAGCGAGTTGTTTCTTAGCTTCCCAACGAGCTGCAAGCAAGATGCTTTAGGGGCCATCTGCCCTTAAGGAAAGAAGGCAGCCCTTCTGCCTTGCAGCTCTAGGGCAATGTAGCACACCCAGAGCAGTTGTTCTACTTCTGCCAGGTCAGGCCTGCAAAGAAACTGCGTTTCACAGGCCTTTGTAAGAGATGTTCCCGGTAGGCTGTTAGAGCACTGTGCAGAGAGAGTTGTTTCTTAGCTTCCCAAACAGCCGGAAGCAAGATGCTTTGGGGCCCTTCTCACCCTTTGGAAAGAAGTCAGCACTTTGTGCCTTGCAGCTATAGGGCAATGTAGCACACCCAGGGCAGAAGTTCTACTTCAGCCAGATCAGGCCTGCAAAGAAACTGCGTTTCACAGGCCTTTGTAAGAGATGTTCCCAGTAGGCTGTTAGAGCACTGTGCACAGCGAGTTGTTTCTTAGCTTCCCAAATAGCTGGAAGCAAGATGCTTTGGGGCCCTTCTCACCCTTTGGAAAGAAGGCAGCACTTTGTGAATTGTAGCTCTAGGGCAATGTAGCACACGCAGAGCAGAAGTTCTACTTCACCCAGACCAGGCCTGCAAAGAAACTGCGTTTCACAGGCCTTTGTAAGAGATGTTCGCGGTAGGCTGTTAGAGCACTGTGCAGAGCGAGTTGTTTCTTAGCTTCCCAAAGAGCTGGAAGCAAGATGCTTTGGGGCCCTTCTCACCCTTTGGCAAGAAGGCAGCACTTTGTGCCTTGCAGCTCTAGGGCAATGTAGCACACCCAGAGCAGAAGTTCTACTTCAGCCAGATCAGGCCTGCAAAGAAACTGCGTTTCACAGGCCTTTGTAAGAAATGAACGCGGTAGGCTGTTAGAGCACTGTGCAGAGCGAGTTGTTTCTCAGCTTCCAAAAGAGTTGGAAGCAAGATGCTTTGGGGCTCATCTGCCCCTTCGAAAAGAAGGCAGCACTTTGTGCCTTGCAGCTCTAGGGCAATGTAGCACACCCAGAGCAGAAGTTCTACTTCAGCCAGATCAGGCCCGCAAAGAAACTGCATTTCACAGGCCTTTGTAAGAGATGTTCCCGGTAGGCTGTTAGAGCACTGTGCAGAGCGAGTTGTTTCTTAGCTTCCCAAACAGCTGGAAGCAAGATGCTTTGGTGCCCTACTCACCCTTTGGAAAGAAGGCAGCACTTTGTGCCTTGCAGCTCTAGGGCAATGTAGCACACCCAGAGCAGAAGTTGTACTTCAGCCAGATCAGGCCCGCAAAGAAACTGCGTTTCACAGGCCTTTGTAAGAGATGTTCCCGGTAGGCTGTTAGAGCACTGTGCAGAGCGAGTTGTTTCTTAGCTTCCCAAAGAGCTGGAAGCAAGATGATTTAGGGGCCATCCGCCCTTAAGGAAAGAAGGCAGCACTTTGTGCCTTGCATCTCTAGGGCAATGTAGCACACCCAGAGCAGTTGTTCTACTTCTGCCAGGTCAGGCCTGCAAAGAAACTGCGTTTCACAGGCCTTTCTAAGAGATGTTCCCGGTAGGCAGTAAGAGCACTGTGCAGAGCGACTAGTTTCTTAGCTTCCCAGAGACCCGGAAGCAAGATGCTTTGGGGCCCATGTGCCCCTATGGAAAGAACGCAGCACTTTGTGCCTTGCAGCTCTAGGGCAATGCAGCACACCCAGAGCAGAAGTTCTACTTCAGCCAGATCAGGCCTGCAAAGAAACTGCGTTTCACAGGCCTTTGTAAGAAATGTTCCCGGTAGGCTGTTAGAGCACTGTGCAGAGCGAGTTGTTTCTTAGCTTCCCAGAGAGCTGGAAGCAACATGCTTTGGGGCCCGTTAATTTTATACCCTGCTACTTTGCTGTAGTTTTGATTATTTCTAATAGTTTTTCTGTGGATTCTTTGGGGTTTTCTATGTATAAGATCATGTCGTCTGCAAACAACGCGAGTTTTACTTCTTCATTACCTATTTGGATTCCTTTTATTTTTTTTTCCTGCCGAATTGCTCTGGCCAGCACCTCCAGTACTATGTTGAATAGGAGTGGTGAAAGTGGGCACCCTTGTCTTGTTCCTGTCCTCAGAGGGATGGCTTTCAGCTTTTGTCCATTGAGTATGATGTTGGCTGTGGGTCTATCATATATGGCCTTTATTATGTTGAGGTACTTTCCTTCTACACCCATTTTCCCGAGGGTTTTTATCATAAATGGGTGTTGGATCTTGTCGAATGCTTTCTCTGCGTGTATTGAGATGATCATGTGGTTTTTGTTTTTCATTTTGTTGATGTAGTGTATCACGTTGATTGACTTGCGGGTGTTGAACCATCCCTGTGTCCCTGGTATAAATCCCACTTGATCATGGTGTATAATCTTTTTGATGTATTGCTGTAATCGGTTTGCCAAAATTTGGTTGAGGATTTTTGCATCTATGTTCATCAGTGATATCGGCCTGTAGTTCTCCTTCTTTGTGTTGTCCTTGTCAGGTTGGGGGATCAGAGTGATGTTGGCTTCATAGAATGTGTTAGGGGGTTCTCCACCTTTCTCAATTTTCTGGACCAGTTTGAGGAGAATAGGTACAAAGAACTCACACTGCTTAACAACAAAAAAACAAACAACCCGATCAAAAAATGGGCAGAGGACATGAACAGACATTTCTCCAAAGAAGATATGAATATGGCCAATAGACACATGAAAAGATGTTCATCATCGCTAATCATCAGGGAAATGCAAATCAAAACTACACTAAGATATCACCTTAACCCCGTTAGATTGGCAAAAACATCCAAAACCAAGAACGACAAATGTTGGAGAGGTTGTGGAGAAAGAGGAACCCTCATACACTGTGGGTGGGAATGCAAACTGGTACAGCCACTATGGAAAACAGTATGGAGAATTCTCAAAAAGTTAAAAATAGAAATACCCTATGACCCAGCCATCCCATTCCTGGGTATCTATCCTAAGAACCTGATATCAGATATCTCAAGAGTCCGTTGCACCCCTATGTTCATCGCAGCATTATTTAAAATAGCCAAGACGTGGAACCAGCCTACATGCCCAGAAACTGATGATTGGATAAAGAAGATGTGGTATATATACACAATGGAATACTACTCAGCCATAAAAAAAGACGACATTGGCCCATTCACAACAATGTGGATGGACCTCGAGGGCATTATGTTAAGCGAAATAAGTCAGTCAGAGAAAGACGAACTCTATATGACTCCACTCATAGGTGGAAATTAGTATATTGAGAAGGAGATCTGATCGGTGGTTACCAGGGAAAAGGGGGGGTGGGGGGATGGCACGGAGGGGGAAGTGGTGTTCCCACAACATGACTAACAAAAATGTACAACTGAAATTTCACAAGCTTGTAATCCATCATAACATTAATAAACAAAAAAAAAAAAAAGATGCTTTGGGGCCCATCTGCCCCTATGGAAAGAACGCAGCACTTTGTGCCTTGCAGCTCTAGGGCAATGTAGCACACCCAGAGCAGAAGTTCTACTTCAGCCAGATCAGGCCCGCAAAGAAACTGCGTTTCACAGGCCTTTGTAAGAGATGTTCCCGGTAGGCTGTTAGAGCACTGTGCAGAGCGAGTTGTTTCTTAGCTTCCCAAAGAGCTGGAAGCAAGATGCTTTGGGGCCCTTCTCACCCTTTGGCAAGAAGGCAGCACTTTGTGCGTTGCAGCTTAAGGCAATGTAGCACACCCAGAGCAGAAGTTCTACTTCAGCCAGATCAGGCATGCAAAGAAACTGCGTTTCACAGGCCTTTGTAAGAGATGTTCCCTGTAGGCTGTTAGAGCACTGTGCAGAGCAAGTTGTTTCTCAGCTTCCAAAAGAGTTGGAAGCAAGATGCTTTGGGGCTCATCTACCTCTTTGAAAGGAAGGCAGCATTTTGTTTCTTGCAGCTCTAGGGCAATGTAGCACACCCAGGGCAGAAGTTCTACTTCAGCCAGATCAGGCCCGCAAAGAAACTGCATTTCACAGGCCTTTGTAAGAGATGTTCCCCGTAGGCTGTTAGAGCACTGTGCAGAGCGAGTTGTTTCTTAGCTTCCCAAACAGCTGGAAGCAAGATGCTTTGGGGCCCTACTCACCCTTTGGAAAGAAGGCAGCACTTTGTGCCTTGCAGCTCTAGGGCAATGTAGCACACCGAGAGCAGATGTTCTACTTCTGCCAGGTCAGGCCTGCAAAGAAACTGCGTTTCACAGGCCTTTGTAAGAGTTGTTCCCGGTAGGCTGTTAGAGCACTTTGCAGAGCGAGTTGTTTCTTAGCTTGCCAAACAGCTGGAAGCAAGATCTTTGGGGCCCTTCTCACCCTTTGGAAAGAACTCAGCACTTTGTGCCTTGCAGCTCTAGGGCAATGTAGCACACCCAGAGCAGAAGTTCTACTTCAGCCAGATCAGGCCTGCAAAGAAACTGCGTTTCACAGGCCTTTGTAAGAGATGTTCCCGGTAGGCTGTAAGAGCACTGTGCAGAGCGACTAGTTTCTTAGCTTTCCAGAGAGCTGGAAGCAAGATGCTTTGGGGCCCATCTGCCCCTTTGAAATGAAGGCAGCACTTTGTGCCTTGCAGCTCTAGGGAAATGCAGCACACCCCGAGCAGAAGTTCTACTTCAGCCAGATCAGGCCTGCAAAGAAACTGCGTTTCACAGGCCTTTGTAAGAGATGTTCCCTGTAGGCTGTTAGAGCACTGTGCAGAGCGAGTTGTTTCTTAGCTTCCCAGAGAGCTGGAAGCAAGATGCTTTGGGGCCCGTTAATTTTATACCCTGCTACTTTGCTGTAGTTGTTGATTATTTCTAATAGTTTTTCTGTGGATTCTTTGGGGTTTTCTATGTATAAGATCATGTCGTCTGCAAACAACGCGAGTTTTACTTCTTCGTTACCTATTTGGATTCCTTTTATTTTTTTTTCCTGCCGAACTGCTCTGGTCAGCACCTCCAGTACTATGTTGAATAGGAGTGGTGAAAGTGGGCACCCTTGTCTTGTTCCTGTCCTCAGAGGGATGGCTTTCAGCTTTTGTCCATTGAGTATGATGTTGGCTGTGGGTCTATCATATATGGCCTTTATTATGTTGAGGTACTTTCCTTCTATACCCATTTTACAGAGGGTTGTTATCATAAATGGGTGTTGGATCTTTTCGAATGCTTTCTCTGCGTGTATTGAGATGATCATGTGGTTTTTGTTTTTCATTTTGTTGATGTAGTGTATCACGTTGATTGACTTGCGGGTGTTGAACCATCCTTGTGTCCCTGGTATAAATCCCACTTGATCATGGTGTATAATCTTTTTGATGTATTGCTGTAATCGGTTTGCCAAAATTTTGTTGAGGATTTTTGCATCTATGTTCATCAGTGATATCGGCCTGTAGTTCTCCTTCTTTGTGTTGTCCTTGTCAGGTTTGGGGATCACAGTGATGTTGGCTTCATAGAATGTGTTAGGGAGTTCTCCATCTTTCTCAATTTTCTGGAACAGTTTGAGGAGAATAGGTACAAGGAACTCACACTGCTTAACAACAAAAAAACAAACAACCCGATCAAAAAATGGGCAGAGGACATGAACAGACATTTCTCAAAAGAAGATATGAATATGGCCAATAGACACATGAAAAGATGTTCATCATCGCTAATCATCAGGGAAATGCAAATCAAAACTACACTAAGATATCACCTTACCCCCGTTAGATTGGCAAAAACATCCAAAACCAAGAACGACAAATGTTGGAGAGGTTGTGGAGAAAGAGGAACCCTCATACACTGTTGGTGGGAATGCAAACTGGTACAGCCACTATGGAAAACAGTATGGAGAATTCTCAAAAAGTTAAAAATAGAAATACCCTATGACCCAGCCATCCCATTCCTGGGTATCTATCCTAAGAACCTGATATCAGATATCTCAAGAGTCCGTTGCACCCCTATGTTCATCGCAGCCTTATTTACAAAAGCCAAGACGTGGAACCAGCCTACATGCCCAGAAACTGATGATTGGATAAAGAAGATGTGGTATATATACACAATGGAATACTACTCAGCCATAAAAAAAGACGAAATTGGCCCATTCACAACAATGTGGATGGACCTCGAGGGCATTATGTTAAGCGAAATAAGTCAGTCAGAGAAAGACGAACTCTATATGACTCCACTCATAGGTGGAAATTAGTATATTGAGAAGGAGATCTGATCGGTGGTTACCAGGGAAAAGGGGGGGTGGGGGGAGGGCACGGAGGGGGAAGTGGTGTTCCCACAACATGACTAACAAAAATGTACAACTGAAATTTCACAAGCTTGTAATCCATCATAACATTAATAAACAAAAAAAAAAAAAGATGCTTTGGGGCCCATCTGCCCCTATGGAGAGAACGCAGCACTTTGTGCCTTGCAGCTCTAGGGCAATGTAACACACCCAGAGCAGAAGTTCTACTTCAGCCAGATCAGGCCCGCAAAGAAACTGCGTTTCACAGGCCTTTGTAAGAGATGTTCCCGGTAGGCTGTTAGAGCACTGTGCAGAGCGAGTTGTTTCTTAGCTTCCCAAAGAGCTGGAAGCAAGATGCTTTGGGGCCCTTCTCACCCTTTGGCAAGAAGGCAGCACTTTGTGCGTTGCAGCTCTAAGGCAATGTAGCACACCCAGAGCAGAAGTTCTACTTCAGCCAGATCAGGCATGCAAAGAAACTGCGTTTCACAGGCCTTTGTAAGAGATGTTCCCTGTAGGCTGTTAGAGCACTGTGCAGAGCAAGTTGTTTCTCAGCTTCCAAAAGAGTTGGAAGCAAGATGCTTTGGGGCTCATCTACCTCTTTGAAAGGAAGGCAGCATTTTGTTTCTTGCAGCTCTAGGGCAATGTAGCACACCCAGAGCAGAAGTTCTACTTCAGCCAGATCAGGCCCGCAAAGAAACTGCATTTCACAGGCCTTTGTAAGAGATGTTCCCCGTAGGCTGTTAGAGCACTGTGCAGAGCGAGTTGTTTCTTAGCTTCCCAAACAGCTGGAAGCAAGATGCTTTGGGGCCCTACTCACCCTTTGGAAAGAAGGCAGCACTTTGTGCCTTGCAGCTCTAGGGCAATGTAGCACACCGAGAGCAGATGTTCTACTTCTGCCAGGTCAGGCCTGCAAAGAAACTGCGTTTCACAGGCCTTTGTAAGAGATGTTCCCGGTAGGCTGTTAGAGCACTCTGCAGAGCGAGTTGTTTCTCAGCTTCCCAAACAGCCGGAAGCAAGATGCTTTGGGGGCCATCTGCCCTTAAGGAAAGAAGGCAGCACTTTGTGCCTTGCAGCTCTAGGGCAATGCAGCACACCCAGAGCAGAAGTTCTACTTCAGCCAGATCAGGCCTGCAAAGAAACTGCGTTTCACAGGCCTTTGTAAGGGATGTTCCCGGTAGGCTGTTAGAGCACTGTGCAGAGCGAGTTGTTTCTTAGCTTCCCAGAGAGCTGGAAGCAAGATGCTTTGGGGCCCGTTAATTTTATACCCTGCTACTTTGCTGTAGTTGTTGATTATTTCTAATAGTTTTTCTGTGGATTCTTTGGGGTTTTCTATGTATAAGATCATGTCGTCTGCAAACAACGCGAGTTTTACTTCTTCGTTACCTATTTGGATTCCTTCTATTTTTTTTTCCTGCCGAATTGCTCTGGCCAGCACCTCCAGTACTATGTTGAATAGGAGTGGTGAAAGTGGGCCCCCTTGTCTTGTTCCTGTCCTCAGAGGGATGGCTTTCAGATTTTGTCCATTGAGTATGATGTTGGCTGTGGGTCTATCATATATGGCTTTTATTATGTTGAGGTACTTTCCTTCTATACCCATTTTACTGAGGGTTTTTATCATACATGGGTGTTGGATCTTGTCGAATGCTTTCTCTGCGTCTATTGAGATGATCCTGTCGTTTTTGTTTTTCATTTTGTTGATGTAGTGTATCACGTTGATTGACTTGCGGGTGTTGAACCATCCCTGTGTCCCTGGTATAAATCCCACTTGATCATGGTGTATAATCTTTTTGACGTATTGCTGTAATCGGTTTGTCAAAATTTTGTTGAGGATTTTTGCATCTATGTTCATCAGTGATATCGGCCTGTAGTTCTCCTTCTTTGTGTTGTCCTTGTCAGGTTTGGGGATCAGAGTGATGTTGGCTTCATAGAATGTGTTAGGGAGTTCTCCATCTTTCTCAATTTTCTGGAACAGTTTGAGGAGAATAGGTACAAAGAACTCACACTGCTTAACAACAAAATAACAAACAACCCGATCCAAAAATGGGCAGAGGACATGAACAGACATTTCTCAAAAGAAGATATGAATATGGCCAATAGACACATGAAAAGATGTTCATCATCGCTAATCATCAGGGAAATGCAAATCAAAACTACACTAAGATATCACCTTACCCCCGTTAGATTGGCAAAAACATCCAAAACCAAGAACGACAAATGTTGGAGAGGTTGTGGAGAAAGAGGAACCCTCATACACTGTTGGTGGGAATGCAAACTGGTACAGCCACTATGGAAAACAGTATGGAGATTTCTCAAAAAGTTAAAAATAGAAATACCCTATGACCCAGCCATCCCATTACTGGGTATCTATCCTAAGAACCTGATATCAGATATATCAAGAGTCCGTTGCACCCCTATGTTCATCGCAGCATTATTTACAATAGCCAAGACGTGGAACCAGCCTACATGCCCAGAAACTGATGATTGGATAAAGAAGATGTGGTATATATACACAATGGAATACTACTCAGCCATAAAAAAAGACGAAATTGGCCCCTTCACAACAATGTGGATGGACCTCGAGGGCATTATGTTAAGCGAAATAAGTCAGTCAGAGACAGACGAACTCTATATGACTCCACTCATAGGTGGAAATTAGTATATTGAGAAGGAGATCTGATCGGTGGTTACCAGGGAAACGGGGGGGTGGGGGTAGGGCACGGAGGGGGAAGTGTTGTTCCCACAACATGACTAACAAAAATGTACAACTGAAATTTCACAAGCTTGTAATCCATCATAACATTAATAAACAAAAAAAAAAAAAAAAAGATGCTTTGGGGCCCATCTGCCCCTATGGAAAGAATGCAGCACTTTGTGCCTTGCAGCTCTAGCGCAATGTAGCACACCCAGAGCAGAAGTTCTACTTCAGCCAGATCAGGCCCGCAAAGAAACTGCGTTTCACAGGCCTTTGTAAGAGATGTTCCCGGTAGGCTGTTAGAGCACTGTGCAGAGCAAGTTGTTTCTTAGCTTCCCAACGAGCTGCAAGCAAGATGCTTTAGGGGCAATCTGCCCTTAATTAAAGAAGGCAGCCCTTCTGCCTTGCAGCTCTAGGGCAATGTAGCACACCCAGAGCAGTTTTTCTACTTCTGCCAAGTCAGGCCTGCAAAGAAACTTCGTTTCACAGGCCTTTGTAAGAGATGTTCCCGGTAGGCTGTAAGAGCACTGTGCAGAGCGACTTGTTTCTTAGCTTCCCAGAGAGCTGGAAGCAAGATGCTTTGGGGCCCTTCTCACCCTTTGGAAAGAAGGCAGCACTTTGTGCCTTACAGCTCTAGGGCAATGTAGCACACCCAGAGCAGAAGTTCTTCTTCAGCCAGATCAGGCCTGCAAAGAAACTGCGTTTCACAGGCCTTTGTAAGAGATGTTCCCTGTAGGCTGTTAGAGCACTGTGCAGAGCGAGTTCTTTCTTAGCTTCCCAAAGACCTGGAAGCAAGATGCTTTGGGGGCCATCTGCCGTTAAGTAAAGAAGGCAGCACTTTGTGCTTTTCAGCTCTAGGGCAATGCAGCACACCCCGAGCAGAAGTTCTACTTCAGCCAGATCAGGCCTGCAAAGAAACTGCGTTTCACAGGCCTTTGTAAGAGATGTTCCCGGTAGGCTGTTAGAGCACTGTGCAGAGCGAGTTGTTTCTTAGCTTCCCAGAGAGCTGGAAGCAAGATGCTTTGGGGCCCGTTAATTTTATACCCTGCTACTTTGCTGTAGTTGTTGATTATTTCTAATAGTTTTTCTGTGGATTCTTTGGGGTTTTCTATGTATAAGATCATGTCGTCTGCAAACAACGCGAGTTTTACTTCTTCGTTACCTATTTGGATTCCTTTTATTTTTTTTTCCTGCCGAATTGCTCTGGCCAGCACCTCCAGTACTATGTTGAATAGGAGTGGTGAAAGTGGGCACCCTTGTCTTGTTCCTGTCCTCAGAGGGATGGCTTTCAGCTTTTGTCCATTGAGTATGATGTTGGCTGTGGGTCTATCATATGTGGCCTTTATTATGTTGAGGTACATTCCTTCTATAACCATTTTACTGATAGTTTTTATCATAAATGGGTGTTGGATCTTGTCGAATGCTTTCTCTGCGTCTATTGAGATGATCATGTGGTTTTTGTTTTTCATTTTGTTGATGTAGTGTATCACGTTGATTGACTTGCGGGTGTTGAACCATCCCTGTGTCCCTGGTATAAATCCCACTTGATCATGGTGTATAATCTTTTTGATGTATTGCTGTAATCGGTTTGCCAAAATTTTGTTGAGGATTTTTGCATCTATGTTCATCAGTGATATCGGCCTGTAGTTCTCCTTCTTTGTGTTGTCCTTGTCAGGTTGGGGGATCAGAGTGATGTTGGCTTCATAGAATGTGTTATGGAGTTCTCCATCTTTCTCAATTTTCTGGAACAGTTTGAGGAGAATAGGTACAAAGAACTCACACTGCTTAACAACAAAAAAACAAACAACCCGATCCAAAAATGGGCAGAGGAGATGAACAGACATTTCTCAAAAGAAGATATGAATATGGCCAATAGACACATGAAAAGATGTTCATCATCGCTAATCATCAGGGAAATGCAAATCAAAACTACACTAAGATATCACCTTACCCCCGTTAGATTGGCAAAAACATCCAAAACCAAGAACGACAAATGTTGGAGAGGTTGTGGAGAAAGAGGAACCCTCATACACTGTTGGTGGAAATGCAAACTGGTACAGCCACTATGGAAAACAGTATGGAGATTTCTCAAAAAGTTAAAAATAGAAATACCCTATGACCCAGCCATCCCATTACTGGGTATCTATCCTAAGAACCTGATATCAGATATCTCAAGAGTCCATTGCACCCCTATGTTCATCGCAGCATTATTTACAATAGCCAAGACGTGGAACCAGCCTACATGCCCAGAAACTGATGATTGGATAAAGAAGATGTGGTATATATACACAATGGAATACTACTCAGCCATAAAAAAGACGACATTGGCCCCTTCACAACAATGTGGATGGACCTCGAGGGCATTATGTTAAGCGAAATAAGTCAGTCAGAGAAAGACGAACTCTATATGACTCCACTCATAGGTGGAAATTAGTATATTGAGAAGGAGATCTGATCAGTGGTTACCAGGGAAAAGGGGGGGTGGGGGGAGGGCACGGAGGGGGAAGTGGTGTTCCCACAACATGACTAACAAAAATGTACAACTGAAATTTCACAAGCTTGCAATCCATCATAACATTAATAAACAAAAAAAAAAAAAGATGCTTTGGGGCCCATCTGCCCCTATGGAAAGAACGCAGCACTTTGTGCCTTGCGGCTCTAGGGCAATGTAGCACACCCAGAGCAGAAGTTCTACTTCAGCCAGATCAGGCCCACAAAGAAACTGCGTTTCACAGGCCTTTGTAAGAGATGTCCCGGTAGGGTGTTAGAGTACTGTGCAGAGCGAGTTGTTTCTTAGCTTCCCAAAGAGCTGGAAGCAAGATGCTTTGGGGCCCTTCTCACCCTTTGGCAAGAAGGCAGCACTTTGTGCATTGCAGCTCAAAGGCAATGTAGCACACCCAGAGCAGAAGTTCTACTTCAGCCTCATCTGGCATGCAAAGAAACTGCGTTTCACAGGCCTTTGTAAGAGATGTTCCCTGTAGGCTGTTAGAGCACTGTGCAGAGCAAGTTGTTTCTCAGCTTCCAAAAGAGTTGGAAGCAAGATGCTTTGGGGCTCATCTACCTCTTTGAAAGGAAGGCAGCATTTTGTTTCTTGCAGCTCTAGGGCAATGTAGCACACCCAGAGCAGAAGTTCTACTTCAGCCAGATCAGGCCCGCAAAGAAACTGCATTTCACAAGCCTTTGTAAGAGATGTTCCCGGTAGGCTGTTAGAGCACTGTGCAGAGCGACTTGTTTCTTAGCTTCCCAAAGACCTGGAAGCAAGATGCTTTGGGGGCCATCTGCCGTTAAGTAAAGAAGGCAGCACTTTGTGCTTTTCAGCTCTAGGGCAATGCAGCACACCCCGAGCAGAAGTTCTACTTCAGCCAGATCAGGCCTGCAAAGAAACTGCGTTTCACAGGCCTTTGTAAGAGATGTTCCCGGTAGGCTGTTAGAGCACTGTGCAGAGCGAGTTGTTTCTTAGCTTCCCAGAGAGCTGGAAGCAAGATGCTTTGGGGCCCGTTAATTGTATCCCCTGCTACTTTGCTGTAGTTGTTGATTATTTCTAATAGTTTTTCTGTGGATTCTTTGGGGTTTTCTATGTATAAGATCATGTCGTCTGCAAACAACGCGAGTTTTACTTCTTCGTTACCTATTTGGATTCCTTTTATTTTATTTTCCTGCCGAATTGCTCTGGCCAGCACCTCCAGTACTATGTTGAATAGGAGTGGTGAAAGTGGGCACCCTTGTCTTGTTCCTGTCCTCAGAGGGATGGCTTTCAGCTTTTGTCCATTGAGTATGATGTTGGCTGTGGGTCTATCATATATGGCCTTTATTATGTTGAGGTACTTTCCTTCTATACCCATTTTACTGAGAGTTTTTATCATAAATGGGTGTTGGATCTTGTCGAATGCTTTCTCTGCGTCTATTGAGATGATCATGTGGTTTTTGTTTTTCATTTTGTTGATGTAGTGTATCACGTTGATTGACTTGCGGGTGTTGAACCATCCCTGTGTCCCTGGTATAAATCCCACTTGATCATGGTGTATAATCTTTTTGATGTATTGCTGTAATCGGTTTGCCAAAATTTTGTTGAGGATTTTTGCATCTATGTTCATCAGTGATATCGGCCTGTAGTTCTCCTTCTTTGTGTTGTCCTTGTCAGGTTGGGGGATCAGAGTGATGTTGGCTTCATAGAATGTGTTAGGGAGTTCTCCATCTTTCTCAATTTTCTGGAACAGTTTGAGGAGAATAGGTACAAAGAACTCACACTGCTTAACAACAAAAAAACAAACAACCCGATCAAAAAATGGGCAGAGGACATGAACAGACATTTCTCAAAAGAAGATATGAATATGGCCAATAGACACATGAAAAGATGTTCATCATCGCTAATCATCAGGGAAATGCAAATCAAAACTACACTAAGATATCACCTTACCCCCGTTAGATTGGCAAAAACATCCAAAACCAAGAACGACAAATGTGGGATAGGTTGTGGAGAAAGAGGAACCCTCATACACTGTTGGTGGGAATGCAAACTGGTACAGCCACTATGGAAAACAGTATGGAGATTTCTCAAAAAGTTAAAAATAGAAATACCCTATGACCCAGCCATCCCATTACTGGGTATCTATCCTAAGAACCTGATATCAGATATCTCAAGAGTCCATTGCACCCCTATGTTCATCGCAGCATTATTTACAATAGCCAAGACGTGGAACCAGCCTACATGCCCAGAAACTGATGATTGGTAAAGAAGATGTGGTATATATACACAATGGAATACTACTCAGCCATAAAAAAGACGACATTGGCCCCTTCACAACAATGTGGATGGACCTCGAGGGCATTATGTTAAGCGAAATAAGTCAGTCAGAGAAAGACGAACTCTATATGACTCCACTCATAGGTGGAAATTAGTATATTGAGAAGGAGATCTGATCAGTGGTTACCAGGGAAAAGGGGGGGTGGGGGGAGGGCACGGAGGGGGAAGTGGTGTTCCCACAACATGACTAACAAAAATGTACAACTGAAATTTCACAAGCTTGCAATCCATCATAACATTAATAAACAAAAAAAAAAAAAAGATGCTTTGGGGCCCATCTGCCCCTATGGAAAGAACGCAGCACTTTGTGCCTTGCGGCTCTAGGGCAATGTAGCACACCCAGAGCAGAAGTTCTACTTCAGCCAGATCAGGCCCACAAAGAAACTGCGTTTCACAGGCCTTTGTAAGAGATGTCCCGGTAGGGTGTTAGAGTACTGTGCAGAGCGAGTTGTTTCTTAGCTTCCCAAAGAGCTGGAAGCAAGATGCTTTGGGGCCCTTCTCACCCTTTGGCAAGAAGGCAGCACTTTGTGCATTGCAGCTCAAAGGCAATGTAGCACACCCAGAGCAGAAGTTCTACTTCAGCCTCATCAGGCATGCAAAGAAACTGCGTTTCACAGGCCTTTGTAAGAGATGTTCCCTGTAGGCTGTTAGAGCACTGTGCAGAGCAAGTTGTTTCTCAGCTTCCAAAAGAGTTGGAAGCAAGATGCTTTGGGGCTCATCTACCTCTTTGAAAGGAAGGCAGCATTTTGTTTCTTGCAGCTCTAGGGCAATGTAGCACACCCAGAGCAGAAGTTCTACTTCAGCCAGATCAGGCCCGCAAAGAAACTGCATTTCACAAGCCTTTGTAAGAGATGTTCCCGGTAGGCTGTTAGAGCACTGTGCAGAGCGACTTGTTTCTTAGCTTCCCAAAGACCTGGAAGCAAGATGCTTTGGGGGCCATCTGCCGTTAAGTAAAGAAGGCAGCACTTTGTGCTTTTCAGCTCTAGGGCAATGCAGCACACCCCGAGCAGAAGTTCTACTTCAGCCAGATCAGGCCTGCAAAGAAACTGCGTTTCACAGGCCTTTGTAAGAGATGTTCCCGGTAGGCTGTTAGAGCACTGTGCAGAGCGATTTGTTTCTTAGCTTCCCAGAGAGCTGGAAGCAAGATGCTTTGGGGCCCGTTAATTGTATCCCCTGCTACTTTGCTGTAGTTGTTGATTATTTCTAATAGTTTTTCTGTGGATTCTTTGGGGTTTTCTATGTATAAGATCATGTCGTCTGCAAACAACGCGAGTTTTACTTCTTCGTTACCTATTTGGATTCCTTTTATTTTTTTTTCCTGCCGAATTGCTCTGGCCAGCACCTCCAGTACTATGTTGAATAGGAGTGGTGAAAGTGGGCACCCTTGTCTTGTTCCTGTCCTCAGAGGGATGGCTTTCAGCTTTTGTCCATTGAGTATGATGTTGGCTGTGGGTCTATCATATATGGCCTTTATTATGTTGAGGTACTTTCCTTCTATACCCATTTTACTGAGAGTTTTTATCATAAATGGGTGTTGGATCTTGTCGAATGCTTTCTCTGCGTCTATTGAGATGATCATGTGGTTTTTGTTTTTCATTTTGTTGATGTAGTGTATCACGTTGATTGACTTGCGGGTGTTGAACCATCCCTGTGTCCCTGGTATAAATCCCACTTGATCATGGTGTATAATCTTTTTGATGTATTGCTGTAATCGGTTTGCCAAAATTTTGTTGAGGATTTTTGCATCTATGTTCATCAGTGATATCGGCCTGTAGTTCTCCTTCATTGTGTTGTCCTTTTCAGGTTTGGGGATCAGAATGATGTTGGCTTCATAGAATGTGTTAGGGAGTTCTCCATCTTTCTCAATTTTCTGGAACAGTTTGAGGAGAATAGGTACAAAGAACTCACACTGCTTAACAACAAAAAAACAAACAACCCGATCAAAAAATGGGCAGAGGACATGAACAGACATTTCTCAAAAGAAGATATGAATATGGCCAATAGACACATGAAAAGATGTTCATCATCGCTAATCATCAGGGAAATGCAAATCAAAACTACACTAAGATATCACCTTACCCCCGTTAGATTGGCAAAAACATCCAAAACCAAGAACGACAAATGTTGGAGAGGTTGTGGAGAAAGAGGAACCCTCATACACTGTTGGTGGGAATGCAAACTGGTACAGCCACTATGGAAAACAGTATGGAGATTTCTCAAAAAGTTAAAAATAGAAATACCCTATGACCCAGCCATCCCATTACTGGGTATCTATCCTAAGAACCTGATATCAGATATCTCAAGAGTCCGTTGCACCCCTAAGTTCATCGCAGCATTATTTACAATAGCCAAGACGTGGAACCAGCCTACATGCCCAGAAACTGATGATTGGATAAAGAAGATGTGGTATATATACACAATGGAATACTACTCAGCCATAAAAAAAGACGACATTGGCCCCTTCACAACAATGTGGATGGACCTCGAGGGCATTATGTTAAGCGAAATAAGTCAGTCAGAGAAAGACGAAGTCTATATGACTCCACTCATAGGTGGAAATTAGTATATTGAGAAGGAGATCTGATCGGTGGTTACCAGGGAAAAGGGGGGGTGGGGGGAGGGGACGGAGTGGGAAGTGGTGTTCCCACAACATGACTAACAAAAATGTACAACTGAAATTTCACAAGCTTGTAATCCATCATAACATTAATAAACAAACAAAAAAAAAAGATGCTTTGGGGCCCATCTGCCCCTATGGAAAGAACGCAGCACTTTGTGCCTTGCAGCTCTAGGGCAATGTAGCACACCCAGAGCAGAAGTTCTACTTCAGCCAGATCAGGCCCGCAAAGAAACTGCGTTTCAGAGGCCTTTGTAAGAGATGTTCCCGGTAGGCTGTTAGAGCACTGTGCAGAGCGAGTTGTTTCTTAGCTTCCCAAAGAGCTGGAAGCAAGATGCTTTGGGGCCCTTCTCACCCTTTGGAAAGAAGGCAGCACTTTGTGCCTTACAGCTCTAGGGCAATGTAGCACACCCAGAGCAGAAGTTCTTCTTCAGCCAGATCAGGCCTGCAAAGAAACTGCGTTTCACAGGCCTTTGTAAGAGATGTTCCCTGTAGGCTGTTAGAGCACTGTGCAGAGCGAGTTCTTTCTTAGCTTCCCAAAGACCTGGAAGCAAGATGCTTTGGGGGCCATCTGCCGTTAAGTAAAGAAGGCAGCACTTTGTGCTTTTCAGCTCTAGGGCAATGCAGCACACCCCGAGCAGAAGTTCTACTTCAGCCAGATCAGGCCTGCAAAGAAACTGCGTTTCACAGGCCTTTGTAAGAGATGTTCCCGGTAGGCTGTTAGAGCACTGTGCAGAGCGAGTTGTTTCTTAGCTTCCCAGAGAGCTGGAAGCAAGATGCTTTGGGGCCCGTTAATTTTATACCCTGCTACTTTGCTGTAGTTGTTGATTATTTCTAATAGTTTTTCTGTGGATTCTTTGGGGTTTTCTATGTATAAGATCATGTCGTCTGCAAACAACGCGAGTTTTACTTCTTCGTTACCTATTTGGATTCCTTTTATTTTTTTTTCCTGCCGAATTGCTCTGGCCAGCACCTCCAGTACTATGTTGAATAGGAGTGGTGAAAGTGGGCACCCTTGTCTTGTTCCTGTCCTCAGAGGGATGGCTTTCAGCTTTTGTCCATTGAGTATGATGTTGGCTGTGGGTCTATCATATATGGCCTTTATTATGTTGAGGTACATTCCTTCTATAACCATTTTACTGAGAGTTTTTATCATAAATGGGTGTTGGATCTTGTCGAATGCTTTCTCTGTGTCTATTGAGATGATCATGTGGTTTTTGTTTTTCATTTTGTTGATGTAGTGTATCACGTTGATTGACTTGCGGGTGTTGAACCATCCCTGTGTCCCTGGTATAAATCCCACTTGATCATGGTGTATAATCTTTTTGATGTATTGCTGTAATCGGTTTGCCAAAATTTTGTTGAGGATTTTTGCATCTATGTTCATCAGTGATATCGGCCTGTAGTTCTCATTCTTTGTGTTGTCCTTGTCAGGTTGGGGGATCAGAGTGATGTTGGCTTCATAGAATGTGTTAGGGAGTTCTCCATCTTTCTCAATTTTCTGGAACAGTTTGAGGAGAATAGGTACAAAGAACTCACACTGCTTAACAACAAAAAAACAAACAACCCGATCCAAAAATGGGCAGAGGAGATGAACAGACATTTCTCAAAAGAAGATATGAATATGGCCAATAGACACATGAAAAGATGTTCATCATCGCTAATCATCAGGGAAATGCAAATCAAAACTACACTAAGATATCACCTTACCCCCGTTAGATTGGCAAAAACATCCAAAACCAAGAACGACAAATGTTGGAGAGGTTGTGGAGAAAGAGGAACCCTCATACACTGTTGGTGGGAATGCAAACTGGTACAGCCACTATGGAAAACAGTATGGAGATTTCTCAAAAAGTTAAAAATAGAAATACCCTATGACCCAGCCATCCCATTACTGGGTATCTATCCTAAGAACCTGATATCAGATATCTCAAGAGTCCATTGCACCCCTATGTTCATCGCAGCATTATTTACAATAGCCAAGACGTGGAACCAGCCTACATGCCCAGAAACTGATGATTGGATAAAGAAGATGTGGTATATATACACAATGGAATACTACTCAGCCATAAAAAAGACGACATTGGCCCCTTCACAACAATGTGGATGGACCTCGAGGGCATTATGTTAAGCGAAATAAGTCAGTCAGAGAAAGACGAACTCTATATGACTCCACTCATAGGTGGAAATTAGTATATTGAGAAGGAGATCTGATCAGTGGTTACCAGGGAAAAGGGGGGGTGGGGGGAGGGCACGGAGGGGGAAGTGGTGTTCCCACAACATGACTAACAAAAATGTACAACTGAAATTTCACAAGCTTGCAATCCATCATAACATTAATAAACAAAAAAAAAAAAAGATGCTTTGGGGCCCATCTGCCCCTATGGAAAGAACGCAGCACTTTGTGCCTTGCGGCTCTAGGGCAATGTAGCACACCCAGAGCAGAAGTTCTACTTCAGCCAGATCAGGCCCGCAAAGAAACTGCGTTTCACAGGCCTTTGTAAGAGATGTTCCCGGTAGGCTGTTAGAGTACTGTGCAGAGCGAGTTGTTTCTTAGCTTCCCAAAGAGCTGGAAGCAAGATGCTTTGGGGCCCTTCTCACCCTTTGGCAAGAAGGCAGCACTTTGTGCATTGCAGCTCAAAGGCAATGTAGCACACCCAGAGCAGAAGTTCTACTTCAGCCTCATCAGGCATGCAAAGAAACTGCATTTCACAGGCCTTTGTAAGAGATGTTCCCTGTAGGCTGTTAGAGCACTGTGCAGAGCAAGTTGTTTCTCAGCTTCCAAAAGAGTTGGAAGCAAGATGCTTTGGGGCTCATCTACCTCTTTGAAAGGAAGGCAGCATTTTGTTTCTTGCAGCTCTAGGGCAATGTAGCACACCCAGAGCAGAAGTTCTACTTCAGCCAGATCAGGCCCGCAAAGAAACTGCATTTCACAAGCCTTTGTAAGAGATGTTCCCGGTAGGCTGTTAGAGCACTGTGCAGAGCGACTTGTTTCTTAGCTTCCCAAAGACCTGGAAGCAAGATGCTTTGGGGGCCATCTGCCGTTAAGTAAAGAAGGCAGCACTTTGTGCTTTTCAGCTCTAGGGCAATGCAGCACACCCCGAGCAGAAGTTCTACTTCAGCCAGATCAGGCCTGCAAAGAAACTGCGTTTCACAGGCCTTTGTAAGAGATGTTCCCGGTAGGCTGTTAGAGCACTGTGCAGAGCGAGTTGTTTCTTAGCTTCCCAGAGAGCTGGAAGCAAGATGCTTTGGGGCCCGTTAATTGTATCCCCTGCTACTTTGCTGTAGTTGTTGATTATTTCTAATAGTTTTTCTGTGGATTCTTTGGGGTTTTCTATGTATAAGATCATGTCGTCTGCAAACAACGCGAGTTTTACTTCTTCGTTACCTATTTGGATTCCTTTTATTTTTTTTTCCTGCCGAATTGCTCTGGCCAGCACCTCCAGTACTATGTTGAATAGGAGTGGTGAAAGTGGGCACCCTTGTCTTGTTCCTGTCCTCAGAGGGATGGCTTTCAGCTTTTGTCCATTGAGTATGATGTTGGCTGTGGGTCTATCATATATGGCCTTTATTATGTTGAGGTACTTTCCTTCTATACCCATTTTACTGAGAGTTTTTATCATAAATGGGTGTTGGATCTTGTCGAATGCTTTCTCTGAGTCTATTGAGATGATCATGTGGTTTTTGTTTTTCATTTTGTTGATGTAGTGTATCACGTTGATTGACTTGCGGGTGTTGAACCATCCCTGTGTCCCTGGTATAAATCCCACTTGATCATGGTGTATAATCTTTTTGATGTATTGCTGTAATCGGTTTGCCAAAATTTTGTTGAGGATTTTTGCATCTATGTTCATCAGTGATATCGGCCTGTAGTTCTCCTTCATTGTGTTGTCCTTTTCAGGTTTGGGGATCAGAATGATGTTGGCTTCATAGAATGTGTTAGGGAGTTCTCCATCTTTCTCAATTTTCTGGAACAGTTTGAGGAGAATAGGTACAAAGAACTCACACTGCTTAACAACAAAAAAACAAACAACCCGATCAAAAAATGGGCAGAGGACATGAACAGACATTTCTCAAAAGAAGATATGAATATGGCCAATAGACACATGAAAAGATGTTCATCATCGCTAATCATCAGGGAAATGCAAATCAAAACTACACTAAGATATCACCTTACCCACGTTAGATTGGCAAAAACATCCAAAACCAAGAACGACAAATGTTGGAGAGGTTGTGGAGAAAGAGGAACCCTCATACACTGTTGGTGGGAATGCAAACTGGTACAGCCACTATGGAAAACAGTATGGAGATTTCTCAAAAAGTTAAAAATAGAAATACCCTATGACCCAGCCATCCCATTACTGGGTATCTATCCTAAGAACCTGATATCAGATATCTCAAGAGTCCGTTGCACCCCTAAGTTCATCGCAGCATTATTTACAATAGCCAAGACGTGGAACCAGCCTACATGCCCAGAAACTGATGATTGGATAAAGAAGATGTGGTATATATACACAATGGAATACTACTCAGCCATAAAAAAAGACGACATTGGCCCCTTCACAACAATGTGGATGGACCTCGAGGGCATTATGTTAAGCGAAATAAGTCAGTCAGAGAAAGACGAAGTCTATATGACTCCACTCATAGGTGGAAATTAGTATATTGAGAAGGAGATCTGATCGGTGGTTACCAGGGAAAAGGGGGGGTGGGGGGAGGGGACGGAGTGGGAAGTGGTGTTCCCACAACATGACTAACAAAAATGTACAACTGAAATTTCACAAGCTTGTAATCCATCATAACATTAATAAACAAACAAAAAAAAAAGATGCTTTGGGGCCCATCTGCCCCTATGGAAAGAACGCAGCACTTTGTGCCTTGCAGCTCTAGGGCAATGTAGCACACCCAGAGCAGAAGTTCTACTTCAGCCAGATCAGGCCCGCAAAGAAACTGCGTTTCAGAGGCCTTTGTAAGAGATGTTCCCGGTAGGCTGTTAGAGCACTGTGCAGAGCGAGTTGTTTCTTAGCTTCCCAAAGAGCTGGAAGCAAGATGCTTTGGGGCCCTTCTCACCCTTTGGAAAGAAGGCAGCACTTTGTGCCTTACAGCTCTAGGGCAATGTAGCACACCCAGAGCAGAAGTTCTTCTTCAGCCAGATCAGGCCTGCAAAGAAACTGCGTTTCACAGGCCTTTGTAAGAGATGTTCCCTGTAGGCTGTTAGAGCACTGTGCAGAGCGAGTTCTTTCTTAGCTTCCCAAAGACCTGGAAGCAAGATGCTTTGGGGGCCATCTGCCGTTAAGTAAAGAAGGCAGCACTTTGTGCTTTTCAGCTCTAGGGCAATGCAGCACACCCCGAGCAGAAGTTCTACTTCAGCCAGATCAGGCCTGCAAAGAAACTGCGTTTCACAGGCCTTTGTAAGAGATGTTCCCGGTAGGCTGTTAGAGCACTGTGCAGAGCGAGTTGTTTCTTAGCTTCCCAGAGAGCTGGAAGCAAGATGCTTTGGGGCCCGTTAATTTTATACCCTGCTACTTTGCTGTAGTTGTTGATTATTTCTAATAGTTTTTCTGTGGATTCTTTGGGGTTTTCTATGTATAAGATCATGTCGTCTGCAAACAACGCGAGTTTTACTTCTTCGTTACCTATTTGGATTCCTTTTATTTTTTTTTCCTGCCGAATTGCTCTGGCCAGCACCTCCAGTACTATGTTGAATAGGAGTGGTGAAAGTGGGCACCCTTGTCTTGTTCCTGTCCTCAGAGGGATGGCTTTCAGCTTTTGTCCATTGAGTATGATGTTGGCTGTGGGTCTATCATATATGGCCTTTATTATGTTGAGGTACATTCCTTCTATAACCATTTTACTGAGAGTTTTTATCATAAATGGGTGTTGGATCTTGTCGAATGCTTTCTCTGCGTCTATTGAGATGATCATGTGGTTTTTGTTTTTCATTTTGTTGATGTAGTGTATCACGTTGATTGACTTGCGGGTGTTGAACCATCCCTGTGTCCCTGGTATAAATCCCACTTGATCATGGTGTATAATCTTTTTGATGTATTGCTGTAATCGGTTTGCCAAAATTTTGTTGAGGATTTTTGCATCTATGTTCATCAGTGATATCGGCCTGTAGTTCTCCTTCTTTGTGTTGTCCTTGTCAGGTTGGGGGATCAGAGTGATGTTGGCTTCATAGAATGTGTTAGGGAGTTCTCCATCTTTCTCAATTTTCTGGAACAGTTTGAGGAGAATAGGTACAAAGAACTCACACTGCTTAACAACAAAAAAACAAACAACCCGATCCAAAAATGGGCAGAGGACATGAACAGACATTTCTCAAAAGAAGATATGAATATGGCCAATAGACACATGAAAAGATGTTCATCATCGCTAATCATCAGGGAAATGCAAATCAAAACTACACTAAGATATCACCTTACCCCCGTTAGATTGGCAAAAACATCCAAAACCAAGAACGACAAATGTTGGAGAGGTTGTGGAGAAAGAGGAACCCTCATACACTGTTGGTGGGAATGCAAACTGGTACAGCCACTATGGAAAACAGTATGGAGATTTCTCAAAAAGTTAAAAATAGAAATACCCTATGACCCAGCCATCCCATTACTGGGTATCTATCCTAAGAACCTGATATCAGATATCTCAAGAGTCCATTGCACCCCTATGTTCATCGCAGCATTATTTACAATAGCCAAGACGTGGAACCAGCCTACATGCCCAGAAACTGATGATTGATAAAGAAGATGTGGTATATATACACAATGGAACACTACTCAGCCATAAAAAAAGACGACATTGGCCCCTTCACAACAATGTGGATGGACCTCGAGGGCATTATGTTAAGCGAAATAAGTCAGTCAGAGAAAGACGAACTCTATATGACTCCACTCATAGGTGGAAATTAGTATATTGAGAAGGAGATCTGATCGGTGGTTACCAGGGAAAAGGGGGGGTGGGGGGAGGGGACGGAGTGGGAAGTGGTGTTCCCACAACATGACTAACAAAAATGTACAACTGAAATTTCACAAGCTTGTAATCCATCATAACATTAATAAACAAACAAACAAAAAAGATGCTTTGGGGCCCATCTGCCCCTATGGAAAGAACGCAGCACTTTGTGCCTTGCAGCTCTAGGGCAATGTAGCACACCCAGAGCAGAAGTTCTACTTCAGCCAGATCAGGCCCGCAAAGAAACTGCGTTTCAGAGGCCTTTGTAAGAGATGTTCCCGGTAGGCTGTTAGAGCACTGTGCAGAGCGAGTTGTTTCTTAGCTTCCCAAAGAGCTGGAAGCAAGATGCTTTGGGGCCCTTCTCACCCTTTGGAAAGAAGGCAGCACTTTGTGCCTTACAGCTCTAGGGCAATGTAGCACACCCAGAGCAGAAGTTCTTCTTCAGCCAGATCAGGCCTGCAAAGAAACTGCGTTTCACAGGCCTTTGTAAGAGATGTTCCCTGTAGGCTGTTAGAGCACTGTGCAGAGCGAGTTCTTTCTTAGCTTCCCAAAGACCTGGAAGCAAGATGCTTTGGGGGCCATCTGCCGTTAAGTAAAGAAGGCAGCACTTTGTGCTTTTCAGCTCTAGGGCAATGCAGCACACCCCGAGCAGAAGTTCTACTTCAGCCAGATCAGGCCTGCAAAGAAACTGCGTTTCACAGGCCTTTGTAAGAGATGTTCCCGGAAGGCTGTTAGAGCACTGTGCAGAGCGAGTTGTTTCTTAGCTTCCCAGAGAGCTGGAAGCAACATGCTTTGGGGCCCGTTAATTTTATACCCTGCTACTTTGCTGTAGTTGTTGGTTATTTCTAATAGTTTTTCTGTGGATTCTTTGGGGTTTTCTATGTATAAGATCATGTCGTCTGCAAACAACGCGAGTTTTACTTCTTCGTTACCTATTTGGATTCCTTTTATTTTTTTTTCCTGCCGAATTGCTCTGGCCAGCACCTCCAGTACTATGTTGAATAGGAGTGGTGAAAGTGGGCACCCTTGTCTTGTTCCTGTCCTCAGAGGGATGGCTTTCAGCTTTTGTCCATTGAGTATGATGTTGGCTGTGGGTCTATCATATATGGCCTTTATTATGTTGAGGTACTTTCCTTCTATACCCATTTTACTGAGAGTTTTTATCATAAATGGGTGTTGGATCTTGTCGAATGCTTTCTCTGCGTCTATTGAGATGATCCTGTGGTTTTTGTTTTTCATTTTGTTGATGTAGTGTATCACGTTGATTGACTTGCGGGTGTTGAACCATCCCTGTGTCCCTTGTATAAATCCCACTTGATCATGGTGTATAATCTTTTTGATGTATTGCTGTAATCGGTTTGCCAAAATTTTGTTGAGGATTTTTGCATCTATGTTCATCAGTGATATCGGCCTGTAGTTCTCCTTCTTTGTGTTGTCCTTGTCAGGTTGGGGGATCAGAGTGATGTTGGCTTCATAGAATGTGTTAGGGAGTTCTCCATCTTTCTCAATTTTCTGGAACAGTTTGAGGAGAATAGGTACAAAGAACTCACACTGCTTAACAACAAAAAAACAAACAACCCGATCCAAAAATGGGCAGAGGACATGAACAGACATTTCTCAAAAGAAGATATGAATATGGCCAATAGACACATGAAAAGATGTTCATCATCGCTAATCATCAGGGAAATGCAAATCAAAACTACACTAAGATATCACCTTACCCCCGTTAGATTGGCAAAAACATCCAAAACCAAGAACGACAAATGTTGGAGAGGTTGTGGAGAAAGAGGAACCCTCATACACTGTTGGTGGGAATGCAAACTGGTACAGCCACTATGGAAAACAGTATGGAGATTTCTCAAAAAGTTAAAAATAGAAATACCCTATGACCCAGCCATCCCATTACTGGGTATCTATCCTAAGAACCTGATATCAGATATCTCAAGAGTCCATTGCACCCCTATGTTCATCGCAGCATTATTTACAATAGCCAAGACGTGGAACCAGCCTACATGCCCAGAAACTGATGATTGGATAAAGAAGATGTGGTATATATACACAATGGAATACTACTCAGCCATAAAAAAGACGACATTGGCCCCTTCACAACAATGTGGATGGACCTCGAGGGCATTATGTTAAGCGAAATAAGTCAGTCAGAGAAAGACGAACTCTATATGACTCCACTCATAGGTGGAAATTAGTATATTGAGAAGGAGATCTGATCAGTGGTTACCAGGGAAAAGGGGGGGTGGGGGGAGGGCACGGAGGGGGAAGTGGTGTTCCCACAACATGACTAACAAAAATGTACAACTGAAATTTCACAAGCGTGCAATCCATCATAACATTAATAAACAACAACAACAAAAAAGATGCTTTGGGGCCCATCTGCCCCTATGGGAAGAACGCAGCACTTTGTGCCTTGCAGCTCTAGGGCAATGTAGCACACCCAGAGCAGAAGTTCTACTTCAGCCAGATCAGGCCCGCAAAGAAACTGCGTTTCACAGGCCTTTTGTAAGAGATGTTCCCGGTAGGCTGTTAGAGCACTGTGCAGAGCGAGTTGTTTCTTAGCTTCCCAAAGAGCTGGAAGCAAGATGCTTTGGGGCCCTTCTCACCCTTTGGCAAGAAGGCAGCACTTTGTGCATTGCAGCTCAAAGGCAATGTAGCACACCCAGAGCAGAAGTTCTACTTCAGCCTCATCAGGCATGCAAAGAAACTGCGTTTCACAGGCCTTTGTAAGAGATGTTCCCTGTAGGCTGTTAGAGCACTGTGCAGAGCAAGTTGTTTCTCAGCTTCCAAAAGAGTTGGAAGCAAGATGCTTTAGGGGCCATCTGCCCTTGAGGAAAGAAGGCAGCACTTTGTGCCTTGCAGCTCTAGGGCAATGTAGCACACCCAGAGCAGTTTTTCTACTTCTGCCAGGTCAGGCCTGCAAAGAAACTTCGTTTCACAGGCCTTTGTAAGAGATGTTCCTGGTAGGCTGTTAGAGCACTGTGCAGAGGGACTTGTTTCTTAGCTTCCCAAAGAGCTGGATGCAAGATGCTTTGGGGCCCTTCTCACCCTTTGGAAAGAAGGCAGCACTTTGTGCCTTGCAGCTCTAGGGCAATGTAGCACACCCAGAGCCGAAGTTCTACTTCAGCTAGATCAGACCTGCAAAGAAACTTCGTTTCACAGGCCTTTGTAAGAGATGTTCCCGGTAGGCTGTAAGAGCACTGTGCAGAGCGACTAGTTTCTTAGCTTCCCAGAGAGCTGGAAGCAAGATGCTTTGGGGCCCATCTGCCCCTATGGAAAGAACGCAGCACTTTGTGCCTTGCAGCTCTAGGGAAATGCAGCACACCCCGAGCAGAAGTTCTACTTCAGCCAGATCAGGCCTGCAAAGAAACTGCGTTTCACAGGCCTTTGTAAGAGATGTTCCCGGTAGGCTGTTAGAGCACTGTGCAGAGCGAGTTGTTTCTTAGCTTCCCAGAGAGCTGGAAGCAAGATGCTTTGGGGCCCGTTAATTTTATACCCTGCTACTTTGCTGTAGTTGTTGGTTATTTCTAATAGTTTTTCTGTGGATTCTTTGGGGTTTTCTATGTATAAGATCATGTCGTCTGCAAACAACGCGAGTTTTACTTCTTCGTTACCTATTTGGATTCCTTTTATTTTTTTTTCCTGCCGAATTGCTCTGGCCAGCACCTCCAGTACTATGTTGAATAGGAGTGGTGAAAGTGGGCACCCTTGTCTTGTTCCTGTCCTCAGAGGGATGGCTTTCAGCTTTTGTCCATTGAGTATGATGTTGGCTGTGGGTCTATCATATATGGCCTTTATTATGTTGAGGTACTTTCCTTCTATACCCATTTTACTGAGGGTTTTTATCATAAATGGGTGTTGGATCTTGTCGAATGCTTTCTCTGCGTCTATTGAGATGATCCTGTGGTTTTTGTTTTTCATTTTGTTGATGTAGTGTATCACGTTGATTGACTTGCGGGTGTTGAACCATCCCTGTGTCCCTGGTATAAATCCCACTTGATCATGGTGTATAATCTTTTTGATGTATTGCTGTAATCGGTTTGCCAAAATTTTGTTGAGGATTTTTGCATCTATGTTCATCAGTGATATCGTCCTGTAGTTCTCCTTCTTTGTGTTGTCCTTGTCAGGTTTGGGGATCAGAGTGATGTTGGCTTCATAGAATGTGTTAGGGAGTTCTCCATCTTTCTCAATTTTCTGGAACAGTTTGAGGAGAATAGGTACAAAGAACTCACACTGCTTAACAACAAAAAAACAAACAACCCGATCCAAAAATGGGCAGAGGACATGAACAGACATTTCTCCAAAGAAGATATGAATATGGCCAATAGACACATGAAAAGATGTTCATCATCGCTAATCATCAGGGAAATGCAAATCAAAACTACACTAAGATATCACCTTACCCCCGTTAGATTGGCAAAAACATCCAAAACCAAGAACGACAAATGTTGGAGAGGTTGTGGAGAAAGAGGAACCCTCATACACTGTTGGTGGGAATGCAAACTGGTACAGCCACTATGGAAAACAGTATGGAGATTTCTCAAAAAGTTAAAAATAGAAATACCCTATGACCCAGCCATCCCATTACTGGGTATCTATCCTAAGAACCTGATATCAGATATCTCAAGAGTCCATTGCACCCCTATGTTCATCGCAGCATTATTTACAATAGCCAAGACGTGGAACCAGCCTACATGCCCAGAAACTGATGATTGATAAAGAAGATGTGGTATATATACACAATGGAACACTACTCAGCCATAAAAAAAGACGACATTGGCCCCTTCACAACAATGTGGATGGACCTCGAGGGCATTATGTTAAGCGAAATAAGTCAGTCAGAGAAAGACGAAGTCTATATGACTCCACTCATAGGTGGAAATTAGTATATTGAGAAGGAGATCTGATCGGTGGTTACCAGGGAAAAGGGGGGGTGGGGGGAGGGGACGGAGTGGGAAGTGGTGTTCCCACAACATGACTAACAAAAATGTACAACTGAAATTTCACAAGCTTGTAATCCATCATAACATTAATAAACAAACAAACAAAAAAGATGCTTTGGGGCCCATCTGCCCCTATGGAAAGAACGCAGCACTTTGTGCCTTGCAGCTCTAGGGCAATGTAGCACACCCAGAGCAGAAGTTCTACTTCAGCCAGATCAGGCCCGCAAAGAAACTGCGTTTCAGAGGCCTTTGTAAGAGATGTTCCCGGTAGGCTGTTAGAGCACTGTGCAGAGCGAGTTGTTTCTTAGCTTCCCAAAGAGCTGGAAGCAAGATGCTTTGGGGCCCTTCTCACCCTTTGGAAAGAAGGCAGCACTTTGTGCCTTACAGCTCTAGGGCAATGTAGCACACCCAGAGCAGAAGTTCTTCTTCAGCCAGATCAGGCCTGCAAAGAAACTGCGTTTCACAGGCCTTTGTAAGAGATGTTCCCTGTAGGCTGTTAGAGCACTGTGCAGAGCGAGTTCTTTCTTAGCTTCCCAAAGACCTGGAAGCAAGATGCTTTGGGGGCCATCTGCCGTTAAGTAAAGAAGGCAGCACTTTGTGCTTTTCAGCTCTAGGGCAATGCAGCACACCCCGAGCAGAAGTTCTACTTCAGCCAGATCAGGCCTGCAAAGAAACTGCGTTTCACAGGCCTTTGTAAGAGATGTTCCCGGTAGGCTGTTAGAGCACTGTGCAGAGCGAGTTGTTTCTTAGCTTCCCAGAGAGCTGGAAGCAAGATGCTTTGGGGCCCGTTAATTTTATACCCTGCTACTTTGCTGTAGTTGTTGATTATTTCTAATAGTTTTTCTGTGGATTCTTTGGGGTTTTCTATGTATAAGATCATGTCGTCTGCAAACAACGCGAGTTTTACTTCTTCGTTACCTATTTGGATTCCTTTTATTTTTTTTTCCTGCCGAATTGCTCTGGCCAGCACCTCCAGTACTATGTTGAATAGGAGTGGTGAAAGTGGGCACCCTTGTCTTGTTCCTGTCCTCAGAGGGATGGCTTTCAGCTTTTGTCCATTGAGTATGATGTTGGCTGTGGGTCTATCATATATGGCCTTTATTATGTTGAGGTACATTCCTTCTATAACCATTTTACTGAGAGTTTTTATCATAAATGGGTGTTGGATCTTGTCGAATGCTTTCTCTGCGTCTATTGAGATGATCATGTGGTTTTTGTTTTTCATTTTGTTGATGTAGTGTATCACGTTGATTGACTTGCGGGTGTTGAACCATCCCTGTGTCCCTGGTATAAATCCCACTTGATCATGGTGTATAATCTTTTTGATGTATTGCTGTAATCGGTTTGCCAAAATTTTGTTGAGGATTTTTGCATCTATGTTCATCAGTGATATCGGCCTGTAGTTCTCCTTCTTTGTGTTGTCCTTGTCAGGTTGGGGGATCAGAGTGATGTTGGCTTCATAGAATGTGTTAGGGAGTTCTCCATCTTTCTCAATTTTCTGGAACAGTTTGAGGAGAATAGGTACAAAGAACTCACACTGCTTAACAACAAAAAAACAAACAACCCGATCCAAAAATGGGCAGAGGACATGAACAGACATTTCTCAAAAGAAGATATGAATATGGCCAATAGACACATGAAAAGATGTTCATCATCGCTAATCATCAGGGAAATGCAAATCAAAACTACACTAAGATATCACCTTACCCCCGTTAGATTGGCAAAAACATCCAAAACCAAGAACGACAAATGTTGGAGAGGTTGTGGAGAAAGAGGAACCCTCATACACTGTTGGTGGGAATGCAAACTGGTACAGCCACTATGGAAAACAGTATGGAGATTTCTCAAAAAGTTAAAAATAGAAATACCCTATGACCCAGCCATCCCATTACTGGGTATCTATCCTAAGAACCTGATATCAGATATCTCAAGAGTCCATTGCACCCCTATGTTCATCGCAGCATTATTTACAATAGCCAAGACGTGGAACCAGCCTACATGCCCAGAAACTGATGATTGATAAAGAAGATGTGGTATATATACACAATGGAACACTACTCAGCCATAAAAAAAGACGACATTGGCCCCTTCACAACAATGTGGATGGACCTCGAGGGCATTATGTTAAGCGAAATAAGTCAGTCAGAGAAAGACGAAGTCTATATGACTCCACTCATAGGTGGAAATTAGTATATTGAGAAGGAGATCTGATCGGTGGTTACCAGGGAAAAGGGGGGGTGGGGGGAGGGGACGGAGTGGGAAGTGGTGTTCCCACAACATGACTAACAAAAATGTACAACTGAAATTTCACAAGCTTGTAATCCATCATAACATTAATAAACAAACAAACAAAAAAGATGCTTTGGGGCCCATCTGCCCCTATGGAAAGAACGCAGCACTTTGTGCCTTGCAGCTCTAGGGCAATGTAGCACACCCAGAGCAGAAGTTCTACTTCAGCCAGATCAGGCCCGCAAAGAAACTGCGTTTCAGAGGCCTTTGTAAGAGATGTTCCCGGTAGGCTGTTAGAGCACTGTGCAGAGCGAGTTGTTTCTTAGCTTCCCAAAGAGCTGGAAGCAAGATGCTTTGGGGCCCTTCTCACCCTTTGGAAAGAAGGCAGCACTTTGTGCCTTACAGCTCTAGGGCAATGTAGCACACCCAGAGCAGAAGTTCTTCTTCAGCCAGATCAGGCCTGCAAAGAAACTGCGTTTCACAGGCCTTTGTAAGAGATGTTCCCTGTAGGCTGTTAGAGCACTGTGCAGAGCGAGTTCTTTCTTAGCTTCCCAAAGACCTGGAAGCAAGATGCTTTGGGGGCCATCTGCCGTTAAGTAAAGAAGGCAGCACTTTGTGCTTTTCAGCTCTAGGGCAATGCAGCACACCCCGAGCAGAAGTTCTACTTCAGCCAGATCAGGCCTGCAAAGAAACTGCGTTTCACAGGCCTTTGTAAGAGATGTTCCCGGAAGGCTGTTAGAGCACTGTGCAGAGCGAGTTGTTTCTTAGCTTCCCAGAGAGCTGGAAGCAACATGCTTTGGGGCCCGTTAATTTTATACCCTGCTACTTTGCTGTAGTTGTTGGTTATTTCTAATAGTTTTTCTGTGGATTCTTTGGGGTTTTCTATGTATAAGATCATGTCGTCTGCAAACAACGCGAGTTTTACTTCTTCGTTACCTATTTGGATTCCTTTTATTTTTTTTTCCTGCCGAATTGCTCTGGCCAGCACCTCCAGTACTATGTTGAATAGGAGTGGTGAAAGTGGGCACCCTTGTCTTGTTCCTGTCCTCAGAGGGATGGCTTTCAGCTTTTGTCCATTGAGTATGATGTTGGCTGTGGGTCTATCATATATGGCCTTTATTATGTTGAGGTACTTTCCTTCTATACCCATTTTACTGAGAGTTTTTATCATAAATGGGTGTTGGATCTTGTCGAATGCTTTCTCTGCGTCTATTGAGATGATCCTGTGGTTTTTGTTTTTCATTTTGTTGATGTAGTGTATCACGTTGATTGACTTGCGGGTGTTGAACCATCCCTGTGTCCCTTGTATAAATCCCACTTGATCATGGTGTATAATCTTTTTGATGTATTGCTGTAATCGGTTTGCCAAAATTTTGTTGAGGATTTTTGCATCTATGTTCATCAGTGATATCGGCCTGTAGTTCTCCTTCTTTGTGTTGTCCTTGTCAGGTTGGGGGATCAGAGTGATGTTGGCTTCATAGAATGTGTTAGGGAGTTCTCCATCTTTCTCAATTTTCTGGAACAGTTTGAGGAGAATAGGTACAAAGAACTCACACTGCTTAACAACAAAAAAACAAACAACCCGATCCAAAAATGGGCAGAGGACATGAACAGACATTTCTCAAAAGAAGATATGAATATGGCCAATAGACACATGAAAAGATGTTCATCATCGCTAATCATCAGGGAAATGCAAATCAAAACTACACTAAGATATCACCTTACCCCCGTTAGATTGGCAAAAACATCCAAAACCAAGAACGACAAATGTTGGAGAGGTTGTGGAGAAAGAGGAACCCTCATACACTGTTGGTGGGAATGCAAACTGGTACAGCCACTATGGAAAACAGTATGGAGATTTCTCAAAAAGTTAAAAATAGAAATACCCTATGACCCAGCCATCCCATTACTGGGTATCTATCCTAAGAACCTGATATCAGATATCTCAAGAGTCCATTGCACCCCTATGTTCATCGCAGCATTATTTACAATAGCCAAGACGTGGAACCAGCCTACATGCCCAGAAACTGATGATTGGATAAAGAAGATGTGGTATATATACACAATGGAATACTACTCAGCCATAAAAAAGACGACATTGGCCCCTTCACAACAATGTGGATGGACCTCGAGGGCATTATGTTAAGCGAAATAAGTCAGTCAGAGAAAGACGAACTCTATATGACTCCACTCATAGGTGGAAATTAGTATATTGAGAAGGAGATCTGATCAGTGGTTACCAGGGAAAAGGGGGGGTGGGGGGAGGGCACGGAGGGGGAAGTGGTGTTCCCACAACATGACTAACAAAAATGTACAACTGAAATTTCACAAGCGTGCAATCCATCATAACATTAATAAACAACAACAACAAAAAAGATGCTTTGGGGCCCATCTGCCCCTATGGGAAGAACGCAGCACTTTGTGCCTTGCAGCTCTAGGGCAATGTAGCACACCCAGAGCAGAAGTTCTACTTCAGCCAGATCAGGCCCGCAAAGAAACTGCGTTTCACAGGCCTTTGTAAGAGATGTTCCCGGTAGGCTGTTAGAGCACTGTGCAGAGCGAGTTGTTTCTTAGCTTCCCAAAGAGCTGGAAGCAAGATGCTTTGGGGCCCTTCTCACCCTTTGGCAAGAAGGCAGCACTTTGTGCATTGCAGCTCAAAGGCAATGTAGCACACCCAGAGCAGAAGTTCTACTTCAGCCTCATCAGGCATGCAAAGAAACTGCGTTTCACAGGCCTTTGTAAGAGATGTTCCCTGTAGGCTGTTAGAGCACTGTGCAGAGCAAGTTGTTTCTCAGCCTCCAAAAGAGTTGGAAGCAAGATGCTTTAGGGGCCATCTGCCCTTAAGGAAAGAAGGCAGCACTTTGTGCCTTGCAGCTCTAGGGCAATGTAGCACACCCAGAGCAGTTTTTCTACTTCTGCCAGGTCAGGCCTGCAAAGAAACTTCGTTTCACAGGCCTTTGTAAGAGATGTTCCTGGTAGGCTGTTAGAGCACTGTGCAGAGGGACTTGTTTCTTAGCTTCCCAAAGAGCTGGATGCAAGATGCTTTGGGGCCCTTCTCACCCTTTGGAAAGAAGGCAGCACTTTGTGCCGTGCAGCTCTAGGGCAATGTAGCACACCCAGAGCCGAAGTTCTACTTCAGCTAGATCAGACCTGCAAAGAAACTTCGTTTCACAGGCCTTTGTAAGAGATGTTCCCGGTAGGCTGTAAGAGCACTGTGCAGAGCGACTAGTTTCTTAGCTTCCCAGAGAGCTGGAAGCAAGATGCTTTGGGGCCCATCTGCCCCTATGGAAAGAACGCAGCACTTTGTGCCTTGCAGCTCTAGGGCAATGCAGCACACCCCGAGCAGAAGTTCTACTTCAGCCAGATCAGGCCTGCAAAGAAACTGCGTTTCACAGGCCTTTGTAAGAGATGTTCCCGGTAGGCTGTTAGAGCACTGTGCAGAGCGAGTTGTTTCTTAGCTTCCCAGAGAGCTGGAAGCAAGATGCTTTGGGGCCCGTTAATTTTATACCCTGCTACTTTGCTGTAGTTGTTGGTTATTTCTAATAGTTTTTCTGTGGATTCTTTGGGGTTTTCTATGTATAAGATCATGTCGTCTGCAAACAACGCGAGTTTTACTTCTTCGTTACCTATTTGGATTCCTTTTATTTTTTTTTCCTGCCGAATTGCTCTGGCCAGCACCTCCAGTACTATGTTGAATAGGAGTGGTGAAAGTGGGCACCCTTGTCTTGTTCCTGTCCTCAGAGGGATGGCTTTCAGCTTTTGTCCATTGAGTATGATGTTGGCTGTGGGTCTATCATATATGGCCTTTATTATGTTGAGGTACTTTCCTTCTATACCCATTTTACTGAGGGTTTTTATCATAAATGGGTGTTGGATCTTGTCGAATGCTTTCTCTGCGTCTATTGAGATGATCCTGTGGTTTTTGTTTTTCATTTTGTTGATGTAGTGTATCACGTTGATTGACTTGCGGGTGTTGAACCATCCCTGTGTCCCTGGTATAAATCCCACTTGATCATGGTGTATAATCTTTTTGATGTATTGCTGTAATCGGTTTGCCAAAATTTTGTTGAGGATTTTTGCATCTATGTTCATCAGTGATATCGTCCTGTAGTTCTCCTTCTTTGTGTTGTCCTTGTCAGGTTTGGGGATCAGAGTGATGTTGGCTTCATAGAATGTGTTAGGGAGTTCTCCATCTTTCTCAATTTTCTGGAACAGTTTGAGGAGAATAGGTACAAAGAACTCACACTGCTTAACAACAAAAAAACAAACAACCCGATCCAAAAATGGGCAGAGGACATGAACAGACATTTCTCCAAAGAAGATATGAATATGGCCAATAGACACATGAAAAGATGTTCATCATCGCTAATCATCAGGGAAATGCAAATCAAAACTACACTAAGATATCACCTTACCCCCGTTAGATTGGCAAAAACATCCAAAACCAAGAACGACAAATGTTGGAGAGGTTGTGGAGAAAGAGGAACCCTCATACACTGTTGGTGGGAATGCAAACTGGTACAGCCACTATGGAAAACAGTATGGAGATTTCTCAAAAAGTTAAAAATAGAAATACCCTATGACCCAGCCATCCCATTACTGGGTATCTATCCTAAGAACCTGATATCAGATATCTCAAGAGTCCGTTGCACCCCTATGTTCATCGCAGCATTATTTACAATAGCCAAGACGTGGAACCAGCCTACATGCCCAGAAACTGATGATTGGATAAAGAAGATGTGGTATATATACACAATGGAATACTACTCAGCCATAAAAAAAGACGACATTGGCCCCTTCACAACAATGTGGATGGACCTCGAGGGCATTATGTTAAGCGAAATAAGTCAGTCAGAGAAAGACGAACTCTATATGACTCCACTCATAGGTGGAAATTAGTATATTGAGAAGGAGATCTGATCAGTGGTTACCAGGGAAAAGGGGGGGTGGGGGGAGGGCACGGAGGGGGAAGTGGTGTTCCCACAACATGACTAACAAAAATGTACAACTGAAATTTCACAAGCGTGCAATCCATCATAACATTAATAAAC
The DNA here is from genome assembly GCF_041296235.1 of Equus asinus. Lineage (NCBI taxonomy): Eukaryota > Metazoa > Chordata > Mammalia > Perissodactyla > Equidae > Equus > Equus asinus. The sequence continues at coordinate 63,757,762 of NC_091790.1, read as the reverse complement.
AACAACAAAAAAAAAGATGCTTTGGGGCCCATCTGCCCCTATGGGAAGAACGCAGCACTTTGTGCCTTGCAGCTCTAGGGCAATGTAGCACACCCAGAGCAGAAGTTCTACTTCAGCCAGATCAGGCCCGCAAAGAAACTGCGTTTCACAGGCCTTTGTAAGAGATGTTCCCGGTAGGCTGTTAGAGCACTGTGCAGAGCGAGTTGTTTCTTAGCTTCCCAAAGAGCTGGAAGCAAGATGCTTTGGGGCCCTTCTCACCCTTTGGCAAGAAGGCAGCACTTTGTGCATTGCAGCTCAAAGGCAATGTAGCACACCCAGAGCAGAAGTTCTACTTCAGCCTCATCAGGCATGCAAAGAAACTGCGTTTCACAGGCCTTTGTAAGAGATGTTCCCTGTAGGCTGTTAGAGCACTGTGCAGAGCAAGTTGTTTCTCAGCCTCCAAAAGAGTTGGAAGCAAGATGCTTTAGGGGCCATCTGCCCTTAAGGAAAGAAGGCAGCACTTTGTGCCTTGCAGCTCTAGGGCAATGTAGCACACCCAGAACAGTTTTTCTACTTCTGCCAGGTAAGGCCTGCAAAGAAACTTCGTTTCACAGGCCTTTGTAAGAGATGTTCCTGGTAGGCTGTTAGAGCACTGTGCAGAGCGACTTGTTTCTTAGCTTCCCAAAGAGCTGGATGCAAGATGCTTTGGGGCCCTTCTCACCCTTTGGAAAGAAGGCAGCACTTTGTGCCTTGCAGCTCTAGGGCAATGTAGCACACCCAGAGCCGAAGTTCTACTTCAGCTAGATCAGACCTGCAAAGAAACTTCGTTTCACAGGCCTTTGTAAGAGATGTTCCCGGTAGGCTATAAGAGCACTGTGCAGAGCGACTAGTTTCTTAGCTTCCCAGAGAGCTGGAAGCAAGATGCTTTGGGGCCCATCTGCCCCTATGGAAAGAACGCAGCACTTTGTGCCTTGCAGCTCTAGGGCAATGCAGCACACCCCGAGCAGAAGTTCTACTTCAGCCAGATCAGGCCTGCAAAGAAACTGCGTTTCACAGGCCTTTGTAAGAGATGTTCCCGGTAGGCTGTTAGAGCACTGTGCAGAGCGAGTTGTTTCTTAGCTTCCCAGAGAGCTGGAAGCAAGATGCTTTGGGGCCCGTTAATTTTATACCCTGCTACTTTGCTGTAGTTGTTGGTTATTTCTAATAGTTTTTCTGTGGATTCTTTGGGGTTTTCTATGTATAAGATCATGTCGTCTGCAAACAACGCGAGTTTTACTTCTTCGTTACCTATTTGGATTCCTTTTATTTTTTTTTCCTGCCGAATTGCTCTGGCCAGCACCTCCAGTACTATGTTGAATAGGAGTGGTGAAAGTGGGCACCCTTGTCTTGTTCCTGTCCTCAGAGGGATGGCTTTCAGCTTTTGTCCATTGAGTATGATGTTGGCTGTGGGTCTATCATATATGGCCTTTATTATGTTGAGGTACTTTCCTTCTATACCCATTTTACTGAGGGTTTTTATCATAAATGGGTGTTGGATCTTGTCGAATGCTTTCTCTGCGTCTATTGAGATGATCCTGTGGTTTTTGTTTTTCATTTTGTTGATGTAGTGTATCACGTTGATTGACTTGCGGGTGTTGAACCATCCCTGTGTCCCTGGTATAAATCCCACTTGATCATGGTGTATAATCTTTTTGATGTATTGCTGTAATCGGTTTGCCAAAATTTGGTTGAGGATTTTTGCATCTATGTTCATCAGTGATATCGTCCTGTAGTTCTCCTTCTTTGTGTTGTCCTTGTCAGGTTTGGGGATCAGAGTGATGTTGGCTTCATAGAATGTGTTAGGGAGTTCTCCATCTTTCTCAATTTTCTGGAACAGTTTGAGGAGAATAGGTACAAAGAACTCACACTGCTTAACAACAAAAAAACAAACAACCCGATCCAAAAATGGGCAGAGGACATGAACAGACATTTCTCAAAAGAAGATATGAATATGGCCAATAGACACATGAAAAGATGTTCATCATCGCTAATCATCAGGGAAATGCAAATCAAAACTACACTAAGATATCACCTTACCCCCGTTAGATTGGCAAAAACATCCAAAACCAAGAACGACAAATGTTGGAGAGGTTGTGGAGAAAGAGGAACCCTCATACACTGTTGGTGGGAATGCAAACTGGTACAGCCACTATGGAAAACAGTATGGAGATTTCTCAAAAAGTTAAAAATAGAAATACCCTATGACCCAGCCATCCCATTACTGGGTATCTATCCTAAGAACCTGATATCAGATATCTCAAGAGTCCGTTGCACCCCTATGTTCATCGCAGCATTATTTACAATAGCCAAGACGTGGAACCAGCCTACATGCCCAGAAACTGATGATTGGATAAAGAAGATGTGGTATATATACACAATGGAATACTACTCAGCCATAAAAAAAGACGACATTGGCCCCTTCACAACAATGTGGATGGACCTCGAGGGCATTATGTTAAGCGAAATAAGTCAGTCAGAGAAAGACGAACTCTATATGACTCCACTCATAGGTGGAAATTAGTATATTGAGAAGGAGATCTGATCGGTGGTTACCAGGGAAAAGGGGGGGTGGGGGGAGGGCACGGAGGGGGAAGTGGTGTTCCCACAACATGACTAACAAAAATGTACAACCGAAATTTCACAATCTTGTAATCCATCATAACATTAATAAACAAACAAAAAAAAAAAAGATGCTTTGCGGCCCATCTGCCCCTATGGAAAGAACGCAGCACTTTGTGCCTTGCAGCTCTAGGGCAATGTAGCACACCCAGAGCAGAAGTTCTACTTCAGCCAGATCAGGCCCGCAAAGAAACTGCGTTTCACAGGCCTTTGTAAGAGATGTTCCCGGTAGGCTGTTAGAGCACTGTGCAGAGCGAGTTGTTTCTTAGATTCCCAAACAGCCGGAAGCAAGATTCTTTGGGGCCCTTCTCACCCTTTGGAAAGAAGGCAGCACTTTGTGCCTTGCAGCTCTAGGGCAATGTAGCACACCCAAAGCAGAAGTTCTACTTCAGCCACATCAGACCTGCAAAGAAACTGCGTTTCACAGGCCTTTGTAAGAGATGTTCCCTGTAGGCTGTTAGAGAACTGTGCAGAGCGAGTTGTTTCTTAGCTTCCCAAGGAGCTGGAAGCAAGATGCTTTAGGGGCCATCTGCCCTTAAGGAAAGAAGGCAGCACTTTGTGCCTTGCAGCTCTAGGGCAATGTAGCACACCCAGAGCAGTTGTTCTACTTCTGCCAGGTCAGGCCTGCAAAGAAACTTCGTTTCACAGGCCTTTGAAAGAGATGTTCCCGGTAGGCTGTTAGAGCACTGTGCAGAGCGACTTGTTTCTTAGCTTCCCAAAGAGCTGGATGCAAGATGCTTTGGGGCCCTTCTCACCCTTTGGAAAGAAGGCAGCACTTTGTGCCTTGCAGCTCTAGGGCAATGTAGCACACCCAGAGCCGAAGTTCTACTTCAGCTAGATCAGACCTGCAAAGAAACTTCGTTTCACAGGCCTTTGTAAGAGATGTTCCCGGTAGGCTGTAAGAGCACTGTGCAGAGCGACTAGTTTCTTAGCTTCCCAGAGAGCTGGAAGCAAGATGCTTTGGGGCCCATCTGCCCCTATGGAAAGAACGCAGCACTTTGTGCCTTGCAGCTCTAGGGCAATGCAGCACACCCCGAGCAGAAGTTCTACTTCAGCCAGATCAGGCCTGCAAAGAAACTGCGTTTCACAGGCCTTTGTAAGAGATGTTCCCGGTAGGCTGTTAGAGCACTGTGCAGAGCGAGTTGTTTCTTAGCTTCCCAGAGAGCTGGAAGCAAGATGCTTTGGGGCCCGTTAATTTTATACCCTGCTACTTTGCTGTAGTTGTTGGTTATTTCTAATAGTTTTTCTGTGGATTCTTTGGGGTTTTCTATGTATAAGATCATGTCGTCTGCAAACAACGCGAGTTTTACTTCTTCGTTACCTATTTGGATTCCTTTTATTTTTTTTTCCTGCCGAATTGCTCTGGCCAGCACCTCCAGTACTATGTTGAATAGGAGTGGTGAAAGTGGGCACCCTTGTCTTGTTCCTGTCCTCAGAGGGATGGCTTTCAGCTTTTGTCCATTGAGTATGATGTTGGCTGTGGGTCTATCATATATGGCCTTTATTATGTTGAGGTACTTTCCTTCTATACCCATTTTACTGAGGGTTTTTATCATAAATGGGTGTTGGATCTTGTCGAATGCTTTCTCTGCGTCTATTGAGATGATCATGTGGTTTTTGTTTTTCATTTTGTTGATGTAGTGTATCACGTTGATTGACTTGCGGGTGTTGAATCATCCCTGTGTCCCTGGTATAAATCCCACTTGATCATGGTGTATAATCTTTTTGATGTATTGCTGTAATCGGTTTGCCAAAATTTTGTTGAGGATTTTTGCATCTATGTTCATCAGTGATATCGGCCTGTAGTTCTCCTTCTTTGTGTTGTCCTTGTCAGGTTGGGGGATCAGAGTGATGTTGGCTTCATAGAATGTGTTAGGGAGTTCTCCATCTTTCTCAATTTTCTGGAACAGTTTGAGGAGAATAGGTACAAAGAACTCACACTGCTTAACAACAAAAAAACAAACAACCCGATCCAAAAATGGGCAGAGGACATGAACAGACATTTCTCAAAAGAAGATAGGAATATGGCCACTAGACACATGAAAAGATGTTCATCATCGCTAATCATCAGGGAAATGCAAATCAAAACTACACTAAGATATCACCTTACCCACGTTAGATTGGCAAAAACATCCAAAACCAAGAACGACAAATGTTGGAGAGGTTGTGGAGAAAGAGGAACCCTCATACACTGTTGGTGGGAATGCAAACTGGTACAGCCACTATGGAAAACAGTATGGAGATTTCTCAAAAAGTTAAAAATAGAAATACCCTATGACCCAGCCATCCCATTACTGGGTATGTATCCTAAGAACCTGATATCAGATATCTCAAGAGTCCGTTGCACCCCTATGTTCATCGCAGCATTATTTACAATAGCCAAGACGTGGAACCAGCCTACATGCCCAGAAACTGATGATTGGATAAAGAAGATGTGGTATATATACACAATGGAATACTACTCAGCCATAAAAAAAGACGACATTGGCCCCTTCACAACAATGTGGATGGACCTCGAGGGCATTATGTTAAGCGAAATAAGTCAGTCAGAGAAAGACGAACTCTACATGACTCCACTCATAGGTGGAAATTAGTATATTGAGAAGGAGATCTGATCGGTGGTTACCAGGGAAAAGGGGGGGTGGGGGGAGGGCACGGAGGGGGAAGTGGTGTTCCCACAACATGACTAACAAAAATGTACAACCGAAATTTCACAATCTTGTAATCCATCATAACATTAATAAACAAACAAAAAAAAAAAAGATGCTTTGCGGCCCATCTGCCCCTATGGAAAGAACGCAGCACTTTGTGCCTTGCAGCTCTAGGGCAATGTAGCACACCCAGAGCAGAAGTTCTACTTCAGCCAGATCAGGCCCGCAAAGAAACTGCGTTTCACAGGCCTTTGTAAGAGATGTTCCCGGTAGGCTGTTAGAGCACTGTGCAGAGCGAGTTGTTTCTTAGATTCCCAAAGAGCCGGAAGCAAGATGCTTTGGGGCCCTTCTCACCCTTTGGAAAGAAGGCAGCACTTTGTGCCTTGCAGCTCTAGGGCAATGTAGCACACCCAAAGCAGAAGTTCTACTTCAGCCACATCAGACCTGCAAAGAAACTGCGTTTCACAGGCCTTTGTAAGAGATGTTCCCTGTAGGCTGTTAGAGAACTGTGCAGAGCGAGTTGTTTCTTAGCTTCCCAAGGAGCTGGAAGCAAGATGTTTTAGGGGCCATCTGCCCTTAAGGAAAGAAGGCAGCACTTTGTGCCTTGCAGCTCTAGGGCAATGTAGCACACCCAGAGCAGTCGTTCTACTTCTGCCAGGTCAGGCCTGCAAAGAAACTTCGTTTCACAGGACTTTGTAAGAGATGTTCCCGCTGGGCTGTAAGAGCACTGTGCAGAGCGACTAGTTTCTTAGCTTCCCAGAGAGCTGGAAGCAAGATGCTTTGGGGCCCATCTGCCCCTATGGAAAGAACGCAGCACTTTGTGCCTTGCAGCTCTAGGGCAATGCAGCACACCCCGAGCAGAAGTTCTACTTCAGCCAGATCAGGCCTGCAAAGAAACTGCGTTTCACAGGCCTTTGTAAGAGATGTTCCCGGTAGGCTGTTAGAGCACTGTGCAGAGCGAGTTGTTTCTTAGCTTCCCAGAGAGCTGGAAGCAAGATGCTTTGGGGCCCGTTAATTTTATACCCTGCTACTTTGCTGTAGTTGTTGATTATTTCTAATAGTTTTTCTGTGGATTCTTTGGGGTTTTCTATGTATAAGATCATGTCGTCTGCAAACAACGCGTGTTTTACTTCTTCGTTACCTATTTGGATTTCTTTTATTTTTTTTTCCTGCCGAATTGCTCTGGCCAGCACCTCCAGTACTATGTTGAATAGGAGTGGTGAAAGTGGGCACCCTTGTCTTGTTCCTGTCCTCAGAGGGATGTCTTTCAGCTTTTGTCCATTGAGTATGATGTTGGCTGTGGGTCTATCATATATGGCCTTTATTATGTTGAGGTACTTTCCTTCTATACCCATTTTACTGAGGGTTTTTATCATAAATGGGTGTTGGATCTTGTCGAATGCTTTCTCTGCGTCTATTGAGATGATCATGTGGTTTTTGTTTTTCATTTTGTTGATGTAGTGTATCACGTTGATTGACTTGCGGGTGTTGAATCATCCCTGTGTCCCTGGTATAAATCCCACTTGATCATGGTGTATAATCTTTTTGATGTATTGCTGTAATCGGTTTGCCAAAATTTTGTTGAGGATTTTTGCATCTATGTTCATCAGTGATATCGGCCTGTAGTTCTCCTTCTTTGTGTTGTCCTTGTCAGGTTGGGGGATCAGAGTGATGTTGGCTTCATAGAATGTGTTAGGGAGTTCTCCATCTTTCTCAATTTTCTGGAACAGTTTGAGGAGAATAGGTACAAAGAACTCACACTGCTTAACAACAAAAAAACAAACAACCCGATCCAAAAATGGGCAGAGGACATGAACAGACATTTCTCAAAAGAAGATAGGAATATGGCCACTAGACACATGAAAAGATGTTCATCATCGCTAATCATCAGGGAAATGCAAATCAAAACTACACTAAGATATCACCTTACCCACGTTAGATTGGCAAAAACATCCAAAACCAAGAACGACAAATGTTGGAGAGGTTGTGGAGAAAGAAGAACCCTCATACACTGTTGGTGGGAATGCAAACTGGTACAGCCACTATGGAAAACAGTATGGAGATTTCTCAAAAAGTTAAAAATAGAAATACCCTATGACCCAGCCATCCCATTACTGGGTATGTATCCTAAGAACCTGATATCAGATATCTCAAGAGTCCGTTGCACCCCTATGTTCATCGCAGCATTATTTACAATAGCCAAGACGTGGAACCAGCCTACATGCCCAGAAACTGATGATTGGATAAAGAAGATGTGGTATATATACACAATGGAATACTACTCAGCCATAAAAAAAGACGACATTGGCCCCTTCACAACAATGTGGATGGACCTCGAGGGCATTATGTTAAGCGAAATAAGTCAGTCAGAGAAAGACGAACTCTACATGACTCCACTCATAGGTGGAAATTAGTATATTGAGAAGGAGATCTGATCGGTGGTTACCAGGGAAAAGGGGGGGTGGGGGGAGGGC